>NC_138076.1:173300358-174530983 GCF_964212035.1 Myotis nattereri
TTTTAGAGTTGGGATGCAGGCACCTAACTTATTTTGAAGCTCCTCAAGTGATGATGATTGGATTGGTGCACTTGTAATTCCTTCCCATGATGCCTTCTGAAAACTTGTCTCTGAGCTCCCATGTGACGGCTTTGGAATCTTTTTCATGCACTCGCATAGATCCCATGCTACTCATATCTCTACACCATGATTACTCCCTTCCTAGCATGTATGACTCACTGCACATTATCTATCTACTTGTCCATTTCTGGGGCCTATATTTTGTTTGGTGTTACATTTTTAGTGACTGCCACTGTGTCTGACATATAAAAAGTAATTAATACAATTTTTGAGTGAGTGAATTACATGCCAATATTTTTTAAAATTGAGATATAATTGACATATAATATTATAGTAATATTAGAGGCCTGGCGCAAACAATTTGTGCACTAGAGAGGGAGGTGTCCCTCAGCCTGGCCTGCACCCTCTCACAATCTGGAGGCCCTCGGGGGACATCATAGCGCTGCCACAGAGGCAGGAGAGGCTCCCGCCACTGCCGCTGTGCTCCCCAGCCGTGAGCCCAGCTTCTGGCTGAGTGGGGCTCCCCCTGTGCGAGCACACTGACCACCAGTGGGCAGCTCCTGCATTGCGCATCTGCCCCTGGTGGTCAGTGTGCATCATAGCAACAGGTCGTTCTGCCATTTGGTTGATATGCATATTAGCCTTTTATTATATAGGCTAGGTATACAACATAAATCAATATTTGTATATACAGAGTAGGGCAAAATAGGTTCATAGTTGTGAGTATGCAAAACACAGAGTTTACTATTCTATTATTATTATTTATTAATTATTGTACTATTTTCCATATGAACAACTGTAAACCTAATTTGCCTTACCCTGTGTTGTGAAAGGTCACCACAATATCTTTAGTTAACATCCATCTCTATACATAGTTACAATTTTTTTATATGCCAGTGTGGACTAAAGTTTACTTACTATTTTAAGAGAGTTTGGTAAAAGTTTCTCTCAGTTATTATCAGAAGAACAACCTCATTACTGTTCTGATTGAAATTTTAAGTCAAAATTTTCAATGAAGTCTGCCAATATATTTATTCTCTACTTCCTGTTATCCTACCCCCCATAAGACTGACATTATATTTCTAGTACATTTATCTTCTTATCATAGCATGAGAATATTCTGGAACTTTTTAAATCTGAAATTATTAATATTGTAAAATGTGGATTAAATCTTTTTTCAACATTGGAGCTAGGGATGTATTGTGAATCATTTGGGATACTTCTTCAAAATAACCAAGGTATTCCTTCTCCCACCCTTCATGTTCCTAGTGTTTGAAATATCTCATATCTGACAATTATTTACAGTAGAAGACGACTCAAAATTCATTTCTAATTCCATTACTCAAATGGTTTTTCCCAGCTCATAACTATTCTTTACAAATGAATCATGGTACCATGAGATGATAGAAATAAAATAAAAATAGCGGGAAAAAGTCAACCAAACAAAAAAGAGCAGATATTTTCCCAAACATTCACCCTGAGGTTTGCTAGCTGTTGCTCGGTGTTAAATAGGATGGGATCTCAAGTTCTCATTACATGGTTAGATGGCTATATGCTACCTGTTGCTATAAACTGGGATTAATTCACATGCATGAGAAACAGGAGGAAGACATGCCATCAACTTTAAATTTTTAAAACTTTTTATGACTTCCCCTTTTAGACTTCTTGATACAGGAAAAATTATGACTTGAATTATTAAGTGATGACTCACTCAACAATAAGACCTAAGTTGGCATGGATTATGGTCAAGTTCCCTAAATCTGATGACACAATCATAACTTCTCTTTTCAATTTATTTTATGTTACATACAAAACACTATACAAGCTTCTGTGTTGGGCAAAGATAAATAACACACAAGACACTGACTCTGCCCTCAAAGACTTTTCTTTTAATAATTTTCTTATACAAAAGAGATCATACTTATTTACTCTCTGATCAATCATGGTAAGTAAAATCATTGGCAATTCTGATTTCTGAGAGATTATTAGTGTTCAATAAATTCAAATATTTTCTTGCCTCATGGAAGAGAGGAAAAGGAAGAAGTTAGGACTGTAGAAAAGGAAAGCCCCACCTCCAGGCACAAGATTTGCATGCTGACCTCAAGGAATGGATATAATTTTTTATAAGAGAAAAAGGAGAAGTATGGCTAAAGCATAGTTTGGGGAGAACTGCAAGAGATTAGATTTAAGATGATCAGAGAGACTGTAAAGACTGTTCTTCGTTTTACATATTTTTATTGATTTCAAAGATGAAGGAAAAGAGAGAGAGAGAGAGAGAGAGAGAGAGAGAGAGAGAGAGAGAGAGAGAGAGAGAAACATCAATGATGAGATATAATCCTCTATCAGTTGCCTCCTGCACACCCCCTACCGGGAATTAAGCCTGAAACCCGGGCATGTGCCCAACCAGGATTCAAACCATGACCTCCTGGTTTATAGGTCAATACTCAACCACTGAGCCATGCCAGCCAGGCAAGACTGTAAAGTCTTTATGAAATTTTCTGTGCATTTTTGACTTATCTTGCAAATGATAGATAGATAATGGAGTTGGTATCAAGGAAAAGTAGCACGGGTGCGTTATCCTGGAAAGGAGTTCTGGCAACACTGAAGGGATTGGACTGAACAACCCATACGGAGGCTATTATAAGCTAGATAAGGAATGAGAAGAGTCTGGTACTTGTGGGGAGTGGCAATGGCAAAGAAGGGGTAGATTCAAGAAGTCCTGTGAAGGCAACAATCTGTTTCATTAAAGAAGGATGAACAACAAACAAACAAACAAACCAATGAGGTCCTAACTTTTAAAGTCTACCTTCTGTCTAAAATGCACCCTTGATGGTGCCTCGAATATCTTGCAAATCATTGAACACAAATCATCTTCCCCAGAACAGTTTTTGGATGAGATTGGGAAAGAGAAAGAGATAGATTCTGAGGTTTCCAACTAGATAACTAATGGATAGTGAGTGCATGTAAAAAGAGCATTTTATAAATTACACATTCATAACAGAACTATGGAATTCGGCACACCACACAATATAAGGCAAGTTAAAGAAACAACTGAAATGTGTGTATGATAGATGTTAGAGCAATTGATGTTATTACTGTGAGCTATTGGAGAGAAACTTTCCATTTCAAATATCTTCCCTTAGTCTCAGTAGACTTCAATGAAATGTTTCCTGAATGAGGGAAATGGTACATTCATTTGTGTGACTATAGTCCTGGAAAGTGTCACGTTGATGACAATTTGCTGCTTCATCAATATTTTAAACTTATCTAGCAAGCAGATCAAAGGAATTATCAGGACAAACTTTTAATATTTACACAGAAAATTTGGTTTGCCAGTAAGTGGATTTTAGCTACACACAAAGCATATTATGGTTAGCAATGTCTTTCAAATGTACACATTTAAGTCATTAGGAAGAATTTAAAAAATGCTTAGATCCTAAATAAATGTGAAAGCCAATTCTGTTACACAATGTGGGATCTTAGGAACACAATAAAAAAGACCAATTACAGTCAGGTTCAGGTCTACCTCAAAAACCACAAAGGATACAGGTAAATGGAGGGAGGCCCAATTTTGGCCAAGTAGGCTATAGTTCTCCAAGACTATTTTAGCCTCTCTGACTGCATCATGCTTCCTGCAAAGAAACATCTGTTTGTAAGGTACTTTTATAGAAGAGGTGTTAATGAAATTATTTTTCAGTGAGAGTTACTGTAGATTTTACTGTAAGAAAGGGCAAAATGATGCATGGGGGCAGTTTTCTGGAATTATCTTCCCCTCATTAAATCTATTCACTCACCCCCTCCCTGCCCCTCGCTGACAGCTGTAAACATTTTAGGGCGGTGTGACAGTCCCAGAACAAAACAGAACATATGTAGTATATTTTCAAACAAACAAAAAATAACCCACGAGTTCCTGATTTCTAAAGTCTGCCTCTGCCCGAAATGCACCCCTGATGGTGCCTCGCATGTGATGCAAATCACTTACCACAAATTATTTAGATTTAGATGAATTCGAAGCACCATCCGAAGAATATCAGTCGACAATTTCACACGGAGGCCAATTACATGTTTCCTATATCATTCCCCAACTACCCACTAAAATTTTGCTGATATTAGCTGATCCAAAGTGCCTTTCTGGGACTTAAGGGCCAATCGTGTCTATTACACAATTCATCCATGGTTTCTGTCAGATTTAAGTTAAATGCACAGCAGGGAGAAGAAAAGCTGCTCCAGAATTGCAGATTCAGTGGCTAGAGAAACAAAGAGAACATGTCTGTGTGCTGCTCTCAGAGTCTTGCAACCAGGACCCGAGTGATCTGATCCCTGCTTCGTAACTGAAGGCTGCTCCAGTATGTCCTTAGAAAAGTTGCACAATAGCCCAAGTTTTAAAGAGAACACCTGTTTACATATGAGGCTGCACAGAGTGCCTGGACATTCTCTCCCTCTGCCTGCCTTCGCCTGTTCCTGTGCCCTTTGCGGGATGTTTGGAGTCTTCATTGTGAGAGAGTGAAAGCATCTACCCAAACAGGAGCAATCGAATTTTACCCTAGGACTGAAGGGCCCATGGAAAGGAATATAAGAGGAAATTATTGCTTTTTCTTTCTCTTTTGACATCAATATCATATATCACCATGAGTTGGAATAATTTAAAAACCTATAGCTGTGAAAACATTTAAGTGTGTAGCTCTGAAAAAAAGGAAGACACACTGTGCCAAGTTGGCAAATACGTAGAGGAAATAAGAAATAGAATAAAGAGACACAATTTACCATTTGAATGTTAATGTCTTTGATCATTTTAATATAAGCCTATGTGTTTATAGTATATTCATGTAACATGCTAATGGTGATTTTCTTTGAATGAGTACAGTTCATTTTTTCTTTCTTCTTTTTGAAATATATATTTTTATTGATTTCAGAGAGGAAGGGAGAGGGAGAGATAGAAACATCAATAATGAGAAAGAATGATTGGCTGCCTCCCACATGCCCCCTACTGGGGATTGAGCTGCAGTCCCTAACTTGGGCATTTGCCCTGACTGGGAATGGAACTGTGAGCTCCTGGTTCATAGGTCAATGCTCAACCACTGAGCCACACAGGAAGGGATCTTTCTTCTATTTATCTATCTTGGGTATTTTTCCTTTTGACAATCTACATGTATTATTTGTGTAATAAAAACAACATAAATTTTAATGGATCAAACAAAATAACAGTATTCCTGAATTGCATATTCTAGTTTATTTTTAGGCCTTTCTAAGTTTTCTAGTTTTCCTAAGATCCAATGAATCAAACCCTTAAAAATAATGCAAATAAATAAAATTACTGAAATATGTCGTCCTTGCAAGTGCTTGTTTCACAGCTGAGAATGTTTTATGGAAAAATTTGTGCAGTTGAAATGAAATAGTTTCGTTGAATTTAATCTAATAACATCACCTTAGAACTGTTACACTAAGGAAAGACTTTCAAATTAATTGTGAACTTTCATGCAACCAAATAATACTAACAGAGCATCTACAGTGTCAGGCACTGTTCTAATTTCTGCAACAAATATTTTTGTAGCACCTACTATGTCAGCCACTGTTGTAATTTCTGCAATAAATACATTTGGATTTTAATTTATTTATATCAGGTCTGAAAGAAATGAGAAGAAAAATCTATATCTTTGAATTTCTAATCCATGGGAAATTGACTATGCTTCCATTTCAATATAAATTAAAATAGTATAACATTTGATATTTGACAAAATACACAAAAAGTTTACTAAGTGGAAATGACATAGAAGTTATAGCTTATGATATTTGTAAGTCATAATTCTTAATTCAAATTAGAATGGCTACAGACATTATCAAGCACCGTTTGGTTATGATCTGACAGCTCATTTTTTTAAATGGTGGCCTATGATTTTCTTCACTTCCTTTCCAAATTTTAAATAGTTATTTTTTTCTTCAAACACTGACTTGTCTGCCCTACTGTCCCATCCTTTAATGACACCTCCTATAAATCCCATAGTTCCCAGTCCTATCTTCTGGTATTAAAAATTCCAACTAACTTAATCGAAAACTTTAGTCTCATGACTGTTTATCCTTCTCTTTCTCAATGACAGTCAGACTTGTGATCTGGGTAATGTGGATGGGCAGGAGATGGGATATTGAGAAAAGAGTAGTTGTAGTAATAACAACTAAAATTTACAGAGCATATCTTATGTGCCAGGTATTCTATTAGAAGCATTGTGTATTTACACCTCCACTCTTCACATCTTCTCAGAGGTACAGAGAAGGTTTGATAACATGCCCAAGGTCATCGACTAGTAGGCAGCTGTGTCAGGATTTGAAGTTGAGTACTTGTGTTTCTCAAGTCTGTATTTGTTGTTTTTTACTGTATTACCTCTATTCTCTATAACTGGTGATTCTGTGTACCTTTTACAACAAGATACAGTCCCACTGGGCAAAATAACTTATACTCTTGCAACAGAGGAGTAAATAAAAGGAATACAAGTGGCTTATAAAATAAACTACTGCCTTCTAATAGGCTAATTTCTATAAGGGCACAGATACTTATATGTATAATAATACAACTTTAAAAAGTGATCATTGGCTAGAGTTGTTTTGATTTTTGAGAGTAGGAGTAACCGGACAACAAACTATGGGTTCTTCAAGTTTCTCTGGAACTTTATCAAAATGGAATCTACTGAAACAAAAAATGCTGAATGCTAAAAGCAATTAGATACAGCATTTTTATCCCAGCTTGACTTGTCAATCCTATTAGACCAAACTCTCATTAAGAGTAGAAAACTGGTTACTTTATCTGCCAAATGAAAATGATCTATTGCAAGTTAATAAGGGTCGGCTTATTACTGATTGGCCATTTTGATTCCAGCTTGTTATAATAGTGGAAATTGCTTTCAAAGAATATGCTGGTTTTGCCAGTCATTTATAAGCATGGGACAAAGAAAGAATCCTTTTTGTGAGCACTTTTTGATTGAAAGCAGAATAGAAATCACAACTCTCTCTAAGGTGAAAGAAGAGGGAAGGTAATGGAGTAATTCTAATATTTTCTTCATGTTTTATTTTAGCACAAAGTCTTTCCATTAACAAAATCAAATATGAGAGTGATTTGAACTTGCAGAAAAGAGGTACTTTAAAACAAGCAAGGAATCTCAGAACTTCTATGGAACAGTGACTCCTTCATGTCTCGCATTTCCCTCACTTTTTGAACGGGAATGAGTTCAGTTACCTGCGATACTATTGCATTTTGGGTGTGTGGGGAGCAGATACCTTGCCTCTAGTTTTGCAGATCTACACATTAAGAGGAACTGTGCTCAAGCAGCTTTATTTAAGGATCTGTATAGCTTAGGAGACTCTTCCATGTCTATACCCAATTTAGATAATGAGATTCTAGATTTAGAGCTGATGTTGCCTAGAATGGATATGTCTTGGGGAGGGAAGGTTGGGAAAGGTAGGTGCATTTTGCTTGTAGGAATAATGTGAATAAATTAGGGCCAGAAAATGGAGTGGGTGGTTATAAAAATTATTTTATATTGCTCCCTTCAAGAGGAGGAATATAGTTTACCTCCCATTGGGTGTGGGCCACACTGATTCGCTTCTAATGAATAAAATATAAGTGATGCTATCCCACTCCCAAAGTAGGGTTTGGGTGCATCTCTCTCTCTCCCTCACCTGAATTCTTGGCCCACAAAATCATGAGATATAATAAAATGGTTATTGCATTAAGCCACAAGGTTTGGAGAACTTTTCATACAACAGATGGATAACCAGAAAGGTTTCCAGTTTTATTCTAAAAGAAACATTCTGTTACACAATAATACATAACTAGAAAAATGATCATTTTTACATTAGAAGAGTTCCAAAGTCTTTCCTAAGTTCATAAGACCCCTAAAAACCAGCTTTATAAAAAATTAGAAATAGCAGTCCTACCACTCAGTTTTCCAAATGTGCACTTGCTAAAAGTAATTGGGCTACACAGCAATTACAACAGCCATGACAACAATGTAAGGCTTTTAAGTAAATCTTATAGTTCGTGCATTTACCCAACAAATAAGTATTAGCCTCAGACCAATTACAGTGTTGAAAAAGGAAATTATTGTCACATAGTGCGACCACTCTCATAGTATTATCACAGTAAACACATAATTTCCGGGACCCTTGAAGGCACCCAAAAAATCTTTCTGAATGAATGGATGAATTCTGAATAAATGCATATAGCAGGTGATAGTGGAATACAGTGGCTAAGAGCGTTGCTTCCATTCTTGTTGCTAGGCTAACACTAATTTAGGTAAAGGAGTTTTTCTACACGATCTGGGCTATCTCACCTTGTGGTTTGGTGTTCTTTTGCAGGTATAGTGTGCATGTAGTTCCATTAGGACACTTGCTGAAAGAAAAGGCTGGTGAGGAGTACATTTCCAGTGTCCCATATACCATTAGTCTTGGAACTATTACCAGTAGGACTTAATAGGTGACAGTTCTCTTTATAGGTAACTTCTAGGGTAATTGGGATTTAGGTAAAGGGAGGACATGCTGGAAGGAAGAGTAGGAACATAGGTTCAATGAGAAAAACAAACAGCATATTCTGTGAATAAGGAGGCTTTCAGTGCAATGTATTTCCAACAGCTTTTTGTGAATCATTGATAAGCTGCATCATCAAGTTAGTGTGATGTAATGAGCTTTTTAATCAAATATTGAAATAGAAGAATAGGATCGGATAGGATAGGACAGGACAGGATAATCGGAGTGTGTCACAGGAAGAGAGGAGTAGGTCTCTTTTGAATAATATTTCTTTCACTTGTGCTTATGTGTATATGAATGTATACTGAGCCCCATTGAATAATCTCTTCTTTCTCTGGGACATGATCAAAGTAGTTTGAGAACCACTATCCTAGGGGAATATCAGCAGAAGCCACAGGGGAGCTTGAATTACAAGAACCAAAGCCTTTATTTTACTCTTCCATCAAAGCAAGTCCTTCAGGACACATTCGTGATTTATTCATCCCCAAGCATTGAATTCTCAAGAATTCTGATTTCACTACATTTTATGGGCCTAATTTTATTAAGAACTATAAAATACAGTTTCTCTACTTCAGTGGCTATAACTTCTATAGCATAGAACTATACTGTAACTTTCCTGCTTCTTCAATTTTACATATTCTCCCTGAAGCCCTGTGCTACTAAAAAACACATAATATGATTTGAAACAAACATCACTCCAGGGTTTCCTCATCTTCATCACTTGTTGGTTTTTGACCTTGACACTCATTCAATTAGAACCGACTTGCTAATCATACACTCCTGCTAAAGTCAGCCTTCTCTCACCAGGGAGAAGGCTACTTAGTTAGTAAAGATTTTTCAATGAACCCAAGGCCAAAAAGAAAAAAAAATCTTACAATGTTAGAGCATACAAACTAGTGATTGGGGGAGGGATTTATTTCAAAGACTCTACCATTTCCCCTAATATTATGACCTTCAGTGAGTTAATGTGTCTGAGGAGAGTCCACAGATGATCTATTGGCAAATAAATTGCCTCAAGATGCCCCAGATTGTGAGGATGTTTTATCTATTCCTTGACATGTGCCTCAGTAAGTAAGGTGGCTCATGTTCTTCCCAGTTATCATGCCGACTCTCCCTTGGTCTCAGAATACAGGTGAGCAGAAAGTCCACATCATATCCTGGAGAGAGCAGACTTGTTAAGATTGTCAAGTGCCATTCATGAATTTATGCCTGTGGAGTTGATCTCCATGGAAAGGAACCAGATAACTCATGCTTTCTGAAAATTGCTTTTGACAGCCTTTCAGTCTGCTTTAGGCTGGCTCTCTGTGGTGATTTGTATGTTCATATACTGCTCACACATTAAAAAATTTACACCTGCCAGCTATTGACAGAGTGCCTCCATCCCTAACCTTTTTCAGGAGGGGATGCTTTGCTTCCAGACATTATCCAAATAAGTTTCTATCAAGAGTGAGGGTGACATAACAGGTACAGACATAAGAAATATGAAACATATAGGTATAGAATTTTAATAAGAAACTGAGTTTTTGGACTTTTTGAAGGGGTAGAAATTGCAGTAGTCCTAGGACATCTGAAATGGCACAGCCAGTTATGTGCTAATTGTAGGAGAGGCCATGATTTTAGCTATAGTGTAGAACTTGTAGTTTTTTAAAAAAATATATTTGTATTGCTTTCAGACAGGAAGGGAAAGGAAAGAGAGATAGAAACATCAATGATGAGAGAGAATCCATGATCCCCCTACTGGGGGATCAAGCTCTCAACCCAGGAATGTGCCCTGACTGGGAATCGAATCGTGACCTTCTGGTTCATAGATCAATGCTCAACAACTGAGCCAGGCGGCACAAAGTTTATTTTATTGTTCATGAGGAAATCTTATTTTCTCCCTGCATCTGTGACCTATGCTTAGAATTAGAAAAAATAAGAGTGCCCATGGTATCTTCTTTTTTTGTTTCAAAATAAATGACAATATATACTACTAAAGGCTCGATGCACAAAATTCACGCAAAATTCCCCCAGCTGCCAGCACCAACTTCCCTCTGGTACCCGGGCCCTGGACATCTCTTGCAGCCCTGGCTTCACGCGGAAGGATGTACAGTCTAATTAGCATATTACACTTTTATTATTATAGATTGCCAACCTGTTTGCATTAGTTTTTTGGTTTCACTCACTTCTGAACTTGCTTGCACCACAGGGGATTATAAATTTTCACCTCCTGCAGATCATTGTTCCACTATTCTTCTCAAACAACTTACTGGGACATAAGAATATGTCAAATATCAATGTGATAATGACAGGTTACTCAGTTCAATAAAAGGATATGTATGATCTGAGTCCCAGCTTGGAAGTATCAAAAAATTTACTTTTTATTTGCTCAGAAGTTCTTCACAAGCACCAGGAGAAAATTCTATTTTGCTTAGAGAGTGTAGCACACAATTCTTTCAGAAAATACCCTCTGGCTCCTTCTCTCCACTTGGAAGGTCATTTTGGTTGGTCAGGGGATAGGAAACAAAACAAAACAAAACATCATCAAATGGGCAGCCCATTCAGCGTGGGAAATGAAATGGTATAAGGAAAGCATCAATGTAAATATGCCAGTATGCATTTAATGAAGCAAGACTTAATATTTGTCTGAACATAAAAAGTTAAGTTTTTTTATACCCATCACAGCTATAAATTACACCACAGCAACTCTTCTAGGAAGTAATACTTAATTATCCCTGCTCTTAAAGTCTAATAAATGGCTGCATTATCAGTATTAAAAATCTACAGCTTGTCCACTATAAATTAATGTTATTAAAAATACCACTGTCCTCAACTATAAAAAGGATTTTAATCTCAGGAATCAAACTAAGATTTACATCCTTTCTTTATAGCTGACATGTCAAGTGTTAAATTATTGGCTTTTAGCCATTTATTTATCTTACTTGAGCAATAATCAGTCATTTTCAACATTATCAAACACAGGATGCTATTGAAATCCCCAAGTGCATGAGACTGTATTATCTCTGCGTGTGAGGCCAAATGTGATGATTGCATTAAGCATTTTGCAGAAAGTAACACAGTCCAGAGGAAGAACCCAGAAATGGAGATGCTGATCAGCTCTGTCGGACCTCTGGCCAGCACAAAGGGCAGAGGCAAAGGAGGACTTGATGCTGAGAATTTATAGGCCCTAGTCCATAAACAGGGCATGGTGTATGGACCCTTGGATCCATGAGACACCGAGGATAAGGTTAAGTATCTCACTCAGTGTTCAAAGCACTTTATTTCTAAAATTATGGCTGTCCTGTAGGGAGACTGAGAGCACTGCACCCTAAATTCCCTGCAAATTAAAAAAAGAACAATTAAAGCCAAAACATAAACATGGTAATGTAGACCACTGGACCAGGAACAAGTACATGTGAGTTTAAATCTCCCTTAGCCATTAATTAGCCATGGGAGCTTGGCCAATTCACCTGGACTCTTTATTTTAGTGTTTCAGATGGAAAATTAATAGTTGAAACTAGATACTTTATAAATTTCATTTATAAATTTATTTCATTTATAAATTCTGGATTGTCATAGAGGTATAGGTGTATTTAGTTACTTTTAAGTACCATCTTTTGTTCCAAATTAGGGCTTCATTTGATCTCATTTAAAAGCCTAGAGAATACCCTTAAAACATTTCTATAATAAAGCAAGATTTTTTTTTCAGTCTTACGAATATTCCTTTGGATTCACTGTTTTTAATTAGATGTTTCTTCACTAAGGAATATATTAATTTTTTTCACTTATAGTGTTATTTATGTAAAATCATAGACGTGACAAGTATATTTCATATTAGACCTGAGAATTTTAAAAGCAGTCAACATTTTTAATGTGAACAAACATTTATTTTCCCTCTGTTTTTTTTCTTCATATAATTTTAAGTATCTCCAGAGATATTTAACAATCCAACCATAACCATCCATGGCTATGAATGTGAAATTATCTCAGCCATCACAGCCAACTTTATGACAAGTTTAATCAGTGTCACTGACAAGTCATACAAAACTCAATCAGTCATCAATATTGCTGATTACCATACAGAGTGCAAAGTACCATTAGTACACATGACGAGAAAATAATATACTATCTTTACTCTTTATATGAAAGCTCCCTGCATCTGCTTAGTTGCTAAGGTCAAAGGTGCTATAGACACCCTTGGCCTTTTCCTCTCTCACATCCAACATTCAACCCATCTGAAGCCCCGTGGGCTCTGACTCACGAACACATCCAGCATCTGAACATTTCTCACCACCTCCATTCATTGCCCCTTGGTAACTGCTCATCTAGATTATCACAATAGTTTCCTAAACGTTCTCTCACTTCTAACCTTTGTTTGCCTAGAGCCCATCCTCAGATGAGCAACCAGAGAGACAAAAGGAAAAACAGATATACAATAGGACTGCACAACCTCCAATGGCATTTACTCTGGCCTACAATGAGATAAAGTCTTCACAGTGGCCTACAATGCCCGTCACAATTTGGTCCCTGGGATTTCTGAGAACTCACCTTCTTTACATTTTCTCTGTTCACTCTGTTCTAGAACAATAGCCTTCAAATATGCCATGTCTATGCCCATGTTATTTTGTATTGGCTGTGTTCTCTGCATGAAGATCCTTACTCCAGGCATCCTCTTGCCTCCTTCATTCTTTGGCTTAAATATCACCTTGTTTACCTGATCTTCCTTTTTATATGTACAACCCCTTCCTAAACTCTCTATTCTCTTAGCTTGCTTTGTTTTTTTTCATAGCATTTCTCATTTTCTACTATAGAAAGTTACTTTGTTGCCCTGACCAGTGTGGCTCAGTGGTTGGGCGTCATCCCATGCACCAAAAGGTTGCTGGTTTAATTCTCACTCAGTGCACATGCCTGGGTTGCCAGCTCGATCCCCAGTAGGGAGCATGCAAGAGGCAGCCGATCATCTCCCTCTCACATTGATGTTTCTCTTTCTCCCTTCCTTTCTCTCCAAAATTCAGTTAAAAAATACTTTTTAAAAAAGAAAATTACTTTGTTCATTGTCTACCCCACCCCCCACTAGAATGCAGTGTGTTTTTGTTGTTGTTAATCCTCACTCGAGGATATTTTTCCATTGATCATTTTTTTAAAGGAGCGCGGAAGAGAGAGGGAAAGACACAGAGAGAAAAACATTGATGTGAGAGAAACACATAGATTGGTTGCCTCCTGCATGAGCCCCAACCTGGGTCTGGGCCAGGGAGGAGCCTGCAATCAAGGTATGGTCCACAGGCAGACACTCTATCCACTGAGCCACATTGGATAGGGCCAGCTTTTATATTTTAAATGATGTAGGATCAGTGTTATAAATCTTGTCTGATATTAAACAGGTGCTGTATATATCCCTTAAAACAGTCCCCACTCTAAAACTGATATGAACAACTTAAATTTCTGATTCCTCCATCACCATGAAACATCCATCACCTTTGTTTACTAGAGGACTCCCTTCCCACCCCCTCCCCAGGAGGAACTTTTATGACCAGAAATAGAGTACTCCATTCTATGAAAAGGCTTTTCCACATATCTCCAATACTCTTCAGAAAAATCAAGTAACACCTTGGGCTATGTATCAGTCTCATATGAGTTGGGCTAGCATGAATCAGCTCAAAGGATCCCAATATATTCTAGGTAAAATTAAAATCGATGGGAAGATATTTATCTATAGTACGATGGAATGAATATTATAAGAAACAGGCACAGAGTAATAGCAAACACTTATGAAAGAGTGATTAATCCATGTGAGGAGAGAAAGCTCTACAGAGCAGGGATTACCTGAGCTGCTCTTGAGAAGTTTATCCAACTAAGTTTGGGCTCCAAAATCCTCTGGAATATGTATCTTTGCTAATCATGAAAACTCAATATGACTTGCTTCTTATACATGCACTCTGAACAGTCATACATATTTTCTTTAAATTGGTGCTTTAACCGCAACACTATTAATGTGCTTATTTCTATGAACTAACTATTTTAAAATGCACAGCATATCACATTGCTTCTCCGATCCCCTTTTTTTCTGCCTTTTACCCCAGAGTGCTTTCACAGAACAGCTTTGCTGGAGTTATTTCTTTGGCAGAAAGGAAGCAAATTTCTGGAGGATCTACATGGCAAAAACTGAAGAAAGAGTGTGCTCCAAATTTCCAAATTAGGTACCCACAGTCCTCATCTGCTGCAATGAAAGCAGAAAGGCACAGAGGATCCTGCTTCACTGCCTCCCACATCTGAGGACCTGAAGGCATCATCAGGGACCAGTAGTCATAGTGGAAGCTCAATGTATTACACTCTATGCATCACAAAATCACAACATTAAAAAGGAATTCACTTAGGTTGCTCTTACATTCAGTTACTGTCTTTCTGGGGGAAACCCCAATGAAGAGAGATATGAGTGGGAGGTTATGAATCACATATTTGTGTCTATAAAATGATAACTGACAAAACAAGGTGAACTTCATTCTGTGTCAGTGTAAATGCATTTGTTAGTAAATGAACTGAGTACTTTTTAAAAAACATTCTTCCTTAGTGTTAGTCTTTTCTTAACATGCTCATGATATAAAGCTATAAATTAAGATATAAATTATAAATAGAAAAATACCACCTGTATATGTAAAGAAAGGACAGTGGTTTTATACCTGATTTGCCCTATCTTTTGATCCAGACTTCCACAATGCTGCCAAATAGTGTAATGGAAAAATCACACATTTGAAAAGCAGAGAAACTGATGATTAATCCCTTTGTGAACTTAGCCATGTAATTTAGAGTTCCACTATCCTCATCTGTATAAAGGCGAAGGCTACTTTGCAAGGTAGGTACCTAAGAAGAATCAACATTGTGGTGTGAATATGGGCTGGCTTTTAATGAATATTTGACAAGTGAATGAAAGGCATGAATAAAAGAAACTTCAGTTCCAGCAAAATCTGACGAGGTTCTAGTAGTTCCTGGATGTGAAATTCTGTACCCTGGCTGTCCCGTGTTTGTCTCATACCTTAGTTCAATGCATAGGAGATAAGAGCATGGGTCTGGGCGTCTCTGCCATTAGCTAGCTGTGTGATCATAATCAGGTTGCTTAAATACTGTCTTATTTTCCTCATTTTTAAAAGCAGGATAATACTACTACCTAGTTCATAGAATTGCTATGTTCAATAAGTTAGTACATTTAAAGCATTGAGAATAGTGTTTTAGACATTTGGTTTACATTTATACTTTATTTTAAAATTGTATAAGTAAAGACCGGGATTCTGAAATTACATTTAAAATAAATATCAAAAGCCACTTAGAGGATGTGGTATATATATAATGGATTATTTTTTTGTTGTTGTTTTTTGTTTTTTTCTTTTTTCCCTTTTTTATTGTTTTATTGCTTAAAGTATTACAAAGGGTATTACATATGTGTCCTCCCCCCCCCCCCGCCCTTGACAAACCCCTGGCCTCCCCTATCCCCCAGTGTCTTATGTCCATTGGTTATGCTTATATGCATGCATACAAGTCCTTCAGTTGCTCTCTTACCCCCCTCCCTCCTGCCTTCCAACCCTCCCGGCCTTCCCGCTGCAGTCTGACAATCTGTTTGAGGCAGCTCTGCCTCTGTATCTATTATTGTTCATAAGTTTAATGGTCTTTATTATCCATGAATGAGTGAGATCATGTGGTATTTTTCCTTCATTGACTGGCTTATTTCACTTAGCATAATGCTCTCCAGTTCCATCCATGCCGTTGCAAATGGTAAGAGTTCCTTCCTTTTTAGAGCAGCATAGTATTCCACCATGTAGATGTACCGCAGTTTTCTAATCCATTCATCTACTGATGGGCACTTAGGCTGTTTCCAGATCTTAGCTATGGTGAATTGCGCTGCTATGAACATATGGGTACATATATACTTTCTGATTGGTGTTTCTGGTTTCTTGGGATATAATCCTAGGAGTGGGATCACAGGTCAAATGGGAGTTCCATTTTTAGTTTTTTAAGGAAACTCTATACGGTCTTCCATAGTGGCTGCACCAGTCTGCATTCTCACCAGCAGTGCAGAAGGGTTCCTTTTTCTCCACATCCTCTCCAGCACTTGCTGTTTGTTGATTTGTTGATGATAGCCATTCTGACAGGTGTGAGATGGTACCTCATTGTTTCTTTGATTTGCATCTCTCAGATGATTAGTGACTTTGAGCATGTTTTCATATGTCTCTTGGCTTTCTGAATGTCCTCTTTTGAAAAGTGTCTATTTTGCCCATTTTTTGATTGGATTGTTTATCTTCCTTTTGTTAAGTTGTATGAGTTCCCTATAAATTTTGGAGATTAGGCCCTTATCAGATATGACATTGGCAAATATGTTTTCCCATGCAGTGGGCTTTCTTGCTGTTTTGTTGATGTTTCTTTTGCTGTGCAGAAGCTTTTTATTTTGATGTAGTCCCATTTGTTCATTTTCTCTTTAGTTTCAAGTGCCCTAGGAGCTGTATCAGCGACGAAATTGCTTCGGCATATGTCTGAGATTTTGTTGCCTTTGGATTCTTCTAGAATTTTTATGGTTTCTCGTTGTACATTTAAGTCCTTTATCCATTTTGAGTTTATTTTTGTGTATGGTGTAAGTTGGTGGTCTAGTTTCATTTTCTTGCATGTATCTGTCGAATTTTCCCAACACCATTTATTGAAGAGACTGTCTTGACTCTATTGTATGTTCTTGACTCCTTTGACGAATATTAATTGGACATAGTGGTTTAGGTCAATTTCTGGGTTCTCTATTCTATTCCATTGATCTATATGTCTGTTCTTGTGCCAGTACCAGGCAGTTTTGAGAACAGTGGTTTTGTAATACAGCTTGATATCTGATATTGAGATCCCACCTACTTTGTTCTTCTTTCTCAGGATTGCTGCAGCTATTTGGGGTCTTTTTTTATTCCAGATGAATTTTTGGAAAGTTCATTCTAGGTCTGTGAAATATGCTGTTGGTATTTTAATGGGGATTGCATTGAATCTACAGATTGTTTTGGGTAGTATGGACATTTTGATGATGTTGATTCTACCAATCCATGAACAAGGTATGTTCTTCCATCTGTTTATGTCTAACTCTATTTCTTTTGTCAGTGTCCTGTAGTTTTTTGCAGTAGACCTTTTACCTCCTTAGTTAAGTTTATTCCTTTGTATCCTAATTTTTTTGGTGCGATGGTAAGTGGTATTGCTTTTTTAGTCTCTCTTTCTGTAAGTTCACTATTGGTGTATAGAAATGCCATAGATTTCTTGGATTAATTTTGTATCTTGCTACATTGCCGAATTCATTTATTAAGTCTAATAATTTTTGATGGAGTCTTTAGGGTTTTCTATGTACAGTATCATGTCATCTGCGAATAAGGAAAGTTTTACTTCTTCTTTTCTAATTTGGATGTCTTTTATTTCTTCTTTTCTGATGGCACTGGCTAGTACTTCCAGTACTATGTCGAATAGGAGTGGTGAGAGTGGGCATAGAAAGCTTTTTCTTTAAAATCAGGAGTAAGACAGGGATGTTTGTCATAGTTTTGTTTTGTTTTTTTTTTTTGTTTTTTGTTTTTGTTTTTTTGTTTTTGTTTTTTTTTTATTGTGATGTATCTAAAGAAGCCCTAGCTCGTGCAATTAAAAGAAAAAAAGTAAAGGAATTGAAAGGGAGAAACAAAAAACTCTTGTTATTTGCAAACAATATTTTTATATGAATGAAAAACCCAGGAGAACCTACAAATTTATTGATTATTAAAAGATTTCAGCAAATTCAATGTATGTAATATCCATTTATTAAAATTGTATAGCGCCCTGTGTTTGAATTCTGGTTTCCATATGTACAAGCTATTTCAGCCATGCAATTTCTGGCCATGAACCATACACTTTTTAATATGGAATCTTAACCTGAAACATCAGGATAATACCACTTCCCTTGAGGGTTGTGAGGATAAAATGAGGCATTATTTGTAGTATCTAGAAACCTAATTTCCCTCCCCTACAAAGTTCATTGCATACGCCATAATAAAAGTAGAGTCATTAGGTCACTTAATACCCTTTTTATATGACAAATTAATAATTAACTTTAACTATTAAAAATAACTATCTTTGTAGAAAATTTTCTCATGAAGGAAGTGAATACAATTTGGGCAGTACTTTCTCGCAAGTAAGTTAACACTTGAAAGTAGTTGGCTGGCTTTCTTTAAAGTAAAAATGGAACATTACCTCAGAGATTAGTTCTGCGATTAAATCTTGAGTAACCTCCCTCAGTTATATAATGTTAAACCAGTAACATTCCATGTCCCAGTCAGACACCCAGAAAAAAGTACAGTGAGGGCCTTGTATTCTTTACAAGAGTAGCCCCTTGCACTCACCTGTACTGACAGTCCCTAGGGAGAAGATGAGAGATACAGAAGCATGGACAGTAGATAAAGAGCTCAACTTCCTTTATAAAGACTAATGTTATTACAGTCTTTTGAATGGTTTGAGATAATACCAACTGAAATTTGCAGACGAGAAAGATGCCAGAGGCCTCCAAAGGAAAATTTACAGGTAAGGAAAGGGAGAAGGTTGGGTTAGGCCCAAGGTGCACTGAGTTTTTTTGAATAATAATAATAGCCAACAGCCCCGGTTCTAAGTGTGTGTGTATAATATTCATTAACACTCATCAAACACTCATCCTCACACAACTCAATGAGGAAAGTCTGATATTCTAGCTCTCTCATATAGCATATGTCTGACGCCTCTCTAAACCCTGTCTGCTAGCACCACTGGCATGCTTGGGGCAAATGGTTGAAATGGAAGCATAAACTCAAGAGGGGAAAATGATTGAAATGTGGATAAAGCGGGACTGTCTTCTCCAGGGAAACCATTTTGTCCTGCACAGGGACCCAGGTCTACAAGACCTTAATCACAGCTGTGGACAGGGAGATCAAC
Organism: Myotis nattereri; assembly: GCF_964212035.1. NCBI lineage: Eukaryota > Metazoa > Chordata > Mammalia > Chiroptera > Vespertilionidae > Myotis > Myotis nattereri. Next base: position 173,319,847 of record NC_138076.1, read on the forward strand.
CAGAAAACTCTGCAGGTCCTGTTTTCAACAGCGACACTTTGTGGCAGACAGCAGTAAAGGCAGTCAAACTATGAGGATGGATCTGATTCTACAGTTCTCTTTTCAGCCTTAATTTTGAAAGCAGGACTGGGTTTTTTAACTTGTTATTTATTTATTTATTTATTTATTTATTTATTTATTTATTTAGAGAAAGAGGAAAACTGAATATCTTGATTAGTTTAAAAAGTAACTTACTAGTAAGTGCTTACAGTGAATATTAGAATATTCTAAGATAACAGTAGAAATAGAAGACACCTGACATTTTCCCTACACTGCCATGCATACAGGTTACTTCCGTTGTCCTAGCAAGCTCAGAACCAGATTGTCAAACTCGGTGCCAATTATGGCATAACATTTCTCTCACGGGCCTGATAGCAATCATTCCTTCTGCCTCCTGTATGTGCTCTGGGATTTTTTTTCTTACTTTTATTTGTTTTTAATAACTAGATAAGAGATTTTATATTAGGATTTAATTTAATTAAAGTTTCATCAAATCCTCTTGGAAATAGGCAGGGCGTATTTTGAAAATAGTAAACTATTTCTATTTCTCCATAGTTATCACCCAAAATGGCACACACATATTACTCCCAAGCCAGTTTATGTCATAACATCAAATTCTCATTTCTTTTGTGAATGTGTTCAAGAAAAACAAATAGAAGAAAAATGCACTGATGAGATACTGTGGGCATTTACGCAGGTTTCTAGCAAATGTAATATTTTTGCCAGTAAATTCAAGATTCAGATATTAAGCAATGATGGACTTGACTCTTTCTTACTGGAGATTCAAATAACCACATAGACTCAGGATGTAGGGGCAAATGTGCTGTTCAGAGGTGATTTGTGCATATCCAACCTTCTGCCTCCTGTAGTCTCACTGAGCTGAACTTGCATGTCCTCTAACCTAGGGAGAAATGAAACTCCAACAGCTCCCCGTAGGTCTAAATCACCTTTCCTAAAATCATTCATGCTCCATGTGACCCCACCTTGAACTTACTGCATTCTGACCCACTAAGGCACATTTCAGATACTTCAGACAGTCTTGTGCTAAAGCAATTTGCAAAGAAGATTCATGTCCAAAGTAATTCACAGTTTCCTAATATCACAAAAGGATATGTAAATGTGATTATAATAATTGCAGTATACTTTAAAATCTAAGATATTTTTCTTTTGGTAGTAAATGCTGAGAGGAATTGCAGTCTTGTACAGATTTTTACAATTTACCTTTCTTTGTCTATCCTTTCTTCTCTGTCATACTCAATCATACCCAACTTATTGCTAAATTTTTACTAAGGAAACAGGTTACCTCCATAAGGAAACACTGCAGTATATTCCATTAAACACAGCAAAACTTAAAATTTCACATAAAAATAGGTTATCTAATTACATGGTAAATGTGTCATTGGTACATTGTCCAGTACACAATATATTTACAGGAAAATTACCAGGAACTTCCCAACTGTATCGGATCTCAACCTTATATTTAGATGCAGTCATATATTACTGCTGATAATGTGATGTCAGTGAATAGATTGGAATTTTTCACTGTCCTTTATCAAGATAAATTGTTCTGTCAATAGCAAATGGCTGGCAAGTATTAACACTCTGCACACTATATGACTTTTCATTCCCCGCAAAAATTGTATTTAATGCTTTTGCACAAAATCTATGGCCGTGACTATCCTTATTACCTATTTAACTACCTTTTAAAAGGAGGATTTATTTCTGAAAATTAGGACCTGGGTAACAAGATGGTGTCATGCATCATAAACTTTAAGTCAATACAAGGCAGGACACTTGCAGTTTGAATGGGAAAATACCTTGCTCTCATCTCCTGGTCATCCAATAGTATTAGCAATCTGGGGTGGGAGCAGCTGCTCAGAGCAGAACTTTATCTTGGCCTCCTTCCATCTACACTGCCACGGTGTCCCACAGTAGCAATTTGCTCATTGGCCTATTACTTTCAATAGGTATTCCAGTAATTGGCTATTTCACACTTGTAAGGCTTGAACTGGCAGAGAGCAAAGGCCAGGCAACCAGCCTGTCAGGGTCTAGCAAGCTGGTCGTTCATCAATTATAATCAGCTTTTACAAGAGTGAGTGAATCCTCGAAAACCTTGTTTGCTCTGATCAGCTTTGCTACCAGTATAATTTGACCCCAAACTGGGCTGAGTCCTTATCTGAAGAATGTAAAAGTTGTCCCACAGTGAGAAGCATGTTTGTTTATTCAGACCCCTGGAGAGACCAATCTGGGCTCAGAATCAAGAAGGGAAAATTTTTATAATCTCCAGAATTCTGGGTTCTTCCTATTTTTGTAGCCTTTTGAAAAAAAAAATCAGACGGCATCAAAACAATTTATTGTATAATGATGGATTATAAGAGGGTCTCACCAAATTAAGAATTGAATTCCTCTAAGGTGAGGTGTACTCTGGTCAGAGAGGTTGGGAGTCCTACAATCATGCAGATTATTTCAGAAATATCTATTTACGTAAAACATGCAATTAAAAATATACCATAATAGCAGAAATGACATAAGTGCTTATGTGGACAATAAGTTCTCATGATTTAACATGATCTAGAGTAAGCTAGAAAAACAGTTTGCTGGAAAGTTAGGCTCCATAACAGTAAATATGTATGTGCTTCACTCACATTTAGAAACAGTAATTTTTCTCTTATTAGCCATTCCCAATATCCTCTATTATTTCTTATGTCACTGAGCTCTATGAGAAGAGAAACACAAGTCTAAGTTTTCAAGCAAAAGATCTGTGAAACAGAGACAAAAAGTAATACGTTGTACAATTCTGATGAGGTTTAACTGCCCTCCAGGTTTTAGAGCTCAGGCACATGGGTCATTGCTAATTAATGTAATTCACCCTAGGGAGCTATGAGAATAGCATGCATATTATTTAGAAACAGGGTCCTGTTTAAAAATGTTTCCTAACATTCAGGATTTATATGTGCCTCCCCACTGTCATCGCTTTTGCAAAAAGAATAAGTCAATGCCTACTTGGAATGCACATGTGCAAGATTTCTAATGGAAATAACTGTTCGTCATTAGAATTTCTACTACTGGCCATTGAGGAGCCCTATGATCCCTGTACTACATCCTATTCTCTCTCTTCCCAAAGGCCTATTCGGGCTTATAGCCAGCTGGTGACAAGATGACCTGTCATCCCACAACTGCCTTGAACACAAATAAAATATCCAACCACACATTTAACCCATTTAGCAAATATATTTTTTATATTTTTTAAATTCCATACTTTAAAAAAAGTAGAGGGTAGCCTTGGCCTACGTGGCTCAGCTGGTTGGGTATCTGTCTGGTGTACCAGGAGGTTTCCGGTTTGGCTCCCAGTCAGGGTTCATGCCTGGGTTGTGGGCTTGATCCCTGGTAGGAGGCATTAAGTAGGCAGCTAATTGATGTTGTGCTTTCACATCTATGTTTTTCTTTCCCCTTTTCTCTCTCTAAAAATCAATAAGCTATTCTTTTTTTTTTAAGCAAAGGGTGGGTGATTTAGAAAGCTGTTAGAGAAGCTCAAAAACCAATTCTAAGTTTTAAGACATGTGTAAAGCTCTTAATAAATCTACCTTCAAAGAGTCGTGCACTCTCACTATTGGATAAATGCAGTGACACTGATGCATATCTAGCTATCATACATCACAAGATAATCGGTCAAGCCCCAAGTGCTCAGGCCTCGTCACCCCTCTTCAGCCATTATTTATCTACAACCTTCGCTGCTGGTGAAGTTTAGTATGGCATTGAAGACAGGTTCTGCTACTTGGCAAAAACATTTCAGAAATCATATAGCAGATAATAATCGTTCAACAGTGTATAAATTGTTTCGAATGGGAAAACACCAAAACGTTTCAAAAGAATCAGGATTTTCCCAGACAAAAGTCGTACATTTCATGTAGCTGGGCAATACACAGGCTATTCTTTCTGACAAAGCTCACCTGGGTGAAACTGAAGGTCCCAAATGCCTTTGCAAATCTCCATAGTCCTCCCTGCATCACGATGGAGATTGAAAAGACCACAAAGAAATGCAATATGGCCCAGCTGGTGTGACTCAGTGGTTGAGCATTGACCTGTGAACCAAGAGGTCATGTGTTCGATCCCCGGTCAGGGCACATGCCTGGGTTATGGGCTAGGTCCGAGTGTGGGTTGTGCAGGAGAAAGTTGATCAATGGTTTTCTCTCATCATTGATGATTCTCTCTCTCTCTCCCTCTCCTTTCCTTTCTGAAATAAATAAAAATATTTTTTAAAAAAAGAAATGCAATATGGAGCTAATAACATCTACTTCAATAATAGGCAAGTAGACTAAGGGCCCAATGTAATAATTTTCCTTTTCCTTCTCTCCTCTTTTTTGAATTGCGAAGTTGATGAAGGTGGAAGGATGGGAGATGCACACCTTTAGCATTTGGTTGATCGGGAAGCTTGCATCTGGCGGTTAGTGGCAGGTAGTCTTGCTTTCCTGCAGGCCCTGTCTCCCAGTGCGCACAGCTCTGCACCACAGCCCTTAGCTGGGGCAGGGATTTAGGAAAGTTTCCCGGACACGTGTCCTGGCTTTCTAATTGGCATCATACGATGCTTTTTTTTTTTTTTTAAGGATTCATTGTCATATTACATAGTAAGTAACAAGCTCTTAAATAATGAAGAGAAAAATACACATTTAAACTATTCTAACAGTTCAGCCGGATTTAGTCATGAGGGTATAATAAGAACAAAAAACTGCTTCAGGCATTTAGTAGCAGAAAATTAAGGTTCCTGTAAATTAGGTGGCTATATTCCTTTCCCAGTCCAATTACTAGCTTTATTATTTGTCAATAAAACACCAAATAAAAGACTGGTCTCCAGATAAGGCAGCTGTTGTCATGTGGACCCTGGGATGCTTTATGTTCCCTGGCTGTGGTGTGGAAGTTGCTGATAATGCCTTTACATTACTAACAGGTGCCCTAAGGCCCAAACCTTATATACTCTCCTCTGGAAAGAAAAATCATAAGGAAAGAACAGAACACACACAAGGTAAGATTAGGCAAGTTGCCGTTTTATGGCCTTGTAACATTTGAACTGGAGTTTTGAAACATCCTTTGTGATTAATAAAAGTCACAATTAACGGAGGAATATGGTAGCTGGAAGCCATTCTGGTTTGTACAGCCACTGAGCTGCTTGCCACAGCCTCACACAGTTCCTTCTAACAGGAGCCCGCCTTGTCCTCTAACAGCTGCTTCCCATCACTTTCCCAGACAGAAGGGCAGGGATTACATGCCTTCACTAGGGAGACCCATGCATCTCCTTGACAATGTGCAGGAAATCCCACCATGTGGAAAAGACTGGGTTGCTTCTCCCCTTTGAAGATATATGCTAAATTTACGGGATCATTAGGCTACCCTGTGAAAGAATAGATTTTCCTTCTTTCTTTTCAGTCTTTACTTCCCATAAAGAAAAAAAAAATTTAGTCTCTGTCTTATGTGCCTTTCAGGAGAACAGCCTTAAGGACATAAATTCAAGCTTGTCTCGTTTGGTCTGGGGTTCTTGTGTTTCGACAGGATTTTATTATTATTTTTAATCAGAAGCTGGCTTCAGTCTTAGGAATGCAGATTCTTTTCTGTAATATGGATCCAGGTATATTCTCCAAAATGGAGAAGCGGCCCCTCCTCCCCCCCAAAAAATGCAGGCGAAATGAAGTACTTTTAAATGTATTCTCACTTTGCAGGGGTGAGGGAATCTTGGTTCTATTTGACGGTGGCGCTAGTACTAACAATTAACTTAGGATGATGGTGTGGCATGAAAATGAAACTTCTGATTGAATTTCAAGGACTCTTCTGTTTAACTAGCTTCAAGAGTCCTTTTTTGATCATAATAAAATTATTTGCCATATGGTTCAGATGCCTGTGATCCCCTCTCAATGAGAGGATTATGCATGAGATAAAATGCCTACTGTAGCCACAGCCAAGCACACAGCTGGCTCTGATAATGCCAACAAATGGCTTCATCTATCTCAGTGTCACGTAGGAGCTGGTGCGACGCGAGTCAGCCTCGAGTACAATTAAAATCTACATCATCTGTGAGAAAGGTGATGGGGGTTCCGACATCAGAGCTGTGCCAGATTCATCCTCTTCCCAGAGTAGCAGAAGAAACGTGTTGCCCCTTTCACCCTGTCACACTAATGATGCTCCCTGCACATCCTTTTCTCTGCACATTAAAGGTGCTAAATCAAGGGCCTTCTATTTAAAAGCTTCACCTTCATCTGACATTCAGTAACAAGATGTACAGTTTCTAAACTTACGTTGTGTATTGTTTGCTTCCCCTTTTTGTTTCCTGCAGAGATAATGCCGTTTATGTCCACCAGTGAAGTATAAATAGAAAAGTTTATGATCCATATGGACTCAAATTGTGGCAATATGCGGGAATTCCTTGTTTTTAGTTCCACAATGTTCAACTACACTAATAAAATCAGGTTTGAACATCCATTTGTTCCAGAAAGCCAAATTTTATTGCTAAAACATCCATAATTCATCACAAGCAAGCTCAATACCAATTCATGGACAAGCCTCCCCTTCTGCATGTTTTCAGTAAAAATGAAAAGTGGAGTTTGTGCAGGGACTTGGCTGTTTTGCCATGTTACTTGAGAAGGGAACACTGCAAATATATTTCATTACCATTTCCAATGGTTTTCTATTAAAATTAAATGGAATAGCATTTAAATTTCAGAAAGCGATTAGGAAAGTTAATTCTATAATGAGTTGATTATTTATATACTTTTGTTATATACCTTTTCCTCTACTGAGTGATTAGTCTTAAAAGACAAAATTACAAACTGCACATGAGCATGCAAATTGGAAAGTAGCATACAAATTTCTCATGCAACTGGGAAAGAAAAGTATCTAAACATATCGGATACCTGAAAGTTCTTAATGCATAAAAATGTGTGTTATTATTATATATACATATATAGATATAAATTATATATATATATATATATATATATATATATATATATATATATAATTCTTTGGAACAATATGTAGGTGTTTTTTCTAATTTCCTAACCCTTGAGTTTGGTAGAAGACCATGTGCAATATAAGGCAGATAATTGACAATGGACATTAGATATTCCAGATGCTAACTTCTGCGTGCTCTCCTTGTATTTTATGGTCTATAATATGCACAAGGGTGTTTTTCTTATCAAGTCTCTTTCAAATGTATACTAATATGACAATTATGTCTTTAGTCCAGTCAGTTTTTTTAAAAAAATATATATAAAGCAAGTTGATTATTCATTAAAGTTTTTAAACCAAATAAGCTATATAACTCCTTATGCAATGTCCTGTGACAATTTCTTAGAATTGATTTTGGTCATCCTGAACTAAGGATTTTCAACTTTGGCTGCACCTCAGTATCACTTGTGGTGCTTTTAATGGTAATGATGCCCGTGACTTACCCTCAGTATGCTGAAACTGCATCTCTGAGAATGGGGACCAGACTTCTGCATTAGGTTCTGTTATAAGGTTCCCCAGGTGAAAGCTAATGCACCATGAAGAATGGAGATCTGTATCTAAACGTTGCCTAACAAAGTATTTTTAAATGGATGATGTAGCACTTCAATGAAATATGCAGCACCATGAGGATAACTGTATTACTTATGGATACTTCTTGCTTTAAGCAAAATAAATCAACAATGTTTCTGACATAAATTTATCCAATCCTGTAAGTATTTATTATACTGTTATATGTTCAGCTCTATATAACGTATTGTGGGGGAATATAAAAAAGTACAAGAGATAGTTCCTATGTTTATAGAGTTAATCATGTCAGTAGGAAAAATACACAACTATAAGTATTAATTAAATATTGTAGTACAATTGTCATCTTATATGATGCTTACAATAAATGCCAAAAAAAAACACAAAAACAGCAGAACTAGAAAGGATAAGTGTGCAGGCATGGGTGGGCCATCCCCTATGAAAATCTTCATCAAGATTTCCTCTGAATAGAAAATCCAGTGCTGCTTCTTAGAAACTTTTAAGGAAAATTATCACACAAGACTAGGAGAAGCCCATGGCACAAAGCTAGGCACCTTATTCATTGTATATTAACTGTTAGTGTTAACTTGCAGTAGTTCTAGTCTGATAAAAGTTTGGTTTATTAACCCCAATCTGCATATATCAGATTGTATTTTAGAAGAGAGAGAACTAAAAATTATTTGGAGGTGAGAAAAAAATCAGTAAATATATTAATATAGTAATTTGACTATAGTAGAGTCCCATTTCTAACTGAAAGTAGCTACTTAATAGACTTCTGAAAAAGCAATTTAACCAGGCTCTTCCTTCAAAGAATTAAAAAAAATTATTTTAGAGATTTGGTGATTGGAAATGCATTTGAAGAAAGCAGCAGGAACATTATTCTGTATGAGAAATGTAAAGCTCTGTGATATTAAAGGACTTGTGGTAAGTCACCCAGTTAGCAATAAAATATAAATACTAACAATTATAGAAGTTTTACGTAGTATCATTAAGTTACCAGTTAGCTCATTAATCTAAACTTTCTCAGACAAATCAATCAAAATCTTAATTGTTAAATAATTTAAATAAATTAAATAATTAATGGCGTAGTTATTTCAGAATATTAAATAATGGAACCCAGAGGGAAAAACAGTTCTCTACTGAGTCGCTATTCCTAAAAGACAAGATTATAATCTAGCTTTGACATGTGCTCAGAATCTTTAAATTAGCATGAAATCCCTCAAACATCTGGAAGGTGAAAATACCTATACATAATAGGTTAACCCGTGGAGGCGTGCTTTAGAATCAAAGCAAAACATAACATGCATGGAAAGTCCTTAAATACAAGCAAGTTCCTATAGCAGCTGGGGCAGGACAGCCCTCTTGTCACTCAGACTAGTTCAAGGTAAGCCATTTTACATCAGACCCCAATTCTGCCTTGTCTCTGCCACTTACTAGCTGGGTGACACTGAGAAAGTCCATCAACCTTTCTGAGCTTCAGCATCCTCCTCCGTACACTGGAGAAAAGGGAGTGGGTGTGACGACTGAGTGGGAATTGCTAGAACATTATCTGGCACATTATCTCGGTATTGGGCAGAATAGCCATAATGCTGTCATTAATAAAAAGAATAATTGGAAAAGTTATTGGTTAAACATTGGTACATTGAGTTTAATCATAATACCCTCTTCCCATGCCAAGAAACTGTATGGGAGTTCTGGCAATCCTGAATACACTTCTATTCAGCATAGATAATTAGATGGGAGTGGCCACTGGTATATAAAGGGCTACAATTTTGAGGCTTTTTGTTTGTTTGTTTTGCCTATTTTGTGCTATTTTCCACACTCCTCATGTTTTAAATATCAAATCCAACTAAGAGAATAGCCCCTCTGAGGCATAGCCATCAATCAGAAAACTCATTGTTCAGAATGACACTTTACAGACCTGTCAACTGTCCCTGTGCCTTCCTCACCCCTGATTGCCCCTCAGTATGAGGCAGAGTAAGGATATCACACTATTTCTGGGTGGGAGTGAAAGACATCAAAACTTTCCTCTTGGGTTTCATGAAGCCCAATCCTTACTTACCAGGAACTGGAGAGGGTGTTCCTGCTTTAGAGGGGGCGTGGGGGGGGGGGCTGGGTGAGATGCAGATAGAAATCTGAGGGAAGAGACACCCAGAAAGCTGATCCTGTGTCTAAAGGCTGGGTCCTGAAACGTTTTGTGGCTGCCGAGCTGTTGTTACCACCAAATGGCCAGCCAGGGCTAAGGTGGCCCCTTGCAGGCCTCGGCAGTATCACCAAACACCACACTCAGCATATGCTTAGAGCTCAAGCCTTTGAATATGCAGAAGTTATTCATTGTGTAAAATCAACTTATAAGATGAAAACTATTTACACGTTGCCAATATCATGAGGACAGGGACCATGTCCATTTTTCTCACCTTCGTACTCACAGCTTCTAGAAAAGTCTGAGACTGAGTAGACACTAAGTTGTCAAATTAATTAATAAATGAATATAACACCATACAGGTTAAGACATATATACATTTAAGTCCTGGTTCTTTTAGCTACCTACAAATACTATTTATTTAACTTTCCATGGCTTAAGTTTTCTCTTACATATGATGTGCAGAGTGCTCTAAACATCTCATATAATTGTAGTCTCCATGTAGAAGGTGTATGTATGTGTGTATAAGAGAGGGAGAGGGAGAGGGAGAGGGAGAGGGAGAGAGAGAGAGAAGTTAATGTAAATCTTTCTAGATTTGGAGGTCAGAATAATGCAAATCACCTTTTTAGGGCTCCAAATTTCATTTGCATAAAATATAAAAAACTCTTTAAACAAAGATTTTCCAAAGAACCCTGAACTGAAAACTGCTTGAGAGCTTAGACCTAATTCTGATTGCCTAGTGTGACCTGTGGATTTGCAGATTGGTAAACCTAAGTACTTGAAATGAATCTTAAAATCACTCAACAATGAGATTTCCCAACAAAAGAATAATGAAATATCAGTTTGGAACATTTTCCTGAAGAGAATGCCACTTGTTACTCATTCTTCCCTTTAGTTGTTCCAAGATAAAACAGTCTCAGTGAAGGTGTCAAAGCCAACTGTCTACCAGATGAAATCAGTTCTAAAAGGTCATAATAAAATTAGTAAAGGCTGACGGAAAGTGAGCTGATAACAGCTGGTAGCCCCCAAATGGGTGTACACTGGTATAATTATGATATCAGACATTGCTCTTTCATCTCTCTTCTTTCTCTACATGGGTTCTTCAATTCCCAAGGATACAATTATCTTGGTGGTTGAAATTCAATAATATACATTACAGATTGATAGTTGGGAAGACATCATTAGGTTCTTAGCCAATACAGAATACTATGTTTCAATATAACCTTTCAATGAGTAAGCATAAATAGAATCCTGGATGTTTAAAAATAGCTTAGGATCTTGGGTACAGATTCTAGAAGCTGTCACCTCCCAACATGGCTATTATTGAACCTACAACATGTTTTTTTTTGTTTTTTTTTAATCGCTTCCTCCTACCAGTGTGAAAGAATAGAGAATACAAATTATATCTAAGAGAGGGGAGGAAAACAGTTTTAAGACCTTTGCTTTCATCAGTTTCCTGCCATTCAATAGTTATACTTTTCAATTAAAACACACAATCTTAAAACTATTTCTATGTTGCTTCAATTGGATTCAGTTTCATTTAGCCAACATTTAGTGTTTCAAAGTCCTTCAATAGCCAGATTGTAAGTGTGCTTAAAATAAGTTTAGTCTTCCATCTTGGTGGTACATACTTGAATCCATAGCCGTATTAGACAGATACTAGCCAGATACTCAAAGAGGTAATTATTTTATTCAATTGAATTCTCAGGGGAAAAAACAAGACAAAAGAAAAGAGGATATTTGAATTTTCACATGCAGTTTTTCCTCTCATATTTATTTTTTAAAAGTCTATGGAGGCAGGAATCCATTTATAAAGAAACAGTGGGGTCATTGTTGTGTTGCATAATAGGATGGACGTAATGCAGGCATTCATTTGTTAAGCACACATACCCACTCTCTCCTGGATAGCTTCCCCACCTACTCTTGGATAACTATGAATAAGGCAAAAGTATAATTCTCTGAACAAGCTCCAGAAAACTTGGAGGCCCTAATACTTTTTGATCACCTTCTTCCATTTTCAATTTGTGGCGCCCAGCTGTCAGCTTACAAGACTACAAAGATTTTGTTTAATATTGTATCAATGTTTTTGGTTTACCATTGACAGATTTGAAAAGGTTGTTGAAAACTGAATGCATATATGCAAATGTTTTGTTATTAAATGGAAACATTCCAAGAACTCAAATGATCCATGTGAAATTTTAATTATAACTTAACAGCTGCTTGAGCTAATTGAAGGATATCAGAAAGGTGATTTCCTTCTCATTGTAATTAAAGAGTTAAGCCTAATTTGCTGTTGTCAGAACAAGACTAAATACCAATCAGATCTGCCTAATTATATTAAAAGGTAAACAGATAACTGTTAGAAAAGGGTAGGGCCCACCCTAGACAAAGACAACAGGTTCTCAATGTGCCATCATCACCCATTCCTGTTGGAATATGAGCAGTGACCTTTAAGGAAAGTAGCAACTGTTCTCAACTTCTGCTCTGAAGGCTGCAGTTTCATCTTGCAGCATCATCTGTTCATTCCCTCTAGTAGCCAATTTTAGTTTCCTGAACCATCGCTCCAATTTCTCAATTCCTTTCCCCAAGGGCCCTCAGTGATCTCTTCACTTATGAGATAAGGAAACTGAGGCAGAGAGAGGGCAAGCAAATCTTCAAAGCAAACAGTGTCAAAACAAGACTCGTGACTAAATGGATGGTGCTTTTTCCACAAATATCTGCGCTTTGCCTCTACTAAGACGGGCTTTATCTTGTTTTCCATGCACTGCATTACAAGAATGAGGGAATGCATCTTGAACTCTTTTTCATGGTATCACATGCCCTTTCCTCTGGAAGATCAAGAAATGTGTGTTTTTGAACGTTTTTACAAGAGTGCTGTGGAAGAGTGTCCTTTATGAGCAACTACCATTTAAATATCCTACCTGAAAGGGGTGCAATGAATTCACACATAAAACAAAGACATTGCTTTACCTAAGCCTGGTGTTTCTTGCTGTTTATGATCCCTGTCTTACTCTGAGTAGGCCTCTGGGTACTGAAGCAGGCAGGTGGAATTCAACAGTCAAGAGTTCCAACAACCCTGACACTTCCCTGATTGTTGCCCTCCTCTTTTTATGAATTCCTTTTCATTCTATCAGCCCACAATACAAGTGTAGCCTATATCCCCGCTCCCCTCTCCCCAAAAGAGAGACTTCTAGGTAAAATGCATTTGGAGTGGAGGAGGAGACTGGCGGGGGAGGGGCTTATTTAATAATCTCTGGATCTTTCTCAATGGATACTTACCTCCTTCTCCCAAATGCTTATTGCAAGTGAAGAAAGGCTTGCCTGCTCCCCACAAGTAACTACTGCAAGTGAAATAAGGCTGACAACAGGATCACTGTCAAAATGAACCACTGCTCCTGTGTGGGGTCCATGTGTTAGCCCTCAGGCACATCAGGGGAGATTATGAGGAAGACCAATGCTCTATAATTCTTTAACAAAGTAATAATCCTTTGCTTAGAACAGTAATCCCCCAGATGGACAACTTACTGTTATTAAAGTTTTGACTCTCAGTTCTCTAATCTACACCAAGTGTCATAATGTTATTGCCTAATTATATATTTGTTGCATCCACTCAAACTCAGCCTGGCTAACCTCTTCCTCTGCAAACTAACTTCCTTGTTAATATGACCCATCTCTCCTTTATTATCTTTCAAGCTATAGTCTCTCTCTCAGTGATGACTGACATTAGTATTCACTTAAATACGAGGTTAATAAGTATCACTTAGGTAATATCATCCTACTGCTCAAAACTCTTTAATAGTGGGATATTTCGTATAAAGTTCAAACTCCTTAGGCTGACATTAAAAGTCCTCATAATCCTACCCTAAAGTCTTTCACTTTTCATAATTTTTAGTTTTAAGCAACGAAAACAACTCTAACCTGCTAAAGCAGAAAATTAATTTTTGAAAGGATTATCGGGTTGCTGGCAAAATTGTTGGAGAAGCAAGAGAACCTGGCTCAGAAAATGGGCCTGAAAGAAAAGAGGCCAGGCAGCTATCTCCAAGTCATGCCGTTGAATCTGAGGACACTGCTGCTTCACCACTGATCACGGGTGCCTGCCACCTCCTATCTCCAGCACTTCTAGACATCAACACCCTACTGCAGTGAATGGATGTGGCTGTCTCCATGGGCAGAATGGATGCCTCATTACAAAGGCAACTAGTTCCTTATTCCAAGTCCCAGACAGGTCTTCTACTTGGTCAACCTGTCTTGTTGTAAGGGAGCTGGGAACTTCCCCTATATGTTTGTAAAGGACCAGGGAAAACAAGTATCTGAACTCCTTAAGCTCTAGAACAAGAAGTCAAGTCTGCCTCCTACCAGTGCTCATATGGAGAGAATTCCCCAATCATGCCAGGGAGAACACTGGCATAGTAATGATCTAACCCAGCCGTGGGCAAACTACGGCCCGCGGGCCGGATACGGCCCGTTTGAAATGAATAAAACTAAAAAAAAAAAAGACCGTACCCTTTTATGTAATGATGTTTACTTTGAATTTATATTAGTTCATAAAACACTCCATCCATGCTTTTGTTCCGGCCCTCCGGTCCAGTTTAAGAACCCATTGTGGCCCTCGAGTCAAAAAGTTTGCCCACCCCTGATCTAACCAAACCACGAACTCATTGCATTAATCTGTGATACATTTAGTCACCTGAAACAAATCTTTTTCCTCCTCACCTTCATTAATCATTAAATTAATTATGCTTATTCATACTTAAACATATAATATATCACCAAATAGTAGTACCTAATTCATGAGAAAGTACTACTTCCATTCCAGCTCAAATGCTGTTCTCTCTATTTCCACATCTACACAACCTAAGAACTTGCTTGAACCCATCTTGACCAAGCAGTTATCTCTAAACACTCTCGTTCAGTGTTAGCCATCATTTCTAAATTCCTATTTCATTTAATATGTATCATTCATTTTTGTGTTTATCATTTATATTGTCACACTGTTAGCTATCTTTTTATGTATGCAGTTTTACACCCACAGATTGCAACCTTCATTACAATAAAGACCATGTGCTATAATTCTTTGTATCAACTCGAGTACATATCATCGTATCTTTGGGAGGGCAGGCAAGCACCTAATAAATGCCTACTGATTGCCTGTTCTGCCCCTACTGAAGCAGGTTTTAAATTAAATTCTTAATCACCCACCTCCACATACTTTCTCATCCACATAAAAGGAGAAGGGCAGAAAAAATTTCAGTTAATAAGTTAGCTGATGTCCTGTTAATCGAGGAATTATCATAAGAAGCTTCCAGAATATTTTGTTCCCATATGATTGCTTTTTGTTTTACTTTAAACCATGTAACAAAATTTCTGTGAGACATAAAGTAGAAGAATTGACAACAATAAGTTTATCAGGGTCAGAAATGCCACGATAAATAAAAAGAACTCAAGGTCTCTTATCCTGAGTAGAATAGGAGTTGCCAGTCACCCAAATAAATCACCCACCCTTGCCACTGGCTCTTACCATTAACTCCTGACATGCTTATGTCTGTCCCGTCTAAATCAGCAAAAGCACTTTCTTGACAGTCTGTCCTTCTGCAGGATGACACTCACCCTCATTCTCTGTCCTTTCACAGCGATGCTATTTAAGTGTGAGCCTGTGCTCACTGTCTTTGTATCCTCAAACAATACAAACCAGTGACACTACTCCTTTTAATCTGCTAATACAGAGTTCACCAGGTAGCTTTCATTTGCTCACTCCACTGTACCTTTTTCAGAACGTACCGTGACCACTAAGCGTCATTAGAGACAATGCCCACATCCACTTTTTTTTCATGTCAGTCTCCTCCTTAGCTTTCAGATCATTTCCTTCTCAGCTTTCTTTCTTCATCTCTATTCCACTGAAAACATTTCAAAAAGACTTCCTCTATTTCAATCCACTTTTTTACTATTGGATGATCTCTGAGCTTTATATTCGATCCTCAGAATTAGTTAATTTGATAAATGTATCAAATTGTGCTGTACACCTTAAGCTTACAAAATGTTTTATGTCAATTATATCTCAATAAAGCTGGAAAAAAATAAAAATAAAAACTGGATGTTCTCTAAACTAATGGCCTTTGCCTTATTCTCCTCTTACTGTTCCATCTATTTATATATCCGACCCCCCCCTCCCCCACACACACACACTCACTTGTAGCTTCTTTTCAGGAAAAGCTGTTTTACCTACAAGGCCAGCTACTACCTAACAGGGAGTACTCCTCAGCTGTTTTGTTATAATGACATTGATCACAATCTCCCTTCAGGATTTCTGCTATAATGTCATGTCATACAGTGACTACACCTGTAAGATAATGACTCAAATCTATACCTCCATTCTAGATTTCCCTCTAGAGCCCAAGTCATATATTCAACTGATTATTTTTCTGTCATTAAAACTCAATGTGCTTCTAACTACCAGAATCTTGTCCATGACCCCAAACCCTATAAGACATGTACCTATTTCACCTCCCTCAGATCAGACTTCTGTCATTTATTGAATCCTGCCTGGAATCAGAAGAAAGCTTTGATACTCGCAGTCGACGTTTGGTTGTGAGGCAGGCACCCCTCAGGTACCTACAGATGCGGGTCTGATGGCGGCACTGCTGCTTCTACGCAACTGAAAACCTGCTTCCGGGTCAGACAAATTCAGACACAGCTTGGGTTGGTTTCAATTCCTCAGTTCCCACATTTGCAAATAAAGTAGACGTAATAACATTTACAATGTGGCTATAATAACATTTGAAAAGTCTCTCTGATAATAACATATCGAACATGACTGGGGGGATATCTTCAAAAATGTATATAAAGTTCTAAGCTACTATTACTACATTTCAGAAAGTTGTTTTTGTTTCCTATATGTTTTGCAGGAAACTATGTTTTATCTGAATCTCCTTTTGGGGAATGCGTATTAAGGCAGAAACCAGGCACTTAATACACAATTTAAACTAAAATGTATGTGTCTTTGTTCCAGAATCCTAGCATCTTTTTTCCCAATTCAATGTATTAAGCTTGTAGGCTTTTATAAATATTAAGGTTATTTTGAACCCTCAGAAGCATCTTTTTTATTTAATCTATTTTGAGCTCTTTAAGGACCTTTTATCTAGTTTGCCTACAGGCATTTATCAAGATGAACTATGAACAACTTTTCCGCCCTGTGCAATCTTGTTTAGGCATCAAAGTCACAGCAGTAACAGATTTATTGACACTAGTGCTGGAATTGCTTGTTGCCCATACTGTGAGGAAGTAACAGTAACTGTATCAGCGATTCATGAGAGCACACCTGGTCATCGGAGAACACAGCAGAGAGCTCGGTGTGGATTTCCAAGAAGACATGGAATCCAAGGTCAAGATATAATAAAATTAATAATTTTACTACTTCACCGGGGATATTCTTCAGTGAAACTGGCATTTTATTTAGCTAGTTCATTTTAACTTTTCCTGCAAGTCTGTGCCAGTAAGAATGTAATGACGACCGGCACAGTTTGGTGCCACTGCCTTGATGCGCGTTAATGCACAGCAGTTTTACCCACCATAGCTTCTGCATAATCAGCACAATGTCAATGCAATGAAAAACCGAAATAATGTCTGAATATTATTAAGAAAATTGTTGCAACCTAGCAGACCACCTGTACGTGTCTCAGGGACTCTCACTGCTCTGCCAACCAGACTTTGACAACT
The DNA here is from genome assembly GCF_964212035.1 of Myotis nattereri. Taxonomy (NCBI): domain Eukaryota; kingdom Metazoa; phylum Chordata; class Mammalia; order Chiroptera; family Vespertilionidae; genus Myotis; species Myotis nattereri. Next base: position 173,337,263 of record NC_138076.1, read on the forward strand.
GCTGCTCTTTGGTACAGGACAGTTAAGGTCAGCGATGCTGGTCACTCCAGAAACTGCGAGGCAAGTGGGATTAATCAGGGATGTCCCGAGTCTTTACTACAACAGGGACAATCTGTAAAAATTTTACCTTGATTTTTATTTCAAAGACTCAAATCAAGCATTAATATCCCTTCCCACAACCACAGATAATCTTCCTTCCCTGAATTCTCACGATGTGTGCTCGATTCCTTTCATCTAGTTCTTGTCACATTTTTAGTTTACATTTCAGTTATTTGTGTTATGTCTTTTCCTCATTATTAGGCAAAATTCCTTCAGTGTAGAACTTATCAGATTCTAAGAAATCATCTGGGCTGTATATCTTGAATATATAATAGTTACTAATAAATATTCTCTGAATTGACCTATGTAATTGGCAAGACCAAAAGGAATTGGACACAAGGTGTCCTTTATAGGGTGTTTCAGATATAATTTAACAATATATGTATATAAGAGCTAAAGAAAACATAGGAGTATATCTTTGTGACTTTGACTTAGGCACCAGTTTCTTAAATAGGACACTTAAAGCACAAGCAGCAAAATATCATTGGGCTACATCAAAATGAAAAATGGTGCTGAAACAATACCATCAAGAAAATGAAAGACAATCCACAGAATGAGAGAAAATGATGGTAAAGCATATTATCTTATAAAAGACATACCTAAAATGTGTAAAGACTTTTACATCTGAACACTAAAAAAACCAAATAACCTAATTTTAAAATAAGCTAAAGATTTGAATAGACATTTCTCCAAAGAACATACACAAATGGCAAATAAGAACATGAGAAAAATGCTCAGTATTATTAGTCCTTAGGGAAATGCAAATCTAACTACAATGAGATACCACTTCATACCCACTCAAATGGCTAAAATAAAAACAAACAAACAAACAAACACAATAATAAGTGTTGGCAAAGATATGGAGAAATTAGAACCCTTATACATTGCTGGTTAGAATGGAAAATCATGCAGCTGCTATGGAAAACAGCCTTGCAGTTGCACCAATATGACCCAGGAAATCCACTCCTAGGTATATATACCCAAGAGGAATGAAATCAAATGAGGTCCACACAAGTACTTGTACACAAATAGTCATTGCAGCATAATACATACTAGCCCAATGGCAGGAACCACCTAAATGTTCATCAACTGATGAACAAGATGATAAATGAATAAACAAAACATGATATATTTATGTGATAGAATAGTATGCAATGATTTAAAAAATGTAGTACTAATATGTGCAAGAATATAGATGAGTCTAGAAAGTATTATGCCAAGTAAGGGAAACCACACACACAGAAACGCACACTGTATGAGTTTTATGATTCCATATATATGAAACATCCAGAATAAGCAAATCTATAGAGACAGAAAGTAGGTTAGTAGGAAGATGCAGAAAGAAAATGGGAAATGACTGCTGTAGGTATGGGGTTTCTTTAAAAGGGACATAAATGTTCTATAATTACATTGCAGTGATTATTAAACAATTTAATTTATGTACTTAAAAATTGTTTAGGACCCCATCAAGCTTTTGGTTAGATAGACTATATCAATATTTATCAAGTAAATATAACAACATTTATATACCAGTACTTACTGTATTAGAAACTAAAGCTTAGAATATTAAGGAGACATATGCAATACTTTAAATAAAGAATTTAAAAAGAACCCATTTGCGATTGCAAAATAAATTTAAATACCTAGGAATAAACTTAACTAAAGTGGTAAAAGACCTGTTCTTGGAAAACTACAGGACATTGAAAACAGAGAAAGAAAGACATAAACAAATGGAAGAATATACCATGATCATGGATTGGTAGAATCAACATCATCAAAATTTCCATACTACCCAAAGCAATCTATAGATTCAATGCAATCCCCATTAAAATACCAACAGCATATTTTAGAGACCCAGAACAAACTCTCCAAAAATTAATATGGATAAAAAGAGACCTTGAATACCTGCAGCAATCCTCAGGAAGAAGAACAAAGTTGTAGGGATCACAGTACCATATATCAAGCTGTATTACAAAGCCATTGTTCTCAAAACTGCTTGGTACTGGCACAAGAACAGACATATAGACCAATGGGACAGAATAGAGAACTAAGAAATCAACCCAAGTCATTATGCTCAATTAATATTTGACAAAGGAGGCAAGAACATAAAATGGAGTAAAGACAGTCTCTTCAATAATGGTGTTGGGAAAATTGGACAGATACATGCAAAAAATTATACTAGACTACCAACTTACACCAAACATAAAAATAAACTCAAAATGGATAAAGGACTTACATGTAATATGGGTAACCATAAAAGTCTTAGAAGAATCCACAGATAGCAAAATCTCAGACATATGTCATATCAATAGCTTTACCGATACAGCTCTTAGGACAACAGAAACTAAGGAGAAAATAACAAATGGGACTACATCAAAATAAAATGCTTCTGCACAGCAAAAGAAACCATCAACAAAACAACAAGAAAGCCCACTGTGTGGGAAAACATATTTGCCAATGTTATCATCAATAAGGGTTTAATCTCCAGAATTCACAGGGAACTTATACAACTTAACAAAAGGAAGATAAACAATCCAATCAAAAAATAGGCAAAGGACCTAAATACTCTTTGAAAGTGACATACAAAAGGCCAAGAGGCATATGAAAACATGCTCAAAGTTACTAGTCATCTGAGAGATGCAAATCAAAACAATAATGAGGTACCATCTCACACCTATCAGAATGGCTATCATCAACAAACAACAAGTGTGCTGGGAATGTGGAGAAATAGGAACCATCGTGCACTGCTGGTGGGAATGCAGACTGGTGCAGCCACTGTGGAGAACAGTTTGGAGTTTCCTCAAAAAATTAAAAATGGAACTCCCATTTGACACTTCTAGAATACATCCAAAGAAATCAGAAACACCAATCAGAAAGGATATATGCACCCCTATGTTCATAGCTGTTCAATTTACAATAGCCTCAGTGCCCATCAGCAGATGAGTGGATTAAAAAACGGTGGTGAATCTACACAATAGAATACTACGTTGCTGTAAAAAAAGAAAGAACTCTTACCATCCACAACAGCATGGATGGACATGGAGAGTATTATGCTAAGTGAAATAAGCCAGTCAGAGAAAGATAAATATCACATGGTCTCACTCATTTGTGGGATATAATCAACAACATAAACTGATAAACAAAAATAGACCTGGAGACATAGAAGCATGGAACACACCATCAAACCTTAGCGGGAAGACAGGGGAGGGGAGGGGGAGTTTAAGAGATCAACCAAAGGACTTGTATGCATGCATATATGCATAACCAATGGACTCAGACACTAGAGGGGTGAGAGAATATGCTGGGTGTGGGAGTGGCCAGAAGGGAGAGGTCAATGGGGGAAAAAGGAGACATATGTAATACTTTAAACAATAAAAAATTTTAAAAAAGAATATTAAAGAAACTATATAAAATAATCCTTAGCTAGCTAAACAAAATAAATTTTAATTTATTTTCACTAGCAAACCAAATATATAACACTTTTTCAAGAGATGGGTTCAGGATCTATTTTAATTAGGTAACATTAGACAAGTTACTTAACCTGTGCTTTGGTTTCCTTAACTGTACCATTGGAAATCTGCCATTTTCAAGATTCAATGTAAAAACAGTAAGGTTTCACACAGAACATTTTCTCTAAGTAATACACATGTAACGATACTATTTTTTTCAACTCTAAACATTTGGTATTCACTGGAATCTCTTTTCACAACAAAACACAGAGATATGATGCATAATTCTATTAGAAACCATTGGGCATGCTCAGAAATCCACTTTTTAGTTTTAACATATAAACTGCCTTTTAACATTTTTCAGAAAGAATCCCAATACAAACATTTTGGGCCAAAAGAATATGTAGGTATATCCATCCCCATATTTTGTTTCATGGATCATAAAAACCTGTCTAAATAAATTTTTTTTTATGACTCATCTCTCCCTATCCTGAAAAAAAGTAATTTAAAGCAATTGAGAAGATAAATGATTCCCTGAATAAAGTGGGGGAAGGAACACTAATTTGGGACTGTGACAAAAAACATTCATTTGTCATCACTGCATGGAGGTGTCCTGGAAAATGACTAGATCCTCATTATACAGTGTCTGACTAGAAGGACCACGGTCTGTTTCTGCCTCTTCCTTTGTCAAACTCCTCCTCCTAGTGCCTCAGTTTATTTTCATGGATGGTTATTAGCAATGTGAACTCTCTTCAAGCCAGTTGCCCAGCAGAAGGCGTGGGGGCAGGTAGGAAACTGAGAGAGGGGGAGGAGGAAGACACACCAACTGGGAGGGGGAGGGTGGGCCATGAATTTGTAAGAGCTAATTTGTCTAATATTCAGTAACAAAAGGAAGGCGTCTGTGCCGTGCATTGATGCACCATCAATCACTGAGTAACTGCTTGACACACATAATGAGAATATTCTCTGGCCAACCCCATGATCTGCACAGACAGCTGGGGAGATAATAACCCAAATGGAATTTTTATTTTAATGCAACTCCCATCCTTTAAACACAAAAAGGAAACAGATTAAAGTTAGTAAAAATGTAACAGCCTTTCCTAAGAGACGAGTGGGATAACATATTTGTTCCAGCCGCGATGGCTAAGGAGCCTGAAACGTCTCCCCTTGATTGTTGGGATTCTCCAGTTTAATGGCCCTTTTCTTTTTTTAATTCATCTTGCGTTGCTTGAGTCTTCCCAGTGGTTGTGTGTAATAATGCTGGGGCCTCTGGTTACAGTTCAGGCAGCCCCCACCCATTTTTAAAGGGTGCTTGGAAAGCTGCACTTTATTCAGAATAACTTACTTTATAGTCGAATCAAAATTATACCCATATTGATACTTAGGTAAAATAGTTAAAGTATATATTTACATTCACACAGCACACACAGTATGTAGTTCAGGAACAGATTACCTACTTCAAGAATTCACAGTAACAGGCATTCTATTTAAAAACAGATCAGCTTCATTGCAAGAGAAATTTAGGTCATATGCTAGAGAGAATAAAAACATTTCCCCATTTCCCATTTATTTCTCCATTCTACAAAACAAAACTAGGCAGAAAAGTGGGGTTATTTGTTTTCATTTGTTGGACTACAGTAATGTCACTCCTAAAGACAGTTTAAAGATAAATTTGAAAATAAACACGAATAAACATGAAAATCGCTTTTGGTGTTTAATGATTTTCTAAGGAAATAATCAGCAACTAGGAGAAGGAAATCTACCTGAATTTTTCTAAATGAAGGTCAGGCGGCACAATGAAATCAGAGTGCATTGGGGCATTCAGTTTGTTGTCACCATCAGAAATAATGAACTCTCCATGCCAGAGTTATTTCTAAAGGACAATTTGAAAATGGTAAAGGGGCCGAGAAAAAATATGAAAAACAGTAAGTCTAACAATGACAAACAGAAGGAAACAAAATGTAATGAGGTCAAGTTGAAAATATAATTTAAGATAAAAAGCCTCATTGAACTCTGCCTGCTGTTCCGCCACAACAGAATGATATAATCAGCTGCCTTGATCTCTGGTTCAGATTCCCACCCAGGGAAGCTGCTTCAGTGCGAATGAATGAAATATAAGATGCCTGTGTTCATAAAGAGGAGCAGTACACTATTTTACAATATTTGTTGTGTTATTTTCAGGGCTGAAATAATGGTGTAATGTAATTTTTGATTCATTTTTAGATCTATATACCTTAAGGTTGACAGAAGTTCTCGATATCGTTACATGAAATGACAAAAATATTTAAACTAATTCTTTTTCTTAAACCCGAAAAAAACCTGTTAATCAAATAATTATGAAACATGTGGCCTGATCTCACTGAGGTTTAACCAGAAAAAATTGATAATGAGTCCAATAACTGGTCTATATTTTCACCACAAGGTTCTAATTTTGTTTTAAAGCAGTTTCAGTATTAAAAATACCGTACTCCTTGCAAAAAATAAAATAAACACACACACACACACACACACACACACACACACCAAGATTGTAAGACAGTTTTCCCTTAAAGAATCACTAATATTCATGCACTTATGCATCCTCACAAGCAAAGAAACAATGGTTAGATTTAATTTCCAGTACCTCATATTCAAAAAACAGTATTTTATCACTTCAAAATGTAAAATGACACTATAATATTGAACATGCTTTTCCAACTCTATATCTTATCATCCTCTTTTGAGAGTCAGTGCTTTAAGGGGAGGACTAATTGGGTCAGGCTTCTCCAGAAAACAGCCGGGAATTGGATCAGAAGACTTTGATCTCAGCCTCCACGATGGCCTGCAACGATCCCTGCCTCCTGGTGCTTGTGCTCCTGTGTAATCTCGACCCACACGGTAACAGGGTTGTCTGTGTTAATAACAGAATATGGCAGAAGTGGTGATATATCACTTCAGAGATGAGTTTATAAAAACATTGTAGGTCCTGGCCGGGTGGCTCAGTTGGTTGAAGTGTCATCCCATACACCAAGAGGTTGTGGGTTTGATTCGAAGTCAGGGAACATACCTAGGCTGCGGGTTTGATCCCAGGTCAGGGTGCACATGGAAGGCAACCAATTGATGTTACTCTCTCACATCAATGTTTCTCTCTCTCTCTCTCTCTCTCTCTCTCTCTCTCTCTCTCTCTCTCTCTCTCTCTCCCCAATAAACATATTCTCCAGTGAGGATTAAAACAAACAAACAAAATTGTAGCTCTTAGTGGTTTGCTCACTCTCTCTTGGATCATTTACTCTGAAACAGCCCAGCTTCCACGAAGTGAGGAGCGCTATGGAGAGGCCCATGTGGCAAGGAACTGAGGCCTCCAACCAACAGACAGCAAGAAACTGCAGCTTCTTGCCAGGGGTCATATGAGTGAGGCAGAAAGCCGATTTTCCAGCTCCAATCAAGCCTTCGGATGATCAAGCTTGGCCTACATCTTGACTGCAACTTTATGTGAGACTAAACCAGGATTACCCAGCTAAACTGCTCCCAGATCCATGGCCCTAAGAAACTGTGAGAGAATGTGTTTGCTGTTTCAAGTTGCTAAGATATGCCGTGAATGATAACTACACGGTTCTTGCTGTAACCAAGATGAATTGGTATAGTGCTAAAGAGAGTGCCCAATTTCCATTGCCATTAAACATTTTATTTGCCTTGGGTCCTGGGACTGGTCCATGGTTAATATAGCCATTATCTAACCATGGATATGGATGATTGCTTCCTTTTCTCAATGCAGGGCTATGCCTATATAAGCTAAATACCCAAAGCCAAACAAACCAGAGTGACTGATCTATTGTGATGCATGGCATTTTTACTGCATTACTTTATAAAGAATCCTTTGAAGTCTATTCAAAATGGAAAATTAAGGGTATAAGACTTTTACCTGAACATTTATATTCCATTAAAATAAGTTCATAATGCTAGTCTTCATACATTGCTTGAAGACCTCACTAATTTTGAGATTCATGAGACTTGGACTAGTTGGCACTGAATAAATACTAGGTAAATGAATAAATTAATTCACTGTATTACTAGGCTATATTTTACTACTGAGGTGGTATCCTATAAAATAAAAGGGTAATATGCAAATTGACCCTAATGAAGGAAAGACCGGTCACTATGACATGCACTGACCACCAGGGGGAAGACACTCAACGTAGCAGTTGCCCACTGGTGGTCAGTGCGCTCCCACAGGGTGAGCTCTGCTTGGCCATACACTGGGCTGATGGCTGCGAGTGCCGGTAGTGGTGGGAGCCTCTCCTGCCTCCTTGGCAGTGCTAAGGATGTCCAACTGCGGCTTAGGCCCGCTACCTGAAAGGAACAGGCCTAAGCAGCAGTTGAATATCCCCTGAGGGCTCCTGGGCTGCCAGAGGGATGTCTGACTTCTCAGAGATTTTTCTAAAGAATCTATTTCCATATATAATAAAAATCCAGGGATGTCTTTATTGCTCCTCTAGCTTGTCCACCCTCGGTGTTCTGAATGCTATGTGATATCCCTGATTAGAACTGACCTAGGGCAAAGTTGGAGGCCCCATACTACAGGGTGGGACAAAAGCAGGTTCACAGTTGTTCATATGGGAAATAATACAATTAATAAATAATAATACAAGAATAAACCCTGTTTTTCACACACTCACAACTTTAAGCCTACTTTTGCTATAGCCTATAATTGGCATTAGGGTGGCATTGTCATTCTTCTTTGAGGGACACAGCTCTGACCTGGACAGCTTCTACATTGGGTACTGGATAAGAAACTTGAAAGTATGAACAGAAATTTATAAATTCTCAAATTCTTCCAGAGTCATATTTGCATATATAAAGAGAAATTATGTTCTGAACACATCAGTCGCATGACTGTCATGTTCATCCTCTCCTTTTGGCTGATACTTCCCTGTACATAGCATGGTTTTCTGGGAAAGAGTTCCAGGCTAACCTTTACACAAAGTTGGCCACTGATTGGACTGAGGGGATTGGATAGGGGTGCTGTCTGACTCAAGGGTAACCAGTCTCTAAGCTGGCCAGTCACCTGTTATTCTCACTACGAAAGCGGTGCATTTTCCTTTCCCAAAGCTTTAATCTATCAGCTCCTCTTTCTCCCTCCTCTCTGTTCTTCACGTGCCAAGATGAACCAGCCCTTAGTTGACACATATTTCCAGGGGATACTTTATGTAACTTGGCATATTATTATTCATATTGTTGAATAATAAGGGCTGCAGATTGTATCTTTGCATAGGCAAATAATGAGAATTGTTAGAGGAGGAGGAATACCTCCTTAATTTGCATGCAGATATAAACCTTAGAAAGAGCTATGAGTCCTACTAAAAGACTACTTTTTCTTATGCTTTCTCCTAAAAGTAGTTGTTATATAGGACAAGGTGGTCTTTTTGAAAGGAATTCTTTTTATTTCAGTTAACATTTTAAACCATACACTGCCCTTTTTTAGTTAAAATTATCTGGATAAAAAAATATGAGCAATAATATTTTTAAAATGACTAGAAATTAGATACCTAGGTAAAGCTACCACACTGATTTGATTAGGATATCAAGAGTCAAGTTCATAGTTTCCTGCTCCAGAAAAATTCATAAGTATGCATGTTGAACATATCAACTCCATGTGTTTTTTTTCTGAACATTGTGGCTATTTTCTCACCACTGAGCAAGAAAAAGATTCTTAAAGTAATATTAGTCTCTTTAAGTGTTGTAACCTAGTGAAATAACTAATATCCTGGCAAACATTACAAATATGTTTCATTGTATAATGAGTGTTTGCATATCTTAACATCTTCAACACCTTCCTTCAAGAGCAAAAGAAATCCAAGTCAGAAATCATTAATTAGTTTTCAAAACTCAATAACTAACATAGCTAAGAATTATTGCTCCCTTTATCAGATTATTTCGATATAAGGAGCATGATGTTTGTGACATGCATAACATACAATGGTGGTGAGCAGGCACAGTGATTATCGGGGTGGGGCTGTCTCGAACACTTGCTTTGTCAATATACAAAGCTACTTTAGATGTGTAAATGAACCCTCTGCTGTCACCGTGTCAGATACTGTAGAAACAGTAGCCTTTCACACAAAATGCCACTATAGTTAATATTTTCATTTTTACCTAACTAATTATTTTTTGAGAATGCTCTATCAAGATCATTCTCCTAATTTTATCTTAAAATATTAGGATAAAAATGCCAAAGCACATCAAAACCACTTTGCTGCTTTTCAAAGAAAAGATTGCCACATAGACACAGGGTTGAAAGAGTCACACACATAGACTTTTAAGTATATGGTAGTTTGAAAAAATCTTATTCAGTGGCAATTTCTATTAGGGGCACTGACAAATTGAACTGATCTAGAACGCAAGGTTACAGTTTCAGTGACAAGTGAATTAAAGGAAAATCAGATATTCTATAATCAATGATTTATCTCTTCTCCTCTTCTTTAACCAAGGAATTAAATCCAGCCCCAGTTAGTCTAGTTATCTATGATGTGCAAGGCAGACATGAACCATTGTGTACCCACTGTGAGTGACAGCATGAGTGACAGCCTTTGCCAGTGGCAGCCATGATAAGGGCTGGGCTCTGAGGGAAGCTCCCACTTGAGAGCCATCTGCATTGTTCCAGCCATCACTGCTGGCAGGAAGGCTGATACTGAGATAAGAAGGTGATGGTGCTGACCTTATTTCTGAGAAGGATCTCTTGGCAAACTAATCAGTGCCATCTGCATTTAGAATAACAGTCATCAATTTCTTTTTGGCTTCTTTCTTCCAATCTCTCTCTCTTATTCCCCTCCCCCCCAACTTTCCACTGAATACTTCCAAAGCTTCATTTCATTTAGTGTGCTACCAAAGACAGACTCTTGGTGTTCAAGAGCAAACAAAACCAAACAAAACAAAAGCACCAGAAAGATCTGAGAATAATGCAAGGGCAGCAGCAAGAGGGCCTGTGAAAGATTGCATCCTGATGGCTGGGATTGGTGAGATGTTAGTTATGGGCTCACAGAGATTCAAATGCTAATTGAGAGGCAAAGGTTTAATGTAGTCTTCCAGAGAAAAGGATGGCCTTTGCCCAAGAGGTGTGCATAATAACAATAACAAAATAACTACCAATAGAGTGGTAGCTACTCAGCTAGCAAGAGGGGTCCCTGTCAGCAACTTGAGAGCCAAGTGGAATTAGGAAGAGGGAAATTTCTCTTTGGACAAGGGTTGTGGAATGGTTAATAGTCCAAATGCTCAGTCTGTTCCTGCCTCACACAAAGATAACTAGGTCTGAAAAGCAAATCTTGATTGAGCCAATAAAGATTCTCTGGAAACCCTGATACTCAGATAAAAGCAAAGCAAAATAGGATAAACCTCACAAATCATAACATTCTTTCCTTCATTTATCTCTTCACAAATATGTATTGTTTCATAGGACTTGGAAACAGGAAATGCTCAATAGTCAATGTGAACTGTAGAGGTTTTTTGGTGGTATGCTTTAGGCATAAAGGATATTTTGCTAAATCGCTACCCATACTGAGATTTCCCATGGAGGAATGGAATGAAGGCAGAATAAGACAGGGTCCCAGGCCCTGGCCTGTGTGGTTCAGTTGTTTGAGCCTTGTCCCATGCACTGAAAGGTTACCAGTTCAATTCCCAGTCAGAGCAGATGGGGTGCGTGTGGGAGGCAACCAATTGATGTTTCTCTCTCACATCGATGTTTCTCTCTCTCTCTCTCCCTCCTCTCCAAGATCTGGACTGGCTGAAGACTATCACAGGCAGAGTCAGACTGAAACTCAGGATCCAATATACAAACAATAAGCTGTGGTCAGAGAACCAAGTGCAGAACCTGCTATCAGACCCCTGAGAGCAACACTCTCCCCAGTCACAGAACACACAAAGCAGAGTGCTAGGTGGGTCCTACCTGGGTCCCTGGTGGGGTGGCAGTCATGAGGGGCAGCGAGAAGCTGCTGTGTTGGAACATGTGGCTGCAGAGAAAGACGGGTTTACAAAGACCTGATCTGCCTCTCTATACCTGCAGCAGGAAACCCTGAGACCCACACTTTCCTATCTCAGAGACTTAGCCCACTGGTCCCCAATGGTGGCAAAGCAACCTGAAACCCCATGGACACATTCTCCTACAGAAGTGTTGATTCTCTTCATTTCTGGCTAAAGACTAAGGCAGTCATGGAGGGTTCTGAGACACTTGCTTTGAAGTCCAGCAGCCAGGTTTCAAACTCTGGCGGTATCACTTACTAATCAGGTGACTCTGGCAAAGTTACCTAACCTTTTGAAGCCTCACTTTACTAAAACAGGGATATTGTGAATATCTCTTACTTCTCAAAGGGTTACAGTGATATTTACATGAGTGAATCAATGTAAAGCATTGAAAACAGTATCTTGGTTCACAGTAAGTTCTCAATCACTGTTTCATTGCTGTCAGTATTATTACAACTACTACTATTATTATTATTTTGTGTACTTCAGGTAAAGGAGGTAGAGAAACTTTCCTTAATTCCCCTACTCTCCATTTCCACTTCCAGAAGATTTCTTTTATCTGTCTCTTGCAAAACCTGCCACTCTGCCCTCACTACTTCTTCAGAACTATTGTTACTCATTTCTCTGGGCTAAAAGTCCTTCTTGTCATACAAATCCTAGCCAGTATTGAAAATGTCATGTCATCATTAATTGGGATGATCCTTCCAATATATCAGACCCTCTGGTTCTTAATTTCCTGATCTCAGATGATCTTGTCCTTCACAACACCGCAAATACCCTTTCTCCTGACCACAGCAAGGACTCCAGCATCATCAGAATCGGCACCTCTTCCAACTCTGAAATGCAAACATTCCACCCTGAGATCACACACTCCTATTCCTTCTCTTCCTTATTCAAATAGCATTCTCCTTATAACATTACTAGAGGCCCAGTGCATGACATTTGTGCGCTTGGGGTGGGGGAGGGGGGGCCCCTCAGCCCAGCCTGTGCCCTTTCGCAGTCTGGGAGCCCTTGGGGGATGTTCAACTGATGGCTTAGGCCCACTTCCTGTGGGGAGTGGGCCTAAGCCTCAGTCGGACATCCTCAGCACTGCCATGGAGGCAGGCTGCTGTGCTCGCCAGCCATCAGCCTGGTTTGTGCCTGAACCGTGCTCCCCCTGTGGGAGCGCACTGACCACCAGGGGGCAGCTCCTGTGTTAAGCATCTGGCCCCTGATGGTCAGTGCGTGTCATAGTGACTGGTCATTCTGCTATTCCGTTAATTTGCATATTACCCTTTTATTATATAGGATGGTCCACAGGGCATTGGGCCCACTGAGTGTTTATCTTCTTTCATCTTCCTCCTATTTTCACTTCTGCAAATTACAAGCAAGAGTCTAACATTATAATCATAACCTCTACTGTGTTGTTTCTCTCCTCCTCCATTGTATTTCCCTTGCAAAACTCAATGCCTGATGAACGTTATAACTGTTTGTTTTCTTAATGCTCTTCCCTCTGTAGCTGAATGTAGTTTGAGAAAATTATACAACTAGGCATAATGTTTTTACTTTAACTTCATGACCTTACTTCTCAGCTGGGCTCATAATGCTCCTCGGTGATTTCTTCATGTTTCTCAATTAAGCTCAGTTCCCAATATTTGAGTTCATTATTTCATGTATCATCCTCTCTTCTTTCCTATCCTGACTCTGACTCACTCTTAGCTAATGGTCCTACCTCACATTCTATTGTAAAAATTGAAATCACCAGGTGCCAAGCTCCTTATAACCAGATCTACAAACTTACAGATCTTCTCTTTCCCCTTCCTTTTATATCTAAGAAATGTAGATGCCAATCCCTTCACAATTGCTTGGATTCCTTTTGGCTTCTCTTGCAAGCTTTTTACTCTAGTTTCTTCGACCCAATAGTTTTAACCCTTCATGTCCACAAACTTTTGAACGTGTAATTGTTTCTGCGCTTATGTGATTACTGATATATTTGTACTTAGGCATACTCATCTGTAAATGATCAGATAATACTACTAAATTATCCTATATAATAAAAGCATAGTATGCAAATTGTCCCCTTGACTGGGAATTTGCCCCAGAGTTTGACCAAGGGGTGGGGCCAGCCGGGGGAAGGGAGGGAGTACCAGGCTGGCAGCTGGCAGCCATTAGAGACCTCTAGTAAGAAATAGTTAAGAATATTTAACAATTTAAAGTCACGAGACAGGGCTTCATGAAGCAAAATAAATGGAATACGGATGGTCCAAATATACCAGTAGCTTTTCTGCTTTTCACAGTCATCTAGTTGAAGTTCTCAAAATCTAAAAATCCCCTAGTCTCACTTAATGTGTTCATTGAATGGTTACATTTCTCAAATAAGTTGGGGTAATTTGCAGTTTGCAATGTTAATTGGTTTTTCCTGAAGCCTATTCATTTTTTAGATGTTTTTGGGTTTGAATGCACCTCAGTAATTTTTCAGGGGTTTTTTTGTTTGTTTGTTTTTTGTCTCAATGGTAATGGAGAAAATAGCTATATTAAAACTATACAATATGCTATAATTTCAAGCTGGATACTGAAAACCTTTTGATGCTTGAGCTAAATGTAGTACCAATAATGTTTGGAAGGTGATTTCTTCAAAGATTCTTGAACTGAAGCATATCAAGTCATGTGGATGCATACTTTGCAAAAACACTTCCTTTCTAAAAATGCAAATGCTTTAATTATTCTGACTGACAAATATAAACAAGTAATTTAATTTTTTATAAATTACTTTGAGTTGCTTGATGGTATTACTTTGAATATATTTCTTTCGCTCACAGAGTGACTGAGTAATTCTTGGCTTTTAAAATTCTAATAATAAGAATAACAACTGCCCTAACCGGTTTGGCTCAGTGGATAGGGTGTCAGCCTGCAGACTCAAGGGTCCCAGGTTCGATTCCAGTCAAGGGCATGTGCCTTGGTTGCGGGCCCATCCCCAGTGGGGAGTGTGCAGGAGGCAGCTGGTCGATGTTTCTCTCATCGATATTTCTAACTCTCTATCCCTCTCCCTTCTTCTCTGTGAGAAATCAATAAAATATATATATATATATATATTAAAAAAGAATAACAACTAGAATTTATGGAAGCTCACTCTAGCTTATTTGGCATTGTGCTAAGACAGTGATGGCGAACCTTTTGAGCTCGGCGTGTCAGCATTTTGAAAAACCCTAACTTAACTCTGGTGCCGTGTCACATATAGAAATTTTTTGATATTTGCAACCACAGTAAAACAAAGACTTATGTTTTTGATATTTATTTTATATATTTAAATGCCATTTAACAAAGAAAAATCAACCAAAAAAATGAGTTCGCATGTCACCTCTGACACGCGTGTCATAGGTTCGCCATCACTGGGCTAAAAGCTTACATGCATTAACTCTTTTACTTTTCTCATCAATCTTATAAGATAGGTGCTATTAGGGGAAACCATAGAAAATTGTTTCTACAATTTTTAAAACCATATTTCACCTGTTGACTTGCAATTTTATATAATTTAATATAATTTTAATATCCCCACTTTACAGATGAGGTTACTAAGGTACAGGGAGGAGAAGCTGATTACTCAAATCTTGTGTCATACCTAGGATGGTAAGACTTAAGAACTAGGAAATCTAAAACCACAAGTGGCATCTTAGCAACATGGAATATCAAGAAAACTCTGTTTTCCTTAAAATGGGAGACTTTTATCAATGATAACTTTTGAGTTCTGCAACACTGGGTTATCAATGTTTCAACTCATTCAGATTTTATCAGATAATTCTTTGTACTTTGTCATCCTGAATAACTCATTTTGCTAGCTTAGATGCATGAAGGGAAAATAGTTCTTCAAACAACATATAATAATCCTAAATTAGTCATTTTATTATAATCACCTAACAAAACCTTTTTAAATGGTCTAGCTTATCTCCCGAGGAAACTGAAAAAGCACATTATATCTCTTTATGCCTTAAGTCTAAAATTAATCAAAGTTTGGCCTTCAGGCAAAGACTGGCCAGTTGTTATCATAAGAGTACTAGGAATAAAAGATTATAGGGGAGGACTGTGGATCCATCTTTAGGGGTCAGGTGTTAGTAACTGGAGTAAAAACAGAGAGATAGTTTAATCTACAAAAGTACTTTCTTTGCATTATAATTTTATATATTGTATTTTCTCATGTTTAATGGAGTTGAATTTGTATAAGCAAAGGCAGATGAAACAGTTCTTACTTAAAGAAACTAGAAAATAGATTCAGTCAGCAATTAAAACTCTCATTTTGCTCTTCTTAGCAGTCATCATTTTAGCATTATTCTGTGATTGTATTAAAGAAAAATGCACATCAACACAGCACTATAATACAATACACAATCACCCTAAAAATGACAATATATATATTTACTATCTTGAACATCATGCTGAACTGACTTTTAAAAATATGATTCAGCTGAAACCGGTTTGGCTCAGTGGATAGAGCGTCGGCCTGTGGACTGAAGGGTCCCAAATTCGATTCCGGTCAAGGGCATGTACCTGGGTTGCGGGCACATCCCCAGGGGGAGATGTGCAGGAGGCAGCTGATCGATGTTTCTCTCTCATCGATGTTTCTGACTCTCTATCTCTCTCCCTTCCTTTCTGTAAAAAATCAATAAAATATATTTAAAAAAATATTATTCAGTGATTGATTAGAAATTACTAAGATGACATAACTAAGCAAAAGAAAATTTCACAAGTGACCATGGGATTTTAAAACACATTTTCTGAAAAATATATGCTATTTGGTCAGCTTACTTTTTTAAAAAATATATTCCATTGATTTTTTACAGAGAGGAAGGGAGAGGGACAGAGAGCTAGAAATATCGATGAGAGAGAAACATCGATCAGCTGCTTCCTGCACACCTCCCACTGGGATGTGTCTGCAACCAAGGTACATGCCCTAGACTGGAATCGAACCTGGGACCTTTCAGTCTGCAGGCCGATGCTCTATCCACTGAGCCAAACCAGTTAGGGCAATCAGCTTACTTTTTTAAAAGCACAATATAGAAAAAAAAGTATTCATGTATTAGCATAATAAAGTATTAGGATAGAATGTGTAGGATATTAATGTTGGTTTCAGCCACAGAGGAACAGATTGAAAACACATTCCTTTATTAAATATAATCCCACGTACTTTAGAAGAATGAGTTTCAAAATATAGGCAACTAGGAATGACTCAAGGGAGGTTCCCAAATAAAGGAACATCAGGTTGTACTACCAAATAACTAGCAGATGATGCTATCAAGAATACACAGTATGATTTCACACACAGAGAGGAAGACCTTCAAAGCTGAAACGGAGTTGAGGAGCAAGTCTGGTATCTAAAAGGAAGACAGTCATCTCAAGTTCATCAAGTTGGTTCACATTCTGTTCACTGTGTCCAAATTTGCTCAAGCTTCAAAATCCATTAGTGAACTCCCCATGAAATTGCTCCTTGGAGGACTGTTGATAATACTCTAAGTCTCACCTCTGGCTAAAGAAGGTAACAATTCAGAAACACTTCACTTCCAGTCACAACATAAAGCCCACTTGCCTCTGCCTAAATGCTCCTCGTGCTGGTCTCCTGTCTTCCTGGGTCTCATAAGACTCATTGGATGTGTCTGCTTCGAGTCCCCGGGCACATATTATCCTCCCTGGAAAAAACATTGCTCTGTGGAAACAGTAAGTCTCACCGATGCAAGCGGCACCATTCTCTAGGCTGGTGAGCTCGTGAAACAACTTGGACACATCTTTTTAAAGGAGATCCAGGCACGCATACACCAAATTTTGACAAATAACCTTGTGAACTAAGTTGAGCTGCTTTATAACAAATTTCCAAAATTTGTAGTTATATGTTTTTTAAATGTTATATATATTTAAAAAATATTTTTTTCTGAACACATTTCAACTAGTGTGTCACCGTCAAACGCAAGGAACACATTACAATTTTTGCATTTTATACAATACTAATGGCTGGGATAAAAGATTAAAAACAACTATCTTTATAATTGGAAATTAGATCTTGCTTTTATATTTCCCACTGTTCTTTTGAAATGCATAGTGAATACAGTTGGATAAACCCTCTTCCTGTCCTCTAAGTTAGATTAAATACAGTTTGGATTCATAATTACATTTACCCTTTTTTCATATTTGTCTCATTTAGCATAGTTGTGTGAATATCATGGAAACATGCCTCAGCATAGACAGAAAATAATATGCATTTTGATTATTTCAGTAAGCTTAAACAAATATATCTGATTGTATAACTATATATAGAGAAGTGGGTTTGTCAGAGATCTTACATATATAGGTATACAATTTTCATATTGTATATTCACACACACACACACATACACACACACACACACATATACCAACATAGAGCAGCTTAACATTATCTTATATCCCAGTTACATACCATAAAATTATCACTTCTAAAGATGACAACACTGGAGAGGCAGTTGTTACTGAAGTGAAATTGAGCTCTGTACCAATAGGGGGCTAACAGAGATGGTGGCCATTTCAACCATCAGCCCCTGGACTTACCCACTGGTTCAGGGATATGATGAGAACTCCCAGGCCCTGTTCACCCTGTGCCATCACAAGCTACACAAAGGTTTTATTCAAATTGAACAGGCTTTTCAGTTTGATTGATGTTCACAGCTACAACCATTTCCCCCAAATTACAGCAGCAGAAATCAAGTTGCACGCTCTAACAGGGATAAGGGTTTCCCTTTAAATTCCAACAAATGTGCTATACAGTTCAGGTGTCTCAGGTGCAGAGGGAAAAGATTTAGCAAAGAAGTAACATCAGAAGTGCACGGAAGGGCCTGTGCTTTAGCCCCATGGATTAACTGCAAAAGAAAAGTCCCTTAAGGAACAGCTCGCAGGAGGATGTGTGCAGCTTTCTGCCAATCACTACAAGCAAAAAAAAAAAAAAAAGAGGAGGGGGGGAGTGATGGAGAGGGAATGCTAGGAATAGAGAGAAATTTAAAAATGACCTGAACAATGCAAGAGCAATGTTGCACCTACACCCCCATTTACCAAAGTAGACTGTGTACTAAAATTAGGAAGACAAATGTCTTCTTAACAGGAGGATAGTGAGGGAAATAAAATTAATGTGGAGTGTACCTTCAAGAGAAACAGAAATTATAAATGACCATATTCCCTTGGAGAGAAACTGATTAAAAAGATGGGGAGTGAAATAATTCAATTCTGATGCCCAGGACAAAAATTACATCATTCAGTCATGTTTCCTTTCATTTTCCTGCTTCTATTTAGAATTTAATTAAAAATTTAATTTGTCCATGTATTTTATCAGTATCTGAATATCCTAAGTTGTATATTACATAAGGCCATTCAGTTTAGCAAATGATACTTTATTCCCTTTCTTTAAAAATTTCAATTATAGGCTGCATTTGTGAGAAATTCCTTGCATCCTCATCTCCCAGCTCTGAGCATGGAGGTACATTGTCTTGTGCATCTAGTTGAGGGCTGTTTTGGTTTCACACGGGAAAATGTGCTGGGCAGAAGACAACTGCATCAGGTTCACACTTGACCCTGATCACAGGTGTTTGGTGCTTGGCCTTATGACCCCCTTGTCCATGCAGTGGATGGGGTGTGCCGATCCCAAACTTACTACTGGTTTTTAGTCCTTTGCTGTTCACTTGTAACTCCTATTGCCTGACATATACATAGAATAGTTTTATTGTATGTTTTGTTTTTTCAAATTGAGGAGTGTTTTGAATTAATGACTGTGAGTTGTGGAATGAGGTCCATTTAGTAGATCATAACCAGAAAATGACATTGAATAGAGTAGATAGAGAATATCAAAATCCATCAGCTGAAAAATGTAAACACGGTTAGGTAAACTCTGTGTGTGTATGTTGTGAAGTAAATGCATTACTGCTGGTCAAGGTCTAAAAACTTCGAAAGTCACACTGCAGAATTCCATATTCATAAAACTAAAATGTCAAAAACATTCCAAATGGAATTATCCTAGAAAGTTTTTGCAATTTATTTGATATTTATTGTATTCAATTTCTCTAAACCACATATACTTTAAACCTGCTTATTTCTTATGGTAGTCTATGTTCTATATTAGGAATGAAAACATTTGCTAAATGTCTCTTTTTTTGGATCACTTTTACTTTTTGTACTCACAATATCTGACCTCCAAAAATAACAATTAATGAGGCAAATCAATAGTTAAGCTCCCTAGCAAGTCATCTTTGGCAGAAACTCTCAATTGTGGGTCTTGGTATTGCTCACCAGCTAAACGAAACTGATTTCTCTAGAAAGGGCCTTGATCCTCTCTGGCTTACCATCACAGTCAGCCTTCTCCCTATTGACAGGCGTCTTTATGAATTACCAAGTCCTGGTGTCCTCCTCCAGAGTACAGCCCATCTCATCTTATTTCTTCAGACACTAATTGTTAGGATATTTTAAAATCAATGATTATACTGTTTCTGAGAATTCAGTTAAAATAGTATGCATGAAGATACTGTAATCATTGATGCATGCAAACTAATTTTGATTCATTCTATTTTCAGAAATATCTCCAAGTTACATTATGCTAAATAAATTGGTACAAACAGCATCCATAGAAATGTTTATTTCTATGAGAAATTTCTAACATAAGGTTTTCTAATATTTGAAAGTATGAATTCAAATGTCACCAAACCATCACATAATAATATGGCATATAAATAAAACCCCAAACATTGAAATACTTATTTTTAAGGTTACTATATAATATTTTTAAGATTACTATATAATATCAATAAAGTACATTTAAATACCTTCATAGCTGGTCCTCACTTTAAAGAAAGATATTTGCTCTCCTGTATTAGTTTATAAAATAGATTATTAGAGGTATCTAGATTAGCACTGTCCAATGGAAATCATATGAGCACAGATGACAGCCACATATGTAATTTCAAATGTTAAATCTTTTAGTTTCTACATTATAAAATGGAATAAAAGAACAAGTGGACTTAATTCTAAGAATACATTTTATTTAACCCAAAATATTCTTATATCAACATGTAATCAATATAACAACTAATAATGTATCTTTATGTTAAGTCTTAGAAATCCCACAAATTTCAGTTCTGACTTGCAAGGCAGTAGCCATCTGTGGTTAGCGGCTACTGCATTGGGAAGCACAGATCTGAATGGTAGCTATTTGGATTTATAGGAATATTTTCTGTGCAGTTCCTTTAAACCAGTTATTCTTGATGGATGCATCTGTGAAAACCAGTGTCTGGATTATAGTAATCTGTGTCTACCATGAAAAAAATGACAGTATTTTTCCAAAGTCACAAAACAATAACAAAAAATGGTTGGTTAATGAATGGACCTTTTCTCAATGTGTTCATACAATTTGTAAAATTTCTGCTCTTTCATAATGCTTCACAGAAAGCACTCCAATATCCAATTGTTTCAATAGTCAACAAGATGCACAACTAACTGATTAAAACAGTAACCTCTTTTCTGATTTTAAAATATGGCTTACTTTTCAAAAATTGTTTTACATATACATTTGCAGGTTTTTTAATAAAATATATCTATAAAGTGAGATATAAATAGTTTAATGGTTAAATAAATATTTAAGAACTTGCTGGTTCTTGCAAAATCCCCTGCAGACTAATACAAAAAGGGAAAATTAAATCACTTTTATTTAGACAATACTTTTATTCAAACAATCTTTCTATGGTATGGTGTATTATGACGCAATAAAAACAGCTGTGGCAAAAAATCATTTTTCATGTATTACTGAAAGTATAGTCTTATAAATAAATGATTCATGGAAGTTCAATTACAAGAATATGAATGTCTAAAATAGCTAAATACCCAAAATTCAAAATAAACCTAAGCAGTTTTTCTTAAAGAGCCCTACAGCTAAACTTGTGAACACTGTTTTTGAACATGCTTTCTGTTTGAGATTAATATGTTATAATATATTAACCCAGGTTAACTTGTATTTAGTGAAGTATCTTTAAAATTTTAGAAAATTAATATAAATCACATCTCTATGGGAAATTGTACAGCCAGCTTTATTAATGAAATGAAACTGTGTATCACTATAAAGTATTAATAACATAAAATTAATGTGTATCACTATAAAAATATATAGTGTTTAGTAGATAGATGTTTTATAACTCATAAGTAAAGAGAAATTTAAATATTTAAATTATAGCATTTGTTACTGTATTATTGATATACTTTTTGAATAAGAATTTTATGACTGACTTAAAGTATACTCTCATTTCAATATATATGAAAATGTATCTTAATCTTATTATTCTATAACTTGGTTATGATTATTTCTTGCTTTTATTTGCCTCAACAATACAATAAGAAGACCTATCTTTTCATCTAGCAAAAATATTACCTTTTCATCTTCTGTTTACCTGAGGAGTATTCAATTTCAATAGCTTCATTACTTTTACATTTTATTCTATTTTATTGTTCTTTTATCATATAACTTTTTAGATGCCTATTCAACTAAAGGTCTTATGTAAATTCCCAGAATGGAGTCAATGTGTTCATATCATACTAAGAAGCTAAAATATTTATATTTTGAACATTGACTTTGATCTTTCATTCCAATAAGAATGAGGAATTATTTTATTTAGATGTTTCCTTTAAGGCATACTCTATCCCTAGAAGATTGTTCCAGCATAGTCCTCCTGTCAATCTGAGGCTGCAACTGAGATGCAAACCATGGGGTAGAGTGCTTTATCCTTCGGGGCTTAAAAGAAATGCAATATTTTGATAAGATCCAGAAAGTCCTAAACAAAAGTAATACAGCGACTAATCTAGCCGCCTTCATCACTAGGCAGACAGAGTGGAATGGGAAACGCAGTCCTTTAATGCATTGGCCTGATTTGCCCTCTGCCATGTTTTTCATTATCCTAGCAATGCAGTAGGTAACTATTTGCAACATATAAAAAAATAACCTTTCTTCCCTCAATGTTTACCAAAAAAAGCAAAAGAAAATGATCAGACTCCGGATTCCTTACAATAAGGATGTTTTGAATGACTCTAGTAAAATCAAGATTTCCAAAGTTAAACTCATGCATCTATTATATAAAATGAGTGCCCGCTACGCTTTTGGGAGTACATTCCCAGTATGAGTCTAAAACTGCACAACAGGCAATGCTCAAAGGCTAGTTACAAAAATTGTTGGTATATAAGCAGCATTGGTGGGCCAGCCCCGGATGGGTGATATGAACAACCAGTTCTAGATAGATAAATTTAGATACTCTTGCACTATGAAGAGGCAACTCCATTCATTTATAACCATATCCACCGACATAAAAACAAAACTGTAATCCTTTCAACCAGAATCCCACTACAATTATTTGAATTATAAAATTATAATAATGCTAAAATAGTCTTAGTGATGACATCGTCTCTATTCAAAAACATTTAGGGTTAATATATCACATTTATACATGTGGACACTATCATGCCATATATTTATCTTCTAAGAAAATATGAGTCTACCTATTCAAAATACAGTGATTAAGACATTAGATTCCATCCGCCCACAAAAGCAACAACAATGCAAAACAAGCAAATAGGCGAACAGAACAAAGGGGTAGATGCTCCTAGTTAGGCGAGTATACAGAGTCCCAAGTGAACCTCAAACTGACTTTGAGTTACAGGAGTTAAGGCAGGGGAATTTAGATCAGGTAGTTTTTGTTTCACCATAGAAAGGTCCACAAAATCTGTCTGTAGATATAAACTGTTTCCTGGGACAGTGCCCCCGAAGAGAGAGTTCTACATACGTCTGTGTGTAAACAACAATGAATCTGGGCAATATATTAAACCACAATTAAAACTGGACCCAGAGATAATATGAAGATGGTTCTCAGGTTGGAAACAGAGAGTATGTCGCCACATCATAACCCAGTGAAAGCATTTCTGAGCTACTGCGGTGATGTGGTCCAGGCACCTGGTCTTCTGATGACCAAGGTAATCTGGTGAGAGCGCAGATGGATAACTCAGGCACCGGAGGGCCATGTGTTGCTTATCTGCATAGTCCAGCATTTGTGACATAAACAGCAGATACTTTATTTTTAAAAGAGACACATGAGGGTTGTTTCTGTGGGTTGGCTTTATTTAGTTAATATCGGATTTTCTAGTATGTGAGAAATTTTTTAAACACTTAGGCTGTAAACTGAAGATTTTTTTTATACTTAAACTAGAGGCCTGGTACACGAACTTCGAGCACAGGTAGGGTCCCTAGGCCTGGCCTGAGATGAGGGCTGATCAGATTCCTCGCCTCCTCACCTCCTCTCCTCCTCCTTCCCTCGCCACCCATGCACCACCACCACGCGGTTCCCTCCTCTCCACCTCCTCCTTCCCTTGCTCCCTCAGTGCCCCACCACCACTGGTCGCCCTCCATGTTCTGCCCCCTGGTGGTCAGTGCACGTCATAGTGAGTGATCGAACTCCCAGTCTCCCGGTCGAACTCCCGAGGGGACACTTTGCATATTGGCTTTTTATATATATAGATATTTTGGGTATAAAAGTTGTAGACATTTTCATATGTAATTATCTTTTATTATAGAAGTGATTATATATATAAATATATATATGTGTGTGTATATATATATATATATATATCTCTACACTAATAAAAGAGAAAAATGGTAATTGGCGTACGGCGATACCGTTTTCATTGGCTAATCAGGGCTATATGCAAATTAACTGCCAACTAAGATTGGCAGTTAACTGCCAACAAGATTGCGGCTAATTTGCATATGTAGGCACAATGCAGGGAGGCGAAAAGGAAAGCAGGAAGAAGCCCCCTGCCACTGACAGTGATCGGAAACCCCGCCTTTGCCCTGCCTCCCAGCCATGATCGGAGAATCAGGCGCCTTTGCCGCCCTGGCCAGTGATAGCAGGAAGTAGGGGTGGAGCCAGCGATGGGAGCTGGGCACTGTCGAAGCTGGCAGTCCCAGGAGCTAGGGGTCCCTTGCCTGGGCCTAAAGCGAAGCCCACGATCGCGGCGCCCCCCGCTGCCACTGCAGGTCCCCGCTGCCTGGGCCAGACGCCTAGGCCAGAGTCGTTAGGCCTGGGCAGGGGCAGAGCCTGCAACCGCGGGAGCTGGGGGTCCCCTGCCCAGGCCTGACACCTCTGCCGGAGGCCTCAGGCCTGGTCAAGGGGCCGATCTGGTGATTGGTGATTAGAGGGTGATGAGGGTCAACTCCTCTGGCTGAGGCATCAGGCCTGGGTGGGGGGCAGAGCCGGGGATTGGGGGGGATATGATGGTCCCCTTGCCCAGGCCTGAAGCCTGGGTCAGAGGCGTCAGGCTTGGGCGGGGGGTGGAGCAAGCGATCAGAGGGAGATGGGGGTCCCCTGCCCAGGCATGATTCCTGGGCCAGAGGCCTCAGGTCTGGGCGGGGGTCAGAGCCAGTGATCGGGGGGAGATGGGGGTCCCCTGTCCAAGCCTGACACCTCTGGACGAGGCATCAGGCCTGGGCAAGGGGCCGATCAGGCGATTGGAGGGTGATGGGGGTCAACGCCTGAGGGCTCCCAGTATGTGAGAGGGGGCAGGCTGGGCTGAGGGACACTCTCTCCCCCCCCCCCCATCCAGTGCACGAATTTCGTGCACCAGGCCCCTAGTATATATATATTAGAACATATAAGGAACAAGATGAAGAAAATAAAAAGAAATACACATAATTGAATCACCTAGAGATAATAATTGTTAATTTTGGTCTGATCTCTTAACACTTCTATAGTTATAAGATTATTTATTTTAATAAACTTTATTCAGCTAATCTAATGAATTTTAACCCATAGATTGTCATTTAAAGAGAGAGATGAAATTTCTCTTTTGTGTTGTCACTTCCTACTTCACTCAATGCAATGCTCACGTGTTCAGTCTCTAACAACTAGACTGGCTCAACTACTGCACTGTTGACATCTGCTAGTCTCTGATTGCAGGCAGCCCGAGATCAGCTGGAAATAGGCATTGCTCTCTCTGACCAGGTGCCCAGTTATGAGTCACTGCAAGGAAGGCAAGGAGTGATAATGAAATAACTCAAGGCAACATGAATGGTGTTTTTGCCTGATACCCTCCATTCCGACAACATCCTGGATAATAAAGAAAAGCTTTTCCTGAATATTTAACACATAGCACTGATAACCATAACTGAGTTCTCAGCAGCAAGATATCCAAATATTTGTTAACAGAGGGAGTGAAAAAATGGGATCTATTTAGTAAGCACACAAGGAGATGAAATGACAATGACATATCAACACTGTATCTGATTTTGCTCCTGGGACTCATCTAAGGAAACAGTAGCATGCACACAGGTCTGGGGGTCCAGCAGCCTCCTCAGAACCCGCTTTGAGCCACAATAAGTGTGAAGCGGTTTGGCAAGTCCTCCAGTGAGTGCATGGTACACGGCCAAGGTCCTTGCACTGAAACTGTATCATCCTCTCTACCTCAGGGCTCAGGTGGGACTGTGCTGAAGATGGCTGAGCAGTGGGCACTCGATGGCACCTGCACAACAGGGACGAGCAGGGTGCCTGCAGGCCCAGGAGGCAGAATAAATGCCTAAGGATGTGCAGACACACAGTCTAACGCCAGGCTGCACAGCCGCCGCTGCTGGGGAGCCACAGCCCAGGGTCAACTTGAGACCATAGTCAGAGACAGAGTAGCTCTTTTTGCAGAAAAGGATAGGGCAACCCTAAGATTAAAAAGCGGGGCTGCCGTTAGCACACCTGAGACTGATTTAGGCCTCGCTAAGGGACTAGAGAGGGGAAGAGGTGCTCTGATGCTCAGGGGCATTGAGACCTGCAAGCAGGAAGTTTGCAGATGGTCTCAGCTCACATTTGTTGGCCTGAGGTCTTTGGTTTGGTACCAGTCAGGTGCCAAATGAGAACATTTGCTAAGATAAAAATAAAATAAAATATTTTGCTGGGTAAAAAAGGGGGGGCTGACTATGCACTTTTGCAAATGAACCACAGGGTTGCAGGTGAAATGAATAAGTCATTTTCACCTTATGCATATTTAATAATTATTTTCAACCTTCGTTTCCTTCTCTGAATGAACCAAAATGTCCTATCAAAATGTCCTATCTGAGAGATCAAAACAAAACAAAGAAACCCAGAGGAATTTAAACTCAAGCTGACTGTGAAATTGATCGGCTGGTTATTCAGGGGAGGGTCTGAATGCTTGTGGGCTTTTGCCTTTGGGCAGAAGGAGGAAGAAAGAGGTTTGTGTCAAGGTGTTATGGAAAGACAGCAGATGTGGGCAGTGAGGAGGGGCAGTGGCTGGTGTTGAGTGGCTATGGAACAGTGGTTTTTACAGAAGGATGAGGGACTGTATGCATGTGAGGCTGAGCCTGGCCACAAACACTAAAGGCCATGCCCCAGGCGACACAGCTCATCACAGACTGAGAGCAGCTCACAGGCCCTCCTTCCCTCTCCCCTCTCTGGGAGACAATCCACTCCGCAGCACTGGCATCCTGGGTGTTTGCTACTACAGCCTCCAGTGCCCAGGGCTGTGCAGGTTTCCACAGAGGGATCAAAGACAACTGGAGCAGCGGACATGGAGGAACCTTCCAACATCTCTCCACAGACTCTTAGAAGAACTAGGGATGTTTTCAAGGGAGTCTGAGGACCCCTTGGGGGCTGCTGGAAGAAGTGTCTGAATTTAGCCATTAATGTGACTGTGACCTCATTTGCACTCATAGAATATAAAAAGCTATGTGCTTGTTCTATGTCATAGTTCAAATAAGTTAATTGGGTAACATAACGGTAACCATGTTCTGGCATGAAGTTACTTAATATTTTCCCAGAAACACTGTGCAAGAAACTTGACATGCAGTTTTCATTCTAATCCTCACAGGTCACTTTATGAATTATTAAATAACTAGAGGTCCGGTGCATGAAATTTGTGCATGGGTAGGGTCCCTAGGTCTGGCCTGCAATCAGGGCTGATCTGTGGGGTGACTGGCGGAGCAATCAGGGGACCCCTGCTGGCATCTGCCTTGGCCAGCCTGGCACCGCCTGCTCACCAGCCCCGCCCCCCCCCCCCCCGCTGTCACCGCCCTCTGTGGGGCAACTGGTGGGGCAATAGGGGGGCCCCACTGGCACCCACCTTGGAGGCAACTGGCGGGGCAATCAGGGGGCAGTGCTGGCCTGCTTGCTGGCCGGCCCTGTCCCCCGCCACTGCCACTGGCCACCTCCCTCTGTGGGACGACCAGCAGGGCAACTGGGGGGCCCCCGCTGGCACCGGCCTTGGCTGGCTTGGGGCCTGTGGGCTGGGGGCAGCTTGCGCATTGAGCGTGTGCTCTCTGGTGGTCAGTGCACGTCATAGTGACAGGTCATTCCATTGATCGTTCCTCCGTTTGCTTGATTTGCATATTAGGCTTTTATTATATAGGATGACTATTGACGTCTGACATACATTTCAGAGAGGTAATAATCCATGCAGCATCATACAGTTGTAAGTGATGAGTCAGAATGATAAGAGGCTTTCCAATCGGAGGTTTCCTGTTTTTCTGTTTCTCATTTTTGTTTCCTGATTGTACTTGTAATTCTTAAGTACAAGAAGAGGAGGTGAGGGAGGAAATCACCAGAATGTAGGTGTGCATAGTCTGAGAAAGTGTAACCAATACATCTGCTGTTTTCATTATACAAACCACAGAAAGTAAAGCTTGATACAAGTGCTCATGGCTGGTGGGGACTGTAGATGGAAGGTGACACACTGCGGGGTAGTGTGGTGAGTGAAGCCTGCATCTCACCTTGCTGACTTACCATGGGACCCAGCACATGGAGCAGCGCAATGAGGACATCAAAATGTTAATTTTTATTTCTGTTTGGGTGCTGGGATCATGGGCAATTTTTATTCCCTTCTTTGTTTCCACAATAAACTTGCATCTTTCCTAATCATAAAAATAGTTATTAAATGCTGATTTGATTTTGAGATTTCATGTTTACAATAATACGGAAATCATTTAGATTGAGTGGTCATAGTTAAAAGGTTGTAAATAGAAGTATATACAGGTCATTACATAAACATATCTATAGAAGAAATACACTAAACCTCAGCTCATGTTCATTGTCCTTTGAAAACTGCTCCCAGTACCCAAATCTAGGTAATAATAAGCCATCAAAACAACCGTTTTCTTGCAGCGATATTAACTTTTTAGGTGGTTTTGTAATGTGATAATAAATATTTATTAAATTAGCAATTTCATAAAATATACATTAATGAATAAATGACTTACTGTTTTAAGGCACAGGGCAAAGAGAAGGGTGAATAGCTATACTATACTGCCTCTATGGGGAACATCAAATTATCTGTAGAGGTTTTTTATTAACCCACAGCCTGCATAAACATCTTGCACCAACTGCTACTATCTTCTCCCAGCTGCAGATACACCAGTGGGTGAAAATGGGAAACAAGGTTGAAAAGCAGCCTGGTAGTGAATCGGTGTTTCTGATGTTACTGTGTTCAATTCAGTTCTACCTGTGTGTGAGTTTGGAAAATGCTGCAGCACCACTGAGACCCCGTGTAAGCTGTCCAAAAGCATCACATTGAAAACCCTAGAGACATATTTCATTGGCCAACTAGGGATAATATTTGTAAGCCTCAGAGGTTTTAGTCTGTTTGTTCTGCTTTGCTTTTGCTTCTCAAAGGAAAAGCTCCACTCCCCTTGTTCTATATCCTCCCAGTCCCCAAATAGTAAAACATGAATAGATGATATTGGGTATTAGATGATTTAAAACTTTTCCACCACGGTAAGATGGTTACTGCTTCTGTGTTGGTCCCTTTACGCTATGAGGTAGGAGAGCATAGTTCACAGAGGCCCCGAGCAAGGTTAGTGAGATGGAGCCCAGTGTTTCTGGCAAAGGTGAGACAATGAATGAACCTTAATGAATGACTGAAGGTATTAGGGCTTGAAATGACACTACCAAACTGGACTCCAAATGCCAAGTGGAATAAGATTCCAATCTATTGCAGAAACCAACTGCATTAAATCGTTTAAAAATACTAACAGCTTAATTATAGGTAGAATGTTAGAGATCTTATGAGGCATACGAACAGGTGCTCTTGTGACTCAATCACTTTCAATGATGCCATGTAGTTGGAATACTCTTGAAACGGACATTTGTATCACTTTCATGAGTTAAAGTAAATATTATTTAGGTATAATCTATTCTTGTAGAGAACTCGCTGCCTTGGACTATAGTTTACATGTTTTACTTTTTTTCATAGTAATCATACCAGCCTCAGAACTTCTTTTTTTAAAATATATTTTTATTTATTTCAGAGAGGAAGGGAGAAGGAGAAGAGAGATAGAAATATCAATGATGAGAGAATTATTTATTGGCTGCTTCCTGCATGCTTCCCACTGGGGATTGAGCCTGTAACCTGGGCATGTGCCCTTGACCAGAATCGAACCTGGGACCTTTCAGTCCGCAGGCCAACATCCCATCCACAGAGCCAAACCAACTAGGGCAGAACTTCTTATGAGAAATGTTGCCTATACTATTTCCTCATGGTGACTACTATGTACACAACAAAAGTACCATTTGAACAATTAAGAAGGAAAAGGCAGATTCTTACTCCTTGCTACCTTATCTTGATTTTAATATACATCTCCCTCCTACCCAAGATTAAGTATTTATATTGACTTGTCCTCTATACCAGAGGGTTCAATAAATGAAAAGCAGAAACAGTGTAATAGTGGGCCCTGATCAGTAGGCCTGAATGGTGGAAGGCAGAAAAAGCAGTCCAATCTGATTAAGCAACTCTCCTATAAAAAAGGAAAATGGGTTACAGTTCTACCTATTTTAGGGTTCCAAGAAAGAAAATCCATTATTTTGAGACTCATTTCTGAAGGATTTGCCTCTCTCCCTGGACACCTCACCTTACCTCAGTTCATAAGTCACATGCTGTCTATACCGGATTCAAGGTTCACTGTGAAAAGATTACATTCACAGGGTCACTGGAAGTGAAAGTGGGGGCGGGAGCTTTCAGACGGGAGAACGGAGCTTTGATTTATGTTGGGTTGCAAATTTAAGTTCTCACCAGGACTTTTCTACCTTCCCAATCCAAAAAAAAAAAAATGAACGACAACAAAGGAAAAATAACTTGCGATGCAATATAAATGAGTACAATAACTTAGTATAAGGGCAGTCCACCTAAATAGTATTTTATATGGCTCCAGGACAATTACTGTATTTTACAACCCCTGTATAGTACTGTTACAAATCCTATCGCCAGATGATCCCTAATTTTTCTAAAGTTGAAAATGTATTCACATCAAAATTTCATTTACAAGCTATTAAATAAAGAAAAGAATTATGTTCTTTACTAACCAAGGTTAAAAGTCAAATGATAATGATAACAAATAACACAAAAATATTTATATCTATATTTATTTCACTGTTTATATTTTACTTCAAACAAAGGGGTTATAATGTTCATTTGTTCTCACACCTTTCATATACATCTTCATGAATCCAAAGGTCAAATGCCAGTGGTGTGGATCAAATGTAATAAACAAGAGTGGAAAAATCAAATGTCATTTGGCTTTTTCACTATCATGACCATGACAGTAGTAAGAATAAACTAAACGGAATTGGATATACTGGCCGGCAGAAGAGGTTTTCATTGTTATGAAGTAGGCATGCATGAAAACAAGGACACGTAGAGTTCATAAAATGTCACTTCACAATGATATATATGCTCATTCGTTTCCTTAGGTTTGGCTTCCTATGTTTTTAGATTGAAAATATGGATACCAGAACAGAGAAGAGTTCAGAATGGGGTGAAAAACTGCATGCAGATGCATTCTCCTGAACACTCAGGAATTCGGCTTTGGTTTGGTGCACACCCCCTTACCCCAAGGAACACCATCACTGAGCGTCATAATCCCTCCCACATGATCTGTGCCTGCATGAGCTACCATTCTTAAGGACTTAAAGTTAGTTTTCAATTATTTTTAATGAATATCTCAACTCTAAAATCTCCCAGAAAGCACTTTGTTTCTTTTTGAAGACTCAGGTTGGACCAGTCCCATAGGAAACTTAAATAAAATGTGTGTGTGTGTGTGGGGGGGGGAACCAACAGAATAGAGAGTCTGGTTATCTCAATATTAAGATAATTCGAATGGGGAAAACATTAACAAAAATTATCTTACTAAAAATAACCAAAATAAGGCAAAGACCAACTAAGCCACAAATAATAAACCTTTACAAAGCATGGTTTTTAGCCACATAAACTTTCCAATCTTCCCCAAATGTTCCACATCCTTTCTTTTTCTTTCTTTTTTTTTTTTAAGATTCTTTTCCACAGGACATCTAAACCTTTGCTCATGTGTGGAAAACCTTCTTGCTTCTTTCTACACAGAATATCTCCACACAACATTCAAGACTCAGTTAAAATGTCACTTCTTTGGTGAAAGCAATAATCATCTCTTGACTATGTTACCGCAGCATATTCTGCACCCTTAAATTGTAGTACTTATGCTGTATTTTAATTGTAACTTTCCTGATTCTGAGGCCTTCAAATTACGCAGAATAGATGGTGATTTCTGGGACAAGAAGTAACAAGTAGCCTCAAAGGAATATTTTTCTAATAAATAAAGATAAATAAGAAGAATAAAAAAGGAGGGGCCTTCTCAGCATAAGGAAAAGAATGAGCAATGGCACAGGCAGAGTCAGGAACCCACACGCTTCTGCCAAAGTGAGACTCCACTAGAGATACAAACGAACTATGAGCAAGAACATTGCCTAAGGCAACAAGGACTCTAAGCAAGAGAATCACAAAGCGCACTTGCTTTTATAATGACGACTCTGGCAATCTCAGGGTCCTACCAAGAGAAAACTGGAGATGGGAAGGGGAATTAATAAACATAGGCTGTTGAGCTAATGTACTATCAGTGGCAACGGTGAGGGAAGCCAGAGGTCAGAAAGGTTTAGGAGTTAGTATTGAATTTGAGATGTGAGATAGAGCAGGCATTTCAGGATTGGGATCCTTGATCAATAGGATGGTGTTTGTATTTCTGATTTGGAGGTGAGTGTGAATGGTGGCCTGGCCCACTAGATGGGTAGCAGTGGAGGAAGGACAATTCTGGAAATAAGTTTCATTTTTAGCACCCTGAGTTTATTTACAGTAGCCTATGGGTCAGCCAGCTGGAGACACTTGGCGGACAGTCAGAATTTCTGGGTCTAACAGTAAGGAAAGCAGTGGATTTGGCAACAAGGGACACTGGAGTCACCAGTCTCTAGGGCAGCGGTTCTCAACCTGTGGGTCACGACCCCTTTGGGGGTCGAACGACCCTTTCACAGGGGTCGCCTAAGACCATCGGAAAACACATATATAATTACATATTGTTTTTGTGATTAATCACTATGCTTTAATTATGTTCAATTTGTAACAATGAAAATACATCCTGCATATCAGATAGTTACATTACTATTCATAACAGTAGCAAAATTACAGGTATGAAGTAGCAATGAAAATAATTTTATGGTTGGGGGTCACCACAACATGAGGACCTGTATTAAAGGGTCGCGGCATTGGGAAGGTTGAGAACCACTGCTCTAGGGGCTGTAGAAGGAAATAGAACTGCCCAGGAACAGAATCTAAAGGAGGAAGCAAAGGAGGAAGGAGCCTACTTGCAGGCCTCCACGTGGATTACTTCCAGGTGGGCAGACAAATGTGTTACAAGAATAAAACCAACCTTTGCCAAGCTCTAATTTCAATGGAATGCTTCTGGAAGTTTTTGTTTGTTTGTTTGTTTGTTTGTGGCTACAGAGAAATGTAAAATGTGTGTGCTTCTCACCCCCCACCCTCATAAAAGCATTTGGCAAAGAGAAGAGGCTGCCCATCAACATGAAAATACTCAGAAAAAGTTAAAAAGAACAAATAAAATGTCATGTTCATGAAGACACTGAGCAAAACGAAATGCACTGTGAACATGTGTTTAAAGTGATTCTGTCTAAGTTTCTGGTGTTTGAACAGGGTAGGGAGTGAAACCAGCCGATGCTGATTGAGGGAGATCTGACTTCAGCGTCAGCAGCATCCCAGCTTTCCATCTGGCGGGTAGCGGTAAAAAGCACGATGCCAAATCACAGTTAGTGACTGTCTTCTCTAAATAGAAACTGCTCATCTTTTCAAATCAAATATTTGTATGTGCACTATGTGTAAAAGGAATTGCATTAACATTTTATAAAGCTAAGAATTCCGTTGTAATGACCATAATCATTTCCCAATGTATCTTATTTTAAAAATCACTCTCTACCTTTTGAGTCTTTGTCAAATGAGTATACTTTTATACCTGACACAAATTTATTTCCATTTGTATAGGTCACCAATATCCCATATAACAAGGAAAACAAATTGGGAAATGATTCATCCGTATTATTAAATCTAAAGGTTGGTGTATGCACTTCCTGATGACACTGAATTTTGACATTTTTATTAGGATACCTGGTGTTCTATAAGACCAGGCAGTATATTGGGAAGTCAAGTTGCTGAAGTACTAACAGCTTAATCTATCATTCTAATTTTTGCACAATAATACCTAATATTTCAGTCTTCACATGCTGGAATGAAGTAGTTCTCAACCCAAGAGACATATCAAAATTACCTTGTGGACCTTTTATTATTATTATTATTTTAATTTTTATTTATTTTAGAGAAAGGAAGGAAGAGACATCGATGTGAGAGAGAAACATTGATTGGCCACCTCCCGCACACTCTGGACCGGGATTGAACCTGCAACCTGGGATGTGCCCTGACCTGGAATCGAACTAGCCACTATTCTTCTTCACCTTGTGGACCTTTAAAATTACAGATATTGAGATCCACTTGAACTTGCAGAAACCAAAGAGGTATTGTTACATCCTGAACATTTCAGCACACAACACTGCCCCCCCTTCTGAACAATTATAATGTCTTGTGTATTGCTACTTCCCATAGGCAAGGGTGTAATTTCCCCATATAACAAGAGTCTTGCCCTTTTTTAAAAAAATAAATCCCTCTCCGACTATAGCATAGTACATCAGACTCAGAATACATATTTGTAAGACTGATATGAATTTTAAAATATTTACTGAAACCAAATTAAGCTATCCAATGATGTGGTAGTAGTGTTAGTTTTTGAGCAAGAGCACATAGCATCCTAAATTGTTGACAAGAATATTCAAACTGTACATTGCTTTCATCTATTTTTGATGATTCGGTGCAATAAAAAATTTGCAGATGTGTGAAAAACATTTTTAATCGTTGTTATGTGTGCTGAAGGAAATATAT
Organism: Myotis nattereri; assembly: GCF_964212035.1. Lineage (NCBI taxonomy): Eukaryota > Metazoa > Chordata > Mammalia > Chiroptera > Vespertilionidae > Myotis > Myotis nattereri. The sequence goes on from NC_138076.1 coordinate 173,372,107, forward strand.
TATTAGCAGGAGGCCTAATTTACATTCTAGATCAGATAGAGTTGGTAGTCGAATAGTTATATGCTCATGAGATTCAACAATAGAACTATATTTCCCACAAACCTTTATAAACTATGTGAACATGCAAAGAATGCTTTTATGTTTGCTAGAAATACTTGCCCTAATTGTAAATGGTTTCCAAGGTAAGGTTACTAAAGAAAGTGACAAAAAATTTGTAGGAATTTGTCTCATAAATAAAATAATAAAACATGGAAGTATTGAGAAACAGAATACTGCGGGAAAGGTAGCATTTGCCTTTTCATAAAGCTTTCTGATTAAGAAATATTTTGTTCTTTGTCCTCAAGAGCAACAATTGACACTGATTACTTAGCAACCATCTGAAGCACAGAGTGGTCAAGCTGCAATCATGGAGCCATCAATGCAGTTACAACGGATTATGATCCAGGTTAAATCCTCTTTGCAAGTCTAGAAAGGGTTAAGAGAGACTGAATAGAGCTCTTTAACACAGCAAGTCACAAGGTGAGAAAAAGGAGGATGAGGTTAAGAGCATGACACGATCTTTAAAAAATTCTAGATGTTGTTAACATGTAAAATCCCTCCCTTTATTATTTTTAATCCATAAGTAGACATTTATGATATTCAAATTTTGATAATATTTTAAGTGTACACACACACACACACACACACACACACACATACACGCGTGCACGCGTGCACGTTCCTCAGTCTCAGGTAGTGAAAAGGAGAACTTACTTTTTCTTTCTATCTTCAACACTGTTAGATATTGTCATTTTTTCAATTTTATTATTTTGATAAATGATAATTTGCATTTATTGGATCATTAGTATGAGATATATTTGAAGAAATATGTTTACTATTACTCACTATTACCTGATCCTAGCCTTTTGCTCGTTTTTTTCTATGGGATTGTTTAATATTCCCTTATTTATTTGTATCAGCTCTTTGCATATTAGGGGAATTAACCAAATAATTTTTTCAGTCATAATTTTAACTTCAATTTACTTATAGTAACTTTTTCTCATTTTCAAGTGTTAACTTGTGTTCCTTTTGGTGCTTAAGGATGCCTTCTATACTCAAAGAAAATAAAGCAACATATCCTATATTTTCTTCCAATATTGTATTTAAGGAGGATGTTGCATTTTAATCCACCTGGAACTTATTTTTATGTATAGTTTTAAATAGAAATAACAAACTGAAATGTTAACATGAACATCAAACTGACTAAGGAAAAGGGCCATACCTTATTCATTTTTATATCTTTAGCATTTAGCAGAATGTCTTGAAGGCATGTTTTCTCAATGGGGTGGATATCACCCAAGGAAGTAAAACATGGTTCTTGGGAAGGGAGTGAAAAGAATCTTAGCTATTGTAACGGTTATGGCCTTCCAAAGAGCTGCAGTATAAGCAAGGTAGATATGCAGGATATCTGAGCTATCAAAAATTTCTAGGGAGAAGGCAATTAGGTAAAAAAAAAAGTCTTAAAAGCTACCTTAGGTGGAATGATAATGAAAAAAAGTTTGTGAAACACTGCTTTGAAGTAAACACTTAAGGTTTATTTATTATTATTTTTTAATCATACATATTTTTGAGGAAAGAAAAGAATTTATTAATTCAAACTACTACTGAAACTTATTATTTGGGCACTTGACATAATTCATTTAACTTCTCTTGATGTAATACTGACCATACCAGACCGGTGAGAGATGGAAGCATACCAAGTATTTGAAAACACTGTAAACTCAAACATATGAAAATAGCATACTCTTTCATGCTTCAGGACTGTACCACTGAAATTCCTTTCCTCACTTCTACTCAGCAACTTTTTAACACACAACTGTTCATTCATTTGTGTGAAATAATATCCCGATCTTCTAAGGGCAAACTGCTCTACTGCATGTATCTCTACTCTACATTATTAGTCTTTATATGTCCTTACCTGGAGCATAAGAATTTTGAGTGCAGAGTCTGTGTCTTACTCATAGATAGTAGGTACTGAAATGAGAACCAAATGAATTCTAAAAGCTGATGGAAGAATGTGAGGTCAGACACTTTCATGTCTGTCACAATATAGCCTCTCCAGTGCTGCTGTCACTGGTACACAAGAGTGATAATGCGGAAGCTGCCACCTAACGTACCAGGACTCTGAGCTTACTACAAGCCCATCTGGGAAAGCAAAAGCACATCCTCTAATGAAACCTGCCTTCGGTGGACGGGTGTTGCCCTAGGTGCGTGTCACAGTTCTGCAAAAACCATTTAAATCATATCCTGAGATAATTTCAGTATTCACATTGTCCTCAAGGAAGCAATATTAGATGTGGTTACTCTAATATTTAAATAAAAGAAAAACAATACATTGAGTGATTAATCAGATGGAATCTTGTTGAAATCTAATTGAATATGAGATCTGCAGAAGAAACAGGTAGGTTCTTCACTATTTTTATTTATAAGCAGTGTTTTTTATAATTGAACTAGAACCCCATTGCACAAAGATTCGCGCAATAGGTCTTACTTCACCTGGCTGCCAGCACCAGTTTTCCTCCGGCACCTGGGACCCAGGCCTTTGGTCTGGCCACAGCAGCGAGGCTTGGCTTCTCCACTCAGCTCACAGCGAGGTTTGGCTTCTCCGCTCAGGCTGCAGCAGAGAAGCCAAGCCTCTTCAGTCTCCAGTCAGTCGTCTTCAGTCTTCGCTCCACGCCTGCATATGCAAATTAATTGCCATCTTTGTTGGGTTAATTTGCATACTCATCCTGATTGGCTGGTTGGTATAGCAGAGTGACACCAATTTGCATGTTTCTCTTTTATTAGTGGTAGATGTCTGAGGCCTTTTGTCTGGTATATGTAGGGTATCCCAAAAAATGTATATACATACTTTGAATAATTATAAAGGCAGTATTTATTCAAATACATTTCATTTAAAATTGATCTATCAGCTGTTAAAGCATGTATACATTCTTGTGGGTTACCCTGTAGATTGTAAACATTTTGGGATGTAGTTTATGGGTAGAGGGAACTTCTAGGAAGCCCAGAGGCAGAAGATGTGTGTGTGACTGGGATCTAATCATAGACCAGCAGGAAAACCCCCTGAGGCACTTAGCACAAAGGACTCTGGGGATTTTGGTCTAAAAATCTTCTTTGTAATTATGCTGCATCATATTTTGCCAAGAGCATGGTCTGACTGGTGGCTCTGCTGATTTACTGGCCATCAACAACATTATGAAAATGGAAGACTTGGAGCAATAATTGTAACTGCCATGGAGGCTTCCCTGGAGGCCATCTTTATCCTGCCCTGAGCTCACTTGCTCCCAGTGGATAATTCCTCAGTGCATGTGTTTCATGGCTTGCTGCCTATCAGTGTCATGAACTAAATACTTGTAGCTTTGAAATTTTCAACTAACAAAATTATATACATAGTGTACTGATCCACATAAATAAGTCAAGGCCCATCATTAAATTAGGCCAGGACTAACATTCTAAACATGTGACTTACCCTTTGGGATACACACACATGAAGGTTCGCTGGGATCAGCTGCACCCGATGTTGGGATGTCAGCCATATGGAGGGGGCAGGAGGGAAAAATGAACAATTGATAAACTAAGGGTTATGAACAATTATAGTGAGAAAATATTCCTGCAAGGCTGTGATACTGCATTGAATAGATAGAAAACTTTGTAAAGTATCATTTTCCCAGTATTCATTGTTTTGTAAAAGTTGGCAGGAGTGAAACTGATTTAATTCCCTTTAGATTATGAAACTGATCCTATAAAAACTCACTGCCTACTGGATAGTTTAAGTGTCTATAAGTGATATGTAGAGGTTACATAGCTCTTAATAGTATCCTCACATATTTTTTAAAAACTTCTGCACAAAACAACAACAACAACAACAACAAAAAACTCTGCACACAAATCCTCAAAATATCATCTAATGTTGTGCTTTGGAAACTGGGGTATGTACCCTTCCCCTTGGATAAGCACTGGTGAATAAAAGGCACAAGAAATCTCAAAATCAATATTGTGCATCTTTTGAAGTAAACAATTTTACTTTAAAATGTAGTTGAGTGTAAATATAGTATTTTAATATTAAAATATATAATAATGTGAGGAATCCAAAATGTATGTGGATATTTAGCACTAAATAAAAAGCTTCAAAGAAATACTAGTAAACATATTCTGAATAAGATATGTGCATGTATATCTATATATTAGCTAATAATGATGTCAACCAATTTGAAAATTAGTATTAGGTGGCTTTTAGAGAAGTTACATAACTTGCCTAAGACAACATGGTTAAAAATTTTCAAGGTTTGATTTCAAACCTTGATTTGTGAGGTCCCCAAAAAATACCAGGCTCTTTCCATCCACATTTTGGTGTTAGGACTCCTAATACCTAAATTCTGCTAACCACTATCTAACCTTATTTTCTCCTATTTTGTTGCAGTGAAAAAGAAGGAAAGAATTTTGATAACCATCACTTATAGCCCAGCTATTATAGTTAGCATTATCTTTTATTTGGGTTATGATATATAGAATGAATCACTATAAAAAGGCCTTAAATTAAGTGAGATATTTAAAACTTCTGAATTACATTCCCTATGAGATAGAGCCCCAATAACATGACTTCACTTTTCTTTAAGAATGATATCAAGATCACGGAGTCTGCATATGGTCAGATTTTTTCTTTTATCGTACCCAAAACAAAAACAGTAATCCTCATCATGGCACAAATACAGATATTCCACTGTTGTACAGAAGACAAAGGGAACTCCTCAAATACTGAAGCTTTGAGAAAGCTAAATGTGCTAAATATATAAAACACAAGAAATCCTGGAAGTGAGTACCTGGAAGGTGAGACAGTATATTCTAATGGGTATGATGTCTGTCCTGTTTCCTTTCTCATCTCTTCAACCTTTTTTTTTTTAACCCCTTGGACAGCAAACAGCTGTCACACACCCCCAATAACCCTCTGGGTGTGCAGGTCTGTGAGTTATTCTGCAGAAATCCAGCAATCATCTATCAGCTAATAACTGTCAAAGGACAGAGATAATATCAAAAATAAGGTCAACATTTAGAATTGGAAACAAAAATAATCTATCGTGATAAGAAATCCCTCATCCAGATAATTCAATGCTTTAAAAATAACAACAACCCCTTTCACCTTGGCAGCTTCGCTGCAGATAAACAGAAGCCATAACACAGAACTCGTGTTTTGATAACCTTGATCTCTTGAGTCCGCTGTCATTTCAAGTTCTGGGTCTAGGAAGACATATTTATTTTCCCTGAAGCTTTCAATAAAGCACAGGAAGTCTTAGAAGATATAATAGCTCTGAAGGATCACAAAGTTATACTGAGAAACTACGGGAAGTTTTCATAATGGTCTCTGTGCACTGCCGGCTGACCAGTGTGTGAGAGGCCCCAGGGATATTTGACAAATATCTTACAGATATAATAGGGAAGGAGGAACTCTTGAGGTTTTTATTTCCTTAATGTACACATATCCTGGGGCCAAATGAATATCTTTATTAGAGACCATTTCTCAAAGAAGAGATAATGATCACAAGGGAAAAAATAAAACCTACATATTATGAAATATTTCTAATGTATGTTCGATTTTAATTGGGGGCATTTCTGGGTGTGCCAGAAAGTTTATTGAACTGACATAAAAATACACACACACACACACACACATTCAAATGAAACTATTAAAGTTTTCTTAATCCTCACTATTGACTATCTGTACTTGAAACATTAAACTGATTCAGGAAAACTGTATGTTAATTCTAGTTCTGAGTTTATCAGGCTTTGTGATGCCAGCATATAATTTGTTGACATAGTATTTCAGTTTCTTAAAATGAGTGTACATGATTATAAATCTATTTATTTCCAAAGCTTTAAATAGATAGAAGAAAATACATATTAAAAGAATAGTTAAATGAGCTATGCAAAAGTAATGTGGCATTGCTATTATTGTGAGTAGTATTTTTCTTTTTAGAATATATGTATTAGTAATGTGTACATGAAGATGATATAACAATTTAATATATAAAATATGATACAAATAAATAAGCATATAAATGAATAAATATGTTTTACCTTTAATACTGGTAGAGGTTATTCAGAGGTCAAGATAGATAAGAAATTAAATAAAAATATATGCATTAAGTCCGTTTTTAATAGGGTATGGTGACATGCACCTGCTTTTGAAAAATACTTTTGCTCATGAATGTACCATAAAATATCATTATCTATAAAATATGATTCTTGCTTTATAGAGATGAAAAATATAAATTGTACATGATCTCAATATATAAATATACTTAAATGGCATTTTGTGGCTGAATATGCTGAGTCTGTTATCGTGAAACACAAATATACTGTGAAATATGCTTTGAAAATGAGCTCAATGTGAAAATATAAAAGCACAGGAGGATTATTTACACGTGTTTTCCCATAACATTAAATTTAATAATTTTACTCCTGGATATATACTGTAAGGTCTACTCTCTAAGAACCAATTAATACTAGTGATCCTGTCACTGAATAATGAAGTATAATTCACTATGAAGAGATTATAAAGATATCATTTAAGCCTAGAAAACCTGAGGGTTATAAATAAATAAATTCCAGGAAAGAAAATATATAGACTCAATTATGATTTGAAGTCACAACCAATAATTATAATAACTTCAGAAGTTTTGTGTCCAATAGGAGCATTCTGAGATTGAACAAATCTTGATGATTTAACTGATTACAGAAGAGTAGAAAAATCGGCAGCCCGAGAGGAAGCTTGAGAAGTGAATGTCCAGGACACAATTTTCTAACTGCAGAAAATTTCAATCTTTCCCCCTCTCTCCACTGCCCCCCTCCCTCTCTGACTTTCTACTGTAAAACCAAGTACAAGAACATTTCAGAGAAAGTTTCTGATTCATACTATTTAGCGGTTAAAGCAGCTAGAGAAGATGGTTAGCTCTGCTTATCTATCTTTTAAGAGTCATTTGCCTTAGAATGTTCTATAAAATGAAGAATTCCTCCAAGAGCCCAGGGTCACTCCCACTTATTGCTTTTACTGAAGGATGCATGGAGCATTTGGCACTAGCCTCCTAGAGGCTGCTATTTAAAAGTTGGCAGGAAAAAGGAGCAGCAGAACAATAGGAGTGAGAAAACAAGGCCAAAAAGTGTGTGTTTGGGGTGCGGGGGGGGGGGGGGGGGGCGGTGCATGATCACCCACAGCACACTGGCAGGGCTTAGGGCTGGAACAGGAATGAGGAATGGCTCCTAAGAGAACTGAGTTCCACAAAACCAGTTCAAAGGACAGAGGGGCATAGACTGAATTCTCAAAGAAAAAGAAATACTCTTCCCCCAAATTGTATCTCTTTAGTCAATAAATAACAGAAATTCAAATATTCATTGAAATCTGACACACTTCTGTTCCTTTCTGAAAGATTGTACAGTGTATTTCAACAGTTTGGCTCATTTTAATGCCACTTAACTATATTCTTATATATATATACTAGCTCCATTATATGCCATTTTTCATCCAATTCTGATCCGGTAATTTGTGAGGAAATCTATAATGAAAAGCATACCCTCATTTAAAAAATTCAGAAGGCAACAAATAAAATTAAGCTTATAAATGTGTACAATAGTAACATAGATAGCAAGTCTATGCAAACCCCAAATTACTAGTAAAGCAGAAAGTACACTTGAGTGGCAATGCGGCTATGACATCATTAAATCTTCAAATTCATTAATTTGGGATTATTCAATCAGCACATTCTTGGCTAGGAAAACAAGAAGAGAAGAGACAATATGCAAAGAATAAGATTTGTAAATGCACAAAAAGAATCCTAAACTCTAAACCAGGGGTGGGCAACCCCTGGCACGCGTGCCAAACATGGCACACCAGTAACTTTTGCTGACATGCAAAACCCTCTCTTATGATCTTTCATTTACAATTTTTTTCTTAATATCGACTTTTTAATTTTTCAGATAAATTCAGTGTAGGTGCATCTTAGATAAATAAATAATTTTACATAACAAGTTATCTTAAAGACCATAGACATGGATTGACGAGAGAGAGGAAGAGCAATTTCTATGCCTCTGCCCTTACTCTCCCTGCCTTCCTAGATCTGACCAGTGTTTTGGTTTCATCCACATACGCTTGTGAATCTTTGTTCTCAGTGATGAATTTTGTGAAGTCTCATAATAGGAGTAGCCTGATGGATGAAAGTAGTAGCTCGTGCATATCTCTGAAGGTCACGAAATATAAACCTGATGTAAAAATCTCTGTCATCAGTGATGCAGCAGCAAAAGTCCCACTGATAATATCAAACGGAGTCATAAAGTTTTCTGTTGGACTATCAGTGTACATGAATACATTAAAAAATAAATGTATTTTTCATCATCACATACTGTGTTTTTGTCGCTCGAATGCGAAGGAATTTTATTTTTTCTTCAAGGTTCTTCACATACGTACACCTTAAGAGATATCAAGTAGGCGTAACATGTTCTCAAAAAATTAGGGTTGGCACGCAGAAGAATTTTGAGTCAGAGATTTTGCTGGTTTTGGCATGCACTCACAAAAAGGTTGCCACACCTGCTCTAAACTGTCACTAGGAACAATCCTGAAATTAAATTCTTTTAAAATTCTTTTTTTTTTAAACCTCACCAGAGGATATGTTCATTGTTTTTTTTGTGTGTGTTTTTTTTTCCCCTAGGGAGAGAGGAAGGGAGATAGACAAGCATCAATGTAAAAGAGAAACATTGACTGGCTGCCTCCCGCATGCACCCTGACCAGAGAACAAACCCGCAACCTTTTTTTTTTTTTTTGGTGTATGGGGCAATGATCCAACTAACTGAGACACCTGGCCAAGGCTTGAAATTCAATTCTTAAAATTGTTTTTGAAGACTTATACTTGTAAATTGCATTTTTCTCTTGCATGGGATAATTGGGAATTTAAGTAGCCATTATTTCTATACCTGAAAAATGATCATTAAAGTTAAAAATATATTTGAAATAGAAAACATGCATTGGTTTCTTTACTTTGTAGGGCAGACTAGGAATGGAGTCTGAAAGGGATAGTGAAAAACTGACAACTACTACTTTAGAAGATGGTAAAGTTGTCACCATATGGCAATGCATCAAACATGGGCCATTCTCTAAGTTGCTTCATGGATTTTCCTCCCCATCCTGGATTCCTGTGTCTCTTAAAAATTGTCTATAATTAAACACCACATTCTTTTTAACCTAACTAATAGTGAATTTAGTCAAAACTTTTGTATTATTTTATTCCAATAAATGACTGTTTGGGTATCCCACGAACATGGATTAGGACACACATTACAGAGACACAGTTTTCCACTGAGGCTGCTTGAGAAAGAGGGAAAGGAAGGACTCTCTCCTCCCCTTTGGAGAGGAATATTTTATGTGTCCCACCAATGACACCAGGTAAACAACCTATAGTGTAACAAACCGTTTTTTTCAATGTCCTAGCACATTTGGCCAGCCAGCACTAGTTTACTGTCTGCCCCAATTTTGAAGGATGTGAGGACCAGTTTAAAATAAGCTTCAGGGAACAGGCTTTAGTTTGCACATTAGCTGGTGAAAAGTCACAAGAACAATCAAAGGCATTATTATGGACTTTGCCAGAGTGGAGGGCCAGGCCAGGGCCAGAACCGGGGCCACAGGGACATGTCATCTCCTGGGTTTAGTATTTCATTTTTTCCTTCTTTTTTAAATTTTAGCTAATATTATTACCTGTATGCTATTTAAAATTCAAATATTATGATCAAAAATATTTTTGTTACATCATCTTCTCAAAAGCAAAATATATTCTGTTTTAATATATTTTGGGCCATACTTGTGTTATGGGGTTTAGGCTTGTTTTTGTTTAGGAGGGGTGTATCGGTAGTACATTTCTGTTCATTTGTCTCGTTGAGGAAAAACACACATATGTCTTCACAGTTAATAGTTTCTAGCTCCTTAGTCATTTTATCTTTGAATTTAACCAATTTTCTACTCTGTAACCCCTCAAGTCTATGCTTTCTGTTTGACCTTAGGATTGTTTTTAATGTATAGATGACAATATGAGAATTGTTCATGTTTGAAATCAATAGATAGGTTCCAATATTTCTTATATCACAAATTTTCCAACTTCTTGGTTTTCATGACTATTTGTCTGTGGTACACCTTGAAAGACCTTCCTCAGAATGATGAGTGGAAGGTAAACTTTTTGAGTTTTTACATTTCTGCAACTGTCTTTACTTTGACCTCACAGTTTCAGGATATTTTGAGCATGAAATTCTAAATTGAAAATCATTACCCCTCAAAATTTGAAAGGATTGCTTTGTTGTCTTTGCAGGGTTACTAATGAAAAACAGACGCTAGAATAATGTTTATATATTTTTGATGCCTACCCTTCTGAAAGAATTTAGGCTCTTCGAAAAAAGTCCATGTCTCTATATGGTTGTAGGAAATTTTCTTCTAGGATTTCTTTGAACATTCCCTCCATTTCATATACTCATTTCTTTATTTTCAGAATTTATGTTAAGAATATTTGACCTCCTGCCCTGGCCTGTGTGGCTCAGCTGGTTGGAGCACTGTCCCATACACTGAAAGGTTGTGGGTTTGATTCTCCATCAAGGCACATACTCAGGTTACAGGTTCCATCCTCAATTGGCATCTATACATAGGAAGAAACTGATCAATGTTCCTCTCTCACATTGATGTTTCTCTCCTCTCTCTGAAAAAAATCAATAAATACATCTTTGAGTAAGTATTTTTTTAAAAGAATAGAATATTTTACCTCCTGAGATGAATTATGTTTCACTGTCTTTTTTCTCTAAGGGACCTCATCAACTTTATCTTCCAAGTTTATAATAGATTTCTCAAAATTTGTTTTTGTTCTACTGTTTTTAATATACAATGGCTCTGCCTTAATTTCTGAGTATTCCCTCTGGTGGAGCATGTGTGATTCCTTCAGCTCAGATTTGAAAAGAGATTATATGTAAGTCAATCAAATTTGGGTCATCCCTAATTTAAGAAAGAAATTTAGTTTCTAGGTCAACCTACTTGATTTATACTATTTTTAATGTAATAATTTTAAATGTAAAATAGTTCAAATGAATTAATTCCTTTATATCACTTAATAATCTTCATAAAGTCATAATTATCACACTGTTATTATTTATATTTTTCCTTTGAAATCAAATCTTGTTATTTATAATTCACATAAAATTATTAGTAGAAATAAAGCACTTTTAAGAGAAAGGCAATTCAGTAGTCTAAATTTATGTTTTGCTTAATATCATTTAGTTTAATACATATGATAACATTACATAGTATATTTTATAAACAGGAAACAGCTTGAGAGATGGCAAGTTCCCTGCACGTTAAATGTGATAAAACCAGGACTTGTACACATATCTATCTGACGTGACAAGCTATGTTTCTCCATAACACTACTCTGTGAAGAGAAGTGTAAGTTTCAATGGCGTGAAAGAATGAGGTGAATATTTTGCCTGGGAAACACATGCTCTTGTGATACAAATAAAGGGTAGTGAAAATAAAACTATAAAACTCAGTGCATATTTATGCAAACATCTTCAAATTAATCCAAACAACACTATTGTTTATTGCAGGGCATGTCTATTGTAGAATACTTATGTAAAGGGAAAACAGATCCTTGCTTATTTGCAATGGTCATATTTTCCAGCTTCGGTACTTAGCATTAGAAACTTGTTTTATTGGCTTTATTTTGCAGCACTGTGTCATTCTTTGTGACATTCGGAATGAATAATTAAACAGGTAACTGTGAAACACTACAGAAATTAATTTTAAGAGGACAAATGGGATCAGGGAACACAGCGCACGCACTGCATTTTACTGAAAACACCTTCAGCCATTACACTAAATAATCCATGTCACATCCTCTGGTCATTTCCAGGGTGATTTCCTGTTGCCAGGATGAGTTATTTCTGCCACTACTCGGAGTACAATATACTCAGGATATGCACTGATGGAGAGTTTACTTTTTCAAGAGGAGAGGAGCAGTTAAAGAGTTTAAGGAGATCCTCCTGATGCCAGCACCATGCCATGGCATTTATTCTAAACTAGAGGCCTGGTGCACGAAATTCCATGGCATTTATTCTTTTTTATTTATTTATTTATTTATTTTATTTTTATTTTTATTTTTTTTATTGCTTAAAGCAATACAAAGGGTATTACATATGTGTCCATTTCTCCCCCCCCCCCGCCCTAGACAGTCCCCTAGCCTCCCCTACCCCCCAGTGTCTTATGTCCATTGGTTATGCTTATATGCATGCATACAAGTCCTTTGGTTGATCTCTTACCCCCCTACCTCCTGTCCCCCAACCCTCCCCGGCCTTCCCGCTGCAGTTTGACAATCTGTTTGAGGCAGCTCTGCCTCTGTATCTATTATTGTTCAAAAGTTTATAACGGTCTCTATTATCCATGAATGAGTGAGATCATGTGGTATTTTTCCTTCATTGACTGGCTTATTTCACTTAGCATAATGCTCTCCAGTTCCATCCATGCAGTTGCAAATGGTAAGAGTTCCTTCCTTTTTAGAGCAGCATAGTATTCCATCGTGTAGATGTACCACAGTTTTCTAATCCGTTCATCTACTGATGGGCACTTAGGCTGTTTCCAGATCTTAGCTATGGTGAATTGTGCTGCTATGAACATAGGGGTGCATATATCCTTTCTGATTGGTGTTTCTGGTTTCTTGAGATATATTCCTAGAAGTGGGATCACAGGGTCAAATGGGAGTTCCATTTTCAGTTTTTTGAGGAAACTCCATACTGTCTTCCATAGTGGCTGCACCAGTCTGCATTCCCACCAGCAGTGCACAAGTGTTCCTTTTTCTCCACATCCTCTCCAGCACTTGTCGTTTGTTGATTTGTTGATGATAGCCAGTCTGACAGGTGTGAGATGGTACCTCATTGTTGTTTTGATTTGCATCTCTTGGATGATTAGTGACTTTGAGCATGTTTTCATATGTCTCTTGGCTTTCTGAATGTCCTCTTTTGAAAGGTGTCTATTTAGGTCCTTTGCCCATTTTTTGATTGGATTGTTTATCTTCCTTTTGTTAAGTTGTATGAGTTCCCAATAAATTTTGGAGATTAGGCCCTTATCATATATGACATTGGCAAATATATTTTCCCACACAGTGGGTTTTCTCGTTGTTTTGTTGATGGTTTCTTTTGCTGTGCAGAAGCTTTTTATTTTGATGTAGTCCCATTTGTTCATTTTCTCTTTAGTTTCAAGTGCCCTAGGAGCTGTATCAGCGAAGAAATTGCTTCGGCATATGTCTGAGATTTTGTTGCCTTTGGATTCTTCTAGAATTTTTATGGTTTCCTGTCATACATTTAAGTCCTTTATGCATTTTGAGTTTATTTTTGTGTATGGTGTAAGTTGGTGGTCTAGTTTCATTTTCTTGCATATATCTGTCCAATTTTCCCAACACCATTTATTGAAGAGACTATCTTGTCTCCATTGTATGTTCTTGCCTCCTTTGTCAAATATTAATTGAGCATATTGGTTCGGGCTGGACATGGCATTTATTCTAAACTAGAGGCCCAGTGCAAGAAATTCATGCAGGGGGGTGGGGGGAGTTCCCTCAGCCCGGCCTGCACCCTCTCCAATCTGGGACCCCTCGGGGAATGTCCGACTGCCTCTCACAATCCGGGACTGCTGGCTCCTAACTGCTCGCCTGCCTGCCTGCCTGATCGCTTCTAATCCCTCTGCCTTCCTGCCTGATCCCCCCTAACCACCTCTGCCTGCCTGCCTGATTGCCCCTAACTGCTACCCTTCTGGCCTGATCGCCCCTAACTGCTACCCTACTGGCCTGATCACCCCTAACTGCCTCTGCATCGCCCTGTGCCTGGGACACAGGATTCCCTCCTCCGGCTAGTTGCAGGCACCCGGGACCTGGGCTTCCTTCCCTCTGGCCGGTCGCAGGCACCCAGGACCTGGGCCAGCTTCACCCAGGCCGGCCACAGCCGCAGGGGACCAAGGGCGGGCGGCTTTGCCTGGGTTGCAGCCATAGGCAGTTGGGATCACGGGGCAGGGGGCTTGTCCCTCTCTCATGCTGCAGGCACAGCCACTGGTGCCCTGGACTGCAGGGCGGGTGGCTTGGCCCTCTCCTGGGCTGCAGGCATCCGGGACTAGGAAGGGTGGCATCTCCCTCTCCCGGACCACAGGCGCAGTGCAGGAGCAGCCAATGGCGCCCAGGACCTCGGGGTGGGCAGCTTGTCCCTCTCCCAGGCCCTAGCCTGGCTGGTCCACATTTCTCTCTCTCCAGTGTGGAGTGTCTGAGCCATTAAGGCATGATGGCATGAGGGCGTGATGACCATTTGCATCTTAATCATATAGGATAGTAGCCGAGAGTGGGGGTGGGGCCACTGGCTTTGTAGACATCTGGGTGATAAAGACTTCCTTTGAGCAAAAGCAAAGACAGAAGGGGAGAAAATGTAGGAGATGGGAAAGGGGAAAAACCATAGTCCAGTCACTTCAGTGGTAGTGGATGAACTTAACTGAAGTTCCAGCACATATACTAGTATGTTTTCCCCAACCAGTTTATTTTGTTGATGGCACCAGGACATTGTCCATGTAGGTGGCACCTCATGACAACTTCTGGCTGATGGAATGTGGATGGCAGTTATGAATGCTTTTTCTCAGGCCTGCCCACAAAAGAGTCTGAGGGGACCACATTTTCCACTGCCTCTCCCATCTACTACTCACCTCCACTCCAGCCAGACTGAGCATCTGGAAGCAAAGGACACCCAGATGGCAGGACAGCCACAAAACACAAAAACCCCAGAGTCCAGAGCCTGTCTTAGAAAAGAGCCACCCGGGGAGGCTGCCTGACAGGGCACATTCACACTGGATGGTTCATGAGAAGTAAACATTTACTGGATTAGGCCACAGAGATCGGGAGGTTGCTTATTATAACCCATAACCGATCTTGTCAAAAATGGAGCCTAAGACATTCCTCACACTGGGCGGACGTACAACCCTCCGGCTCTATCTTCAGTGGTTGCTGAACCCTATTCAATGTACGCCAAGTGCCGCATTCTTCTCCAACTTCCTTAAGGGCAAAGGGAAACAGGTTGGCATCATACTTACAACCATTTTAACCATTGAAAAGGTTAAAATGCTTTCAGTGATATCTAAGGCCCTATCGTGTATCCTTAAAAAGTGTATTTCTGAGCAATTTGAGGTTTGAAGCACTAATTCTTTTCAAAGTAGTAACAGAAGGAAGTAAACACTGAGAGAAGGCATCCTGAGATATAACAATCAAATGAGGGGGGAAAAGTCCCAAATGACAGCTTCTGAAATGCAGTGAAAGTTGTAAGTGCACATCTCTTACTAGGCTATTTACCGCCTCCATGGCTGACTCATGTATAATTGATATTCTCATGGTCTGTGCTTCCTGCACACGCATGATCTGCAACATGAAACTAGCTCTTTGCACACATGACCCCTGGGAAGGCCAAGCTACCGAAGTTTTACCCCTTTGGTAAGAATTTCTGAGCATTGTGGTGGAAATGAACCATTTTTCGTAGCTGGTTCCTGAAATCTGTTGTTCTGCCCATTTTTCTCTGTCCCTTTGTTATTGTCATTCATAATAGCATAGTTGCAACTGTGGTTAACATCTCTTTCTTGTCTAAGAACCTTTATGCCTGGCCCAATTTTTCTCTAATCCTCGATTCTCATGGTTTAATTTCTGCTTGTCTGCCTGCTGCTAATGACTTCACAGACGCTGAAGACTCTGGGAACACCACCTAGGTAGACCACTCTGACTGTTTCCCCATTGCTAGCAGATTTCTGGCTGTCCCCTCCTGGCTTCCTCCCATGTTTGGTGCTCAAGGTCCCTGTGATGAGACTCTCAGTGAGGCTGCATCTAATGTACCAGGTTTGACATAATGGGGGTAGGGGAGTTCATGGAATTAATTACAATATCTGCCTACCCTGCAATAGATATTCCTCATGATCTCAAGATGTATACGAAGTTGTCTATCTCCTTATTTCATTTGCAAGCCCTGTTCATACAAACCAAGACTCACAGAGTTCTGGTCTCAATAACTATGCACATTACATGACTACAGTATATTGAACACCTGCTGTATTTAGGACTTACCGTTGGCTTTGGCAGAATCAGGCTAAATTATATTTTAAACTATACAATAAATAAAGAAAATAGTATTTATTGAGCACTTTCAAATCTTACAGAAACCGAGAACTATAATTCTCAATTACAGATGATTAAACTGAGATTCAAAAAATTTAAGTAATATATCCAAGTTTACATAGCAGGTGAATGAGAAAATTGAGGGTTAAAGGTAGTTCCACCTAAATCCAAGAAATGCTGCAATGTTGACAAAGCCCATCAAAACAAAGATACAGGAAGGATATGACTTTCTTGGTTTCTTCCACTCAAACCATATACTTTAAAAGCGTTTTTTATTAGAACAAATTACAGTGTTGCTGATTACCAATAATCTCAGAAATTATTCAATATTTTTAACATCCGTAATGTCTCTAATAACCAAGTAAAATAGATATCAATATCTTTCTTTATATTAGATCTATATAAAAAACATTTGTAAGCCAATGGATATCAATATTTGGACATATTGGAAATATTTTGTAAATCCTATCTCAGAATTTACATTATTCAAGGTTAATTTTTGCATGTTGCAAAAAGACAAAAAACTTTGAAAACAAGCAAAACATATCCAAATTCTTAAAAAAAGCTTTAATTCCCTCATTGAAATTTATAGTGTCCAATTTAGAGAGCAATCAACATAAAGTTCAAAAAATACTTAATGAAATGATTCATATTATTTAGAATTAGAAAATTATAAATTTTTAGAAATGAAGGTGAAAAGTCTGAAAGAGAGGAAGTATCCTTTCTAGTCCCAAGAAAAATAATGAATTTCTGATAAGCCTGTGAAGAATGACAGGTTATTTTTTTCTGTGAAAGGTTTTGAATACCTATTTTCCTGGGATTAGGGTAAATATATGAAATTATCCTACCTAGATTTAATCATAATCAATTCTAGCATTATTATTCCATTGAAGTTCATTAAGTAATATCAATCCTGGATTTTCTATTTTCTAGATCTTTCCTCCAAGTTAAAGTGCTTTTAAACATGTCAGAATGTATGTATGCTATAGAACACATGTGTATGAATGTGTATGCTTTTTTTAAAAGGATGATTTTTTTTCTCATATCTATGTGAAGGGACTTTGTTTCTTTTATACTTTCCTAAAAAAATGGTTAGAGGAATTTTATAGAAAATGTGATAAATCAGTGAGTGACCTATTTACTTTTATTTTTAAGTGTCATGACACAGAGCAACCAGCTTCAGAATGTCTATTTTCTAAACAAAAGATATCTTTTGAATAAAAGAATTTTAAGAAAAGCCTTCACTCGGTGACATACAAAATCTCCTACTAAAGCATATTTGCTATTGTGCTTTGAAATTGTTTTATTTTTTTAAAAAATGTCTCCTATAAGTAAAAGCAATGCATGCTTTAGCCAACCACAGCACTTAAATCATCTTTCATCTGAGCTTATGGTAAGGATGCTAAGAGGATTCTATTCCAAAGCACAATGGATCTCAAACATCAAATAAATCTCTAGCTACACATGAACCCAAAGGAAAGGCCCATCACCAGCATTTCCTGTGCACTGCTGTGGCTTTTCACAGATAAGCAGATCCTCTTAAGCTCAGGTCTGGAAGGCATGCCTTGTTTGGTGTCAACATTTCCAACTCTTTCATCACAATCCTTGGAAATCCAGCTTCCCTGATGCTGTCAGAATTCCACTTTCTTCTCAAGGTACACTCACAGAGCAAAAGGAAGAGGTAAGCTGTGAGAAAGGGCCTGGCATGGCTTTTTCCTTCACTGTCTCCAATCTGGAGACAGAGAGAAGGTATCTGTCTTCAGAATGCCTTCACCTCAGTGCTGTGTGCTTTTCTAATCCCTATATTGGACAGCAGCAATCTCTTCTGGGACAGTGAGCTTTGAGGACCCGCTGAGGCAGAACAGAGGCCACACAAGCCATTGGAAATGTGAGAGAGTCATGCCGTGCCTCGTGAGCTGTACCAGTTACATATTGGCTTCCAGATGAAATTGAGTGGATGTGTTATAAATTCTGGTTCCCTTAGAAATTGGCCATATTTATGCAGCTCGGCTGGTGTGCTGCTGCTAATCATCCCTGCATTTATATTTCAGGGACATGAAGGAACAGTGGCCTAAACTGTTATTTCCCACCTGTTTCAACCCAAATATTCTTCAACACTCATTCAGGAGCTTTTGTATGAAAAGCACGACTCTTCCCACATTGGTTTAGATACCAGGAGATTAAAATATACTTTTATAGTTGCACTAGTGCCCCGGTGCACCTATTCATGCACACTGAAAGGAAATTAATTAGAAGAAATATTTTAATATCACTATTCACCCTTTCTCTATAATAGAAGTGTCAACCAAATTCACTATCGACAACGACAGAGTGAACCACAAGCATGCGATTGGCACCAGGGAGAGCTTTATATGTATCACACATGCGCAAGTCAACTTACCCTTTTATAGATAAAGATTAAACTTGCTTAATTATACTGTTTTCTGAGGTAGCTAAACGTTTTCCAGCCCAGTGAAGCACCCCAACTTCTCTTTCAGGTAATTGTCAGCAACACGGCAGTAAATATCAACATAAAGCAGATAAATCACACAGGGATAACAAAAGGTAAAATATTTAACTGCAGCAGTGTTTGACTATATTCTGCACAGTGAGAAAACCTGAAGTCATTTTCAAGGTCCACCATTTCTTACTTCTTTTCAGTTGGGTCAAGTTTATAAACTTTCTAAATCTCCATTTTCCGGCTAATAAAAAGAAAATAGGATTCTACCAAGTCTCCTATCTACCTAGTCCAGGACTTCTGTGAGGATCAAATGCAATGAAGCATGGGAAAATGCTTCACGAACATTTGGTTAAAGTGTAAAATGTTTGCACCTGGCTGTAAAGCAAGTCATGTTCCTGAGCTGAAGAAACTCCAAGAAGGCTGGTCACTAAGGAGAGGAAGCCAGGTGTTGCTACATGATGTCATTACCTGGACGGACACTTAGCATATTAGCCTTTTATATATATGATTCTAATTAGTTAGAATGTTTAAAATGTGCTGAAGTTACAAACAACACTATAACACTGCAGTAACTGACACTGTGTTGGATGCAACTAATCACTGTTTTCTTAACTGTTCAGAGATCAGTGTGAAGTTCAAGTATGGATACTTAGGTCAAGACAATAGAGGCTTGGTAAGTAAACTTATGCATTAAAAAGAGCTAAAGTACTTTTCAGAATTCATTTGCACAGTTGTAACATAAGAAAATCATGGCAAAATCAAATATATGTCTCAATTCCTTCAGAACAGCTGTCAATTTCCACCTAGTGTTTCTTAGAAAATATTTCAGATCTTTGTTACCATAGGAGAAAATCGTAACATGTTTTTTAAAAAAGTGTATATTCTCAGCCAAAAGAATGGTTTTAAATTGGGCCTTTTCTACATATATACAAACCATTACCTCTGCTATTATTATAGGAGAAATTAATATCTACAGAAGCCTTGGAGATGCTAACAAAGTTCATGTAAATACGATTCTTTAAATCAAACACAATCAGTTGAGATTTGCTACCAACTAGGCTGGGGTGTCATCTTACAAAACACATGAAGTAAGCTATTACTAATGGTCATTAAAGCTCCCAGAAAAAAGTTCCTCCAGGGTATCTGTGTTTAAGAGTATAAGTAAGAACAGAAATGACTTATTGATTTCTCATCCATGCAAAGATAACCAAGAGGCAGGGTGATATCACTTAGAGCAGTTGTACAATATTATAGAACAACTTTTATTCTTAAAAGAAACACTGCACCATCTTGCAAATAGAGACACAAAGAAGAACTACAGTTCCAATTAGGACAAAATCAGGCACTCCAGGCAATAAAACAACAGGAGGCATCACAATATCGATACCTGAGAAATACTGCCACTTGTTATCTAACCATATCACTCACTCAAAACATCACCCAGGAGAATCGGAGCCAGTCTAAACACTTCAGAAGCCATCCAGGGCCGTATGGCACACTATTCTTTCAGACCTCAGGAGTAAAAGTTAGCCAGCGCCTCCTGACATACCGAAATGATTTATCATCACAGAGCTGAACTAATGCATTCTCCTTTACAACTCTCCTGGCAGGCCGGGGGAGAGGCTGCGTTTATTACCTCCAGTACATAATGCCCGCTGAAGAGCTCTGTATTATTCATAAGACTGCCTTTTTTGTGCCATCATAATGCTGATAAATTATGAAAAAATGCATATTTTATTTCAATTTATAACATATTGTTGTATACATATCAATACATCACACTGCAGCAGGCGGAGCAAGTATTATGGCTGACAGCTGTTGACATGCTTCAATAAAGCCCAAACAAAGGGGCTTCACCAATAATCCTAAGTCACAACTAGCATTTCAAATAAAAAGCCACTTCTTTCTCTCATAATATTTAGAGGGGATTTGCAGAAATGTCAGAGCTACTTAAGGGAGAAACTTTGGCCAAAGCTGGAGAGATCCTTTTCTCCCTGAATTCACTGGGGTGGTCTTAAATGGGAGGGCGTCTGCAAGAGAGGTAGGGCCTAAGCAAGGAGCAGAAATTCTAATTAATGAAGGACAGTTCCTGTCAGAGTTTGCTATTATTTTATTTAGTTTCTTCCTCTTTCTTTTCTTGCCTCAGATGGTGAGTGCCTCCTGCTAAAGACATTCTGAGAAGAAGGTCCTTAACAAAGAATCAAGATTTCCCATGAATTCAGACTTCCTTCGCAGTTTTTCAAGTTATTTTCTTATTAGTCAGGCCGCGTAGCCAAATGGTGTTTGGATCTTTGCAAATAAAATTATTCATTTCCTTTTTTTTTAATTCCATGTACCAAAGGAATAGTTTAAATGTAATGACTAAAAGTTAATTTGAAGTAATTGATACTTTTAATAAGGGCAAGTTTCTTTTAGACATAAAAAATTGATGCAGTTTTGAGCTGGAAAAGATCTTAGATCGCATCAGTTTAACTACCTCATTTCACAAATTAGAAATCTGAACTTCTACAGCAGGTGATCTGTTCTAGATTATGCCTCCAGCAGTCACAGTGAGAACACAGGTTTGTCTTCTAATCCAGTCTTTCTTTTATTTGAAGTGGCCTTTTAGAGTTAAAAATGCTATTTTATTTATATGTATGTATGTATATATGTATGTATGTAATGATTAAATGATTTTAATAATGTTTATACATATAATTAAATGATTTAAATAATGTTTGAATGCACTGATCTATTTCTGCATATTGCAACTTCAAAAGGCGCTGACATCCGGGCCCTCTGTAGAGTCTAGGAGAAGGCTGCAAAAGCTCCCCTGGATGTGTTTTTATGTCTAAGTAAGGAGAACTTCTTGATCTGGAAAAAAGAGACTTCATTTCAAAACCCAAATAACATGAAGACTACTAAAAGAAGGCAAACATATTAAAAGATCAATATGACACAATATGCCATATATCAAAAAATATAAATGTTCATCGTTTGTGTGTGTGTGTGGGGGGGTGTCTCATCATGTCGCCGGACCCATTTACCACGATGAAACCCTAAACTGCTGGGATAAGAGTCACGCTCTTATAGCGCTCTCTCACTGCCTTTGGGTCTTCTGCAAACAGCAGTGCCCAAGACAAAGACTTCTCTTGAGCACCCAGCATTTACTCTGCGGGCCTGGTGTGGACACACCCATGGACGCATCAGACAGCTGCCTGCGTCTCCAAGAGCAGTGAGAGACGCAGGAACTTTATTTAAACAGAGCCTGCCTTGATGTAATGAAATGAGTTTGCAGAACCACCACTGTACATTAACCCCCTCAGGGATCTTAGAATTTGTGCGTAGATTATCATGCAGACCAGGTCAGGGATAAGCTGGTGTGGGGAGGGGCAATTCTCCCATGACTGCTGAAGTTTGCAGTAAGCTCCCACCAAGAGAAACACTACCTGTAAAGGACAAATGGGGCCTCCTGAGCTAGCAGCATCTTTACTTAGAATCGACTTTAGAACGTAAGTCAGAATTTATGTTGCTGTTTTCTACTTAAGAAGATAGTCCTTCAGAGTAAAGGAGAAAGAACTCTTCAGATTTTAAAGAAATCTTTGTGTGTGCTTTGCAGGGGCCTTTTCAATGAATCATTATAGCATTAATCATTACAGTTGCTTTTATCCCATCTTAAATACTAATATAATTATCTTAACCTCTATTACCTTGTTTCAACAAGTCTCATTTTCCTCCATGAAAAGCATTAGCATTCAAATGTGAATGGTAATATGTTTCATTTCCACATTTTCAGTTTTAGAAGTAAACATTCCCCACACACTAAACCCAGGGTCAGTTAACAGTTTCATCTGGGGACATAGAGTCTTAAGTAAATATCGCCATCGCCCCCCCCCCCAAATAAAAACAAAACAAAAACACCAAAAAACAAAAATAAGCTTTGTCTATTACTGGGAACTAACCCTTACCCACTCAACAGAATCCTAGAACATTGTGTCTTCACAGCACACTGCCTTATTTGTAATGTCCAGAAATCTTCCAGGGTCACCAATAGGACAGGGTATTTAAATGGGTTCCATGCTCACTTCAGGTATGACTGAAGGCCGGAAGGCTGCGTTAAGAGCCATTATCCCCGCAACCTGAGTGAATGCTAGCTCACCTGGCAGGACTTGAAGAAATGATGTCCAAAAGCAAACAGCGAGACCCTAACTCAATCCTTACTTGAACTCAATCCATACTTTGAAGACAGTTAGAAATTAGAGGAGTCTCATGGACATGGACAACAGTGCGGTGATGGGGGAAGGAAGAGGGGGATGGGTAGAGGTGGAAGAGGGCATAGAGGGGATAAATGTTGATGGAAAAAAATTAAATTCATTAAAAGAAATTAGAGGAGTCAAGAAATGGACAGTGTGGGACAGGGTTTCTTTGGTGAGAGTTTCTGGCGTGCAGCACCATTTTCTCTGTTCCCTCACTTCTCGACCAGTAAGAGTTTTAGGGGAAATGCTGGAGAAGGTTTAACTTTGAGTGATGGGGTGGGGGGGTGTTGATTATTAAGAGACCTTTTTACAATTAGAAGTCACTGAAGCTGTGGGACTGCTCTGACATTTCGTGGAAACAGCGGGCCTGCCTAGCAGGGTTTTAGGGAGCGGGCAGGAAAACCGCTGCTTTCCCCTGCGCTCCACTGAGTTGTGCTCTTCAGTGTCACTGTTACACAGTAACCTTTCGTAAGTCAGTACACCTTCTCCTTGGCCACACTGCTAAGATGAACTAACGCCCGGACATTAACCCGTCTCAACGATTGACCTTCTGCACAAAAGAAACTGAAAACTGGTAAAAACACCATCCTGGATAGGAAGATGACAACTTTTCGCTGCATCTTGCGTCGCGTTTTTCTTCCATCGCTTTTGAACATACCAAAAGACTCAGCTGAGAGGATGTACCCAATCGTGGCTTTAAAGTGAGTCTCCACTCCACTCGGGCCTTTCACCTCACAGGTAATGCATCTATCACAGGGTACAAATAAATAGAACTTTGAGTGCCACCAGGGAACAGGAGGAAAAGAATCACCCACGTGTCTGGGCAAACATATTAAGTGCCAAAGGTCTGTGCTGACTTATGGCCACAGCTTTTACATCTAAGAGCACCATTAGCATAATTGGCTTTTGGATCAGAGGGAGGCCATTAGCTTTAAATTCTTTGCTGAGGACTAAAATGTCTCACTAATATCCCTTTTATTCTACATTACCTTTCACTTGTTCATGTAAATTATCTTCCTCTCTCCTGGACATAAGGGAGAAAAATCCTTTTCCATAAGGAATCTCTTGTGTGAATTCTATCTGTGGCTGCTAATCATTCGAAGAGGAATTGATTTCCTCTACCAGACATGGCTCTTCCTATGCACCAAAGAGCACCAGTGTATCCTCAGTGGGTGCAACAAGAGCCATTTCCCAACCTATTTCACTTTCATTCCAGCAGCAAGCCTGGACTAGGGTCGCTACCGCTGGAGCCCACTGATTGGTCCAGCTCCTCTGGTCCACGGAGTTACTGTCCACCCACCTGAAGCAGGTGAGAAATCACCACAGTGAGCAGAATGTGAAGAAAAAACTAAGCTGAGAGGGCTCGCCGTCTGTTTGTGGACACCATACCTGCACTGTGAATAAGCACCTGAGCTCACCACGCACTGAATCACAGCTGCCTCCTCCCCCAGTGGGGCATTCACTGCTACAGAGCCTCTGGGCTGCAGGACCCACCCTAAGGGACACCCGTTTTATTTTCACCGCTAACCCTGTGTTTAGAGGCAAGAGCATTTTATATTTTTGGTATTGTTAATTAACCAAAACTCCATGAAGAAGGAAAAGGCTTCGTTTGATGGAAAGCAGGATTTTAGGCACAGATTCAGATGCTTGGGGACTCTGCCATCTGCTGGCTTACATATGGAATATTTAGCATCTCCGTGTGCTCTCATGATGGGGATTTTCTGACATTTTCATTGTTCAGCTGGATTTACAAAGTTTGAATGTTTGAAAACTGCAAGGTAAAAGAAAACACTCAGTTCATTGCTAGAAATGAATCTTTTAGAAAATAGACTAGATGTAGGTCTAGAGAAAAGTCCCCACATACTCACATCCAATTTCCCCCATTGTTTGCATCTTCCATGAGTGTAATGCATTTATCACACTCACAATATCGATGCATTATTATTAACTAAAGTAGAAATGGATCTTTGAGAATAGCAAATGCTGCTGACTCTGGTTACCCGCACAAATGCAGGGTACGGACCACAGGTGGGTAATGACAGTCACTAACATCCCTCCCTGGCACTGTGACAGCTGCTTTACATACATTATCCCAGGCAAGTCTCACAGCAGCCAACGAAATAGGTGTTACTGTGTTACCCCAACTTTACCAATCAAGGGAATAAAACTCTCAGTGATGCTGACCCTAACATTAAGAGCTGTGTGACATTGGGAAAATTGCATTCAAATAACCACTCATAAATTTTTTGCAAGGTTTTAATCAATGAATTCATGGAAAACATTTAGAAGAGTCAATGGCGCATATTAAACATTAAATAATAACCAGGTCTAGCTAAAGACAGAGTATACTTCTTAAGCCACTATTAATATACTAAGGATAGTTCCTAAAACACTGTGGAACAGCCTACTTACTTCACATAAACTATTTTCTCTGATGGTGTCTATTCTCTTACTCTGTTGTATTAGGTCTCTCTATCTTTCTCATTATCATCACCACCACCCCCCGCCACTTTTCCTATGAAATGCTAATACCACAGATAAAATGTAACAGCTCTTTATATACCAAGGTCCTTTGGAGGGCCACAAACCATTGTAATGTCTGGGTTTTGTTTTTGTTTTTGTTTTTGCCCTCCAAGACCATTTTTACCCATTTAGGGCTGATAATCATTCCCATTGAGAGTACTGCAGGCTTATCACACCATTCACCCTTCCTTTTTTTAAAAAAAAATATATATATTTTATTGATTTTTTACAGAGAGGAAGGGAGAGGGATAGAGAGTCAGAAACATCAATGGGAGAGAAACACCTATCAGGTGCCTCCTGCACACCCCCTACAGGGGATGTGACCACAACCAAGGTACATGCCCTTGACTGGAATCGAACCTGGGACCCTTCAGTCTGCAGGCCGATGCTTTATCCACTGAACCAAACCGGTTAGGGCGACCCTTCCTCTTAATAACCCTGCTTGCCAACCACATTCACCAAGATAGAACTATGTAAATGTGGACTTCCCGTGCCTGTAACCATTACCCAGCTCTGAAACTCACAAGTACTCTCACAGCCTTGGCTTTTCTCACATCCCTCTGAATCATCTTCATTTTTCACACAAAGCCTTACCTTTTTTCTAAATGATTTCCTTAGGCTAAATTATGCTCCATTTTTCTTACAATAAGCCCTCCTTACACATATCACTGTGCCCCTGATTAGAAAGCTCAGAGCCCAGCAGGCTTGGCTCAGTGGTTGAGCATCAATCTATGAATCAGGAGATCACAGTTCGATTCCCAGTCAGGTCACATGCCTGGGTAGTGGGCTCGATCCTCAGAAGGGGGCATGCAGGAGGCAGCCAATCAATGATTTTCTCTCATCACTGATGTTTCTGTCTCTCCGTTTCTCTCTGAAATCAATAAAAATTATATTTTTAAAAAGCTCAGTTATTAAAAGCTCTCTCTTACTCTTGAGGACTGTCATATCTGAGTTTGAACCCTATCTCCTTCAGTTCTATAACCGTATCTATTTATCTATCTATCTATCTATCTATCTATCATCTATCTATCTATCAATCTATCATCTATCTATCTATCGCTAATATGCTAAGTCCCTCTGCACATCTGACCAGTTGCTATGGTGCACACTGACCACTAGGGGGAAGATGCTCAACGTAGGAGCTGCCAAGCTGCAGTGACTTGGCAGCGGTGGTTCTCAGGTCTCACACCCTGAAACTAGAGAGAAGGGATCCTGACTCCTCGCAGGGCTGCGTGATTCCACCTTTGGCCATGGGTTATGTTGTTGCTGGGGCACTGTTGGTCCCAAATCTGGTTTACTTCACACTTGCATTTGCGATCCACACCCTGTACAACAGCAACTTTGCAGAGTGCCCTCTCGTACTCTGGGACCCCTTGGGGAATGTTGGAGAATGGGTTTCAGCCCAATCCCCACAGGCCAGGCCGAGGGACCCAATCTGCCAGAGGGACCCTGCTCACTCCACTGGGGTGCTGCCCTAGGTGTGGCCGGCTGGGGAAGGACCACAGGAGGCTGGCTCCAGAGCATGTCTGGCCCATCATGCCCAGCCACCTTCTAATTAATTTCCTTTCAATATGCACAAAACCGTGCACTGGGTCACTAGTATGTAAAATAAATAATCTCTCAGATTCTGTGTTTGTATGTCTATAACATACTCTCATACAATTTTAGAGGCGATACATAACATAAAAAATCTAGAATAGACCCTAGCATATAGTAGGTAAGGAAGTGTACCAGAGGGCATCTATTTCCTGCCTCTCTACCACATCATTCCATGAGCTTTTCTAAGTTTATTGTTCAATCTATTGCAAAGTTCAAACTATTGGACATTAAATCGTTTAATGGGGAAAAAGGAATGTTTGCATTTTTTACAATGAAAACTAAAAAAATATTGTGACTTACATTCTAGTGGAGAGATATTTCCAGTAAACCGATAAATATACAACATACCAAGTGATGATATGTACTATGAAAAAAATGAAGCAGGTAGACACCTAGGATATGAAGAGAATGTCTCTCTCTCTCTCTCTCTCTCTCTCTCTCTCTCTCTCTCTCTCTCTCTCTCTCTCTCTTGCCTCTAATGTCAATTCGATCTTATGTCAATCAAGATCCTCAACTCAGTCATAAAATCAAATATTGGGCATCTTAGTCTAAAGCATTGACCCACACAGCATCTAAGCCACATGGAGACTTCAGCTCTCCAAGCTGATGCTGACCCATTAATTAAGCTCTGGTTATGAGTTTACTTCAATGTACAGTCAGCCAATATTTTCTGTCTATTAGAATTCAGTGCCCTGACCGGTTTGGCTCAGTGGATAGAGAGTCGGCCTGTGGACTCAAGGTTCCCAGGTTCGATTCCGGTCAAGGGCATGTACCTTGGTTGCGGTCACATACCCAGTGGGGAGTGTGCAGGAGGCAGCTGATCGATGTTTCTCTCTCATCAATGTTTCTGACTCTCTATCCCTCTCCCTTCCTCTCTGTAAAAAATCAATAAAATATATTTTTTTAAAAAAGGAATTCAGTAAGAGACTTTACAAATATTTGGCTGAATCCTGGGTATGTTTGTCTACCACAATTCCCTGTTGGCTAGTCGTCTAGGGATCTAGTAAAAAGGCAAGCTTCATGAGATCTAGGGAGCCCATAGGCAGAGAAGCTGTGAATGTCATACAGATGTCAGGTAGTGGTTGAAGGGTCACCTCTAATGTCCCTGGGAGTCCATGGTTCCATATTTGCTTCCAGTGAATTCTCTAATTCAGGTTATTTACTAAATCAGGGTGATTTTTTTTTTCTTTCTAGTTTCAACTAAAGTGCCAGCTAACACAAACAAACTCAGCACTTCAAAGGTTTTCCATTTATAGACATCAAATCAACATATTTCAATTTAAACTGCACCCTTGATGCCATGAAAATTTAACTTTGAAAGCATTGATTATTTTAAATAATGCTTGGCATTAAGGAAGTTATAAAGTCAATAATTTTAACTGCACAATACACAGAGCAGTTATTTTAGAAATATATTACTGTTCTATGAAAAACCAAACCAAACCGATATTTCCTAACGGAAAATGCCAGCTTTACCCACACTCATTAGGATGACCTACTTTTGACATGTGGTTACAATTTATTCTACCACTTACTGGTGATATAGTTATCCAAGTCCAAAATGGGGAAAAAATGTATTCACTTAAAAGGTTATCTGAACTTAACTTTAAATGCCATGTCCTACATAGAAGAAGGCAAGACCCCTTTTATGACAAAGGAAAGGAACAGCAGTACGAACCCCATATTTCTATGGTTGCTGACCAAGCTTGCCTATGGATTTACACTTTAGGGCTTGATGCATTGAGGAAAATGATAAATGATAATGGGATGACATTAAGGCATAATTGCTGAACTAGTTCTTTGGCATCTGCTGCAGTGAAGGTAAATTTAATGATAAATTGCATGCATTTGGGGGTTTTCGAGTACAATAACACGTCTTAAAGCCAACCATAGTTTTTGCTGAGAAACTGAAACAATATTTTAGTAATTAAAAATATGATTTAAGATTCCGTTATTTTCAGGTATTCCAAAAATTCCAAAAATGACTCCTTGTGGTAAAGATAAGTTTTCCTCAGTGAAATATGCTCATTTGTTTTTGCATCGCTTTTAGAAAAATGTCTACTCTCTGAAGCTCCTTACTAACTTCTCTTTTCATTTCCCCCATCTCTGCTTTATGACCTATGCATAATTTGCAGTTAAAGCTACTTGTAGTTTTATATTACACCACTCTACTTCATTCTTCTTCCTTCTGAATTCCTTGTGTCTTGTTTTTCATAATAGGCGTTCCTTCTTTACACGTCAGGGAAACTGTATTTTCAGGGTTTAGTTATAATGGCTTTTGTGACACCCCCATCCCCACCACCAATCAGGTGTGACCACTCTTCCTCTCGGTAAAACTTTGTCTCATGCACACTTCCATTGCTATACAAAGTGGGGCAAAATAGGTTTGCAGTTGGAGTACACAAAACACAGAGTTTATGCTTGTGTTATTATTTTTAAATATTATATTGTTTTCCATATGAACAACTGTTGACCTACTTTTGCCCCACCCTGTACTTATCAAACTAGATTATAACTTACTTTCCTTACATGACTATTTCCCTCCTTAAATTAAGGAATCTTTGAAAGCAGAAACTAAGTCTCTTTGTTACCTCTATCTGCAGCATTTAACACATTGCCTATTGAAATACATTCTCTGCATGAATAAAAAGAATGCAAATGAACATTCAACACTTTGTTCACTTTCCATGCCCATTAGTGCTTGCACTTAACATGAAAAGACTACCAAATAAGATCCAGAAAAGTTCAAGCAAAATACCAAGAAAGTGTTCTTTCAGGAATGCCCGAAATCATGAAGTTCCCAGCAGTTGCAGGAGTTAATTTCCTCGACACGTTTTGATTAGTAGGACTTTAATGTAACTTGTGGAAATTAAGATGAGCTCAACAGCACCTAGTTTGCTGTTCTCCCACATGTGTAACAATTTAACCAACTCTTCCCATGTCCATTCTAGATGCCTTCAGGGACAATTTGACTGCCACAAAAGAGAATGAGAAGAAAGTATTTCCTAAGTAACTATGTTATGATAAAAATAAAGATAGAAACTTAACCCAAGTAGGACCAATATTTTTAGAACTTTCTAAATGGTAATGAAGTTTGTAAACATTTTTCTGGTAGCATTGATACACGTGCTTTTAAAACACATTCGATTTTTACCAGAAGATTGGGTTACACTTACTGAACACTGTAGTGGTTTTGCCTTTAAAGGAGATGGGAGTAACTTCTGGCGCAGGTATTTGTGGGGCAATTAGATCCATGACCCTTTAAAACAGTTTTAAGTAGTTGTAAAGATTTAATACTCATTTAATACAATGAATGGGCTATTATAGTTACGATGCTTTAAAATTAATATATCAAACAGGTCACTGTTAGAATCAATACATATGCTCTGTGAATTACATTTTATATAGATGCCACTTAGGAATATTTTATGTGAAACTCCAGATTGGGTTCCAATGAGGTCATAGTCAAAGAAAACAAAACATTTCTTAGTATTTTTACCAGGTAATTTTAGGTTTATAAATATTGGCACTTTGCTTTTAAAATAGGTTATTTATTATGAATTTTGTGTTCCTAAAGTTAACATTGGTAGAGAGAAAAAGAAGCAAATAATTCATTGAATGATCCTTTAAACACCATTGATTTTATTTTTTATTCGAATTGAGAAAAGTTTAAATGTCTGCTTACTCTCTTCTTTTGTATCAAAAAAATGATGCACTCATTATTAGTAGATAAAGAATCCACCTTTTTGAGAATGTCTGTGTAATACAGGCTTATGTAGACACAGAAATGATGTTTCAAGATCACTTGGTGCTTATGTCAGAGTGAAATATAAATATCTTTTTTGAGATCAAAATAATAAAAGCAGGCCTGGGCAGCATGTGTTTAGATTCCTTATTTCAGATATTCCCCAGTGATAACCACAGGTTCTCTGAGGGGCATGTATTTGCTTTCAGTGCCACTGTAGTAGAAGGAAGGAGAGCGTCAGCTTTCTAACACGCTGCATTTCTGATCATTCTTCCCATCCACTTGCAAATGTGAATTGTCACCCCTGATTTATGTTCATTAATCAAAATAGCAAATGCATGTGGAGTGCAGAATCAGGGTCCGGGCTGTTGTCTGAAAATGTGATCAATCATCACTGATTGGCATTTTGAATTAAACGATACAAGAATGTGGAAAAACAGATGCTTGCTGGGGACGAGGGAAAGGAAGTTAGGGCCAAGAGGCTAGCATCGTAATTGGCAAGATGTAAAATGTTTAAAATAGGAAAGGCTAAACAAAATCTGAGTTTTGTAAGAAAACAATTATGCAAAATGCAAGGAAGAGTGATGTAAAAACACACATTTAGGTAAAGGGTATCTTTAAAACAATGCCATGGATACTTAAATATGCTCCCTGCAGTAGTGAAAATAAGGCCATGAAAATAGGACTTGACCCACATCGTATGTACCTAAGGGACAGTAGCTAAGTACAATGAGAATTAGCTCTTCATAAAACAATAAACTTAGAAAGTATTTAATGTATCCTGTCTCTATGTTCTGCTTATTGGTGAAGGTGGGTGGTGGGGTAAATTTATTAAATGAATCTCTTTTTTAAAAAACACTAAGTATAATCATTGGAGAACAAATAGCTGTATTATTATAATCTGATAAGATGAGAACGTACCTTATTCCTTGAGGTATAAATAATATAAAACACAGGAGCAAAAATGATATTAAAGCACATTTTTAAAGCCAAATAAAATTATTATAGTCCTAGAAAATGACATGTGATTCTATAAAGACTTCATAATTAGGATTTCTCAAATAATAATAATTTCATAATGTATCTTGTAATAGTTAACAAGGTTTTCACCTTTTAATAATTTATTTTGCTATACTGTCTTATTTTAAATACAAAGTTGTCACATAATCTAAAGATAAATATAAGACATACTATAAGAAAGAGCTCTTCTCACTCAAAATATTACTTCCCCACTGCATACATTGAGAATTTGTACTCTCATTATGGTACCCATGCAACAAATATTTTGAGATTTCTGACTTACTAAACAAATGGATAAAGGAATGAATGAGTTTTATATGAAATCTGTATCACTATTTCCACTTGGATGAATATCTATTCTATCTTATTAGGATATAGAACATTAAGAAATAATTACTACAAAAGTGAATACATTTATTAGGACGTTAATCAATTAGTTTAGAATGATGAGTTCTTACACTGCAATGATGGCAAGATAAAAACAAATGAAAAGATTCCAACCTTATATCTTCATTGAAAACAAGCAGTGGTTTTGAGAAAGTCCAAAATGCTAGGACAACTTATATGCATAAGCCATGGACGCAGACAATAATAGTATAGTGAAGGCCTGGGGTGGAGGGAGGGTTAGGTAGAGGTGGTCAATAGGGGATAAACTAGGACATCTATAATACTTTCAACAATAAAAAGAAAAAAGAAAAATTCTAGGGCAAAATTTATTTGAAAATTTGAAGAAATAACCTATTTTTAGGCAAGCCATTTAAGTGTTTTGTGACTTAGTTCTCCTTACAATCAAATTGGAGAATTAGACTATCTTTAACCCCTACCAGCTGCAAAATTTATCGAGTATAAATTTCTATAAATCATTTAAATTACAAACAGGTTATATAATTGAAAATCTAATTTTAAACATACACATGTGCACACAAACAATAGCTATGATCCAAAAATGAACCTAGATTAATGTTAACTGAGCAGCAGGCACTCTTCCAGCTATGAGCTAATTTAATTCATAACAATCTTGGGATGGAGAAATAATTATCACTATTTTAGCAATAAATAACTGACTCACCCATAGCTATTAAATGAGCAAAACTTGAAACCTGGATTCAATCCAGGTCTGTATAGATACCTAACTCCACTCTACAACAATGTTCAACAAACACACGCACACACACGCACACACACACACACACACACACACACAAAGGGGAGGAAAGAGAACATGGGGTATTTAACTTTCAAGAAATTTTACAACAATGGTGCTCATGCATGTGCATGTGAGTGTGTGTGTGTGTAACAGAATGCTTATCATAGTTCAAATCCTAATCTTGACTGTTAACTTTCCCAAGGATAACACGTGGGCCTATGCAAAACAAGTGTCTCAGAGATGAGGGGTTATTGGGGGACTGGGAGAGATTAGCCAAAGAACATATATGCATAGCCCACAGACACAGAAAAAAATGCGGCAAAGGCTGGATGGGGGCCGGGTGGAGAGGGGCAAATGAGGGAAAATGGAAGACATCTGTAATTGTGTTAACAATAAAAATAAAACAAAAAAACCCCACAAGTCTTTATTATTACATCCTTAATTCTCCTACATTGGGCTTTATTTAAAGTGTGACCATGCATCTTTCTTTGGAGTCCTCTGGAAAAAATAGTGGGACATGGAGTCAGTGGTTCCTGTCCAGCCAGTGTGGCTCAGTGATTGAGTGTCGACCTATGAAGCAGGAGGTCATAGTTTGATTCCCTGGCAGGGTACATAGCCGGTTGTGGGCTCAATCCACAATGTGGGGTGTGCAAGAGGCAGCTGATCAGTGATTCTCATCACTGGTGTTTTTATCTCTCTCTCTCCCTCTCCCTTCCTCTCTGAAATCAAAAATAATATTTAAAACAACACACCAAAAAGAGTCACTGGTTCCTGAGCGCAGGAGGCCCTGGACACAGTACATTGTGATGTCACAGAGGAACAGACACTGGCCTCACATCATGTTTGTTTTATAATAGCAAGGTTCTCCAATTGCTAAAATAAACTGAAAACGCACTTTTTAGAAAAAGTCTATTTTAAAACTGAAAACGCACTTTTTAGAAAAAGTCTATTTTAAATCATTTGTTCAATTTAGATCAGAGGTGTTTTCGATCATCTTTGTTTTCCCTCTTGTGAAAAAGATTTTCATAAAACCAATTAGCCCTTCTCTAATTGGGAATGCGTCAGAAGCTGTGTAACGCACATGCTGGTAAGAAAAGTTCTGCTGGAATCAATTATGATGGGTGGCAAAAAGCTATCTGCTTCCTGTGCGATGCATAACATCCGGCTTAAATAAGCATCAACATTAATAAGGTGCTCTTAAGTTTCCATACAGCTTTCTCTGGGGAGAATTTGTTACTGTCAGTCAGCTGCCAAATGCTTATAGAATGATTAATGAAACATATATAGATGATTGACAGCGAAAGTCTACTTTAGAGGATGTGTCAATCATTTTTATAGCTGCTTTCCATTTTCATGGACAAGAGCAATACCAGTCTTAGCTTTAGAACCATTATAACCCCAATGAGAATTGCTGTAGGCCACCAGCCAGAGATCTGGAGAAGATTTTACTCCATTTCATTTTATGTTGCTCTAGGCTAAACCAAATATCCTTGTTTGCACTCTCCAAGCTCAAGGCAAGCAAGTAGATGAAGCAGGTAATTCATTTTAAGTGAAAAATTAATGACAGAGGCTTACCATACCAAATCATATTATCCATTTGATAACTTATAAGGCAGGGTGCAAAGTGGAATGCCTTCGTTTCAATCATGCAGTTTTCCAGGTTTTTACCCTTCAATAATTCATTTATCATGTTCCTCTTATGTCCATTCCACCAATTTAATCTGAATTAAAAAAATACCCCAGTGTCTTCGAATAAATGGTAGCTCCATTAAAATAATATTAACATTGCTAAAAATATGGAGGTTTCATTTGTCTGACTCTAAAATTTCTTTACACTGTGTGGGAAAAGAATGATATGTTTAAGGGGCAACTGCAACATTATTTTCACATGTGTTGGCTCTCTGTAAGTGTCTAAAACTATATTTACAATACAGTTTGATAGGTAAACTATTTTTGAGGGGAAAAGGTCAAAGTTTTTTATATCTAAAATAATTCTAGAGTATCAGTAGTACCTTGGCCAGTGTGGCTAAGTTGGTTGAGCGCCCTCCCATGCACCAGGAGTTGGACAGTTTGATTCCTGATCAGGGAACATGCCTACGTTGCTAACTTAATCCCCAGTAGGAGAATGGGGGAGGCAACCCTTGGATGTTTCTCTCTCATTGACGTTTCGCTCTCTTTCTCCCTCTCCCATCCTCTAACTTTCTAAAAATCAATAAAAACATATATTTTTTTTTAAAAAAAAGAGTATATAAATAGTGAGATCAGAATAGGTGGTCAAGAGTTAGTAATTGAGATATATATATATATATATATATATATATATATATATATATATATATATATTTAAATCCTTATCCTTTGAAGACTCTATGGTTTTTCTTAAAAAACAAAAAACAAAACGATGTGTATGAACAGGAGGCAAAAACCATCTCTGTTCTTTTGCTGTTTCAGTGAATCCAGAGATATCCTGGGTGGGGAAAAATAGGTTTACAGTTGTTCCTATGGAAAATAATACAATAATTAACACTTAATAATATAAAAATAAACTTGTGTTTTGTGTACTTACAGCTGAATACCTACTTTTGCCCCTACCTGTATAAAAACAACTGCAACTATCTCATTGGTCACGTGAGGCAATACAAGTTAATAAAGTTGAAATAGTCAAGAGTAGAGGTCTTTAGCGTTCTCCCAGGTGACCATGGTAGCAATGATAGCCTTGGTAACTGGCTATTTTGTGCAGGATTCTTATCTATGGTGAAAGGGGTTATCAGAATAACTTTCTTACCCATCCCTTTTCCTTCCCTTTGCTTGAACTCCAATTTTTATCATCAGCACACAGAAAAGACATTTCTAACTTCCGATTCACTGGGAAACACTGGTACTTCCTCCTGTTTCTTCTGTCCCATATCCTTACCTTTACCTTTTTCTTTTTCATTCTCTAAATACAAGAATGGCATGGAGATTTCAAGTAACACACTTGCTCCAACTGGTTGGTAATGAATGTCTAGGGATGGATTCTGATCAGGTTCAGCAGGAAGGATCAATTAGCAATGCTTGCCATAGGCACAGGAGGGTGCAAATGAATTGTGTGTGCCAAGTATTTGCCATCCCTACCCGAGTCCCACTACATCTACATGTCTGCTTCATTATATGCTGAAAGTCATAAGCAGTTGTTACATTATCAACACAAGGTGAGAGCCAACGGTTAGACAGGTTTGTTTCCAAGAGTTCATAGACCAGCACTGAATTATTTTTAATTAACAGCTTGTTTGGCACCCAAGCTGAAGAGTTACATGAGCAAATGATGCTTTGATGCACTGAGATGGCAGGTTGGTTGTCTAATTCTTTAGATGGACAGACGGAGAGACAGACTAATAAAATTCTGGGAGTATGCAATACAAAATTCGTGAACACACTTGAAAGAGCACTGTGCAATTTGGTATTATATTAAAAACTATTCATATTATAATTAAAAGATGGCAACATTTATGAATGATAGGAAATCTGGATACATTCCCCAAAAGCACTTTACTATTTTTAAACAAGAAGCTTTCCTTTTCCAACAAATAAACAAGCAAAGTCCTGTATGTTTACCAGGTAACACTGATGTAAGGATCAGCTAAGTCTAAGCGTACGAGTAGACCTAGAAAGCCGGAACCTTACAGGGACCCACTACCATCGACACTTCCAATCTCGCCGCACTGGTCTTTGCACCATTCTTTTTCGACTCTTACGTTTCTAATGTTCTCTACATCCTTTGGTTTCCCCAAATGTGGAGCATGTATGCCATTAAAATATTTTTTGATTGTATAAGGATAAATAATTGTCCTTCTATGAGATTGATGAGGAGGCGGAAGTGAACTTTCTCTCCTTGGATCTCAGCCGAGCAGCCTTACTTGTGGCTGGTTCACACATGCAAGCTATTGGTGGCCGCAGATTTTTATGATTTATTGGGTCAGGGACCAAGCAGAGAACAAAGGAGTGCTGGGGGAGCCACAGGCCCTTCCCATGCTGGGGCTTTTCCACTTTGGGCACAAAAATACTGCTTGCAAAATACATACAGTAGGAACGGGTAGAGTGAGAGACTATAATTTCAGTCTTTTAAGTATCTTTGCCTGAGGTGGGTACCTCACCTGAGTCAAATAGTAACCGGAGAGGCCTAGCTTCCTGCTTCATACCTACTTCCCACTGCTTTAAGGACCACTCTCCGAAATTAGAAATGTAAGTTGTGGTCTGGCTCATAATATCCAACTAGGTGCACATGTGAAATGAGATTCTAAGATCCAGTTAATATCAACACAAAGGGAAAAAAAGGAATTATCTCATTCATTTCAAAAGTTCATCTTAAATCCTAAACTACGTAACAATGGGCCAAAGCAAATCCCTTTATTATGACTGATAATAAAAAAGTTTTGCATTGAATACTTTTATTTCCTATGCATTTTTGTATAGATAGTAGATTATAGTTTCTTTTTAATAATTTAATTTCATTAAAATATTTTGCTTGTATTTATTTATTTTTTGTTCCCTATTATTTGTGACACATCATTTTGGATTTCCATTTCTGGTAATGGCATCCTTTATAATACGTTGATTTAAGTTAAAAAGGTGAACCAATGAAGAAAACAATAGCACAAGAGGTATAAGGATATGGCCAAAAGTTTGAGAAGCATTGGTCCAAGTCCCAAACAGCGTAAGTCTGATTAGTAATTACCATCCTCCTTTAGAGCTCAGACCCTCACTAGTTTTTAAATGGAAGGACTGCCTGAATCATTTAGATGCTCATCTGTGGCCCAGTCAGCAGCTTCCCCTATGCTAAGAAGAATCTAGACCTGATCCATTATAGTTCTGGAAGAAAAGAGAAATCCTAATATAGTTCCTTAATGCATAGTGTGTTCCTAAAACGTTCTTTTTTTTTTTTTTTTTTTTTAATGAAACATAAGCCTAATCCATGGGATTTAAGACAGGATTTGAGATAGGTCCCCACTGTGCTCTGATGTCATATAGAACCATTTCTTAAGGTAAAACCATATTCATGACATATTCATTTTAAATCAATAGAACTTAAGGATATATTAAATTATACAAACCACTTGATTATATGAATTAATAAGATGTATTCTCAGTTTGCAAATATAAATTGGGTTGATGACTGAGTACAAGGCTTGCCTCTATTTATAAATCATATATGTAAAATATATCCTTTACTATAAATAATCAACTTTAAAAAGAAGCCCAGAATTTCTTCATATATATATATATATATATATATATATATATATACACACACATATATATATATATATATATATTCCCTAAACTTTTAAATTTCAAATGAGTTACTTATTTTTAAAGAATATTTACATTTTATTGTGTAAAATAATCCTTCAAAATAAAATTTGAAGACATTTACTGTGCTATTTGCAGCTACCAAATTGAAAAACATAGATGCAAGCTAGAAATCCAAATTTAGTGTAATTTATTTTCTTTTATAACTGTAAATCTTTTTTAAAAAGCTTAAAATGCAGTGGAGGGTTTGTTTTTCAGAAATATAAAACAGTAATAAAAGAAGACCAACACTAAATAATTTGTTTTGTTATTAAGGAGCCTATTTTCAAATCTCACACAGTGAGGCAGGGAGAGCCCTACACCCTTTCACAAGCACCTTTTCTCAGCTTCAAAGCAATATTATATTGCCCCCTAATGGATTTTTTGAACCACTACAAACTACTATGTAGATCACAAGAAAAAGGCAAAAAGAATATATTTTAGTGGTGATAAGCAAATTCCCAAGAGCTATAACTAATAACTAATATAAGGTCAGTCTTAATTCCTATTGTTATGATACTTAATTCATGATTATAAAATAATTATGATAGTCACCTTGTAAATTGTATATGATCAGTTTAAGATTTATTCTCATACAGCCACCGTCACTTGATCTTCTCTGCAATTAGATATCATTCTTAGTTCTGCCAATGAAATCCTTTCATTATTTTATTATCATACAAAAACAATGTATTCATTATATCTATAGCTTTCTTTAGTTATATAGCAGGAAAATAATATATTTTAAAATTTTCCCTTTCCCTAAATAACGATATTTGAAAAATATGCACAGATTTTTAACTATATTTCTATACTTTCAAATAGTTCTGAGAACTGGAAGGATTAAGATATTAGGTCAAAGCTTGACTTGTCATCAGAGGTAGTCCTTGATCACACATGTAAAAATAAATATTAATTACCAATACAAATACTAATTACCAATATGAATATTACCAATATAGGGAGGAGGCTTCTTTCTGTATATTAAGCTATGGGATTACATTTGGTAAATAATTTTATTGCATAATGTAATCTAATAAGTCTTTTCAAATTTAATATAGACACAAAATTAATACGATTGCTAATTTTTCATCCCCAGCAGCATTTTACCCTAGTTGATGAACTCTATTCTAATTTTCTTTAAATTAATATAGATATAATTCACTAAAGATGGCTATATTAATATATTTTTAAAAAACAATTTGGACTTCTTAATCCCTTCAGCTTTAAATTAGTATGGCTGAATAATCCACTTTATAAGTCTTATTGATATACATACATATGTAAACACACACATGCAGATATTCTTTTTGCCTTTGGGAGTCACTATAGGATTCAGTGATAATGTTAAGGAATTATTAAAGTGAATATATTAGCCCCTTTCATGATTTCCTTTACCTAATAAACACAAATGACCACAGTCCCTTGTGGGTTATCATTGGAAGCATGAGATTATATTCTAACTAGAGGCCCAATGCATGAAATTTGTGCACAGTGGTGGGGGGCCTACAATCCGGGACCCCTTGGGGGACATCCAAGTGCTGGTTTAGGCTGATTGGGCCTAAACCGGCGGTTGGACAGCCCTCTCGCAATCTGGGACTCCTCGCTCCTTACTGCCTGCCTGCTTGCTCCTAACTGCCTGCCTGCTCGCTCCTTACCACCTGCCTGCTCTCTCCTAACCGCCTGCCTGCTTGCTTCTTATCACTTGGCTCGCTGCTCCTTAGAACTGCTGCAAAGGCGGGAGAAGCTCCTGCCACTGCAGCTGCATTCACCAGCCATGAGCGCAGCTTCTGGCTGAGCAGCACTTTCTCTGTGGGAGCACTGGCCACCAGGGGGCAGCTCTTGCGGTGAGTAGTCAGTGTGCATCATAGCAGCCAGTCATTCTGGTCATTCAGGTTGTTCTGCCGTAATGGTCACTGGGTTTTTATATAGATAGATGTTTTAACTAAATATCTATATTTATTGTATATTTTTATATTTTAACTAAATAGTATACACAATGTGGCCTAGAATGTCAATATGTATTTGTGCTTTTTATCCCTGATGCAAACATCAGGCTAAAATAGCAACTCAACTAACTTATTTATTAATCTTTAAGCTTTGCCTTCCATTTAATTCTAAAAATGCAGACCCCTTCCCTTACTTTAGTGACCTACATTTATCTTCTAACCGGTTTCAACAAGAATCAATCTAAAATGAGATATAATCCTATCTAATAAAGAGGGAATATGCTAATTGACCCTCACACCGTCACAAAGATAGTGGCACCCACAGCCAATAAGGAGGGAATATGCTAATTGACTGCCACACCCTCAAAGATGGCAGTGCTCACAGCCACAAGATGGCAGCACCCAGACCCTTTTGCCATGCACTTGCCTCTGGAGTCCCCCAGGCCCCTCAGGCCCCCAGCCCCCCAGAGCCGGCCCGAGGAGCAGGCAAGCCTCAGCTGTCAGCTGCCCAGCTGCCCAGGGCCAGCCCAAGGCACAGGCAAGCCTCAGATGGCGGCTGCCCAGCTGCCCAGGGCCACATGAGGCTCAGGTAACCAGGGCTGGCCGAGGTTTGCACTGCCGGCAGTGGCAGCAGCAGAAGTGTGATGGGACATTGCCTTCCCCTGATCACCAGGTTGCCTCCCATCCCTGAGGGCTCCCGGACTGTGAGAGGGGGCAAGCCGGGCTGAGGGGTCCCCCACTCCAGTGCATGAATTTTCATGCATCAGGCCTCTAGTCTATATATATAAAAAGCCCATGGCCCTACTGCTGTAACAACCAAAGACCAATGC
This sequence comes from Myotis nattereri, assembly GCF_964212035.1. NCBI lineage: Eukaryota > Metazoa > Chordata > Mammalia > Chiroptera > Vespertilionidae > Myotis > Myotis nattereri. The sequence goes on from NC_138076.1 coordinate 173,413,176, forward strand.
AGGTGGGCAGGGCTGTGAGCACAGCAAGGCTGCACAGGTGGCGGGGGTGTTGCATGATTTCACGTGCTGAGCTCCTAGTTACTAAATAATCTAGTACATGTCAGGAATGCTTTACGAAGGTAGGTAAATCCACCCTAAACCAGGGATTAATCATTCATAAAATGAACATCATTCCTCCCAATTCTCAAACCCAAGGCAGGTATCAATAATTATTGGTATCCTTCTTTCTACAGTGCCTGGAAGATCCTGAGGATCTTTAGTGCAATGATTTGAGCAGCTACTATCAACTGATTAAAGTTAGAATGAAAGTTAATCTCTATTATCACTGCCTTTAGTGCTCATATTTTTCCAAATTCACTTGTGTTAAATCTAAACAAACAGTATTTAGTCTACGGGCCAGTTTATCCTTGTGTGTCTTCTGCCAATGATGACCCTGGTGGTTCTTAACCAACAGCAATGTCATCCTTTCAGAATCTAGTGCAATCTTCAAGAGCATCTCAAATGTCACTTCCTCAAGGAATGTGCATCTCCAGTGTCTTCTAGCCAGCACTTAACAGTTTTCCAGCTTTATTGAGATATTATTGACATATAGTGTATGTAAGTTGAAGGTATACAATGTGATAATTTGATACACGTATATATTGTGAAATGATTACCATATTAGTTTAGTTAGCACTTCCATCCTCTCACATAATCACCATCTTTTGTGTGTGTGGTGATAACATTTAAAATGTATTCTTTTCCTACAATTTTTAAGTATATACTATAGTATTATTAAATATACTAAAGGCCCAAAGCACAAAATTCATGCAAGGGGCTCGGCCCTCACAGCCCTGGCTTCATCCAGACAGTTGTCCGGACAGTCATTCTGCTGTTCAGTCTAATTAGCATATTAGCTCTTTATTATATAGGATTGACCATGCTGTGCTTTAGATTCCCCAAATGTATTCAGCTTATAGATGGGAGTTTGTACTCTTTGATCAATATCTCTCCATTTCTTCAGTTCTTGGCAACTACCATTTTACTTTCTTTTTCTATGCATTCTAGCCAGCACTTCCAAGACCATGGTAATTCTAGTGCATAAATATTACTGTAAGAATGGTACATGTTACAATATACTGAAAATGTTTTCATCCATTTCTCTCACTAAATTAAAAATTCCTAAAGATCACAAACCTTGTTTTACTTATTTTGTATACCCAGCCCAAAGGCACTGCATATCATAAAGACACTCAACAGAATCATCTTAAAAAGAACCCAATGCATGCTAGCACATCAGACAAGGACCTGCAAGTTGGCTCTGTGCACACATGGGTGACTGCTTAGCTCAAGACTATACATACGATGGAGTGTGACGATAATCCTTCAACAGGCAAAGCTGTAATAGTTGCTACACCTTACAGCACTGTGTCATCAGCACCACTGGAAAGTGAGAGTTCCAGAGTCCTAATGATGAAGATGACACTAATTTAGGGAAGTGGATCAAGCATCCAGGAGACTTGAAGGAGTCCTGATGGAATCATGGGATGAGGCAATGAGAGGATGGGGAAGGGAGAAGATGACTGTAATCACAGGATAAATGTCCAGATTTCAATGGGGGGCCATTAGGTCCATCTTCACACTGAAGTCTGTCCTTGCCTTATCACTCTGCTCAACCAGCCATGCTTACCACCATGAGTACTGCCCTTCTCATACCCATGTTCTCCACCCTAGATCTGCTAGTACATTACACTTACTTACAAACTTTCATTTTGCTCAAATTCAGAAGATCCCAAAACAAGGAAAAGAAAATGTAACTAATCTGATTACTTTTGTAGAAGAAAGGGATCTGAGTCCTCTAATTCCTAAATCTTGCCCAAGGTTATGACTTCTGATGCAGCCTAATTTATTTATCAGAAGTTATTAGATTTTCAATAACCCATGTGGAATGGAATTCGCCCATTTGCCCTTAAGTGTTTCCTAAAGAAATCAGTAACTGTTCCTTCCTAAGTTCTGCAATTTACATGCTTCACAAGTATGCTCAATACATTTTTAAAATATCTAAAATTAGTTTGTGATAAAAATCTATACTGTTAGCATGAGGAATTCTAGGGAATTTGGACCCTCTGGCCATTTTTGTACATCCCCTATTGAATCGACAGGATATAGAGCTCTTTACCTTTTCAACTAAGATATACCATGGAATTTATGAAGCAACAAAATAAAGACAGTGTATCCTTCTGGATCATCAGTTTTACTCAATTCACAGAAACATATTATGTTTTTAGTTAAAAAGAAGAGCTGTATCCTGGAGTTCAATAATTAAAAAACAAACCCAAGATTTAAAAAAAAATTCTTGATTGCAGGGGTTACTTTGAAGTAAATCAGCAAGATCCTGGGGGTAGGAACCCCTACCCTTATTTTCTGTTGTTAGAAATATGTCAAGTGGAAAAGTGTGAGAAATACTAAAGTTTCTCTGTGAGTGAAGCAAAGGAAATGCAAACTATAGAAAATCCAAGTTCTGACTTCAATGATACACAAAGTTATGTAGGAGTATTTCTACTTCCTTTTTAATAAAACAGCCTCACTTTGCCTAGCCTCATAGTGGATATAAACTAGCCTCAAATAAATTTTGATGGAACAAATATACTGGGATTTTCCTTCCTGTTTGTTGATAATGTAGTAGATAGCAATTTTTTAGTATCAAGTAATGTGTTTATTACTAACAGTTACATAAGATAACACTGGCTACATAAATTCTATTATATAAAAAAGGAAACAATTTTATATGAACTCATGCACAGTTGGAATGGTAACTTGGACCTGCTACAATCTGAATTTCCTTAAGCCTTAAGTTTATCTTATTCTCCAAATAAAATAAACTATGACACTTCCACTCAATAGCACTAGCTTGTTTAATTAGAGACCACCCAGACTTCTTACAGCCTTTGTTTAAAAGGGAATCAAAATCAAGATCAAGTTTTTCATAGAAATTGTACCAAAATGGATACACATAACCCCTTTCTGCTGTCATCCTGTAAATCACACAACAGTTATGTTAGAAAGTGTTGTGTGCAGAATACTAGCATTCCTACTCATATACATCAAAAGGAAACATGACAAGTAAATCTTTCTAAAAATATTATCCAAAGAGTTGGCCAAATGAAAGAAAAAAAGGCTGTCCAAAAGATCATTTTAAAAGTCATATTTAATTGCTTTTAATATTTTTGATAGAAAATGCATTTAATTTGTTTTCATCAATTGAATATAAAAACAATTTCAAATATTCTGAACAAGCCAGTTCACAAGCTGTAGTGTGAATAAAGTGGAAAATGACCTAATACAAGTCTAATCTGTTTCTTCAAGGTCAGATTTTTCTGAACCCTATCAGAAATATAGATAAAAAGGCTTATATAACTGACATATCAATTTCTGTAGATTTACTTGCAAAATAAATTAAATTTATAATCCTAGTAAGTGAAATAGTTATTGATAAGGATATCAACATAAATAGCTAAGACTAAGCTGATTAGTTCAAAAAGGTAGCTTTCTAGATTGAAATTTATTTATGAAATAATTACAAGACTACAAAGTATTCAGTCTGGCCAATATATTCTTTTTGCTAAGATTTTTATGATTATTTCTTAACAAATGATTTTTAAACTTATCTCTATTGGGTGTAGGGAGATCCATGTGTTACTAAGAGCTCTCATATAGCACATTTAGGCATCCTATATTTGTCGAATATTCAAATGAAGACATAGTGTCAGAATTAAAAACAAAACAAAAAACTATTCAAGAATTCTCTTTTACCACCCCTCTTACAAATTGCACTCTATTCTCCAGCTCCACTAAACATGTTTTCCTGAACTTGTCTCTCTTCCACACTTTCCCACGAAGCTCTTCTGGGACAATGACCACCGCAACCCTCCCCCTCCCCATGATTTCCAGATCCAGGGAGCAAACTCTTCTTAATCCAACTGCTCTCACTTAGACATCACCACTTACAAGAGCATAGTTGCCGATGCAACATGGTCTTACAACACCGTGCCTTCCTCTTTGCACAGTGCTTCAACTTGGTTTTACTACCGACAGCTTTAAACTCATAATGGCAGGGGCTCTGTCATAGTCCCAGTACATAGCACAATTTCTGGTACAGAGTAGATAGTCAAATATTTATTAAATAAGTGAGCCTAGGTTCCATGGCTTACTTTCTAGTTTGAAAAATGCTTTTACATATATTTTATTTGAGCAACCCTAAATATTAGCATTTCCATAATGATGTAAGAAACTCTGATTCCTAAAGGTTTAGTTGAGTATAACTCTTAATCATCTATAATTTTGAGTCAATCTAATGCAAATCCCAGCCCTGTCACTTGTGAGCCGTGTTACCTTGAGTACTTTGTCTCCGTAAGCTTTGTTTTTTTACAACCTAAATCATGGAGGTTTGGAAAGGATTCAATAATATTAGGTTTGTAAAGTAGTTAGTATATTGTCTGCACTGTGCTATATAACAAATTTTCACTGCTTCCAATTTTTCTGGCAGTGTAGAAGAAAATGCTGACTTCTACAATTTTATCTCAATTCAATACTTTTTCAATTAAAAACAAATTAAAGTCTCATTCTCTTAGGGTATTTCCTACCATTTTATATTGAAACATAACCTTCACCACATATTCATTTGTTCCTACCAACTTGTTCCATTTTTTCTTTCAAAATCAATTTTATTGAGGTAAAATTTACATAGAATAAATACACCATTCATTAAGTATAGAGTTGGGTGAGTCTGTCACATATATATATACCCCTGTAACCACCCCCACAATCAAGATCTGAAACAGTCCAGTATTTCAAATAATTTCTTCATGCTTTTTTGGGGTAAATCCCTCCTATTCTTTTCCTAGCCCCAGGAAGTCACTGATCTGCTGTCATTATTATAGATTTGTTTTGCTTAAGTGTTCTAAATAAACCACACTTCTGTGTCTGCCTTCTTTCACTCAGGGCAATATTTATAATTTTTCATATTAGTGGTTCATTCTTTGTTATTGTTGAGTAGTATTTAATTGTTTGGACATACCAAAATTTGTTTCTCCATTTATCTGTTGGTGGACATTTGAATTACTTCAAGATTGTACTATTGTGAAAAGAGTGCATATATTTGTGTTTTCATTTCTTTCTAGAAAATAAGTTGGGTGGAAGACTGATTATATAATAAAGTATGTATAACTTTATAAGACATTGCCAAAAATTTTCAAATTAGTTTTACTGCAATGTTTATTTTAAATCGAACATATTTATAATTACTTTGTTTCTTAAATTTTACAGTTTTGTTTAAGGATGTGTTGATCTGTATTGTAATTTGACCATACAAGACAGCTATGACTAGCTCAGATAAGAGAAGATGTAGACCTGAGTGTGTTATCAGAGTGCATTTATATAAAAAGAAAACAAGAAGATGGTAGCATAATCAATAAATTTCTTAGTATTTTCTAAGTGCAGGGGATTTCAAACAGAGTCTCCCAGTTTTCCTAAAAATGTTTTCTGGGGCGAGCAAATGGCCAAGTCTATACCAGTAATAACTGCCTTTCCTATCCTACCCAACTGTGTCAGTGAAAATCAATAGCTCATCTTTGCTGGAAAATGGAACTAATAGAAGCTAGTTACAAAAATGCTTTGTGGGTCTGAGGTGGCTGGAAGGCTATTTTGTAATGTATCTATGATAATCTGTCTGAACACCTAAATCAAGAGCAAATAAGTAAAGTACACAAGCTACCCTACCCATTGTCTCCATCATAATCTATATCATCTAGAAAACTTTATAAAAGATTAGTCTAAATAAAAAATGAGATTTATGTCTCACATGTATGCTTGCTGAGGTAAATTGTGGAGAAAATTGATTGATTCCCAGAATACTAGATTTAAACAGATACATTTACACACACACACACACACACACACACACACATCTTTCCTATAAAAACAAGGCTTCAGTTACCAAATCCAGGTACTATATCTATGAGTGATCTCTACTTCCCCTTTATTTCCCTACTATCTTATGTTATTCTCAGCTTTGTGTAAAATAAGTCAACAGGATATTTCAAAAAGTGAGAAGTCTTTAAGAGCAGAGGAATGCTACATACTACTTCAGGCAAATAATCTTCAAAGCACTCTTGGACAGCGGTGAGTCCATTGCTATGCTTTTTAAATAACTAAGCCTGAAAGAAACCTGGATTATCAAGAGAAAAATATGTTCAGAGCATGACGATTGTTCCCATCACTCTACTACTAACTTATCTCCAAAGCTACTCAATTCAGCTGCCTTCTTTACCAAATCCCCACAATTCAGTTATAAAACCAGACCACAGGTTTTATACTACTATTAGAGGCCCGGTGCATGGATTCATGCACTGGTAGGGGGCATGGCCTGCGGGGATTGGCCCACTGCGGGAGTGCAACTCATCCTGGTCAGTGGAGTGGCTATGGACCCTCCCTCTGAGCAGTTGCTCCCGCTGTGGGAGCGCTGCTCATCCCAGTCAGCAGAGTGGCGCTCCCACTGTGGGAGCGCACTGACTACCAAGGGGCAGCTCCTACATTGGCGTCTGCATCTTGGTGGTCAGTGCGCATCACAGCAACTGGTCAACTGGTCGTTCTGGTCATTCTGCTGGTCGGTCACTGGGCTTTTATATACAGAGATTTGCAATACTGCCAGGAGGATTCAATGAGTGCCAAAATTCCTAGTTACAAATTTGTTTTCCCCAAAACAACTTATTTTGACATGTTATGTACAATCTTTAAAAGTCACCCTCAACACAGAAATCTTTCCTAATTGGTAACAAAGTACTTCCTTGAGGAATATGTCTAGTATCCACTGTACTAAAATGTACTTCTACTTTTTGTAGTAGAATACATTTCACAACACCCTTTCCACTCCATTTGCATGTTCAGGTATTGAATCTTAGAACATAATTATGCTTCTTTGGAATTGATTTTTTTTGTGTGTGTATGCTTGTGTGTATGTAAAATCTGGATTTTATAGTCATTTTCATTTGTAAATGATCAAAAACTTTATTTCAGAGAAACCAAGATGGTGGCATAGGTAAACACCGGAAATTGCTGCCTCGCACAACCACTTTAAAAATACAACTAAGAGACAAAACGGACATCACCCAGAACCACAGGAGGCTGGCTGAGTGGAAATTCTACAACTAGAAGGAAAGAGAAAAGCACACTGAGATTCAGAGGAGGTGCAGAAGTAGAGTGCAGAGGTACGGAGGTGCCCACCGGGAAAGGGCTGGCAACTGAGGATGTGGCGCACATGGAGAGGGCTGGCAGCTGAGGACGCCGCACATGTGGAGAGGGCTGGAAACTGAGGACACAGTTGTCTTTTTCAACCGGGAGGGAGTCTCAAGCTCCCGACTGCTCTGAACTCCAGTTCCGGGTGAGTCTCTGGGGACCCAGACTCATATGGGGAGAAACTGGACTGTCTGGCATTGGGCAGAACTCGAGGGTGGCTTTCTCTCAGAGGTACTTGCAGCGATTACCAGGACACTGAGACTCGGGGCCTCTTAGGGTAGGACTGGGGAGCAGACATAGCTGCTTGCTCCACCCTGTTGATCCCCTGAGACCCCACCCCACCCAAGCTGTATGCAGAGGCTTTTGCATATGAAAGGCCTGGCCCTTTGCAACCTGAAAATTACCTAACAAACTGCAGCTGAATCAGAGAGACCCAGAACTTCCAAAAGAAGGCCCAAGGCCCCACAGCAGCTTGCATTGCTTCACAGCTGGGCCTCATCTGGGCACCTCCAAACCCCAAACAAAGAAGAGGAATCTCTCCATAGCTCCTGCTGGGTAGCCTCAGGCAGAGGCTAAATTAGCACCTCCTTAGAGATCCAAGAGTCAGTGTACACAGTGGTCAGAGTGGGACCATCAAGATTACAACTCCTCAGATCCATAAGGGACACAATTAGGGGGCAGACTCAGTGAGCACCAACGCCCCACTGAAGCAAGTCTTGCCCCAGAAGGGTGTCTCCAGCTCAGAAATTCTCCCACTGCAGACACAGCTGATTCTCACAGCCAATTGGCCTGGAGGTCAATTCCTCCCAGTGATACCTACAACAATCAAGGCTTAACTACAACAAGACTGTGCACAAAGCCCACAAAGGGGTACACCAAGAGTGTCAACCTCAGGTAATTGGGGAGGCTGTGCCACTGGGCCCTATAGGACACCAAACACAGAAAGCCACTCTATCAACACAGGGAAGCATAAATAATGCGGAGACAAAGAAACAGGTCACAAATGACAGAAATGAAGGAAAGCAAACTACTGAATATAGAGTTCAAAACCACACTTTCAAGGTTTTTCAAGAGTTTTCTAGAAACTGCCGATAAATTTAGTGAGACCCTCAAGAAATCTAGTGAGACCACCGATAAATTTAGTGAGACCCTAAAGAAATCTAGTGAGACCCTCGAGGTTATGAAAAGGGACCAACTAGAAATTAAGCATACACTGACTGAAATAAGGGATATTATGCAGAGTTCCAACAGCAGACTAGAGGATCGCAAGAATCAAGTCAAAGATTTGAAATAAGAAGAAGCAAAAATCACCCAACCAGAAAAACAAAAAGAAAAAGGAATCCAAAAATATGAAGATAGTGTAAGGAGCCTCTGGGACAACTTCAAGCATACCAACATCTGAATTATGGGGGTGCCAGAAGAAGAGAGAGAGCAAGATATTGAAAACCTATTTGAAGAAATAATGACAGAAAACTTCCCCTACCCGGTGAAAGAAATAGACTTATAAGTCCAGGATGCACAGAGAATTCCAAACAAAAAGAATCTAAAGAGGACCACACCAAGACACATCATAATTAAAATGCCAAGAGCAAAAGACAAAGAGAGAATCTTAAAAGCAGCAAGAGAAAGACAGTCAGTTACCTACAAGGGAGTACCCATATGACTGTCAGCTGCTTTCTCAACAGAAACTATGCAGGCCAGAAGGGAGTGGCAAAAAATATTCAAAGTGATGAATAGCAAGAACCTACAACCTAGATTACGTTACCCAGCAAAGCTATCATTCAGAATTGAATGTCAGATAAAGAGCTTCACGGATAAGAAAAAGGTAAAGGAGTTCATCACCACCAAACCAGTATTATATGAAATGCTGAAAGGTATCCTTTAAGAAGAGGAAGAAGAAGAAAAAGGTAAAGATATAAATTATGAACAACAAATACACATCTATCAACAAGTGAATCTAAAAATTAAGTGAATACATAATCTGATGAACAGAATAAACTGGTGAATATAATAGAATCAGGGGCATAGAAAGGGAATGGACTGACTATTCTCACGGGCGGGGGGGGGGGGGGAAGGGGCATGGGGGTGTGGGAAGAGACTGGACAAAAATCATACACCTATGGATGAGGACAGTGGGTGGCTGGGGTAAGGGCAGAGGGTGGATTGGGGACCGGGTGAAGGAGAGCTATGGGGGGAAAAAAGAGGAACAACTGTAATAATCTGAACAATAAAGATTTAATTTTTTAAAAAAAACCTTTATTTCAAAGCTATTTAAAGCAAATAGTGGTAAAATGGAAATGCCCACCAATCAGCCTAAGTGAGATGCATACATGGCTCATATAACCATGGCATCTAAATGCTTTCTGATTATTACCAAAAAAATATCACCATGTAATCCAGGTTGTGGTTATTGTTGATATTATATAAATTGCTCTGGGGAAAATTACCTCATACTACATAAATTACCTGTGTGTCAGTTCCAATTAAAAATGCTGTTTTATAATGCAATTATTCACACTAACATATCTTTGAATACATGTATTTTTAATAAAACATATATTTTACTAAAATATATTTTGAAAATATAGCATTTTATAATTTTTAATATTCTTAAATGTACATACTAATTTATACCACTTCTCCCAAGAATTCAGGCAGACCGCTTTCCAGATGTTTGCAGTTTTGGTTAATTGTTATATATGAAATATGTTAGGGCTCACAGTAAATGTCAAACACTGCACACTGCAATCATTAACATAAATGACCTGAGCTCTTTTTTGACAGTCTACCATAATGATTAATTGCTGCCATCCTCAAATCACAATTTCACCCTGGATTTCCTGGGGAGGAGAATAAAAATCTCAGCTATTACTGTCTCTTATACATTAACTTACTGGATTTAGCTATTGAATGTTAAGTAGACCTTTTTCAAGCAATTTAAATATTACTTTTCTTATCATTTGCATTAAGTCCTATTTTCAACATATCATGCACAATTCATAAAACCTATGGTGCATGTACATGGTGACAAAACCAAAGTGAACCAAAAAATGTCAGATTCATTTATAGAAAACCTCGATAATGCATGGATTAGGTCTATAAATTGTATCCAGCACTTGGTTTTTGTCTCATTTGACTAAAAGTACTCAACAGAGTGTCTCCAGAATCATATCCATAATTTTCACAAATTATTATTTGCTGAAGCAAGAGACAAAACAAAACAAAAAGCAATATAGTTGCAAGCCCTCTGGCCAACATCACTTTAAATATCATAACGAGTTGGTGAACAAAGCCTGCAAGAACTAGCATCTTTTCAGTTCATTGCAGACTGCTGCCTGCAGGCCATTTCCTGTTTGACCCTCACTACCTGAAACAACATGCGGGTAAATTTCACATCCATGAACTCTCCTAGCATCTGGCCTAACGCCAGGGCTTTCTGCAGCTGAAATGCCTGTACCTATGCCCTAATCATCTTAATATAAACCTGAATCATATAAAGTCTTAGTTTGAGCCTAGATCTTCAAAAACAATTTCTAAATATCAGTATTTTAAACTGGCTACTCTAAGCACAAAGGCAATTTTGTGTCCTTTTAAAAAATCTTTAAAAATATGTATTTTAAAAAAAATGAGGGGGCACTTTTAACATTTTTGTTATATCAATTTAATTTCTATCTTCTATCCAGCCTACTATGTCAAGAAACATGTAACAATCAGTATGTTAACGATTTATCATATTTTCCAAACCAGTCATAAACAAAGCCAAGCCCAAGGCAACAGTGAGGCAAATGGTGTGCTCAGTGAACTCTACCACACACAGAGCAGGGATATGTGCTCATTATGTAAAATATTTAAAAGGAATCCCCACTCCCTCCCCCCAAACCAGAAATCTACTGTTATTGAGTCACTGCAATGGTCAGCGGCGTGTAGCAACATGCATAGAAATCAGCATGTTGAAACAGATTGCGAGGCTGTCTTCCTAAAGACTGTGCTTGATTCAGTGAGCCAATTTAGGGTCTGAGAATTTGCATATTGAGCAGGTTCTCACAGAATGCTGATTCTGCCAGTCCACATACCACACTCAGAAGATAAAGTATTAGGTAACACGAATAGCATCTTCTTTCTACAGTTCCCAACCAGACGTGATACATCATTCCTACATACTCCCAAAACATTCTTACTTAACCATACTCTACCTTGGGCCAAAATGATTTGGGCATCTACAAATCCCTTTACTAGATTATAAATTCTTTGGGGTTAGGGTTTCACCAGCATTATATTCCTCATGGCATCAGAGCATTAGATATATTAGATATCAATATGTTTGTTCAGTTTAAAAATATAGGGATGTAGTACATATGAGTTCTGGAGAACTTTGAAAGCAGTGAGTAAAATATTCTCTCGGTCCATGGTATAATAGCACCGATTATGTCAAGCTCCCAGAGAAAGAAGACTAAGAGGATTGAAGTGAAGCTTGCTGCTTTCCAACTCCCACGGAATGAGATGGCCTAGCCTTAGAGCCGTGGTTCTCAACCTTCTGGCCCTTTAAACACAGTTCCTTATGTTGTGACCCAACCATAAAATTATGTTCGTTGCTACTTCATAACTGTAATGTTGCTACTGTTATGTATCGTAATGTAAATATCTGATATGCAGGATGGTCTTAGGCGACCCCTGTGAAAGGGTCGTTTGACTGCCAAAGGGGTCGCGACCCACAGGTTGAGAACCACTGCCTTACAGGATAAAGAACATGAGAATAAAATCAAGCGTCATAGTGCAATCAGTTGTGAAGATGACTTCATCTTAATGCCTGCACCTTGTTACCTGATCTGCCCCTTTAACCAATCACACACAAGCAAACTGCAAAGCTTTGCTACAGTCATGACATCAAGTGTAACAAGACAACATGCTCCAAACATCTGGGATGAAAACTTCCTTTGAAAAGAAAAGAAGCCAATGACATGATATAAAACATTTCCTCAGGAGGGTTAGACTTAAATATGCGTCCATCTATATGTATGCACACAGCTAATCTTTTTGCAAAGATGTATCATGCAATCACAGCTCTTCCATCTAGATGTGTTTTGAAATACACTACCAATTGTACAGTCTTTAAAAACTTTGACAAGTACACTATGACAAAACAGTTATTATCTTTAAAAATTGATCTGCAGGCAGAACGCATATCAAGTATTGTGATAAAACAGGCAAATAACACTCAGAACAAATTGTCAAAAACACATGCTATTAGAGAAATCTCTCTGCAGTTGGTAAATGTCTCCTGGCTACCAACTGCTGCTCAATGTGCATGCTATTGGTTACCACCCTAAATTCTGAAGTATTGAAGTCTGGCTTTTGACTCTCTGTAGAATAATTCCATATCTCTTCACATTGCAAACAAGGTCCTTGACTATTTCCCACCGTTACCCCTCTGAATCACTTCATTAGTTTGTGTGATTTGAACCACACCCAAAAATATCAAGTCCTGTCCTGCCTGCATGGCTCAGTGGTTGAGGGTCGACCTATGAACCAGGAGGTCACGGTTAGATTCCCGGTTAGGGTACATGCCCAGGTTGTGGGGGCTCAATCCCAGTGTAGGGTGAGCAGGAGGTAGCCGATCAATGATTCTCTTTCATCATTGATGTTTCTATCTCTCTCTCCCTCTCCCTTCTTCTCTGAAATAAACAAAAATATACTAAAAAATATATCAAGTCTTTGCACTCTTCATTTCTTCTGCAGGACAGAAGGTGACAGTGGGGGTGCAGCTCCCTCAGCTCACTGAGTTGTTGTTGTTGTTTTTTTGTTTTTTTTGTGTGTTTTTTTAATATATTTTATTGATTTCTTACAGAGAGGAAGGGAGAGGGATAGAGAGCCAGAAACATCCATGAGAGAGAAACATGGATCAGCTGCCTCCTGCACGCCCCCCACTGGGGATGTGCCCGCAACCAAGGTACATGCCCTTGACCGGAATCGAACCGGGGACCCTTGAGTCCGCAGGCCGAAGCTTTATCCACTGAGCTAAACCGGTACTGGCTGTTGTTGTTGTTTTTAATATATTTTTATTACTTTCTTACAGAGAGGAAGGGAGAGGGATAGAGAGTTAGAAACATTGATGAGAGAGAAACATCGATCAGCTGCCTCTTGCACACCTCTTACTGGGGATGTACCCGCAACTAAGGTACATGCCCTTGACCGGAATCGAACGTGGTACCTCTCGGTCCAGAGGCCGACGCTCTATCCACTGAGCCAAACCGGTTAGGGCAGCTCGCCAGTTCTTGCTTCATCTCCTATGGGAGCGGCCTAAATATTATTTTCCCTATAAAGACTCCCTGTCCCCAGAGGAAAAGTGACTGTTTCCACTGCATTACCCTAGGATTTAAAAACAAATGTTTTGTTATGGAAAATGTCAAATACTTTTAAAAGTATAGAGAATAAATGAATCCCTATGCAACCATAACCCAGCTTTAACAATTGTGAACACATTCTTCATATACAGGGTGTCCCCCAAAAATGTATACACACTTTAACAGCTGATAGCCATTACATTTTAAAATGTGAAATGTATTTTAAGAAGCACTGCCTTTATAACTATCCAAAGTGTGTATACATTTTTGAGACATCCTGCATCAATCACATGCTCCCATCCATACCATTTTGAAACTAATCCTAGATGTCATATCACGTCAAGCATAAATATTGCAGTGTGCATGGAACTTCTTACAAGGCTTCTCTCTACCAGGGGTCGCAACACATTATAAGTTAACTTTTTGCGTGTCTATTTCTTCCACTTGAAGGCAGAGCCCATGTTTTGTTCCTCTTTGAGTTCCCGACAACTGAAATAATGCCAGACATAGTCAAAATGTGTTCGCTGACAACATATTACATTTGTTCCTTCATTCATTCCACACATTTTTATTAAACACCTAATACGAGGCAGCACTGTTCTGGGTCTTGGAAATAGCCAGGAACAACACAGGCTATTGTGTTCTTGAGCTCAGAAACCTTCTCTTCTAATGTGGGGAGGTGTAATAAACTGATCAGTATAGAACAAGGAAGGTGGTGAGGATGCTTTGAAATATAATAACGTACTAGGACAAGGCTAGAGAGTACCTGAGGTGTGAAGTGGGGATGCTGTTTTATATGGGATGGGATGACCCAGGAACACTTCTCTGATAAGGAGACATTTGATTGACCAGTGTGAAGTGAGGGTCAAGTCAAGAGTACATCTAGGAAGCCCTATCTGGTTTGGCTCAGTGGATAGAGCACCAGCCTGTGGACTGAAGGGTCCTGGGTTCGATTCCGGTCAAGGGCCCATGTAGAAGGCAACCAATCAATGTGTTGCTCTCTGTCTTTCCCTCTCTCTTCCACGCTCTCTCTAAAAATCAATGGAAAAATATCCTCGGGTGAGAATTAAAAAAAGAGAGAGAGAGAGTACATCGAGGAAAAGGACTTCCTGGGAGGGACCCACACAGCTTTGAGATGAGAGTCTTTTGGACCTGCTCAAGGAACAGGAAGGGTGCTGGTTTGATAAGGGCAGAGTGAGCAATGGGGAGAGGTGAAGGAGATGAGGTCAGAAAGGGGGGGATCATGAAGAGCTAAGGCCAAGGGAAGAACTCCGGATTTTCCTGAGTGAGACAGGACTTACTTTGAGCAGAGGAGTATCATGATCCTCTGACATCAAGAAACTCTCTCTGGCTGCAGCATGGACAATGCCCTGTACAGGGGCAGCAGGGGAAGGAGGGACACCAGTTAGAAGACTACTGCAGTACCTTGGACGGGAGAGACAGTGGGTTAGTGCAGACGAGGAGAGAGAAGGCCATGTAGGGTGTGAGAAAAGGAGACCTGGCTGACTCCAGGGTTTGACCTCAGCAACCAGAAGAACAGAATCCACTGAATGAGATGGCTGGGGAGACTGGGAGTTAGAAATCAAAGGTTTGTTTTGAGACCTGAAAAAGGTGATGCCTCTGAGATGTCCCATTGGAAATGCTGGGACAGCTGATGGAGTTTAGGTTGGAGGTCAGAACACATATAAAATGTTAGGAGCCACTAAGGTTGTCCAGCTTTAGGTTTGGCTGAGATCATCTCACATTAGATAGATAATACAAAAGAGGTGAGGTGGGGAATAAGAGAAGGTAATGGTGATGTGTGAGTGAATATTTTAGCTGAGGTTACAAAATAGGAACATTAGATACATTTTTTGTTAGTTGTAGAGATATGTTCTCTACATGTGAAATCCTATATCTCATGTATTGTAAATAGGAATATATTCTATTGCTGTGAATTGAATATGAGGCAACAGTATCCTATATGGAAATTAAAAAGTACTAAATCTGCTATACATAGTAAAAAAAATCATCCCCCAAAATTAAAATCTGAAAAATAATTTTACTTTGAGCACAGTTGTAAATATAAAATTACTTCAATAAATCTATTCAAGCTTTAAATGTGAATTCAATCAAAAGATTTTGCACTGCTGTTAGGACTGTAGACTGGTGCAGCTGCAGTAGAAGAAAGTATGGAGTTTCCACAAAAAATTAAAAGTGGGACTGCCTTTTGATCCAGCGAGCCTACTTCTGGGAATACAGCCTAAGAATCCCAAAAGATTATATACACCACTATGCCCATAGCAGTTTATTTACAATAGCCAAGATCTGGAAACAGCCAAAGTACCCATGAGTAGATGACTGGATAAAAAAGCTGTGGTACATTTATACAATGGAATACTATGCAGTAGTAAAAAAAATTCTAATCCTTTTTGACAGCAGGGATAGACCTGGAAATTATCATGCTAAGTGATATGAGCCAGTCAGAGAAAGACAAATACCATATGATCTCACTTATATGTGGAATCTAATTAACAAAATGAACTGATGAACAAAATAGCACCAGAGGCATGGGTACATGGAATAGACTGATAGATCTCAGAGGGTGGGGGTGAGGGGACTGGAAGAGATTAGTCAAAAACATACATGCATACATGCATAGCCCATGGACACAGACAACAATGTGATGAAGACTGGGCGGGGACTAGTTGAGGGGGGTGGGTGGGTGGAGTGGGACAAATGGGGTTAAATGGGGACATCTCTAATTGTGTCAACAAATAAGAATTTTTTAATTTGCTCATATGCTGTCAGATAACTTACCTGGATAGTATTTTTTTTTTCAACTAGTTGCTTTGCCATTATATTGCCTCAACTCATGAGACATGGTTATAAACGTAAAACATTTCATGATCTACATTTTTCCTTGTTTTACCAAAAACTACATTTATTAACTTTTACATTTGTACTTATTCACTGTAGTACCAGAACCATAAACCAAACTGAGCCAGATATTAACAATTAAAACAAATCTTGGGAGTAATATCTGTTCAAATGGTTAAATAAAAAATATTTCTTATAAAAATCTGACTTTGACTATGTCTCTATATCTCGCTATGCTTTCTACTCCGTTATAATCTGCTGGAGGCAGCAAGAGCTTCCTATAGGTAAGGTAAAGAGATGGAAGTTTATAGGGGGAAACTCTTCTTCATTCTACATTTAAATTTTTTTGACTGAAATATATATGGGGCAGAAGTAATGTAACAGAAGAACAGCAAGGTAAAATACTGAAAAGACTCTTATTTAGAATCAAATAGGACAAATACTTTTAGAACAAGCACTGCAATTAGGTGGAAATGAGGAG
This sequence comes from Myotis nattereri, assembly GCF_964212035.1. NCBI lineage: Eukaryota > Metazoa > Chordata > Mammalia > Chiroptera > Vespertilionidae > Myotis > Myotis nattereri. Next base: position 173,430,129 of record NC_138076.1, read on the forward strand.
CCAGGAATCTAGTAAGAAACAGATGCTTTACCTCTGGACAAGGGCTACACTGAGTGTGATGAGCAGGGCACTGTGGGCATTGCCAAGTGCATTTACTCCACAGCATTGGAGGCTGAGAGCAAGTGGCAGCTGCTCTCCACCCTCCAGGATATTTCCTGTAGAGTTTTATCTAATAGATTTTTTAAATGAGCAAGACAATAAAGAAGTATAAGAGATATTAGAGATGAAGCAAATAATTTAAAAATAATAACAATAATTTTAAGGGTCCCTGGACCCCCACTGAGAAATGTAGTTCCAGTGTAGTTGAGCTAAACAGTGGTAGTTGTGAAATTTGAAGAGTGACTGAGACTATATTATTAATGCAGGATGGTCCCAGTAAGTACTCAGAGTAACCATAATAAAAGAGTAAATGTTAATAAACCCTATTTTCATTCGCCTTAACAAACATAAGGTCATGCCAGGGTTTATAAGGCAAAAGTAGAAAAACTTTTCGGTCCTGAACTACACTTTGTGTTTTATTATTATATCATTTTAATTCTTACAATATTGCAACATAGTTGTTGCTTTTAAAATGTTTTTTTATTGATTTATATAAAGAGAGAGGGAGAGGGAGAGAAACATTGATCAACAGCCTCCTGTACAACCTCTACTGGGTAGGGAGCTTGCAACCTGGGTATGTGCCCTGACCAGGAATTGAACCAGTGAGTTTTCAGTGCATGGGACAATACCCAGCTTATGGTCAGAGAGCTGAAGAATTGGTTGTGGGAGGGAAAACCCCACACACTCCATGTCGGAAGTGTTATGAATAAAAGCAGGTCAGAACAACCAAGAAGAGCAGATGACAGCTCCAGGTTACTATCCCTGCGGGCATCTCTCTGTGCAACATAAAGGAAAGAGTGAAAAGCAATGGGGAGGAAGGAGATTGTATAGACCCTGAATTTCATCCATTTTAAGATTGCCTAATCTATACAGAATTAGTAGATCAGCAAACAGTTGACTTGACAGCCAGTTTGAGTCATTTTGTTGATGGTTTCACTGGGTTTCAACATAACTCCATCCACTGGCAACCTAAAGCAGCTACAACCAACATATGCATTAGTTGGCTCTTCAGCTACTTCCAGTTAATGTGCTTCCAAAATTTAGATTTTACCTTTTAGTACGGTGCTGACAAAACTACAGGCATCATATCCCTTATGTTCTAAGAAAGGGCCCTATGTGATCTTTAGGTGCACATATGAGCCTCCCATCTCGATTATGTAGTTGATGGGGACATCAAGAAACAAGTATTTTGGAATGGTCACCCACAGAAATAATTCTGACAACCATCAGCTAGAAATGTATCAGGTGCTTACAATTAATTTGAATTCAACTGTAATAATAATGCAATGACAACTTTTCAAAGCATCTAGCAAGGACAGAATGGGAAATGAGTAATACAATTGGCCACCTTTTCAGCAGCATGAGCCGCTGCCTGCTTCAGTGATTTTTCCATCTTTCCCAAGTGAGCAATATGTGTCTTTTCCCAAGTATACACATTAGGATTCTTTAAAAGGGAAAAATGATCCCTATCATGGATATATCAAGGTTTAAAACATCACTGGAGATCTTTTCCTCTGGAAACTTTAAGTTCACTCATCTTTATATTTTTGTTTGTTTGTTTTTAAGATCTGTCTTTTTAAAACTGTATTGCATGTTCCTCAAAATAGTTAGGTAACTTTTTCTTTTCACTCTTCTAATTTCTCCAAACACCTGTTTCCCAGTGAATTGGCAGGAAAGCTGTAAGTGAGGCTAACATGAGTTTCCAAAGCTTCAAAATAATCTTGAAAAGGCTTATTCAGTGTTTCTGTTACCTTTATAACCCCAATGACATGGAGTGCCTTTTACTTAGAAGGTTAATTTCTTGGTAAATGAGTTGAACACAGCAGATGAGAAGAGCTTCTAATTTCCCTATGTATGCCATCAACTATTTCAAAATTGAGAAACAGAACAGGTGACAGTTTTGTGCCCTGAATCATTAAATGAAATAATTTTACTACACTTTGCAAAGCAACACATGCTAGTAACGGTGATACAATTAGGGAACAATTTAGTGGATACCTTTACTTGAACAGCTATAGCAATTAACATGGCCAAATGAGAATATGATCCTAAAAATATTTGCTCTGAATGTACTTCATGATTTTAATTTTACCAGATGTTAATACTTCCATTTAATAAGAAAAAGCAGGGACTAGGTTTCTTTTGAAGTATTATGAGTGACTCTTTCATTTCATCATTTGTCTCTGCACTGCAGACTCTGTTCATTTGAAAGGTATTGATTTACCTTCTTTTCTAAGGAGCACCTACAAGGGGACACCATCACCAAGAAGGTGTGATGCTTTGAAGACGATATTGTCTAACTGTGTTTTCATTTTCACCTTTCATTTTTCCAATGCTGCACGTTCGTTTTGGGAATTCTAATCCTTCTTGCCTTTGTTTCATAATCTATGTTAGCATTTATTCTAACTTTTACCTCTGTGCACATTTGAAATGTTACCAGCCTTCCACCTTCAGAGCATAAAATAAAAACAGAACGAAATATCTTCTACCTTTTCTGTTTCCCCCTCAATGAATTCCACTTATAAAAAGAAAACACACCCAGGAGCTGAAAATAGGAATTGTTACTAACTATGTACCAAATACCAAATACCCATTGTCTTATTTCTTTTTCATTCTGTCGGTTATGCTGAAATTCAAAGAGAATGGTGAGTTGATAAGAGGGAGAAGAAAAAAAGCCAAGATCTAGGTCAAATTATTTCACTCACACTCCCCGAACTGTAATATAGTATGACATTCAAATCCATCGTCTCTTTAGGCCTTCTGCCCCACACCAGCTCAAGCCCTCATTATCTGTAGTCTGCACTATTGAAACAATCTCCTGCCTGGTCTTTCTGTTTTAAGTCTCTTTTCCTTTATATCAAGTCCGTGTTTTACAATGCACCAGCACTGGCCTCTAAAACAGACACCATATCTATTAAAAAATCCCTAGAGCGATCACTTCTGCAGAGAAAAGACCCAAAACAGGCCAGTATGCTACTCAAGGCTCTCTGTAACCCTGTCCCAAGTGAGCCCCCGCCCCCCACCCCACCTCCACTCTGGTCCCTCTGTGCTCCAGCCACACCAGACCGTTTACTATTGCCAGTCCAAGAATTTGGAACCTCCTCCCTCCTCCCCAATTCTGCAATGCCTCACTCCCTCAGACACATTTGAAATGCCACTTCCTTCGGGATGCTTTCCTTGAGATCTTTGATCTCCACAAAGAATCAATCTTTTCTCCCTTTGTACTATGAAGGCACAAAGGAGATCATTTTTTCTCTCTCTCTCATGACATTTGTACATCTGCTTTGGTCTATGCTATATAGAGCTAGTTCTTCTCATCCCCTGGCTTGCAAACCACTTTGGTTAGAAACTGTATTTCAGTAACCTCTTCAATGCCTTTTCATCTGTATACTCAATACATGTGGGTTAAAGGGATTGTGAAAAAAACATTTCACATTAATTTAGAGGTTTGTTTGTTTGTTTCTGTAGGATTAATACTGACTCCTGAAATGACTAAGTTGCTAACTTACATAACTGAATATATCTAACATAGCTTTAACTTGAAAATTGAATAATGAGAAAATGAACATGATATACTTGAAAGTGAAATTCTGTAATTCTGATGCCTGGTTATTTTCTACTTGATTAAAACAACTGTTTTTGCACTTTCTATTCTACACAAAGCTTTAATTTGGGGCATATTTATACATGTCTTCAGAGGTTGCAAGCTGGTGGCCTGTGGGCCAAATGGCCCTTGAAACCACACATGTACGCGGCTTGGCCCATAGAAATTTTTTTTTTTTTAATTTTTGAACCGACACTTAAAATTGATATATTTTACATACAAATTTAGATTTTTACCTTTCTTGAAAAAAGTCCTCCACTGCTGGGCCCACATGCTTATAAAGTAACATGTGTGTTTAATTTTCCACAATCCTCACCATTCAGATGCACATTGTGTACAAATGAACTTGCTCCCGGTATAGAATTTTCCTGGTCCTTCTATACATTTTGAATCGGTGGCCCTGGTTAACATAACTGTTTTTCTTCTTCATTGATTTAATATTTTTATTAAATGCTATAATTTATACAGCTGGACTTTGAAGCCACATTGTGTTCAACTTTATGTCATTACTTGGCCTTTTCCTTATTTCTTCCAGAAGATGAAAGTTGTTGCAAAATGAACAAAATGGCAAATGAATCAGTCAGGTGAGGAGGTGGCAGGGTTTGAAATGTCACCTTTGTTGTCCCGTCAAAGAGTTAATATTTGATTCTACTATACTGAAAGTTTATATGTGGACAACGTAAAGTTATAGTGGTCATCTTAAAACCAGTACTCCTTAAGCCTTACTTTATAGATGATAAGACAGATCAGACACAGTTAGGAATATTAATGCCCTGCGAGGTGTTTCTAATAGACTTATAAGGGACTGTGTGTTTAAGTAACCTCTAACCCCTTCCAGTGGAGGTGAGTAGGGTCATTTCCACAGACTGGTGGCTGGCTTCAAAGCTGGGGTCTGGGGAGTGCCAGGAATGCATCCTTCCCGGTCTCTCGGCCAGTCCACCTCAATTAGTCTCATATTTACTTTCTTGTGCTCATTCACATTTCACTTTTGAAGGCTGAGACAGGCTGTCTCCATCTGTCATAGGGTTAAATAACCATCTCCAATTTCAGGAGATTCAGTGAGCTAGAAAATACAGCTCTGAGCCAATCAACTTCTAAAGAACACATTTCTATAACAACTAAGAGGAACATAGAAAACACTGTCCATTCGGGTTTTGTGAATGTCACTTTCCATCTCCTACAAGACACAAAAGCACGTGAAGATGAACCTCAGTGACTTCCTGCTACTCATGTGTGGCCTTGACCCCTCTTAATATCATCCACATTGCAATTATAAATGACCCTCTTCATGAATGATATCCATCCAAACCCGAGGACCTGGGATTTTCTGTTCTGCAGCTCTGAAAAGTATACTTGCACTTTCCTATGATGGTTTTTCTGATCAAAGTTTTGGAGTTTCTGCCATAACCCTGGCCTCTCATATTCATAATTTACATGAGAATTCTATTTGTAAGAATGCAAAGAAATTGTACATCTTGTGGAAGTAAAGAAAATCACAGGTCTTAATACTTGCCAAAATAATTTTGTAAAGTAGAGTGAGAATATTAATAATCTGAATGATAAAAGTATATTAATATACTTATATTACATCATATGTTTATATAATTAAACAAAAGTTTCATTTTATTTTAAAATGTTTGTTTAATCACATGGTGAAATTATAGACAACTGTATACTTTTGGAATTTAAAAGGAAAATGTCAAGATATATTACCAAGCAAATTCTATCCCTATTTGGCTTTTTGAGGATTCCATTAATCAAGGAGTAGTAAATTCACTAAAATAAATATTCTTTGTAGGGCCAACATTGCTCTATATTTCAGTCCAATCGTAGAAGGGTTCTCTGCTGGATCTGAAAAGATGTTGCTTTGCTATTTATCTCCTCATGTGCCGAACATGTAAGGATAACAGCACCTTTCTCTAGAAGCTAAGTAAACTGTACAATGTGTTGTCAAATTCTAGGTCTTGTTAACACAGATGATAAGCATCCCCTTGCACATCCAGTAATAGCATATGGAAGCCAGTATAGGTGTGTTTTCACCTGTACATTCAGGGCATAGTGAGTCAAGGAGTGCACCACAATGTACTCTATCTTCCTATGCAGAAGGGTACGTGCGGTTACCTACGCGTCAATTCATACCTGCCTCATGATAAAAGTAAATATTCAGCAACAGTACATGAAGACAGCACTTCATCAAAACCTAGGAATTCAAATCTGAACACGTGTTTCTTAATATGCAGTTCCCTAAAAGATTAGTAATCTGAGTGGCTTTGCTGCTGCAGATGGCATTCCATCACTGCCGGGAGCCAGTCCATCCTTGCTGTTTCAAGGGACCTGGCATATATGGCATACTGTTCTTAATATGTTTGCTCACCTTCTTGGCACTATGTGTTTTAACCAAGGTCTCTGAGAAAGGTTGTTTCCCCAGGTAGGGATTTTCCCCTGAAGTTAGGGAGGGAATAAAACCTCTTAACTAAGTGCCAGACGGGTAATTAATCACTTCAACTACGAACAATCATGCTTAAGCTACATAATCTTTACTCCCTGGAATGGAGATAAGAAACGCCCTAACCTTTGTAATAGAGATTGATAGGATTGGAATCAACTGGTATAAATACAGATGTAACAACACAGAACTTAGAAGACAGAACTTAGAAGACAGAACCTACACAGAGCCTAGAGACAGAAGAACTTCGCTGGAGAGAACATGGCAAAAGATCCTGGACAGAAACTGGCAACAGAACCTAGAGACAGAACCTAGCGAGAGAACATGGCAAAAGATCCTGGACTGAACCTGACTACAGAAATTGGCAAGAGAACCTGACGAGAACCTGGTGACTGAACCTGGCTGGAGAACCTGGTGACTGAACCTGGCTGGAGAACCTAGCGGGGAACATGGCTACAGAACCTGGCTGGAGAACCTGGAGAACCTAGCAAGAGAACATGGACACAGAACCTGGCTGGAGATCCGAACCAGAACTTCGCTGGAGATCCAGACCAGAACTTGGCTGGAGATCCTGGCTAGAGATCCTGGCTAGGCTGCTGATCAACTGAAGGCTGTCTCCGTGTCATTCCTTCTTCGCCGACTCCATCCACACCTTTGGGGACGCCTGGACCTGCTGGGGTTGGACCCCAGCACATCACCTCTGCGTTTTCTAAAATGGCCTCTTAGAAACAGGGCAAATGTTTCTATGTTAAGAGGTAAAGAAAAACTATAAATACTTCTTTAAATAATTCACTAAAACAATTATAATTTTATGAATTTTTTACATTTAATAAACTTCTTTAACTCAGTTATAAGCAATATGACAGTATTTTGAAAATGTTTCCATACAATTATGCTGCCTTTTTCAGAATAACTTCCATACTAAGACTTTTCAATTTGCTTTTATGGAATCATAAATGTTTGGTACTAGAACTGGTCATAATTCAGCAACCACAACTGACAAATATAGAAATGACAGCTCAGACACTGTGAGAATTGCTCAAAGTCATGTAGCAAGCTAGGGGTGGGATCATCAGGGGAGTCAAATTAAACAGATTAGCAAGTTAGTTATCTTATCTTGCAGTTTTTTTGCTATTTTATTTAAATTATAAAAGAACAAGTCTAATCCTTTCTTCAATGATCAATGTCATTGGGAAATTAGACAATATAAATGCAAACAAATGGGTTTTGAAAGCTGATGACACAAAGGCAATTTCAACATCTATATTATTTCCCTAATAAAAACACTGAAAAAAGCAATTAAAATTTTTCAAAACCCATTCATGACAGTGGAGCAGCAGTCTAGTTGCTCAAGCAAGGGCGTATCAAGTTCAAATCAGCTCCTGAGTTTCTACTTAGTCCTAGTCAGTGTTTTTCATTTAAGATGAATGTGCAACTAATGGAAGCAATGTGAGTTCATGAATGGATTCCTGTTCCATATCTCCTTGATTTTTTTTTTTGAAAACACACACACACACACACACACACACACACACACACGCACCTAAACACTCCATTAAATCATAGGGGGAAGTGACAGGAATTACTTTAAATTAATCTTACCCTGGAAGAACTAGACAACTCAAAAACAAAACAAAGAGTATATTCTTATTTTTTAATGTGGCTGAAATACAGATTTCCCTGTCTCCTGGGTAAAAAGAGATTATCTATGCATTAAAATAAAAGAACGACCATGTATGTGACTATTACAAAAACAAAACAAAACAAAATGGTGGAAGAGTTAAAAATGAAAGACAAAAATCAACTTTCCAGAAAATGTCTAAAATAAAAACACCATTTAAAAAACCAATCACTTTTAAAAAGATGAATTTCCAAGTCCACTAAATATACATTACTTGGAATCAAAGGATATTTGATTCCAAGGATATTTCCAAGGATAGCCAAATAGGACATTATTTATTTTGCTCTATTATTATAACAAATCATCCTTGTTCATAACAGCCTACATTTATAACTTACCATTAAAGAGACAGTAAAATTTTTTGGCTATATGCCAATGGAGAGAAGCAGAAGTAAAAATAGCCCAGTAAACTGGTATCCCAGAAATCACAAATAATTCCTTTGGAATAAACTGTATGACTTCAATTTTCTATTTTAGTAGAAGATGAACCCCCCCCCTCCTACTTTACTTCCTCCACACTAATTAATGTTCATTATAGTCCTATTGTCTGGACTCAATCCAGTGATGAGAGAGGATTTGAAAAGGCAGGCAGGGTTAAAAAAAATCTGCAATTGATGAAATCATAGCTGTGTAAGTGTCCTATGATACAAGTGACAAAAAGCACCCTACTATACATGGGACATACTCGCCCCTACCCAGAACTGGAAGAGTATATGCACGTTACCAGTTCAACTTAAAGCAGGCGGTGCTCCCTGTGCTAACACAGTGCTCTCCCAAGCAGCAGTGTCTACTCTGTTGGAAACATTATTGGGTCTGTGATTTCTGGGCCCCATCACAGACAGGGACGACTGTGAAAATCAATTACTGTCGAATTCTAGGAAACCCCTAACACAGCAATGAAAGCAAATTGCTTTTGCCAAGAATCACTTGTAGAAACTTGGGGAAAATCACTAGGAGCACCATCCTTATGCACAACCAAAGTTATTAAACCTTTAAAAAATGTCAAGTTGGGTCATGTCTGAGTTTCCAGCCTGAGCAAAGAGGCAATTCCCCAGGACCCTGAGGAAAAGGAAGGCTGTTAATAAAATGAGAAGTCTCTCAAGCCTCAAGCTCTGAGTGTTCCCAAGGCTCATGGAGCCCAGCATAAGAAGGGTTATAAGTGGAAATTCAATTACAGCAATGGTTGCTTGTGGTCATGGGGTTCTTTTAAAGCAGGGGTGGGGAACCTTTTTTCTGCCAAGGGCCATTTGGATATTTATAACATCATTCATGGGCCATACAAAATTATTAACTTAAAAACTGGCCTGCTATATTTGGTCAAACATTTAATTAACTCAGCCGTAATTGTCCAGAATATGATTTCACCCCTAATGCCTTGGCAGGGCCAGACCAAATGGTTTTATGGGGCTCAAGGGGCTGGACATTCCCCACCTTTGTTTTTAAGATTAATATGAACCTAGATGAAAAGAAGATACAGAACTGCATCTATTCTTACGCTTTTATATAGCACATCGATTTTTAACCTTTTTTATTTTAACATCTCATGGCCCAAATACACTAATTACTAAAATTCTGCAGCATGCCAAAAACTATATTTTTTTGCTGGTAAAAAAAAAATAGGTATAATTTTGATTCATTCACATTAGGTGGCGATTGTTATGTTGGCTGTTGTCATTTTTCATTGGACAATGTAAGGGAAAAGAGGTCAGTGCCCCTTACTAAATAGTCAGGTATTGCATATTTTAAAAATTTCTGTAACTCACCAGTTGAAAATCGCTGATATAGAAAATGGGAAATAAGACAAGAGAAAGGTCACAGTCTGAGAGAGTAGAGCCTAGTTCTACCAATATTAACATAGTTAGTGTACAATCTTAACAGGCCCCTCACACTCACTTGCAAAATATATCTTAGTTGTGGGGCTGCCTGAAAAAGTTAAGGGATTAAGAAGTATAAATAGGCAGTTCCAAAATAGTCACAGGAGTGTAAAGTACAACATAGGGCAGTGATGGTGAACCTTTTGAGCTCAGCGTGTCAGCATTTTGAAAAACCCTAACTTAACTCTGGTGCCGTGTCACATATAGAAATTTTTTGATATTTGCAACCATAGTAAAACAAAGATGCATATTTTTGATATTTATTTTATATATTTAAATGTCATTTAACAAAGAAAAAACAACCAAAAAAATGAGTTCGCGTGTCACCTCTGACACGCGTGTCATAGATTCGCCATCACTGACATAGGGGATATAGTTGATAATACTGTAATATCTATCGATGGTTCAGATGGGTATCAGATTTATCAGGTTGATCATTTACTAAATTATATAAATGTCTAATCATTGTCACAAAGCGGAAACTAATATAGTACTTTATGTCAACTGTAATTAAAATTTTTGTAATAAAAATAAAAAAAAAAAACAAGGCAAAAAAAATTGCCTCTGAAATAAGAAAACAGAAGTGATAGAAATAGTAAAGCAGCAGGAATTCAGCTTCTGATCTTGAACCTGACATTTTTGGTAATGACATTTTGACAAATCTGCTTTGGTGCTCCATTTCATTTGTCATAGTGAACTTCTCATTCTCCCATTGAACAGATTTCCAAGTGCCCGCCATAGTGATCAACTTCGGGTTCACACACTGCACCATTCTTCAGTGAGTTGAACAGACGCAATCACCCACATACCTGACTCAGTTTGTCAGGATAAACGTTAGATGAGTTAACGTGCGGGGAATCATCAAGCACTACATGACGTAGGACTTGACTGAGGTCATGGGTTGAATTCCAGTTCGGTGAGGGGAGTATTTTATTGGCAAGAAGAAGAATGTCAAACTGAACTGTTCAGAATTCTTTAAGAATTAAGTGTTAAATCCCTCCAAGGCTGACACTGCAGCATAATGCTCCTTCTGTCTAATTTCTAAACTCTATAAAATTATTTCCATGAAAAGAATCCATTTGCTCTACATACAATCACAAAAGCATTAAGAAAAGCACTGCGTCTCATTTTATATATTGATTTTCACAGAAACAGTTCAGTGACACGTAAAGGAACCTTCTTACCTTGAGGTGGTCAAAGGAAGCTCAACCTGAACTTTGTTTTCTTTTTAAGAAAACTTATGCTTATACTTATTAATGGCATTATGGTTGTCTAATTCATAAAAACCAGAACATCGTAGCCTCTTGAAGATGACAGGTCCTGAACAAGTAGCCTTTTTATTTAGGAAGATAATATGATTTTCCTGGGATTTCTTTCTACCCCAATTAACACTCTAACCAATTGCGCATTCTCTTTTTCTGGCAAAAGGCCTTTCAAGACTGAAGTTTTTTTGTTTTTTTTTGTGTTTTTTTTTTTGGACCTGTTATATCCAAGTTAAACAGACTACTCATATAACACACATGCTGTTGTGAACTTTCTTGAATACTCACAAATTCTCAGCATAGTACAAAAATTAATCTGTAGTCAGTAAGTCTGACTTATGCCCTAAAACTTAATTACAGTTAACCTTCAGTCTAAAGACACCCTAAATTTTCCTTCTATGACTTAAGATAATTATGATGACATAAATGTACTGATGAATGGCCGCCACAGTACTGATGTACTGATGAATGGCCGCCACTGTTCATCTGATTGGAGAAACACTAGAAAACATCTTCGCTGGGCTCTGGCAGCTCTGAAGAGGGTTGATCACAGCTTTTGGTAATAAGTAGATACAGAATGCAGTCTTTCTGGCTCCACATTAGTTCCATGTAAATGACTGTCTTTCCATGTTTTATTGTATTCATATCATGAATAGTATCAAAGACCTTTTCTTCTTTAGTTTAATTGGTCACCTAAATAATACTAATAAATATATTCTGTAAAAATATTATATGTTTAGTGTATGATCATACGCAGAATCAACCTTGTGATATGTATGATGTGTATTGTGTATGTGTGTGTGTGTGTGTGTGTGTGTGTGTGTGTACATTTTTGTTTGCTTGCTTGTTTAAGACAATTATTGTTTAAGGTGTGATTTTTGCTTTTCCCTTCAATCTCTATTCCTGGCCACTTTGTTTCTCATTCTCATATTTTGCATAGAAGAGAAGTAGGATATAGTTCATTAAATAGCACATAGCATACATCTCATATACTAGTATATGTTCATACTCTAGAGACCCTGATGACTGTGATATCCCAGTTGGCTGCTGAATAGGCCATTTACAAATATCATATTAACCAAGACAAGACAAAGAGAACCAATGGGTTATTCAAAATCCCTCAGGGTCCTAGCTCTTTAACAGAACAAACCTTGAGCTAAATCTGACCACCATTTGACTGAACAAAGTTCTCATACTCTAAATTTCTCATAAATATCTTTTAATCCCCCATTTTGCTTATTTTATTTACCATATGTGAAAAATAATATAACATTAGTATAAATAATAGCTCTCATTCTGGCTTGTCTACAGGTTTTGAATCCACAAATTTGGATAGAGAAACTTTATCTACTTAAGATGCATTATTGCCATGTGGACAACATGGATGGATCTTGAGTACCATGCTAAGCAAAATAAGTCAGACAGAGAAAGTAACGTACCATATGATTTTACTCATATGTGGTATATAAAACTGAAATCAATAAATGAACAAACAAGTAAAACAAATAAAAACTCATAGACACAAATAACAATATGGTTGGTGGTTACCAGAGGGGAAAGTGGGTGGGGGTAGTACAGGGTAAAGGGAGTTAAATATAAGGTGACAAAAGAAGATCTGACTTTGGGTGCAATAACAGTTGATATGTCACAGAATTTTACACTTGAAATATACATCATTTTATTAACCAATGTCACCCCAATAAATTAAGGAAAAGTTGCATATGCCTATCTGTGATTGAGATATATTACACCTGCAAACTACTTGTGTATAAAACAGCAAAAATAGCAAATACAAAGTGGTCAAGAGAATGTTGGTTTGACTGCCACAAGAATGCTAGAGATAGGCCTTTAGAGAGTAGATGGTGTGATCTGAAATGCAGATGATTTCACCATAAGGGAGTGGGGGCTGGAGGATAGCAGGGAGGGAGGGCAAAGATCATTTCTCTGAAGTCACAGTGCAGGATATTATGGTATTCAGCCTCTAATGATTTGGTATTTTCTTTGGATCTTAAAAACTTTTTCAACTTCAACATTATTAAAATACTAATATGACTAGCAAGAGTAATATCTTAAGCTATAGGTTGCAAACTGAAATCTCATGGCCAATATTAAGCCACAGACAAAATTTTTATGACCTATACTGTTTTATACATTGAAGTAGTATTTAATATCAGGAGGTTTTATGCTTTACTTTATGAGTTAACACATTAACCAGAATTTCTTTACCTTTATTTTAAGGTCCTGGGACCTTTGTAGAATCTAATGAAGCCATGTGCCCCTTAATTCATTGTTACTTCAAGAAAATGTATTGAACAGTTACTAGGTAGCAGTCCCATTCCACTTTCTGGAGTACTTAGCAGTGGAAAAAACAAATAAACAAACAAAAAACAAACAAGATAAAAAATAAAAATAGAAAAACAACCATGTTCTCAAGGAATTTTTGATCCAGAAGGGGGTAGACAAAAAATAAGTAGCTAAGTACATTATGTAGCACACTAGAAGGTGCTGTGCTCTGGGGAGACACAGTAGGAAAGGGGGAGACAGGGATGCAATTAAAGAGGTGATCAGACAAGTGCTCACCAAGGACCTACTGTTTGAGCAAAGCCATGAAGTTAGTGAGTGGGCCATAGAAATGTCTTCATTTTATTAATGCATATTTAACAGCATACAACACACAACATTTTCCTAAAGATTTCACATTCTGTACTCCCCAGTGTCCCATTTTTTTCCTGAATTGTCTGGTCTATTACATTTTCTCTTCTTCATTCCATTCTCTTACCTTTGGGAGCTACAGAACTGACTGCCAAAACAGCATCTATTTCCTGCCATAGACTACTTTTATATGCAAGTCAAGTCAGCTTTTGACATCAGTTTCTCTCTGGCTATGGATTCTTTCAAGCATTTATTTTTTAAAATAGTTTACTGAGACCTACTATATGTCTGATACTCACTAGAAGCATTGAGGATTCTGTTACGGGCTACACTGTGTCCCCCTCAAATGTATATGTAGCCCCGAGCCACAGTAAATCAGACTGTGATTGTATTTGAGATAGTGTCTATAAAGCGATAACTTAAGTTAAATGAGGTATTAGGGTGGGCCCTTATTCAATGTGACTGGTGTCCTAAGAAGAGGAGATGAGGACACAAACAAACACAGAAGATCATGTGAAGACACACACAAAAAAGGATGATGGCCGTTCAAAAGCCAAAGGAAAGAAAAATCCAACCCTGCCAACATCTTGATATTGGACTTCTAGGCTCCAGAACCATGAGAAAAAAATATTTCTGTTGCTTAACCCTCCCAATCTATGATACTTTGCTATGGTAGCCATAGTAAACTAATTTAAATATCACATAGGGGGGAAAAACAAACAAACAAATAAAAATCCTTGTGCACTCTTTGTGCTTGGCTTCTAGGCTCTTCTCTATTATACTCCCCCACTTAGCACACCACTCCCAGCGAGTCCCATCCCTCTGGATCCTACTGTGCATTGGCAGCCTTTATGGAAAGTGCCCACACTAGTTTATCCTCTGACAACAGAGTTGGGCAGGGCCTCCAACAAACTGACATAGAAACTTCTAAAATCTTCTCAAAATTGTAGGTTATTTTAGTAGCAAGCTACACGTATCTAAAAATGTGCTAAAACAGATGGAATTCCTAATAACATTTTTGGAAAGCATGATATAGATATAAAATATTCATTAAAGAAGAAGATTCAATATTTCACAAAAACAGGAAGTAGCTATAGCTTATTTCTCAATATCATGTCAAGGATTCTATTTTTGATTAGTACACTCACGAGGCATTACTTTAAGTGTTATCTAACAGTAAACTTGGTCTCTTAAGGCAAGTTTAGGTTTGTCAGTTAGCAGCTTTAACACCTCACCCAACATATAATCCAGTTTCCTTTAAAAAAAAAATTAAATTGATTTCAGAGAGGAAGGGAGATGGAGAGAGAGATAAAAACATCAATGATGTGAGAGACTCATTGATTGGCTGACTCTTGCACATCCCTTATTGGGGATCAAGCCAGCAATCTGGGCATGTGCCCTAACCAGGAATTAAACTCTGACCTCCTGGTTCATAGGTCAACACTCAACCACTGAGCCACACTGGCTGGGATAACCCAATTTCTTTTAAGCATTTGTGCTATTTAAAATTCAGATTCTCAAGGACATTGTCAAGGCTACAATAGATTACAAAACAAGTTATGCAAAGAAAGCCAAGTTTCAATTTCTAGAGCATATCATTGGATTGTACCTTCTCCTTGATCTCTACCTTAATAGTAAAATATCTACAAAATGATAATGGTTGAGCATCGACCCATGAACGAGGAAGTCATGGTTCAATTCCCGGTCAGGGCACATGCCTGGGTTGCGGGCTTGATCCCCAGTGGGGGAAGTGCAGGAGGCAGCCGATGGATGATTCTCTCTCATCATTGATGTTTCTATCTCCCTCTCCTTCTCCCTTCCCCTCTGAAATCAATAAAACTACATATTTTTTTAAAATATAATATTTTAAATACAGGGTGGGACAAAATTAGATTTACAGTTGTGAGTACATGAAACACAGAGTTTATTCTTGTATTATTTATTAATGTATCATTTTCAATACAAACAACTACAAACCTACTTTTTTCCAAACCTGTATATATGATCTGAGCTTTGAGACTACCCAGTTTTCTTCTCCTTGCCAATCCCCACCTCTAAACCTTACTGAACTCCTTACTCAATCATTGAAATGCAGGTCAGAGGTCACATCCTCCTGCTTTTCCCCTGGTTTCTTTCCACCATCTCCAGCTAGAACTGGGGCATGCTTACATCCTCTCTCTCAGCCTCCCTCATGGCATTTAGGACTCAGGGTTGTAGTTCCCTGATGGCCTGGGCTCCTGAAAGACAGGGGCTGTATCTCTGTATACTTACAAAGAGCCCCTGCTAATGTATGCTGAGTGAAGCAGCATTGATTGCACCCGTCCGAATAACATGACTATTCCTAGGTACCTGCTTATGATTTTAGAACTATTTCTACAGATAGTTTAAGGCTTATTCACTTTTAGCCAAATATTTGAACTTACCATAGAGGGAGAGAATTAAATTAAAATGTGTAAGGAGCTGTGGGTGGGAAATATTTGAACATACTTCAATGTTCATAAGTGATACATATTTGCTTGAAATGAGCTATAGTTAATGACAAAAGTAAATTTATTTTATATTATTTAACTTCAGCAGACACAGCTGAATTGAGAGTCCTCCTTTGGGAGTCACTTTCCGCTTCCTACGACCATTCCTGAAAGAACACAGTGCTCCATGCAGAAAGTGTGCCAGTTCTTCCAAGCCCATTATCAGATCATTATATTGTAAATAGTTTCCTAGCGCTTTGAAAACAGTCTTAAACAAATGCACCTGAATGCAAGACATACACCGGAATAGAGTGTCATACCTGTGACGCCAGCTGATTTATACTACAGAACTTTTTCACCTTTAAAATTTTCAAAATTAGTGAGGAGATCTGCTATAAAATACTACTCCTATTCTTCAGCCTTTGACATTTTTTTAATTTTCTTAGAAGATATTTCCCTTTAACTGTCCCAGGTACTTTACCCTACATTCCCCTGGTGAAGGGGAAAGGTGTCTATTGAAGCACAAGTCAAGTAAAGCCATGAGCTAACAGAGTCCTGTAGATTCATACAGCACACAAATGGAAAATGGCCTTTTACTTTAATTATCCCTAAAATTCAGACAAAAGTAAGATGTCTTTTCTAAAACTGACTTCATCCTTTCAACAGTTCATTATGGCAGAGAAGCAAACTGAATTGTGGAAGATGTGGCAGTTGCTTTTTGGAAATCGCCTCTATAAAAAGTTTCGATTTGGGGAATTAATTTTTTTTCATAGTGTTTCAGCCTTTGCTCTTTGACTGGTCCAAGTCCTTTCCCATCTGGACTGGGAAGGTGGTGCCTGTGGGAAATGCATTGAATAATGGGGTCTTTATTGTTTCTTCACTGAAGTTATGGATGGAATTTAGAACGGTCTTAGGGGCACAGAGGGTACCCTGCACACTGGGAAACAGGCTCAACATGCTGCACTGTCTCTCTTTTTGGCAGTCCACGCTGAGAATGCCTGCGATAGACGGTGCCTGCATGTCACTAAAGAGAAGCAAAAGAACAAGCAAAATGGAAAAGGGGACACTGAGGTAGGGCTGACAAAATGGTCTGTTTACACAGAGAACAGTTCCTTCGGGCTGTCAGAGGCCGTTGCTGAACTGAATTTCAAAAAAGTCCTTATCTTCCTTGAGGATTTCAAATGTAAACTGTTTCCTTTTCATTAGAATGTGCTAGGGAACATTCAGCATTCCAACTGATTGGATCTCTAAAAATCTGCTATTATTTTCATGTTAAAAAATGACACACCTGTGGTGATGAAAAAAAAAATAAAATTTTTTTTGAAATGACACACTTGTTTGATACTTCCATCCTGTTTTGAAATGGCACCGTAGTAAGGAACGATGTGGGGCTCCTTGTTAAAAATTATTAAGGATCTCAAGATGGTGACAGCAGAGCATTAAAACAATCACAGGGGCCCAGCCACATGGCTCTGTGATTGAGCATTGACCCGACCTATGAACCAGTCAGGGTACATGCCTGGGTTGTGGGCTTGATCCCCAGTAGGGGGCGTGCAGGAGACAGCCTACCGATGATTCTCTCTGATCATCGATGTTTCCATCTCTTTTTCCTTCCCCCTTCCTCTCTGAAATCAATAAAAAATGTATTTTTTAAAAATTAAAAATATTAATAAAATAAAATGAGCACAGGGCCTTCTAAGAGTGACTACACAGGTGGATGTCCATGAAGCCAGCCCTGCCAGACAGGCCTTTTGAACTCTGTGCACTTTAAACAAAGACAGAAAATGATTAGCTGGATTGCTCTGATTTGGGTCAAGGACCCCTACTTCAGGAGCCACTTAAGCCTAAACTGAAAGTCGGGGCACAGTGCCAGCTTTGAGTAACACTGCTGCTTCATCTGCTCTTAAACTAGCTTCAGAACTACAGGTTTTGCCCAGGTGTTTGAGAAAGGAGGCTGAAAGGATCATTCTTAACACAGGGAAGAAACTGAATTATCCTATTGGTTTGGAGAAGGTTATGATTCAACTTCCTCCTTAGACAAATAAATATGGATTTCTATATGAACAAGGCTCTTCTATGCAAGTCATTTACTATACATTTTACTAAGGCACGCAGCTCCTTTTTAATAATAAAAAAACACATTAATTTAAACTTAACATGTTGACTCAATGATTTAAAAAATAATGCTTGATGATTCTACATTTTCTAAAAATCAAAAACAAAAACAGACACCAAATATCTGGTTCTGTGCTCTGAGATAAATTATACATTGAGCAGATGAGACCAACAGGCCCATAATAATTACTCAAATATTACCTACTATAGAAAAACCCAATGAAAGGTAGAACATGAATTCTATGTTCTGAATATGCAAACTTTCAGATCTAGTGAAATGTATGTCTTTTACAATAACATATAATAAATGAAAAATAGACTCCATTTTTTTCTGGGTTTCAAATCTCAAAATTTTGCAGCTAAAATTGATTTAAGAAATTATTTCTACCTTATGTTCACATCAAACTCTTTCTGATAACAAGTTTCTGAAATCCTACCCATCTTTCAAGGTCCATATGAAATCATCTGTAAGTCCTTCAAACTGCATCTTTACTTTTTCCTGTAAAAATTAGCCCCCTCATCAGTACTTTCTATCTCATTAATGGCACTGATTATGTAAGTATTTTGCTTCATGGTTGTTTGCATTTCTTCTCATATTCTCTTTTAGAAAAATCTCTATATAGTATCAAGAATTTTACTAACTAGTACCAGATA
This sequence comes from Myotis nattereri, assembly GCF_964212035.1. NCBI lineage: Eukaryota > Metazoa > Chordata > Mammalia > Chiroptera > Vespertilionidae > Myotis > Myotis nattereri. The sequence continues at coordinate 173,448,984 of NC_138076.1, forward strand.
TGACATTTTATTTAAAATAATTAAATAATTAATTAAATTAAACAAAACTGACAACCTAGGAAAAAAATGGATAAATTCCTAAAAACATACAACCTGGCAAGACTGAATCATGAAGAAATAGAAAATCTGAACAGACTGATTGCTAGCAAGGAGATTGAATCAGTAATCAAAACCCTCCCAAAAAACAAAAGAGGTTTCACTGATAAATTCTCCCAAACATTCAAAGAAGAACTAATACCAATTCTTTTACAACTCTTCCAAAAGAGGAGGGAACACTTCCAAACTCATTTTATGAGGTCAGCATTACCTGATAAGTTTGTCAACTAGTATAACTGAGATCACAGTTCTGAGACAAAGAAAATGCTAAAGTAATTAATGTAACAGGACCTCAGGAGTAACAGGAATTTTCAGGTCCTTAACCAGTAATAGTAGTTTATATTTCTACAATACTTTACAATTACAAAATGCTTTCATCTAAGTTATCCAATTAAACCCTCACAACATTAAATTTAGGAGAGCATGGTATTCAATTCAGTGAGAGAGAAAAAGGTAGAGGCTTAGAATGGTTATGAGACTTGTTCAAAGAAGGCAAGTTGTAGACTCAGATTGCACTAGACCACTAAGGGAGAACAGTGGGAAAAATAAAATTAGGCTAAGAGGCATAACAATAACTACTAGCATTGACAGTCTTTGCATAAGGTGAAAAATTTGCAAGTTATACTTCAAATTAATATATTAGGTACCTGTAAAAACTTCCCTAGCATATTTATATTGTCATAATGACAATCTGTTGAGACTCCAATGACTATCAGCAAGATGGCCTTTGAACTACTAGCCATAATGCAAACAAAACCGGTAATATAACTTGCTTTACTATTCTAAGAGTAGAAATAAGAATGTATAGTTTTGTTTATTCCAAACTCTCTATACACCACTGGGACAATAACCGTGATATTAAAAAAGGATATAAACAGCACCATCAAGCAGGTAATGCTGGCCTTCTGCACCCTCATTTCATGAATTCACCACTGGCATTGTAGTTCTCAAACTTGAGCATGCAGAAGCCTAACTTGAAGAGCTTATGGCATAGATCTAGTTTTCTTCCAGATAACTAAATAGGGAATAGTAAAAAATCTGAGGAGTCTACAGCTCGGAGGTAGTTTCAGGAGTAGCTCTGGGGTTGGGCTCTGGAGTCTGCATTTTGAACAAGTTCTTCAAGAAGCTTACATAGTAATTTCTATACTCTGATTTTAGAAACTTCTCCTACAAGTCCTTAGATAACACTGTCTTAGATACAGACTGCCCAATATGCAATGCTCATTTTACTAAGGGGTTCCTAAACACTAAGAAATCCTTAAGACTTGCTAATGGTGGGAGCTCCATCCAGGTAATAGGTGTTAGGGGAAATATTTTGGTCGGGGAAGCAGGAATCATTCTCCATTATCACAGTCTACTGTATTTCCAAATAGCTTGGTTTAAAGGCAGTTTCTCCATCCTAGAAAAACACATGCATCTCCAAGGAGTCTTTTTAATTTCACAAATACATCTCATAGCTCTTTAAAAGGCTGAGAACCATCTATAAAGTGAGAATATTAGACTTTACTAACTATATCACTCTTCCTTGACCATTTAAAGCTTTTCAGACATTCTTTTTCTCTCAAACAGACAAGTCACTTAGTTTTTCTAAGGCCTGATTTCTACATCTCTACCATAAAAGAACGTGTAAAAACAAAACAAGACACGTAAAAGTCACCTATAATGGCTTTTAACTCTAAAATTCTATAAATATTGATCTAATTTTAGGTTGAAGTAGAAAACCATGTTCTAAATAATCTGAAGAAATTAATCCTAAAAACATTATTAAGCCTACATTGTTTTCTTTTAAAAAATGTAACTATTTCTTTAATATTATCCCTACTTATTCTAGCCAGAATCCTAATCAAGTTCAAGTCATGATGATCATTTATTGCTTATGTTTAAGGGATGAAGGAGTTATTAATAGACTAGAGGCCCAATGCACGAAATTCATGCAAGAGTAGGCCTTCCTTCCCCTGGCTGCCAGCACTGGCTTCTCTCTGGCACCCAGGACCCAGGCTTCCCTCTCGCCCCGGCAGGCACCCGGACCTGGGCTTACCTCGCAGCCCCAGCTCCATTCAGAAGGATATCTGGTTTAATTAGCATATTATGCTTTTATTATTATAGATGATATATATAATCAATAGGTTATATAATATATTTAGACCAATAATTATCTCACTAACCCTCTGAACAAACTATAAATCTCACAGTAACCCATATTTAATTTTTAACAACATTTATACAGGAATTACTATATACCAGGAACTTCTTTAAGCTTTTTTCAAATATTAACTCATTTAATCTTGATTATGAGTTTATGGAGTGGGCACTGTTATTATGCTCATTTTAAAGATGAGGATCTAGAGAAGATCAGTGGTACTCCCATGCTATAACCAGTAGGTAGCAGAGCTGAGATTCTAACCCAGGCCCCTTTACTCCAGAGCCTGGGCTCCACATCAATGCTGGATGCTGTTTCCCTGGATCACCTACTGACAAAAGCTTGCTACAGGTTAATCAGGAAATAGGATTTTGATGAAAGAGTCCCTTATATGTAATCAGGAAGTCACTTAAAATGTAATTTTAATGTGGGCATTGCATGCCTTTATGATTTTTACTGAAACAAAGAAAGGTAGTGCTGTTTGGTGAGAATGATGGAGATGCCTGCTGTTTATGACCATCCTGAGTCTGTTCTTGAAATAAATTTTTTTTTCATCACCACTACTAAACCCCTAATCCAATCTGCCATCTAGCATGTGAACTACTGGCTGGCTAAGTGGTCTCCCTATCTCCAGTCTGACTCTTCAAATCTACCCACGACTTTTCAGCCACAGTAGTTTTCATAAAATGTTGATTATGTTACTTTATTGCTTAAAAACTTTATTGGGTTCCTATTTTTCTTAGGATTAAAAAAACACACCCTAATTTTAGTTGGGTTACCATATAATTTAATATCAAATTGGAGCCCTTTTAATAGTAGGGCCATTATTAATCATTTTGCCAGATCAACAAGGTTGCCCAGGGCAACCCAGATGTGTGGTCAGTCTGCTTGTTAGATATTGATTGAATTAGTCCCTTCAAATGCTCCAATCCTCGATGAGAGCCATTCTTCTACCCAACTTTCTTTCAGTTCCTATAATACACTGATTTTCCCCACCTCAGAGCTTATGGGCATAATCATATGTCTGTTTAAAAAGTTTTGTCCCCAAATCTTTGCCTAACACATTACCTGTTCATGTTTCAAGTTGTGCTATACATATCACTCTTCAAAGAAGACATTCCCAACCCCCCAAATAAAAATCACCCTCACCTCACTCCCATTATTCCTTCAAACATCTAAAACTTTTCTTTCATACATTTGCTAGAATTACTAATTTCCTATTTGTTTAATGCCTCTATTATTTTGCCAAAGTACAGTTCTTAAGTTCTAGTATAACTAGTACCTACCACATAAGCTGCTTATTGGAGAAGCTGGGTAAATATTCTTTGAATTAATGAGAATGAATATTTTTTAAAATGAGAAATAGAGGACAAGTAGTCTGCCACAGAGAGTACTGATTTGACTTCAGACTATTCATATAAAACAACATAGGGATGTCAATCTTTTCAAATCAACCAATGAAAGCACAACTAAGTGAAACAACAAATTATGTTTCTCTCTCTCTTTTTATCTCCCTCCCCCTCTCTAAAATCAATAAATGATAATAAATAAATAAAATAACTGAGGTAGGAAAAACCCCACCTACCTAAACAAAAACCTTGTTGTATAAACTTCTAGTTCACAAAAGACAAACAAACAAGGGAAAACAGTTGGAAGAAAAATATAATTAATTGCACTGATATCATAATAAGTCTACATGATAGCAATATTTTGGTGTGGGCAAAATAAATCCTTAAATATCTATATAGGAATTTATGCTCCTATATAATCTCATCACAGCCAAGAGAGAGTTTGGAATGTATACTGGTAGAAGGCAAGATCACCTTACCGTGACAGTGGGCTTCTCTCACTGTTGGGCCTACTGACACAGTGCCAGTTAAAGGTTTATTCTATTCTAGGGTACAGTAATGTGGGAGAAAAAATGCAAGTGACGTTTTTCTTTAAATTAGACTTAAGGCACATATACCTATTTTAGGAGTCTTGTATAAAGGAAACTGGTATTTAAAAGGACTAATAAAAAAAGAGGCCCTGACAGAAAAACACCTACAGGTGAGTAAACAATTAACGTCATTATTATGAGTCTCTGGTCCCATTGAAACCTATAATCCCTTAAACTATGTTTTTGTATCAATTTTGGCTAAAATAGATGGCTTTTACTCTGCCTATATTGATCTTCAACAGCTTATCAAATTCAAAAACATTTTCACACATACACATATAGGTTTCTGGGCCTGCTGCCGAAAGCAGCCAATTATCAAGTCATCAGAAGTATCTACAGGTGGCCTTTTCCCTGTTTTTCTTCTGATTTTGTTAGGGTCGAAATTTCAGAATAACAGTTTTCTGATTAAGATTATATCTGTCTGTTTAAATGATTAGCACTCCTATGCTAATCATATTATATAAGCAACTCAGACAATGACCAGTGAAAAAGTAATCTAAGCAACTTTCTGTAAGTACCATGGAGAGAGAAATAAAAAGACACATACAAAAGAGATAAGAATCTTCCCTTACATTCTACAATGGATTTCCCCTCTAAAACAACCAAAGCAAAACAAACAAACAAACCCTGAAGTTATCTTCTAAGAATAATCCCAGGACAGGCTGGCTTCTGGAAATTAAAACCCTCATCTATAATCTATGAATCCCTATACTCTAATACTTTTCCTCTCACAGAATAAATGGAACTAGTAATTATTTCAATAAGGCTACTAATGTGTAAAATACCCCGGTGTGACGAGTCTGGGAATTGAGACTATTGACAACAACATAACTTACCTTCAACTGTATGTACATTTGACCCTTGAACAACACCGGGGTTAAGGGCATCAACCCCCTGCACAGGTGAAAATCCACATCTAACTTCTGAATTCCCAACTATTCACAACAGCCTACTATTGACTGGAAGCCCAATAGATAACAAAAACAGTTGATTAGCACAAATTTTGTATGTTATATGTATAATATGGCATTCTGACAATAAAGTATGCCAGAGTAAAAAATAAATGTTATTCAGAAAATCATAAAGAGGAGAAAACATATTTATAGAATTTATTGGGGGGGGGGAAAATCCCGAGTATAAGTGAGTCCACACAGTTCAATCCATGTTGTTCAAGGGTCCACAGCGTTTGCTCAAGAAATTGCCCTAGCCAGTTTCGCTCAGTGGATGGAGCATTGGCCTGTGGACTGAAGGGTCCTGGGTTTGATTCCGATCAAGGGCACATGCCCGGGTTGTGGGTTTGGTCCCCAGTGGGGATGTGCAGGAGGCAGTCAATGAATGATTCTCTCTCATCATTGATGTTTCTATCTCTCTCTCCCTCTCCCTTCCTCTCTAAAATCAATAAAAATATATTTTTTAAAAAGAAAGTATTGCATTTTTATTGTTTTAATTTAAGAATTATCGCCGAAACCGGTTTGGCTCAGTGGATAGAGCGTCGGCCTGTGGACTGAAAGGTCCCAGGTTCGATTCTGGTCAAGGGCATGTACCTGGGTTGCGGGCATATCCCCAGTAGGAGATGTGCAGGAGGCAGCTGATCAATGTTTCTCTCTCATCGATGTTTCTAACTCTCTATCTCTCTCCCTTCCACTCTGTAAAAAATCAATAAAATATATTTTTTTTAAAAAAAAGAATTATTTGTATTCTGTGGCATTATGTAGACACTAGAGGTTCAATGCATGAAAATTCGTGCAAGAGTAGGCCTTTCTTCCCTTGGCTGCCTGCACCAGTTTCCCTCTGGGACTTGGGCTTCAGGCTTCCCTCCTCCGGCCACTGGCAGGCACCCGGGACCTGGGCTGACATTTTTCTGGCCTTGGCTTCATCAAGAAGGACTTCTGAAATGATCCGGAAGATATCCGGTCTAATTAGAATATTACCCTTTTATTATTATAGACTAGATGCCCGGTGCACAAAAATTTGTGCATTTGGGGGCGAGGGGGTCCCTCAGCCTGGCCTGTGCCCTCTCGCAGTCTGGGACCCCTCGGAGGATGTCCACCTGCTGGCTTAGGCCCACTCCCCGGGGGATTAGGCCTAAGATGGCAATCAGACATCCCTCTGGCAGCCCAGCAGCCCTCAGGGGATGTCCACTTGCCAGCGGGGAGCAGGCCTAAACTGCAGTTGGACATCCTTAGCACTGCTGAGGCGGCAGGAGAGGCTCCTACCACCACCGCTGTACTGGCAGCCATCAGCCTGGCTTGTGGCTGAGCAGAGCTCCCCCTGTGGGAGCACACACACCACCAGAGGGAAGCTCCTGCATTGAGCATCTGCCCTCTGGTGGTCAGTGTGTGTCATAGTGACCAGTCATTCCCAGTCTTTCTGCTGTTAGGGTCAGTTTGCATATTACCCTTTTACTATATAGGATAGAGGCCTGGTGCATGGGTGGGGGCTGGCTGGTTTGCCCTGAGGGTCTCCCAGATCAGAGTGGGGGTCCTGCTTGGGTGCCTGGCCAGCCTGGATGAGGGGCTGAGGGCTGTTTTCAGGCTGGCAGGCGAATGAAGTTCCCAACCTCTCCTTTTTTTCTTTTTTTCTTTTTTATTCTGGGATTTATTTACCTTCTATGGCTGTCACTGGAACTGAGAGCTGGCTTTAGCTCTGAGGCTCGGCTCCAGCTCTGAGACCTCAGCTGCTGAAAGCAGGTATCTGGGTTTGTTTGGGTTCTATAACTGAAACACTGTTGCAACTCCAGCTCTGAGGCCCAGCTGGCTGAAAGCAGGTTTCTGGGGTTTGTTTAGCTTCTATAATTGCAACATTGTTTCTTAGAGTGCAGCTCAGAAGCCGGCAGTGGCAGGTGGGGAACCTTGGCTTCCTCCATCACTGGAGTAAGCAAGCTTCCTGTTTGCTTCAGCTGCCTGGCTGCCGGCAGTTAATATGCATATTGCTCTGATTGGCCAATGGGAAGTGTGTTGGAGGTACGGTTAATTACCATGTTTGTCTATTATTAGATAGGATAATTTATAAAACTAACAATGTTTAGGAGATTATATCTGAGTAACAGCTTGGCAAAAAAAAAGAGCTATAAATAATTAGCAGAATAGATTTCAGTGTTTGAGAATGAAAAGGAGTTAACAATTTTTAGACTTTAATTTCTTTTGAAAAAAATTAGAAATCTTAGAAATGTTTAAGCAATTCTGGGACCTTAAGTCTTCTGCAAAATCCATATGTAACAACTGATACTAGAAACTACACAAAGAACACGGTAAATCAGAGCTTAAATTTTGAGCATTGGACAAGTTCACATTCATGCTTGGCTTCCAGAATTTCCAAGAACACATCCCCCACAAAAGAAAAAACAGTTAAATGGCATTATGACACTATGGCATCATTTTTCAATAACTTTACACAAGTACAATAGATGAAAACATCTCTTATATTTTTCACTTTTATAAATGTCCATTAATCATGGAGAATGAGCAATGGTTACAAAATATAGTGCTTTTATTGAACTTTTAAAGAATGTTGTAAGATTTTAAGTATATTGTAACACTTTCATTCCAAAAGATACCAATAATAATGTGAAACAATGAGTACTTAACATTGTTTTCTGAATACTGTCAATAGAAAACTTAATACTAATACTGTGCTTGCTAATAAAGAAAGTGATGTCCTATTTTAAGATGTCTTCATCTGTATCCATATCTCCTCTTAGAAACCTAACAAAGTAACTGTTGATTTTTTAGTTTATTTTCACTCAAAATAAACCACTTCTCATGGTTTATTACCTTACCTACATATTTGTATCCTGAGACCTCCTTCCAAAATAAGGATTAAAAAACTATCCTTATCTAAATCAAAGTGCTGACATATTACTTTCTGATTTGGCAAAGGGAGAGGAAACACCCATACACTGCATGCACAAACACACATAATTAGAGAAATTCACTACGTTTACACACCTTCTTAACCCCATGCAACTTAACCTGCACACTTTCAAACTCGTAGAGCATAAAAAGATAAAGGTGAAGAATTCATTATCTTCTACACGTAAACTGTCTGAAAAAAGTCTTTTTTTAAAATATTGAAACCCACAAAGAATAAGAAAAAATATTTGGAAAAATTAACCATCTTCACTTTTTTTTCCATAATATGTCATCTTTCCCAGAAAATAGATAATAAGCATCTTACTAATGAATCCTTCTCAGAGTAAAAAAGACTATAGACCATGTTTCCTACAGATATGAGGTTCAGGTTTTTATTAAACAAAAAAAATCATATATCCTATTTAGTTGTTTATATTACAAAGTCACCCCATATTAAGAATTAATTGGAATATGGTGAAAGAGAATAAGCAAACACATCAGATTGTGATCATTCTAAAAGCTGAAATGTTGTCAGCTGCTACTGATTAAAAAAGTGACAAAGATTAGAAGCTAAATCCATAAAGTGATGCAAAACATATTACAACTATGTGCAGCACAACTCTTTTAGAAAAAAAGTAATTAAGACTACAAAGATTGGAATGGAGATTTATTTAGCTAAGACGTTTCATATGGAAAGACATCAGGAATATAAAAACTCTGGGAATCATACTGTCAAAGCAGAAAACTGTGTTCAAGTTATCCCTGGAGTTTGGATTTAAAATTTTCTCTTCAACCAAATAGTCAAGTCTTAATTGTAAAGCTTATACTTAAATATCTCTGTTTTAGCAGGTTAGACATTTCTAGTACATCATGAATCCTTGTTAGGACTTTTATGGTATTAAGTAAAGTCTTTAATTAATTTTAAGTTTATTCTTGTGGATTGTGGTCTAGTTTCATTTTTTTGCATGTATCTGTCCAATTTTTCCAACATCATTTGTTGAGTAGACTGTCTTTATCCCACTGTATGTTTTTGCCTCCTTTGTCAAATATTATTTGGCCATAAAGGCGTGGGTTTACTTCTGGGCTCTCTATTCTTTTACCTTTAACTATATGCCTGTTTTTATGACCCTACCAATGGGAGAACATATTTGCAAATGATACATCTGATAAGGGGTTAATATCCAAAATTTATAAAGAACTCAAACACACAACACCAAAAAAAAAACAAACCACAAACAATCCAATTAAAAAATTGACAAAGGACCGGAATAGACACTTCTCCAAAGGGGACATACAAGTGGCCAACAGACATACGAAAAGATGCTCAGTGGCACTAATCATCACAGAGATGCAAATTAAAACCATAATGCGATACCACTTCACACCTGTCAGAATGGCTACCATCAATAAATCAACAAACAACAAGTGTTGGCCAGGATGGGGAGAATAGGGAACCCTTTTGCACTGTTGGTGAGAATGCAGATTGGTGCAGCCATTGTGGAAAACAGTATGGAGTTTCCTGAAAATATGAAAAGGAAGGATCTCCTACCATTTGCTACAGCATGAATGAAGCTGGAGAGAACTATGCTAAGCAAAATAAGTCAGTCAGAGAAAGATAAATAGCACATGATCTCACTCATTTGTGGACTATAATGAACAACATAAACTGATGAACAAAAACAGATCCAGAGACAGAGAAGCATTGATCAGATGCTCAAACCTCAGAGGGAAGGTAGGGGAGGGAGGGTGGTAAGAGATCACCCAAAGGACTTGTATGCATGCATATAAGCATAACCAATGGAAACAGACACCAGAGGGATGAGGGCATGAGTGGGGGAGGGGGGAGGATATGGGGGGATAAGGACACATATGTAATACCTTAATCAAAAAAGAAAGAAAATAAAAATAAAAATGAAACTGCATTATGACCCAGTGATTCCAGTTCAGGGAATATACCCGAAGAGATTTGAAACACTGATTTGAAAGAATATATCCACCACCATGTGCATTGCAGCACTATTTACAATAGCCAAAATTTGGAAGCAGCCCAAGTGCCCATCAGCAGATGAGTGAATGAAAAAGTTGTGGTAAATTTACACAATGTAATACTACTCAGCTATTAAAAAAAAAAAGGAAGGAAATCTTACCTTTTGTGACAGCATGGATGGACCTAGAGAGTATTGTGCTAAGCAAAATAAGCCAGTAAAATACCATATGTATGATTTCATATATGTGGGATCTAATGAACCAAATTAATAAACAAACAAAATAGAAACACTCATAGATACAGAGAATAGATTGGCAGTTGGGGGTGGGTGGGATGGGAGCTGAGTGAAAGAGGTGAAGGGATTAAGGAAAAAGCTCATAGAGACAGACCTCAGCATGATTTCCAGAAAGAAGGGGAGGTGGGGGCAGGTGAAAGAGGAGAAAGGGCAGATACGTGGTGATGGAAGGAGACTAGACTTTGAGAGGTGAACACACAATAAAAGATACAGATGATAAATTATAGAATTGTACATTTGAAACCTATATATAATTTTATTAACCACTGTAACCCCAATAAATTCAATGAAAACATTAAAAGAAGAAAAGAACGAACCTATCTGTAATTTGCTCCACTAAATGTTTTGGAGTATTTTAACAATAAAGTTATTACAAACTCTAAATGCTACAAGAAAGACATAATGATCACTATATTTCCTTGGTACTTTGGTAAGCAGTAAATGTGCTTAATATTACAATTAACTTGAACTTTTTACCTCCTAGCTTAAAAAGTTGTTGGAACTATCAACTCTATAGGTCTCCATTATATGTCAGTTCATGGTCATTATTCCTCCAAATAAACCAACCCATATTTTATCCTTGGGTATAAAAAAGTTTATCATGATAAAATTTAACCTTATCAAATTTAAGTTGGTGTACATGGTATCCTTTAACTGCACCAAAATATTTATTACATACTAGAGGCCCAGTGCACAAAATTCGTGCACGGGGGGTGGGGGGGGGGGCTGTCCCTCAGCCCAGCCTGCACCCTCTCCAATCTGGAACCCCTGGAGGAATGTCCAACTACCCGTTTAGGGGATCGGGCCTAAACGGGTAGTTGGACATCCCTCTCACAATCCAGGACTGCTGGCTCCCAACCACTCTCCAGCCTGCCTGCCTGATTGCCCCTAACTGCTTCTGCCTGCCAACCTGATCACCCCCTAACCACTCCCCTGCCAGCCTGATCAACGCCTAACTGCTCCTCTGCCAGACTGATTGCCCCTAACTGCCCTCCCCTGCTGGCCCAATTGCCCCTAACTTCCCTCCACTGCCAGCCTGGTTGCCCCTAACTGCCCTCCCCTGCCAGCCTGGTCACTCCTAACTGCCCTCCCCTGCTGACCGAATTGCCCCTAACTGCCCTCTCATGCTGGCCTGGTCACCCCTAACTGCTCTCTCCTACCGGCCTGATCTCCCCTAATTGCCCTCCCTTACAGGCCTGGTTGCCCCTAACTGCCCTCCCCTGCAGGCCCGATTGCCCCTAATTGCCCTCCCCTGCAGACTGATCATCCCTAACTGCCCTCGCTTTCATACCTGGTCCCTCCCAACTGCCCTCCCCTGCCGGCCTTCTTGTGTCCACATGGGAGCAGCCATCTTGTGTGTTGGAGTGATGGTCAATTTGCATATTACTCTTTTATTAGATAGGATAGCTTTTAGCATAGCATTTACTCACAATAGAAAGCCATAAATGTTAGAGCTATTATTAGTCTTTAAAATCATCATTGTCCGCATTATTGATTTAAATAAATAACAATTTGGTATGTAATTTATGTTATACGCTGAGATACATTTAATGAGTTCTCCCTGTATCAGATACATATGTACAAATTACAGTTCGATAATTTATTTGATAACTCATGGTTCCACATTATAAAATCTTCAGCTATGTAAAACATTGCTGGAGTATTCAGCATTTCTTTTAACTTTTATGTGAAAATCATTTTTAATTGTTTACTAATATAACAATTTTCAGCCAAGACATTTCTTCTGGAAGACACTATCTCATCATGTGTATGCCTGGGGATTTACTTTTGTCTTAGGGCTGCCTTAGTATGGCTCAATGACCTAATTCTGAACCAGTGGGACTTGCCATCCCTGTAGTTCTAATATGGACCAAAGAAAAATTATGCCGCTCTAAAAGGACGTATGCATTTTAAAGTTCTGGCTTATAAAAGTAACTTCTCTAAATGAAAGATCAGGTAAGGAAAGAAAATAATTTTTCTTTGATCGTTCTTATCTTTTGGAAAGAATTATGCTTCTGAAAAAATAACACCCACACATTCAGCAAGGTGACAGGTTTGTAACACAGTATATCTAGGCCAAAAGTATTTGTTTAGGGATCATATTAATCTTTTTGGCACTGTAACAAAGGATTGGGAAGGGATATATACAGCATAAGACTGGCCCTACAAAAACAGTAACATTAAAAATTGTACGCCACGATGATCAAGTGTGCTAATGTCAAAAGAAACACAAAACTACTTTTTCTAGAAAAACTGGGTAAGGTAGGAAGGGTATAATCGCTTTGTGATAGATCTATGTTTAAAAGAAACTTAGGAAGGCTTTTTTTCACCCATTTAGCACATATTTATTGCACACCTCACATATGTAAGGCATAGAGTTTTTTAATTTTATTAGCTTCCATTCAACATTATTTATAGTAGCAAAGTATTTAAGTAGCAATGCGAATAGCTTTGCTTTATCCTTATAATCATGTCTGAATTAATTCATTCATCAAACAACTGAGTGCCACTGTGTGTCAGGTAGTGTATTAGGTGTTGAAGGTGCAGAAAAGGGTAGGATTTCTGTGTTCAACATTCATAAAGAAGTATTTCACAAAATTTGTTTAACTTCATGAGACATCAAGGGATTGTGCGTACACCACTTTACTAGATGACTTAAATTTTTCAAACAGAAACAATACCATGTCTTTACAAGTATGTGGAGTAATTGAAAATCTGACATTGCTGGTAAGAATGTAAAATGCTACAACTATTTAACAAATCTGTTTGGCAGTAATCACCAAAGCTGAACATGTACATATCCATGATCCTGCAATGTACAAATGTACCCCTACTTGCGTGTGTGTGTGAAATGCATATATATATATATATATATATATATATATATATATACACACACACATACATATATATATTCACAAAACATGTATACAAGAATGATCAAAGCATCCTTCCTATCTAATAAAAGAGAAACATGGTAATTGGCATAAGACCGCTACCCTTCCCATTGGCTAATCAGGGCAATATGCAAATTAACTGCCAGCCAAGATGGCGGCCGGCAGCCAGGCAGCTTGAAACTAACATGAGGCTTGCTTGCTTCAGTGATGGAGGACTCCAATGTTCCCCACCTGCCACTGCAGGCCTCTGAGCTGCAACTCTAAGCAACTATGTAACAAAGAAAAGCTAAAAAAAAAAAAACCCAGAAACCTGCATTAGCAGAATCGCAACATTGTAAGCAAAGGCCAGATACCTGCTTTCAGCAGTGGAGGCCTAAGAGCTGGAGCCAAGCCTCAAAGCTAAAGCTGGCCCAGAATAAAAAAAGAAAAAAAAAGAAAAAAAGGAGTGGTTGGGAGCTTCAGTCACCCCCAGCCTGAAAACAGCCCTCAGCCCCTCACCCAGACTGGCCAGGCACCCCAGTGGGGACCCCCACCCTGAAGGGTGTGTGACCAGCTGCAAACAGCCATCATCCCCTCACCCAGGCTGGCCAAGCACCCCAGTGGGGACCTCCGCCCTGATCGAGGACACCCTTCAGGGCAAACCAGCTGCCACCCACCCGTGCACCAGGCCTCTACCCTATATAGTAAAAGGGTAATATGCCTCCCAGCACCGGGATCAGCGGAGCCGTGAGGCCTCCTGGTACCAGGATCAGCATGACAGGGGGCAGCATCCAAACCCCCTGATCGCCCTGCAGCTCTGTGTGTGACAGGGGGCCTGGCCACAACCTCCCTATCCACCCTGCTCTGTTCGTGATAGGGGAAGGCGCCCCAACCCCCTGATCAGCCCTGCTCTGTGCCTGATAGGGGGGAGCTCCCCAACCCCCTGTTCGCTCTGCGGCTCAGTGTGTGACAGGGTGCGGCACCCCAACCCCCTGATCGGCCCTGCTCTATGTGTGACAGGGTGCGGTGCCCCAACCCCCCCGCCTCCATGGGCCCTGCTCTGTGGGTGATAGAGGGCGGCGCCCCAAACCCTGATGGGCCTTGCTCTGTGCGTGACAGGGTAGAAAGCCCCAACTCCCCTTTGGGCCCTGCTCTGTGAGTGACAGGGGGCAGTGCCCAACCCCCTGATTGGCCCTGCTCTGTGCATGACAGGGGGTGGCGCTGCAACCTCCCCATTGACCCTGCCTTGAGTGTGACAGGGGACGGTGCCCCAACCCCCCAATCAGCCCTACCCTGAATGTGACTGAGGGTGGCATCACAACCTCCTGATCGCCCTGCTCTGTGCATGACAGGGGGCGGCGCCCCAACTCCCCATCGGCCCTGCTCTGAGCCCGACCATGGGGCTGCACCTAGGGACTGGGCCTGTCCTCTGCCACCCGGGAGCAGGCCTAAGCCAGCAGGTTGTTATCTCCCGAGGGGTCCCAGACTGCAAGAGGGCACAGGCTGGGCTGAGGGATCCCCCTCCCCCCCCCAGTGCACAAATTTTTGTGCACCGGGCCTCTAGTCTATATATATAAAAGCCTAAGCGACTGTCGCCACCGAAATAACTGAATGGACAACCAAACAGCGTGGGGCGACCAGGGTGGCAGGGGGGTTAATGAGGGACGACCAAACAACTGAGCAGCGGACTGCATGGGGTGACCAGGCCAGCGGGGGGTGGGCAGTGAGGAGCGACCAAATGACTGAACAAGCAGGCTGCAAAGGGCGATCAGGCCGGCGGGGGTTAGGGGGCAGTGAGGGGCGACTAAATGACTGAACAGCAGACTGCATGGAACAACCAGGCTGACGGGGTGGGGGGCAGTAAGGGGCTACCAAATGACCGAACAAAAGGCTGCGTGGGGTAACCAGGCCAGCAGGGAGGGCAGTTGGGGGTGACCAGGCCCGCAGAGGTGGGCAATGAGGGGTGACCAGGCTGGCAGAGGGGGCATTAAGAGGTGACCAGGCCGGTGGAGGAGGCTTTTAGGGGTGACCAGGCTGGTGGGGGGAGCGCAGTTGGGAGCGACCAGGCTGGGACGGGGAGCTGCTGGGGGTAACTAGGCCAGCAGTGGGGGCAGTTAGGGGTGATCAGGCAGGCAGGCAGGTGACCAGTTAGGAGCCAGTAGTCCCGGATTGTGAGAGGGATCTCCGACTGCCGGTTTTGGACATCCTCTGAGGAGTCCCGGATTGGAAAGGGTGAAGGCTGTGCTGAGGGGACCCCACCCCCGTGCATGAATTTTGTTCACTGGGCCCCTAGTTGTTATTATAATAATCTAGAACTAGTGATGCCACTGATGATCAAATTGATAACTAAAATGTGGTGTAGTCATATAGTCACACAATTATAAGAATGAAGAAACTACAATCAGATGCAACATTGGTGAACTTGACCAACATGATTTTAAATAAAAAAGTCATATTCTAAAGAAGACCTATTGAGTGTTTCTATTTATACAAAATTTAAAAATGGCAAAACTTGGAGGAAGAATAGAGGAGACTCCTGAAGTGCCTGTAATGATGTTTCTTGATCTGAATGCTGGCTGCATGGGTGACTTCACTTTATGCTCATTCATTGCACTAGCTACCTAGGATTTGGGACTCTTCTGTAAAAATCTACTTAAGCATAAACATCAAGCACCACTCTTGATTTAAGATGAGTATATTATGGAAAAGTAAAGACAAGGGAAAATATTCAAGATAAGTATGATGAATAAAGTATCAGGGTTGCCACTACCTTTGGGCAGTTTTCTATGTATTTGCTACAGACCCTTATTACTACATTTATAGGCAACTGTGGTACTCACCCACTAGTCTCCCTATCTCAAGTACCTTCACTTTCCAATCTATTTAAACATCAGTGAAGTCAAGTTTTGATTACTCTTCTAATCATTGCATTACTCATGTCACTCCCCTGTCCAAAAGTGATCACTGATTCCTCATTGCCTATACTGTAAGAACCTAATTCCTTAACCAAACATAAAATGCCTTCCATTAATTTCATCAAATCTGACTTTAACTAATTACACATTATCTACCTTGAATCATCTAGATATAACTCTTAATAATGGGTAGTGTCAGGTGATGGTTAAGGGCATAGACCCAAGAACTCTTACTCGACCTCATTATCCTGAGGGAAATACAAATCAAAACCAGGATGAGATACTATCTCTCACACCTGTTAGAATGACTGCCACCAAAAAGATAAGTGAAAACAAATGCTGGTGAGGATGTGGAGCAAAGGAAACTCTTGTGTGCTGTTGAGACTGTAAATTGGTGCAGCCACTATGAAAAATATGGAAGCTCCTCAAAAAATGGAATATTATTCAGTCATGAAAAAGAAAAAAAAACCGTCATTTGACACAACATAGATAAACCTGGAGAGCATTATGCTAAGTGAGATTAGCCAGAAAAAGACAAATACTGCATGGTATCACTTATATAAGGAACAAAAGAAGTCAAACTCGTAGAAACAGAGTAGAAAATGGATTGTTTTATTTGACTAACATTTTATTAATTAATGATTTCTCTTCTAATTATGATTTCATAAAATATATTGTTTCCTTCAATATGAAACATTATGTGGGTAAATTATCAAATTACCCAATTTTACATAACAATACCATAAAATTAATTTTAATATTATGTATTCTTTAGCTATTCAGTGCTAAATTTTATCCTAATCTATATTATAAAAAAAAATAACTACTTCCCTATCAAGTAAGCAGCACAGTCAATTGCTCATCTAATCATATGAGTTGAAGATTTATTACCATACCTTTAGGGCAATATAAAATTGTTTAAAAAATTTTAAACCATATAATGAATAATGTTTATTCTTTGGGGTTATTTTTTTTACTTGAAGATAATAATGAATTACCCGAGGTACTAATTATAAAAGGATAAGCTTCTTAAGAACACTCACTATCAACTGCTAAAAAAGAGGGAAGCTGAAAGGTACTGTCCATAAAGCCACTGGACTGTGGAGCGGCCACAATAATTCCCAGGGCTGAGAGAACCAGGCGCCAAATCCATGCCCTTTTCTCCTTTGCGATGCTTTCACATTGGAGTAGAAAGAACAATTCCTTAGGAAAGAATGGAGAAGTGTGTGTTCCTGTCTATAGAAACACACCGCAGTCTGCTAGCAATATAACAGCATGTGTTCTACAAAAGGACAGCCTTCTTAAAACTGCCTTAAAGAGTTCCAGGCAACAAGCTCAATGAGTTCGTCCTTAGGCTTCCTCAGAAAGCCTCACACTGGGGCTACTGTTAATTATTCCAAGCAGCTCTCAGCAAGAGAACTTCAAAGACGTTCCCTGGCCACTTCTCAGTGATCTAGGAAGCTTCTAACTGTCTTTTCACAAAACCATCTACAAAACTTGGAACCACTGAAAACATCTTTCATCTTTCCCATTCCTCTGTGGTTAATCATGTTTTTGTTCAATTCCATGTTCGGTCCAGTGCCATTTTCTACAAATCTGCTCTGCAGGCAAGCATGTGAATTCAGTCAGCTTTACCAGTGTTCAAGTTCAATAACAAAACTATGCATCAGGGTGAAGGCGGACACATGTATTCAGATCCAATTCAAGAATTTCCATAAGCAGAATATGAATCACTGTATTGTAGACTTGGGCTCTTTCTTACCTACAGACTAGAAGAAACAAGTGTAGAGAAATGCAATTTTTTTTTCCGTCTGTTATCACTAGATCACAGATTTTGAAACTTACACAGCAAGTCTTCCCTGGTGATAAAGATGCAAAGAGAAGGAATAGGATGTAACAGGGACAGCCTTCAAGAACTGCCCACCTGGCACCTGAAAAGCCTTTGCATATACACCATAATGCCTAAAATTTCGAGCTCCAAGTCTATGCATTCACTTATTCCATCAAAGAAAATGAACAGATTGCCTGTAATTTGCCAGACACAATGCTAAGAGCAGGAGGGGTGCTGGAACTATTAAGTTCAATAAAATTTTAAACCACATTTAAGAAACCTATACATTTGTGGGAGGAGAAGAACATCAAAGAATAAATACACCACATAGCATATGAAAAATGCAATGAAAGTGAGAGGTATAAAAACCTACTGGCAACAGAGATAAGAGAATAATTCCCATTGGTGGATTTGAGGGGCGGGGCGTCAGGGAGTGGAGGATTTTTGAGGCTACTCAGAAACTTGCCAGTTCCTGAACAGATGTGGGAGTGGGAGTGGGGTGAGAACACCAGGTAAAAAGAAAAGAAGGAATAAAGGCAGAGAGGCGTGAAGATAAGAAAGGGGAGGAGTTTCATGTTACTACAGTTGAGGGGAGTCTAAAAGGGAAAAAAAAATTTTAAAAAAGAATAAAGGTTTTGAAGGCCCATTTTTACTTCTTTAATAAATTTAGATTTTATCCCATTGACAATGTAATGTGAATGAAGGGCCTGATGACCTTAAGGAAAGGAGGGGAAATAAAAAATAAGAAAAGACAACCCTGACAGTAGTAGGCAACTTGAGTTGCAAATGGCTGAGACTGGGTGAAGGGAAAGTTTACTCCCAAAGCGACTGTGCTAGTCAAGGTGAAATGATCAAAACTTGAGAGTCATTAAGGCGCTATCTCCAGTTAAAGTTCAGATACCCAGAGTGGGGCAAATCTATTACTCAAATATCTATCTGTGTTCCTAAAGACAAATGCTACAGAGAAATAAGAAAGAAGATGCCAGATGACTACGATAATTGAAGGAAACAGGAGGGCGAAACACACAAGACATGGCTTATTTTGAAATCTGACCTAAAATCAACTCGGAGCTCAATTTAAAATAAATCTCAGCAATGTACCAGGGGCGTTCCACTCGAAGATGTCAATGTAGGAAGAGGCTGAACTCACCTCCTCCCACAGACATACCAAATCTACACTTGAATATGAAACAATTTCCTCTGGAAAAAAAAAATCCAAGAAATTAAAAATGGTGGAGAGACACCTAGGCATCAGGTAAGTGAAAGGGGACCACAAAGAAGCGGGTAGCAAAGGCAGAGATACATTTTTGCCATAAACTCCATCCCTGGCACAGTGACCCACAATTGGAAACTCAAATCCTGGATCTTCTCCCTGAGCAGTGAGGGTTTGTACCCCACTTTGGGCACCCCAACTATTAAGACTGGCACCTGACAGACTAGCCCCCAAAACACCTGGCTGTGAAGACCAACGTGGAGCTTGGCAAGCAGAGAAATGGCAGATAAAGGCTTGAATGCAGATGCGCCCACCCAGGCCCTCGCACAGAAGCAGCCCTGCCGGTGGGTGGCATCCTCCATGCTCTCCCTCTGCCTTATAGAAGCTGGCAAACACCATCTTTCTCTTTTTTCTTTGTTTTCCTTTATTCTCCCCCCTCCCCCTTTCATTTCCCCGGAGGGCACCATCTTTGCACTCTCGCTCTGCCTCACTCCAAAGCACCAGTAGCTCCTGGAGAGGATCTGCACACACATCTGGCGTCCTGATTTTACATCTGGTGACTCAGCTTTGGTAACTGCTATGAGGGTCCGCCCCTTGATGGCTTGGCTCTGGAGGCCAGCAGGGCTTATGTTCCCGGGCTCCCTGGGATCGTAATCCAAGAGATAGTTCTTAGCAGACAACTGCTCCCAGGGCACTGCCCAGAGCGTGGACAGAAGCTCACCCCTCATCTGCCTGAGGAAGAAGCCTAGTGGCCTGTCCAGGAGCTGTGGCCTGAGGGTAAGGCTTCTGGTTTGGCCCACTCCTAGAGACCATGGAAGGGCTCTCAGGGGACAGAGGCCAGGGGACACCGTCTCTGCTTGCTCTCCTCCAGCTCACTGGGATCTTCCAGAAAGGAGCCCTTCTCTGGGGTCCTGATTTTTGCTGCTGCTGCCCGCGGACACCTCTCCATTGCCTGGTTCTGATGGCCTGAGGGGCCTGTGCTCCCAGTCCCATAGGACTGTAACTGATGGAGAAAGAGTTCTTAAGCTGCCACCACTCCCAGGGCACAGCCAGAGGCAACAGGCCCAGGAGATCAGTCTTCCTGTGCAAGAGGCCATTCGTGTGTCATCCCAGGGGCAGCCTGAGGGGCATGCTTCCCATGGAACACGCCTCTAAGGGCTGACAGGAGCCTTCTGAGACAGTGGAGGGCAGGCACTACCTTCATGGTCTCACTCTGCAGTGATCCAGAGCTCCAGCATCTCTCAGGGCAGGACACTTCTATGTATTTGGTCCCCAGTTTGGGTGGCTGCTGTCCAGAGGATGCCTTTTGGGTCCCATGGGATTGGAACAATGGGGAGACAGTTCTTGGAAGGCTACCATCCCCAGGACACGACACAGAAAGCAGGATGAGCCACCCCCAGCCTTTCTATGAAAGAGACCTACATGCTTGTCCTGGAGTTTCTGCCTTCGGGGAAGGCCTCGGGCTGGAACACATCCAGAGGCTGTGGAAGTGCTCTCAGGGAACACAGGCCAGAGAGTCCATCTCTGTACACTCCCTCTGCTTCGATACAGCTCCCCAGTATCTCCCAGAAAGGAACGTATATACTCATCTGGATTTCCATACCTGCCACCCAGGGAAAACCTATGGATCGCCTGGCCCTGGTGGTCAGCAGGACTTCTCCTTGCTGCCCCACAGGACTGTATGCATTTGCATACCTTAAAGGCTCCCAGCTAAGGATCTGGCTTCCAATAAACTGAATCTAGGTAATGACTGAGATTCCACCGCCGCTGTGGGATACTGGCAGGTCTTGGCATATAGCCTGTATTAAAAATAAAATAGCATACTTGGACAGTCGATAGAAGATGGTGCTCTCTTATATGCACATATTCTACTATTTTCCTAAATAACCCTTGTCATGCTTTCTCAAAAAGAATTGAACTACCACTTGGAGAACAGGAACACTAAAGCAAACCTCCAATGTCATTCCACTAAGACTAGGTGGTGACGCCCATTTATGTTTGGAACAAGTGAAGCAGCAGCTTCACACTAGAGCCTGCTTGGCCTCTCCCACATGAGTTACTTGGGAGCTGAAAACTGATGTTATTGCTCCTTCATAACACAGAGTATGCCATCTGGCATCTATAGGAACTTAGTAAATAGTTGTTGAGTAACTGAATTAAATCATGAGTGTATAAAGTTTTCTCTCAACAGCCCTTTTTGCATCTGACTGTCCATATGAATATGTGAAAACTGTACAATTTGAAACTTCCTACATTTATGCATCCAAACTGTGGTGCCGATGGAAATGGGAATCACTGAAAGCTGGGAGAGAGTGACCTGGATTCTCCACAGAAGGAAAATACCCACCCCTGTATTGGCTCTGTGCCCTGGAGAAGAAAGGACCTTGCGTAAACTGAATGAGACACATCAGGCTCACAATAGTGGCTTCCAAAACCCTGCCACGTGCCAGGCCCTTTGCGTACACAGTAACTATGAACGGCACAGAAATTGAGGCACAGCTGGCTTGCTCAGGGCCACACACACTTCAAGAGAGGCTGAACAGGAATTCCAGCCAGATTGCCTCAATTTCAGTATTCACCCTCTTCCCGCTTCACCACAGTAATTTTCAAGAGACATTAAACATATAATTATGTAATAACTAGATCATGATGTTAAAAATATACTCAATGTAAGTAACATTTAATCATGATTACAGATCTCATTAAAATGCAATTCTTTACTTGCACTAACACGATTGCTTTTAGTTCTTAATTCTTTCAGATAATCAGTCAATGTTGTTTGAACAGTTAAAATACACTTATAAAATGTGGAATGACAATGTATTATTGAAGAGTTTAGTGATGTGTTCGAATTGATCAGCAATTTGCAAAAAAAAAAACAAAACAACAAAACACACACACACACACACACACACACACACACACAAAACAACTAATGGTCCACCAGATTTACAAGTGATCTACTAAAGTGAAAACTTGCAAATGCTTTTTATGCATACATAGATTGGCATGGCTGCTCTGAGGTAGTACAGTGCACTGTGCCATCAGGCACATACAGCTGTAGCACATCATAGATCTGCTTCAACAGCATTCCTCCATGTTCAGCTCAGATCTGCATTTAAATTTCCTGCATTAATAGCTGTAATAGAACTGTGCAGAGCCTTAGGCAAATAAACATGATAACCACCAATGATTTTGACTATAGCAGTGCAGAGTAGTCACATAAAATGCAGAAGATAGAACATTACAGGAAAAAAAAGTGTAGCTGGCAATCTGGAATAGTTAAGAAATTCTTGTTGAGACATAGCATTTGTCAAGTTCTTTCTGCTAGTATTATACTCAGCACTTTCTAGAAAGTGCCACCCTGACATTGTTCAATGTGGGAACTGTTTCTAAAGTAAATGAAAATGCCTTGGGTGCTACATTTCATCATGATTTCAAGCTCAATACATAGAAGATATTTTACTATGTCCACTAATAAAAAAGTCTGCTTTCTGCTCCAAATTGTTCATCTCACAGACTGCACAGACTTCCACCCCCAATCCCTGGTCTCCAAAAGCTGGGAGACACCACACAGACTTGGCTAGGAGCTGGAGGAGGCGTAAGAAGAAAGTGTGAGCAAAGACCCATGAATGACTATCCACCCTCTATTCACTTTCCCCACTCTGGGGTCATGATTGCACCCCAGTCAAAATAATGTTGCCGGTAGAAATGGGGTCCTTTCACAGAATTGTGAGGAGAGCATTTCAGGTGACGCACTCATGGGATGATGTAGTGCAGCGGAAAGGATTACTGAAACTGGAGCAAATGCAAAGGACCATCCTGGGTTCAGCTCTTGTCCCTCTGGGGCCAAAGCCCACCCTAGTCTTCATCAGGCCCAGAAATAAGGCCAGTGTCCAAAAATTCTGTACCATGCCATGGCAGTCCAGTTTAATCTCTGTCCCCATCTGGCCAGCTTAGTCTGTTCTTGGCTGCACCTCAACAGTGCCCAGGCCTGCGCTTGGAGCCCAGCTCCTGGGGGGTCACAGGCGGCTGCGAGTCCCACATGGCTGCTATGGAGCAAGAATGAGGATGCTCATGCACAAATGTGATTGTTACCAGGCAAGAGAGCGCCAGAGCTTTGTTAAACCTGGATTACAGGATCTGGGCTTGAGAAAGATCAGGCACTTTTTCAAAATAACCAATCAATTTTCCAGTCCTTTGCAGGGTTTGTGCTCAGCCCTCCCTCTAACCAATCCCTTTCCTGGATCTTCTCTAATCCGACCCTTTTCCCAGGCTAGACACCTCCCCTTTATGGCTGCCACCCTGGCTTCTACTGCGCATGCACTCAGCAGAGGACTTTCCCCTTTCTTATTTTCTGTCTCCCTCAGAAATCCCGGCTAATGACCGGTCTTGATGGGGGATTCCTTTTGCTTCCTTTCTTTATTAACATCTAGCTACCTATGCTAACAATAATAGATGAAGAGTTGCTGACAGCGGCAGGGAACTCTGATTCTCAACTCCCCTTGGGCATCTAACATGATGATACTTCAGTAATGCTACTGCCCTCTTCGAGAATTGTGCCTGAGCCTCTGATAGTGGGTTCTTTGAGTCGGGAAGGGGTGGAAACAGCATGCAAAAGACACGGTTATTTAGATCTACACTCTGGTGAATTCCTGGCCTACGTGAACCGCTGTTACCACTAGAAAGTGGTAAATATGGTTTCTCATGGAACTGACTCCAAAACTACATTTGCTTTGTTTTATGTGAAAAATATGACATAGATTTACCTTATGACTGTGATTGTTTTACATTTAAGATCCTTGAATTGATTTGATCAGCTTCCCTGGAATACAGACTATTAAAAATATTATTTTGGAAACTGTTAGCCTTTGTTAAAGTTTGGCAAAATTATTATATCTAATATTTTTATTAGAATTAGTAAAATCTCCTTAACCAATAGAACCAAATTTTTAATCACATATCTCCTTTCTCCTTCAACTGAATGATTTAAATTTTATTTTATAAGAACAATTCATAACCCGTTGTAATGTGTGCTTTCAGCAATTAACTTGCCAGAATATTTTCAGCATGTATTCACTGTAAGTAAAAAGTAAATTGTCTAACAGTTTCTTTTTTTAAAATTTCAGTCATATATCACTGAATTCAAAGCACTTGGCCATATGTCAGACTGTGGCAGGTAGGTCATATGAGTAGTTTCATAATATATGAACGAACTATTGGTGCACTTTATACTTCTAACAAGTTTATTTGTTGAACTATAGTTAAATCAGCATGGCCATTTGAAATTCACATTAGTTCAGTAAACAAATCACTGAGCACAAAAAAACACACACACAAAAAAAAAATCCCCTATTTTAAAATCTCTTTTTCTGCCGCTGCACATTTTAAATTAATCAATATATTTCTTATCAGTCTTCCACTGCTAAAAAATGTGAAAAGTTAACTGGCCCCACAATGGCAGATGAACTAAAAAGCATCAAATATTTTTAATTGGTATATTGGCATCTTTTACACACACATATGCACAAGAATAAACATGCTGCTTATTTAAATGTATATATAAAAAAGAAAGTCAGACAAATATCTATTTACTCTGAAAAGATGATGGCATCACTGGACAACTAAATATGAGTGATTTATTTATAATAATCTCCCTTCCAAACTATTTCATGCTATTTAACAGACAACATTCCAGAAATATACATATCGTCTAACTTATTTCTTAACTGCAAATGCGGTCATATGAATCTATGTTAGAACTATAACAAAATATGCATATTATTAGTATATCTTGGCATAAAAGACATGTTTATAAATCCTATCAATGAGGAAAATTTCAACCTCTTGTCATTTACTGCTAATATATGCATGTTGAGGTGATATTACAGCTACAGCAGGTTATAAATCATAGTTTAGATTTCCAGGTTGATGTCTTTGATCTTTATCTTATATGATTTAAATAAGGTTATTTTGATATATATTAGTAATTGTCTATGATAGATGTCTAGATGAACTTCATTTATCAGCCATAGTTTTTATAGAATTACTTCTTTCCATTAACAAAACCAATAAATTTTTGATACTATACCAAAACATAAGACAAATTCTTCTTCCTCTTTTTGAAGGCAACATTAATGAAGCATGCATAACATTGTTACATAGTTAGAATAAATTATTTTCTAAATCCCTAGTACATGTTTCTATTGTGTGTATCTGTAAGTTTGTGTGTTAATTCAATATATGTATTCAATTCCACCAGCCCTTCCAAGAGTATCAAATGCATGCCTTCCTTTTCCATCTAACTGGAAAAACCAAAAGTCTTTAGACATAAGGCAGAAAGCAAAAAGGACAAATGCTTTTGTTTGAATTATGTTGCCCTTTAAATTATACCGCACAAGTACAAGTAGAAATAGAACAATTCTAACTTTAGAAACTGTAGCATATAAATGTCTCCACTAGGCAAACTGTCAAGTCAACCTGGATAGCGTCAGTGAAAGTAGGTCTGTCCTTTCTTGGCTATAAAACTGGAAGGAGAAAATCTTGTTACCAAGGGCCTCTTCAAACAAAAATCGGTTTTGAAGCCAAAGCATCTCTTCTCTCTTCCTCAAAGTGCCTACTCAGTTAATTTCTAAATGTTATGAGACCTTTTTTTTTTTTTTTCCAAAAGAGAGAACTATTGGTTCTTCTATACTGTTTACCCCTATCCTAGGTAAAATTATTCAAAGTTCAAAATTTTAATGAAAAAAAATGAAGATCTAAAACTCTATTCAAAGTATAATAAAGGAAAACAGTCTCCATCAAGATAGTTTATAGAAGCATTCATAAAGATAACATTAGTGAGTATGTAACCTAGAATAAGTAGAATTTCCCCAAAAGAATGGCAGAGTCAAATACACCTTCCAAATTTCTATTCAGCCTTTACTAATACATTGGGAATAATCCCATTGACAGCAGTACCCTAGACATTTTCAGTAACACTAAATAATACTATCTCAACCAGTTAAAATTCCAAAAGCACTGGGTTGGTGAATGGCAGTGTGACTCAAAATTCCATTATCATAGCCCAAATTTCAATAACTTCATAGCATTTACTTTGCCAACCCCGAATACCACAATACAGCTACAACATACACTCCAGAAAATGACGAGTTCCCATCAGGTTTTTGCAATAGGAAAAAAAAGTGCTTCCTTTCTTTTTTATGTAAAAAAGACAGGAAGAAGATAACCATATTAACTAAAAAGTACTAAAAGACATTTATAAATAAATCACACTCTACATAATATACTAATCTCAGGTTTAAAAATAGTAAATTTCCTCACTAAAATGTCCTTCAGCAGATATCTATCATCCTTTTTTTGAAATGTTATACAAATGAATCCCTTAATTATCACATAACTACCTTCACAGTTATTGGGGATAGACAATTATTAAAATAGAGATATTAATTAACACATTTAGAAACTTCATTAACACATTTAGATTTATTATTTTATCCCAATATCTAATAATTAATATAGGTGAGATATGCACTATATACTCTAGTTCAATATACATTCTAATAAGTACCACGCCAAGGTAAAGCAGTAAGTTTGGAAATTTAAAATGTCAAATATTTCTGCCACGAATCAGGTTTGTGTTTTATTATTGTCTTACCTCAATGATTTTGTCATGAATCTCCAAGCCTTCTGCTCTGTCAGCAGGTCCATTTTTCAAAATTTTTGAAACATAAATTCCTTCTCTTGATATTTCTTCTTGATCATTCTATTAAAAATATAACCATTAGCAGTAAGAAAGATGTAAACAAAGTTTTTAGTTGGATCAAGGACAATTTAGTAAATGTCTCACTGCCAACCCTTCTTAACATGCAACTCTATTTCTTAACTGGGGATTTGACACTGAATTTTAACTTAACACCCGTCATTCATCAAGATGTCAGCTTTAATGAATGAGTCCAGCATCTCTGGCCAGATTATCTATTTACCTCATGTTTTCAAGTGTACATAAGAAACTATGGGGAAAGGGCATGTACAAGGCGATATCAACAGGCTCCTCAGTATGATTTATAGAGCATCTCATTTCTAAAGGAAGGGTGTAATTTAAAAAGGTTGTAAGTTAAAGAAAACAAAAAGCATATCCAGTCTCACTATATAATTGGTTTGAGATGTGGTTATAGTCTTCAAATTATAATTTAGCCTCATAATGTGACAGATTTGGGAATATAGCTCTGACTGTTTCTAGTCACAGGGAAGACTGGGAGCTTGCTGAAGTGTGAAATCCCAAAGGATCAACTCTAAGGTGAAAGAGAACCCATTCAAAGCTAATCGTTACACATTTCCAGGTGTAATGAGCCTAATGATCGAGTAAACCTCAAACATATAGCCAATATGGTACAAGTAGTACATGTTAGCCAGTCCCAGGAAACCAACTACAGTGCAAAACTTATTTAGGGAAAATGCCCAATATCTTATAATAATACAGCATATAATTTTAAATGCCATTTCACTTCATGGCAGGTTAAATAACATTTTTCTCCTTAATTAGTCTTCCTCAGCATGAATTTTAAGAGGCTCTAAAAAATGGCCAATGTCACCCAAATGTCAAACACCTAACTAGCATTCATAACAATATTCCTTAGGGGAAAATGAAACAAAAATTATATGATGAAAAGACATCTATTTTTTCCATAATAAATGGGGACTGTCCTAGAGACAGAAGCAAAGCAGTCATTAGTTGCTAGGTTTTTTAGATGCTAAACACAAAGAGGAAATATGCCATTGCCATCCTGACCTAAATAGAGCATATGGCCAACAACTCTAAGACAGTTCCCCTGGACAACATCTGCATTGCAGGATGCAAAAATTTCACAGCAGTTTATTGAGAAAATTAAAGAACATGATTTTTTTTTAAAGCTTCACCACCTTTTTTTAGTTAGAGTGAAAATTAAGTTGATGTAGTATTTAAAGGATATGCTAGAACTTTGTAACGTCAGCACAGAATACGGTAAAGATTATAACTCATGCATTTTGAAAACAGTTGACATTCATGTAGAAAGTATTATTCATTCAATTAAATAAAAGAATTGATTTGCAGAGTCAAAAATATTTCAAACCTGCTCTTGTCCTTTAACATGGCATTTCCTATGTAACTGTGAAAACAATATCCCTTATTTCAAAACTGATTTTAATGGTTCATTCATTCATTCAGCATATACTGCCTGGTCTGTGTAAGCATCTGAAAACTGACCAACTTAACATAATCAATAGGAGGTGCAAGCAGGCAATACAATTGCCTAATATCATTAAATAGAAATTGCCTATACACATTACTATGAAATAGGTTTATTTAAGAAATTTGCCAATGGTGCCATACAAGGTAGATAAAATATGAAATGTACTATTTTCTTTTTAAGTAGTAAAGAGAAGGAAGTTTTTAGCTGTTTTGCTTTGCTTTTCTAAAAAGATATATAGGTATGTACAGGAATATTTGCAATAAGGAAACTATTTAATCACAAGCATAATTTTAAAGATAAAACCAGATGCTTTTTGTACTAAAAATCCACAAATGAAAACTAAAGTTATTATTTTATAAGCAAAGAATGAGCTATGCATTAACAAGGTGGGTTACCTGATTTGGTCGACCTCCTATAATATTGAATCCCAAAGTGTCATTTTCTCGTTCTAATAGAATGGTGAATGGCTTATGTTCTCCACCCTGGAAGAAAGGGGATAAAATAGCAAACTCCGTAAAAATATACATAAAAATAAATAAATTCTAGAGTAAAGCTCCCCCCCCCCCCCGCCACTGTAAATAAATTAACATTTAAAAGGGGGAAAAACTTACAATTAAGGATGGCTGAATTTGAGGGAAGGTTAATTTATTCCTAAATTCACTTTGAAAGTGTGTATTTGAAGGAAACAACCATGCATGTGAGAAAAATAACTATTTTCAACTAAATGGCATTGCATTTTTACACATTAAGCAGCTTTTATTCTAATGCATTCATTGTTTAATTCTGACTTCACTGTAATTTAAAACAGAATTCTGATTTAGCTTTGCAAGTGTTCTTATTCTTTCCCTCTATTCCAAAGGAGTAAGATACATTGTTAAAGGATCTGAGAATTATTCTATGTAAAAATTTCACCTCGAAAAGTCTGAATGAATAGTGAACTATTTATACATTTCTTTCCACTCAACTATTTGGATTATTATTGTCATACAGGATATGACAGGTTACAGGAATCCTAATTTTAAATAGTATTCTTATTGGGTTTTGCATAACTCCTGAAGATTAGATTAAAAAAAAAAAAAAAACCACCAGAGGGGAGTTAAATACATAGGAATTATATCTGCAACCTGTTCATTAATAAAGACTATTTTAAAAATAAGATGAATTAGTGCCAGGCTAGAGGAGTTTGTTATGTTTATGGCTATGGATGTTAACTATCCTAAGATATCATATGTTTGGCAACGGGCAATTACTTCAGAATGATAAAATCGCATAAGCATCTTTACCGCTGCTACCCTCATAACCCCTGTCCCCAGGAGCTTTTCCCAGGCAGCGCGCACAGCAGCCCCTACTGGTGGTGGGAAAATATTTCTGAGGAGCACAGAGAAGCCTGATAATTAAGTCTGCAAATCATGGGCAGTTTTTCCTCACTTCTGAGGCCATAGCTTGACTTTTTGAATGGACTTCTCCGTCATATAATTCTAGCTGTTACTCCTTTCCATCAGCTATTGCTTCTCTAAGACCTTGAAACCCGAGCTGGCACTACAAAGCATATTTCTGGCTTCTCTCTAGCTCTTCTCACTTTGTAAGTTTATCTGGATAGAAATAGGATAGAGAAAGAATAATAGATAGTATCCAGTCTTTTCATTAAGCAGTGATTAAGCAGTGTGCTTCCGTTTATCAGAATAGAAACATTTTAGCCCTTCACATTTCTTTCTTTCTTTCTTTTTTTTTTTTTTTTTTTTTTAGGTGCAAGGGCAGAAGCGTCTTAAGTCCAGGCCTGAGTTGGAGGGAGTCCCAAATGGGAAGCATCGGGGTTGCCCCTCCCCAGAACCAGGACGCTGAAGAATGGAAACAGCTCCTTGAATGGAGTGCAAGTCCTGCTAAACCCCTGCTCACCATGGCAGCGGCCAACAATGTCAAACACTGTGCAGAAGTCCTCCAGAAGAGAAGTAACAGCTTTATAAACAAGGGGTGCTGCAAAGAGGCTTGTTTATTCGGTCTAAAAGCAGGCAGCCCAAGAGCACAGAGCACAGTTGGGGCCAGCAGCTTCCACAAAGAAGGGAAACAGCCGCTGCAGGGGGAGGGGGGGGGGGTAGTGCGGGGGGGGGGGGGGGGCGGCGGGGAGGGGTTTCTTTAACCCCAGATGGATGTAGCTGCTCCCAGACTTGGTTCCCCAAGTCACTCACACACACACACACACACACACACACCACCACCACCACCACCACCACCACCACCAATACTGAAACAAGAAGGCAGGTGAGGGTTATTAAGGGAAGGTGGGGGTGATGCAAAGAACTCTTCAGGTCTAAAACAAATATCATCTCTTAATCTCTTAACTCTAGTTCCCCACATCCCTGACGTTCCCTGCACTGAGTAGAAGGTGGCTGATATGGGCAGTGTGACAGGGAAACCAAGTCATTCGGAGCCAATTGGGGGGGGGGGGGGGCTTACTTAAGCAGGCCTCAGGGTGCTGGCGCAGTTGGAGAGGGAGGCAGGGGTGGAGAGGTCCCTGCTTCCTGGTCTCAGGTAAGGGCCAATGGTACAAAATATAGGCAGAGAGGGTAAGGGCAGGAGTCAGAAAGAGGGGGGAACAAGGTTTCTGGGTGAGCAAATGAGTGTTCCTAATAACCTCCTTCTTCGTGGAAAAGTTGGAATTGAAGCTGTTTAACTCTTCCCAGTCCTCATATAACCAGAAAGGGAGCAATCCTTGCTGACTTCACTACTGAGACATTGGGAAGATGAAGAATAAATAGTATAGTATCATCATCGGGGCGGGTGGATGGGTCCTCCTGCATGGAAAGGAAGGGCATCCATCACCTTCCAGGGAGTCCTGAACTACAGAACGCACCTTCCTCTTTCCACCCCGACCGATCCTTCCCCGGGGGCCTCGCCCTCCGCGCTTACCGGGCCGTGGCCGCCGCCCAGGTCCCTGGCGAAGTTGCGGACGTGAGCCATGTACTGGGCGAACTTGTCCCGGTACCTGCCGGCCGCCAGCTGCACCTCGCCCTGCAGCGCCCCGAGCTGCGCCAGCAGCGCCTGCTCGCGCCGCCTCCAGGCGAGCACTCGTGGCCCGGGCCCCCGCCCGCTCCCGCTCCCGCAGCAGCCGCCCGGCAGCCCCCCGCGCGCGCCCCCGCCCCGGCCGGCCCCGCGCGCCGCTCCGCCGCCCCCCCGCGCGGGCACGTCCTCGCCGCCGCGGCCGCCCGGCCCCGAGACGCAGCCCCCGCGGCGGGCCGCGCCGAAGTCCCCGCGCGCGGCGGGCGCCTCCAGCTCGTGCGGCCGGACCGAGCGGCCGCCGCCGCGGGCGCGGGCACGGGGATCGCCCTGGAGGCGCAGCTGGCGGAGGAGGCTGCGCAGAGGCAGCACCCGGTACAGCTCGCCGGGCGCCAGGGGCTGGCACTGCAGCGGGCACCGGCGCCGCCGCGCCGCCCAGGGCAGCAGGCAGCTGGCGCAGAAGACGTGCCCGCACGGCGTGCACAGGGGCTCGTCCAGCAGCCGGCCGCACAGCCCGCACTCCAGCTCCGCGCCCGCGGCTGCGGCGAAGCGCTCCAGGGCGAAGCCCATGGCAGGGATCGGGGGTCAGGGGACGCGGATGCGGAGTCCACTTCCTCCGAGCACCCTTGTCTCCCCGGGGTGCCCCTGAGACAGCGCCCCCGCTGTGGCCCCGGCTGCTCGGAGAAGGGGGGGCGGGGGGCGCGGGCAGGAGGAGAAGGTTGGGGGGGGGTTGTAGTCTCAGAGTTTGGCGTGAAGTTTTCAGGCTCCAGCTAAGTCCCCTGGCTCCGCCGTATTGACGCTAATAGAAGCCACCTCAAGTGATGCCCCCTACCCCCCTTAGCTGCTCTGCAATTTATATTCTTTCAAATTGTGTCCGCGGAGGGCGAGGCCAGCTCTCAATAGCCCTTGGGGAAAGGGTGCTCCACTTCGCCTACACAGAACCTCAAGCAGCCTTCCCGCAGAAATAACTTCCAATTCCACCTGAACATAAGCTCCAGGGAAGCAGAATCTTTATTGTCCATGAGGTTGTCCATTCCATTGAGTCCTCATCACTCCGCATCAAGTCGATCTGCAATAAATGTGTTGGAATTCGATGCACTTTTGTTCTTTCAAAGCAATCAACTACAAAATCACCAGCTAGGTGTGTCTGCCAGCTTAGGGCCATCACTGTGAGGTATCTACAGAGCCCGGTTTCTCAGATCACCATGCGGAAATCAGTGAGATTCATGAGGCAGATGATGACTGGCAGCCGCGATGGGGAGCAGGCCAGGTGCTCTCGCCTTAGGAAACCTCTCTCAGGGAGAACTTGAAGCACCATGCAAGGCCTCCAGCCATGTGAGCAGGACGGGATGCTGTTACCGTGCACTGGGACTCCTGGTTCAATCACCACACATCTACTTCCGCAGGCATTTACACCGGGAAGGGAATGCGACCTTTTGGGCACCTGGAAAGGTGAATTAAAGGGAAGGATTGTGAAAGAGAGCAGTGACATCACAAATAAAGTCTTACTAGTTGCTTCGCTCTACTTACCCTGAATATACAGTTTAGGTCCAAAGTGCTTCCTCCCCCAGTTTGATTCTTCAAAGTGGGTAGCGTGCCAGGCCTTGCTTAAAACATGCATCAAGGAGAGCCTGCAAGCTCTCCTTCCCCAGCTTCCTTCACCATCTTCTGAAACTTAGGAACCTAAAGCAACCCTATCACCTGGATACATACCACTTCCCGTCCTTATCCTGCAACTACTTCCACAGGCCCGAGGATGGGCTCCCTAAATTAATCAGTGATGATTCCTCATGGCCAGCTGAGCCGTTTGCCCAGAAAGCTGTATCCTCATGTCTAGCACCAGTAGCTCTCAGTTGAAACACAGGAACAAGGCTCCAGTCTTTGCCCTTTAAATCCTTGGAGCTAAGGGAAGAATTAGCAATGGCTAATAATAGAGGCTAATAAGAACCTTCTGGGCCTTCTTTCTGTTTGAAAGATGAGATTTTATTAGAGTAGTTCAATAGCAGTGGGGATCCTGGAGTGATTTGCTAGATATTTGATATGCTTTTAAACTTGTTTCAAAATAAGATGCTCTAGTCCACATTTTCTACATATAGATATATGATAAAATAACATTTGCCACAATGCTGCAAATTTCCCCCTTCACTTTGGCCTTTCACAAAGTAAACAAACAATAATTCCCAAATAAATAAGAAATCATTTAACATTAGTCGCATGAGCATATGCTTGTGAATTGCATAGGCTATCCAAAGGAGCATGTTATAGAATTTATTCAAATAACCTGGGCCAGAGGGTTCTGTTCCATCTTCTTTATTTTAGTTACAGAAAAAGCTGTGACTTATAGCTGTGAGTTTATAGCTAGGGCTTGACATTTATTTCACAATAAGCATGATGGTAGTGAGAATGTTTTTAAGAAAAGGAGAGAAGAGGTGAAATCTGAAAATGTTCAGTTGAGATATTATAAAACTGAGACATGCAGTTAGTTGAAAACAACAACAACAACTACATATCACAATGGTTATATGATGAGTTTGGTCAACCCATGTAATTCCTGTAGCAAAACAAGGGTCCTGAGCCGATTTTGTTACGAGTAATTCCAGGATGTATAACATTTTGATTGAAGAGAAGATGGATGTCAAAAACCTTGTCTACAGAGACTCACAAGTTAAAAATGAGAACATGTGAAGCGAAGCCAAGTAATGAAGGACACCAAAAGGGAGCTTAGGAAAATCTGTTACATGAGAAAAGGCAAGCGTGGGTGCTTCCAAGAGAGTTAATTGCTAGGATGAAAACATTATGAGGTGAACGCTGAGGAAACGGACACACCTACATGAAGCTGCTGGGCTCTTCCCATATGAAAACATTGCAGCATAATAAACCTGTGACATCAGTTGAGCTAACTAGTCTGATTTCCCTTCCCAGACTATAAAAGATTGTTCTATAAATTAGGAAAAGTGTAGTATCTCAGAAAAGCTTAGCTGAGCTGGAAACCTGGAGCCCAATTAGATGGAAGTAACTGGGTAAACAAAGAAAGCACTTGAAATAAGTTTAAATTACCCACGAATATTTCAGCAAAACAGATTCAGTAACACTGAAATATCTTTTTCCAAATAAGAAAAATTACCACCTTGCATCAATAGCTTGGGCATGTCCTTAGGCCTTCACTGATCAGAATTATCTATTAAGAATCCCTGGCTAGTGAAAGCTGCAGGCTCAAAAGCAACATTGTCTTTCTTCTTGCTGCAGGTTGTGGCCAAGACCAGGCCTGTCACCTTTCTCATAACCTTCCATTCAGACTGAACCTGAGACTATGCTTTGCCAACTGAGATTCAATGGGGAGACAATAAATATACTTCTTTCATCTGCAAGCCAAGGAACATGGCTGAACTCAAAATATTTTAAGGTAACCAGTGTTTGGTTAGGTATTTTCAGCATAGGAACTAGTTTTTGTTTTAATCCACTGTCAGGGCTCATATATTCATGAAAATAGATAAAGAATTTACTTACTTGCTATATTCTTTGGGCCAATTTCTAGAGCAGTAATGAAAGTGGGCATGTCTGTGAGTGTCTCCAGTGAGAAGAGTGAGTCATCCCTACTTCCAAGGATGAATAGGGAATCTGAGAGTTACTGATTGTTAAGTCAAATGCTAAAAGACCTAATACTGAAATACTATATTCCAAGACTCAGAAATGATGAATGGAGAGGTGAAAAGGAGAAAGAGATAATTTTTTCCACCCCATGCATAGATAATACCTTAAGTCAACTCATTTGTGATTTTTTAAATGCTGTCTCATGCATTTGATTGAGAATTATGAAGTCAGGAAGCTTGAAGAAATTTTTCAAAGGAACAAATAAAGCATTTCTTTAATTCATACATGTTTAGATAGTCCATTTTGGCACTTTCAACAAAACAGTAATTTTTAAATCTTCTATTATACGACCTTAAAATCTCATCATTTATACTTCCTTTTCCCTGATTCCCTGGTCATAAATCATGAATTACTATTATGGTCTGTAACCATATACATTTCTCCAAAGTGCCCCAAATTTAAGCTGTAACTATCTATATAAGATTACCCTGATAGGCGAAGTAAAAATACCCAGTTATTTGAGGTCAAAATGTTCCTGTGGAAGACATTTATTTGTATTATTGAAGTTAACATTCATTTCTGTTCTTTATATTATTTACACTTAGTAGCATAAATAAATGTGTTTATAAAGCATGAGATAATAAGGTCAACTTGGAACTATTTAAAAATCCTAAACTTGATTAAAACAATAAAAGATGCTTTAAAGTTGAGTTATTTGAAAGCTCATTAAGAATGAGGATGCTATGCCGAAACCGGTTTGGCTCAGTGGATAGAGCTGCGGACTGAAGGGTCCCAGGTTCGATTCCGGTCAAGGGCATGTACCTGGGTTGCGGGCATATCCCCAGTAGGAGATGTGCGGGAGGCAGCTGATCGATGTTTCTCTCTCATCGATGTTTCTAACTCTCTATCTCTCTCCCTTCCTCTCTGTAAAAAATCAATAAAATATATTTAAAAAAAAAAAAGAATGAGGATGCTATTTTTACAAGATAGGCTGATGACATACTATGTCAGGGAAGACGCACTCTGGATGTGCATTTCACTCTGAAAATTACAGAACTGGCCAAACCCAGAGAACATAGAGCAATATCAGTCATTATGATTTCCGTCTGTCGGCACGTACTCCACTAGAAGTTATTTTCTATTACCTTCCTTTTCAACTACCTTTGGCAAAATGAAGAATTTAAAGGGGCATCATGACAGTGCAGAATGCCATTTTCAAGAAGAATAAAATGATATGAACAAAACTATTGTGTACAGCAAAATACAGTAAATGATTTATAGTAATTGTGCAGTCTCTGTGGGATGAAATATCAGACAGCACAGAATGAAGAATTGGAAGGAAGCCAAGTTAAAGTGAAATATTAAATTAAAAATTGTGGCAACTTTCAATTCAACGATGGACTGATTTCTAAATTCACTGAGACATT
Source organism: Myotis nattereri (assembly GCF_964212035.1). Lineage (NCBI taxonomy): Eukaryota > Metazoa > Chordata > Mammalia > Chiroptera > Vespertilionidae > Myotis > Myotis nattereri. The sequence continues at coordinate 173,485,372 of NC_138076.1, forward strand.
AGGGTAACGTTATTATCCATTTAAGAGAGAAATGTTGTGAGAGATGGCTTATACAAGAAAATAGATTAAATCCTGTATTAAGTTAACCTTGATTTTGTGCTATATCTTTGTGGGCCACAGTCACTAACAAAGAGGGAAAATATCAGAAACAACTACAAGAACTAATATGCCATAATTATTCACTCTGTGACAGGCATAGCATATACTCTACAGGTACAAGCTCATTCCATTATCCCAATGATCAATTGTGGTAGATACTATTATTATTCCCACAACTTGCCCAAGTTTATACAAACAGAAAGTGGCAAAGTCTGGAATTAAACCAAGGTCTGCCTCATTACACTCTCACTCTACAGTACAGTGCACTATAATGCCTTTTCTCCACATCTATTAAGGAGTTATTTTAGGATAAAATGCACTATATTATGTGATATGTGAAATGGAAGTTATAACTGTGTCTATTTGATTCCATTGTGTAAAGGCTATCACTCCTCTTCCCCCCTGAATTCCCCGCACTGCCGTTTCTCTAAGGAGGGAAATTCTAGGGTCACATTTATTAGAGGACTTTGAGTAACTGATGTGAATGAGAATATTGACCTTATTAATTGTTCTGTGTAACACCAATGTGGTTAAAAGTTAAGGTCATTCTGTCCACATAACTGGGAGCTTTCTGTATGATAAACTAATTGTCTCTGTTCCTTAAGTCCTGCTTTAATAAATCAATCACTATAAATTTTGGTTGAAACTTTATTTTGTGTTTATTTATTCAAGGAAGATTTTCGGTAACTTAATATCTTTTAGACGTCTCTCCAAAATGTCAGAGATTTCCACAAAATTTTGAGATATTTTAAGTTCATTAAATAGGAACACGCTGCTTAGTGGAAACCAACAAATTATTTTCTTGAATAACATTTTTTTTTTGTTTTATACTATTTGTAATAGTGTTAGAATCAGAACCTAAAACTAATGTTGTAAGTAGGGTTTGAAGACAAAACTTGAAAAAATGTCACTAATCAGATTTATCATTAGTAATATTCCTTTGAGTTTCAGAAGCCACTTTGCTCGTTGTTTTTGCAACTCAGAAGGAATTCATAAATAGTTAATGTTATTTATTAGTAATTTATTACATGATAACATGCATTTTAAAAATACGAGGAATTGGAAATTCCACATGAAAACTCTGTTTACTACTATAAGGTCTAAGATGCAAAGAGATATTTCTGACATTACTTGTTCCACTACACCATGGGTTTGGGTATAATAATCTCACCTGTAAAATAATTGACATTTTTAAAGAATAAAATAAAATATCTATAGTTTGGGATGCTTTAATGACCATCTATAATTATAGACAAAATGATCATATACTATAGTATCTTATATGACACAAGTTTAAATTAAACTCCCAAATTCAGGGTACCCTATGTCTATTAATGTAAAGCAAATCTAAGTGTTGTTACTAACTGGTCAACTTAGTCTTGACCAATTTAGTTAGCCTTTTCCTGACTTAATTTTTTATCAGCTATAAAATGAGAATAATAATTTCACCTACCCCATTGGTTGTTGTGTAATTGAGTTAGTAAATATAGCATAGTTATTATTATGTATTTGCCCTCATCATTGCACTCTGGAAATATTTTATCAAATTACACATAAAAAATAGTGTATGAGTTTATGTCCCAAAATACTCAATGCCTGCGCTTTCCAAAAATAAATAAATAAATAATCTCATTATGTTATTTTCATTTGCACTTTTTTGTTTGTTTGTTGTTACCATTGATTATTTGTAATGTTTATTGACCATAGGTATTTCTTCATGGGATTTCCTCTTTACATTTTTTAAAATATATTTTATTGATTTTTTTACGGAGAGGAAGGGAGAGGGATAGAAAGTTAGCAACATCAATGAGAGAGAAACATCGATCAGCTGCCTCCTGCACACCCTCTACTGGGGATGTGCCCGCAACCAAAGTACATGCCCTTGACCGGAATCGAACCTGGGACTCTTCAGTCCACAGGCCGACGCTCTAGCCACTGAGCCAAACAGGTCAGGGCTACATTTTTTTTATAATAATATTTGTCTTTTAGTAATTGATATGAGTCTTTTATATATACAGAATACTTACTTTTTTTTTATCAGCCTGTATAACATTGTTAAATTCTGTTTCCAATTATCTGCCTTTGAAAGTTGAGGAAGGAAGAGCATGCTTTATTCTTGTGAAAGAATCTTAAAACATAGACTATCAATCATCACTGTCTTGTTAAGAGAAGAGAATATGGGTTTTTGCTTTGTAGTATATGTCTCACCACATCCACTGAATAGATATGCATGCCTTGTTACATGAGAGAAGAGTATGCCCTTCAATGCAACCTTGAACATGAATTAGGGAAACCACTTTCTTCCTGGATTCTTCCAACTAGATTACTGAAACCACTCAAACAATCTTTTATCAATGTTGCAAATTGTGTTCACTGGTTTTATGATACCATTTACCTTTATTTGGTATGTGATATGCTCACATTTTATTTTTTTTATGAAGAACTCCTTTTTAAAGAAACTTCGTATGCACAATGCAGTATTTGGTAAATGTTTGTTTAATGTTAAATAAACATGATAGTTTAAATTATGTGCAATTTTGGTTCATAGTTAAGGTTATGATTACAGTATTCATTTGCGGAGTCTACAGTATTCATTTGCAGAGTCATCCCACAACTGCACACCAGATTTCTGATTGTAATAGGGAGACTGATTAATTCCATTCATGTATTTCTTGCCCACCTTCTAGCTCCATGCTGTTTACTCCCATCAGGTCCATAATCATCATCCAACTTACAAGCCCTTTGGGTTAACTGTCTTCCCCTAACTTTTTCTGACTCAGTTTCTGTCTTTCATTTCTCCAAATTTTTTAAATCAGAGTTACTTACCTTTTTAACCCCATTTTCAGATTGTCCCATGATGCCTTCCAATGTAATCCTATTTTCAAGATTTTTTCTCATATATTCAAACTTTCCTGGAGAAGCTGTTTTAGTATCTACTGTTCTAACTTAACCTGATTTTCCTCTGGTAACTGAATTCTCCCAGAAGAAACTGAAAGAATGAAATAGCTCATTCTCCTAATCACCACAATCTCAAAGTTAGGGAAAGGGATAGCATTTATTCATGGTATGTTTATAGATATGAGTCTTCTTTTTTTTAAGTCGATGGCAAAGACTTAGACATTGTAATTACTGTAGTTTTTGCACTGAACCCTTGTTCTTTTAATATTGACTGTGCAATCTTGTGGGAAAGGAATTAACCTTTCTGAATATTAATTTCATTACATATAAAATGAGCAAAATGACAGCTATTACACAATGATTGTGTGAAGAATAACAAATTAGTGCCTATATCTCTGACACAGAGGTGGTGTTTAATAAATGGCTGCTCTTTTTACTTCCTCTGGGCAAACCTAATTTAGGTTAGGGCATTTTTAACTGTAAAATATATGCAGAAATCATAAAATTTTTTGTTACCCTGTAAGTCATATTATACAACATATTATCCCTTGTTCAAATGATATAAAGTATAATTTTATTCAGATTGTTTTTCTATAATCTGATCCACACTAATAAGTATGGCTAAAACTAAGTATTGCATGTGCCCTTTCTCAAAAATGCTGTATCTTCAGTTAAATAATTGAAAAGAGAGGTGCATGTAGAAGTACTATAAACGTTAGATTTCTTTTTTACTTTGCACACAGTTATAAAATTCAACCTGCCCCTAAATGTTGGCACAACACCAGATTTTCAACTAAATGTGAATCTTGCCAAAATACTTAAGAAATACAAGCCAACAAATCTGGAGAACAATCTGGCAGCATTTAGTGACGTCAAGAATGTGCACCCCTATGACCTAGCAGCCCTCTCCTGGGAGCCTCTTCCACAGGTTGATTCTGGAGGTTTGCCGAAGCTTTGTCTGGGGACCAGGGAATGATGGGAAACCTAGGTGTGCATCTAAAGGAGAAGGGATGAAAACGTGTGGAATAAATAGCCTACGGGCTATGCAGTGGTCAAAAGCAAAGATCAACATACACATCCAGCATGCAGCTGCACTCTAAGCCACAATATTGAGTTAAAAATAACCATAAGCATGTCTGTAGCAGAGTCGCATTTTTGTAAATTAAAAACAGATATATTCATAGAACAAAAATGCACATTTTTCAAGGACACATACATATCCAAGGACACATATTAAATGCATTAGAGTAGGTGACTATAAAAGGAAGGAAGTGGTAGTGGGAATAACAGGGGGAAAGGGAGAAAATAAGTTGCACAGACTAAGGGTGATGGTACATCATGAACTGAGGATTACAATTCATTCAATTCTCTGTTTCTAAGATCTAACAAAAACAAAAGAAAAAAGAAATAGAGAGCGAGTGAGAAGAAATGAAGGGAAGGAAAGGGAAGAAAAGGAAAAAAACTACAATCAGGTCTTACTTCATGCATATCCATTTAAGAACTTCTCTTTTAATTTCTTCATAGTGGTTTTAATTCAATTTGTATCCCTGCATACCACCAAAACATATTTCCTAAGATGACTGCATTAATTATACCTACTTTTAGCAGGTTCACTTAATGACTACAGGGACGTTTAGATATTAAATTGATGGACTTAATCCATGCCTAAATTAAAAACAGGAAAAGCAAATTGTCTTTCTACCTGGCTGTGTCTTCCACTAAGCCTGCTGAACATTTGCTGTAACAGGATGGTTTCTACAGCAATTTATGAGTCTTATTTTTCACAGCCAGAGAGAGCTCCTAAATAATAAAAGGGTAGAATATGTTTGTGTGTGCATGCTTGTATTGGTGCGCAAAGATTACATAAATTATATTTCTCAGTTATTTGTTCTACTGTGGGGGAGTATAGCTAAATTAAAGACAGATGTAAAACAGTAAGAAAAGCTAAGAGGCAAAGACAGAACACCAGCACACAGAACATACAGAACATCCCTCTGTGCTATGGTGATACAGGAAGCTTCCAAGATATACGGCAAAACCTGGAGGGTTCTGGGAAGAGAATGAAAGGGAAAGGATTGGCAGGGTAGGGAATTTGCTTCCACGCAAACACTACAGGAGTTAACCATGAATCAAGATTTCCTAAATTACCTGGTGTAAGTATCTAGCACAGGAATTGGGAAAGAAGTAGATGCTTCAGTAAGTGGTATTAGGAAATTCACCTGCATATTTGGAAACGAAATCTGTTTCAGTTTTGACCAGTCTCCCTTCGTGCAGGTAAGTTCCATAAGTATTAAATATGAATTTTTAAAATTAAATATTAAAGTTTATAGAAATAAATCTGAAGGAAGTAGATGAAACTATCAGAATTTGGCTATGTTACCTTCTGAATATGTTACCTTCTTTAATTAGCATTAAAATAAAAGCAAAATCAAGTAATAAACATGCAGGTTATATTTATAAGAAAAATATTAAAACCCTAACAGAGAAATTAGCAGACAGCATTTACAGGAAAGAAATGGATAACTAAGAAATAAACAAACAAAATGTTAATTTAATTAAGTTAAAGACATGCTAACTATGGAAGCAATAAGAGAACACTATTTGTCTAATAAATTAGCAAAGGTTAATTTATGATTGAGAGCACATAGATGTCTAGGAACCTATCTGTGCTTGTATGTGTGAAGGTCTATCTGTCTGTCAAGTGTCTGAGTGTTCATTTGTGACACTTCCTGGATTTCACATTCCCTCCTATGGATAAATAAAACCTCTTTGAGGATATAAAAATAACTTTAAAAGTTTAAGTTTTAGCCCTAGCCAGTTTGGTTCAGAGAGTCAGCCCATGGACTTAAAGGTCCCAGGTTCAATTCTGGTCAAAGACAAATGCCTGGGTCACAGACTCACTTCTTGACCTTGGTTGGGGCACATGCAGGAGGCAACCAATCGATGTGTCTCTCTCACATAGAAGTTTCTCTCTCTCTGTCTCTTCCCATACCTTCCACTCTCTCTGAAAAACTCAATGGGAAAAATATCTTTGGGTGAGGATTAACACAAAAACCAAAACAAAGTTTAATTTTTACTCATAGTTTTATTTAGACTACACAATAAAAAAAGAATCTATCAACCTACACATGAGTTATGACAAAGGTCTCACTACGGCACAATGTGAAAGGGTGATCTTTAATTCTTAGATAATTATGGGCCAATCCTATCTAATAAAAGAGAAACATGGTAATTGGCGTACGACCGCTACCCTTCCCATTGGCTAATCAGCGAGATATGCAAATTAACTGCCAGCCAAGATGGTGGCCGGCAGCCAGGCAGCTTGAAATTAACATGAGGCTTGCTTGCTTCAGTGACGGAGGAAACCAACGGGCCCCACCTGCCTTGCCGGCCTCTGAGCTTGCAGTTTGAAACATTGTAACAAATATAGAAGCTAAACAAAACCCCAGAAACCAGCTTTCAGCGAGCCAGGATCTCAGAGCTGGAGTTGATACAGAGTTTCGATTATAGAACCGAAACAAACCACATACCTTCTTTCAGCAGCAGAGGCCTCAGAGCTAGAGCCAGAGCTAAAGCTGGCCCAGAATTTAAAAAAAAAAAAGAATGCCGAACCGGTTTGGCTCAGTGGATAGAGCGTCGGCCTGCAGACTGAAAGGTCCCGGGTTCGATTCCGGTCAAGGGCATGTACCTGGGTTGAGGCCACATCCCCAGTAGGAGATGTGCAGGAGGCAGCTGATCGATGTTCCTCTCTCATCGATGTTTCTAACTCTCTATCTCTCTCCCTTCCTCTCTGTAAAAAATCAATAAAATATATTTAAAAAAAAAAGAAAAAAAGGAGCAGTTGGGAGCTTCAGTCCCAGCCTGAAAACAGCCCTCAGCCCCTCACCCAGACTGGCCAGGCACCCCAGTGGGGACCCCCACACTGAAGGTTGTGTGACCAGCTGCAAACAGCCATCATCCCCTCACCCAGGCTGGCCAGGCACCCCAGTGGGGACCCCAACCCTGAAGGGTGTGTGACCAGCTGCAAACAGCCATCATCCCCTCACCCAGGCTGGCCAGGCACCCCAGTGGGGACCCCCACCCTGATGCAGGACACCCTTCAGGGCAAACAGGCCAGCCCCACCCATGCACCAGGCCTCTGCTCTATATAGTAAAAGGGTAATATGCCTCCCAGCACCGGGATCAATGGAGCCAGGAGGCCTCCCAGCACCGGGATCAGCGTGACAGGGGGCAGCACCCAAACCCCCTGTTCGGCCCTGCTCTGTGTGTGACAGGGTGTGGCGCCCCAACTCGCCCCCCCCCCCCCGCGGGCCCTGCCTTGTGTGTGATGGGGTAGAGCCATAACCTCCCCATCAGCCCTGCCCTGAGTGTGACAGTGGCAGTGCCCCAACCCCCTGATCGGCCCTGCTCTGTGGGTGATAGAGGCTGGTGCCCCAACCCCCTGATCTGCCCTACTCTGTGTGTGACAGGGGGCAGGGCCAAAACCTCCCTATCTGCCCTGCTCTGTTTGTGACAGGGTGCGGCACCCCAAATCCCCCCACACACGGGCCCTGCTCTGTGTGTGACAGGGTAGAGCCATAACCTCCCCATCGGCCCTGCCCTGAGTGTGACAGTGGCAGTGCCCCAACCCCCTGATCGGCCCTGCTCTGTGTGTGACAGTGGGCGGTGCCCCAACTCCCCTATTGGCCCTGCTCTGAGCCCGACCAGGGGCTGCACCTAGGGATTGGGCCTGCCCTCTGCCACCCGGGAGCAGGCCTAAGCCAGCAGGGCATTATCTCCCAAGGGTTCCCAGACTGCAAGAGGGCACAGGCCAGGCTGAGGGACCCCTTCTCCCCCCCCCACCCCCGCCCCGAGTGTACAAATTTTTGTGCGCCGGGCCCCTAGTCTATATAATAACAGCCTAAGCAACAGTTACGGTGGAATGACAGAACAATCAGTCACTATGATGCACACCAACCACCAGGGGATAGATGCTCAATGCAGGAGCTGCTCCTGGTGGTCAGTGCACTCCCACAGGAGGAATGCCACTCAGCCAGAAGTTGGGCTTGAGGCTGGAGAGTGCAGTGGCGGTGGTGGGAGCCTCTCTTGCCTTTGCAGCAGCTCTAAGGAGCAGCAAGCAGGCAGGCGGTAAGGAGCAAGCAGGCCGAACTGCGAGAGGGATGTCCGCTTGCCAGCTTAGGCCTGATCCCCAGGGAAACATCCACCGAGGGGTCCCAGACTGCAAGAGTGTGCAGGCTGGGTTGAGGGACCACCCAACCCCCCACCCTAGTGCACGATTTTCATGCACCGGGCCTCTAGTTTGATAATAATATGGAAATATATCATGATCTCTCTCTCATACCATATGCAATGTTCTAAGTGTGACAGTTCTAAAGGTGAAAGATAGGTGTGCTACATATAAAAATAAAGATCTTTGAAAAAAGCATAGACTAAAATTTCTTAAGCAAGATGTATAAAGAGCTACCAATAAAATTTAAAAAGGAGAAATTGGCTGGTAACTGGAAGGGAATGTGGATTCACAGGTTTTGCTTCAAATTAGATAATCTAAATCATGTTTACATGTTGGTTAGTGTGATCCATCAGAGATAGAGAATGTGATGATATAGGAGGAAGAAGGCATTGAAGGAGTATGTATTCATGCTTTACACTTGAGCATTGGCTGGCTTCACAAATTGCTCCTAAGCAGCAGAATGTGGTAAAAGCAATGGGTTGTCACGTACATGATTAGATTACATAAGACTAGAGGCTTGGTGCACGAAATTTGTGCTCTCTGCTCATTTCTCTGTTAGGGTTTTAATATTTTGCTTATAAATAAAAAACTGCAAGAGGGTGCAGGCTGGACTGAGGGACACCCCCACCCAACCTGCACCCTCTGAAATCTGGGACCCCTCAGGGGATGTCTGACTGCTGGTTTAGGTATGATCCCTTAAACCAGCAGTTAGACAACCCTCTCACAATCTGGGACTGCTGGCTTCTAACCACTCTGCCTGCCAGCCTGATAGCCCCCTAACCGCTCCCCTTATGGCCTGATTGATGCCTAATTGCTCCCTGCCACATGATCATCCCCAACTGCCCTCCCCTGCTGGCCCGATCACCCCCAACTGCCTTCCCTTGCAGGGTTGAGGGAACTGGGGACTCCTGCTGGATGAGGCAGGGCTGAGGAGAATGGGTTCCGCCATATTGTGGCTGTGGGTGCTACCATCTTTGTGAGGGTGTGATGGTCAATTAACATATCCCCTCTTTATTAGATAGGATTATAACTTCTGTTTTACTAGCAAACTCTCTCTGGCCTTGCTAAAGCAAGCAGCCATATCGGGGAGACCTATATGGCAAGAATCTGAGGATGGATTCTGTCCAATAGCCAGCAAGGAACTGAGTCTCACACTATAATAGCTCCAGGGAAACTCATTCTTGCCAACAGCTATACAGGCCCACCCGGATAATCCATATGCTCTCAGTTTTGCCTATTTGTAGCACTAAAAAGAGCTGAGCAATGGTAGAGTCAGATGAGGGATGGAACGTCAAGCCCCAGGTGACCAATCAGTTAGGTTTGCCTCAGACTGAGGTGACCCCAGAACATGACACTTTCAGCTTTAAAACTGGGACAGCCCCAGGAAAACCAGAGTGATTTGGTCACCTTCTCAGGCTAAAATTAGGATTCAATGTCACAGACTCATAATTCAGTGGCAGGTACCAGCAGGACACCATGGGCACCTATGGATCTGAGGCCTACACCTTACTCTCTCTTGACATGATCTTATAAATCCAATCTCATAGGAAGATGCCATCTTAGCCAGAAGAAGGGGTGGAGAGAATAAGTCCTGGGTGGGAATGGGTTGTTGAAGAAACTCTTAACCACTAGACATTTATCTGAAAGAGATTTATTTTACCTACAAAAGATAGTTTAAATTGAAGATCCTTTTCATGGATAAGCTTCTATCCTTCCTCCCTTCAGCACTGGGGGATCCAGGCTCAGGAGCACGGAGAGGTCTGTTATAGAACACAAAGGAATTGTCATTTGTACACATCTAAGGCGGAGTGGGTACCGTTAGACATCATTATACCTCTGTGATGGCTTAGCTAAGCTGGATTGATGTTTTGATGATTCCCTTTCCTGCATGGTTTGGATTACATTAGGCTCCGAGTGAAATTTGTGCAAGGTTTGGAAGAGGGAGTGATACTGCAGCTGTGTTTATGCTGGGAAGTCTGGGGTAGGGTCAGAGGCTGTGGGGCTCACTCCAGTGTCCTGGATCTACTGGTTCACCTTCTCGGCATAGATCTGCAGCCCCTGCAGCTCCATGGATCTTCCTGCAGCTCCTCCTAATGTTGGGTCAGTTTCCATGGAATTGTCAGCTCTTCCACCCATTACCAATGGCTTCAAAGTTGGAGGCTAATAGGCAGTGAGAGGTGGATGCAGGGGCCGGTGAAAGACGGAGACAGGGCCTGGTGTGCCTGCGTGAACTCCAGCTTATTCACAGGCTCCTGTTTGTCCTTGCTTCCCCCACTTCCCTGTCGTAAATGTTTCCCCCCAGGTCCCGCACGGTTCAGGGTTCAGGATCTGGAAGAGGAGCCGTCCACAAATGAAAGAGAAGAGACAAGAGATAATTTGGAAATATTGGGGGGCCAGGCGGGTAAGTCCAACTCAAGGGGAAGGACTTCCACTGGTGCTCAGGCCGCACCAACCTTTTATTGGTTTGGGATACACCCATAGCCCTTAGGCAGGCAATTTCCAGTAACAGGCAGACTATCTTATCAATAAGGATTTACATGACTATCTGGTGGGGAGGTTGCTTCAGCTATCATTGTATGGACTAACAGTGGGTGCACAGCTCTGACTTTTGCAAGGGCTTCAAGGATCACCAGCCTTGCGGGTTCCTTGTCCACACCTCTCTGCTAGTGAAGACAATAGGCAGTTTCCCACACTTCACATCCATCTTTCCTTCCTTGCTGCTGGCCCTTGCCAACATCCAGCACAACATCAGGTTCAATAGTAACACACTTAGACTAACCAGCTCCCATAATCACGCAAGTTCTGATCCCTATAATAAATGTGTCATGTCCCTCAGAGTGGTTCCGCTTCTTTGATGGAATTTATAACATTCCCAATAGATATTAATAACTCTATTAAATCTTCATTTTTCAGACAAAGGCACTATAACTGAAAGATCAAGTAATTGACCTCAAATCATAGAGCTCATAAGTGACAACCTCTGGTTTGAACCCGTTTCTCAAGCTCTACAGCCCTCTCTCTTTCCAAGTTGGCTTATTCTCAGTGATGACTGTCCCTGGGAAATCATTCTATCATGTCAGTCATTGCCTATCAAAACTCTGGCAACATAAAACAGAGGGCAGGGAACTCAGGAGAGTGGAGAATGGCTGCCTCTGGGGAGGGCAGGGCACCTAAAAAGCCATGCAGAGCAAGTTCTGGTTGCCTGAGTTTGAAAGCCCTAACACTTACTCTGATAATAACACCCCATGTCAGACTTTTCCTAAGTGCTTTACACTTACTAAATCATGTAATCCTTATAGAAACTGTAAGAAGCAGGCTTTATTACTAATCCGACCTTACAGATGGACAAGATTGCTCAATCAGTTGGCTTAGAGCCAGAATTCAAACTCAGAAGGTTGGCCACCAAGTTGGATTTCCTGAACAAAGTGGAGCAGGCACCACAAAACAGGGCTGAGTTTCGTTAGAGGAGTTAGGGCTTCCCAGAAGACTAACATTTTCTACTTTATAGTTTTGTTGACAGCACATCCCAGAAATTTAAAATAATAATAATAATAAATGACACAGGAAATAGACAACAGGTAAAACTTAATGACTCTCTTTGGTTTACCTATCAATCTTACACTTTTACAAGACGTTAAATTGCTAACAAAAACAATGTTTTGAACAATTGAATATTGAAACCACCATTATTATTAACCACTAACGTAAGTATCACGAAAGTGAAATTTCAGGAGAATGGCCTAGTTGCTTACATTGTGGATTGTTGGATATTCCTCAAGTGTCCACAGGGAACTTTGCAGCTACAGTAGGATTTTTGTTTAGTGGCTTTTTGTCATGCGATTCAGGAAACCTGTTTAATTATCATTAATTTAAATATATATATATATATATATATATATATATATATATATATCTTTAAGAATAAAAAAGGCTCTTTGTGTTCATCTAACATTATTAACAGGAAGGAAAAGCAAAGCGCGATATATAAAGATGAAGCCAGCTATAAACACAAAGCAAAGAAATGAGGGAAAATAGTGTGTTGGAAGATTTCCAGAGTGTCTACTTTAATCTTGGAATTAGGATTTTGAAATGTAGCTTAAATATCATTCCATTAGAATATAATTGGCTCACCCCAAGCTAAGCCAAGCATCCTTAAAAATCTGTGATGAGAATCGAAGTGTTACTGCTTGACATAGATACAAGATGTCTTTCTAAAAGTCAGAGAAAATGATCCCTGGTGTCTTCATAAAAGCAAAATAGAAAATGGAGTTAAAATTAATAAACATGTCTGAAAAACAAACATTATTTTTATTTCATTTTGCTATTATTATTTTTGTCTTTTGTCTGGACAGAAGTCATATTAGAAATAAGAAATGAACCAGTGAAAAAGGTTAAGGGACACATATATTTAATATCTGACTCTTACTTTTAATAAATTAAAATTGCCCTCATCACATTATAAACATTAAGGACATGATTCTTCTAATTTTGGTAGGACTTTGGTGTTTAAAAAACACATTCACATCCATTAGGATCTTTGATTTTCTTTACCAACAACTCTGAGGACAGGTATTATTATCACTGTTATACGCAGAAAAAAAGTGAGTCTCAGACCTTGAAATTAACTGTTCAAAATCACATGCTAGAATTTGAATCTTGACCAACTAACTTTAGGATTAATGATTCCCCCCATCCACCCACATTTAAACTAGTTTTTCTCCTTCTTAGTTTTGAGAAGCCTGGCACCATTATTAACTTTTTGCTTCTTAAGTACCTTCTCAAAGTTGAAATTATATAAAAAATAGTTATATCTGTATTAGCCACTGACCCTATATTTTTCACAAAGCCTGTTTTGATATAAACGACAACTGAACTATTCCCTCCCCCCACCATAGGATTTTTTAAAAAGTTCCTCTCAGGAAGGAAAGACCTGAAACATCCAGGTCTCTCTGAATATCAGTGCTATGCAGAAATATTAGGCCAACTCAATAGGATATAAAGTTTCATCCAGAATAATAGGCTGGATCATTGAGCTTAATTCAGAAATAAGATACCTGCAATTGTTTTTTGTTTTGTTTTGTTTTTCTGTTTGTTTTTATACCAACCACTCTTAGACTGTCTCTGTAGAAATTCTACTTCATTGGGAAGTAAATAAGAGGCATAGTTTTCTATTTAACACAATTTTGTTTTCTGGCCCATGAGAATCTTGACCTTTACTAATTTTTTGTTGTTGTTGTTTTCTAATTCAATACACCCTATAGGAGCCCACATGAAGGTAGAGATTTTTGTCTAGTTTCATTCATTCCTATAACTCTGATGTCTAAAACAGCATCTGGCACATGGCAGATGCTCTACAAATATTTGTTGAATGAAGGAAGGAAGTTTGTAAGCCAAGGTTTAGTAGAGAAATTGGCTTCCTATCTACTGTCAAATAACAGGGATATGTAGGCAGGATTTGGGTCATTAACATAGTTTATAAAATCTATTTCCTCCCCTGTCCTTCACACTTTTCTTCAACTCCAATCCCTCCACTTATTTGGCATAATTCCTACTGTTCACATACTCAGTGATGAAGGCAAGTGGGAACAGAGGATTAAGGACAGTGAAGCAGACTGGGATGAAGCAGGGCAAGAAGATGTCACTTTACTTTTACTTTTTTAAAGGTGTCATTATTTCCTACATTTTAGAAGAAAATTTAAAGATAGTCATTATTTTTATCTATTTTTAAAATTTCATTTTAAAATTATGTTTTTAATAAACCTCACTAACATCCCTAAATAAGTCATATCTACAAAAATTCAAAATTCTGCATGATACCTTTTCCTTCCTACATACCTCCTGAATTGAAAATAATCACAAGGCCTGGCCAGTGTAGCTCAGTGGTTGAGCATCTACCTATGAACCAGGAGGCCAAGGATTGACTCCCGGTCAGGGCACATGCCCGGGTTGTGGGCTCTATCCCCAGTGTGGGGTGTGCAGGAGGCAGATTCTCTCTCATCATTGATGTTTCTATCTCTCTCTTCCTCTCCCTTCCTCTCTGAAGTCAATAATAAAAATAAACTTATCTGTTTCTTAGTGATGGAAAGCTTTAAATATTGCCCTTACAGAATTCTCTATATGCAAACAATTCTTGAATCACATCTAAATGAGTAGAGTTTCCAAAACAACTTTTACTAAGAGAGTGTCACACTCCCGAGGTAATCTAAAGCATGCACTTAGAGGATAAGGTTGAATAAACTTCTGTGTTCCTCTGTCAGTTCTGACCCTATTAATGTTAAAAGAGCAAGTGTCATTAAAGTGTCGCTTCACAGGCTAATGTGAAGGTCACAGCAGAGCTGAAAATCGGGTTCTCTTGAGAAGGGTTGTCAAATTATGGCCTGTGGCCACATCTGACCTGCCACTCAGTTTAGAAACGCAGTTTTATTGGAATAGAGCATAGCTCATTTGTTTATGTATTGTTTGTGGTGATTTCACACTGCACGGGAACAGAGACTGTCTGGCATCCCAGGTCTAAAATATTTACTATCTAAGGCCTCTACAGAAAAAAACTCTGGAGCATAGTACAATTACATCAGGTCTGCCATATACCCCATTGTCCCTGTGGGAAGAGTATTTCTGTGTTCAAATCCTTATAATCCACTGATACTCTTCAAGTCAATTTGATTATATTTTTGTCAGTCATACAGCTCAGAAAAATAAATAGTGCACATTAAAAAATTACAAAAATATTTTTAAAAAGGAGGCAACAATGTTTTTTAAAATAAAACCAACCCACTGTTCATGATGTATCACACAGCAGAAAACAGAATTTCAAATGTCTCTCAGACCTAGAATAGTAGAAAAAATAAAACAGTAAAGGAATATGTGTTTTGGATCCAATAAATTATACAATGAGAAGGCTAGCCTTATGAATGGGAATTTATATATTTTACCAAATAATTTCAAAATTTTTCAAAGTAAAATTAAACACAAATTAACCTTACATTTGTAAAGTATTAATCACGAGAAAGAACTAGGTAAACCATTTTAATAAATTCATAGTCTAACATTTTTACATGTTTCTATAACTAGGTTAAGTTTTCAGTATGCTAACAGGAATTTGTGAAAAATCGAAATTACATTTTTAATAGAGTTTTATTTGTAAAGTAATCTTCTATAATAGAATGAGGTGTTATCACTACTAGTGACAATAGAACTTTAGGAAAGTTATAATATTAACATCTATTCAATTATATTGACTAGAGGCCGGTGCATGGATCTGTGCACATTAAAAGGAAATTAATTAGAAGAAATATTTTAATATCACTATTCACCCTTTTTCTATAATAGAAGTGTCAACCAAATTCACAATTGACAATGACAGATCAAAACACATGCATACAATTGGCACCAGCAAGAGCTTTATATGTATCACGCATGGACAGGTCAACTTAGCCTTTCATAGATATAGAATAAACTTGCTTAATTAGACCTGCTTTCTGATTTTGCTAAACTTTTCCCAGCCCAGTGAAGCACCCCAACTTCTCTTTCAGGTAATTGTCAGCAACACAGCAGTAAATATCAACACGAAGCAGATTATTATTGTAGATCACGCAGGGAGGAAAAAGAGTAAAATATTTAACTGCAGCAGTGTTTGACTATATTCTGCGCAGTGCGAAAACCTGAAGTCATTTTCAAGGTCCACCATTTCTTACTTCTTTTCAGTTGGGTCAAGTTTCTAAACTTTCTAAATCTTCATTTTCCAGCTAATGAAAAGGAAATAGGATTCTACCAAGTCTCCTATGTACCTACTTCAGGACTTCTGTGAGGATCAAATGAGATTAGGCATTGGGAAATGCTTCACAAACATTTGGTTAAAGTGTAATATGTTTGCACCTGGCTACAAAGCAAGTCATGTTCCTGGGCTGAAGAAACTCCAAGGAGGCTAGTTGCTAGGGAGAGGAAGCAGGGCGTTGCTTCGTGACGTCATTACTTGGCGCCCACAGTGACCATTTCTAGGCTGGGCTGTGGGCTGCATTTTGTGCCATGGGGTCTTGGCAGTGTTGGCTGCGATTTGGTGGGGTGTCGCTCCAGGATGGTGATAAGTCCTGTGTCCCACTTGGGGGTAGTCAAGTGTTGGTTTGTTGGTGCCAGGTCTGTGGTGCTAGCCAGTGTATGTCATGACAGCTCCTGCATTGTGTGTCTGCCCCCTGGTGATCAGTGCATGTCATAGCTACCAATCAGATGGTTGGAGGGATGCTTATCCTTTTATATATATAGATACCCAACACTGTGCTAAATATTTTATGATACATTTCTTACTTATTCCAGATAAGAAAATTTACTATCAGATTATATTAATAGTATTTAAACTCATCTTTTGGAAGTATAACATAAACTCTTCTTCTTTTTTTGTTAATCCTCACCTGAGGATGTGTTTTTTGTTGATTTTTAGGCATAGTGGAAGGGATGCTGAGAGAAAGAGGGAGAAGCATTGATGTGAGAGAGACAAATCAATTGGTTGCCTCCTGCATGTGCCCTGACCAGGGCCAGGGACCTTGACTGAAACTGAGGTAAGTGCCCTTGACTGGAATCAAACCCAGGACCCTTCAGTCTGCAGGCTGACTCTCCAGCCACTGAGCCAAACTGGGTAGAGCTAACATAAACTCTTGAAGAGGGTTGAGGCTGGGATTTGAACCAATTTGTGTCTAACTCTATACTGCTTATCAAATATCTTATTCTGTTATAAAGCTTTTAAGGGTAAGGTAGTATGCACCTCGTTTAATTTGTATGTTAAAACATGAATAAGGAATACAGAAGATACACAGTAATTAGTTGAAATAGGGAAAATAATTTGTATTTAAATATTGACACTAAAGCAATAAAATTTGATATCTCAATTTATTTTAAACAAGGATCTTGCTTATTTTATTTGACATAATTAGTCTATCTTATCATACTATAGAAGAACTTTGAACATACCACAAATCTATATATATAAAAGCCTAAGCGACTGAACGACCAAACAACCACATGACTGGTGAACCGGTCGCTATGACATGCACTGACCACCAGGGGGTAGATGCTCAATGCAGGAGCTGCCCCCTGGTGGTCAGTGCACTTCCACAGGCAACCTCCCACAGTCCCTCCCTGATCGGGGTCCCTCTCCCCAGTGGCCCAATCAGGACTGGGCGAGAAGACCCTGATAGGCCCTGATCACCAGCCATGCCGAGGAAATGCACATGTTCATGAATTCGTGCACCAGGCCTCTAGTAAATTAGTAAAAAGATAAACTAATAAGACTTTATTAATCTCCACAGGAATTGTTCTTTATAGTTATCAGTGACTTTCATATTAGTAAATCCAAAAAGCAATTCTCATTATTCATCTTTCTTAATCTATAAGCAGCATCTGACTTTCTTATTTTTTATCTCTTTTTCTCTGGCCTCCCAGGATCATGTACTAATGGTCTTTCTACTATACCAGGCATTTCTTCTCAGTTTCCCCTCTTGGTTCCTTTGCTTTTCCCTTACTTCATTGGTGAAGTGCCCCAGGCCTCGGTCTAGTAATTTTAAATACTATTTGTTAACATCTATGTCTCCAGGCTAAACCTCTCCCTCAGTCTCCATCATTTCCAATTGGATATCTAATGGAAATTTCAAATTCATATCGGATATCAGGTTCCTATTTTTTTTACCTAAATCTGCTCTACTCCCAAACTTCAATTTCATCCTTCTAGTTGCTTATGCTAAAAACCATATAGTTATCATTGCTTTCTCTCTCTCAGACTCCATTTTTCAAATTCTTCAGAAATCCTGCTGGATGTGAAATAAAACTATATGTTCATAGTCAGCCACTTTTCAGCATTGCCATAGTTTCCAGCCTGAGTTGAGCCCTATTACTTCTCATTTGGACTGTTGTTATGTTTCCTCTTTTTGTAGTACTAGAGGCCCAATGCATGAAATTCGTGCACAGTGGGGGGGGGTGTCCCTCAACCTGGCCTGCACCCTCTTCAATCCAGAACCCCTCATGGGATGTCCAACTGCCGGTTTAGGCCCAATCCTGCAGTCGGACATCCCTCTCGCAGTCTGGGACCGTTGGCTCCTAATCGCTCAGCTGCCTGCCTGCCTGATCGCCTCTAACCCCTCTGCCTGCCTGCCTGATCACCCCTAACCTCTTTCTTGAGGGGAGGGCCAGCTTGTCGAGGGGCCATCTGTCTACCTGATCACCCCTAACCACTGGTCTGCCTACCTGATTGCCCCTAACCACTTGCCTGCCCACATGATCACCCCTAACCGCTGGTCTGCCTGCCAGATAGCCATTAACCACTCTGCCTGCCTACCTGATTGCCCCTAAGCACTCTGCCTGTCTTCCTGATTATCTCTAACCACCTCGGCCTTGGGCTCTGCCAATGTGGCTTTGTCTGGAAGGATGTCCAGATGGTTGTCTGGAAGACATCTGGCCTAATTAGCATATTACCCTTTTATTAGTGGTAGAATAGAGGCCTGATGCATGAGATCCATGCAAGAGTAGGCCTTCTTTCCCCTGGCTTCCAGCACCGGCTTCCCTCCAGGCACTGGCAGGCACCCGGGACCCGGGCTTCCCTCCGGCCCTGGCTTCATTCAGAAGGATTTCCGGAATGACGTCCAGAATGACATCTGGTCTAATTATCATATTACCCTTTTATTATTATAGATAATTATATAGACTTATTCCACACAAGGACTGTTCAGTTAATTATTTTTCTTTGACTAATCATGCTTGAAAAATTATAATACCTTTTGGACAATTATTTCATATACACTTTTTCTTCTTCACTCAAACAACATCTAATATGAAACAAAAGTTTAAGTCAAAGACAGTCATTTGGAACAAATTTAGATTGTATGTCATATTTGGATGAACCTAAAATGTTTTGCTTTGCAAATGTACACCAGTAGGGAGAGGAAGAGATAGCACCCTCTAAACTCTTCAATCTGTTTGACTGCACGCTATTTCCATGTGTTCCAAAGGGCGTTGGTTTTAATGTATGGTTATCATCAAGAACATGTGACTCTCATATTGAAGACCTGCCTGGAAGTCAATCACTGGAACTTGCACCATCTTCCAAAGAATGACTCCTGTATACCCTTCTTCCACTAATTCCACTAGTCTTAATCTACTATTGAGTAGACAGCAGATTTGATGAAGACAATAAACCTTTATTATTAGACTTTTAATGTAAAAATGTATTTATTTACTTTCAAATTTTTCTAGCTTATATAAACTGGTTTTATTTAACAGATGCATTATCTATAAAAAACTGTTTGGATGGGATGGAATGGTTAATAATTTTCCCCATTAGAACTAATGGAAATGATTTTTCATTCAATAATATTCCACTTAGCAGAAGAATTTTCAGAAACAAATAAAAATTACTAAGCAAGAGATAGGTGTACTTGTATAAAGGATCACTTGGAAATAAATGCAGAAAAAGTGTTTACATCATTCTTAAACTTACTGCTTGGCTGTGATTTTTTCACTGTCACTCACAACTAACTGTTTAGAACAATTATAATTTAGAATTTGAACACAGTTATCATTCAGAAAAAAGCACACTTCCACTCCCCACCTCCACCACCAAATTACATGGAGTGCATTTGTTCCCATTGCACCTTATACTCATTACTCCTGTAGACTGTACTTACTAGGATATTCTATAAGTTTATATATGCCTACATGTACCTCACCATGCTTTGGATGTATGCCAGGATTACCAATAAAAATGCACATGGGTCTATAGGCATGGCAGGAGGCGAATACTGAGAAGTATGGGTTTTAGAATGGTTGGTCAATATTTATTAATTGGCTACTGTGCATTAAGAAGTAAAAGTTACTTGGAATAATGCTAATTTTATCTTTAAAATATATTAAGCTGTATATAGAAAGCATTAAATAAATTATAGCAGCATATTAGATTTTGTAAATCTGACTATAAGCCATCAATCCTTTATTCTCTCATCAGTTTAGACATTTTTGAAATAAGGACTCCTTAGATAAAAACTGCTGTATTTTACTACTTACCCAAAGCGCTTCAGTTTTCATAAAACAACAACAACAATGCACAAAACTTTCCTCTTCCTGCCTACTTCTATATGCTATTGTTTGTCAATCTTGGGGTACATTTTTTCTACTTTTTAGAAATTCATATTAAATTTATATTTCTCCACATCAACTCATAGTCTTGGTAAATATAAAAGAGAAGTTGGATAAGTGAAAAATCTCAAATTGTTATTTTTAGAAAAAAAAAGGAAACTGAGCTTATGCCACTAATGCAGATAATTTTGATAATCTAATTCTGAACTAGATGATTCTTTTTGATTGCATGAGAATTATGTTACTTAGAACAACTGAAACATAATTTTTTCTCTTAGACTCTTTAAGTAATTCTACACCAATGCAGTATTTATTAGTCAACATTACAGAGGATGACTTTGTACATGTACACATTCATAAAAATGGTTATTTAATGTGTATACTAGAATATCAATGTCAATTATTATTGCAGAATTATACAGAAGGAAGTTTATGCCTGTGTTAGTGGTAGAGCAATAGCTGGAAATTGGACTTGGAAGAGAAAAAGACTGAAAATTAAAAACCTGACTGGCATCTATGAACTATGTATTATTTTGGTCTAAGTTATTCAGGGTTTATTTTTTTTCTCATCTATAAATTTATGAGCAATGCCAACCACATTGCTTGACACATAGTAGACATTAAATAAATGCTTTTCCTCATTTTCTTTTGAATGTGGAGTAAAAGCATTGAGGTCTGAGTTTGCTTCAGTGAAATGTATTTCAGAAAAGAGGGAAAAATAAGTTAAGTTCACCACTTTTGAGTCTGACAATGTGAATGCTCCTAGAACTCTGTTATGGAGATAGGGAGTATTTAATTCTGATCCAAACATTTAGGTAAGAAATGAAGAATCAAATAGCTAGATTCAAAGTAGGCAATAAAAATTAATTAATACTCAATGGGAGATCAGAAATCCTAATAAGATGGCCATATAAGCATGTCTATATATGTACTTAACCACATAAAGATTTTAAGATGTTTTTTATAAAATCTTTAAAGAACATTTAAAAATATATTATTCTTACTACAGATGACTTGTGGCAATGAGCAACTATCATTTCCTTCTCCCAGCTCATATGGAAAAACAAGTTACTTGCTATATAAAATAGATGTTATCAGCAGTATTGCTAATTGATGGTGTAGCTGCCAAATACCAAGTCACATTCTGACAAAGACTATGACCTAATGTTACTCAATAACATTTCATCAATCACAAGTCAGAAAATAACCAACAGTCAGTATTTTCTTTGGATCAGCAGTGCAACTTAATAGTGGCAGTTAGCATAATTAAAGGCTAGTAACCAGATTAAAATGTCTTAGTTTGTAATTTTTTTTAGTAAGAAAAAATAGGTATTAAATGATGTTTGAGTTGAATCAAAAGTCTGGGGAAAATCCCACCAATATGATTTAAATGCTTTCAATGAGTATTTAATGAGTACCTAGCCAGTGCCCAGTGAAGGGCACTCAAGGAGATATAATGGTAGAGGATATAATCTCCATTCCTCATGTATTTACAATATAATTGGGTAAAGAAAATGAGCAGATTTAAAACAAAAAGCAAAAGCTTAATGGCTAAAAATGAAATACTATAGGATATCTAAAGATAGGAGAACTACATGAGTCAAAACAATTAGAAAATAACATTGCATAGAAGGTAAACTTAGATGATATATGAATGGAAGGCATTTCAAGTGTCCCTCTTGTCCCTAAAGCTGACTTCCTAAATGAGCACATAAAAACTTAGCTAAGCAAGTACATAAAAAGGCAACTGTGTATTCCAAATGTTTAGGACACACAAGTTTCATGCAATGCAAAAGTATATATGTAGTCATCATTTTGTAGCTATTAGCACTCAAATGATCATTGAAATTATGAACATACACAAACTTGAGCAACTGGGTCTAGAGGTAGAAACAAAGAACCAAGTAAGGAATTCTGTGTAAAATACAATGAGAGACTGAGAGATGCAGGAAAATGATTCATTTTAGGCACTAAGAGTAGGGAGAAGTTAACAACATCAAGGCAGTTTGAGTGAGATAGGAAATAATATTGGATCAACAAGCAGTCAGTCATTGGTACCATATGAGGAAAGGAAACAAAGACCAGAATCAGTAGATTTGTTGAATCAAAAATCACCATCAATCTTTGGAAAAGTTGGATAGTGGAAAAAGGGAAAAGAGAATTTGAATGTTAATCTAAACATTCTGGAAACAGATAGCAATCATATTCATTCAAAAACAGAAATGATCATTGCAAATATCATTGCTGTGGTGACTGTTTTGGTATATCATAAAGAAAAACAGCTTCAAAAAGTAAGAATTATTATTTTTTCTGCCATGAAAAAGTAAAGTCAAGTGCTAAATGTGAATACCGTACACTGGCTATTCAGCAGTACATAGACTAACAATACAGATTCTGATGGTGTTTGATCATACCATGACGTAGTGTGATGAAAGGCTAATCCAATTTGTCAGAACAGAGCACTTCATCAATCTTAGAAAGCACTTAGAATATCATGTTTGTTTTTCTGTAACATTTATATAAGCAGCCAAACATTGCTCATTCTCCCGGCAAACCTGGGTTCAACTTGTTCTTTGGTATTCGTCACGAACTAAAAAATGCTAACTTGAAAAGTGGGAAAAGAAACTGCAAACAAGACAAGATATGTTTAAAAACAAAAACAAAAACCTAAGCCTTAGTTTCATTACAATATATGAAGCCACATAATAACCAAGAATAATTATTAAAATTGGGGTCAATTTATCTTATTACTTTTAGAAAACAAATTACGTATGACAATCATAACCATGTCTCTGGGGACAGATTGGCTACATTTGCCACTTACTAGTTGTATGTCCTCCAGCTCATTACATAACGTTCCCATGCCTCAGTTTCCTCATCTTTAGACTGGTAAAAGCACCCAACTTTTAGGGTCCATGTGAGGATGAACTCATATAAGTTTTTAGATCAGTTACTGGCACAAACTGAAAGTTGAAAGTGTTTGCATTTTTCTTGCCATTTGTTTCTTTAAAACTTTTTACAATTTTTTTTTCTAATTTTTCAATTACAGTTACATTCAATATTATTTTGTATTAGTTTCAGGTGTACAGCATAGTAGCTAGATAATCATACACCTTACAAAGTTTTCCCTTCAATATTTCTAGTACACACCTGGCATCTTACATAACTATTAAAATACTAGGGGCCCAGCGTATGAATTCATGTACCTTGAAAGGAACTGTGGGCCATAAGGCTGTGGTGGGCACAGGGGCGGGTCTTGGCCCATCCTCCACATCCCATCTAGCCCCTCTTGACACGGTCCTCGGCCCCCTGTCTGTAGGAAGTCCTCCTCCTGCTGCTGCCATTCCCATGAGCTGACAGCACCAGCCCTGCTCCCACCTGCTGACAGAGCAGAGGGATTGGGGCTGGCACCAGCAGTGGGTGAGAGCAGGACGGTGCCATCAGCAGGTGCGAGCAGTGGCTGCCGGCCCTGATCGCCTCTCAGGAGCAGGAGGAGGTAGAGAAGCCCTCAGGGGCGATCAGGGCTGGCAGCTGCCACTTGCACCCGCTGATGGTGTCAAGCGATTGGGACTTGTGCTGGATGCTAGCAGTGGGTGCGAGTGGCGCCTAAAGCGCTGGCAGTGGGCGCGAGTAGGACCAGCACCAGTAGCAGGTGTGAGCACCAGGAGGGACCGTGACATGCGGGAGCAAAGAATTTTTGCCGGGGTCCAACCCCAGCAGGTCCAGGGGTCCCCAAAGGTGTGGACGGAGTCAGCAAAGAAGGAATGACACGGAGACAGCGTTCAGTTGATCAGCAGCCTAGCCAGGATCTCTAGCCAGGATCTCCAACCAAGTTCTGGTCTGAATCTCCAGCGAAGTTCTGGTTAGGATCTCCAGCCAGGTTCTGTGTCCATGTTCTCTTGCTAGGTTCTCCAGCCAGGTTCGGTCGCCAGGTTCTAGTCAGGTTCTCTTGCCATGTTCTATCCAGGTTCTGTAGCCAGGTTCTGTCTCTAGGTTCTTCAGCCAGGTTCTCTCGCTAGGTTCTGTCTCTAGGTTCTGCTGCCAGTTTCTGTCCAGGATCTTTTGCCATGTTCTCTCCAGCGAAGTTCTTCTGTCTCTAGGCTCTGTGTAGGTTCTGTGTCTAGGTTCTGTGTAGGTTCTGTCTTCTAAGTTCTGTCTTCTAAGGTCTGTGTCTTGCTGTCTTGTTACATCTGTATTTATACCAGTTGATTCAATCCTATCAATCTCTATTCCAAAGGTTAGGGCGTTTCTTATCTCCATTCCAGGGAGTAAAGATTATGTAGCTTAAGCATGATTGTTCGTAGTTAAAGTGATTAATTACCCGCCTGGCACTTAGTTAAGGGGTTTTATTCCCTCCCTAACTTCAGGGGAAAACCCCTACCTTGGGAAACAACCTTTCTCAGAGAGGTGACCTTGGTTAAAACACATAGTGCCAAGAAGGTGAGCAAACATTAAGAACAGTATGCCATATATGCCAGGTCCCTTGAAACAGCAAGGGTGGACCGGCTTCCGGCAAATTTTCAGTAACCACCAGAGACTCACCCTGATGACAGCAACTAGAGCCCCACCTTGGTCTGGCGTCCCCGCTCACCTGCTTTACCATCTCGCCATGGCCGATGCCCACCATGTTCCACACTCTGCTGCCTGCTGCTGATGCCTGCCATGTTCACGCGCGTCCCCTGGTGGTCAGAGCATGTCAAAGAAGAGCCAATTAATGAACACCATGGAACTGTGGAACTGTGGAAAGGCTCCGTAATTGGAGGTTACAGGAAGCAGGGTAAGATGTAGGGATAAAAATAGGGGAAAATTCCAGATTTGTTATACGGAAAGATTGAACCCTGTATTTTTAATATATCATGCTGCAAATATAAAATAAACATAGATATAAGGCCTATAGGACAGTTGGCAACTATCTATATGAGTTTGATGTCTGATAAAACATTCAATATTTTTTCTTATATTTATTAATCATAAAAAATACAAAGTATTAGGGAAAATATTAAATATTAACTTTACATAAGACTTGCATAAAATATCTTAATTTTTAATATGAATAAGGTTGCCATTCTGAATACTCCTCTTTTTTTTTGTATCAATGTGTATTAAAATGGCTTTATTATATTTCTGATTTAGAATGTAGTATTAGGGCCCTAGCCAGTTTGGCTCAGTGGATAGAGAGTGTTGGCCTGTGGACTGAAGGGTCCCAGGTTCGATTCCTGTCAAGGACACAATCCCGGGTTGGGGGCTCCATCCCCAGCTGGGGGCATGCAGGAGGCAGCCGATCAATGATTCTCTCTCATCGCTGATGTTTCTATCTCTCTCTCCCTTCCTCACTGAAATCAATAAAAATATATTATAAAAATAAAAGTAAAATGTAGTATTAGGAAAAACACTAATTTGCTAGTTTGTTCTTTGAGGCATTTAAAACAAATTTTTTAAAATAATTAAAAAAAATATGTCTTTCAACTTCCTTAATTGTCTGTTTCAAATTACATAACCTGCCATTATCAGAAGAGATCATTTTGTGTTTGTTAAAATAAAACCATATTTTTGCAACCATCTAAAAATTCGGAGTTGAAATAATTAGACACCTTTTCTTTCATTACCAAGTGCAATTTTAGTTATGATATTTTGAATAAAATGGATTTATAATTTAACTTTTCATATAAATTATTTCAACAAAAAATGAAGCTTAATTTGTAGAAGATACATGCATTCCTAGAACAATCAGCTAGCTTGAAAAGGATTGCAAAGACCTAGTACCTAAAAACATGCATACAATTACATAAACTGCAAATAAAGACTTGAATAAATGAACATAAAAAGTCTGACTACCTCTGGAGCTGTGTCTGCTGGGAGTCTCTTCCTGGCATCCCTATTCCCCAGTCCCTGCCAGGAGCCCCTTTGGTGAACAGAACACAAACTCCTCCATCAGCTCCACGGGATTCTCGTCTACAATAGTCAGTAGGACACTCTGCAGCTGGCTGCAGAAATTGTCAAGGAAATAAGATGCAACCCAGGAAATCAACTGGTGCTGAATGTGTTATCATGCTTGTTACTTGGAAGGATTAGAGGGAGCCTTTTAAGAGGCCCTGAGCCAGGGCTGTTTGCTGCTATTACAGGTGACAGATGGGTGACCAGATAATTTATCATCCAAACCAGGACACCTTTAACAGTAAAAAGGTGGACTATTTAATTACATTGGGGCAACTGGTGTGAACCAAGGCTGTTGGGTCTAATGGGAAATGTGATTATACCACCCTGGCCCCACCCAGGCTCCATCTGGCCATTTCAAGGGCTCAGGAAATCAATATCTCATGGTCAATCTGAAATCCATTCACAGTACTTAATTGGGAAGCTCAAGTCTTGTCCTGAAACAGGAAAATTGAGTAGAAGTCATCAAATAATGGGGAGGCTTGAAGAAGAGCACAGCTAAGCATACACATCAGTACACCTGCTTACACCCTTACTCTCCTAACATATGGTGAATTCTGATTGAAGTAGGTCACCACCCAACCACTCTCTGAGAAACTTATCAGCTGTTAAGTCTTACCACCACATACACAAAACTTTCAATTAGCTTTTTAGTGCTCCCATTTGGAAGCAGATAGACAAAGATTTCCAGACATTTGTGAAGAGATTTTTATATGAAATACAAAGAATAAAACAAGCAGGAGAAAGAGAATATTAAAGGAAACAGAAAGATTGTGGGGAGCAGGAACCCACCCCCCACTATTAATAATATTCTCAGAAAAATAAGAGAATACTATGTATGTATTTCCTTTAAAGAGCGTAATGCCTAAAATGGGGAGCTGAGAGGAGAAGAGGGTGTGCAGACACGAGCAAGAGCCTTGTTACAATATGAGAACATAGCCCAGCCAGCATGGTTCAGTGGTTGAGCATCAGCCTATGACCCAGGAGGTCAAGGTTTGATTCCTGGTCAGGGCACATGTTGGGATTGTGGGTTCAATCCCTAATGTGGGGCATGCAGGGGGCAGCTGATTGATGATTCTTCTCATTATTGTTGTTTCTATCTCTCTCTCCCTCTTCCTTCCTCTCTGAAATCAATAAAACAACAACAACAACAACAACTAGATTTTTTTAAAAAGCATATGTATAGGAAGATCTGTGGGAGGATATATAAATGTTTGTAGTTAATATCAGTTAACTCTGGGTGGCAAGTGATTTAACAATAATTCATTGTACTTATAATTTTGCTATAACTAACTTTTACTACTCATCTAATACTTAGAAGAAAATGCCCAAAGTCAGAGATACCCAGATAAGAGCTGACCAAATGAAGCTTAAGCTCTGGGGCCTCTCACTCACACAAGTCAGATGTTTTGTACTTATACTTTTGTTTCCTTTTGCTTAAATAATGCCTACTCCTAAATATTGTATAGCCGTTAGGCCCCATAAAACCTACACCTGCCCTTAGACATAGGTTCTAGTTCTAGCCCTGCCACTTACTATGGTATGATCTTAGGAAACTCACTTATAACTCACATAATTTAGGCAACTTATTTATAATTTTCTTATTTGGAAAACAAAGGTGCTATCATCTCTTATTTCAGAGTCACTATATGGACTTGATTTCATACTAAAAATAAAATGCATTTTACTGGGCCTGCCATATCATAGATACTATAAATGTTAGTTCTTCTCTTTTATAGATTTTTAAATAATAACATTTGAAAATAAATTGTATGTTTCTTATCAATCTAGAGCTAATCATAAATCACTGCTGAATGTGAAATAACTGTTTTGTCCTGGAACGGTCAGAATTCTTAAGTGTAGCTCCTCTGGCATACTTATGTGGATGGCCTCATGTTCAATTCGTTTTTTCTCACAATTATATTTATTTTCTCCTTTTTTAAAATTTAATTTATGCATTTGGATTTTTTTATCCAAGTATGAGAAAGATCTGATCATCTGTGAAAACCTTACATGCTGTATTAGTCTACTAAGCCTGCCATAGCAAAGTACCACAAGCTGGGTAGCTTGAAACAACAGAAATTTATTCTGTCCCAGTTCTGGAGGCGAGGGTCCACTAGTAAAGTGTCAGTAGGGCCATGCTCCCTCTGGGGTTCTCCTTGCCTCTTGAGCTTTTGGAGGTGGGAGCTATCCTTAGTCCTTAACTTGTAACTGCATCACTCTATTCTCATCCTCCATCATAATCACAGGACCTTTTCCCCATGAGTGTGTGTCTGTGACCAAATTTCTCTTTTCTTATAAAGTAACTAGAGGCCGAGTGCATGAAAATTTGTGCCCTGGGGGGCCGGGGGTCCCCTCAGCCCAGCCTACACCCTCTCACAGACCAGGAGCCCTCAGGATGTCCGACTGATGGCTTAGGCCTGCACGGGGACTGGTCCTAAGCTGCAGTCTGGCCTCCCTCTATGGAAGACAACCTGTGGCAGATTGGGGGACAGCGCTGGCCTGCAAGCAGCCAGCCCCACCCCCCCAACCACCCCTCCACCACCATTGGTCACTGCTGCCCCCGATTGCCAGCCTCTCCCTCTGACTACTGGCACCCGCCTTGGCTGGCCTGGTGCCCTGCCCCTCCCCCCCTGCTTGCCAGCCCCGTCCCCCCACCAACTGGTCATTTGTGGTTTGGTCAATTTGCATATTAGGCTTTTATTATATAGGATTAGTCATTGGATGTAGGGCTCAGACTAATCCAGGATGACATCATCTCAACTTGATTAGATATGTAAAGATCCCATGTATTTCTAATACAGGTACCTGGTATTATGACTTTAACATATCTTTTGGCGGTACACAACTCACCCACAACACATACCAGATATTTAAGCCACCATGAGACACAATCAACTTCAACCTTCTTATTCTATTTCAGCTGCCCTGTTTTCTAACTTCCAGGAAAAAAAGAGGAAATTAAAGGCTTTGTGAATTTTTAACAGGAATTTAATAAATCCAACATCACTTCCATTTGAATGTGATATTTTAAGGATTTTCTTTTTTTTGAGATATTAGATATTACTTCATTTTCATGATATGGGTACCTTTTTAATTTTTCCCATTTGTTTATGTAAATCTAACAATTTCTGGACAAGTATCAAAGGATCACTACTAAAAAAGGAATGTGGAGAAAAGTTGTACCATTTGTTAAAGAACGTTAAATTCCCAACCCATGTTTTCACTGATGATATAGGAAAGCTGATTACGAAAGCCTGAATGTAAGTTTTACTTTACTTTGGGGACTTCCAAAAACACAGCGATGGCTCAAAACCCAGTTCATGATTCATACTCAGTTTCACTGTGAGACTAGCCCAGTGATTTCAACAGGCGTGCCTTATCAAGTATGCTGGTGTGCCATAAAAATTTCTGAAAGGTGCAATACCTGACTATTTAGTCAGGGGCACTGACCTCCTTTCCCTTAGATAGTGAAATAAAAAAAAAAGATAATTGTCAATACAACAATAGCCATTTGGTGTGAATGAATCAAAATCATATCTATTTTTTCCATATCCGCAAAATATATATTTTTGGTGTACTGCAGAATTTTAGTAGTTTATGTGTTCCATGAGGTGAAAAGGGTTGAAATTGCTGAACTAGCAGAATGAAAATGTTTATTATAGCTAATTGTTTTATGTCAAAATGATGTACACCACAATACCAAATATATTTAATGGGCCCTAATAAAGATATGTGTCCAATAGATCTCAAATTTGAAGTGCAGGTGTGATCAGTGGAAGTGGAGTGCTTGGGGTGCCGTGAGGAAAAGCATTACCTGGGCCTTCCATGCAAGGATGGGGCATTGTGAAAAGCTTTATTGATGACATAAAATTAAGGGGCTTCCCCTCTAAGGTCCCATCTCTTCTCCGGTCACCATGGAAGAAGTCCAACCTTGTTTTCAGCAGGACTAGAATTAAGGACCCTGGCAAGAATTTTTTCCCATATCAAAATCTAGTCCAGTTCAGCATCTGGCTAGCTTAGCTTGTATTCCAAGTGGCAGCCCATTGTGTGTGGGGTCCCACAGATATGGGCCATGCACTGCTTAAGGCTACATGACAAGTGAGTGGGGAGAGTGGTCACAGAGTAAGAGAGAGTAAGGTAACAAGGAGGCAAGAGAGGGAACTCTTTGTCTGGGGATTTTACCCTTCCAAGATTTTACCCTTCCATGGGCTTGAATTGGGGTCCACCCTCATAGCCACTGATCTTTTTCTGAGGCTAGACTGACAGGGAAGCACCTTCCTTACTTCACCCTGACTTCACTGCGCATGCACTCATCTCCCCCTTTGCTCAATCCCTTCTGCAGTGATCTGCAGAGAATGGACTGGTGGTTCCCTGGGGAGCATGAAACTAGCTTCCTGTTGAAGCTGCCCAGATGACCATGCTTATAATTCTTGGCCTCCCCTTTGCTCCCTTTTTATTATGAATATCAATAAATTAGCTAATTATGAAGATAACACAGTACTTGATATCTGAATGTTGTACTGAAGACAGTCTCTTTCCTAATCCAAAAAGAAGATGTTGGGAGCCTCAGTTGCCCGCCAGCCTGAAAACAGCCATCATCCCCTCACCCAGAATGGCCAGGAACCCCAGTGGGGACCCCCACCCTGAAGCAACAAGATGGCGGCTAATTTGCATACTGAAGGCAGGCGGCAGTGGGAAAGGCTGTCCTTGGTCCTGGACCCAGATCTGTGACCCTGCTGGGCGGGGGGCAGTGCTTGAGCCTGTCCAAGGTCCCGGGACCCGGATCCATGTCCTGGTGGGCGGGGGGCAGCGCTTGAGGCTGTTCGCAGTCCGGGACCAGGATCTGTGACCCTGCCGGGTGGGGGGCAGCGCTTGAGGCTGTCCACGGGACCAAGACGCGGATCTGTGACCCTGCCGGGTGGGGGGCAGTACTTGAGGCTGTCCACAGGACCAAGACACGGATCTGTGACCCTGCCAGGTGGGGGACAGTGCTTGAGGCTGTCTGTGGTCCCGGGACCCGGATCCGTGACCCTTCCCGGCGGGGCAGCAGCTCGCACAGGGGCGGATCAGCCAGGGTTGGACAGGGCAGGACGCCTGGCTTCCGCCCAGCCCCAGTCACTCTAGGCAGGTGAGCAGTGCAGACAGCCTCTGGACAGGGGAGGCAGGCAGGCGGAGGGCGGCCTGTACTCCCCACATGGCGGTGGTGACAGATGTGAGCACGCCAAGTGGAGCCTGCAGGCAGAGCTGAAGTAGCGCCTGCAGGCCATCAGCGCCCAGGAGTGGCTGTGCAAGTCCCGCCTCCTGGCCCAGAAGGTGCAGGATCGCAGGGACACACCACGGGGGTTTGTGGATCTGCAAAGCCAGAGGCCTCCGGTGTGCACATCCCCCCTGGCGTGCGAACATCCCCCAGCACACTGTCACCCTCCCACGCCTGCAACAGTTGCAAACCAAGGTGTGCACAAGTTCCCCCGCCTCTCCACCGCACTTCCATCAACCCGGCATGCCTAACACCCACACAGGATGTGCACACATCCCCTCTGATGCGCTCACGTCCTTTGGAGAGTGGGTGCTCTGGGTGCTGAGGGTGGGCGCCTGTGAGATGACAGTGAGAGGGCGGAGTGGTGATGCCCTGTTCCCATGGAGGCCAGTGCAGCTAGGAGATCACCTCTGGGGGCTTAATGCAGGTGCTGAGGCAGGAGCAGGTGCAGACAGACACACCTGGTGGGACGGGTGGCCCTCTCTGAGGTGCCTTCCGTCAGTGTTCAAGATCAAGAACCCAGAGGCGGAGAGGAATTCCGTCCTCTCAGTGAAACAGTGGGATAGTCGGGGTGACTGTAGAGGAGGAATGTGCACTTTGGGTGCCAGCACCCATGAGCGAAGGCTGCCCTGACTGAGCCTCGCTTGCTTGGGGCCTAGTGCACTCCTGCCAGGCAGCGGGTGACAGGACGTGCTTTTCCAAATTAATGAGAGAAAATATGGATTCTCCTGCTGCCCACGAAGGTGGAAAGTGAAGTGGGGAGACATGTGGGGAGTGAGCGAGGTTCCCTGTCTGGGGGTTCCAAATCTGCTGTTGGTTTATTTCACCGCTGACTAGAGATATACAGGGTATCCCCCCAAAATGTATACACACTTTGAATACCTACTAATTCCAATGGTTTTAAGCATAAGAAAGAAACAACAATGGAGCTGTTATCTGCTAAAAGTGTGGGCACAAAAAGGTAGTTGGACATTCCCTGAGGGGTCTCAGATTGGAGAGGGTGAAGGACATACTTAGGGGCCCCTTTCCTCCCCCCCCCCCACCCCAGTGCACGAATTTCATGCCCCGGGCTACTAGTCTATATATATAAAAAAGCCAAATACCAGAATTCAGTAACGACTGGAACAACTGCAGCCAGCAAACCAGCCCAATCAGAGGTGGGGCTGGCCAGCCAATCTCCTTCAGACCCTCCCCCTGACTGCCCCCACCCCTGATGGGCCCTCACCACCCCAATGGGCCCCCACCACCCTGATTCTCCCATAGCCCCTCACCATGGCTGGCCCTGCCCCTGATCGCTCCCCCTACCCCAATAGAAGGCAGGCTGGCTGGTCAACCTCCTGCAGTCCCTCTCCCCACCCAGCCCCACCTCAGATTAGCCCCCCGACCCCAATCAGGGGCAGGGCTGGCTTGTCAACCACCTGTGGCTCCTCCCCCCTGCTGGCCTTGCCACCAATGGGCCCCCACCACCCTGATTGGCCCATGGCCCCTTCCCCCAGCCAGCTCCACCCCTATAGGCCCCCCCAATCCAATCAGGAGCAGGGCCGGCCAGCCAACCACCCATGGCCCTTCCCCTAGGCCACTAGCCCCCAATCAATACTCCCCACCCCATTTGGGGTGGGGCTGGCTGGCCCACCAGTCACAGCCCCTCCCTATGGCCAGCCCCACTCCCAATCAGCCCCCACCACTCTGATTGGCCCACCCCCCAGCCAGCTCTGTCCCTGATAGGCCCCCCCACACCAACCTCCCACAGCCCCTCCCCTGGCCACTGACCCCTAATTGGCCCCCCACCCCAATTGGGAGCAGGGCCTTCTAGCCAATTGCCTGTGGCCCCTCCCCTGAGCCAGCCTGGCCCTGATCAGGCCCCAATCAGGGTGAGCTGGCCAGCCAACCTCCCGCTGTCTCCTCCTCCCGACAGGCCTGGCCCTGATACACCAATTGGGGCTGGGCTGGTGGGACCCCACCTATGCATGAATTTGTGCACTGGGCCTCTAGTAGATTAATAAGATTATATAAGTTTCAACTGTCCATTTCTATGATCCATGATATTTTCTAATCTAGAACATCTAAGATTGGTATTCTAAAGAATTAATCCAGTCACTGTTTGGAGTGTGCTATGCACTAAGTACTCTGCTGGGAGTGAAATGACAGGCAAGACAGATAGGCCCCAGCCCTCCTAAAGTTTACATTTTAGAGAGGAGGTGGGCAACACTAATTAGGCCGATAATCTGTATAATTATAGATTCTACACATCAAAACACAATTAAAACTGAAAGAAGACCAAGATGAACTGAGGAGGCCACGTTAGACAAGGACAGGGAAACCTCTGACACCTGAAGAAAAAGCAGGAGTCAACCGAGTTTTTTCAAACACTGTGTGGTTTATAGGAGTTTAATGACTGGTGAAGTGACACATTAGCTTCAAAATCGACTTCTCTTTGTATATAAGTGATTATAACGGGTCATATAGTACATCACACACACTAAGTGAGTGAGTATTGTTTTGTGAAATTGCTTTCAGTTACATACTGGGATGTGTATGGCAGCTAGTCTTTAATGTAAAATATGCCCCTGCAGTGGATCACAATCTAATGCTGCAGAGGCTAATGTGACCCAATCTGTCACCAGTCTCCACCCTCCCAATCTCTTCTGTTGGACCCTTTGGAACATAGAGTAGATTATCAGCCATTTTCCCCTTTTCAGTAACTTCTTTTCTGAACATCCCTTCTCCTTTCTTGTCCTAAATGAGACCTGCCATCTCCTGCTGACGCTGCACTTCTCGCAAAGCTCTGGAGTGGAGAGCTTTCTTTGTTTGCTTTTCCTCCATATACCTCGGGGCTCAGAAAAAGGAAAGGTATGAGTGTCTCTCGTTCAGCAATGCTGCTTTCAACCTGTCTCCATCCCTCTCATTCAAGTACACCAGGTTCTTTGAAGTCTATGCCAACAGACTTTATCAGCTGACACCCCTCCTTCTGAGTTCCATCTGCCAACCTCCAGGCCACACCCCTTTCATTCATGATGACTTTAGTAGTTGCTTCCTTTCTTCACCACATTACTTTGGCACAGTTCTTGCTGAGTCAATAGCTGCTTACAAGAGCTATCTAATATCTTGGCTTCTTAATTCTTTAGCTGCTATGCTTTTTTTTTTTGAGATAACTTTTTTAAAAAATGTGTTTTTATTGATTTTTTTAGAGAGAGAAGAATGTGGTTGAGTGTCAACCTATGAACCAGGAGGTTACGGTTCTATTCCCTGTCAAGGCACATGCCTGGGTTGCAGGCTCAATCCCCAGTAGGGGACATGCAGGAGGCAGCTGATCAATGATTCTCTCTCATCATTGGTGTTTCTATCTCTCTCTCCATCTCCCTTTCTCTGAAGTTGTGCCAATTTAATTTCTCCACTAACTCACTTCCTATTCTCTCCTCAACCTACTCTGATAGGGTTTCTATCTCTATCACTATCTTGATGCTGACATTGTCAATGTGTGAATCTTGCACATTTCCACACCAAGTAGTTAAACTTACATTCTTATCTTACTCAAGTTCGTAAACTATTCAATATAGTTAAATACTCTCTCTTTCTAGATACTGCGACTTTTCTTGGCTTCTGAAATTTCTTGGCTTCTGAAATATCACATTCTAGCATTTTCCTTCTATCACTCTGACATTCTTTTTCAGCTTTCTTTGTTAACTTTTCTCCTGATCCTAATCTCTAATTGGCTGGAGCTCTTTATCTATGTGTGTGTGTGTGTGTGTGTGTGTGTGTGTGTGTGTGTGTGTGTGTTATCTAGGTAATATCCTCCAACTCAGGATTTTAAATACCATCTCCATGATAATTAACACCAAATTTATGTTTTTACCCCAGATTGCTCTCCTGGATTTCAGACTGAAATAACTTCCCACTTAATATATTTACCTGGATGTCCAAGAGGCATCTCAAATTCTGAATACACAAAACAGAACTCTTAATTCATACCACTCAACCCCAAACTTGTTTACTCACAGTCATACCCATCTTCCTCTACCTAACTACTTAAGCCAAATCCTAGGAATCATTCTTGCTTTCTCTTTTTACTTCATCTCCTATCTCTAATCTATTAACAAGCCTTTTATCTATCTCCAAATGTCCTGTTTCTTACATCTATATCATTATCAGTCTGGTGGCAAGAATTTTCATCTTCTCCAATTTGAGCTATTTTGGGTTATCTATGACCTGGTTTCTTTGCTCCTCTCTTTCCTTATAAAAATCCATTTTGCAAGTTAAAGTTATTTCCCAACACTTAAATCAGTGCATATCACTGGCCTACTTACTATAATTTAATGACCATGATTTTAAAATAAAATCCCAAATACTTAACACGGTGTAAATGTCTTACCTCATCTGGTTCCTGTTTCTTATCTAGCTTACCTCTTGCTATCCTTGACTTCACTCATTAAGCTGCAATTTTTCTGACCTTTTTCTGTAAATTAACATTCTAGATTTACTCCCCCTATACTCTCAGCGAGGAGACTGTTTCTCCATATTACTCCACCTACTAGTATATTCTTAGCTAGCAAAGTTTCTCTCCATATTTTCATTAGTGTCTCTTATTACTAAGATCTTAGTTTACCAGTTACTTCCTTATAGAAACCTTCTCTGAATCCCCAATCCAAATTAGTCCCCAAGAAGTTCCTGATTTAATTCTTTGTAGCCTTAATCACTATCTGTTGTTTGTTTATTGTTTATCCTTTGTCTTAGGTGATTGGTTTCAGAAAAGCAGGTCCTACATTTATTTTCTTACCCTTTTGCTCTTTGAACCTTCACAACATTAGAATGAATGGTTCAGCCCAGCTGGTGTAGTTCAGTGGTTGAGCACTGATCCATGCACCAAGAGATCACCGGTTTGATTCCCAGTCAGGGCATATGCCCAGGTTGCAAGCTCGATCCCCAGTAGGGGGCGTGCAGGAGGCAGCTGATGGATGTTTCCCTCTCACTCATGTTTCTATCTCTCCTTCTCCCTTCCTCTCCCTCTAAAATCTATCAAAATATATTTTTTTAAAAATAATGAATGGTTCCGGACTCTGCTCCAGTCTGATCCATTGTTCTCTTGGCTACATGGCTTTCTTTGCTTCTTCCTTTCACATAGCAAGTGTATTAAAAACAACAACAACAACAACAACTCATAAAGTATAGCTACATTATCTCAACATCTCTCTTTGTAACTCTCTCTTATGCCAAATTCTAAATTCTGGTGGAAGTGATGCTTATTCATTCAAATTGGATTAGGAAGTACTCTAGTCTATTGAACCATAATCAGGAGTCTTTAGTTATAGACATATGGTGCAAATATGGCCACTGGAAGATCGACTAGTGTGGATGAAAACTTTCAAGGGAGGGAGATGTGGATAAAATGTTAATCAGGGTAGACATTCCAAATATATCTTTGTGACCCAAACTAAGTTCCTTTATGACTCACGTCTTTGTCCCTGTTGCTTCATCTGTCTGGCATGCCTCTGTTTCACAAAACTGCTCCCTCTCCAACAATGACTTTGCAGGCCTTATCTGTGTTATTTGTTTCTATATCTGGGCTCCCTTTGTAAGTGTTATGTAACTATATTATAAAGCTAATGACTTCTCTAGAGAATTTTATTAACATGTCTACCTTTTCAACATATTGCTTTTTAAAGCTATGGATCATGTCATAATTTTTACATATCCATGCTGACCAGAGTAGAAGGCCCTAATGAGCTCATGTTTTTCACATGTGGCATAGTTAGTAAGCAGGCAGAAAATTATATCCCATTTAAGTTTGGAAGCAGTGAATAGAAACAATAGGACCAAGGAAGAAGAACAAGAGAGAGCTACGAAAAGAAAGTTTCTGTTTTATGTATGCAAAGATTTAATGATCATGACATTGGAACAGAGAGTTCATGGGTAGAGAACAAATAAGCTGGATTTAGTGACAGGACAAAGGGGCATACTGGGCACATGAAAATCATTTTCTGACTCACAATTTCAACATCTCCTAAACAACTTAGAAAAAAAATCCAGAAAGGTGATTAGTCCTTAAAAAATGCATGATATCAGTAATATAAATTGATAACCATTTCATTGTGCTTTATCAGTGCAAATAATTCAATTAATCAAATTATATATGCAACATTGTTCTCATATTCAATGAAGGTGAATTTTTCCTACTGAGAGACAACCTGAACCATGTGGATTTCTATGAAAGATTAGAATGAAAAGAAATAAAAAAATCTTAATCAAAATAAACAACAGATTGAATGAAAATCAAAAAGAAAAAGAGTGGGATCCTTATGAATGCCAGGCCCACAAGGTCCAGACTTTCTAACAGCATTGATATTTTGTTCAAGGAAATCCCAACATATTATGTGGATTTGAATCTAGCTGTGACATTCCCTAGATGTAAACTTGGATAATTTATTTAACCTCTCTAAGTTTTCCATCTGTAAAATTAGATTTTTGAGGGATTAATTGAGAAAAATTCATATAAATGCTGTATTAATAAAATATTTTACATTGCAAGAAACTTAACAAAAATTAACCAAGTTTAAAAATGAAAAACCATGGATGGAACTGGAGAGCATTATGCTAAGTGAAATAAGCCAGTCAGAGAAAGACAAATATCGCATGATCTCACTCATTTATGGAATATAACAAACAACATAAACTGATGAACAAAAACAGATCTAGAGACAGAGAAGCATCGATCAGATCGTCAAACTTCAGAGGGAAGGTAGGGGAGGGTGGGGTAAGGGGGAGAGTTCAACCAAAGGACTTGTATGCATGCATATAAGCCTAACCAATGGACACAGACAACAGGGGGGTGAGGGCATGAGTGGAGGGTGGAAGCAATGAGGAGATAAGGACACATATGTAATACCTTAATCAATAAAGAAATAAAAAAATAAAAATAAATAAATGAATAAAAAAACAGAAAAGATACTTACTCGTGTGACTACTTTGATGAGAATTAGTACCAGAGACTTGAACAATATTACAGAGGTTTGTTTATGCAGTGGTTCTCAACCTTCTGGCCCTTTAAATACAGTTTCTCATGTTGTGACCCAATCATAAAATTATTTTTGTTGCTACTTAATAACTTTAATGTTGCTACTGTTATGAATCATAATGTAAATATCTGATATGTAGGATGGTCTTAGGCGACCCCTGTGAAAGGGTTGTTTGACCGCCAAAGGGGTCGCAACCCATAGGTTGAGAACCGCTGGTTTATGGGCTTAAATCTTAGATAGCCTCTTTCTATGTGGACAAAAAGATGGATGCTGGCAGACTCCAAATTGTATTCTTATATCTTACTAGACGCCTGGTGCACGAAATTCATGCACGGTGTGTGTGGGGGCGGTCTCCTCAGCCCAGCCTGCACCCTCTCCAATCCGGGTCCCCTCAGAGGATGTCCAACTGATGTTTTAGGCCCAATCTCGACAGTCGGAGATCCCTCTCACAATCCTGTACCACTGACTCCTAATCGCTCACCTGCCTGCCTGCCTGGTTGCCCCTAACTGCGCCCCCTTGCTGGCCTCATAGCCCCTCACTGCCTCTGCGTGCCGATCTGATCGCCCCTAGCTGCCCTCCCTACCAGCCTGTTTGCCCCTCACAGCCCCCCCCACCCCCCGGCTGGGTTGCCCCACGCAGCCAGTTGTTCAGTCATTTGGTCATCCCTCACTAACCCCCCAGCTGGCCTGGTTGTAGGCAGCCATCTTGTGATGGTGTGGTGGCCAATTTGCATATTACCTATTTATTATATAGGATAGTCTATAGGGAGTTAAGATCCTCTCTATTACTTTATAAAAAGACTCTGATTAGCCTAGTCACATGCCTTCCCCAATAGAAATGACTATATCCTGCGGACTACATAACTGCTGGTTAAATAGTCCTACACACATCTCTACAATTGGGTGGAGCATCATAATTGACAGTCCCAACAGGAACACATGGAGATAGAAAAGATGGTTCCTTGAAGGAAGGGATAAGGGTAGAAAAATATAAATTGCCTTATCTATAAGAAAAAAAGGCTTGTAGGAGAGGATGTATATCAAATAGGCAATAAATGTTACCATTTTTTCTCCTCTCTCCTTTCTTCTCTTTGTCTATCACCAAAGTTTTCTCCTGGATTACTTGAATAATTTTACTTAGAAATCATTTCATCTCCCTGTGGCAAAGTTTTGATAAGTGAAATCTTGGCTGAAACTTTAGGCTGACTCTAGTTATGAAGTTAAGTGGTGTGATATATTTCTGTGGTGCATTTTCATCTTTGTATTGTGCAAACAAATTTATTTGTAGAAGCCAAACAAGTCAAGTTTAATAAGCATAAGTCCTTCTCACAGGAGTCATAGTGTTAACATTTGCAAATATTTCTACTTTAATGCCGCAGCCAGGTGGCAAAACATTAAACCAGTTTGTTTCCTTTAAAATATTTAGAGATTAATGGGTCTAAGACAAAAATAAGCAAAGTGGGAGCAGACTTTTGCTCTCTTCTTACTGGTTTAACAGCACACTGTATGAACTGAGCTAGGTACCTTGAATGTTGACCCAAATTGATGGAGTATTAATTGAGAACTCTTCCAATTGAGCCATCAACTTTCCACTGTCCACACTTAAAATCTGTAATTTAAATCTTTGTGAAGTGATATTGTTCAAATGTTTTGCTTGTAATGTACTTTTCAAAAACAGATTCTCATTGTGTTTTATAAACATGAGCTCATTAACCTTCACAAAAGCCCTCTAAGGTAGGTTTAAAAATTCCCCCCGTTTTTCCATTTTCAATGAAGTCTACATTTCTCCCAAACACTTCAAGTGCATTGTTTCCATTGTTCGTAGATATTTTCTGAATGTAATACTCATAAAATAAGTCTTTTAATAACATAAGATGTTATATGTGAAGTTATCTTCTCTGTTCGATATATGTTCTGTGCACATTGAATAATCAGCAGGGAGTTTCTTAAGATATAGAAGAGCAGGTAAAGGCAGAGAAAGGCATTATTCCTTGAAGCAATTCCAAGTTGATTGAGACAGTAGCTGAGGAGAAAATAGGTTCTTTGTGTGAGAAGAATGGGATAGGAGTTCAGGATGAAAAAAAGGCTAGCTGCTTGCTATATCCTCAGGTGACCTTTATTTAGGGGAGAGAGAGGGAAGGAGAATGAGAGAGTGAGAGAGAGAGAGAGAGAGAGAGAGAGAGAGAGAGAGAGAGAGAGACCTCTGCACCTCTGGTGTCTCTTCCTCTTACCACCAGGGTATCAGTCCTACTAGATATTAGGGATCCATCCTTACAACCTGATTTAACCTTAATTGCCTCTTTAAAGACTCTCCCTCCAAACATAGTCACATTGGGGATTGGGGCTTCAATATATGAAAGGGGGTCACAATTCAGTCTTTAACTTAGAGGATGAAAGTAATAGCACCAAATAAATTGAAATGATCTTATATTAATTTTCCTATCCATTGTAAAAGTCGGATGGCTGTAGTCTGTTTGCCACATTCAAAAGGAAAGAGAATTCCAAAGGCAAAACTTTCTATTGAAAATTTTTTATATAGAATTGTGGCAGAACAGACTACAACTCAACTGGGGGCCCTTATCTTATTATTGAGAAGACTAAGAACCAACCATATATGTGGGGGGGAAAGCTGTTAGAATTTCCTTTGTCAAACTCTCCTTTACTTTATGAGTTCTTTCTTATTTTAATAAATGTTTCTACCACCACTATGGAAGACCTTTCCTAGCTAGTTATCTATATTGATCAGTGTTAATTCATGACAAGTACCACATGGCAACCACACTAAAATTGTAAAGCTTTCTGACAGAGTCAAACAAAGAGAATGCCACTTCAAGCATCTGCACACACTATAAACTCAAGCTCACACCGTCTATGATATTTGTATAATTCACAAAGCACGTTTGCAGATATGATCATTTGAAACTCAAATTATTCCTATGAGATAGGCAGAGGAAAATATCACAATTTTTACAAAGAATGAAGAACTTTCCAAATTAATGGAATAAAAATTCAGACCCTGTTTCTCTAATTACAATCCCAGTATTTCTTAGAACTCACAAATATTCTAATGATAACTTTTCTTTAGAAGTTTGTTGATTCTTCAATTTCTTTACACTTTCTAACCAACTCTAACGAAATAAATGGGATCAAAGAAAAACCAAATATCAGCATTTTAAAATTATATTCCAAAATAACTTATTTATTTTCTAGAAGAAAGTTGGATTACCAAAACTGAGATCCAGAATTCAACCAGTTTTGAAGCTTACTAATTCTCTGCCATACTTTATGTATAGCAATCTTTATAAAAGTTCAACCTTATGACAATTTTCTCCTTAAAATACTTCCATGTTTACACTTTAGCAACATCTGAAATGAAATGTATTCTTATTAGAATGCTAAACAAAATATACTTTTGTCTACCTCTCTAGCTTTGCCAGTTTTGTAATCCAGCCTTGATGTTCTTCTTCAAAGCCAACATGCTTTTTCATATCCCAAGTTCTTATTCATCCTTTAAGAATCAATTCCAATGTCACTCTCATTTGAGAAGTTTATCCTGAAATCCTTAAAATGGTTGAATTGAGATTTCCCTCTACCCATTTAACAATTTAATTAATTAATTAAAGTTATTTGTTTTACTTTTCTCTTTCTTACCATGTGGAAAGGTCCAAGAGGCCAGATACTCTGTTCCATGCATTTTTATATTTCAACATCTTACTGTAGGTACTTAACGTTTGTCAGACAAATGAATGAACTAACATAATAGCGCAGTTTGGGTATATAGAGGCAACAGATAATCGAAATATTAAAAAAAAGAGCTTTGACATCAGATCTAAATTTAAATCCCAGTTTTGACACTAATTAGCTAATATTAACCATGGAAAAATGTCCTTGTCTTTCTCAGTTTTGACATCTGTAAAATAGGGATAAGTTAGATATCTTAGCATGATTAGCACAGTGCCTAGCATACTGAGTATTCAAAATATATTAGGTGCCATTTTCATTTTAATAATACTATACTCAATTGCGAGAATAGCTAATAGGGTACAGTTGGCATATAGCAAATCTAAGGAGGGACGAACCAAAGACATTCCTCAAGAACTTAGAGAAGGAACTTTTTCACGGGGTGTCCTATTACAAACCCCTGGAAAACTCCTGTCACAGCCCACGGGCTTTATGATGGATGGCATGGCAGCAGAGGGACCTGAAGTGAAGCCAAGCAGCGAATGGAGCTGGTTTTGTAATAAAATAAAAGGACAACAACAAAAACACTATTAATTAGCTCTAATTCAAGTCAAAGGGTCTCTGTGAGACTGTAGCTACTGATCACTTAATCAGATTTGTAATTACAAATGCCCACAAAGCTAGTGATCCCAGCTAGTTTAATTCCTTTTAATACAAAGTATACAGAATACTTACTAAGTTGTAGCTCCCTTAGTCATTCTCTGTGCCCTCATCAATGAAAAGTTAGCAGTTCCCTATCTGTGGAACTGTGGGGAGGACTGTGCCCTTTGTTAGAGCACGAGCTGTGCTTGGGAAGAAAGTGAAACACCTCTAAAAGGATCCGAGTAAGTCATACA
Organism: Myotis nattereri; assembly: GCF_964212035.1. NCBI lineage: Eukaryota > Metazoa > Chordata > Mammalia > Chiroptera > Vespertilionidae > Myotis > Myotis nattereri. The sequence continues at coordinate 173,528,494 of NC_138076.1, forward strand.
AAACAGTACTGATGACAGTGCCTGTCTCATAATGGGGACTAGATCGTACTATATTCTCCCCTTGGAGTTAAAGAAATTAAGAGATGCAAACTGGGCTCTGAAAAATGGCAAAGTTTTGATGGGGAGCTTGTTTATTCAAACTTTTTAAATCACAATAAAAAATTAAGTATAACCCAAGGTCCCCAAACTGCCTTGAGCATTCACATTTACAAAAGCAAGTGCATTGCAAACTTGACAGACATAAGCTGTGTCTGTCTGTGTGTGAGAGAGAGAAAAGCAGACAGAGAAACAATGAAGGAAAGGGGTAATGTTGAGAGGAACATGCAAAGGTTTAAGCAGAAAGTGCTGACAGACCTTTGAGCATTTCAGAGCATGACGCATCTAATGCACTAATAAATAATATTCCTGGCAGGCCAGAATTCAGAACTTTTGTGTCGAGATGGAAAGATGAGTATTTGACTGCTTCTGGCTTTCATCCAGCTCAATTAATGTCACATATATCACATGGCTCACCCAAATTCATAAATCACAGGTACAACTCCCATTAGTTTTTAAATGATGCCATGAAATGGGAGTTTCCTTTGGGAAGATTATGTGAACATCAGGATTTTGTATGACTAACTGGAGAATAAGCACAGAAATACAATAGCTCTAAATTACTTTTGATAAAATATATAACTGTAAGTATCAGATCAAAGAATCTAACTTGCCTGAGTCGACACAGTGCATTCAGGATGACTTCATTTCATGGTCTTGGTATTAAATGAAAGTGAAATTTATATAAAAGTCCACCTGAAATTCAATACAGCATCCAGGTGCAGGGATTGTAAAGTGGTAATTACTTTGGGGTTCTTGGCACGGACAGGTGGATCAGATCAAGTTAGTGTTACCTTATATCACACTGCTGCTGCTATTTCAACTGTGCAGCCACTTACTGATATCTGCACCCATCATGTTTAATCTGTAAATATGTAGTCAATCGATAGAATGCAGGGAAGTTTAAGTAATGGAAGTTGATGGATATAAATGTGCTTTTGTTTCTCTAATGGGAACAAAAGTTCTTTGTAGGAGGCGATCACTGCGGAAACTCTAATCCAGTGGACTGCTCACTGTTCCCTTTATTTCAGGACTTTAAGCTTCTGGTTTCCCCAGTGGAGCTTCTTGCCAGGAAATGAGGTGCTGCAAGGAGAATACATCCTAGCTCCTCCTCCCTCTGCCCTTCCTTCCATCTTGTCCTTCCTTCACCCAACACTTTCAGCCTAGCCTCTGCAAATCTTCCCATATCACCTGCTCTAGTCCAAGCTGCTACACTCCTCCAAATGGCTGCTTGGATTAATTTATCTAAGAAAGGAATACCCCATGTTTCAAGGCACAGGCATGCAATATTTCAGCTGCATAATAAATCTTTTTAGTTGAATATTATGCAACAGGCCTTTAAAATAAATCAAATTAGAGCTGTAAAACTGGAAATTGTCCGAAGGAACAGCGTGACACCCTTTTCAATGGCTGAAGCCTCTATTCCTCATCTTTTCCCTATATTTCTCCATAAAAACCAGGCCTAAGGTTATTTAAAAGTTTTTAAATATGTTTTTATTGATTTTTTTTTTTTGAGAGAGAGAGAGAGAGAGGAAGAGAGAGAAGAAGAAGATAGAAACATTGATGATAGAGAAACATTAATTGGCTATCTCCTGCATGCCCCCTACTGGGGATCAAGCCCACAACCCAGGCATGTGCCCTGACCAGGAATTGAACCAGCAACCTATTGGTGCATGGGATGATGCTCAATCTACTGAGCCACACTGGTCAGGCCTAAGGTTATTTTAGAAAGAGGTGGTAAATACTTTCAGTAAACCGTGTTCTATATATTCACAGAAAGGATTCATTTTTATTAAATACAGTATCATTTTACTTAATAGGCTAATAGTGAAGTCAAATATTAATAATAAACATAGTCTCTCAAATCAGGGCCTTTAGAAGGAACACTTTCTCTGAGCATAGTCAGCCATATCTATTTCCAAAAGATTCAATTACATGAAATGACATGTTTTTCTCGTTAACAGAGAAAGCATAATAGATATGGCTGCTTTATTTTTAAATATATGCTTAATAAAAATTCTAAATAATCATTTGGCTTTACATGAGCTTTATATTTCACTAGCCAAGTAACATTAAAATATGCAGTAGCTTATGACAATGAAAAATACTGTAAGGCACAGACTGTCCAGAGGTATTTATTGCATTCAGTGTTCACACCCTTTCTAGGTGTGACATGACTTTTTTCAGTTCTTGTAAAATCTAAATACTAAAAATAAGTAATGCTTACCATGCACATACCACAGCGTTTACACTGAAACAGATGGTAGTTTCAGTTTTAGGAAGAAAGCCACATTTCTGATTTCAGAGGAGCCCTTATAGATCACTAATACATTTAAGTCATAGCTTAACCCTCAGAGGAAAGTTGTTGCACATCCTGTCATGAAACTCAAAAGAGACAATTCATTTTTCTGAAGGATTATTTCCTTTATAGCAGTGGCTGAAGATTACAAATTTTATCCCAGAAAAGTTTTTTTTTTATCTCTCTCCATTGATAGTCTCTGTAATTTTTTATGTTTAGCCCTAAAACCAACAGGCTTTTATCAAAGGAGATAGTGGGCAAGTCTGTGAATTTGAATTTGGAGTGGCTTTGTTGTATCTTCAGACCTCTGAGTCACTTTCCAGATTCCCTCTCAATCAGTTAATACTTCAACCAGGTTGCATTTAAAGGCATCAACTATGCATGAAAAAAGAAAAATTCCCTGTACTCAATTTAAATCTAATTGGGCCATCTTAAAATATAAAATACACTAGGGGCCCAGTGCATGAAATTCATGCACGGGGGTAGGGGGTCCCCTCAGCCCAGCCTGCACCCTCTCCAATCCGGGACATCCCTCTCACAATCCTGGACAGCTGGCTCCTAATCACTCACCTGCCTGCAAAACTGGTTGCCCCTAACTGTCCCCTCCTGCCAGCCTGTTAACTCCCAACTGCCCCCCCCCCCCCCCCGCTGCTGGCCTAATCACCCCAACTGCTCCCCCTGCTGGCCTGGTTGCCCCACGCAGTCTGCTGTTCAGTCGTTTGGTTGTCCCTCACTAACCCCCCTGTTGACCTGGTTGTAGGCAGCGATCTTTGAGGGTCTGAGGGTCAGTTTTTGCATATTACCTCTTTATTATATAGGATGTGATCAAATATAATCAAGTGTTAAGTGGTATGATATCATTGGAAAGGACTAGGTGAACTCACAGGAGTAAATAGACTGCAAAAGTTGGCAGAGAATTAAAGACCTCCAGCCCTTGATGAGTGGGCAAAGAATGAAGAGGCAGGAAGAGAAGAAAGAAATTTCAGGATGAGAAAGAGACTGAGCTTTGGAGAAGTGGGCCTGGTTGAGAATGTTTTCCAGAAATAGAAGGGATTGCTCTGACCAGAATTTAATGGAAAACACTTTTAGATTGTTTGAGTGGGGATAGATAAGAAAGGATTTTGAAATTCTGGTAGTGAATGGATCTGAAATAGTGAGCTTCTTGTAGTGAACTTTTGTAGACTTCAGCAAGCACATGAAAACTATATGTGAAAAATGTTGACATGATAGATTGAAATGGGGAGAAACTGAGGTCAGAAGACCTCAGATTAGGTAGAATTTTGGTTTTCCTAATTTTCACATAAAAATTATAGCAAGAAGTTAGCTGTCTGTGAAGATATAATGTTGGAGAAGCCATCAAAATCAGAGAAGAGATGGTTATTCTGAACTAAGAGTTACAGGAAACATAAAGAAGAGTTGAGAAGTTCATTGGAGCAGCCAGAGAGGTGCTCTACTTGTCTCTGTGCATGGGCCAGGCTACTCCCTCCTGCCACACTGAGGATGTGCAAACTGATTGAGCATTATTCTGCCTGGAATGCTCTTCCTCTTCCTTACTAACTCTAACAGTAAGTATTTACAGTGTTTTATGCCTGTGACTTTGTGAAATGGTTACTTTATTTTAAAGACGGGACAAGAAGAAAGTGTTTTGTGCAACCAAATAACCTGAAATAAGACACATCATTTAATTCCAATTATAGCCTTTGAGGTCGTTCAGACCATTACAAAAAAATCAGACTTTGAAGAAACAAAAGGAACTACAAAATATGAAGCTCAACTTGGGACTTGCTATTGGGTGTGGTGGCTATTCCTATGTTGACATGTTGACCTGTCAAATTAGGGATGAATGTTGGCTGACTTTTTATTCTTTTGTTCAGGCTTTCTTAGAACAGATTTATGATCTTTGCATCTTATACGTCCCCACTGTATACTGATGGAAAATTCTCCCATTTTTTTCTTTGGCTGTATACTTAGAAGCAAAGTGAATGGGCTCTCAAAGGGTCTAACATTTGGCATGAATATGTGTTGTTTGCACACAGATTCTGTTTTGCAGGCAGAGTGCCCAGTGTCATTTACATTTTTGTTTATTATTTGTTTAGCATTCCACATGCTCTTTAGCCTGCTGCTAATATAATCACATTTGGCTGCGATTCTGTAAAAGGGACAATGTCATTTAAGGACAGGGAATAGATCTATATTGGCAATGGGATAAAATTTGTAATTCTGAACACTTCATGCTGTGCCATTTATATTTATTTGCTTACAAGAACACTTTATGCCTATCCAAGGAAAGGAGATTTTTTTGAGTTTTTCACATGCTGGATAATGAGTAGAGGCTGTCTTGAAAATACCTTGAGAAAATAAAAATATGGGGGTAGGGGGAGAAAAATCAGATGTATGGGCAAGAAATCATATACCAGTTATTTACTGGGCTTTATTTCAAGTGATTTTAAAATAATTTGTTGGTAGTAGAATTTTGGGCATGTGGTTTACAATCAGCTAACATGCTTCATGTAATAATGGGCATAAAGTATAATTTCGGTGAGTGGTGTGTGTGTGTGTGTATGTGTGTGTATGTGTGTATGTGTGTGTGTGTGTGTGTGTGTGTGTATAAGAGAGAAGGGTGAGAAAGAGAAGGGAGAGGAGAGAAACATTTTTTTCCCTTATTCTTTCCATGGCTGAACATAAATTACCAAAATAAAAATATGTATTGAGCCTTCACTTACTAGGGAAAAAATCATGGAACAGTCTCAGTTAGACTAAGGTGCCCCCTTTACTATTATCAATCACTAGAAGGAGGTACATTTCTCTGGTGATTTGTTTCAATTAAATTTTACAAAATTTTCTTTATTGATGGCACTGTGAGATACTACTATAGATGTCAAGATGAATTGAAATTTAATCAGGACAAAGGGATAAAGGGAGTGACAGTCACAGTGAGCTACCTCTAAAATTAAATAGACTTTTATTAAAGCAAGACACACTAGGAAATAAAAGGTGCCCTGTGCTTGTATAGGATAGTGGGGAATGGAGAGATAGCAGTGATGGATGAAACCGATAAGGTAGGTAAAGACAAGGTAACTTTGTATGTTACTCCAAAATTCAGAATTTGCTGGTTACTTCCATGAGGGGGTATGATGAATTGACTGTTTGTGTCCTTCCCACATTTATTTGTTGAAACCCTACCCTGAAATGTGATCTTAATAGGAGGCATGCTTTTGGGAGGTGATTAAAATTAGAAGAGGTCATAAGGTTGGAACCCTCATGAATGGGATTAGTGAGAGAGGCAGAAATTGGTTCCACAAAGTGGGAATACTGTTGTAACAAATACCTAAAGATGTGGAAGCAGTGTTGGAACTGGGTAATGAGTAGAGGCTGGAAGAGTTTTAAGGTGTTCACTAGAAAACAAACAAACAAAATAAAAAAAAAAACCCGATGTTGCCATAAACAGACCTTGAAAGACAATTCTGGTGAGAGCTCAGAAAGATGAGAGGAAAGTGGCCGGGAAAGTTTTCATCTTAGAGAACACCCAAGCAATCCACAACAGAATGTTGGGAGGAATATGGACAACAAAGGCCATTATATTGCGATCTCAGATGGAAAAGAGGAGCATGTTATGGGAAATTGGAGGAAAGGTGATCCTTGTTACAAAGTGGCAAACAACTTGTCTGATTGCCTTTGTCTTCTCCTGTTTTGTGGAAGTTAGAACTTGTGAGTGATGAAATTGGATCTTTAGCTGAGGAAATTTCTAGGAAAAATGCTGAAGGTGCATCTTGGCTTCTGACTGCTTATAGTAAAATATAAAAAGAGAGCCTGACTGGTGTGTCTCAGTGGTTGAGCATCGATCTATGAACCAGGAGGCCACGATTTGATTCCCAGTCAGGTCACATGGCAGGGTTGCAAGCTTGATCCTCAGTGTGGGGTGTGCAGGAGGCAGCTGATCAATGATTCTCTCTCATCATTGATGTTTCTGTCTCTCTCCCCCTCTCCTTTCCTCCCTGAAATCAGTACAAATACATTAAAAAATAAGTGAGAAATGACTTAAAGATGAAATTGTTAAGCAAAAAGTAGAACTCAAAGATTTGAGAACTTCTCAGGCTATCATATTGCAAAAAAGAAATCTTGTCCAGAAGAGAATACAAAAGATGTGACAAAGCATCTATTTGATAAGGCTTCTTATAAAGGCAAATAATTAAGAGAGAGGTTAAGTGAAGAATAGACAAATAGGCTGAAGCAACAAAACAGATAACCCGGAAGGAGACCCATATATATCTACATATCTAAAAGCAAAAATAAGGACTGTCTTCAAGACTATTGGTATGAAATAGTTTTTAAAATAAAATAAACACATCTGTAATAATAAAAGCATAATATGCTAATTAGACCAGATGTCCTTCTGGATGTCCTTCCAGATGACCTTCGAAGCCGGGGCTGCTGCCTTGGCCCTTTGAGCCCCTTGCATGGATTTTGTGCATCAGACCTCTCGTTACTCATAATTGATTAAATTGACTACTTTAAAAGTAAGTGTGTTTTATCTAAAAACACCATGTAAGAGAGTAAAAAAGCAGGCTACAAAATTGGGGAAGTATTTACATCACCTACAACTGAGTCCCAAGATGATATAAAAGACTACTACCAATCAATAACTAAAAGACAGCCCAAATGGGAAAAAGGCAAGAGACTAGAACAAACACTTCATAAAACAATCTCAAGGGCTAATACTGGTACATATGTGTAAGGGTATTGATATCACCAGGGTATTGGATAAAAAAACAAAAGCCACATTATGTATATCAGATACAAAGGGTTTTAGTACAGAGAATTAGAAGCTTCTGTAAACATTTAAAGAGCAGGGGTATAAAACTCAGGGGCACTCCCACCTGTCTAATTCAGTAAAGAGAGCAGTGCTCAAGAGCCCATCTAGACGATGCTGACAATCTCATGTCTGCCTGTTAATGTGGCTACAGCAACCCTCTGGAGAATATGACCTTTTCTTTCCTTCCTTTCTCAGACTTCCGTCCAGAATCAAACAGAAAGTTCTTGGAAATGTAACCCCTGGTTTCTCCTCTGTGAGGTAGAAAATATCTTGGCTGGGATCCAAGATGACAATAGATAATACAATGTCCAACCTCATTGGTAATCAATTGGTAACTGCAAACTGGTGTTCTACAGACTCACCAGATGGCTAGATATAAAAAGACTGGCAATTCCAAGTGTTGGCTAGTATTTGGAATGATAGCAATTCTCATTCATTGTGGGTAGAAGTGTAAATTGGTAAAATCACATTGGAAAATCATTTGGCATTGTTTGTGAGGTTGAGCATATAATCCTATGACTCATTCCACTCCTAATTGGAATGAGTTTTCACAAACAAAAATGTGTGAAACCATGTACAGAGGGCCATGTTCACAGTTGTATTATTTATGATCAACAATCTGGAAATAATCTCATTGCCCATAGATAGTACAATGACTTAATTGTGGACTATTCAAACTCTAGAATACTATGTGGAGTAAAATAAATAAACTATAACTATATGAAGCAACAGGATGAATTTCACAAATGTTATGTTTTGTTAAATTATAAAACACTATGTTGTCTGATAGGAAGAAGAAACATGTACATATCCTATTATTTCATTCATAATAATGTTTAAAATCAGTCCAGGGTTAACCGCTGTGTTGAGTCAGAATACTGGTTATCCTCAGTGAGGAGCCAGGGTAGTAATCCAGACAAAGGGGAGGAGTACTTCTTGTCACCTGACATCATCTGTTTCTTGTGAAAATTATTCATATTGTTTTTTAAAATACATTTTTTATTGATTTCAGAGAGGAAAGGAGAGGGATAATAAGAGAGAATCATTGACAGGCTGCCTCCTACACGCCTCCTATTGGGGATTAAGTCCCTGCAACCCAGGCATGTGCCCTGACTGGGAATCTAACTGTGACCACCTGGTTCTCATGTCAACGCTCAACCACTGAGCCATGCCAGTCGGGCAAGATTATTTATATTGTAATAATTCAATGAGTTGTAAAGTTATATTTTGATTGTTCTTCATGCCTCATATGGTAAACAGAAAGCAAAAATGCGAACAAACCAACCAACAAAACATAAAAAGTAAAAAGAAAAAATGTCACCAGCAGCAACCAAATAAAGAAAGGTATACTTAATATCATTTTTCAAAATCTAATAGAAAGGAAAAAACCCACTGTGTTTTCACTTGACTTAGTACAGACCCTAAACACATCCACATACCACCCTGAATGTGGTATCTGAAATCTGGAAAATTCTGAGAATATGTTTCTCATATTCTACAATTTGAAGAGAAGCGGAGCCAGGTGGCAAATAGGCAGCCTGAAGGAAAGCCAAGGAGAAACAGCGTGAAAGTCCATAGTTACCACTGCTGCACGTCAGCAGGGACAGAAAACGATCACCAGGGCTCAGTAGTCTCGAGGGCTTCACTCTGAATTTGAAGAAAAAGAGAGAATACAGAAAGGAAAAACTTAACTCACAACCTAAGGAGACGCCTGAAGGTCCTGAAAAGAAAAAAGACAAGTGTGCTTCTGAACAGCAACTGATGCTCTTTAAGCAGAAACCATCTACAATAAAAGGTAGTTGGGGAAATGATAGGAAAACTGTTTAATAAAAGAGCTGAATTTATTTCTTAAACATTTTTATAAACAAACGAAAATGTTGAGATATGTTCTGGCTAAGCTGTTGAACCACAAAGATAAAGATTTATTTTGGTCATGAAAGTGGAAAGAGCAAGAGACTAACACAAAGGAGAGACCAGGCTGGTCTCTAAGATCCTGCGGGCAGTAATCAGTATCAGGAGATAACAGGTCATGTTTCCAAGTCTTAAAGGAAAGAATACGATGTGCAGTCATTTTCCCATTCAGTGAGTAAGGATTTTCCAAGCATGCCAAAACCAAAGGAAACACCGCCCTCATGATTCCTTTTTGAAGGAAAACCCAATGACCAATGATTAAATCCCAGAAATCAGAAAATGACTAGAGCATTAGTAGCAAAAAGAGCGATGCACGACCTAAAGCAGGACACAGAAGGGCAAGGTGTACAGCTTTCTGGTGGGAAAAATGTAAGTGAATAATTGTTTACCAAGTTATGAGGGAAGTCTCCCATGTTTGCAGAAATCAGGAATACAGATCTGACCTTTTCTTGTGAGAAAAGAAGAATCTTGTTATGGAAACCTGTGGCAGGCAGAATCCTTAAGATTCCAGGTCTTGACTATATACACACCTGCTCCCAGCTCCTCAAATAAACATTGATCTATTCTAGGTACTGCTGTGAAGAGTTTCTGCAGACTAATTAAGATTCCTAATGAGTTGATCTTAAAGTAGGGAGATTACCCAGGTGGGCCGGATCTAATCACATGAACTTTTAAAAACAGAGCATTTTCTCAAATTAGTAGCAAGTTTAGAACCAGAGATTTGTAGCATGAGAAAGATTGGGTGCAACACTGCTGACTGGAAGATGGAGGGGCCATGCAGCCAGGGAGGTGAGCAGCCTCCATTGCTGCGAGCAGCCCCCAGCTAACATTCAGCCAATGAACCCAAGTCCTGCAACTGTACACATATGAATTCCGCCAACAATCAGAATTGCTTGGAAGCTGTTTGTTTGTTTGTTTGTTTCCCCAGAGCTTCCAGATGAGAATCCAGTCTGTCCAACACCTTCATTTCAGCTTGTGATATTCTGGGCACTGAAGCCAGTCATGCTGTGCCAGTCTTCTGACCTGTTGTAAATGGGTGTTGTGATAAGCAAGGAAATTCTAGGGAATTTGTTACATGGCAATGGAAAACAAATATAAAATCTAACCAGACAGAAAGTCACAGAAAGAAAGTCAGGAACATAGACACAGTTCCAGACAGAAAGTCAGGAACATAGACACAGTGGTTAGAGGGTTGATCAGTGAATTGATAGAAACAGAAATGAGATAAATGACCCGTGGCAAAAAACACAAAGAAATCATTAGTGATTATTAACTCAGGTTTTTCATTTAAACAAATATGAGCATCTATGTGACAGTTACTGTTCTAGGCACTGAATGCACAAACAGTGAACAAACTAGGTAACCTTGAAGCACAGCGATCCTAGGCAGAGGAAACACCAAGTATAAAAGCCACGAGGCAGGAGCACGCCGGCATGTCAGAGGAGGCCAGTTGTGGCTGGAGTGATTAGGAAGAGAAATTCCTAATGGCGTGAAATTCATAACAGAACAAGGTTGCACAGGGTCCTGGAGGCCATTGTTAAAACTCTGAAGGTTTCCCTCAAAGGGTTGCCATAACTATTGTCTTTATAAAGGGATCATTCCGGGTGCTGTTTTAAGAAGTGACTGAGGAGGCACAAAGCAAAGCAGGGAGACCATGAAAGGCTGTTGAAATATTCAGGTGAGAATGATGAAGAGTAGCACCAGAGTGGTGGTGCGGAAGGTGCTAGAAGTCGGGCAGATTCTGGGTTTGTTTACTAGTAGAAGGTAGACTCAACAGGATTAGTTTACGATCTGGATGTTGAGAGATCTTCCTGAACTAGCACGTGGAAGAGGAGAATTTGATGACTGAGATGGACAAGACTGTGTGTGGGGAGCAGGTTTTCTCCTGGAGAGCTGGGTGTTGGACACATGAAGTATGAGAGGCTCATTAGGAATCAAAATAGTCACAGAATAGAGTGTAAGTGGTATAACCTTCATAACATAATAAAATACAAAAAGAAAATACCAATAAAACAAACACATAAAAACCACACACTGTGTAACAACTGTAAAGCGAAGTGGATGAATAGGAGGTGGGTGGTAGGAGGGCGAATTTTAGTGTTCATAGTCACATCTTATTATTATGCTGGTACTATTGTTTGCCATTGTTATAATTAATTAAAAAATATATTAAAAGATATTTTGGGAACTTGAGCTGTACCAAACTAATAATAAACATGCTTACTGATCAACTATATGTGACGTTATGTGAACTTACATTAATGAGTATAACATGAAATTAAATTAATTCCTTTTTAAATGAATGTTATGTGGGATTAGTTCAAACTGATTTTATATTCTTCATTTGCATTTATGTAATCTATCACATACATATACAGAAGGTGGGCAAATTGTGAATTGATTTGCAGTTGTGAGCATGCAAAACAGTTTATTCTTGTACTGTTATTTATTAACTAGAGGCCTGGTGCACAAAAATTTGTGCACTCGGCGGGGAGGGGGGGGTCCCTCAGCCCGGCCTGTGCCCTCTCGCAGTTTGGGACCCCTTGGGAGATAACGACCTGCTGGCTTAGGCCTGCTCCTGGGTGTCAGAGGGCAGGCCCAATCCCTAGGTGCAGCCCCTGGTCGGGCTCAGAGCAGGGCCGATTGGGGAGTTGGGGCGCTGCCCCCTGTCATGCACAGAGCAGGGCAGATTGGGAAGTTGCGATGCCACCCTCAGTCACGCTCAGGGTAGGGCCGATTGGGGGGTTGGGGCACCGCCCCCTGTCACACTCAAGGCAGGGTCGATGGGGAGGTTGCGGCGCCACCCCCTGTCACGCACAGAGCAGGGCCAATCAGGGGGTTGGGGTGCTGCCCCCTGTCACGCACAGAGCAGGGCCAATCAGGGGGCTGGGGAGCTCCCCCCTGTCACACACAGAGCAGGGCTGATAAGGAGGCTGTGGCCCCGCCCCGCCCCCTGTCACACACAGAGCCGCAGGGTGATCAGGGGGTTGGGGCACCGCCCTCTATCACTCACAGAGTAGGGCCGATCAGGGGGTTGGGGCACCGCCACTGTCACACTCAGGGCAGGGCCGATGGGGAGGTTATGGCTCTACCCCATCACACACAGAGCAGGGCCCGTGGGGTTGTGGCGCCGCCCCCTGTCACACACAGAGCCGCAGGGTGATCAGGGGGTTTGGGCGCTGCCCCCTGTCACACTGATCCTGGTGCCAGGAGGCCTCTCAGCTCCGCTGATCCCGGTGCTGGGAGGCATATTACCCTTTTACTATATAGAATAGAGGCCTGGTGCATGGGTGGGGCTGGCTGGTTTGCCCTGAATGGTGTCCTGGATCAGGGTGGGGGTCCCCACTGGGGTGCCTGGCCAGTCTGGGTGAGGGGCTGAGGGTTGTTTTCACGCTGGGACTGAAGCTCCCAACTGCTCCTTTTTTTCTTTCTTTTTTTTTTTTATTCTGGGCCAGCTTTAGCTCTGAGGCTTGGCTCCAGCTCTGAGGCCTCAGCTGCTGACAAGTATCTGGTTTGTTTAGGTTCTATAATCGAAACTCTGTATCAACTCCAGCTCTGAGATCCCAGCTCGCTGAAAGCTGGTTTCTGGGGTTTTGTTTAGCTTCTATATTTGTTACAATGTTTCTTAAACTGCAAGTTCAGAGGCCTGCAAGGCAGGGGGGGAACGTTGGAGTCCTCCATCACTGAAGCAAGCAAGCCTCATGTTCAGTTTAAGCTGTCTGGCTGACAGTGGCCATCTGGCTGGCAGTTAATTTGCATATCGCCCTGATTAGCCAATGGGAAGGGTAGCGGTCGTATGCCAATTACCATGTTTCTCTTTTATTAGATAGGATTATTATATTATTTATTTATATTAAAATTGAAAACCTAAAAAAAATAATATGACACCTTTACATTTTCATGTCCCTTTAAAATTTAGTGTAAAGAGATACTTTAGGTCATGGTGTGCTTTTTGATGGAGAAATAATTACCAAAACTTTAATAATTCATTTAGTTTCAATTCAGCTTTTTTCCCTTTTTCAATTAGAATAAAATGGCATGTAATAATTTTGAAAATTAAAAAAGGAAGTACAGTTCCATTTTAATAGTATTATTTGGTCCCTTAATCTAGATATCTATACCTTTGTGTTTATGTAAAAGTAGAGAAATGTCTGACATTAAGGCAGTGGTTCTCAACCTGTGGGTTGCAACCCCTTTGGGGATCAGAGGACCCTTTCACAGGGGTTGCCTAAGATCATCAGAAAACACATATGTAATTACATATTGTTTTTTTAATTAATCACTATGCTTTAATTATGTTCAATTTGTAACAATGAAAATACATCCTGCATATCAGACACTTACATTATGATTCATAACAGTAGCAAAATTACAGTTATGAAGTAGCAACAAAATAATTTTATGGTTGGGGGTCACCACAACATGAGGAACTGTATTAAAGGGTCGCGGCATTAGGAAAGTTCAGAACCACTGCATTAAGGTGATTAATGACGCAACAATTATTTCTAGGTGATGGAATAGTATTTTTAATTTTATGCTGAATAGCTTAGATATTTTTTAAACATGCACATTTTATAATCAAATAAATATACATGAGTTACTATACTTAAGGGCAATAAAGTACAAATTATAAAATGTTTTCTATGTCTTTGCTGTTAACAACAATTGCTTAATAGTAAGCAGCTATCTAAGAATATGTCTGGGAAATCCATCTAGCCAGACCCATTACTATTCATGTCTATATTTACCATGTTGATAGTGGTAACCTTATAAACACCTCTGTCTAAGGCAGGGGTGGGCAAACTTTTTGACTCGAGGGCCACAATGGGTTCTTAAACTGGAACGGAGGGCCGAACAAAAGCATGATGGAGTGTTTGTGTGAACTAATATAAATTCAAAGTAAACATCATTACATAAAAGGGTACGGTCTTTTTTTTTTTTTTAGTTTTATTCATTTCAAACGGGCCGGATCCGGCCCGCGGGCGGTAGTTTGCCCACAGCTGGTCTAGGTGTTAACAAGTATTTTGTTTGAGAAAGTGAGAAGTGAACATCATCACTTTTGTGGACCAGGCGTAGTTTATCACATATAAATAATGAGACTGAATTATTCATTAGCAGAATGTCTGATGTAAGATAAGGTGTAAAATGACCAACTGGTTTGTCCATTTTGGGGTCACATAATCCAGTGTCTTTATTTATTCCGACCAAGAGGGGCTGAGTTGCTTCAGTTTCAGTTTCCTCTTATGATTACCATACTAGAGGCCCAGTGCACAAAATCTTGCTCCAGTTGGGGTCCTTCCACCTGGCCTGCGGGATCGGGCCAAAACCGGCTCTCCGACATCCCTCAAGGAGTCCCAGATTTCGAGAGGGTGCAGGCCAGGCTGAGGGACCCCACCAGTACATGATCAAGGCCGGGAAGGGACACAGGAGGTTGCCCAGCTGGGGAGGGACTGCGGGAGGGCTCCAGGGCGGGTCCGGCCCATCTTGCTCAATCCCGTTCGGCCGGAACCCAGCAGCAAGTTAACCTACTGGTCAGAGCGTCTTCCCCCTGGTGGTCAGAGCAGTCAGTGAGCGGTTTAGTGGCCTTAGCATATCATTAACATATTTTGTTTTGATTGGTTGAATGGATGACAGGACACTTAGCATATTAGACTTTTATTATATAGGATAATTGGTTATTAGAATAGGTGTTTTTCAGCCTAGAGCTGCAATGCCCAACTTAGTAACCTCTAGTACAGGGGTGGGCAAACTTTTTGACTTGAGGGCCACAATGGGTTCTTAAACTGGACCGTAGGGCTGGAACAAAAACATGGATGGAGTGTTTGTGTGAAATAATATAAATTCAAAGTAAACATCATTACATAAAAGGGTACGGTCTTTTTTTTCAATAGTTTTATTCATTTCAAATGGGCCGGATCCGGCCCGCGGGCCGTAGTTTGCCCACGACTGCTCTAGTATCATTAGGTTATTTAACTCTAAATTTTTTAAATAAAATCAAACTTAAAATTCAGTTTCTCCTGACATTGGCCACATTTCAAGTGCTCAATAACTAGCAGGTACCATTTGGGACAGTGCAGTTATAGAACATTTTCATCATCTCAGAATGCTCTAAAGCAGTTATTTTCAACACTGTGTGGCAAGATTTTTTAAAACATGCAATACTTGACTATTTAGGCAGGGGCATTGAATGCTTTTCCCTTAAATTGTCAAATTAAAAAATGACTTGTCATTTGTTGATTTGTTGATGATAGCCATTCTGACAGGTGTGAGATGGTATCTCATTGTTGTTTTGATTTGCATCTCTTGGATGATTAGTGACTTTCAGCATTTTTTCATATGTTTCTGGGCCTTTTGTATGTCCTCTTTCAAAAAGTATCTACTTAGGTCTTTTGCCCAATTTTTTATTGGATCGTTTATCTTCCTTTTGTTAAGTTGTATGAATTCTCTGTAAATTTGGAGATTAAACCCTTATCGGAAATATCACTGGCAAATATGTTCTCCCATGCAGTGGGCTTTTTTGTTGTTTTGTTGATGGTTTCTTTTGCTGTGCAGAAGCTTTTTATTTTTATGTAGTCCCATTTGTTTATTTTCTTCTAAATCTCCATTGCCCTAGAAGCTGTGTCTGTAAAGACATTGTGACGACATATGTCTGCTATGTGGAGTCTTGTTGGATTTTTATGGTTTCTCGTCTTACATTTAAGTCCTTTAGCCATTTTGAGTTTGGTTTTGTGTATGGTGTAAGTTGGTGATATAGTTTCATTTTTTTTTTTGCATGTATCTGACCAAATTTCCCAGCAACATTTATTGAAGAAACTGTCTTGACTCCATTGTTGCTCTTGCCTCCTTTGCCAAATATTGAGCATAATGGCTTGGGTCGATTTCTGGGATCTCTGTTCTGTTCCATTGGTCTATATGTCTGTTCTTGTTCCAGTACAAGGCAGTTTTGAGAACCATGACTTTGTAATATAGCTTGATATCTGGTATTGTGATCCCTCCAACTTTGTTCTTCTTTCTCAGGATTTCTGTGGCTATTTGTGGTCTTTTTTTATTCCAGATGAATTTTTGGAGAGTTTCTTCTAGATCTTTGAAATATGCCCTTGGTATTTTATTGGGTTTGCATTAAATCTATAGGTTGCTTTTTGTACTATGGACATTTTAATGATGTTGATTCTACCAATCCATGAACATGGTATGTTCTTCCATTTGCTTATGTCTTCTTCTATCTCCTGCACTGCTGGTGGGAATGCAGACTTGTACAGCCACTGTGGAAGACAGTATGGAGTTTCCTCAAAAAGTTAAAAATGGAACTCCCATTTGACCCAGCAATCCCACTTCTATAACTATATCAAGAAACCAGAAACACCAATCAGAAAGAATATATGCACCCCTATGTTCATTGCAGCACAATTTACAATAGCTAAGATTTGGAAACAGCCTAAGTGCCCATCAGCAGATGAGTGGATTAAAAAACTGTGGTACATCTACATAATGGAATACTATGCTGCTGTAAAAAAGAAGGAACTTTTACCATTTGCAACAGCATGGATAGAACTGCAGAGCATTATGTTAAGTGAAATAAGCCAGTCAGAGAAAGATAACTATCACATGATCTCACTCATATGTGGGATATAATGATCAACATAATTTAATGAACAAGAATAGATCCAGAGACAAATGGTGTGTGTGTGTGGGGGGGGGGGGGGCAGGTGTTAGAGAGCAATCAAAGGACTTGTATGCATGCATATTAGCATAACCAATGGACACAGACACTGGGGCAGTGGGGGCTTGCCTGGCATGGGAATAGCTGGGGGGAAGGGGGTGGATCAGTTGGGGGAAAAGGAGACAGTTGTAAAACTTTAGACAAAAAAAAAAAATTAAAAAATGACAACAACCAACACAATAGCTATCCCATGCGAATGAATCAAATTATGCCTATTGTTTTGTCAGATTGGCAAGAAGTAACACATTTTTTGGTGTGCTGATGAATTTTAGTAATTAACTTATGTGTGCTCTGAGATGAAAAAGAGGAAAAGTCACTGCTCTAAAGGATAGAGCTGCTCTGAAGTTAGTTTGTTCCATGAAGAAAGTTTTTTGTTGAAATGCTTCTCTAAAAATATTTTCTCCCTATTTCCCTAGGTCACTTTTTGAAAATTGCCATTTCACAGAAAAATAAGAGATGTTAAGCAATATCCAGTCATTTAAACTAGTTTAAGGATATAGAACAAAATATTAAGCAATAAATTAATTTTAGTAGAAGTTAAAGTTGACTTTCAAGTGATGATGTCATTGTAGAAAGAGCCCTGGTCTCAGTACTAACACGAATCTAAAATAATCTTCAAATCTTAGTTTTTTAATAAACAAGCATCAGCTATATATTTAATTTATAGGTCAGTCTAATCACAAAGAAACATGTAAGTTACAATTCATAGTAAATGCAGAACCTTTTTTCATTATTTTAGATTTCTTCATGAGGCATTTTGCAAAGCTCCAAACATATTTATTGGACATTTTGGAAATTCAGCCTCAGGTGTATTGGCTTAACTTTCCTAGTTCTGGGAATTTAAATGGTACCTACATCAACCATAGTTAGGGTACCATGGGAGGTGACTTTTTCTTAGGACAAACTGTTCATGTCAACAACCTAATATCTGGGCTAATAATGGTATCTGACCAACTAATCTCATAGATTAATTTAAAATATCTCTTGCTTCCAAAGCAAAATGTCAAGGCCCTGGATAATAGAGTTATCTATTTAATCTTAATTTAATTTCCTCTGCCTAAGAATAAAAGCCTCTCTCCACAACTGGGGAAAAGTAACCCATTTGCATTAATGGGTTACTCTGTTGACACCCATATAATTACACAGATAATGCTTTCTTTTCATATATATATATATATATATATATATATATATATATATACATATTAAACCTTTTTAGATGTACTTAAAAATATACAGGTGTCCCCCAAAATGTATATACACTTTGAATAATTATTAATTCCAATGGGTTAAATATGAGAAGAAACATCAATTGAGCTATCAAAAATGTGTGTATACATTTTAGGGGGGATACCTATATTTCTGTCATATTTCAAACTTGCACATAAGAAGTGTAAGTGAAGTAAATTGACTAAGTTATGGTTAAATCCCTTCATTTTATGAATCACTTTTTGACTCGAAACCCTCTAGTAAATCATTTTTTTTAACTCGGAATTCTCAGTGTTCTTAATTCTCTGGGTTATAAACAGGGTTATTGATGGAGTAACATTTAGTCTCCTATATTTTCTTCTAAGCAGCTGATACGATTCAGCAAACTTTGGTACAGTCATTTCTTCAATGATGAATATTAACTCCATTAGTATAAAATTTATGCACTGCTGCTTTCAAGTCTTCTTATACAGTAATTTTTAAATAGATACCCATTTATAGTATAATAAAAATATTTGAAATGTAGTTAAACCAAACATGTGTGGTACCAAGCACACTTATTACTAACTGCAGTGTGGTCAGTACTGACAGCATGACCAAGTTCTCACATGCTCAGACAAAAGTCATCTACTTTAAACATGCCTCTGTCCAACTATGATTGTGAGGCTCTAGTTCAGAGATGTGACATTATGAAAAAACTACACAACTTGGAAATGATTAAATGATTATTCCTTCATAGGTAAGTAGTGATGTTATAGTTTCTAGAATTTCTAGGACCTGATCATTTAGATTTTTCTTCATTTAACATTTGCTCTATGTTTTAGATACTCCCCTACATGCTTTAAATGGACTATCTAATAGGATTTAATGACACTTTATATAAGGTAGATACTGTGCTTATGAGAAAAGTATTTATAGAATATATAAAAATATCCTACTAATAAAGAGGGAATATGCTAATTGACTTCCACTCCCTCAAAGATGGCAGTGCCCAGAGCCACAAGATGGCAGTGCCCAGTCCCCTCAGCCCCACCGGAGCTGCAAGCATGAAGCAAGGCCGGATCCGCCCTCAGGGGGCCTTGCTACGCACCTGCCTCCAGACTTCCCAGTCTCCTCAGCCCCCACAGCTACCCAGGGCCAGCCTGAGGTGCAGGCCAGCCTTGGCTGTCAGCTGCCCAACCACCCAGGGCTGGCCCGAGAAGCAAGCAAGCCTTGGATAGCAGCTTCCCAGCTGCCTTGGGCCACCTGAGGCTCAGGTAACCAGGGCTGGCCAAGGCTTGTGCTGCTGGCAGTGGCAGCAGCAGAGGTGTGATGGGGCGTTACCATCACCTCCCGCCCCTGAGGGCTCCCGGACTGTGAGAGGGGGCAGGCCGGGCTGAGGGACACCCCCCTCCAGTGCATAAATTTTCATGCACCGGGCCTCTAGTATACTATATGAAAGTACATAGAAGATTATATGTAATAAAAATTTGAAAGCAATCTGAGTATCTTTTAGTAGAAGGTTAAACCTTTTGTTGTATATTAAAAGATTAAATTATAATCAGCTTCAGGGTTTAAAGTTTCTTATAGTAACTCAAGAACTTTACATAGTGGCCTTCCTAAAGTGTAAGTTAATGAGCAGCCTTTGCCCTGAAGGAAGTATGTAAAACTGGAGTAATATCCACTAATGCCTCCAGGGACCAGGAAACTAGGTACTAGTAGGAGTTGAGACTATGGAGTGAGAGCAACCTCATTTCCCACAGAGAACTGATCACCTTTAAAAGTGGAAGCTGTGCCCAGCTAGTGTGGCTCAGTGGTGGAGCATCAACCTGTGAACCAGGAGGTCATGGTTCCATTCCTGGTCAGGGCACATGTCCGGGTTATAGGCTCGATCCCCAGTAGGGGGCATGTATGAGGCAGCCCATCAGTGATTCTCTCTCATCATTAATGTTTATATTTCTCTCTTCCTCTCTCTTCCTCTCTGAAATCAATTAAAAATATTTATAAAAAATAAATAAAAATGGAAGCTGTTTGCAACTACATCTAATTGTTTCTATGTAAGACATGGCCCATTGTTGACAGATCTGTCACTATTTCAAGAAAACCAAGCTACTAGACTTAATACATGAATTTGGCAATGTAGCGGGATACAAAATTATCCCCAAGAAATCTGAGGCATTTCTATACACCAATAGTGAACTTTCAGAAAGAGAGATTATAAAAACAACCCCGTTTACCATCACACCAAAAAAATTAAGCTACCTAGGAATAAACTTAACTAAAGAGGTAAAAGACCTCTACTCAGAAAACTACAGGACGTTGAAAAAAGATATAGAGGAAGACATAAACAGATGGAAGAACATACCGTGTTCATGGATTGGTAGAATCAGCATCATTAAAATGTCCATACTACCCAAAGCAATCTATAAATTCAACGCACTTCCCATTAAAATACCAACGGCATACTTCATAGATCTAGAACGAACTCTCCAAAAATTCATCTGGAATAAAAAAGACCCCAAATAGCTGCAGCAATCCTGAAAAAGAACAAAGTAGGTGGGATCTCAATACCAGATATCAAGATGTATTACAAAGCCACTGTTCTCAAAACTGCCTGGTACTGGCACAAGAATAGGCATATAGATCAATGGAATAGAATAGAGAGCCCAGAAATCGGCCCGAACCAGTATGCTCAATTAATATTTGACAAAGGAGACAAGAACATACAATGGAGCCAAGATAGTCTCTTCAATAAATGGTGTTGGGAAAATTGGATGGATATATGCAAGAAAATGAAACTAGACCACCAACTTATACCATACACAAAAATAAACTCAAAATGGATAAAGGACTTAAATGTACGACAGGAAACCATAAAAATTCTAGAAGAATCCAAAGGCAACAAAATCTCAGACATATGCCGAAGCAATTTCTTTACTGATACAGCTCCTAGGGCACTTCAAACTAAAGAAAAAAATGAACAAATGGGACTACATCAAAATAAAAAGCTTCTGCACAGCAAAAGAAACCATCAACAAAACAACGAGAAAACCCACTGTGTGGGAAAATATATTTGCCAATGTCATATCTGATAAGGGCCTAATCTCCAAAATTTATAGGGAACTCATACAACTTAACAAAAGGAAGATAAACAATCCAATCAAAAAATGGGCAAAGGACCTAAATAGACACCTTTCAAAAGAGGACATTCAGAAAGCCAAGAGACATATGAAAACATGCTCAAAGTCACTAATCATCCGAGAGATGCAAATCAAAACAACAATGAGGTACCATCTCACACCTGTCAGACTGGCTATCATCAACATATCAACAAACGACAAGTGCTGGAGAGGATGTGGAGAAAAAGGAACACTCGTGCACTGCTGGTGGGAATGCAGACTGGTGCAGCCACTATGGAAAACAGTATGGAGTTTCCTCAAAAAACTGAAAATGGAACTCCCATTTGACCCTGTGATCCCACTTCTAGGAATATATCCCAAGAAACCAGAAACACCAATCAGAAAGGATATATGCACCCCTATGTTCATAGCAGCACAATTCACCATAGCTAAGATCTGGAAACAGCCTAAGTGCCCATCAGTAGATGAATGGATTAGAAAACTGTGGTACATCTACACAATGGAATACTATGCTGCTCTAAAAAGGAAGGAACTCTTACCATTTGCAACGTCATGGATGGAACTGGAGAGCATTATGCTAAGTGAAATAAGCCAGTCAATGAAGGAAAAATACCACATGATCTCACTCATTCATGGATAATAGAGATCATTATAAACTTTTGAACAATAATAGATACAGAGGCAGAGCTGCCTCAACCAGATTGTCAAACTGCAGCGGGAAGGCCGGGGAGGGTTGGGGGACAGGAGGTAGGGGGGTAAGAGATCAACCAAAGGACTTGTATGCATGCATATAAGCATAACCAATGGACATAAGACACTGGGGGATAGGGGAGGCTAGGGGACTGTCTAGGGTGGGGGGGTGGGAATGCACACATATGTAATACCCTTTGTAATACTTTAAGCAATAAAATAAAGAAATAAAAATAAAAATAAAAATAAAACCATAAATCCAATATTTTACATGAATTCAATTGACAATTTGTTAAAAAGTTAAACAATGAAGGCCAAATGAAGAGTATATGGTCGACAAGTTTGGGCTTGGTTAAGGAAGTAAAAGGTAAGATAAAAAAGTAAGAGGATACTCTTTTGCCTTGGCCTTCATTTTAGGGTACATGACCCTCTAAGGAAAACATTAACCAGCTTCCATAAGAAGAAGATAAAATTCCATCATCTGGTAGACTTCAGGAAGCTTCATTAAAAGCAGCTGGAACATGCTCTTGTCCCCCTTCTTTGTCCCTTCATCAATTCTACTGCCCGGCATGCCCTTGGACCTTGAAGTCAAGGGCCACACTTTAGGAATGGCACATTGACGAACTGGAGGGAAATTAAGTTATTAAAGACTTTGTAGAACAAAACTTACCAAGCCAGGCCTCCTTTGCCAACCTTCAGACTGCTAGGAGAGGAAATACATTCTGCATTATTTAGGCCAGTGTTTTCATTGAATTTTAAATTTATTCATAAATTCACTCTGAAAGTGTAAATAAGTCTATAATTATCTTCATATCTGTCACAAACCTTTTGAATCAACTTCTCAGAGATAATAACTAAAAATCCAACCTAATCAAACCAAATCTAGTATATTCCTTAAGTTATTAATGAGAAAATATATTGTGATGGCTTTAAAGGGGTCAGCGTTGTAATATTCAAACATGTCACCAGGATGCCGTGAGCTCATGAGAAGCAGAGAGTTTCCATTACTCACTTCCCGCCCTTCCCTGATTGTATGAGTCTCCTTTTTCAAGGCCAGAATAGTTCAACCTCCCATATTTCAAAATCTCTTTTCTAAATAGCAATTGCCAGATTTTCTGTGGTTTAGTTTTTTTTAAGTGGCTGCTTATTTAAATACTATATTCAAAATTATAGAAACCTCATAGGAATTTTCTAGAACCTTTCTAGGTTCTTTAGAAGTATTATCAGAAGATTCAGGTAAATGAAAGAATCTAAGGAATGATGGATAAGATGACACTTTCCATAACAGAGTCTAAAGAATCAGTAGAAAAGGATCAGCTGCTCAGGAACCCAATCCTAAAGAGAGCCTGTTGGAGTAGGTAGAGGCAGATGGGACAAGCTGGAGATCAAAGAGCTTCCTGTGGCTATTCTGGGACAGAAGTCTGAGGGTATGCTTTGATTTTGGCCTTGCCCACCCACATGGCATACTATGCCTCTCTAGAATGGCCACCCAAACTGAGCTTTGCTAAGTGCCAGACAACAGAATATGTCATGGAAAGAAAAGATCTAACCAACTTGGTTTTGCTTGCCTTGAAGAGTCATCACTAGGAAAAACATTTTTACATTAATTAAAAGTAAAAAAAAAAAGGATTAAAGGGGAAGGAAGGAAGAAAGAAAGAGCAAAACAGAAATAAAAACAGAGATTCTTAGTAAAAAAATATTTTAGGAACTCAGAAAGGTCACATTCTTTCTTTGATCATTAATGAACCAAGATTTTGTATAGTTCTGCAGTAGCATTGAGGCACCACTTCTCTGACTAAAAAGGGATTGATTATACTAAAAAAAAAACCCAAAACTAAATTAACTGTGAAGACTTAGGGATAGATTCTTTTCCTGGGGGTGGCCAAAGAAAGACCGAATGATTTTTCCCCCCAGAGTTTGAGATAATGAGAACAGTATTGTAAAAACATGGTGTAATTTTTGTCCTTTTTGCAGTTAAAGCACAGAAATAGTTTATCATTTAAGATTTAGCACACAAGCTTTTAGGACCAAGCTCATATTTAGGGTGATATAAAAATAGTCTTAATATGACATATGAGATCCAATTAAATAATTAGAGGAAGAAATAATTGATTTATTTTTGTTTAATATTGAGAGGTTTAGGATGCACTTGAAGGAAATTCTTCACCTGTAGGTTTTAATGATACAAAAGTTTAGCATGATTATTGGTACTAACTTCCTTCTATTACAGTGAAAAAAACTTAAACCCAAAGGAATCATGTAGCTAACTCAATATTGCTTGACATGGGACTAAATCTATGGTTTAAGACTCCTAGTAAACTTTTTTTTTTCAAAACGCTGCTGTATTTTCCAAGATTTTTCAAATGTTAAAATCCTCCCTCAACTGGATTGCTTAGAATTTTCCATTTCAAACTAGATTAACCATTTCTAAAGTATACAATCTCTCTGTCCATAATATAAATATTTTAAAAACAGGCATTCTACTCAAATCAGAGAGCAACATGAATATATAGAATCAATAGTACCTCCTGTGCCAAAAATGCCAATCAGTAACTCTTTGAAAGCTGTTTTCCTCAGTCAGCAGTGTAAACAATCCCTCAGGGTATATTTTCCCTCAGGGAAATGGTGTATTTTAGAACTCTGCCTCTTAACTTTCCTGAGTATTGTAATTCTACATGAGAATGGCTAAAGCAAATAGAATAATAAAACTGTTTTTATCCTATTTACTAAGGTCACGAGCAGTATTTTAAATGTTTAAATTATGCTTTAGATTCTTCTTCGGACCCTTTTTAATCATCGTTCTTCTGTATGACAGACACTCTGAACTCTGTTACCTAGTGTCATCTAGCGCATTTTCAAAGCTTGGCATCATCATGAGAAATGCATTATGCACAAATGCTTCACTTCCTAGAGTAGACCCTTAACTCCAGCTCAAGATGATTGTCTTTCTTTTTCTTCAAGGTCATTCCCTTCTCTACTCAAATTATTTTGAGTTAGAGCTTGAAAAGATGTGGCATACTATTCTATACAGTTCATATCTGTGTTAACTCTTCCCTATCAAGTCTTAATCCACTGTTCCTCAAGCTGGGTCTGGTGAAAGAGCCTGCTTCCCACTAGTTCTGAGAGTTCTCAGGGAGAACTGAAAAGTTTTCATTATTTGATGATTATCTCTGGATGATATCTTAAATAGTAACATTAAGGATGTTCTGGATCTTCTCAATGACTGTTGGGTAGCTGACTATTTTCTAAAATTTTAGCCCTGGGGTTTGTGTTTACATTTCTATTGATGGCAAGTAGCACTGCTTTATTGCCTCAGGCTGAGAAATAATAAGCAGACATGCACTTAATGTTAAATGATGAGGTTGCACTAAGGGATACCCAAATGTCAGCATTGCTTGCCAAAAGGTTTTATAATAATTAGGATTGAGAAATGGGAGGATAATTCAGTCATCTGATCCAGAGTTGTGAGCAACAAATACATTTTGGCAAAACAACATCAATTATTATATTAAATCAATTTTTAATTTCAACATTACTCGCCTTATAGCTTTGTCTAATGCTTAAATTTGCTTTGGTAGGAGTTGTGAGTCCAGGTGCTTATAACTAAATTTTTGTTGTATAGATTTAGGTAACATTTTAATAAATAATTTTAGTTACTACAGATAACTTGTGATTGTTTGGTTGATTTGACTGGTTCCAGCTGTGCTTTCCTCAAGCTTACGGGGTGCAAAGCCAAAAGAGATAATAATATAAAAGTCTAAAATCTATCAGACAGATGGTCCTTTTGGCAATTCTCAAATCAAACATGTAAGCAGTCAATCAGTCAGTATTTCTAAGCACGGCAGATAAAGCGGGGAGGTGAATATTAAGCTAGTCTATTTTAAAATATCTATATTGCCATGTTCTTGAAAAGGATCTGAAATCTCATTATTTTTAAGTCATAAAAAGAAATTAGAGAAACTTTTAAACACACTAATTTATTCCTGCTTACCTAAGCATTTTTAGCCTCATGAAGATATTATAGACTTTTACTACAACAGACATTAAGCTGTCCTCCTCCAGATTTTCTATTATTTTTCCTAGTCATGACTTTGAACAGTATAAATACTATGTAAATGCTATGATTTTAAATGTAAATACTTAAAAGTATTCAATATCATTTCTGAAGTCATTTGAAAGCATTAATTTCTAGGAAAAATAGCTAAACCTCAAAATCAATAAATGATACCCAATTTCTTTCATTTCTTCTACTCACCATATCCCATAAAATTATTAGTTCTCTTCATCTGGCCTGTTAAGTATCTCTAAAGTCTGTTCACTTTCTTTATTTTCCTCCATCACAGGAGGATTTCAGGCCACTGTCTTTTCTCACCTGGATTATTGCTACTGCCCACTCTGGCCATTTTCACTCATACCAATACTGCTCATTTCCAAACCACTCTCTACAATGTAGTCTGACATAGATCTGAAGGGCAAACCTTACCGTTCATCATTTGTTTTCCCTCTGATATGGTAAGATAAAGCTCAATTTTGTTAACATGGCTCACAAGGTCCTCATGGCCCACTTGTGCCACTCCAGCCTTGATCCTCATCCTCCAGCTGCTGTCCTTTCAACTTCTGAATCTCACCTGGTCTCTCTCAACTAGACTCCTTCACAGGGCCTTTCCCTTTGACAGGAAAATTCTTCTCCTCATTGTTCTTTGCAATGCCCAGCCCTTTTCTCTTTTCCTTTTCCAGGTAGCACCTTAAACATAATTCCTATTGCCAAGCCCACTCTGGTCTGACAGCATCTTGAATTCTCCCTGTCATAGGACTTACAGTACCTACCTGATTATAATTTTTTTCAATCATCAGTCTTTCTTATTGATCAAAAATACTTAGCTTTATAAATCTGTGTGGGAGATGAGTGTGATAAATAGTCATAGTTCCTTACCTACAGTGTTCCTTTAGGACATAATTAGAAATTAGGTTTATGCACCAATAGGATTATTGAGCTTTTTAACCTAATTTATTTATTGAAGTATAATTTGCATATTGAAAAGTATACATCATCAGTGTACAGATTAATTTTCACCCACATCAGAAAAAACTATCTCCCCAGAAGTCCCTTTATATTTCCTGCCAGTTACTACCTTCACCCATCTTCTCTAAGGTAATCAATATCTTGACTCCTAATGAAATAGATTGTTTTTGAACTTGTTAATCTTGAACTCTTTTGCACCTAGCTCTTTCATTCGACAAATGCATGTGAGATCTATTCTTGTTGTGTCGCAGTTCATGTGAATTACTGTGTAATATTCCATTATACATAAAAATACCATAGAGGTTTCTCAATACTATTGATGGACACTTGAGTTGATTCCAAATTTAATATATGTTAACAATGCTAACATGAACACTCTGATACTGAATATCTACATGCTCACATCTTTCTATCTATACACCCAAGTGAAATTCCTTCTTCACAGGAGATGCATATCTTCAAGGTTTCTATAGAATATTAAAATAATTTTATATAAATAGGAAATTCATCAAAGAGGAAATACAAACAGTAATCATACAAAGAGATGCTCAGGATATTTAGTAAGGAGATAAATATAAATTAAAACACTTCATACATGACCAAATTGGCTATATCTTATCTATATTTATAAAACCCTATGATGCAAATAGACGGAACAGTGGAACAACCAAACAACTGAACAACCAGTCACTATGACGTGTGCTGACCACCAGGGGGCATGCGTGGAACATGGCCGGTGTTGTCCACGGCGGGATGGTGGAGCAGGTGAGCGGGGGCACCAGACCAAGGTGGGGTGCCAGTCGCTGTCATCAGGGTGAGCTCTGGTGGTTACTGAATATTCTTTGCTCCCATGCACTGCGGTCCCACCCAGTGCTTGCACCCGCTGCTGATGCCTGGCGCTGGCCTCACTCACCCCTCAGGGCTTCTCCAACTCCCCCTGCTCCTGAGGGGCAATTGGGGCCAGCAGCCGCATCTTGCACCCACTGTTAGTGATGGCCCCACTTGCACCTGCTGCCAGCATCAGAGCCACTACTTGCACCCACTCTTGGCACCGGCCCTGCTCATACCTGCAGCCAGCACTGGAGCCGCCACTCACACCTATTGCCAGCGCCTGGCACCGGTCCTGATTGCTTGGCACTATCAGCGGGTATAAGTGGTGGCTGCTGGCCCCTATTGCCCCTGAGGGCTTCTCCACCTCCCCCTGCTCCTAAGGGGCAATCAGGGCAATAGCCAACGTTCACACCAGCTGAAAGTACCAGACCCGCGGGTGTGAGCGGGGCCAGCGCCGTCAGAGAGTGGGAGCGGCAGCGCCAGGAGCAGGGCTTCAGGCAGAGAGGCGACCAGGGGCCACGGTGGGAGGAGCCAGGCAGGAGCCTGGAGGATGGGCCGAGACCCACCCCTGTGCTCGCTGCAGCCTCAAGGCCCATAGTTCCTTTCAAGGTGCACAAATTTGTGCACTGGGCCCTAGTATCTACATAACATCGATTTCAGACAGGGAAATGGAAACGCCCAGGTGCTGGAAGAAGTAAAAATTGCAGTCACCTTTTTAAACATATCTGGCTTTATATTGCTTATTGCTATACCCCAACCCTAAGAAGAAATCCTTGTTGAATGAATATGTATAGTAAAACAATATATTATACATATATACTATGACCTAGTAAACTTTCATTACTGAATATATACTCAGGAAACTTCTCACTGAGGTTCATAAAGAGGCATGTAAAATGATGTTCACTATAAAATTGTCTCTAGTAAGAAGATTTCAAAACAGAATGGCAGTGAAGAAATGAAATAAAAGTAACCAGGGATCCCTGGCAGAGTGGTTCAGTGGTTGAGTGTCAACCTATGAACCAGGAAGTCATGGTTCCATTCCGAGTCAGGGCACATGACTGGGTTGCAGGCTTGATCCCCAGTGCAGTGCTTGTGGGAGGCAGCCAATCAATGATTCTCTCTCTCCCTCTTTCTATCTCTCTCTCCTGCCCCCTTTCTCTTTGAAATCAGTAAAAATATATATTTTTTAAAGGTATCTTTGGAATAAACTAGCATGAAGCAGCATAGACTAGAAAACAAATAACATTAATTGAAAGAGCTGGGAAACTAGTAATATATACAGCAAAGTATAATTTGTGTAAATAAAAACCAAATATAATGATGCTATTTATCATTCATAGAATAACATATATATTAAATAAGATAAAGAAAACAAATGGAATGGACAAACATTTAAAACATTACAGTAAAGGCATGGCAGAAATGGAGTTGGATTTCAGTAGAGAAAAAATAATAAAACATAAATAAATGATAATAAGAGACATTGTGCCTAGACAGTGCATTAGTGTGTGCCACAGATTGTAAAGTATTATTGATGACTAGAGGCCTGGTGCATGAAATTCGTGCACTGGGGCGGGGGGGTGTCCCTCAGCCCAGCCTGTACCCTCTCTACTCTGGGACCCCTTGGACATCCCTCTCACAATCTGGGACTGCTGGATTCTAACCACTTGTCTGCCTGCCTGCCTGATTGCCCCTAACTGCTTCTGCCTGCCAGCCTGATCACCCCCTAACTGCTCCCCTGCCGGCCTGATTGACACCTAACTGCTCCCCTGCCAGCCCAATCACCCCCCAACTACCCTCCCCTGCTGGCCTGATTGCTCCCAACTGCCCTCCCCTGCTGGCCATCTTGTGATGACATGGGCGTGACCATCTTGTGATGATGCAAGGATGTGAGGGTCAATTTGCATATTACCTCTTTATTATATAGGATGTCAACCTGATCCTGAGGTGCACACATTTAAAAATAAAGTTTTCCAGAAACGATATTCAGAGAAGGAGGTACTGACTATTTCCTGAGAGTACAAGTGTAGATAAATTTTTACCTCTTCAGGATAACCCTTCATTTAACCTATTCCCCAACCAGATGTTTTCACCAACTCAGCCTGCTAAACCTAACATTGGCAAAAGCTTATTGCTCTCTTTTATTAAAGATCTCTCATATTAAAATATGTGGAATAAGCACATTTTCAATCAAGTAATATGAAAAGTATTTACAGAAAAATGTGCTAAAACACTTAAAACTTAAGAACTTGTTTCTCATTCAATAATCCATTCAATATGTACATACTGAGTCCTTATTACATGCAAGGCCTTGTGCCACTCTGTGAAAATGAAAAGAAACATAGTCCAGTCTGTTGGAGTACTTTGAACCATTATCTTTATGGCAGATGTGAAAGTAGAAACTATTTCCCTTGGCATCCATGCTCATCTGAGCTCACTGTTGGGATTCCAGCCAGCTAAGTGAGAGTCCTGCTTCCTCAGCAAACCAAACAAATATCATTTAATGTCCTAACCTAAACATAACTCTCACTTTCTTTAACCCAAATTTGGTCCAGAAGCTGTAAGTGTCCATAAGAGCTATTAAATGCCATATTTTACCATTTCTAGTACACCCAATGCTTTTACATGTTAACATTTCTGACAATGGGATACATCTTATAATCACTGGCATCTTTCTTTTCTTGTAATATATATATTTTTTATTGATTTCAGAGAAGAAGGGAGAGGGAAAGAGAGATAGAAACATCAATGATGAAAGAGAATCATTGATCAGCTGCCTCCTGCACGCCTCACACTGGGGATCTCAACCCTGGCATGTGCCCTCACCAGGAATGGAACCATGACCTCCCTGTTCATAGGTTGACACTCAAGGACTAAGCCATGCTGGCTGGGCCAATGGCATCTTTCAATTGCTCTCAGCCAAGAGACATCTATGACTTAGTTGTCTTTGCCTGCACATATGTGACCTTGGCCATAGCTGTTTATATTATCATTACTTCAATTAGCTTAGAAGTATTTTGAGGAAAACACATGCTAAGTTTAATTGTTTTTAAATGTCTTCTGATTCATCGAGACAAACATGTATTGTGTACAGAAATTCATGGAAATAGAGCATCTGGACACATAGGGATACATTCGTTATTCCTGTTGGCCAGATGTGACAACTTCATTTGCTTAAAATTCTTGTCAGGAAATCATTTAAGAGTCTTTTTTTATGCTAACCATATACAGTAGTCCCCCTATATCCATAGGTGATACATTCCAAGACCCCTGTTGGATGCCTGAAACCATGGATAGTAATGAGCCCTATATATACTGTTTTTCTTATACATACATACCTATGATAAAGTCTAATTTAAAAATGGGGCACAGTAAGATATTAACAACTAATAATAAAATGAACAATTATAATAATATACTGTATTAAAATTTATGTGAATGGATCTCTCTCAAAATGTTATTGTACTATACTCACCTTTTTACTTAAAGGGAGTACCTTAAGGGTTCTCTTTGGAATATCTGAATTGCCAGCACCACGACTCTTGTGCATTGAGGTCAATTTTATTTAAAACATGGGTTAATTAAACACAAGCACTGTGATACCAGTTGATTTTATAACCAAGATAGCTACTAACTAAAGGGCAGGTACCATATGTGGGGTGTATACTCTGGGCAAAGGGATGATTCACCTCCTGGGTAGGATGGAGTAAGATGGCATGGAATTTCATCATGGTACTCAGAATGGTACACAATTTAGAAGTTATGAATTATTTATTTCTGGGATTTTCCATTTAATATTTTTTGACTGAAGTTGACTATGGGTAATTAAAACAGCAGAAAGAGAAACCGTGGATAAGGGGGGAAAACTAGTTATCTATTATTGTATAACAAATTACCCACAGATCTTGATGGCTTAAAACATCAAATATTTGTTATGTCACTCAGTAACTGAGGATTATGAATCTGGAAGCAGTTTGGTTGGGTGTTTCTGGCACAGGGTCTTTCACAACACTGCAGTTAAGCTTTCAGCCAGGGCTGTAGTCATCAGAAGGCTGGACTGGGGCTGAGTATATACTTGCAAGATGCTTCACTCACAGGGCTGTTGGTAGGAGCCTCAGATCCTCACCATGTGGGCATCTCCACAAGGCTGTCTGAATGCTTTCAAATGTGGCATTTGGCTTCTCCCAGAGCGATTGATGGGAAGAAGGGATGGGGGAGGGAAGGAGAGAAAGAGAAAGATAAAACCACTTTGGCTTTTTATGACTTACTTTCCAGAGTCCTGTACTGTTACTTCTGCTTTGTCCTATCCACTGGAAGTGAGTTACTAAATCCAGCAATGTCTCAAGGGGAAGAAAATTACTTTCTACCTCTTAAAAGAAAGAATTTGTAGACATATTTTTTTAACTGGACATAACTTTCTGTTAATGTCTGATAAGACTGAGAAAGTACTATCAGAATGGGAATCAGTGGCTTGGAATAAATAGTTGAGGTTTTTTTTTTAAAGAAATGATGCATATATCAGTACCACCCAAGGATGATATTTTTTGGCAAAATACAAGTATCAACTGTTCCTAGTTTAAACATGATTTAGAAGTCATATTCTAAAAGTGAAGAATTTTTAGGACTATATTATTTTCTGATATTTCCTTTTTGTCTATGCATAAGAACACCAAGTATAAAAATCTTTGTGCATATAAATGGCTATTTCAATAAATATAAAATAAAAAAATCTATATGATAAGCAAATATTGCATTATAGTTTGAGTATTTTTTTCTTTCTTAATGGTGAAATTAATGGCCTCCACGATCCAATGCAATTTGGTAAGAATCTGCAGTAGATTGCATCATTTGGCTCCATTTCCTTAATGCTTATAGCAACCTTTGCTTATAGCCTTAAAGGGTCCACCTGCTCCTTGGCTCTGGGTTCATAATGTGACTTGATTTGATCAATAAGATATTAGCAGACCTGAGGCAAGCAAAGGCTTGCAGGAACACATGCATGTTTCCACTTGTTTCTTTGCACCTCTGTCATTGTCATGAGAACATGCCAGCACTCGCCCGCTGAAAGACAAGAGAGAAGTGGAGCAGAGCCAAGTTGCTCTAAAGCAGCGCTTCTCAACCTGTGGGTCGCGACCCCTTTGGCGGGCGAATGACCCTTTCACAGGGGTCGCCTAAGACCATCCTGCAGATCAGATATTTACATGACGATTCATCACAGTAGCAACATGACAGTTGTGAAGTAGCAACGAAAATAATTTTATGGTTGGGTCACAGCATGAGGAACTGTATTTAAAGGGCCAGAAGGTCGAGAACCACTGCAAAGGCCCCAACTAGCGGGGAAACTCTGACAACTGACAGTCAGCTGCTCTCAAGCATGCGAGAAAGCCCAGCTCTTATTATCAAAGCTGCAGAGCCGCATACCCGATCCATTGCTGACCCAGCTATGTGCCACTGAGGATTTGTGGTTGCATTATTGTGGCAGTAAATAACTAATACAGCTCACTTAAAATGGTATGTGATTTTAGCACTTTAATATGCCATGACTCTACCATTGGCTCATTAGAATGTTGGTCTACGTGGATCAACTTTTCCAAGTTCTGAAGTCTTAAGGCCCCTTGGGAACTTGTACTATATCTGGATGTGCTCATTGTTCTTGCTCAGGAATGATGAGAGAAGGGTCGAAGGGACTGCTTCAAAATGGTTCCCCCTCTACCCTCATTATTAGAAGTGGTATACATTTAAAATGTAGTAAAAGGAAGGTTTCAATGCCAATAGCCCCATTTTCCTATTTTTTTTTTTACTTTCTGATATTACATTCAGTTCAACTAAATCAGCTCCACCTGTTTGAGGGGAACTGACTTTGAGTTCACTGTAAATGCTGAGCTCTGTGCTAGGTATGAACAGATACCAGAGAGCTATGCAATCACCTGACCTAAGAGTTTTAGAAGTAAAATATGCATTGGAAAGTAATTATGGGAGGGGAAATTTAAGACCTGTTGGGATTTTACTATGTGTCAGGCATTTTTTAACTCTATCATCTTATTTAAAGTCTCATGGAGTGGGGAACGTCCAACACCCTCCTTCTGTTAATAACACCTGATATATTTTTAGGGGGATGATCCCTTATCCATCCCATGTGGTCCTGGTGGGAATTGCTATCACAGTGTGTTTTCCACCTTCCAAAAGGTTGGCTAGGAGGTTAGCCAGGAGCCCTAAAATCCTATATAATAAAAGGCTAATATGCAAATCAACCGAACAGAGGAATGTCCAGTCACTATGATGTGCACTGACCACCAGGGGGCCGACACTCAATGCAGGAGCTGCCCCCTGGTGGTCAGTGTGCTCCTATAGGGGGAGCGCCACTCAGCCAGAAGCTGGGCTCATGGCTGGCGAGTGCCGCGGTGGTGGCGGGAGCCTCTCCCACCTCTGCCAGAGCGCTAAGGAGCAGCAAGCTGAGCAGTAAGGAGCAGGGAGCAGGCAGGTGGTAAGGAGCGAGGGATCCCAGACTGTGAGAGGGATGTCTGCCGAAGGGTCCCAGGTTGCGAGAGAGTGCAGGCCAGGCTGAGGAGACCCTCCCACCCTTCCTCCCCGCAGGGCACCGGGCCTCTAGTGGTTAAATAAAAAACACCAAACTCTGGAGATAATCTGAGTCCTTAGTGAGATTTGGTAAATAGATACCAGGTCAGAAAGAGAATACTTATTATTTATTATTATTTTTTTTTTACCACTGACCAGTAGGATGTAGGCTTTGAACTGTCAGCACCCATAATTCCTGCCACAAGGAGACAACCTGCTTGAGAATGAAACATGCACAGGGAGAAGCAGAATCAACAGATGGCAAGACAGTTTCTTGAGAACGTTTACTTAAGTCTTTACATCCAGCCTATCTTGTCGATCCCATTATTTGAGCCAATAAATTCTTTTTTTTAAGTTTA
This sequence comes from Myotis nattereri, assembly GCF_964212035.1. Lineage (NCBI taxonomy): Eukaryota > Metazoa > Chordata > Mammalia > Chiroptera > Vespertilionidae > Myotis > Myotis nattereri. The sequence goes on from NC_138076.1 coordinate 173,563,143, forward strand.
TTTGAGTTGTCTATCACTTGCCAAAGAAGTCTGAATGATTGAGGAATGCTATTCTCATTTTATGAAACAAAAAACTTAATCCTCCAAATCTCACATTATTTGTCCAACATGTCACAGGTAAAAACAGAGTTAGAAGATGGTTACAGGCCTGTCCAATGCCCATGATCTTTGCATAACTGCATTTTTTTAAAGTTTAAGAATGTACGCACAGTAAAACTCACCCTTTTGCTGTATCATTTTATGAGTTTTGACAAATGCATAGATTTGAGTCACTACCACCAGTTCCATCACTCCCAAGTGGGCACTCAGGCTGTTCCTTTGTAGTCAAACTCTGCCCCTATTCTTATTGCCTGGAAACTATTGACTTGTTCTCAGTCCCTAGAGTTTTGCCTTTTCTAGGATGTCATATAAATAGAATCCCACAGCCTGTTGATTCTGGCTTCTTTTCGCTTAGCAGAATGCATTCGAAATTCATCTGTATCGTTTCATGTTATCAACATAAATGTTTTCTGAAAGCATGCTTACAGCAGCTTCTTAATCAGACCCTCATAAAAAGAGAAGTATACCAAGAAATAGAATTCTGCCAAGATTTATATTCACCTGGAATCTTTAAATATGACTTTATTTGGAAATAAGGGTCTTTGTAAATGTAACCAAGTTAAAATGTGGTCACAATGGATTAGGATGGGTCCCAATCCAATGACTGGTGTCCTCACAAAAAGATAAAAATTTGAACACAAAGACACACAGGGAGAATGCCAGGTGACAAAAAGAGCAGAGATTGGACAGAGGCAGTTGCAAGCCAAGAACCACCAAGGTTTGCCTGCAACCACAGAAGCCAGGAGAGAGGCATGGAACAGGTTATCCCGCAGTCTCCACAAGGACCTTACCTTGCTGATACCTTGATTTCTGACCTCAGGCTTCCAGAACTGAGAGCTATATTCCTGTTGTTTGAAGACACTCAGTTTGTGGTCCTTGGTTGTGGCAGACCTAGGAAACTCAGACAAGGTCAGAAGATATTCAGTATGGTTTTCAAGCCAGCTTCCCCCAAAGCAAAGGAGCCTAGCTGAAGAGAAGGACAGATGAAGACCAAGTGCCTTCAGTTCCCGTTCGGATGAGCTTGACTGAATTCCAGAGTCAAATAGGAGTTGACAGATATTATCTTTCCCAAGTATCAAATTTATTACCAGTAACTAAAAAGTGAAACCTATTTTTAAAATATGATAAACAATGTAGAAACATAATCTCTGCTTCCCATCAACTAATTTAAAGTCAGCTCATTCAAAACTACTATGCTTTCATTATGGAAAAAAAAAGTTGACATTGGGGAGGGGGCACCTTTCATCTATATTTTAATTAGCAACCTCCAGGAGATTATAGACTCAGGAAATTAAGTATTAAAATTTAATTAACTTTTCAAGTCACATGAAGAAAAACGTTAAAAAAGTAAAGGAAATCCACATTCCTTTTGAGAAGAAATCTTCTGAAGTACATTTCCGTCTGCTGCTTAGATTTTTAGTTATAAACAAATTAGGGGATATTTTGAATAGACACAAGTATATAGCATTTTGATACTTAAGACGTAGAACCAAAAAGTAAGAATTAATGAGCATATTAGTCATGAGAAAATTAACAGTTTAGGCAAGCCAAGAGAATGGATTTGTTTTTCTTTTCTTTTTTTAAAAATATATTTTATTGATTTTTTACAGAGAGGAAGGGAGAGAGATAGAGAGCTAGAAACATCGATGAGAGAGAAACATCGATCAGCTGCCTCCTGCACACCTCCTACCGGGGATGTGCCCGCAACCCAGGTACATGCCCTTGACCGGAATCGAACCTGGGACCTTTCAGTCCGCAGGCCGACGCTCTATCCACTGAGCCAAACCGGTTTTTGCGTATTTGTTTTTCTTAAAAGATATTTAAATTATGTATATATGATGTTGGTATTGTTGATTCAGTTAAATATATAAATTAACTTGTAGTAATCATGAAAACCTGTGATTCTCAAACCTGGCTCCCTCTCATAGGAATTGACAAATACTATCTATCCTAAGTATCAAATTTATTACCAGTAACTAAAAGGTGAAACCTGTTTTTAAAATATGATAAACAATGTAGAAACATAATCCTTGCTTCTCATCAACTAATTTAAAGTCAGCTCATTCAAAATAACTCCTAAACAACCTAAAAATATGCAGATTCTGACACCTCACTTCCCAGATTCTGATTTAGTAAGTCTGGACTGGAGCCCACGGAATCTATTTTACTTTTCTAATTATCCAAGTTACTGTGATGGGCAACCATGTTGGAGAACTTTGGATAAAGTGGATAAAGCTCCCACAGAAAGAAAGCTTTGATCTCCCAAAGCCTGGAGAATTAGAGCTTGGGTCAATCCAAGGTCAAATACCAAAAGCAAAATATTAGAATAGAAGTAATCTAATACTTAGGGTCAAAAAATGGAGCCAGTTTCCAAAAGGGAAAACCAGAATCCAGGGTGGAGACAAGCTTCATAACCCAGGAAGCGGGTCAAAATGCCAATGTGGAATCACAGTGAGAACACATGAGAAGATTGAAGGCAAAACACAGGGAGCCCTGTGATTTAGAACTTGGGGTGCAGTCTGGCTCAGGACTAAAAGAAGGCTTTTCTTGTATCAGACTCCTGACTGTAGAGCCATGCTTTTATGCAAATCCCTCAATTAGAGTATCAGCTCATTCAGGGTTAAACTAGTCTTTTATTTTTCAGCATCTAGTTTAGTGGCTTGTTTTAATGTCTAACATTAGACTGGGTGATAGTCACTGACAAATATAATAAATTGAAGTTATTATATTTCAATATAATAATGCTTGTGTATGAGTGCATTCAAGCTCACATGTGTGTCTTTGTGTCTGTGTGTATACTTTTTGTAGAACCCTTCAAACATTGAACTGTTGCTTAACAAGTAATATTTATTCCATGCTATTTGACTTATAAAGAAAACTTTCTAAAAATGAATTTTCAACAGTAGGTAAATTAAAAGGACAGTTATTTCTTGGATAACATTAAGACATTTATTTCTTTATAATTTTTTTTTTCATTCATAAAAAGGACAAAGCACAGTCCTATACTACTCCATTGAAAAAAATGATAAAAAATAACTAAAAAAATCAATTCAATATTTATCAGTATCAAAGAAATCTACTATCACCTTTCCTGAAATACAAAGAAACAACAGATATGTCTATATCTATATAAAGTTTAATTCAGAATCTTGCATCTTAAAGCAGGTGATATATTAGTTTGACAACAGTTTAAAACGGATGGTCCCAGTCAAATTCGTACAACTGTATGAGGAAATGAAAAGCATGAGTATCAGTGTATGAGAGATATTAATCTGCCTAATCTCTGTCACAGATTTAAAATTAAACAAGTAACTTCCAAAGTCTGTTTTCCTCTTACCTTTCAGAACCATTTCATGCAAAATCTGATCAGTTTTGCTCTTTATTACCATACATTAGAAAATAAAAGGCAAGCATGCATTTGGCAAAAGAATTAGTTGTTGATTATATAAAAATGCCCAACATGGGTCATATGCAAAAGGAAAACCCCAAAGTATAACAATGAAAGCACAAACATTTGTACAGAAGGCTTACAGAGTATTCATTTCCCTAAAGTATGAAGAGATTTTCTTTTTCAAATAATTAAATATTTTATGAAATCTGATGATGCTCTTAGGACTGTTGACATACTTCTGCTGGGAAATAACCTATTTCACTTATTTTTAAAAAGTTTCATTTTATAACAAAGAGTTAAATGTCAACTAATGAAATGGTATTTTTATAACAAAAGCTCTAAACATTTACATGTAGATATAGTACAAAAATTATACAAATTAAAGAAAGGGGAATAAAATAGTAATAGATCTGTTTTGCTTCCTGTAAATACTTTTTATGAACCTATAAGGTATCCTTTCTAAAAAGATAAACTCTATCTCTAATTAGCTCGCAAGGTTGTGCTAATAAAATAGGATTATACCTCTCAAAGCATCTGTCATTGCACTAATTCAGGAGCCAGCTAATCCTTATTACTTGATTTCTTTCACATCCACACTCAAACACATTTCCGGGCACACCATGAAGAATGAAGAAATGTGCGTCTTCCTTTCCACAACTTACAAAGACCTAAAGCACCAACACTTGGGAGTTGACATTGGAGGTACACATTATTTGTCTCCTCCTGGCCTTTCAGTTTTGCATACCCTTCAAAGTACCATTAGCAACATACGGATTTGGTATTTTTAGCCAGTTTTCAGTATTGCCTTGAAGCAGGAATGAGCTTAAAACTAAATTTAAAAAAAATAAGGAATACTGTAGTTTTTCCAACCTATAGGTGATTTCTTGATCCTACACTTTCAATAAAGATAGGTTTTTACTTAGAAATGCAGCACAAAAAACCAAGGAACTAGAATATTAATACGTAATTCTGACACTTAACTGTCATTTATTCTTAGTGGTATAAAGACTATCACATCTTGATTAAAAAATGGAAGCCCTCTACTTTTCAACATTCATTATTCCACATATGAATAAATAGAGCAATAGGATACTACGCTAAATAAGAGCCATGATTTTTGAGGTTTCAAATTGATGATAAGAAAAGCATCAAATAATTTCACAGTAGAATACAAAAGTAAAAAGTAACCTTCATATGGCATGTTAACTTCACTATTAAAAACTAACTTAAAAGAATTACTGATTCTAAAAATTAAATGTTTAGAAAATTACTATCAAAATAAGAGTAGTGATTACAAGTTCTAGAATTTGGTTTTGAATGTTCCAAATCTTTCAACTCATTCAGTGAGATGATTTGGTAATGGGATTTGCGTCACAATGTTTCAGTTATACCCTATTCTCTTTAAGAAAACTGAAAATGTCATGTATGATAGGGGGCCATTCAAAAATATGCAGGACCCAAAACAGAGAGGATAGTACAAGAGACTGTATTACTCTTACATTTACCACATACAATCAACATTTCAACCTCTATTATATTTCACAACTTGTTATTGAATTTAAAGCACCTGTGTATGGTGATTTTACTTTCACTCTACAGCCTATGGAATTGAATTGAACACTGTAACTTGTCCCATTGGATTAAATCATGCAACTGTCACAGAATCAGGTTAAGTGGTTTATAAGGCATATTGGAACGAGTTAAAAATCATTTTATATCCATTTGAAAGTTTATTCTTTTGGATGAAGGGGTTCCTGAATGCCTCAGTCATAACATGTGTTGTAAATCAGTTGGGTAGTTTGTTAAAGAATAATGTATTTGGCTTAGGATGGAGCCGCAGGAATTGGAAGGATCTGTAGTCATCGCAGGGATGAAGGGTGTCCTCTGAGTTGGGTCGGGAACAGCAGCTGTCACACCACATTCAGAATTCCAAGTAGACAAGGATGCCAAAGGCAGGCAGCAGTAAGCCAAGAAGACTTGGTAATAGGGTGGATGTACCTACAAAGTAAACCAAAAACATGTATGAAATTTCACTGACAACAGTCACTATTGTTATCGATGCTTTGGGAAAGCCAGAATAGGTAGGCCTGAAAACCAAGTGGTTCCTAAACACACACACACACACACACACACACACACCGCTTCTCTATTCTTAGGTCATTTAAGAAAAACAGAAATATTTGATGAAGGATTTTATGTGAGAGCATGTGCTCTGTTTATACATGTCCATATAAATCATTTAAAATGATAAGATCACAAATGTTTGTTTTCTCCATGATCTTACAGTCCCAAATTCCTACCAGAAGGTGACAGATCAAAAAAAATATATAAATATGTTAAAAAATCTATGTGTCATGTTAAAAAATAAGATAAAGAGGTGATAGTAAAAATACTAATAAGGTTATCTGGGATAATGACATCATAGGTATAACTAGATATTATATAACTTCACATCCCAATGGTTTTAAGACACTTAGAAGCTTATACACAATGATTTCAAAAAATATTTTGAGCCGAAACCGGTTTGGCTCAGTGGATAGAGCGTCGGCCTGCGTACTGAAAGGTCCCAGGTTCGATTCCGGTCAAGGGCATGTACCTGGGTTGCGGGCACTTCCCTAGTAGGAGATGTGCAGGAGGCAGCTGATCGATGTTTCTCTCTCATCGATGTTTCTAACTCTCTATCTCTCTCCCTTCCTCTCTGTAAAAAATCAATAAAATATATTTTAAAAAAAATATTTTGAAAATTTTATATACTGATTGATTTTAGAGAGGAAGGGAGAGAGAGAGGAAGAGAGAGAGAGAGAGAGAGAGAGAGAGAGAGAGAGAGAGAGAGAGAGAGAGAGAGATTTATTTATGCATTCATTGGTTGATTCTTGTATATGCCCAGACCAAGGATCAAGCTCACAATCTTGAGGTATAGGGATGACGCCCTTAAAAACTGAGCTACCTGGCCAGGGCCAACAGAAAAATATTTGGATAATTGTAAATCATCTATTCAAATTTAAAGAATAATTGCCCTGAGATGTTATATTGTGAATTTAAAATAAAAATGATATAACATGCTATGGATTTATATTACATATTAGGCTAATAATTACATCCAGAGGGCTTTTCCTGTGGTCAAGCAAGTTTACAGGTGTAGGTCCTGCCCACACTGGAATTCTTGAAAAAGGGATGAAAAATGGGACCAAGAAGGCATAGTATTCCTTTCCACTCTCTACAGCCATGAGGCACCATCTTCAATGAACACACTGCTAGAATGAGTGACAGGCTAAAAAGTACAGTCAACAGCTTGTAAATATGACAAATTTGTGTCGTTTTGAAAGTTTACTTTAAAACTTAAATCATTATTATTTTACCATGTTAACAGTGGCCTAAAATACCCCATTTATTTGGAATATTCCTCTTATATTCAGGAAGATTTGGGGAATTTCTCTCGAATCTATGATCAGCAAAAGCACATGCATTTTTCTCATATGGTCGAAGATGGTGTCGGTCTCTCTGCATGCATGCATTTCACTATTACCCTGTTAGCATTCATGCTACATGTAAAACATCATCAAACACAGTTAAAATGGTTCTTAGAAATAAGCAAGACACTAAAGATCAAAAAGTGAGGGCAGAACTGGAAGAGCAATAGAAACAATCCTCAAATAACTACTTGTAGCCTCATCAATGCTGCAATAAAGCTATCAATAACAGTGATTACACTAATCACTAATAGTGACTATGAGAGCTCCTATTTACTGCTCTACAGCCATGAGACAGACACTATGCTGGCTCTTTATATTCATTTTGACAATACCACAGCCTAAAATAACAATGATCTTATTATTCTGATTTTATAGATTATATAACATAGAATTTAGGTAAAATGACTTGTTCAAGGCCAAGGCCAGTAGAGAGGGTGGAACCAAGATTAGATCTCAGATTGGCCTGGCTCCAAAGACCATCCTCTGTACCTCTCTGCCACTTTCTGTGGACAGCTGTAAAAAGGAACCGATTCTAGAAATGCATAAAGACACTACACCCGGAACTTAATGTGTCAGGGCAAAGGCACAGAGAGACAAGAAATGACAAGGGAAAGTATATCACCTAAGCATTTCAAAGAATCTTATTTTGTTGTAGTATTTTGTCCTCCATAGATATATTTAAAATATGCCACCACCCACACACTATTGTTTTCTGATAAGATGCAGAAGAATAAACCTCAATCACATTAAAATATAAAAAGTCCATAGTTTTCAATGTTTGACCTAGTTTAAACAATCTGACCTGAAGACCTTTGTCTGGGAATGACTGCATGGTCTGGGCAATGCCCCTCCTTGGGCCACAAATTACATCAGCAATGAGCACACGTTCTTGTACTTGCCTGACTCTGTGGGTTGGCTCAGTACAAACTGTGGCCGCGGAAAGAAGTTTAGTCAATTGTGGATGCCATTTTGAAGTTCTGGTGTTAGTATGAAAACCAAACACAATTTCATAATTTGTGGCTTCAACATCAGGATATTTGACTTATTCTAAATAAACTCTTCATGTTTATGTGTGTTATATTTAATTTCTCTAATGGCTCAAGCTTATGTAATTGTGGTCTTCATCTCCAATTCTCTTCCACTTTCCAAATACAAATTAGAGACCTGACTGATTCGCTATTTAAAGTCATTTCACATGTGGGATCCCTATATTCTTGAGGGATTTTCAATATATATTGGTTTTGTATCTAACAAAATGTATATCACGACACTGCTATCAAACATAATTTCAGCATTTACTTGGTAGGTAGAAAATAGATATTTTCCTTTTCACATATCTACTGAATGTCAAACATGTAAAAATATCATCAATCTGGTGAATCGTTTTTCCCCGTTAGAACAACTGTAAAGCCATTTTAAACTACCATAGCTCTTCCACTGGATTTTCTTGATTTTTTAAAAAACTGAACTGCCCAGACTTATTTTCTTCAGGAAGGGTTACTGATACAGGGAGGTACATATTCAGAAGAAAAATTCCAAGTAAAAGTTAAGCAATCTTTAACAATCTCTTCATGTTTTATGATAAGTAAAGAACTACTCTAGTTAGTTTTTTAATACAAATCTCTTTTCTGATGCTTAAATTTGTACGCCATGGTCCAATCCCAACTCCTCCTTCTTCGCTATTGCTGATGATGCCTTAATACTTGAAATTTTATCCTTGTCATGTCACTTTCTATGTTTACAACGGTTAAAATCTCTAGATCGTGAACAACTTCAGGACAGAGAATATATTATATCCAAATCATATTTTAAGCTGTGTGGACTAAGTTCAGTATGAAGTGAGTACTTTGCTTTTAGTAATGGGAGCACAACTGAAGAAAGAGCTGATGATGTACCACTTTGGGGCAACTAGAGAAAGTTACCTAACACCTGGGTCTTCCATGCTTTGTGCTTTGATCTCTTCTTCCTTTGCAGATTGCTTCATACTCTTAGACTAATTTTTCAAGATACACAAGAGCAACAAGCTCACAATAATATATTCTCAAGATAAAAGAGATGATATATTTTAACCCCAACTCCAGTAAGAATACTTTCAAAGAAAGATTCTAATTTGCAAAGTCTGGGTCACAACACAACCCCAGACCCATTACTGTGGCTGAATTAATGAATTTCTATGATTGAACTGGCTTGGAACAATCTCCCATCCCTCAACCAATTCCTGTGGCCAAGGAGGCATGGTCACAAGAAGATGTCAATTTTTATTCTGATTGCAGGTACTTCCTATAACACTTCTACAGTGAAAGGGCTGTGTGGTTCCAGGAGAAAAATAGGGATTCTGGGAAAAGAGAGAATACATTTCAACAAGAAAGTGCAAATGCACACAGAGAGTCACCAAAAGCAACAGAACAATTCTTATCTCCCAAATTGTTGACCATGTAAGATTTTTGTCAAGTAGCATGTCACAAGAATACCGTTCTGTCCGCATCTTTGGAAAATGTACTTCGTGGTAATTAAGAAAAGTGTTTCATGTCATTATTCACTTGCATTATTCATAACCTTTCTAACTGGCTTTCCCCAATTGCTTGAAGTTAATCAAGGTAAGAAAAGCAATTGATCTATTTAGCTACTAAAAACTGAAAGAATATTTATATAAATTACTCAGAGTACAGGAGCCATTTTTATGAGTAATCCTTGAGAGCTATACATGATAGTTACAGCATTAGAATGTGTAAGACTAGAAACTAACTTTTTTTTTTGGCTGAGTACATAAATCTGTATAGTTATATTTACTCTGAGATTTGGAATTTAAACAGTGATAATTGCTACATAAAGGCAAACACGCTAAGAAATTTAATAAACTACGGTGCCTGAGACTATGTAAGGTCTGTATTTCTGAACTTATTTTTTTGTAGAGGAAGGCCTATTGGGAGACTGTCATTTTCCACATTTATTCAACCATAAGAATTTAGTCTGAAAAAATGGTAGCTCTTAAGAGCTTTGTTTTTGGATTTAGCCCAACCTGTTGGAAATGCTGAGTCACTCTTTTACCCTTGTACACTCAGCAAATTATTTATGTCTGTTTTTTCATTTGATTGTTGAAGTTTAGGTGAGAAATAGTACTTATTTTCTTAAATTTATGGCAGAAATGCATGAAAGGAGGAAGTGCTGTTTCTTCCTTTGAGATACTGACACATAATGAATGAATGAATTTTCAAAGATAATTTAAAAAATTCATGCACTCCAATTTTTGTGCAGAATTTTACACTTGAGGCAAAAACAAATATGTTAAAATTTGTCTTGGCTACTGGAATTTTACAAAATGTCTGAGACAAAACAATCTTAGAATTTTTATTGGTTAATTCATTTCTGGAATTTTCATCTTGTAGTGTCTTTTCTTACTTGCATATTTTCTCTTGCATGATTTTCCCCCATAGATTCTCACCTGATTTTTTTATCCTGTCTACATGTTATCCACAGAAATCATAGAATAGAGCCAAGGTGCAAAATGTACAAACTTATAAAATAGTAGAGTTTTGCTTTCTTGGAAACTGGCATAGAATTTCTAATAAAACTCATGTAATTTAGTAAGATTAATGTTAAAATTTCCTTTAGGTTATATACCAAAATTATTTTAATTAGTTGTCTAATGCATATTAAAAATTAAAAGAGGTGTCTTTTTATAAAGTTAGTTGGTTTCTATTCAAATAGGTTTCTTGGGGAAAATTCTGAGACAGTTTTCAACTTTATACCAATTATTATAAGCATTAACTACCTGCCTTTGACAAAATGAAGTAATGGATATTTACCCCAATTTGTTTTAAGACTTTCTGGAAAAGAAAAAAAAGAGAAATGGATTTGACCTTTGAAATATAGTAGCTTTTTTTTAACATCTAATGTTTGCGTTTGCCTTTGGATACCTATGTTATCATACTGCCTGTATGTACCAGCTTGTTTATTTTGCTTTTAATAATTTTATCTCCTTGTGTCTCCTTGAGATAGCAAATTCTAAGTTATGTGGAGGAAAAAAAACAGCTTAAGACCTACTTCCAGTTCTTCCAATAGTGAGTTGTATAACTTTGGGCAAAAAAAGAATATTTTGACTCAAGATATGGCTCTGAAGCTGGTGTGATCTTTGGCTATTTTACTTGTCACGGATGTGGATTTTCCTTCTGTTAAATGATAGGGTTCAATGTTCTAAGTCCTTAGGTTCCTACTATGTCCATGAGTCTATGATTCTAAGGAAACCATATATATTAAGAATATCAAGCATTGAGCCATAAAATTTGCAAACACATTTGTTATATTTCCCCTTATTTATGATAATCAAAGTTGATATTGCTTTATAAATATATATATTAAAAGCTTGATCATGTAAGTAATAGTGGCTTTGATGGGTTTGTCAATATGGTAAAACCCACTAATCTTGCTGCTCCTACTTGTTTGGTAATTATAAACCCATATGCCAAGCAAAATAGTTTGTGTTTTTTTTTTGGCGGGGGTACATGTCTTGCTGGCAGCTTATCCTAGCAGTCGTATTAGTTCTTTACTGTTGACTCTGGCCCTTTCCCTCCCAGAAAATGCTAGATTGCCAGGATGCATTCTTCTTTGAGAAAGGAGCAAGCATTTCCAATACAGTAAAGACCGATTATTTGCTGGGAAATGTAAAAGTAAATTCTAACTGCCTACTGGCCAACAAGCACATGCTCACACATACTCAAATAACCTAATTTTGACATCATTTGGGGGTAAGATGAGACTATAATTCTGAGGACTTTTAAAACTGGCTTGCCTACGTCTTTAGAAATGCAAAGCGATGCTTCACAAGAACCTGAGATTTGAGGTTAGAAAGCATTCTATTTGAATACTAGTGCCCTCACTTGAGTGTGTGACCTCTCACAAGGCACGTAACCTTGGAGCCTTTATTTCCTTATCTGTAGAATGAAGAGCATGCTACTTAATAGCAGGATATTTGTGAGGGAGAAATTAAAATAGTTTAAAATGCATAGTAAAAGTCACCTAATAATTGTGAATTTGAAATACGAAATTTAGTTTCTTCATTTAAAATGCGACTTTATTTAGCAAATATTTAGTGAGACTATCCTGGGTCATGAAGACAAACAGAAGAAACCCAGACCTCAGTATCTGGATGCTTTTCTATAAAATGTGCAACATACATGTAATGAGTATCATGGATTTATTTATTTTTTTCTCATCTTATACAAAATCTTTAACAAATAACATTCCAGTTCCTTACTTGTGATTAATTCACAGACAACCAGAGCTGGTTGATTTGATCAGTTCATCTTTGCATTTGGCTTTGGCCATGGCTGTTTGACATAGCACTCTTACATGGACAGCCCCAGCTTTGTGGAATACATCACCCTACCTCCAGGATCCATTTCTCTCAACCTTGATTAATGTTTCAGGGACAGGGGACTTCAGATGCCCCATTCTATGTTGCCATACTCACAACAACACATGCTAAATTATTCCTTCCACTGCCCCGACTGACTTTGCCTCCCCTCAATCAGTTCTGAGGCAAAAGGACAGCAAGTAAAGCCAGAGTAAAAGTTTAAGAATTTGTGTGTGTCTCATGCCAAAGTGGAAGAATCCTCTTTAGTGCTGGGCTTGAGGGACCAGTTGAGCACATCTGTGACTAAGACTTCCTGGAAATTTGGGGGGGCTACAGGTGCATAGCCCATTGGGTTCATTTAGGGATGAAAAAGGACAATTCCTTGCACCTTCCCCACCTCTCACATGGACACAGTGGCTCAGTTGATAGCCTTGCCTCAGCTGGTATTTTAGGTTACTGACAATAAAGAGTAAGAGTAAAACTAATTGGTCATGACAGTCAATTTTCCTAAATTTATTATATCTAATCAAAAGAAATTCAAACGAAGAGAAGCAGGCTGATATGTCTTTCCACAAAGCCCAATGAGTCCATCTCAGTTGTTTTACATATGTTTGGATAAATAACCCTTTTCTGATTTTAATACCCAGGTTCAAGGTCATGGTGGGGCACAATATTTATTTCTAGGTTTATTTCAATGGAACCAGAAAGGCCTACCTATCATGAAGCTGAACGTTGTAACTATTTATGAGGATCTTTTTTTGTATGGGCATCCCTAAAATCATAGGAAAGATGACATATTTTTGGTAGACATACATTTGCATGCCTATTTCTAGTATCAATCTTTATGAGAGAAATCATTCCCTAGTTCTAGAAAAAATAGGTATATTGCCCTTTAAATTTACTTAGAACATTCAAGAAGATGAGAGCTATAGGGATGCCTCTGTCAATCAGTGCTCTGCTCCCTGAAGAAAAATTTGCATCCAGTTCATGTGGATCCTTGAGGGGCTCTAGTTAGCCGCAGCTGTTCGAGTGGCTGGCCTACTGGGGGTGATTTCCATTTTGGATTCGGGTTTTATCAAAGTGTTTATCAAAATGTTACCTCTGCTTCCTTTTTAAATAAAATCTTCAACTAATGATGAGGAAAATTCTTGGATTTAAATATGCAGATATATTCATATGAGAATAATAAAAAGGAGGGTTTTTTTTTTCCCTCACTAGAGGAGTAAGGATATTTTTTCCCCATTTATTTTTTTATAGAGATTGGAAGTAAGGGGAAGGAGGAGAAAGAGAGAGAGAGAGAGAGAGAGAGAGAGAGAGAGAGAGAGAGAGAGAGAGAGATCAACGTAAGAGAAACACATAGATTGGTTGCCTTCAGATTGTGCACGACAGGGGCTGGGATTGAACCTGCAAAGGAGGTACATGCCGTTGGCCAGGAATCAAAACCTTAACCCTTAGGACCACAGGCTGATGCTGTAACCACTGAGATAAACCAGCCAGGGCAAAGGAGATTTGTTTTTTAAAGTACTTAATTTACTCATAAGTTTTCTAGACAGTCAGGCCCATACCATGTCAACAATGAATATCTGTTTAATGAATTATTTTTATTTTTATCATTTATTAGTTGCCTACTCTGTTCAGGGAAGTGTGTAACCTATTATTTTGTTTCATTCTTATAACATACAGTTGAAGCATGCATTGCTATCCTCATTTGCAGATGAGGGTTCTATGGCTCAAATTTCCCCACCTAGAAGAAGGCAAAAGTGTGTATTGGATTCAAACTTCGTTCTAAGCCCAGTGCTATTTTTTCTACTCCACAGATTCTTCATTAATATCTCTTACTATAAATATGGTTACAGAATGCAATGACCCAATCTTCCTTAACACAATGAGTTGAGAGTTGGAAATTACTGCCGGTATCTAACTACTTCCATAACTACAAGGGCTAAGGATCCTGGCCCCTGACTTGTTTCACATGGTGATTCAGAGGCACAGCTACCTTGGAAGATTTCCCAGGGTAAAACTGGGGGTGGGGGGCAGTCCTATTTGATCTTTCCGGATTAATCTTTGCTTTGGGGCTATAACAAATGAGTGACTCACCTGTCTGAGGCAGTATTTTGGTATTTTAAGATTTTTCTTCCGACTGTGTTCCTGAACTCATTTGTTTGTCAGACCCTGGGGCCTTACTGCAGGACCCAGTGTCATCCATCTGTCAATGAGGATTAGTTGGTGCCTCAGTGTGTCTCCACATGCATATGAATTTCTTATAAGAAACTGTCTGAATTCATGGAATCTCTACAACGATTAAGCAGATCATAACCAGATGAATTCCTTCTCTTTTACTTGTGCGGGAGAAACGATTTCTCAGCTGTTTTAACAATGGTCTGAAGTGTGTAAGGAGTTACTGACTGGAACACAATTCTGATTTTTCTAAAGAATTTCTGAGTTTGTGCTTGTTTAGCTTTTCATTCAGGAGTTATACTAGTAAAATAAGTCCAATCACTTTGAATGGCATTTGCATGGAGTGTCCTTGGTTCTGTTGATATATTTTTCAGAATTTCTTTTCCAATGAGAGGGCTCATTCTCAGTCTCATTTTCATGGTGGTAAACCCTGACATTTTAAGTTATTTGCAAATTCTTCATGGGTTCGAATAAGTGAAACAAGATTGGTTTTCATCATTTCTGCAAGAAGTTTATTTTTAAAAAAATCAAGAAAGTAGTTACTCCTTGCTAACTACCAGGAATTCTGAGAAATTCTTTAAGAAACCATTTTGTTTATATTGAGCAAGTCAAATTTCCAAACAGTGAATGGAAAATAAAATTCGTCTTTCAACATCTCTATTTCTACCAGTAGTGCAGTCTTCTAGTCATTCCATTATAAAATTTTGGGAGTCATTCACTTTTCTCTCCTCAAAACTTGTGTCTCATGCTTTTGTGTCTCTTGACAGTGTATTCTGTACAGAGAGACTCTTAGATGTTAATTGATGATGATATGCTAAAATGTTTGAAATAACATAGGCATTGGGAGAAATATTATAGAATTTAGAAAGAGCACAAGACCACTTCTCTCTTCATCTGCACTCCTGGTTCCTATCATATTTTTATAAAATTTGCCCATGCTTCTGAATTACTTAGCTCAGTTAATGATGTTGCTTTTCACTTAGTCATTTACAATAGAAAATGCAGAGTCATTTTCAAAAATGCCTTTTTCCCCTCACTTGCAATATACTAACTCGGTCACCAAGTACAATTGATTTGATCTCCAATATGAATCTAGAATCACTCTGTTCCACTCCCTCTTCTGCTTCTGCTTCAGGACCTCATCACCTCCTACTCAAACACAAGAAATAATATTATATGAAAGAACAATGAAAACCACAAATTCAATTTGCCCCCTTCTCACAGATTGACTATACCCTATACTCCAACTATATCTTCCTTATGTTCTTTGTTGGATCCTACATTCCAGATTTGCTGAATGAGATGCCAGTTGTATGTATTCTCAAAGTTCACACTTATTTCCTGAGACTGGAATGCCCTTCCACCCCCTTTTATGCCTGGAAAATTACTGCTGATCTCACAAAATTCATCAAAACTATCATCCTTTGAAATAATTACTTCCATCTCAATGCTTGCTTCCAAAACACTTAACATAAGTGCTGCAAATATTTTTTCTCCTGTCTTAATCCCCAGTGAGGTTTGGGCTTCTTGACAAGAGACCATGTTTCTATTCATCTTCAAACTCCCAAGGACCAAGACTTACTTGGCACATGTTTGGCACTCAGTATATTTTTGTGGAATGAGTTGAATAATGGTAAAAATCCCTTTTCATTTTATTCACTCATTTGGATGTTTCCCTTCTGCCATAGATCTACCCATGATCCCCCTTTCTCTATGCATGTCCCATAAATACCATTCCTTAGAGAAAATAGTATAAGAAATTAGTTTCCCTCTAAAAATCCCCCATGTGTTGTAGGCTCAAAATGAAATAATCATCCCATCTAACCAACATCTCCTAAAGCTCTCAATTCATAAATGTGAACAAACATGGTCTTTAATTGATATTTTATATTCTGAGAAAGACTTTGCTATCCATAGATGGATTTTATAATGCAGATTAAAAGGAACATAGAATTCACCCAAGAGAAATTAGCAGCACACTAAACCTCTACTATTGTTTTGTTCTCTTGTGAAAGTTCTGCTAATGAAGGTGTAAGATTTACCAACTTTCTTGTTTTCTGTAGTGATTGTGGCCTATTTTAAGTTGAGAATATGTTTAGAATAGAATCCTGGACCAGAAAAATGAGGCTATTCCTTTAAAGGAACATACTGAGATAATAGTTTATTTTGACTATAAATTGGTGCTTTAAATATTTTTAATCTTTGACTCAGATGAATTTTCCTCTTGTAAACTGTCTCTAAATATATTCTCACTGTGATTTTCCATCTTTTGTCTAGCTAACTTTGCCTTATACATCTCATGTTACAGGAAAAATACATATTCTAGAATAATAGGCCTGGCCAAAAATTCTTGGTTTATAGGGAAATGCTTGCAATCAAATATGCCCTATGAAATATTTATAAAACTGAATTTACTATTATCAGTGCCCTAAGCATTATTCTTCTCCCAAAATTATTGCTGCAGTTCCTAGCATAATTTGTTACTAATTTTATTTATCTCAAATTTTGGTAAAATGAATCTTCTTCCAGAAAAAAAAAAGGATATTAAAAGTATGATATGATTTCAAATAATCGCTTATTAATAAAGAGTGTGCAATATTTTCTACTTTCAATCTTTCTCTTAAGTTAATTTGCTTTATGTTTTAGGTTTTTCCTTGGATTACAATCTCTTTGCAATCTTAGAATCACATATGCCAGCTCTCCATTTGCTACGAAAATTATCATACTAAATATATTATCACTTTTTAATTTTTATTCATTTTTAACATTTAGATTTTACTGGCTCTCACATTTTTGAATACATTCTTTATAACTGTATATTTTAAGGAGTATTTTTAGCTTATATTTTAATCATCAAGCATATATTAGAAATCTGATATATGTGTCTTATACTTCTTGTTAAAATATTTATGATCTAAGTCTTTGAGACATTTTAACACACCAGTATTATTTTTAGATAATGTTTTTTTCTTTGCTAGTTTAATTAAAAAAATAAATATTGAGTCAAAATGCTTTGCCAGATTCTTTGGATAATAAAATACATTTACATAGTTTTACTAGTATAAGTAAAGAGTTATATTCTCATTCTAAAAAGGCTTTGAGATAGTTTACAAAGATAAATTATGAGAAAGGAAAAAAGAGAAGTTTAGGAAAATCAAGCCCTAACTGGTTTGGCTCATTGGATAGAGCACTGGCCTAAGGACTAAAGGGTCCTGGGTTTAGTTGCAGGCTGGATCCTTGGCCCTGGTAGGAGGCGCATGTGGGAGGCAACCAATCAGTGTGTCTCTCTCACATTGATGTTTCTCTCTCTCTGCCTCTGCCCATCCCTTCCACTCTCTCTAAAAATCAATGGAAAAAATATCCTCAGGTGAGGATTAACAAAAAATAAAAATAAAAAATTGAGACAAAGCTAGAAGATAATTATACTAAAACTAGAGGCCAGATGCATGAATTCGTGCACTGGTAGGGTCTGTCTGGACTGCCCAATTGGGGCCGATCAGGGCCAGGCTGGTTGGGGGAGGGGATGCGGGAGGATGGCCAGCCATCCCCGCCCTCGATCGAGGTAGGGAAAGCTGATCAGGGCCATAGCGTGCGTCAAAGCAACTGATCATTCTGGCATTCCAGTCACTTGGCTTTTATATATATACTAGAGGCCTGGTGCACAAAAATTTGTGCACTCGGGGGGAAGGGGGGGCCCCTCAGCCTGGCCTGTGCCCTCTCGCAGTCTGGGACCCCTCGGGAGATAACACCCTGCTGGCTTAGGCATGCTCTCGGGTGGCAGAGGGCAGGCCCAATCCCTAGGTGCAGCCCCTGGTCAGGCTCAGAGCAGGGCTGATTGGGGAGTTGGGGCGCCGCCCCCTGTCAAGCACAGAGCAGGGCGGATTGGGAGGTTGCGATGCCACCCTCAGTCACGCTCAGGGTAGGGCCGATTGGGGGGTTGGGGCACCGCCCCTTGTCACACTCAAGGCAGGGTCGATGGGGAGGTTGCGGCGCCACCCCCTGTCACGCACAGAGCAGGGCCAATCCGGGGTTGGGGCGCTGCCCCCTGTCATGCACAGAGCAGGGCCCATAAGGGGGGTTGGGGCTCCTTACCCTGTCATGCACAGAGCAGGGTCGATCAGGGGGTTGGGGAGCTCCCCCCTGTCACTCACAGAGTAGGGCCGATAGGGGAGTTGGGGCACCGCCCCCTGTCACACACAGAGCAGGGGGGATCAGGGGGTTGGGGCGCCACCCTCTATCACACACAGAGCAGGGCCAATCAGGGGGTTGGGGCGCCGCCACTGTCACACTCAGGGCAGAGCTGATGGGGAGGTTATGGCTCTACCCTGTCACACATAGAGCAGGGACGATCAGGGGGTTGGGGAGCTCCCCCGTATCAGGCACAGAGCAGGTCTGATCAGGAGGTTGGGGCGCCTTCCCCTGTCAAAAACAGAGCAGGGCGGATAGGGAGGTTGTGGCCCCACCCCCTGTCACACACAGAGCCGCAGGGCGATCAGGGGGTTTGGGTGCTGCCCCCTGTCACGCTGATCCCGGTGCTGGGAGGCCTCTCGGCTCCGCTGATCCTGGTGCTGGGAGGCATATTACCCTTTTACTATATAGGATAGAGGCCTGGTGCATGGGTGGGGCTGGCTGGTTTGCCCTGAAGGGTGTCCTGGAACAGGGTGGGGGTCCCCACTGGGGTGCCTGGCCAGTCTGGGTGAGGGGCTGAGGGCTGAAGCTCCCAACTGCTCCTTTTTTTCTTTTTCTTTTATTCTGGGTCAGCTTTAGCTCTGGCTCCAGCTCTGAGGCCTCTGCTGCTGAAAGCAGGTATCTGGTTTGTTTGGGTTCTATAGTCAAAACAATGTATAACTCCAGCTCTGAGATCCCGGCTTGCTGAAAGCAGGTTTCTGGGGTTTTGTTTAGCTTCTATATTTGTTACAATGTTTCAAACTGCAAGCTCAGAGGCTGGAAAGGCAGGCGGGGAACGTTGGTTTCCTCCGTCACTGAAGCAAGCAAGCCTCATGTTAGTTTCAAGCTGCCTGGCTGCCAGCCGCCATCTTGGCTGGCAGTTAATTTGTATATCGCCCTGATTAGCCAATGGGAAGGGTAGCGGTTGTACGCTAATTACCATGTTTCTCTTTTATTAGATAGGATACTAGTGGCCTGGTGCATGAAATTCATGCATTAGGGGGGAGGGGAGAGGTTCCCTCAGCCCAGCCTGCCCCTTCTCCAGCGGAAATTTCTCTCACAATCTGGGAATGCTGGCTTCTAACCACTCACCTGCCTGCCGTTTTGATTGCCCCTAACCTCTCTGCCTGCCTGTCTTATCAACCCTAGCTGCCTCTGCCTGCTTGCCTAATCACCCCTAATTGCCCTCCCCTGCTGGCCTGATCCCGCCCCCAACTGCCTCTGCCTGCCTGATCACCGTTAACTGCTCTCCCTTGCTGGCCTGATCTCATCACCAACTGCCCTCCCCTGCCAGCCTGATCTTGCCTCGAATTCGTGCCCAGCGGGGAGGGGGTTCCCTCAGCCCAGCCTGTACCCTTCCCAATCGGGGACCCCTTGGGGGACGTCCGACTGCCGTTTTAGGCCTAACTGCCTCTGCTAGCCTGCCTGATTGGTCCCAACTGCCCTCCCCTGCCGGTCTGATTGCCCCTAACTGCCTCTGCCTCAGCCCCCATCACCATGGCTTTGTCCAGAAGGAAGTCAGATGTCTGGAAGATAGCCAGTTGACCTGGTTTAATTAGCACATTACCCTTTTATTAGTATAGGTAAATTACGTAGGGTAGGATTGCTTAAATGGGGGGGAGGGCCTTTTTCAGCAGGAGGAGATGCTCTTGGCAGACAAAAACACATAATCCCTATGTCTGGACTGATAACCAGCCATATGCACTACACTGCCAGAGCGGTTATTTAAAAATTGAACTGTTTTCTTACACCTTACACCAAACAGTTGTTGCCCTTAAAACCCCTCCTCAGCCCCCACCTTAGGTTCTGCCTTCGTGTTCACCAGGATTAGGTACTTATTGGTTGGTTTCTATGCCAGTCAGTGTCAAAAGCTCTGCCTCCTAGGCAGCCATTGGCTCCTCACACTTCTCCCCCTCCTCCACCCTAAGTTCTTTTAAAAGAGAGTAATGTATTGAAGGAAGGTGTTGATAACCTAGTTAGAGTGTGTGTGTATAAAGAATAAGGTTTTTATTATATATGGTCCAATAAGTAATATCTAAGCTGCCTACAGAAGAAACTAGATTTACTTCTTGAGTGTGTGTATATGTTGGGATGGTGGTGGTGATGAGAAGATGAATTTTTCTAGAAATTGGACTGAGTGGTGCTCTTTCTCACCCTTCCTCTAATAAGATTTCATCCTCTCCATTAAATGGTGTCCATTTCAAGAACATTAATTTAATATTAACTATTGAATTATTTTATTCAAATATTTATGTATTAGCGTGACCCAGCTTATTCACTCCTCAAGACCTACCTGAGAGAATTCCCAATCATGGTTCTTACAAGGACAGCACTATGTAGTACAGCAAAAACTACCCTCAGCAATTATGAAATAATATGATAGTAGATTTGATGTGATTGGTTTTTGGTTTTGGCCTCTTTTACATAATGCTCCTCAGTATAAATCAATACATCATACTAAACTATAGTTTAATAAACATTCATTCTATAAGGTGCAAAACAATGTCTTTTAAAAACACAGCTCAATGAAGTTTTGGATTGATCAATTCAGAAAATTGATTGTATCTCCTGGGACTGGAACGAAAGGGGTATGTATGTACAGAGAGTATGCATTCTCCAAGGTGCAATATGGCCCCCATGGAGGTGAAAATTGTTTTTTATGGGTGAAAAAAATCTAAATATAAGATATTATAATGGCTTTGCATCTACAAAGGGCTACAGAGCATAAACAGACATGCAGCACATCCCTAGTATTAAAAATCCATAGGTGGCTGCAGTGCTAGGAAAAAAAATATGTAATGTTTTTTGGGAGACAATAATGAAAAAAAATTAAGAAACACTGCTATAGAGTATTATCTCTTGCAATCATGCTTCCATTTGAAATTGGGTGGCAAAGGATTAAGGTACATGAAAACAGGTTTTAATTAATTAATTTATTACTCACAATTATAGTGAGTAAAACCTTATTCATCATGTACTACTCACAATAATAGGAGGTAATTATTCGTAATTTATTACTCATATAAAAGTTTAACACTATTATTCCCATTCTACATGTAAAAAATAGACTATACTTATGCTAAATAATCAAGGCATTATATATATATATATATATGAATATTATAGTCATCTTGATTAGAAGAGTTAAATTTTGCAGGATATTGGAAAAATCAATAGGATAGGATCAATGGTAGACCTGGGTACGGGAGAGTGGAGAAACTGTTAAGTTAGGTGGAGACCTGAAGGAATAACTAGAAAGGTAAGAGTTAGTATCTGAAAATAGAATGCTTAAAATGAAAAATTATTATTTTTTCCAGTTATTAGTAATATAATTTTTGCCAGGATTCTTACTCTCTTTGTCTATTATAGATGCATTGGCAGTCTGTAAATCCCTGAGAAACTAAAAATAATGCTTTCACATACATAAAATACAATATGTAGAGTTAAAAGGAAATCGATTATATTAAAATATGTATGTATATTTCAATATAATATACAAAGTAAATTAACAAAGTAAATACATGTTTATTAATATAAGATACAAAGTCTAATTAAAAAGTATAATATACAAAGTAAAATATGTTTATTCATACATTAAAATGACATGCTTATTAGTACATTAAATAATAAAATCTAAGATTAGGGCTAGTAAATATATTTTTGAAGTGATATTGAAACAGCTGAAATATATGAGAACATTTGTGATCGTAATTGGCAATGGTGATTTGTTGCTTAAATTTATATTTGAAGAAAATAATCCATTTCAGTTAGAAATTAAGAGAAAATTACAATTTTTTTTTTCTCAGTCAAGTTTCAGGGATTCTCAAGTTTCAGTTTACACTCAGGTCTTGAAGCCCTGTCTAGACTGTGATCATGAGTGGCTGGCTGAGGCAGGGAAGGGAGCATTAGTTTCCCTATAAATTAGGATCATTAGGAAAGAGGAATTGAGAGGCCAGGGTATTGGTAGGATCATCTACACAGATGTTCAAATCCAAAGAATTCACAACTTCCAGGCACATCTGGACTTTGAGGCATCTCCTATGGGCTAAGAGTCTTGTTGAGCTAGTCCTCTGTAATTTATAACACCCTTCTCTCTTCCTGCTTTATGGCCATGTGACCAAGCCTGGTGATTTGTTTTAGAGATGAAAGTCAGTTATACAGGGCTTGGAGTGGTAGGTTATAAGAGAATGAATATTGGCTGGATAAAGTCATATTCTTGGAATATGCTCTAAATGATTTATTTGCTCTTAGTCTGGCTCATTTGACAGAAGGTGTCTGTAAAAAGTGCCTCTGGAATGTCTTTTACGCCATTGCATTGCTTTCAAACTGTGAATAATCCATCAAGGGGCCTGGCTTCTAGCCTTGCCCAACTATGGGAAGTATTTTGAGACCTAAACATTCCTTCATAAATCACTAATGTTGGTCCCTAATGTAGTATCAAATGGACCATTTTAATATGTTGATATATCACTTTCCAGTTTAAGTGTTTTATATTCCCTCTTACTATAGCATTAAAGGTTTCCAGATCTATTTGTGAGAAATTTCCAGGGTTTTATTTTTAACCATGACAAAATCATTTTCTTTCCTAAATGGTTTCAAATTTATGTTACGGTGGGTAAGTGTCAAACCATAGGAGAGAAAATTTAAAACCCAATTCTCTCAGCACAAACAATTATCTTTATATTTTCCTGAGAGGGTTACAAATTTCAAAATAGCCTATAATGTTTCAAAGGAAAATTAATTTTGAAATAGTGTTTTGATGATTGATGTATATAACCATTCAAGATAATATAATTATTTTAACTCATTTATTTGTTACTCTTATTTCAGGAAACAATATTAAGTACTATCTTATGGTTTGTGGAGAGGTACATATAAATATTCCTTCCTTAGGACCATAAAATATTTAAAATCCCTTTAGTATACAGAATAGATGGATATGATATTTTTATGTAATTTTTATGCCACTAATATACCAAAATTCATAAAAATGCAAAATTGACTTTACTAATAATTAAAATTATACATGTAAGGTATGCATTGCACAGTATTATCTATTTTCTCATGACCAATTTATTAATGCAAAATATTATGACCCATCACACAATTTGTTGAAACTGTATAATTACATTCTACAAAGCTTGATATATGCAAACAAGTTGAAATAGATAAATTACTATTTAATAAAACTGGAATTTTGCTGATACCCCAAAATTCAGCAAAATAAAATCCATCTCTGAATCAAGGTATTTCTCTTAAGATCATTTTCTAAAACTTCTTCAATGTAATTGCATCTTCACAAATGATAAATTCCTTTATTTACAACCCCCTTTTCCAAAGACTTACTATTTATAGGAATTCCCTCTCATGCTAGATTCTAATTCTAGTCCCATCAGCAATATTCTTTCCATTTTCTACCCTGTTAGTACTACTTTCTAAATTTAGAAAAGATCATCAAATGTAGCTCTTAAGGGAAAAGGTGTCTCATACATCTGAGTATTGTGGTGTAGCTAATCTAAAATATAAAACAAAGCAAAAAGTTTATAATTTTCTTACGGCAGTAATGACTTAAACTGTTTCTTATACATTCCAATTTCCTACTTAAATATTCTTTAACAGTAGTAATGCTACCCTATATAATTAAGAGGTAATATGCAAATTGATCATCATGCCCTCACACAAGATGGCTACCCCCATGTGGTTTCAAGATGGCCAGCAGGGGAGGGTAGTTAGCGGTGACCAGGCTGGCAGGAGAGGGCAGTTAGGGGTGACCAGGCCTGCAGGGGATGGCAATTGGGGGCAACTGGGCCACCAGGGGAGGGCAGTTAGGGGTGACCAGGCCAGCAGGGGAGGGCAGTGGGTGCAATCAGGCTGGCAGGGGAGGGCAGTTGGGGGTGGCTGGGCCTGTAGGGGATGGCAGTTAAGGCAGACCTGGCTGGCAGGGGAGGGTAGTTATGGGTGATCGGGCTGGCAGGGAAGGGCAGTTGGGGAGGACCAGGCCTTCAGGGGAGGGCAGTTAGGGGCAACCAGGCTGGCAGGGGAGGGCAGTTAGGGGTGACCAGGCCAGCAGGGGAGGGTAGTTGGGGGTGACCAGGCCAGCAGGGGAGGGCAAGGTGGGGGTGATCAGGTTGGCAGGGGGGCAGTTAGGTGTTGATCAGACTGGCAGGGGAGTGGTTAGGGGGTGATCAGGCTGGCAGGCAGAGAGGTTAGGGACAATCAGGCAGGCAGGCAGGCAAGTGGTTGGAGTCAGCAGTCCCGGATTGTGAGAGAGATGTCTGACTGCCGGTTTAGTCCTGATCCCTGTGATCAGGCCTAAACTGGCAGTCGGACATCTCCCAAGGGGTTCCCAGATTGGAGAGGGTGCAGGCTGGGCTGAGGGACATCCCCCAGTGCATGAATTTCCTGCACCAGGCCTCTAGTCCTATATACTAAAAGGCTAATATGCAAATTGACCAAACAGCAGAACAACCAGTTGCTATGATACACACTGACCGTCAGGGAGCAGACACTCAACACAGGAGCTGCACCCTGGTGGTCAGTGTGCTCCCACAGGGGAGCACCACTCAGTCAGAAGCCCTGAGCCAGACTCACAGCTGGTGAGTACAACAATGGTGGTGGGAGCCTCTCCCGCCTCCATGGCAGCGCTAAGGATGTCTGACTGCCAGCTTAGGCCTACTCCAAGCAGGGAATAGGCCTAAGCCATCAGTTGGACATTCCCCAAGGGCTTTCAGACTGCAAAATGGCTCAGGCTGGGCTGAGGGACCACCCCACCACCACCCCCAACACTGAGTGCACAAATTTTGTGCACTGGGCCTCTAGTATCTATCTATCTATCTATCTATCTATCTATCTATCTATCTATCTATATGGATGAACCTCTGTTTACTGACTTTAGGTCAGAGTTCTCTCAATTTAATTTATTGACATAACCCTTGCAAGTCTAACTTGTTCAATGTCATAAATACTTGTTTTAATGCTTCAATATCAGGATCAACAATTACTGTCTCTTGTCACTTGAATAAAAAATAATAATCCTGCCTAAATTTTCTGCTATTAAAGCTGACTTTGTATCTTTCCTATAACTCTTCATCCCTCTTATTACACATTCTTATGAAGCTGCTCTTTTAACTTGTTTTTTCTTATTCCCTTCCCTGCATTCGTCCTTATTTACCTAATCATTTAACTTTGAATATTAAGAAGAAATCTTTTTATATCTACTTCCTTGCTAATAACTTTCCATTAAAAAAATATTTATTGTTGAGAGCATTACAGATGTCACCCTTTTCCCCTCATTCTCCCCCTCCACGTGGTTCCTGTCCTGCCCCAGCTTTCACAACCCTATTGTCTGTGTTCATAGGTAATGCATACCTATATATATAAAAGCCTAAGCAACCATCGCAACCGAAACAACTGAATGGAATACCGAACAGGCTGCATGGGG
Organism: Myotis nattereri; assembly: GCF_964212035.1. NCBI lineage: Eukaryota > Metazoa > Chordata > Mammalia > Chiroptera > Vespertilionidae > Myotis > Myotis nattereri. Next base: position 173,589,245 of record NC_138076.1, read on the forward strand.
TGACCAGGCTGGTAGGGGGGTTAGTGAGGGATGACCAAACGACTGAGCAGCAGGCTGCAAAGATGGCGGTGCCCACAGCCAATAAGGAGGGAATATGCTAATTGACTGCCATGCCCTCAAAGATGGTGGCACCCACAGGCAATAAGGAGGGAATATGCTAATTGACTGCCACACCCCCAAAGATGGTGGCATCCATAGCCACAAGATGGTGGCACCCAGTCCCCTCAGCCCTGCCGGGAGCCAGTCTTTGGAGTCCCCCCAGTCCCCTCAGACCCCCAGCCACCCAGGGCCAGCCCGAGGCACAGGCATGCCTTGGATGGCAGCTGCCCAGCCGCCCAGGGCTGCCCGAGGCTCAAGTAACCAGGGCCGGCCTAGGCTTGTGCTGCCAGCAGTGGCAGCAGCAGAGGTGTGATGGGGATGTTGCCTTCCCCTGATCACTGGGTTGCCTCCTGCCCCTGAGGGCTCACGGACTGTGAGAAGGGGGCAGGCCGGGCTGAGGGACTCCCACTCCAGTGCATGAATTTTCATGCAGCAGGCCTCTAGTATGCATATAAGATCTTTGGTTAATCTCTTCCCGCCTCCCCTCCCCACTTCCCTCTGAGATTAGTCAATCTGTTCCATGTTTCCATGCCCTTGGTTCTATTTTATTCATCAGTTTATTTTGTTCATTTATTTTGATTTTTAGAATTAATTGTTGTATTATTCTAAATATCTATTCATTGTCATTGCCCAATGTATTCATTGTCATTTTACCATGCATTTCTTTTTCTCCTTCTTCTTCTCCTCCTCCTCCTCTTCCTCCTCCTCCTCCTCCTCCTCTTCCTCCTCCTCATCCTCCTTCTTCTTCTTCTTCTTCTTCTTCTTCTTCTTCTTCTTCTTCTTCTTCTTCTTCAAGAATACCTTTCAACATTTTATGTAATACTGATTTGGTGGTGATGAACTCCTTTAGATTTTTCTTGTCTGTGAAGCTCTTTATCTGACCTTCAATTCTAAATGAGAGCTTTGCTGGGTAGAGTAATCTTGGTTGTAGATCTTTGATTATTTTGAATATTGCTTGCCACTCCCTTCTGGTCTACAAAGTTTCTGTTGAAAAATCAGCTGACAGTCTTATGGGCATGCCCTTGTAGGTAACTAACTGCTTTTCTCTTGCTGCTTTTAATATTTTCTCTTTGTCTTTAACCTTTGGCATTTTAATTATGATGTGTCTTGGTTTGAACCTCTTTGGTTCCTCTTGTTTGATACTCTCTGTGGTTTCTGGACAAACTACTAGATACAGAATTAAAAAAAAATGATTATATGGTTGACTAAGGAGTTTAATGAGAGCTTTGGAGACTTAGTGAGACTTTCAAGGATCTTAGTGAGAATTTTAAAGATATGAAAAACTACCAGTCAGAATTAAGCACATACTAACTGAAATAAAGAAAAATGTACAGGGATTCAACAGTAGTGTAGATGATTCCTAGAATCAAATCACTGATTCAGATTATGAGGAAGCAAAAAACACCCAATCAGAAGAACAAAAAGAAAAAAGAATAAAAATATATGAAGATAGTATAAGGAGCTCCTGCACAACTTTAAGTGTACTAACATTTACATTATGGGGGTGCAGAAGAAGAGAGAGAGCACTTTCCGTTTTTTTTGTTCAGATGTTCACTTCTCAAGGAAGGCTTTCCCACCCCCAGCTCAGTTGTAAATCTTGATCACTGTGAATAACCATAGAAATGCCATTTTAGTAGTTCAGGGATAGACTTGTGACCCAATTCTGGACAATATGGGAAAGATTTCCTGAGAGCCTTCTGGGACGTTTTAAAATAGAACTTCCTTGGACAGTATTGGGCAGTGATGGTGAACCTTTTGAGCTCGGCATGTCAGCATTTTGAAAACCCTAACTTAACTCTGGTGCCGTGTCACATATAGAAATTTTTTGATATTTGCAACCATAGTAAAACAAAGATTTATATTTTTGATATTTATTTTATATATTTAAACGCCATTTAACAAAGAAAAATCAACCAAAAAAATGAGTTCGTGTGTCACCTCTGACACGCATGTCATAGGTTCGCTATTACTGGTATTGGGTCTGCATGCAATAGTTACTGCAGCCATCTTGCAACCACAAAAATGACAAGTCTGAGAATGAAGCTGGTTATGAGCCTTCCCAAGTAAAGAAAGAGGGGGATACTGGTCTTTGATTATATATTTTCTTAATATATTTTTATTAATTTTTTACAGAGAGGAAGGGAGAGAGATAGAGAGCTAGAAACATCGATGAGAGAGAAACATCCATCAGCTGCCTCCTGCACATCTCCTACTGGGGATGTCCCTGCAACCCAGGTACATGCCCCTGATCAGAATCGAACCTGGGACCTTTCAGTCCGCAGGCCGACGCTCTATCCACTGAGCCAAACCGGTTTCGGCTGATTATATTTTTGAGACACTGATTTCTCTAAGGTCTGAAGGCCACCTATCTCTCAGGCAATTCTGAATGGAGAGTTTGTTACTGACAGCTGAAAATATTCTAATACATACACAATGCTCATCTATTTAAATTATTCTTTAATTAGATGTAATGAATCCTTGTTTCCTACTCTATTAACGTTGTAATTTGCCAACTTTGGGCAACACTAACAACCATCTGCTATCTCTATTTCTGTACTCAGGCTGGTATGTGTTGCAGATAGTATATAATTATGCCAACTGGTTCTCTGACAAATTTCTTATCTGACCTCAGCTGGTTTCTCAGTTTTGCTAGATGGTTTTTTAAAATCTATCTCCACCTGGCTTCACTTGGATAGATATAGCATGAACTAGCATGCCAAAATTGGAACTCCTAACTTTTCTTTTCCAATCATCTATTTTCAGTAGATGATTCTGTTAAAGTAGATAATTCTGTTGGCCATTTTAATAGATGATTTTGTTGGACAATCTAAATTCTTCAAGTTATGCCAAATACTTTTTCACACCCTTATGAAATCATCAGGAAACATTGTTGGGTCATCTTCCAAATAAATTCTGACTATAACTACTTCTTATTTCTTCTATGTGACCACAATAGCCTTTTGTCTTCTAACTACCCTCCCTGTTTCAGAGATTCAGAGATTTTGCCCACCATTCATGAGATTCCTACTTTCTTCCAAAGAAAAACTAGAATAAGACTTCTAAAATATAAACCTGATCATGTCACTTCCTACCTTAAACTGTTTTGATGGATGGCTTCTCATCCCATTTAAAGAAAACTCTAAAGTCCTTATCAAGGACCTATAAAAACCTTAAGATTCAGGTCCCATCTACCTCTCCAGCCTCATTGTATCCACTCTCCCCATCGCTTACTCAGCCCCAGTCACACTGGTCACCCAGCTGTTTCTTGACCATCTAAGCAAGCGCCTGGTATGTGTTCTAGTAGAAATAATTCTTCTTTCAGATAAACTACATGGACCATTCCTTCACTTCATTGAATTCTCTTCCCCACTGTTATCTCATCAGAGCAGGCTTTTGCTGCTGCTCTTATTGAAAACCTGGGCCCTACCGAGTCCTTTTCCATCACTCCCTACACACCTTCCTCTGCTTTACCGCTTCACTTTCCTCAGTTACCCTCAGATATTGTCCCTAACAGACAAAATATTACATTATTACAAAAATGATTAATTGATTCTGCCTCTTCCCTTTAGAATTTAAGCTCCATGAGGTTTGCTTAAAGAAATAAGACTTTTAACTCCACTATTTTATGGATGTTTTTCTCTTTAAATTACCAAGAAGTTATGAGCTGAATTTTGTCCCCTCAAAAATTCATGTGTTGAAGCCCTAATGCCCAATACATTAGAATGACTGGATTTAGAGAGAGAGTCTTTAGTTAAAATGAGATCATTAGGGTGGGCTCTAATCCAACATGACTGGTGTTCTTATAAGAAGGGGAAGTTACACCATAGATATACACAAAGGAAAGACCACGTGAAGACACGTAGAGAAGATGGCCAGATACAAGCCAGAGAGAGAGGCCACAGAAGAAGTGAAACCTGCTGACAACTTGACCTCAGACTTCCAGCATCCAGAATTGTGAGAAAATAAATTCCAGTTATTTAAACCATCCAGTCTGTGGTACTTGGTTATGGCAGCCCTAGCAAACGAATATAGACCTTTCACATGCCAAATTCAATACCTTTCTTTAGTCCTTCACTTTTTAAATCCCTTTTTAACTTTTATAAGTTTGAAATAAATCATGCAAGTTAGCATATTTAAAAGTATAATTAAAAATAACAAGAACAACAGCCTACCTATATACTTTCCAGCCAGGCAAAGAAATAACATTGTTATCACCCTACAAGCTTCTTCCCGGTTGCCCTCTCCCCACTGCCCAGTCACAAGGCAACACTGTAATGAATTGTGTGTTAATCATTTTTTGCTGGTGAAGTTCTACTTATGCCATATATGTACCCCATTTTTGTGGTATGGTTAGTTCCTATCTAAGACTACTATGTATATTAATTTATCTATCTATCTATCTATCTATCTATCTATCTATCATCTATCTATCTATCTATCTATCTATCTATCTATCTATCATCGGCTGTTGTACAATATTAGAAACTCAAAAACAATTTTGGTTTTTGAAAATGCTTACAGAGGAGATATTTGCCAAATTAGTTATGTTAATATTGCATTTTAATCTAATAACATAGGAATTAAAAATAAACAATTTCAACTACCTTCTTGTTATCTTTATACTGTACTACTTAGGCATTGGAGAGAGGAACATGTGAGTAATAGAGTTAAACATCTATCGGTTCCACCAAAAAAATGGTTTCCTAGCCCTTCCACTTCTGCTACTGGGCCGAAGAGGAGAAAGGGAAAACACAAAATGTGTTTTTCATCAGTGTTTAAGTCAGTGGCTTTGGTTATATAGTTTAACTTAATAGCTTGGAGTTACCAAAAATAATAGGTTAAATGTTTAGACTCCATCATCTGTGGTAACACCAGGATAAATTACAGATTTATTAGAAGATATAAAGTCAACAAAATGAATATATAGGAACTTTAAATCAAATGGTAAGATGCCTTACTTTTGTAGAACCCACCCAAGACTTCGCCACTGCCCTCTTTCCAGGCCATACCATCATCATCTTTAATCATTCTATGATAATAACCTTATAATTCATCTCCTTACATCTTACTCCCCTACATATATATATTTCCACAATCACCAAAGTGATTTTCAAGTACAAATATCTTATCATGTTTTTTCTACATTGAAGGTTTCTGTTGACTACTGCCTGCTCTTAGGAAGAAGTCCAGATGCTAAAATGTCCTTAAAAGTCTCCCTTAATTTGACTAAAATATCTGTACTCTGTTTACGACTAAAAAGAAATATAAAAGCTCAAAATGTGCACATTCATACATAAATACTGAAGTACATGTTTCTCTGTGGATATTTATTTATGACCAAGAATACTCACCAATCTGTATTGTAAAATTTGTAGTGAAGTTGTAATAAGTCAAATTAGTATATTAAAATTTATAATCAAAATACTGTGGCTATCTTCACATTTTTTTAATTAGGCTCACAACGTTATATAAAAACAAAAGATTATTAATAGGAAATATGGAACTTATTAGAGATAGTATGCTAATGGTGAAACATTTGCAGTGTTACATATGCCTTGATGTGAGCTATAAACATGTCATAGGGAATAATTTATTAAGAAAGCAGATAACAGTGCTCAGGTCAGAGAGAAGTGGAGTTAAAGATTACCATGTCCAATAAATGTTCTGTAATATCTCTCACATTACGTCTTACTCTCTGTAAGAACCAACCTCATGGATTAGCCCATGGCACAATACAAATCATGAGCCTAGTGGGAAGTGCATCTACATTCTAGATATCTAAAAGACAGTTTAAGTTGCCCAAATTATTTTTAACTAAATTTTACTCTACAAAAATTCTAAGTTTACTCAAACATTATTTGTTAAAACCCTGTTCTGTGCAGATATGTACCCTAGGTGCTGGGGATTCAAAGGCTAAACAAGTAAAAAGGAGCTTGTTCTCATGGAGCTTACATTCAGGTAACAATTTCTTCATTCAAGAAAGGCAACAATATAAGTATACATGAATAGAGAATTTTAAATAGTAATAAATGTTATGAAGAACATAAAACAGTGATGCAATATGACAAAAAAATAGAGTAGTGGGTGTTCTTACATTGAAAGCCATATAATTCTACTCTGAGGAGATGACATCTGAGCACAAACAAACATGACAAGAATGAGACTGCCATGCCAAGATCTGGAGAATTCCAGACAGCAGCAAGAACAAGCACAGATGCTTCAAGGTAGGAGTAATGTTGGAATGTTCAAGCAGAGAAAGAAGGTTAATGGAGCAAGGGAAAAATCACTTACTTGAGGTGAGAGAGTTTGGTGGGGCCAGATTATATAGGGCACACTAGGTCACAGTAAGAAATTTAGATTTATTCTATAGCATTTCTTTCTGAGAGGAGAGTGATATGATTTGACTCCCTCCAGCTGCTGCATAGAGAATGGACTAAAGGAAGACAAAATAAGAAGCCCAGAAAAATTTTAGAATTGCAGTTGGGCCAGTGGGGATGATTGTAATCTGGACTCGAAGGAATGTGTAAATATATAAGTGGTAGCACATTTTACGTATGTAAACTGTGCCTATGCATTGTGGGCAATCTATATTATAAAAAGCCGGTGGCAGTAATGCCGTAACGACATAATGACCAAACAACCGGTCACCAGGAGGTGCATTGATGGGTCTCGCGGCTCGGTGGGGGGCTGGGTCTCGATTGATTTTGCGCACTGGGCCTCTAGAAAATGAATATTTGTTGAATGAATGAATGGACAGCATAACTCATGTGAACATTAACCTAGCAATGTATTTTTGTAATTTCCAAATTTTCTAAAATGACATGATATTTAAACTAAAAAAGTTTCAATGTAAATTTTTTAAATTTACAAGAAAATCTAAAATTTCCATTTGTATTTCCATGCTTTTCTCACTATAAGATAATTTAAACAATTTACAAGTAAATCCAAATTATTAAAAATTCTAGAATGGTACCATTCACCAAATATCTAGTATTTCCTAATGTTAATTCTACAGTTTCTTTATGCAATTATGGTCAGACTAAAAAGTATGGCATTGTATTAAAGGATATTTTATTAGTTTAATATGCAAATATTCATTATTTAGATATAAATCATGACATTTCAAATCAACTTTTTTTGAAGTTAATTATTCTTGTATTTCAGTTTCTCATAAAATTTTCAAATTAACATCAGTTTTTATTCTGTGTAATTAAGCTACATTATCCATCCAGGGTGAGAAAAAAGTGCTGCTATAAAAAAAGAAGGAACTCTTACCATTTGCAACAGCATGGATGGAACTGGAGAGCATTATGTTAAGTGAAATAAGCCAGTCAATGAAGGAAAAATACCACAGGATGTCACTCATTTCTGGATAATAAAGACCATTATAAACTTATGAACAAAAATAGATACAGAGGCAGAGCTGCCTCGAACAGACTGTCAAACTACAGCAGGAAGGCCGGGGAGGGTGGGAGGGCGGGGGGGGGGGGGTAAGAGATCAACCAAAGGACTTGTATGCATGCATATACGCATAACCAATGGACATAAGACACTGGGGGTTAGGGGAGGCCAGGGGATTGTCATGGGCGGGGGGAAAAAAAGGGTACATATGTAATACTTTTTGTAATACTTTAAGCAATAAAAAAATAAAAAATAAAAAATAAAATAAAATTTAAACAAATAATAGAGTTCTACAAATCCTAAAAAGGGAAGAAATCACTGACTCAAATATGTATTTTGAATTAACTAGTGCTCTGAGAAAAATATTTTTTCAGAGAAAGAATAGATATGCAGACAGAGAGATGATAAAGGAATCATGATTTACTATCTTTTTACTTTACTACTATATTAATATGTGCAAGACGAGAAAAAGGAGGTTAGAAGAATATTAACAATAGTCCAGTGAATTTCCTTTTGATATAAGAGAAGTTTGTTCATTATTATCTATTGCCCTAGTATTATGTCTCATTTTAATACATTATAGTATTTTAATTATGCTTTAACACCCAGATAATAATCAACAAGTATGTGGTATGTTGCAAATTTACCTTTGTGACTCGGAAGGAAAGAAATGTCAAGCTTCAGGACATCCTTGACATTTCAAATCACTCATATTCATGTGAATACCAGTCCTACCTTTACTCTTGGGAATCCGTGTAGCCTAGAAACTTACAAGTACCCAAATGAAATGGGTCTTAAATGACTGGCTTACCTGAAATTTTGACTTGAGACACCACTCCATCTCCTCCATCACTGTGTGCACGCACTTCCACAACATACTCTCCATCCCTGGGGATTGGGACTTCTATGGAGTGTTTATGAGTTGAATACAGTTTGCCATCATGCTGGCCATCAGGTCTATAGAGTACCTGAAGAAGTCCCAAAATATGTAAAATTAATAAAGTGGTACCAAAGAGTGAATGTCCTAAACAGAATATTCTTACACTTTTATTAATAAAATTAGTCCTAGGGTAGCTATATGTAATAATTTCTGGAAAATTAATGTTATTTTGCATTCATATAAATCAATTTCACCTGTGATTTAGGATTATCCATGAGAATGTGAATTTTTTTAGATGACCTAAAATAAAGATTGTGAAGAATGTATTTTTTAAAGTAAGTAGTACAAAAAGAGGGCTCTTTCAATAAATTGAAGTAGTCGAAAAAATTGCTTCACAATTTAAAACGTTTTTCACAATATTTCTAACATTTAGTATACAATGAAAAATGCGATAGGGTGTGATATAGAGGATATACAGAAATAATATTTTTCTCTTTTTGTTCGTTTATAGATGGCAACTCAATACATCAAAGAGTTCGCTGTGTGCTGGGAAACTCGATCTTAATCATTGTGGAACAAAAGTGGATTCTTTCTGTCTCTGTTCTTCAGGCATGATTATTCTAACAACTCTATACTGTAAAGCAGTTATTTTATCTTGCTCACTTGATGCATCATTTTCTTAGACTGCACTGAAGACCTTTTCTCATTTCAAAATTTATCATAGCACGGTGTCATCTGATACTGTTACACAGCTAGAATGAGAAAACTGAATGGGTTTTGCAGAAACAGCAAAAAGTCCAAAAACCAGTCCTCTCTGTAAGAATGAAGCTTGTGGGGGGAATACTCCAATAATCTTTTATCTACCTTATATCCTGTCACTGTAGATTCATTTGATAGTGCGACCACATGATCCCAGGTGATTATGTACCGTGAACCAGACCTTATGGAACTGATGATTCTTGGCGGCTGGCTTGGAGCTGTGAAAAGTAATAATATGCAATTGACCATCACATTTCCAGCTTTAGCTCTGCAAGCTGCATTGTGTCAGGAATTATGCTGATGCTAATAATGTGACAACAGCAAGAGCTAATTTTGATGATTGCTTCCTATATGGCAGGCACTATGCTAAGCACTTTATAACCCATGGTCCTGTGAGGTAGATAATATAACTTTTGTCATCCTCTCATCATCCTTCACTCGAGTTTCTTTTTGAACCAATCTTATGAAACTGCTGCTCTCAAGGTTATCAATTATGACAACTGGGCCAATTTTCATGGCACTTTTTTAAATTCTTTTTTTATTTAACATTTTGAAGCATTTCACATAGTTGATCTTCTGATTCCTTCTGGAATTTAATTTTTTTCTTAATTCATGATCCTTTAAAGTCTATTTCTGCCTCCTACCTCTCTGGCTAATCTTTCTCATCACCATGCTTTGCTGGCTCCACATTCTCTGCTCAATTTTTACATGTTGGAATGACACAGGACCTGATCCTGAGCACCCTTCTCTCCTCTATGAATCTTCCCTACTTCTTACACCTGGGACCATAGCTGTATGTACTCACAATTCTATCTCTAATCTTTGTCATAAGCTCTAAACATACATGTGCAACCGAAGATCTCTACTTTAATGTTTCAAAGTCTTCTCAAATGTAATAAAATCAAGATGGGATATCTGTAATGTACCCCCAGATGTTGCCACTCTAGAAGTCTTTCACAAGTAAACCCCATTTCTCAAACAAAAATCTAGTTATTCAGCTTTTCATTTCATTCATTGTCAACATCCAAACAAGCAGCAAGTTGTCAATGCTGCCTGCAGAAAATGTCCTATTTCTCCCTGGGATTACTTAGTCCTGACCACCACCGTTTCTTTCCTTGACTACTAAAGTAACCTCCTGATTGGCTATTCTGCTTACACTCACCCTTCACTACCTACTGTCCATCTAGAACCCAGAATGACTTCTTCCAAACATGTTAGTTAGGTATTACTCTCAACTTTAAACTCTTCCAATGGCTTCTTATACTTAGGAATAACTCAAACTCCTTACTATGATCTACAAGGCCACTCATATTTTGATGCCAACATACTTCCCCTTCTCACCTCAGAACTTATATCCTGGCCCCATTGGCCTTTCTAGACTTAAAACGTATCAAACTCTTTCCGCCTAAAGGCTTTACACTCATTATTTTCTCTACCTGAAACAATCTCTCACCTCCCGCAGCCCCAGTATTCACATAGTGGGCCCTTATTATTACTCATATCCAAGCACCAATGGCATCTCTCAAAGAGGCCACTCCTGACCACCCAATGGGAATTTGGTTCTTGCCCAAATCAGTTTCAATTTTATCATCTGTTTATCCACTTTATTGTCTTATCATCTGATATTATCATATTTATTTGTCAGAGATTTAGTTTTATTTTTGTTTTGTTTTACTCTCTCCTTCCGATTGTTGGTAATCCCATGAGAAAAGACTATAAGACTAGTTTGATGTCTTCTGTATCCTCAACACCTAGAACAGTGCTGGGAACTTCGCATACTTTGGATGAATAAATAAATGGAAAAAAGAATAAAGAAGTAAATGTTCCTTTCACAAATTTGAAAACTGAGGATTAAAGATGTGAAGTAATTTGTCTTATCATCACACATTTCTGGCTCTTACCACCATGTTCTTTTAGAAGTTTCTTTTTTTCCAAGTAAACTTCATAAATTTTTAAAACTATCATGCTAATCACATCTTCGATTAATTGCAAAACTCCCTGAATAGAAATTCTCTTATTTGAAATATTCAACTTGATTCAAGAGAAATCAAGGTAAAGCCAGAGAGATGAGAATGACCCGATCATCTGAACAGTGATCATCTGAACAGTGATCTTGTATGAACATGTGGTGATAGGGGAGTAAATGTAGTGCTACAGCATTTGTACCTGCAATGATGGACATTTGTAAGTCAACACAAAGAAGAAAAAAGATGCAGAATTTCATTTGTTTCATGCTGTCGATGTATTTCTATGAAAATAAAGTTTGAAATAATAACAGAATGAATAAAGATTAGTTATCTAATGGTGGAAAATTTTGAGGGCATCATTTCAAAGGGAGGTTCTGTAATTTTATTTCTAAAATGGAACATTAATGTATAAAGGCATTCCCCATATTTTTTTTAATCATTGACATTAACTATCCACGTTTCTTTAAATTTTGTGTGTGATTTTAATGAAAAAAAAAAAGAAAATCAAATGTGCTAAGACTGCTAGGTAATAAATTTCTCTCAAATGTACCTTCATCGTGATGGAACCGATTGCTAGTTTTTGACAAGTCGAAAATGCAAATGTTCAGACTCACGTGCTTTCTTGGTGAAGGTCTCAATCATCTCACTGGGAGGCCCACACCCGGCACTATTGCACGCCCTGACGTCCACAGAGTACTGGGTGTCCGGCAGAAGGTTCTCCAGCCTGGCCGAGTACTCTTGGCTGTTGACTTGAACTCTGTGTGCAGCTGCTTCTTTGTCATGAGCTGACCAGTACCGAATCTGCAAACATTCAAGTTGAGTAACAGTTTATCATGATGCAGACACTTAAATTGTGAAAAGTTCTTTTCAGCTGACTCTGTCACTATTGATGCCAACCATTATATTGTCAAATATTTCTTAGTGCTATTTGCATTTCTAGCAGTCTTAGACCATAGCAAGGCTTACAATGCAGATGATTAAACTTGTCAAAGACAAATCAAGAGCTCATATGATTGCTTTAAATAGTCCTACAATGACAAAAACAAAACAAAACCCACAACAATATCTGCATAAGGTTTACCTTCAAAATGTAAAATCTTTCTGTGGAGGCATTTGCCACAATAATTTTTATCATCTATTCCCTGCTTTATTTCTGTTCACATGACTTCAAATTTGTTATGAGCCATTGATACAGCAGCTTGACAGTAACACAACCTTTTTTGGCAAAGATAATCATCAGGTAGCCTAGAACATACCAGTGATATAACTTCCTGCTATCTCATATCAGTTGAAGGAGTTTATTATTTATTTTGAAACTGCATAGATGCCAGATATGAAAGAAATATTACACTTAACAACTTGAATAGATGTAGAGGTTATTTACCTTTAAAATAATTTTTTAAAATTCTATCCATGGTGTGATTAGAAATGATTACTTTTACCAACCAAAGTATCATTGACAACCTTCCTTGTCTCTTAAAGTTTAAGTAAAAGTAAGTTTTCACTATAATTTTAATTTTCGTTATAATTTTCATTCTTCAAATAAGATGTTTTCTTGGTCAGAAATCTATAATTATATCTAAGTTATAAGTAAAAGGGAAAGTCATTTATAAGTATACTAGTATTTGACAGATTTTCAGTGCCCTGTCTATAAAACAATGGCATTTTAATTTCAAAATTAAGCAAAGTGACTTACAAATAATATCTAACATTTATATAATCCTGAACTTTTCATTTTCATAAAACATATGAAACCATTATAAAATGGAACTGGATGGCTCAAATTCACCTGGTAACAAAGTGATGTTTATGTGTAGAATGAACACTTCAGAACAAAGGCTAGCTACTAATTGCTTATTGGTTTCTTTGCAGTCTTTTTATTTTGTTTACAATAGTATTTTCTGATCATAGTATTTTGATAGAAGCTCTTTGGCATTTCTGTCATCTGACCAAGAGGATGGCCAGGGCCGAGGACTGGAATTGCACCAAGTGGCTCCAGAGGCAGAACTTGGCTGGCGGAGAAAAGGCTTCCTCAGGAGGGGCCCTCTGGAGAAGGCATGCCTTTCCTGGGGCCGGAAGTGCTCAGGCAGTGACTACACTCATCTGAGGAGGAGGAAGACAGCCTATATTTTAGTGGACATTTGAACGAGGTGATACATAGGTTCTTCCACTGCTTGACTAAGAAATAAAATGAACATTTACATTTCTAATAAAATGCCAGGTACTGCATAGGCTCATCCACCTATAAAATCTTCTCAATAAACCTAGGATGGCAGTGTTCACTCTGTTTTATAGCAAACAAAACTAAAATCTCTGGGGTGCATCCATTTTTACATGCATGCTTGTTGACTGAACTTGTACCACATTTTGAAGTCTTCATTCCATGATAACATTTTTTTTCTATCCAGTTTAAGAGGAGGAGCTTTTAAACTAGATTAATATAACAAAAGCTATTTCTAATGAATACTATGCACTAAAATGAGTGATAAAATATTTCTGCCATCGCATCCAAAATTCCATGGGGCATTTTGGCAATGCAAAAGGAAAGAACCCTAATTGATATTTATTTCCCAATTAAAGAGTTTATATTCTGATTATTGTGTGCATTCATTGATGCCAATGTATTGCTTCCAACCTCATATTTAGTTTATACTCTGCCTGTTGGAAGTTATAAAACAGTCAATATATAATTCTTAGGCAAAGACAATATATAATCATCTGGCATGTTTTTAACAAAGTAAAATATACATTTAGCACTTTGACTAAATGAGTGAGTTATATATTAAATAACATTTTTTTTCTCTTTTTTATCACTTAGGAGGGAATCTATATAATAAAAGCCTAAGCGACCGTTACACGGAATGACCAGAATGACCAGGAGCTGCCCCATGGTGGTCAGTGTGCTTCCACAGGGGGAGCACTGCTCAACTAGAAGCTGGACTCATGGCTGGTGAGCAAAGTGGTGGTGGCAGGAGCCTCTTCCGCCTCTGCAGCAACACTAAGGAGCAATGAGCCGAGCAGTAAGGAGCAGTGAGCACGCAGGCAGTAAGGTGTGAGGTGTCCTGGACTGCCAACTTAGGCCCGATCCCAACAGGGAGTGGGCCTAAGCTGGCAGGTGGACATCCCCTGAGAGGTCCCGGCCTGCGAGAGGGTGCAGGCCAGGCTGAGGGACCCTCCCACACCCACCCCCCAGTGCACGAATTTCGTGCACCAGACCTCTAGTAGTAATATAAATGAAGAAAAAAAAAATCCTATGGTCCAAAATGGCGTTCAAACTCCAAATATTGATGTCTTCTCTCAAGATACCTTGGACTTGATTATTATAAGGGCTTGTAACATCTGGTGAATTTCTCTCCCCCATTTCTTTTCTAATAGCTGCAAATCTAGTTGTCAGCTTAATAAGTTATGAATATTGGGTCTTCTCAGCCTGTGCCTCATTCTACTCTCTAAACTTCAGCTGAACTCTTTAGAAGATTAACTAAAGATATGTTGAGATCGACTCAAATCATAACCTACAGTATCAGCAAAGAAAAAGAAAAAACCTTCCTGTCAGTTTGTGAGTTCATAACTAAAAATGTGGGTGGGTTCTGTGGTTACCTTTCAGAATCATGGCTTTGAGAAAGCCAGGTTATAACACTTTATTTGATCATAAATCAGTATCTATGTTAACACGCAGAGAATATTTATTTAGTGCCTACCATGTGCCCAGCACTGTTCTGGCACTGAGAACAAAATACACAAAAGCCTGCCCTTATGAAACAAATATTCCACGGACAGATGAAGAAGGGAAGAATAAGAATTGAGAGGACAAGCTGTCAGGGGCAAGGGGGGCGCAGCTTACTGCCTGCAGCTCCAGAAGGGCACTGAGTATAACATAAAAATGTCTGTGGTTTGGCATAAAGCCTTGAACTTTGAATCAGATAATCTGAGTTTAGACCCTGCTCTGAGGCTTTTCATTAGTGCTGAGGCAAGTCATTGAATTTCTTTAGCATCCATTTGCTCATTTGCAAAGGTAAGATGATGCCAATATTTTCTTAATTTTCACTATGCTTAAAAATGTGAGATGACTTCACTTTTCTTACACAACAAGTCTAATTTTTAGTTCTGTATCAAAGACCCCAACTATCATTGTAGCTTCAATTTTTTTCAGGTTTTACTCCCTTTGACTAAAACAAGTTCCCTTTCTATCTGGTTAATACCTATTGGTCCTTTAAGAACAGCTCAAGGGAAGTTTTCTTTAGGACATTTTGTGTGTTACCAATTTTCTGTTTTCATAGGTAACATATGAGACTCCTAGTGGGTATTTTATAATTCTTTCCTTTGGAAGTAGAACTACTGAGCCAAATAGGATGAAGAATTTAAGGATGCTTTTATGAATTACCAAAATGTTTTCCAAAATATTTAAAATTTGCTTTTATGAGAATGTTTGCCTTAACCATGGGTGCTATTATCTTAGATTTTATTTTGGCTAATTGTTTGTCAACACGTAGGACTCTACATCTCTCCTAGATAGGAACCTCTGCTTTACTACTAGCAATTAGTTTATAAATGCCCAACATATTAAACACAAGAAGTATAGTGGTAGTTGCCATGTACATCAATGGGACACAAAACATTGAAGGATGAAACGTCGATATATGCATTTAGCTTGATAAAAATGGAACTCACCTGATAGCTTTCCACTATTTTATCTACAACATGCTCCCAATGAACAGATATCTCAGAAGATGATAGGACTTTTACGCCTACTCCTGTTGGGGCTTCACTGGGAGCTGAAATTTGATGAAAACATTATATTCATATAAAAGATGTCTATATTATAAAGTTCATATAGCACCATATGCATTTTAATATTTTAAATAGGTTTAATATTTCCAAAATAAAATAGTTCCAATAATTTCTTTACCTCTATCTCTATTTTTTCTAATGTTTATTTTATGGTCATCGGTGACACATGCACACAGATATTCATATATACAAATGTGAATGTAGATATACATATACACATACAAATACACATGCACAGACACTTTTATAAAATAAAAGCTTCATGGATTTCTCTGATATCTGTGAGCAAGAACAACGCTATTTTTTAAAAATTTTTTCCAAGTAACCTGCTTTAAAAAGCCTGTGGATGCAAATTAAAATTCATTATATTTAGCTTATTAACTCTACATGATCAAAAAACAGGAAATTTGGTGTTCATTATAATTAATTTTCAGCCTTCTCATACTTTCTATTTATATGAGCTAAAGACACACAGCAATACTGCCCTCTTTCTCTTTTATGTTTCAGCTATTTTATTTTTTAGATCCTTTCAACAAGTTGTGACATCCACTGCTTCATGGACTTGGGGAACTTTTGTAAACCTAATCTTTTATCTGGGCATCAAGTCAAATATGTATCAAACCAGCCTCTGTTCAATAAAGAGGAAAAAAGTAATTGACAACCCTTATGAAACGTACACAAAGAAACTAAGGAAAACTTTAAGCAGGAGTGATCAATTTTTATTGTCTTTTATTAACAAAGCATAATCCTCTTTTATGTTAAAAATGTCCTGCATAAGAACACTGTTAACTTTCCAAACCAAGATAAATATGTAGTACTGTGATTAATTTCTTAGTAGTAAAAAACAATAAAACGATGAACACGTACAAGTTTCGACGCATGCAGGTTTTATGAGACTCGTGAAACATTTAGGAGAGAAATATATTTTATACAGATAGCCATGTCTAAAGAGATGACAAGAATAGGGTTTTGCCCAATTACTTTAACATCAAATAAAGCAATAAAAAATTGATGTTGGGTGGGAACATAACTTGTAAAAATGCTTTCTACTTCTTTTTTCTCTGTGAGATGTACTCATGCCGTTTAAACTATTAACATTGTGCCATTATATTTCTGCTGAGTCAGAACAAGCCTAGAGAATGTAAGTTCTTACTCAGGATTAAAAAGTCCTGAATTGATTATAAAGTTAAATAATTTTTGCTTTTTGTTCTTTCTATATATTTAGTTAACTAACTGAAAGAAGTACATGTGTTTATACAGACACACATACATACATATATGATTGCCTTACATGTTTGTATTGGAAGTAAAAATCATGAAATGATTTCAATACATATCAATTAGAGACAGTATTTGTATTTTTATCCCTAAATAGACTTCTAAATTTTTTATCATTTCAAGAAAAAAATTTCAACTGGCGTTCTGGCTTCTTTAGCATAGATTTATGCATAGGTTCCCTTTAATAAAATTCTAGCGCTCTACTGTAATAACAAAAACTTATATAAATGTTGCAATTGTACAGATTTGTTTAAAAGGGGGAAATTTTTACCAAAAAATGTTAAGGAATTTCTAAATAGGAAATCTCATGAATGCATAGACATACTAAATTTCCAATCAAGTATGGAGAATTTCTGATTGTAAAATTATAATCAGAGGGCCAGGAACAGGGGTCTAAGTCAGCTATTTTGATGGAGATATCCTAACTACCATAAACATGATAAAAAAATGAAAAAAAGATTTTGCAACTTTCTTGTCATTGATGTGGAGAGATTCACATTTTAATTTGGCTCAAAATAATACTCATTCACTACATGTATAGTGTCATAAAAATCTCCTAATAAGTAAGGTCCAAAAGACAGCAAATGAAATGCCTACCAGAGAACTAGGTTCCTCCCCCTCTCCTTGTCGAGCTAGTAAGGTCTTATTTTTACCTACCATCTTGCGCTGAATTAATGACGGCTATGAGGCTGTATGGTCCATCTCCTTTATTGTTGAAGGCCTTGACTTTGACTTGAAATGCAGTGAAAGGCCGCATGGTCTCATCTTTATGGACATATCTTCCAATATCTGGATTAGTAACCGTAACTTTTTTCCATTCTTCCCCATCAAATGGCTTAAATGCCACTATGTAACCGAAATTGTTGCCATAGTGGTATTCTCTTGACAAAGGCTAAATAGAATTTGAAATATTAAATAGGTTTAAGCAACACATTTAACAAAAGGAAAAAATCCTATACCAATAATAAGAATAATAATGATATACATGGAAACATGCTTTTTGTAAAAAACATATTCTTAGTTTATAAGTTAGGGCTGCCTGAAAATTCTAGGCTAAAACATCTGATGACTTCACTTTCCAAGTCTGCAATTCTTGGAATATTCCTTGGGGGGGGGGGGCGGGTATCCCACTCTGGGCCTTTGTACTTTTAGTTCCTTCTACCTTGTACCTAGGATGCTCTTGCATATGTCAGAAGATCTCCTCCCATACTTTCTTGAGGTAAAATTCACTTACTTGTTTTCCCTGGCCAGAGGATTGGCCATTTCCACGCTCTTTCTATAATACTCCATATCTCACTTCTCTGCTTTATTGTTTTCTCTCTTTAACTCTATCATGATATACTCCATGTATTTTACTTATTTTCTACTTTTAAGAGGGCAAAGCTTTTATCAGTTTGATTACCTCTCTATCCATTGTACCTAGATCTAAACCTCAAGTAGTATCTATTCAATGAATGAATAAATTAATTTTAGAGTTGAAAGACAGTAATGGAACTCTGGAATATCTGTCTTGTAATCAAACAATAGAAACTGGCCAGAGGGAAAACAGACAGAAGGCAAAAGGAGCAAGGGCTAACATTGCACTCATCGGTAGGAGGCTGGCTTTGGGACTGTATGACTCCAGTGCCGAAGTAAGTGTTCTGTTTTGCATTATTCTCTCAGAGTTTCTTCAATTGCCCAATAAAGAAGTCTGTGTTAACCCTGCCAGTCCATTATCTGTAAACACTGGATTATTGCTAATTCTAGAGAATACTAATAATTTAGTCATCTTTAGCCAATAAGGGAAATGTGCAAATTGCATATTTGTAATTTTTTTAATCAGAAAATCCAACTTCAAATGTCTCAAGGAAAATTCTTAAATTAAATACAACATAGCTGCTTGAATACACCTATGCTTAACATGAATACATAAAAATATAAAAAGTTCAAAGGGTAGAAGAAGTTGTACCTGGCTGTACAGTATACAGTAGACCCTTGAACAACATGGGGGCCAGAAGTGCTATCCCCCTGCTTCAGTAAAATATATGCATGCAACTTTTGACTCCCCAAAATCTTAACTATGAATAGCCACTGTTGACTGGAAATCTTACCAATAATAAACTATTGATTCATACATATTTTGAATGTTTTATATTGTATTCTTAAAAAAAATGAGCTAGAGGAATGTTATTAAGAAAATCATAAGGAAGAAAAAATACATTCACTGTATTTATTGAAAAACTGTGCATACCAGTGGACTTGGGCAGTTCAAAGCCACGTTGCTCAGGAGTTACTTATAGACATCCTGAAACATGACCCCAAGAATATACAAAATGTGATTTTAGATTATTAGAGTATATCAGGTATAGCCTAATATTACCATAACAGTTTAAATTTTTGTATTGCTAGTTCTCTACTTAGTTTATGTAATTAAAAGTATAGTGGGTCGCCTATGGAGCTTTCAAAACTTCCAGCCAGTGTAGCTCAGTGTTTGAGCACTGACCCATGAATCAAGAGGTCACTAGTTAGATTCTCTGTCAGGGCACATGCCTAGATTTCAGGCTCGATCCTCAGTAGGGTGTTGCAGGAGGCAGCCAATTGATATTTCTCTCTTCGATGTTTCTATCTCTGTGTCCCTCTCTCTAAAATCAATAAAAACATATTTAAAAAATTAATGATTTTCAGGCCTTATTCCCAGAAACTTTATTTCAAATTTTTAGAATAGGATTTCTAATTCTGATATATTTTTTTTTAAATCCCTATCTTATCCTAAAGCTGATATCCAAGAACATCAAGCCTTATAAAAAAAAGTAAAATGTTCTTAATTTTTTAAAAAAATTTTCTGCACTTTTGTATGTTATATAGACACTAAAATTTACTTATAAATAATTTGAGATTTGGACAAGCAAAAGGCATTTTTTTCCTAAATCTTACTAAAAATATGTGATTTAAGTACCAAGTATAAAATCTGACAACATAGCAAAAAGTCAGTTTTTGCTAAATATCTACTTTTATATAAATCAATTTGATTGATGGAAATAATAATACCTGCCATTGTTCATGCAGTTTTTGAAATTCTTTAGAGCTTAGGTTGTATCAGTTTACTATCTGCAGTGATTAAATCTTGAAAATATTTAATGAACACACGGAGCTAGATAAAATATGGTAGGTAGATACACGTCAGATGTCTATGTCAGACAAGGTGATGCTTCCCCTCCCCAGCATCTCTCTCACTTCAAAATTCCAGCCAAGATGCATTGTTTTTCAGACATTATCATCTCTGATGTGGAACTTCCCTTTGGGTTATAAAAATTCAATACAGCGTTTTTGATACCTCAATAAAACACACTTGGGAGACTTCTGAGGCTGATCTATCATGATTGATTGCACTTAGTGATCAAAGTATGTCTCAAGTGGGAAACAAACTCCAATTAAAAAAAATAAAAACTTTTTAACCAAATCTTTGGAGTTTTGAATGTCCAGGGAAACTGTTATAATTTACAGTTGGGTTACCAGGTAACAATGAGTTAAAAAAAAAGTCTGGAATCAGATAGTTGAAAGCTGGTTTAATGTTTTGGCCAACAGTTCCCTCAGCATCAATAATCTATTTATGCACATTAAGCCATAGTAAGCCAGGTAAGATCTCACATATATTTAAGAAAACGGTATTTTAGTAATTTACTTTGCTTGTGCTTTGGGCATTTTCTTTTATTTCAATTTATTTTAGGAAACAAAATGGGTTTGAGACTAAGTCCAGGTAAAGCAGCCTGTAATAAGTACAACTTGTTAAGACTCACCGCCCATGTGATGGTCAGCTCTCTGTTGCTTCCTCCTCCACCTCCTACATCTGAAGGAGCCACATTAGGTGCTGAAACAAACAAGCAAACCACAAAATATAGAGGCTACGGAATGTCCTTCCGATGTTAGAGTTCTTATTCACTACAGAAACTGTACATTTTTTTTATTTCACTGGGAAAGACAAACTACACATGAGATCCACTCAATTATAATAACAACTAGAGGCTCAGTGCACAGATTCATGCACTGGTGGGGCCCTTCAGCCTGGCCTTCGTTCTCTCAAAATCTGGGACCCCTCGGGGGATGTGGGACTGCTGGTTTCGGCCCGATCCCTGCAGGACCATGCCAAGTGGCAGGCGGCTGGGGAAGAGCCCGAGCCCAGATTGGGCATTGCTTTGCTCCCACTCATGCTGGGGAGAGGCTCACGTTGCTGCAGCTGCACTTGCCAGCCGTGAGACCAGCGTCTGGTGCCCATTGGCGAGATGAGTGGCGCTCCTGCTGTGGGAGCGCACTGACCACCAGGGTGCAGCTCCTGCATTGAGCATCTTCCCCCTGGTTGTCAATGCACATCATAGGGACCAGTCGACAGGTCATAACAGTTGCTTAGGCTTATATATATATATAGATGCCTCACTGTATCTGTAATAACCTATTTTACTGCCCTGATAACAACTGATTCATATTAACTCATATTCTGAAGTTAAAGCTCTCTATGCTATAAACAAAGAACATGCTGTGTTGTATTTAATGAATGAATCAAATTTTGTGTTTAACTATACATACAAGTATAATGGTCACAGGCAAATACTCTCAAAAATAACCCTCAAGAGTAACTTATTATACTGCAACTTATTTAATTAAATATTGCCTTCACCAGGACAAATCTTATTTTCCAAATCATTTCATTGCAATACTTTCTATTATAACTAATATTAACCTTTTTATTTAGAACAGAGCTAAATGTGCCAGTTTTCTGCAGGAAAGGATAACACAGTAAATTTGCCTCCCCCATCATCATTTAAAATTTTTTTTCTGTGTCCTTTCATTTAATATGATTTTGAAAGGTTAGATGTACTTTGTTGGAAAATATTTCAGAGCTCTTGGACTACTTAACAGCTAACTGGTGTTTTAGTTTTATACTTCAATCTATAAATAACTGTTAAGAAATGGTGCATATGCACTAACATAGGATAATGTTCCCCCAAAATATCTGGAAATATTAGAAATCTAATATCATCCCTTGTGCTCCCACTTCCAATTCATAAAGCTCTTCTGGAACGTTTCCCCATCAGTGACCCCAACTCTCCCCAATCCATCCCCTTCTATCAAAATTTCAGTTTTCAGTCTCCCTACTTTACTCTTTGCAGTCTCTTCATCCTTAAAAGTCGTATTATAATACTGCTTTATACTTAGTCTCCAAGCCATCACTAAACAGAAAATACGAATGAATAGATTATTGTTTTTTATTTTTTACTCTGTAATCACGTTTTAACAACCCACAACCTGTTTTCCATGTCATATTTCTAAAACTGCTCTCCCCCCAAATCAAAAAATTGCTTATAACTGCAAGTTCAATGGCCTCTTCTTTGTTTTTTCTCCAACAACTTTCTCCTTAAAAGTCCTTCAGGGTAGGTGCTGCATTTTACTGGGTTTGTATACTGCATTTCACTGTAAGCTGTATTTCATTGGATTTGCATCTAATTGGAGATGTATAGACATTAAGCATAGTTGTCCAGCACTTGAGGTACTTGGAGACCAGCTACCCAGGTACATCGATGATGTCTGTGTTTCTACAGGGGACATACATTTTCCTGCACATATGGTCTGGCTCCAATCTGAGATATCATTCCCAGATTTGTTAACATTAAAAAAAAATGAAACATCAGTTCTCTTTTGAGTCTCCAAATGCCTCCCATATAGGAAATAGTCACACTTCCTCCGAGTACTCGAAGCAAGTTGTTCGTTTACCCAATTGTAAACCCTAACAAATAATTGTGATTCAAAGATAGATACTTCAAAAGTTCACCTAATATTAGCCACATAAATTCCCTGGTGAAGTATATACATTAATTGTTCATACACAAAATGCATGTTTTTCCTTAGACTTATAAAACTATATCATCATTTCCTTTTCTGATGGAGAAATTTATCTGAAGTTGGAGAGATTTTAATACTTAACTGTCACCATATGAGTGGTAGAAATGAAATTAAATTCACAAATATTAAAAGATAATTTCCTTGTAGCACTTTAGATAAAACTCAGATTGAAGGCTGGGATATTAAACTTCTAGAAATGCTCTGAACCCCATAACTCATATTCTGAAGTTAAAGCTCTCTATGCTATAAACAAAGAACATGCTGTGTTGTATTTAATGAATGAATCAAATTTTGTGTTTAACTATACATACAAGTATAATGGTCACAGGCAAATACTCTCAAAAATAACCCTCAAGAGTAACTTATTATACTGCAATTTATTTAATTAAATATTGCCTTCACCAGGACAAGTCTTATTTTCCAAATCATTTCATTGCAATACTTTCTATTATAACTAATATTAACCTTTTAATTTAGAACAGAGCTAAATAATGGAGTATATTTACATTATATTGAATATTTCTTTTTCCATTTTAAAATGTTTATCTTAAGCTCTTTTTAACATCCTTCGAATAACTTACTCAGGATTGATTTTCTCTTCAAAAGTTAACCATTGAACTCAGGATGCTTAAGTAAGACAAGCAAAAGCACAGAAATAAAAGTAACTATATGTCTTAATAAAGTGTTTTTATATCTCTCTCGGATAAATTATTGACAGTTTCCTCTGTTTAGCTTTGAATGTGCAGTTGGAGTCTTAGCTGCTAAGGGACAGTGTTCCACAGGTGGAACTGACACGTAGCCTACACATCTGACATGAGTCTGAGGAGAGAGCAGCTCCATGCTCCACATTAGCCTCCGGCCCTGCAGGACCAGGAGGGCTTGGCCACGTAGGGAATCCTTTCAGGGAAGTAAATCATCAGAAGCACAAAGAAGCTTATTTAACTTTGGGCTTCAGGGTATTTAGCAGTGAACAAACTAGACATTCTCTTAACAATAAATCATTGAAAAAATTTAAACAAATATTTAAGAAAAATACAGAATTACTGAATTAATCATGAATAAACAATATTTATAATTGTACTGTGAAAGGTTAAAAATAGTGATGTTTTTTAACTTGTCCTTTTGCCATGATTTCAGTCTAACAAGTGATCCCCTAACGCTGTTTGTAAGAGTGCTCCTATATTTCAGTCATACGTCTAAAATATATCTTAAAAGAAAATCAAGCCAATGCCCTGACTGGTTTTCTTCTTTTTTTTCCTATGGAAAGAAACCAATGCTGCCAATTTTACTGTTAGATTTGAATGCCTAAATAATTTGAATATAAGTACAATAATCCTCCATTATCTATTCACTTTCCTCAGTTTCAGTTGCTGATGGGCATTTGCAGTGTGAAAATATTACATGGAAAATTCCAGAAATAAACAATTTGTATTTTATTTTGTGTTTTACAATTTGTAAGTTTTAAATTTTGCTCTGTTTAAAACTCTTATTTAGTGTGCATAGTGTGTAGTGAGATAAAACCTCTTGTCCTGCTAGGACGTTAATCCTCCCTTTATCCAGTGTAAACACACAGGATATACCACCCGTCCACTAGCCATTTAGTAGCCTTCTTGGTTATCATACTGTAGTGGTATGGCAGTGTTTGAGTTCAAGTAACCTTTCATTTATTTTTTTTAAAGAGACTCAAAATTGTCAGATAAAATGCCCTAGAATCTAGAAAACCAAGGGGAGTAAAGTCTTACATCTGCTGTTTTTCTGTCTTTAAATATATATTATTTTTGAAGAGGTATTAATAGTCAAATGAACTATGTAATATTTGTATATTTAAATGAGCACAAATCTTTTTTAATTCTTATGATCTCCTGGTCTGATGGTGGAACACATTGTTAACACACCAAATGTGTCCATCCTGTTAACATCAGTTCTTTTCAATAGTAGTTAAAAAAATATACAGGCCAAGATAGTTCACAATAATACGAATGTCTTAGGAACTTATCAGGCTGAAATTTTAAGTTTGTTTGTTTATCTAGTCTTCATTCTCAAACAGAATTTTTTTAAATTTATTTCACATCTCTTTTTACAACATATTATTTATTTACAGTTTACATTCCTTTTTACTTCTACACATAATTTTGAGCAGCAGTTATAAAGACTGTGCTGTATTAAGCACAAAAGATAATGAGTAAAACCTGATTCTAGTCTTGAAGAAGCTTTCTTTTAGAATAAATTAAATATTTACAACTAATTTTAATTCAATCTAAAAAAAATCCCTAATTCATATAAGTTTCCTCAGTGAATGAAGCCCAGTTTAATAAAAGACTCATTTAGAACTTAGAAATGATTTTTGCACACCACACCTAATTGGATATTTAGATCAACACTTTGGAATAAATACAGTTGACTCTTGGACAACATGGGTTTAAAGTGCCTCTTTTTAAACATTGAAATATATATATATTTCAGAGAGGATTGGAGAGGGAGAGAGAGATAGAAACATCAGTGATGAGAGAGAATCATCGATCGATCGGCTGCCTCCTGCATGCCCCCTACTGAGGATTGAGCCCACAACCTGGGTATGTGCCCTGAAGGGGAATCAAATTGTGACCTCCTGATTCATAGGTCGACACTCAACCACTGAGCCATGCTGGCTGGGCTGAACTACTTCTTTTAATCTATTTTATTATTAACTAGAGACCCAGCATGTACGAAATAGTTCACGAATAGCTCGCTTCTGCTTGCCTCATTTGGCTGCCTGCCCATCGCTGCTGGTAGCTCCCACCTCATCCTCCACCACTTGTAGCTCTCTGCGGGGTAGTAGCTCTCCCCTGCAAGTATCTCACGCCTCACCCCGCCTGCTACAAGAGCCTCTGCTCATTTGGTAGTGATGCCATTAGGGCTTCACGACCACAGGCCTTTTATGATATAGACTAGAGGCCCGGTGCACAAAAATTTGTGCACTCGGGGGTAGGGGATCCCTCAGCCTGGCCTGTGCCTTCTCACAATCTGAGACCCCTCGGGAGTGACCACTTGCTGGCTTAGGCCTGCTCCATGGGGAATTGGGCCTAAGATGGCAATCAGACATCCCTCTGGCAGCCCAGCAGCCCTTGGGGGATGTCCACTTGCCAGCAGGGAGCAGACCTAAGCTGCAGTCAGACATCCTTAGTGCTGCTGAGGAGGCAGGAGAGGCTCCCACCATCACCACTGTGCTGGCAGCCGTCAGCCTGGCTTGTGGATGAGCAGAGCTCCCCATGTGAGAGCACCCTCATCACCAGAGGGAAGCTCCTGCTTTGAGCATCTGCCCCCTGATGGTCAGTGTGTGTCATAGTGACCAGTCATTCCCAGTCTTTCTGCTGTTAGGGTCAGTTTGCATATTACCCTTTTACTATAAAGGATAGAGGCCTGGTGCACGGGTGGGGGCCGGCTGTTTTGCCCTGAAGGGTGTCCTGGATCAGGGTGGGAATCCCGCTTGGGTTCCTGGCCAGCCTGGATGACGGGATGATGGCTGTTTGCAGCTGGTCACACACCCTTCAGGGTGGGGGTCCCCACTGCGGTGCCTGGCCAGTCTGGGTGAGGGGCTGAGGGCCATTTTCAAGCTGGCGGGCTACTGAAGCTCCCAGCCTCTTTTTTCTTTTCTTTTTTTTCTTCTGGGATTTATTTACTTTCTATAGCTGTCACTGGAGCTGAGAGCCGGCTCCAGCTCTGAGGCCATGGCTGGCTGAAAACAGGTACCTGGGGTTTGTTTAGCTTCTATAATTGAAACTCTGTTGCCATCACTGGCGCTCTAAGCTCTGAGGCCCCGGCTGGCTGAAAGCAGGTATCTGGGGTTTGTTTAGCTTCTATAATTGGAACATTGTTGCTTCTGGAGCTCAGAGCTGGGCTGCGGCAGGCGGGGAAACTTGGCTTCCTCCATCACTGGAGCAAGCAAGCCTCCTGTTCGCTTCAGCTGCGTGGCTGCCTGCCGCCATCTTTTTTAGCAGTTAATTTGCATATCCTGCTGATTAGCCAATGGGAAGCATAGCTGAGGTATGGTTAATTACCATGTTTGTCTATTATTAGATAGGATGACAGTAACTAACTTTAACATATACCTTTCTAACTAAAAAATATATTCTTATCACCATTCCTCTCCTTTATCAAACATATCTTTTTAAAAAATATATCTTTATTGATTTCAGAGAGGAAGGGAGAGGGAAAGAGAGAGAGAAACATCAATGAGGAGAGAGAATTATTGCTTGGCTGCCTCTGGCACACCCCCCATTGGGGATGGAGCCCACAACCTGGCCATGTGCCTTTGACTGCAATTGAACCTGGGACCCTTCAGTCCACAGGCTGATGCTCTATCCACTGAGCCAAACCAGCTAAGGCAAAACATATCTTAAAAAACTAAAAAAAAAATTAAATTAAATTAAATAACATAATAGCTTCATTAAATGTGAAATTAAAGCTCTGTACATAGTATGAAAGTGTTGATTCTGGTATTAGGGTTTTTGCTTTTTTCCTTCTGAGGTTGATCTGGTAAATAAATGCCAAAGCTGTCAACCACACCTGAATGCACTGTTTTAGAATATCAACTCACCAACTGCACCAGCAGATCTATTAGCTATGAGGACACATCTTGCAATGACACATTACTTTGAAGGGAGCTTTTGTTATCTCTTTCGTACAGTCAAAAATAAATGGGTTATAATGAATTACAAACGCATCTTCTAATTCTTCATTTGGGAGCCATCCATTTTATAGTGCACTTGTCTGAATCCAAAGAATATACCCAACTGTGCACTGTGATCTGAACATTAAGTAATTGGACAGATAAGGACATGTGCTGCATTAGATAATGCCATGTCTTTCAATCAGCATAATGAGGCAGGAGCGACCTTTCCATCATGTGGGAACCAGGCTTTATTCCACATAACATCTGCTGGCATCTGCTGGAGGATTACTATAATGGTGCATGACAAGACAGACATCCCCCTGTTTTAGAAAGTATTTTTATTTTCTTGCAAGTATGAAAAATGTAAGGGTCCAATTTTATGCACATTCAATCTTTTGAAAGCAGGATGAAAGTAAAATAAGTAAAGAGCAAGTTGGTTAAATGTTATTATATTAAATATACAAAATGATTCCCTTAAGGTGATAAGAAATTAAATGAAATTAGATGATCCTCTATTATGCTTATAAAAATGGAAATATATTGCACAAGGTGATCAATTACAGAGTAGATATTTTTATAAGCAAATAAAAGTTTAGAAGGAGCACTAACAGCATAATAAATAAATTTTATTAAGTAAATATTATGCACTAGACAGTACTAACTGCTTTTATTACATGTTCTTTATTTTTTATTATTTTTTATTAAATTTATTGGGGTGACATTGGTTAATAGGATCATATTGGTTTCAGGTGTACATTTGTATGATACGTGATCTGTATATTGTATTGTGTGCCCACCACCCAAAGGCAAATCTTCTTCTGTCACCATATATTAGGCCTCTTTTATTTTATACTAGAGGCCTGGTGCATGAAATTTGTGCACAGGAGCGGGGGGGCGGGGGGCAGCGGGGGGGCTCAGCCTGGTCTGCACCCTCTCACAATCCAGAACCACTAGCTCCTAACTGCTTGCCTACCTGCCTGCCTGATCGCCCCTAACCACTCTGCCTGCCTGCCTGATTGCCCCTAACTGCTCGCCTGCCTACCTGATCGCCCCTAACAGCCTCTGCCTTGGCCCCCGCCACCGTGGCTTCGTCCAGAAGGACGTCTGGAATGATGTCTGGAAGGTAGTTCGGCTGTCTGGTCTAATTAGAATATTATGCTTTTATTATTATAGATTATCCCTCCCCTCTGGAAACCACTATACTGTTGTCTGTGTATGAGTTTTTATTTGTTTTTCTTGTTTGTTAGTTTCTTGCTTTCAGTTTTATATTCCACATATGAGTGAAATCATATGGTTATTGACTTTTTCTGCCTCACTTGTTTCACTCAGCATGATATTCTCAAGATTCACCCATGTTGTCACAAATGACAGGATTTCATCTTTCCATGGACAGTTTTGTATTTTAGAAACATGTTCAGACAAAATGTAGTTTATATTATATTAGTAAAGAGATCACAGGAAAAAATCAAGCTCAATGAGATTTTTCAAATGTGTATATTTAAGCAAATATGTTATAATTTTTTAAATGAAACAAATTTACTTAGACCAACTTAATGCTTGATTTTTTTTCTGTTTTATTTTGAAATGAGTACTTGTTAAATCAAATTAAGTGCATTATCTCTTGACATGAAATTATATGGTTAAAACCTCTAGTCAGATCATGTCCCAGTTTCTTTTCATTTTTTTTTTTCAGAAAGTGCAACTGTGTTCAGTCCATCACAACAGAAGCCTCAATTGCAAACATAGAAAGCTCTAAAAAACAAACACAAGTATCCTGGCTATGTGGTATCTGTGTTCTATAAAACATCACCTTATATTACCTCTATATCCTAAAGAGATTTCTGTGAGGTAGAGAAAAGGGGACAACCGTGTTTATTTTAAAACAACGAAAAGTAGTATTTAAGTTATATTTAGTTTCACAATTGAGGATTAAATCCAAGCTTCTGCTAGAAGTCTAATAACATCTCATATAAATGGATGCATTTTTAAGAGTGAAAATAGTGCAGATCAGTATGCTAGTGTTTTCTTCCTTTATTACAGCATCATCATTTTTTATTTGGTAAGTTACATGAAACTTTAAGAGATCAATGGAAATCCTGTGACTAATTTGGTTTTAAAACTACAGACTAATTCTGCTTAGAAGTTAGGTCAAGGAATGAGGTAGCCAGAAATGTGTATAAGTGATATTAAGATATCGAAGAAGAAATCTAATGGTACTCTGTCATCCATTTAAAATCTCCCAAATAAAACACTGAAAATAAAATGTTGGCAAGGCATAGTAAAAATAATCAAACTCAGAGAGCCTACAAAATATTTTCTTTTTCAGAGACAGGAATAATAGAAAAATAGCTATTATTAGAATCAGAACAATATTTTTGCCTAGTAATGCAGGGGAAAAAAAAAATAGAGTGGAATCCTTCTTGTACTGAAGCCTACTTAAATGCAGTTGGTATTTAGCATAAAAAATATGAACCTACATTGAAAGAACAGCCAAGGTTGAGCTGTGATGAAAGAGCATAGTTAGAGGGACTCCTAACATTTAAAAACAAACAGCACACTATAGCTGTTTCTCAGAGATGCTGTGACTCTCCAAGTGGTATAGATCTGAGAGGTCCTCACCACATTCTCTCCACTCCTAGCTCACCCTATCCTCCCTGCCC
The DNA here is from genome assembly GCF_964212035.1 of Myotis nattereri. Classification (NCBI taxonomy): domain Eukaryota; kingdom Metazoa; phylum Chordata; class Mammalia; order Chiroptera; family Vespertilionidae; genus Myotis; species Myotis nattereri. The sequence goes on from NC_138076.1 coordinate 173,619,602, forward strand.
ACACCGTCCATACACGTGGCCATTCAATTATAAATGTGTTTGAGAGACACACCAAACTGGGAACCTTCTAAATCATCTTACATCAATAGTCTGCTGGTTGATATTCACAATTTATATTAAAGTTTATATTCTAAATATCAATTTCACTTAAGTGGTCTTCAGTGGCATATGCAATAGTTTCAATTTACCTCTTCCCCTATGTTAATTATGTAAAAATATTCTTAAACTTCATATTTCCTTTCTTGGTTTTGAGGGTCTTGTTATAAAATACACACACTTGTGTCAAATACATATATACACACAGAGTTTAGATGAATCACTTACCTCAGAGCATGATTTATTTCCAAATACATTCAACTATATATTAAAGTGGCATTGTATATAAGTCTTCTAAATTTTAAAAAAGCTTCTTCTACATACCAGCACCATCTGTTCTAATTTTGTTTGATGGTATACTGGGCTCTCCTATACCCAATGTGTTGGTTGCTACCACACGAAACTCATATTCCATCCATGGGATTAAATCCACTGCTCTTGCTGCTTCCATATTTCCTTCAATAATTGGGGGATCTAAATAAAATGAACATTAGAGAATATTATTTGAGGAATATCACCTTTATAATACCCCACTTATATTTTACTATTTAAAAAATCTTTATTGTTAAAAGTATTATACTTGTTCCCTTCTTTCCCTGATGGACCCCTTCTAGTCTGCCCTTGACCCTCCCCCGCCAAACCCAGGCCTTCACCACCCTATTGTCTGTGTCCATGGATTATATATATGCATACCAGTTCTTTGGTTGATTTCTTCCCACCCACCCCTGCCTTCCCTTTGAGATTCCATAATCTATTTTACTATTTTGAGAAAATGTCACATATTTCATTGGGTTGAAGTGAAAATAAAAACAAGGAATGGCAAACTTAAGTTCAAGGGAGTAAGAGGAGAGATCATTAATAAATAATAAACTAGAAAGAGTAATATGCATATAAATCATCTATTTACCAAGTCTAAGGTAGGAGGTTTGACTACCCCCCAGGCTATGCCGGTGTTGGTAGTCCACAGGCTATACCTTGAATAGCAAGGAGTTGTATCATCAAGGTAGAATCTAGAAAGGTTTTCTTAGGCAAGGGTACAATTGAGGCAGTTAAAAATTTTATGGACTGTCTCTGATGTAGAGTATAGGTAGTGAATTTTTTATTACTAGGGCACCTATATGTTGATTAGTTGGTTTTTTAGACTTATACACAAGTCATTTGGGGCAGAGATGATAAATGTTATAATAATTCATTAAGATTTATCAAGTACTTTTTATACTTCATGCTGCTATATGCCAGATATTAATGGGAAGATTATAAATTATGGGTTAGATATGTTCTAAGATTGCTTGAGATATGATAAAACATACAACCTGGGCTGAATTATACATTATTTTAAGGTCTCTTAAAATATTTCCATATGTGTTTTTAGTAATTTGCCTACTCATACATATGCATGTAAATACCTATACACCACTTATATGGGAAATTTGTTTCTTTAGGCTTGTCTATAACTCATTATCTTATTAGTTAGGGAATTTTTATCTCCAATGCAGACCATGAATACATACATCTTTAGAATAGTGTACCATCTCCACAATAAGTGCTAAGCATTCCAGTGTACAGTCTCTACTTGTGGACAAATTTTTGTATGAGTCAGACTATCCCATGACTCATCCTGCCATAGTTTTAAGCCTCTTGGACATTAGTTTTCCCATCAATTCTCTTCTTGTTATGAACTTGTTCTATATATTTGACACATATTTTTGACTTTCTGATTCAAAAATTTGGCTTTGCCTTTCCCTCTGGTTTGATTCTGCTTCTTTATCTCCTCTACCTTCCCTCATACAAATCAAAATTTGTTTGTCTTAGTTCATATACACAGGGAACTTTTTTAGGTAATTGGAAGAAGGAAGGTGACGGTTTGGTTTGCAGAGGCCTCTTGATGGAGAAAAGGGAAAAATAGAGCTGGTTGCTCTGACACTGGGTAGGGTGGCCTCTCTTCCACTCCAGATACCCTATGGAGCCTCCAATAAAGAGAGGGCCTCTGGTGAATTTGATGGTGGCCACCAAAAAGCCATGTCTATGTTCAAGTAATCAGAACCCATGAATGTGACCATACTTGAAAAAGGAGTCTTTGTGGAGCCTTTTAATACCGAATAAAGTTAAGGATCTTGGGATAAGATCATCCTGGATTATTTAGATGGGCTTTAATCCTAATGATAAGTGCCCTTATTAGTATAAGAGAAACACAGATGAGGGAAACAAATAGGAGAGGAGGATACGATGTGATGTGGCCATAAGCCAAGGGACATTTGGAGCCACTGGTAGCTGGAAGCGATAGAAAATATATTGTTCCCTAGGGCCCTTGGAAAGGGTGTAGCACTGCATACACTTGGATTTTGGACTTCTGACCTCCAGAACTGTGAGAGAGTCAATTGCTGTTGTTTTAAGCCACCATGTTTGTAGTTATTTGTTACGGCAGCCACAGGAAACTGATGCAGAAGTTTAAAGGCAGAAGTTGATGGAACTGTTTGAGATTTTGTAATTTTATGAGATTGGGGAATCCAAGTATAAGTGTGGTAGACGTCTGAAGGAGGCAATCTGATCCTCCCTTGATTGCTATGTTGCAAAACCTCAGCACCATTTAAATGCCCGGAGAGTGGAAATGTTGATACTATTCCAAAGGGTTCTCTTGGCAAGGGCATGGTGTTCTCATGGTGGGAGTTGCAATGGGATTTTTCCAAGCAACTGGCCAATCAACAGGTATAGGCAGGTGTAGGCTGGGTCAGAACAGGAAAAACCAGATGGATGTACAGTGGAGACTGCAGCTGATAGACTGATTTGAGCACTTGTGAGAATCCAATATGAAAACACCCCCCAAAAATGGAAGTTCAGGGATATGTTCAAAGAGTAGGAAGTCATACTTGACCACAGAAAATATTTAGAGAAATGGTGAGGGATAAAGTAGTAAAAGTCAACTGGGGTCATTTTGTGGTAGCCTTTGTATTTCAGGTGAGAAGTAAGGCTGGTGACTTTACTAGTAATGACTACAATGAAGAAAGGAAGAATAAGCAAAAAGCCTTGGAGTTACTAACATGAGATGATAGACCTCATTAGGAAACCCTTGGCCCAGTGATGCAAATCACGTTTTCAAAAGGGGAAGCAGGAATGGAAGTTAGGAAGAATGTATCCTCTGAATTATTAGAAAATAATTTGATACCTATAAATTAAGATTAATTCTCAACGAGGATTTCTAAAGTTGTGAACACTGCTCTTTTTAGAACAAAACCAATTACAATAATTATTTAATATATACACTAGAGGTCCAGTGCACAAAATTTGTGCACTCAACAGGGGGAGGTGCCTCAGCCTGGCTTGTGCCCTCTTGTAGTCTAGGATCCCTCGAGGGATGTCCAGCAGGAGTGGGCCTAAGCCTGCAGTGGGACATCCTTAGTGCTGCTGTGGAGGTGGGAGAAGCTCCCGCCACCATGGAGGCACTCGCCAGCAGTAGCAGGCTTCTGGCTGAGCGGCGCACCCCCTATGGGAGTGCACTGACCAGGGGGCAGCTCCTGCATTGAAAATCTCCCCCCTGGTGGTCAGTGTGTGTCATAGTGACCAGTTGTTCTGCTGTTCAGTCAATTTGCATGTTAGCCTTTTATTACATAGGATATATATGTAATTTTATTTCAGTCAGGAAGGGAGAGGAAGAGAGAGATGGAAACATAAATGATGAGAGAGAATCATTGATTGGCTGCTTTTTGCACACCCCACACTAGGGATTGAGCCAGCAGCCTGGGAATTGGACTGAGGCCTCCTGATTCATAGGTTGATGCTCAACCATTGAACCATGCTGGCAGGGCCAATAATTCTTGTTGATATGCATTAACATCAATACTTATGAAAGTATAAATATCTCAAACAAACATGTTTTTAGTATCCTATATAATAAAAGCCTAATATGTTAAGTGTCCAGTCATCTGTTCAGCCAATCAAAGTATAATATGCTAATGTATGCTAACGTTGCTCAACTACTTGCTATGAAGTGCACTGACCACCAGGGGGCAGACACTCAACAAAGGAGCTGCCCGCTGGTGGTCAGTGAGCTCCCACAGGGAGAGTGCCGCTCAGCCAGAAGCCAGGCTCATGCCTGGAAGTGCAGTGGTTGTGGCGGAAGCCTCTCCCACATCTGCGGCAGTGCTAAGGATGTCTGACTGCTGGCTTAGGCCCACTCCCCACAGGCTCCACTGCGAGAGGGCACAGGCCAGGCTAAAGACCTCCCCGCCACCGGCCTGTACAAATTTTGTGCACTGGGCCTCTAGTATGTTTATAATATTCACCCAATAAAATTATATATGAAGTAAGGATAAGAGCAAACACATGACTAACTATCAATTAAATAATGTGTCTGGAATTTAATGTGGATCTTCTATCTGGCCTGCTTTTCTTTAACCAGATTGGAACAGAGTTTTGATCCACACCACATCAAGATAATAGGATTTAAATCTTGTTTTATCTCTGACTTATTCCCAGCTCCAATCTTGAGGTAGGTAGCTCATATAATTATTACAGCTGGAATATCAAGACTGGTGATATCCATAAAGGGCCCACAGACAAAATATTTCTTCTGCTTCATTCTCATTTGCTCATTCATAGCTATCATTTGAGGACATATGCATGTTTTACCTCTAGTATACTTTTTTTGTTTCTTTGTTTTCTTCTGAGCCCTATTATTCCTATAAATGGATGTTTACATCATGTACTCTTCTCTGACCCCTTCAGCCCTGGTAGGAACAGTTGGGTACATTTTCTTTTCCTAGCACCACCCCACACTCAGGCTGGGAAGGGAGTTAGGTTTACTTTGGAAGCAGATTCATGCCTCAAGCCAAATGCAAGAGAAAAACAGTCAGGAGCAGAGAGACTTTGTGTCCCTTCTCTTCAGCCAAATTCCTCTCAACCTGATTGCTATTCCTTGAGTCAGGAAGAGAGGAGAGTACTTTGCACAATAAAGGAAAGTACTGTGAATCAGGAAAGGGGTCTCAAGTTCCAGATTTGTTACTGGTCAGTTCTGAGTGAGGCCAATTTTTATAGAAAATCTCAATAATAAAAAATCAGATCTTAATAGAAACACAAACATATGCACACAAACATATATACACACAGTGTCCACAATCTGTGGAACACATAAAAAGTGTGACATACATGTCACTAATGATCCAGGAGAGAGAGAGAGAGAGAATATCTAGGGAGAAAATGACTGAAAATGTCCAAAGTTGAAGGAAGATATCCACTCAAAGATCCAAGATGCAAATAAACCTCATCAGAGTAAATATATTCCCATACAGCTTAAAAGCAACTATAAGGAAATATTGAAAGTAGCTAAAGTAAATGGACACACTAAATGCAGGAATATAAGGTTAGGAACAATAGTTACCTTCTCATCAGAAACAATGTATGCAAAAAAATAAAGGCACCATATTTTTAAAGTGCTTCCAATAAAGAGCAATTTCGAGTTTATATCCAAATAATACCACTTAAAGATAAAATGAAAAACATAACTTTCAGTAAATAAAATAAAATAAAATAAAATAAAAACTGAGGATAAAAGAACTTCCTCAACCTGATGAAGAGTATCTAAGATGACATATTTAAAGTACTAAAAGAAAAAAATACTGTCAACAAAGACTGTTATATCCAGTAAAAATTTTTAAAAGAGAAGGTCAAATAAAGACATATCCAGATAAGCAAAAACTGAGAGAACTGGTTGTTAGCTGACCTACCTTAGAAGAAAGAGTAAAGTAAATTATTCAGGCTGAAAGAAATTGACCCCAGAGAGTAATTTGTAAAAAAAACCCTGCGCATAAGGAGCACTGATAAAGGTATTATTTAATTATAAAAGATAATATAAATACATATTTCTTCTTTATTCTTCTCTTATCTGATTTTAAAGCCATTGTAGAAAACCATATTTACCTATTTATCAATGTATATTTTTATTTATCCATATACATATATGGATAATATATACATATATACTTATATGTATGTGTATATAAACGTATGTGTGTATTATGCTAAATAAAATTGTGTAAAAATAAATAAAATTTTGTTGGTGGGGCTACAGCATTTAGAAATGTAAAATGTTTGACAATAACTTAACAGGGCAGGTAAAAACAAAGTTGTATTAGAATAAGAAAATAAACTCAAATTTATAGGAAACAATGAGGAGTACCAGAAATGGTAAATAAAAAGGTTAACATAACAAACTCTAAAAATATATGCTTGCTTTTATTTCTTTTCTTTAGCTGCTTTGAAAGACATTAAAATTATAGAATGTGAAGATTTTAGCAGGAGACTATCAAGTTTGTAATATATATATTGCAATATGTGTAACAATAAAATATAGCACATAGAAGAGGTAAAATAGAATAGCGCTAGCTAGGATTAACATTTCAATGTCTCACTGAATATAAGTTAGTAAAAATATGGAGTCTATTCTGATAAGTTCAGTTGTACCTAGTAAGCCCTAGAGTAGCCCATTAAGGATATCTATATCTATACTAGAGGCCTGGTGCATGGATTCGTGCACTGGTGGGGTCCCTTGGCCTGGCCTATAGGGATCAGGCAAAAACTGGCTCTCCAACATTTCCCTAGGGATCGCAGATTGCGAGAGGGTGCAGGCCAGGCTTAGGGACCCCACCGGTACACGATTGGGCCCGGGGAGGGACCACGGGAAGGCTCCAGGGCATGCCCAACCCATCTCATCCAGTCCCGATTGGTTGGACCCCAGCAGCAAGCTAATCTACCAGTCAGACTTTCTGCCCCCTGGTGGTCAGTGCGTGTCATAGAGACTGGTCGAACAGTTCAATGAACAGTTGGACACTTAGCATATTAGGCTTTTATTCTGTAGGGCAGGGGTCCTCAAACTACGGCCCGCGGGCCACATGCAAATACAAACATTGTATTTGTTCCCGTTTTGTTTTTTTACTTCAAAATAAGATATGTGCAGTGTGTATAGGAATTTGTTCATAGTTTTTTTGTTTTTTTTTAAACTATAGTCCGGCCCTCCAACAGTATGAGGGACAGTGAACTGGTCCCCTGTTTAAAAAGTTTGAGGACCCCTGATGTAGGGTATCCCTATATCTATCTATTTACAATCTATCTATCTACTTATCTATCTATCATGAATATTATTAAAATTAAAACATTACTCTATAAAATACTCATTTAATGCAAAAGAAAGAAGGAATAAAGGAACAAAAACAAGTGAAACAGGTGAAAAACAGGTAGCAATCAAACTATTTTGATAACAACATTAAATGTTCATGGATTAAAGAAACCAATCAGAAGGCAGACATTATCAGACTGGATAAAAAAAAAACAAGACTGTACTATGTGATGTCAACAGACAATATCTTTAGATTCAAAGATACAAAGAGGTTGAGAATAAGGAAAGATATGAAAACAGGAACTGTGAGAAAGTTAGGGTAGCTATACTAATATAAGAATAACCCTATTTAAAATGCTTCTCCTGTCTACCATTGTATATCAGGTCTGTCATTGAACAAAACATTATCATGAGGCAAATAACTATATATATTTATATATAGTACCATGCTCACAAGCATAATCAAATAGAATTTTCATCCCTTTCAAATTCATTTGAATTTTCTATGTATATATGGAGGATCATTTAATACTAAAATATATCATAAACCCTTGTAACAGGTTGCAAGTTTATATTTGGTTCATCTCTCATGATAGGAAGAAATTATCAAAGGAAAGTACATCAATGTGGCTTTTTTATAATGCAGAACTATAGTACCTCCATAATTGAAAAATGGGTCATAAATAATAAGCTATAAAAAATTCCTTTTGAGACAAAGAGGGGGGAGGGAGAGAGGGTTAAGGGGAGAGAGAGAGAGACTTCCCAATAAAAAGGAAACCAGGAGGCCTCTCTTTGCTTTCCTGTTACAGATTTAGACATTCAGCTTTTTTACTCCAATAACTTTAAAATGTTTAAGTTCCTTGTGTTGTTTTTCACTATCAAAGCACTGAGATTTTTTTTTAAAGCTTAATAATAAAAAGGCATTTCTGGGTAGATAATAAAATTCTTAAAATGTTCAGGATTTTGTTTTTATGAAAGTATTCATTTAAAAATATGCTACAGAAGAATTGGACAAATAAAACTCACCGGTCTTTGCATCTTTCCAGTCATCTGAAAGAATAGTCTTGGTCTGGATAGTATATTTAGAAATGGGACTATGATTGTCTGAGCCACGGCTCCAAGTAAGGGCCACAGAAGTGGCTCTGATGTCTTCTATTCGCAGACCGCCTGGGGGGCCTGGAGGGCCTGGAATGAAAATGTGGGTGATGAATCAATGAATCCCAAACAGTGAATTAAGCACACATTCGAATACAAACATACCCTCCTTGCAATTAACCTAGATATAAGCAGTGTTGCCAAATTCATTTTAAATATAAAGCATAAGAAGTGATAATGATAGTATGTATGGTTTTCACTAAATGATTTCATTTGTCTCTTTTTGATAAATGCTGTCACTTCAAAATATCATTATTATTCAGGATACATATGATACTGTTTGAAACATAAAACCCAGTTTGCATCAGTGGGACTTAATACAGACTGTAGCATAATGAGAATGAATGAACACTTGCTCCATGCATGAATCACAGATGATAGCACAAGTCAGTCCAAACATGAGAATAGTCAAATATTTCATCCTGCTTCCCCCAAATGGAACAAGTACTTTTTTATAACCCTAAATATTATAGGTAGTTTATTTTCCTTGGAGTAGAAATTTCTGGGAATGATGTTATGTATTATTTTGGGTAATACATTTATACTGGTTTTGTAATAGGAATATATATAATATTAAAAGAAATACTAGTATTTCTACTTTTATAAAATGTAGAAAAAATTGCTCTGAAAACATCAAATTATATAATGTAGCATCTTAGGAAAGAAGAATTATTACTCCAGAACATAAAACATTGTTAAAATAGATTTTTATAGATGATTCATTACTTAGTACCAATATTATTCATGTATACTTTAACCTGTGAGAACTGTGCTGGGTGGTAGAAATGAAAAGATAAATGCGACGTAGCTTTGGGGTTTCAAGTAGCTCTTTGACTTGAAAGGGATGAAATGAACCAGCAAACAAATAACTATAACAGAAAGTAGTAAATGCCATGATGATGGTATACAACATCCTTATTCTTGCCTTAGTTTTTTTTTTTTTTTCAAATGTCCTGGTCAATGTGGCTCAATGGTTGAGTGTCCACCTATGAACCAGATCACCTTTCAATTTGGTTCAATTCCCTTTCAGGGCACATGTCTGGGCTGCAGTCTTCATCCCTGGTGTGGGGCGTGCAGGAGGCAGCCTACAAATGATTCTCTCTCATCACTGACGTTTCTCTCTCTCTCTCCCTCCCTTCCTCTCTGAAATAAATAAAAATATATTTTTTAAAATGAGAAACATGTCTTTTAAAGTGGTGCAGTGGCATCCATCACTTACAATGCCAAGAAGTTTCTCAGTTATTAGCGAGCTCCTCTCCTTGAATAGACATTTCAGAAAGCGGCATCACTTATGTTCCTTGCACCAGAAAGAAGGCCATCCCCAATGGAATTAGGCATGCCAAATATAATAATCAACAACTTTGGTAAAGCAGCCCCTTCCTTTTTCATATTGAGTAGAGACACGTTTTTATCTTCTGGCTAAAAATAAATACCTTCTTATTTATATATCAGATCAGATGCTTAGCCTACATGACCGGCTACTTTTTCCCCATATGGGTTTTGGTCTTTGCAAAGGTATAGACAGCACCCTAAACCTTCACCAATTTCTGTGTAGCTGGTCTCAAGGAGGAAGATGTGTATGTTGAACAACACAAATGCATGCATAGTAATAGTAAAATAACACAAGACACCCCCCATTCACGGTAGTAAATTTTATTACTTGGGAACAAATATAATAAAATGTAAAGTTTTATTAATGTATAATTTGTAAGAGTGAACTTATACTTCTTGATATTAGCTAAAATAACAATAACACACCATCCAAAACGAATGGAAATAGACATATAAATAATACAGAACAAATTTGGCATTCGTGCTCAGAAAGAACATAGTGCATGTTTTATGTGTAGAAACCACATTGCAATACAGTGCATACTCATGATCAGAACCAAGAAATTCATTACTCTACATAAAGCATTATCCCAACTCAATTACTGCACGTTTTTACTATTAAATCATCAAACATAGGCAAATAATGGAAATATCTTTATACGCAACGTAGATCACACACATTTTAGAGTTCACTTAAGCCAAAATCTGCACATGTTACATAGAATGTTGCCATTGAGAAGGGTTATTGCCAGAATCACACAATGAGTCTGCGGCAGCATGCAGAGTCAGAAGAAACTGTGTTTCCTGGCACAACTCACTCAAAATGAGGAAAAGCCCATTTGAAATTCAGATTGTGCAGCCCAAAGGTACCTGTCTGCCAAAGACATCCAAAGAGCCACCTGACATTTATATTGATGTTCTCTTGAATATGTCTGTATTTTTTTAAACTAGTGTGAATCCATAACTTAAATTTGCATGATGTAAAATGCTGCTAGTATTAAAAAAAGAAAATTTATAGTGTACATTTTAATAAAATAATATATTTTATTTTTATTACATTGCAGTCATTGTTAAATCTTTTATAATTCTTATAGTAATCCCTAATTTACAGATGAGGAAACAGACAAGGATAGACTAAATAAAGTAATCATAGTTACTCAGCAAATAAATGGAAAGGCTAGGATTTGAACCCAAATGATTTGCCTTGAAATCAACTTTTCAATAACTATATCAAAAACAAGCCTTTAAAAACAGGTAAGTAAAGATAATATCACCCATTTATAAATTAATACTCAATACATCTCCAGTCTTTCCTGATCACCAAAAGGTATTGGTTCATCTTTCCTGAATTTTACTAGTGTTTTTAGTAATAAGTACCTACTTACAAACAAAATACAAATGTGGTTTCCACCCAGTTCTCATTCATATGTAATTAGAAGGAAAAATGAAAAGAAATGTAATTATTTATCCATGTGTCTTTTCCTTTTTAGGAATACAGTCAATAAAGAAGAGTTTAGATATTTGAGAAAAGGCAGCTAGGAAAAAATAAGCTTTTCAAAATGATTACTCACAAAATACAAACTAGCTGACCATATTATTTCAGTCAATACTTTAGACTCATTTTCTGATAGATCAAATGGGATAGAAGATATGAAAAGGGGGCCCTTCAGAATTAAAAAGATGCATAGTAGCTGTAATCATACCGCAGTCATCACTGGGGTTGGTAGCAACACTTAAGCAGTAGAACTAACGTACTTTCTCTCTCTTAGGCACTGACTGGCTTTCTAAACAACTAGAGTTGGAACCGAACACAAAAATGTACTGGTTTTGCTGGGACTTCACCCCACGTAGCACACACTTTTAAAATAAACCTTGATGTCAAGCCTAAAGGACAACTTGGTGTTGCCTTCCTTTTTTCACTTACAATTTCCCACTGTGTAATTAAAAGCAAAACACCACATACAAATATACTGTGGTTCATTTTTAATGTTTACTAAAATAGAAAATTTTGATAAGTTTAAATGTCATGGAAAGAAAAATCTTTTCAGAACAAATTATCCTGCCTTTTAAAATAAAATAATCTTAAAATAACAATGTGAAAGAGTATTAGTTATATTAGAAAAGGTGGCTTCTCTTTTCAAAAATATGTCAAAATCCTTTTATTACTACAGTATGATTCCTGCTTTAAAAAGTATTAAGGCAGTGGTTGAGCAATAAGTTTATAAAACACAAATTAATGTTGTGTGGTCTCATCAATATTTAAGGCTGTGCTAAGATGAAGCTGAATATTAAATATCTTTATTCTAAAATTTAATGAGAGCATGGTAGTTTTTAAATTTCTAACATTGATTAGTGAAAGTTGATCCCAAGTAGAAATGAGAATGAAGCTAAAGGGAGGTAAATGAATCTGTATAAGTCTAGTTGATATCGAGGCACTTTATCTAAACAAGAAGACTCTCCCTTTCTTGGAACCAGTCATACTTGTCATGTGGTTTTCTTTCTAAATTTTATTCTCTTTCCAAACCTCTATCTCTATCTGGTCTTGGTGGTAGACTTTCAATTATGGGCTCTGTAAGAAAATGCCCACAAGGGGATTCATGCACCACGTCTCCATGGTGATGTTTACAGACACATGAGATCCTCAGATTAATTTTAAATAACTTATTAAAATGATTCTGTAACAATAAATGGAGACTAGAAAAAAATTTAAAAACTTTTAAAAAGATGGGAATAAGTAACATCTTGAGATATGTATTTATTTAAAATAACTAATACATTATTTTAAAAAGAAAACTATTCATATCATATTCAAAATATTCATGTCATGTCCATATTCCTCATACTTTCTGAAGAGTTCTTTCAACCACAGCTGGGGATGCTTGAGTTAATAATGAGAAGTCTATACAATGTCCCACACCCAAACATAAACCCACTTAAGAAGAGCAAAATATTTCTTCTGAAGAAATAAGAATTTTAAGCATGTCTCTGACCAAAGGGGAAAAGCGAAAGCATTTTCAAATAATTAAATTTAAGCAGTTTCAGAAAGAATTGTATGTGTTTCAATTTTAATCCTTTACTTCTGCTCAAATCCTTCTGATCATTCTCAATCTTCCTCCAAAAGAAAAGATCTAAGGCTGATGGTAGGAGTTAGTAAAATTAAATATGTATGCACGCTATTAATGGCTTGGCTATCTTCACCCAAATCTTATTTCCGTGATCATTTTCTTCACATGCTGTCCACTTTCACTTCCCAGTTCCAGGAATTGTTCCAAAAACCCTACAGAGCCATGGACAGTCTTCTTTTGTTAACTGCTGCTTTTTATTCTTTCTTGCCAAAGAATATGTATGGCACCAGGATCCCAAAGGCCACAGGAGTAATGCCTCTTAGCTTATATCCTAATTAAGATGACTCATTAGCCAATTTGACAACCTTGTTCATTACCCGCTTAGGTAAATCAAACAACCCATTCAATAGCAACACTCCTGTATTATAATTTACCAGTTTCCTCATCATTTTTTCTCCCAAATAATGGGCTAATTTCTGAGATAGGTGATTTCAAAGAAAAACAGGCTATGAAAACACAAAAATTGTACTTGGCCATGAAATGATGCACTGGGTTAGTTCACTAGGCATGTTTCAGATATTAGTGAAGCTGTGTCATTACATTTTTAAATACCTTTTTGCGCAAAGTATGTTTAGAAGTTTCAAAAGGGGGAAAAAAATCCTCTAAGAACTAGATTGAGGGGAGTGATTGGTGAACTGCAGAAGCTACAAGATTGAGTTATTAGTCAAATGTAGTATAATATGTTTAAACAAAAAGATTTTCACACAAGTGGTGAGTGCCCAGGATCACCAGGTTGGAGGCAGGCTGGCACAGACGGGGAGAAAAGGATCCACCATGTTTTTCTCTCCATCTTTTCTGCTTTTACCTGCAAGAGGAAAGACCAAGGCTGAAGGGACAGTGCGGATGCCCAGGGAGGGGCAGGAAGCCATGTCCTTTGGGGATTGGCCACGTTTCCTTGATCAGTAAGTTAAAATAATGGTCAAAGAAAAACATCTCCCAGTCACTGGAGATGCGAGTCCAAAAGAGAAAAGGCTGAAGTGACAAGCTTGGGCTAATCAAGCCTCTGCCTCAAAACAGTGACGGACTCTCTAAAGAACAAGAGCCCCCCGGCAACCCCTCAAAACCCCAAACTCTTAGGCCCTTTGCAATTTCACTCCACATAGTACAGCCTACCTATTAAAACATATGCTTAGACCAGTGATGGCGAACCTTTTGAGCTCGGCGTGTCAGCATTTTGAAAAACCCTAACTTAACTCTGGTGCTGTGTCACATATAGAAATTTTTTTGATATTTGCAACCATAGTAAAACAAAGGCTTATATTTTTGATATTTACTTTATATATTTAAATGCTATTTAACAAAGAAAAATCAACCAAAAAAATGAGTTCGCGTGTCACCTCTGACATGCGTGTCATAGGTTCACCATCACTGGCTTAGACCTTCAAGGGCTAATGAGGCAAAAAATACTGAGGATGAATTTAATCAGTAACTATAAAAAAAATTAATCAGCGGCTGGGGATGGATGTCATGGGAACTTGTGTATTGAATAATATTGTATTTATTTTGTATGCCTAGCTAAGGGGAAGGAAATAAAGGAACGTTTATAAAAACTGGTCATGGGTGATGTGTGAAGTGTAATATTATTATCCTCTTTCATATACATGGAATCTGAAGCTTACAGTGATGAACTGACTAGTCTAAGCCTCCAGGTGACTTAGTGGGTGAAATGGACTTCTAATTTATGTCTAATGCTAAAAAGCCATACCTATTCCATTGCCCCACGCAGATCTTATAACGAGTGCATATATATGTTTGTATAATTATATTATTATCTAGAAAATCATGCAATTAACAAAATGACTGTCAAACTCTTTCATTTACCCAACACTAAATTGTAGTTTGATGATTAGAATTAGGCCACTTAAAAACTACTAGTGGCCCCTTGTGAGAGTCATTTAAATAGTAGAAATAGTTTCTAGGAAAACTTGTCTCTGCTGATTGCTTGTTGAATGTGTTGTCCATATGATAACTGGTCACGCAAATTGCTAATTTTAGACATGCTCTCCCCCTAACCTCTTAAAATAAGTTTTAATTGTTTTTGCTGTATTATCAGCATAGCTTATTTGCAACTTTGGGCTTTAAGTGTGGAAAGAGGAGACTATGCAGTCACACGGGGGTGGGGGTGGGAGGGCCTCCCTAAACTGCTCCACAGTGGAGGGCCATTTCTGGAATTAGCTACAGGAGCTGCCAGCCTACTTAAGAACCTATCAAACAGTGGTCCTCCCAGTTGTTTAAAGCACAGACATCAGACGGATTTGACATATTCCTGTTGGTAATGGTCCCTTCCTCCTGGGAGACCCTCAGGCCATTGGAGGGGCTCCAGCGGGTGAGAGCCAGTGAGATGGTGGAGAACTATTGCCCAGAAGTGTGTTCTTCAGTGCCACGACTCCAGACCACATAGCGACAGGCACGTGAGGGTGTGCCACAAGTTACTTGCTACTAATAATACTCAAAATTCAGGCATTGGGGCATTTTTGGTTGTTGTAAAAATGAAATGGATTCAAGAATATTCCTGCAACATGCTCTCACTCAGTGGCATTCCAATGCACTTTCAAATATGGGGTTTGGTGCCTCCAGCAGTGCCTGGGGGAATTCCCATGCACCACAGTCAACTTCCTCACCTCCTCCAGGGCCCACAGGGTGACCAATGATGGCCAACATGGGGCAATTAGAAATTGAGGTAGTGTTTTACTTAACAAACGAGATTTGGATTTATGCCCAAATCTGCATTCACTTATAAGTGTATTGAACGGTTAACCATGATAATAAAAGAAATGCTGTGGCAGAATAAATATTGAGAACTCCCGGCTGGGCTGATCTCGTGAGATGTCCTAAGACATATGTAGATATGACTTAGGCCTATTCTGTCACATAAGTACAGGATGCTATAGTCCCCTCCCAAGAGGCAGTGGAGAGGGCGCAAACTATGAAACAGCTGGATTTGTAGGATGCCAAGAGAGATTTAGTTGTTCAGTCCTTCTAACATTTCTTTCTTTTCCCTTGTGTAGGTCTTAACTCCAGTGATGAGGGTAGTTTGAGGAGCTATGTGATACAAATTGAAAAGGACTAAAATTTCCTCTCTGCAACTTTTTAAACATTTTTATTGATCGATTGGTTCTAGAGAAAAAGAAGAAGGGAGAGAGAGAAACATCAACTTGTTGGTCCCACTTACTTATGCATTCATTGGTTGATTCTCATATGTGCCTTGACTGGGATTGCAACCAGCAACCTCAGCTTTTCAGGATGATGCTCTAACCAACTGAGCTAGCTGGCCAGGGCTTCTCTGCAGCTTCTTAAATTGACCATAGATTTAGAGGATAAAAGCTTGTCTAAGTTTCTTTCATCCTTAGTTGCTTCGAAGTAAAAAAAAATTGTGACATAATTAAATTCCCTGGGGCTGGGCTGATAAGATTGGCTGGTTGCAGGGCGATGTGGTCATTGGACATTCCTGAGACTTGAAACGGCAGACTTCATACAGATCACATATAAGAACAGTGTTTTACTTAAAAGGGATTTCGCACCATTAAGTCTTTTCTTGGTAATGTTTTCAGTAATGAAGTTAAAGTGTTTTGCCTTCTTTTGTTTAATAAAATGAACCAAACGAGAAGATATAATATTCAAATAACTTAAAATGTAATTCTACTCTCTAACTTCACTTCAAATTATCAATGCCTCAGAATGTTTTGGGTAGAATATCTAATTAATTTCCTAAAATAAATCATACACTAACAGTGAAACAAATGTACAATATAATCAACATGATCTGATTTTTATATTTGGAGTAGTTAAACTTAAGAAATAGGAGCAAGGAAAAGTAGGTAATATACTAAATTTGAATCACTGATATTTGGCCATGTCTGGATTTGTAATATGAAAGATAAAAAAATTTTTCTCTTTTTATTTTGAAAAATTTCTTTGCCTGTGAATAGGGATTACCAGTCCTCCCACTAGACCTCACAGCAATTTTGCTAGGATGACATGATAAAATTCACATGAAAGTCCTATAGACAAATCTATTATAATCCAAGACATTTAAACATGTTGAATGAATTGTTTTTAAGGCCAAAGAGCACATTATACAATCAAGTTTTAAAACTATCTACTATAATTTATTTACTGGTTTTCCTATTGCAATTATAATTGGATGATGTTGGCTAGTAGAAAAAAATATCTTTAAAATTACTATTGCTCCCCCTTATCAGCCATAAATATATCATCAGCAAAAATAAAATTGCAAAGTGCCCATCAGTGACCGTATAGAATAAACATTTCTTACCCCCCACAAAAGGCCTACATTTTAATGTTTCCACATTAATTGTTTTATCTCATTGAACATATCTGAATTAGCCTTTGGTTATATTATATCACAGCAATACACTGGGTGTTGTATCTGAAATCAGGCTGCCTGAATTCAAATCTTGCTTTTCTACTTGGTGGTTGTATGATCTTGGGCAGGTAACTTATAATAATAGTTTCTATCTCTTAAAATACTGCCTGTTAAATAATAGGCCTGTAATAAATATTGCATATCCTTATGCACAAGGTAGGGCAAAAATAAGTTTATAGCTATCAGTATGAGAATTTATTCTTGTATTATTTATTAATTATTATATTATTCTCCATACAAACAACTGTAAACTTCTTTTGCCACACCCTTTAATATAATAAATATACTACATATAATAAAAAGTGTTTTCATTATAATATATGCCATGTAATTATATTTTATTACATAATATGTTATACATTAAATTATATAATTATAGTTTAGTTTATATTCATAATATGTTTTTTCACAGCATAAAGATTGCAGTTGCAAACATATTTTTGCTGGCATAAATTGAAATTAGATTTAAAAACATGAACTAATTACCACTTATTCATGCTCATCAAGCTTTTGGACATCACTGGTTATCTGGACTGTTCTTGCAATTTGACATCATTAGCATGATTGTCAGCTTACTTTGGTATTGTCTGGCAAACACACACTGACGTGTGTAAAGTCTGTGGAGGGCACTGGAATGGGGCACCTGGCAGCACGGCACATCTATGGAGTCCTGTACCCCCACTCTCTCTCCTGGAATCGGCATGGGGAACAGCAAGTCTGCTGGCTGTTTTTTAAGGGAGCCAGGGATGCAGACCAAGTCTGTAGCAATGAATTAATTCCAGTTTGCCAAGAGATGACCAGTTTGATTACAAGACAGAGAGTCAGGAGCAGGTCATTGAAGAAGAGGGCAAGAAATCCTCAAAGAAAACTTATCTCACTGTAACTCAGTGAGGAAAAAGAAACGTAATCTAAATTTATAGCAGTGGATATTTTATAACGTCATCTAGTTGTTTATAACCCTCATACTGTTGTTTTGTTTTTTAAATTTATAAAATGAAGTGTTAAACTAGATCATTTCCAAGACCCATCTTAAAGCTTAAAAAAGTGTGACCATTCAGAATGAATTGTATACTTTGTTAATATAGCTGAAAATTTCCTGGAATTTACATTAATTTACATGGACCTTACATTGAGAAATAGGATTTCAAATCATTGATGTACTTTTGAACTTCAGTAGAAATTGAGAAAGCTGTTATATTTACTAAAGTTTTTAAAATAAAGCTACTAATAAATGTTAACTTTGAAACAATCAAGTTACTTTCTAAGTTCCGTTTTTATTATAGACTCATATACATTTCAACTCATCATTTCAGCTGTAGTGCATAATGGTTATAGAGAACTGAACTGCCTCTAGTAGCTTTTGAATGTGTTGATTCTCAGTGGAGAGAAGAATGCTTAATATCTGGGCTGGCTTCACCTCTGACAGATGTATTGCTGGGGTTTAGTGCCAACTAGGTCCTGGATGCCTCAGAATGGCGCTCTGTCGTTGTTCCAGCCAGTGAGGGCAGGGAGGGCCATTTTCCTGTCTCAGTCCTGCAAGGGCTGATGAGCCGGAATCTTTAAACTGTCTCTGTGGCAAACCCTCTTGGCCAGAGCAAGTGGAAAGCAGAGGCAATTATCCAAGTATCTGAGGTAAATGTGTGTTTTTCTGACCCAAATACTTGAAAAACTACCTCAAAGATTCTCTTTGATTTGACTGTGATGATCACATCTTACTGCCTCAAGTGAATCTCTTTTCTGGACCTCTTTGCATGAATGTGTGTGTGTGTGTGTTTGTGTGTGTGTGTGTGTGTGTTAGGGGGCGGTAGGTATTTGTGTACTTGTATGCCTGTCTAATGTAGTGTATATACTACACAAAACCTTTTTCTCTATTGTTCCAAATTTTATAATGATTAAATTCATTTATTAAAAATTCCTCTTGAATGAATTTAGGCGTCATGTTTTAACAATAATTTTGAATATAAATTTGATTACTGAATAATAATTTCAATACATACAGGAATTCTTGAACACAATATGAATATTTATGCCAGATACCACAGAAATCTAAATCCTGATTTAGCACCAAGACTTTCACAAACATTTAACATGATGGCAGACTCTATGACCCTTTTCTTTCATTAATATCCAGGGTCCCTGAATTAGCCATACAAACAGAACATTAAAAAACCCAAAAGTTAAAAATATAAACTTTTAAATGTCTTTGGATTTACCTTTTACCACAATGTTTTAAAAATAAATTACTATTTATTATTGTGTGCCAGGTGATGGAAAGGAAAAGGGAAAAGGGCAGGAGCCAAAATCAGTGACTTGCTACTTCGCAGCAGCAGTTCTAGAACAGACTTGGTAATCTTTCTGGACCGTATCAAATTAACTATAGAAAGTTTTCGTGTATTAAATTTTAGAGTATTAGCTATTGAAGTTTTAGAAATTAACTATAGATTTTATTTTTTATATTACCTGAAAGAGACCTATTATAATTAGAAAACGGAATTGGAGTTCCAAGATGATTGTCATAAAGGAGGTAGGTAATATAGGGCAAGTCTCTTTCTTTCAGCACCCAAATTTTCTAAAATTAAAGAATGAGCCCTAGCTGGTGTGGCTTAGTTGGTTGGCCTTCGTCCCATGCACCGAAAGGTTGTGGGTTCGATTCTCGGTCAGGACACATGCACAGGTTACAGGCTTGATTTCTGGTGGGGGTTCCAATAGATGTTCTATTCTCACATCAGTGTTTCTCTCTGTCTCTCCCTGTCCCTTCCCCTCTCTCTAAAAATCAATAAAATATATTTTTAAATAAAATAATAGAATGAAAGTTGTTTAGATGATTTTAAGGACTAATCTAGATTTAAAATTGCATACTCAAATTTGAACATACCTGAAGAGATTTTATATAGCTCCTGTAAAGAAGTTGGAAGGAAAAACATATAATAAATGCATGATTCGCTAAGGGATCATTAAGACCCTTTGTATCTTAAAATATGTTTATCTATTTCATATACTTTTTAAAGAAAGAGTACTAATTAATCTGAAACAATACCTCCAAATAAATAATTCAAAATATTTTTGCCTGGACAGTGAAGAAAGGTAAACCTTGCATATGGTCTCTGTTAATCTAGAACAGCTGGGAGTAATACATCCTCAAGAGAATTTTCTGTAGGGAAGACCATTAGCCAACCATTATGATGATGGTATAAAATAAAGAAATATTATTCAGACTGAAATGTATATTGACAGCTTCCATCACATTACTTATTTGGCTATGTTCACTTATCCAATACAGAATTTAAAAGTGGGTTAGTCATCAACCAAAATGACCTCCTTGAGGAAGAATCTGGTAACCATATCATTAGGCCATGTAATAAAAACTTCAGTGGATTACATCAAATAAAGGAGACATCTAAGTTATATGCATTTTCATTCTGTAATTGTATTTTGGTCTTAGAAGTAAAATGTAAAGCTTTACAGAAATACATACACACATGTTCCCATTTAAATAAAAATCTGCATAAAATGGTATAAGTTTCTAATATAACAATATAAAAATCAAACTTGATTTGGAGATAAAATGATTTACACAATTTTTATATTATTCACTTTAAGTTCACTTACTTTAAAAACATTTCCAGCCCGGCCCGCATGGCTGGGTGATTGAGCATTGACCTAGGAACCAAGAGGTCATGGGTGTGAATCCCGGTCGAGGCACATGTTTTGTATGCAGGCTCATCCCCAGTGTGGGGCATGTAGGAGGCAGCCAATCAATGATTCTCTCTCATCACTGATGGTTCTTTCTCTCTCTTTCTCTCCCTTCCTCTGAAATTAAAAATAAAAAAGCATTTCCAGCCCAGTGCCTGTGGCTCAGTTTGTTGAGCATCATCCCATGAACCAGGAGGTCATGGTTCAATTCCCTGTCAGGGCACATGCCCGAATTATGGGCTTGATCCCCAGTAGGTGGAGAACAGGAGGCAGCTTCTACCTCCTGCTCCCTTTCCCTTCCTTTCTCTGAAATCAATAAAAAGATATTTTAAAAATTTCCAAATTTTATGCAGCCTATATTGGGGTTGAGAATGAGAACAAATGTTTCAGGTACTGAAAGTCTTTTCTTCTTTTTTCTTTTTCTTTTTAAATTTCAGCCTTGCACTATATAACTTTTGTTTAATACATTATGTCAGATGTAGAAAGGGGGGTCTGAAAATTATAATCATTATTGCATTTTCTATTTTGGCAATTTTAATAGCAAACAAAGCTGATAGGATTGCCAAGGATATTTATAATATAGCAGAAATGCCATGGAAAAACAGTAAAATATGAGGGTCAAACCTAATTTCTTGCTTTTGTGGCCTAATTTTATGGTCCATTTTTGAATGCTGTCCAAAAGTGCACTCATGAAAGAGAACTGAGATTTGGCATGTTGCATTAATGTTCCCATAATGGTGCTGAATAAATCTTGAAAAATCTTTCCCCTTAAAGGACACTATTTTTTTTTTTTAGCTGAAGAGCTTTAAATCCTCTAGGAATAGCTTTGCTAAAGAACATTCATCCAGAGATGTACATATGCGTCACACATGCTTGATTTAGCAAACTGAAATGCATTTTTATGGGACCTAAGAAGTAAAGCATTTGTTACAACAACACAGAGGGAAATTTGTATCAATCCTCTTAATTTTGATTTTTACAAAAGAACTTTAAAATCATTTTAAGTCCTATAGCTGGTTCTTTTTTCTTAAACCAGGAATAGTTTTAAAACCTGAAGGACTTTTAAATATTAAGCAATTAATAGCTGTTTGACTTGTAGATTTCTTTGTCTATATTATACACACACCAGAGGCCTGGTGCATGAAATTCGTGCACTGGGGGGGGGGGGGGGGCGTGTCCCTCAGATCAGCCTGCCCTCTCCAATCTGGGACCCCATAGGGGATGTCTGACTGCCAGTTTAGTCCCGATCCCACAGTCAGACATCTCTCTCACAATCCGGGACTGCTAGCTCCCAATCACTCATCTGCCTGCCTGCCTGATTGCCCCTAACTGCTTCTGCCTGCCAGCCTGATCACCCCTTAGCCACTCCCCTGCCAACCTGATCAATGCCTAACTGCTCCCTTGCCAGCCCAATTGCCCCCAACTGCCCTCCCCTGCTGCCTGGTCACTCCTAACTGCCCTCCCCTGCTGGTTTAGTTGCCCCCAACTGCACTCCCCTGCCGGCCTGGTCCCCCCAACTGCCCTCCCCTGCAGGCCTGGTCCCCTCCAACTGCCATCCTCTGCAGGCCTGGTCCCCCCTAACAGCCCTCCCCTACTGGCCTGGTCCCCCCCATCTGCCCTACCCTGTCGGCCTAGTCACCCTACCTGCCCTCTCCTGCTGGCCTGGTCACTCCTAACTGCCCTCCCCTGCCGGCCATCTTGTGGCCACATGGGGACAGCCATCTTGTGTGGTATCACAGTTAATTTGCATATTACCTCTTTATGATATGGAATATATTATAAAAGCTTGATTCTAAAATTACCTCTTTCACTGACAAAACATTATTTTTAACTGATGTCAAGAGATGATCGTGACCATTGCTGGCTAGGACAATCTGGTGAAAATCATAAATACTCTTCCTAGGAAAATGCACATACACATAGAACTTTATAATCAATTTCAGGAAGTCCATGGACCCCTTGATGTCTGTCCAGGGCCTCCAGGTTATAATATCCTGGACTAGATAAAAACAAGTAATTAAGTGGATAAGTGGACTGATAATAATATTACTTAAGGCAGTTGTTCTTCTTATATAAGAAATATAATAAATAAACTAATTTTATATCCCATGATTTAAATATGTAAAGCATATTTGAAGGTCTAGTATATACATTTTAACACAAATTATATGGAAGTGTATTTCACTATTTTAATTGCAAATGTCTCTTGATATAAAATGAATACCTTTTATATTATTAGAAGTAAAGTTTTCAGAATAATTATGACTCTGCTAACTTTTAAAATACTAAGCAGGGAGCACCCTTCTAGTTGATAGATGGAATGCTGCCCAATTCATGAATTGCTTAGTGAAGCCAATTAGATCTCCAGAAAATAAAATAAAATGCTAAGCAATACTTTTCATCTACTCATATAATTTTATGAACATGATGCTGCAGTGCAGGGACTTAAAATGCTGTCTCATATTTCTACTAAGTACACTTGCCAGGTTCCATTGCTTTAAGGTATTTTTCTAGGGACTAAAGGTTTTAGAAAATGAAAAAAGTTATAATTTTACATAATACCTGCTATAGCTTTATTTTATTGAGTAAATAATGCATATTATGCTGTGTAAAATACACATTATGATGATTACCAATTATCTAAGTATATGTGAGTAATATCATTACCATTCTTCAATGATATCTGCAAAACTTCTTTCTGAATACTGGGAGTTTACTATAATGTAATTACTATATGAAGAAACTGATATACATATATTCTAACATAACCACTACTATAATAATACTAGAGGCCCGGTGCACAAAAATTTGTGCACTCGAGGGGGGGAGAAGGGGTCCCTCAGCCCGGCCTGTGCCCTCTTGCACTCTGGGAACCCTCGGGAGATAATGACCTGCTGGCTTAGGCCTGCTCCTGCTCCTGGGTGGCAGAGGGCAGGCCCAATCCCTAGGTGCAGCCCCTGGTCGGGCTCAGAGCAGGGCCGATTGGGGAGTTGGGGCGCCGCCCCCTGTCATGCACAGAGCAGGGAGGATCGGGAGGTTGCGATGCCACCCCTAGTCATGCTCAGGGCAGGGCCGATTGGGGGTTGGGGCACCACCCCCTGTCACACTCAAGGCAGGGTTGATAGGGAAGTTGCGGCGCCATCCTCTGTCACACACAGAGCAGGGCCAAACAGGGGGTTGGGGTGCTGCCCCCTATCACGCACAGAGCAGGGCCCATCAGGGGGGTTGGGGAGCTCCTCCGTCACACACCGAGCAGGGCTGATCAGGGGGTTGGGGCGCTGCACCCTGTCACACACAGAGCCGCAGGGTGATCAAGGGGTTGGGGAGCTCTCCCCTGTCATGCACAGAGCAGGGCTGATCAGGGGGTTGAGGAGCTCCCCCCTGTCACGAACAGAGCAGGGCAGATAGGGTGGTTGTGGCGCCGCCCCCGTCACACACAGAGCTGCAGGGCGATCAGGGCATTTGGGTGCTGTCCCCTGTCATGCTGATCCCGGTGCTGGGAGGCATATTACCCTTTTACTATATAGGATAGAAGCCTGGTGCACGGGTGGGGCCGGCTGGTTTGCCCTGAAGGGTGTCCTGGATCAGGGTGGAGGTCCCGCTTGGGTGCCTGGCCAGCCTGGGTGAGGGGATGATGGCTGTTTGCATCTGGTCACACACCCTTTAGAGTGCGGGTCCCCACTGGGGTGCCTGGCCAGCCTGGGTGAGGGGCTGAGGGCCGTTTTCAGGCTGGGGGGTGACTGAAGCTACCAACCTGTCCTTTTTTCTTTTTTTTTATTCTGGGCCAGCTTTAGCTCTGAGGCTCGGCTCCAGCTATGAGACCTCCGCTGCTGAAGCAGGTTTCTGGCCTTTGTTTACCTTCTGTATTTGAAACAATGTTGCGGTCCTACTGGCTGAAGCCCGGGGTTTTGTTTAGCTTCTATATTTGTTACAATGTTGCTTAGAGTGCAGCTGAGAGGCCGGCAAGGCAGGCGGGGAAGCTTGGCTTCTTCCCTTCACTGAAGCAAGCAAGCCTCCCTGTTCTCGTCAGCTGCCTGGCTGCCGGCCGCCATCTTGGCTGGCAGTTAATTTGCATATCACCCTGATTAGCCAATGGGAAGGGTTAGCGGTCGTACACTAATTACCATGTTTCTCTTTTATTAGATAGGATTCATTTAATACAGGGTGGGACAAAAGTAGGTCTTCAGTTGTTTGTATGGAAAATAATACAATCTATATATACATAAAAGCCTAAAATGCTAAGTGTCTGACCAATTGGTGGACCTTTCTGTAGACTCCTTGACCAGTTGCTATGATGAGCACTGACCACCAGGAGGGAGACGCTCCAACCGGTAGATTAGCTTGCTGCTGGGGTCTGGCTGATTGGGACTGGGTGATATGGGCTGGACACATCCTGGAGCCCTCCTGTGATCCCTCCCCAGCCAGCTAACCTCCTTCAGTTCCCCCTCTGCTCCCCCTGGCCGGCCAACCCCCATTGGCCCCCATCAGGACTGGGCAAGAAGGACATGATCAGTCCGATTGCAAGCCAGGCCAAGGGACCCCCACCTATACATGAATATGTGCACTGGGCCTCTAGTAATTAATAAAGAATAATACAAGAGCCCAGCTGGCGTGGCTCAGTGGTTGAGCATCGACCTATAAACCAAAAGGTCATGGTTTTGATTCCCTGTCAGTGTTTCGGGCTCGACCCCCATTAGGGAGTGTGCAGGAGGCAACTGATCAATTATTCTCTCTCATCATTGTTATTTCTATCTCTCCGTCTCCCTTCCTCTCTGAAATCAATAAAAATATATTTTAAAAAAGAATAACACAAGAATAAACTCTGTGTTTTGCATGCTCTCAACTGTAAACCTACTTGTATGTAAACAATTGCAATTAAATATATACATAGGTTATTGCTGCAAATAGCTAATAGCTAAACACCTGACTAGAAAGAACAGTGAACTAGTTTTTCTCCCTGATAACTCTCAAAGACAACAGATGCCCCAGATAACAAAATACTCTTAATGGAAATACTGAAGTTAAATAAATTCTCTTTGATTTAATATTTTGTAGCTTTGGAGTTTTATTAATATTCAAATAAGTGTTGTGTGAAATGAATGACTAATTTCAGTTGGTTAAAAAAATTTCAGCCAGAATTCTTAAAGCTCTATTGGAGAACATATTCAACTAGAATAAAATACTTTCAAGCAATTTCCCAGTGTGATGTGGGGACTCCATATTATCATTGCTCTACAGGGAAATGCAGAAGTCACATGACATTGGGTGAAATTGTATTGTTCTAGATCTGGAAGGAGGATTGAAAAAAACAAACCACAGATAACATTTTATTTGTCTGTGCAAAAAAATATTGACTGAGATGTGCAATTAAATAATGGTGAAGACATATTTCTAGCAGGTGAAATATAAAGAAGTAGATTTTTTTCTAATATAAAAAATAGATACAGACACAGAGAGAAAATGAGAGCTATGAAACTATGCATGGGAATTCTGTAGCTCACTAAAATTAATTTAAAATTATGTAAAATTATACAGCAGTAGAGAATATGACAGGTACACAGATTGCTATAAAACACTAGAGAAGTTGTAATCATTGTAAAAGTTTAGAAGAGAGACTCATATTTGGACCATCCAGAAAGGACTCGTGAGTTTGTTAATACTTGAGTCACACTTTGAAGGATAGATAAGATTTGAACAACAAACAATGAGAACAGGATATGGAAGGAATGCTGTGAACCAAGGAACAGAGGTAGAAATGCTAGGGTATTTTTGTGGATTAGTGGGACAGTGGAGTTGGTTACGAGGATTGGTGAGAGATTAAGGCTAAGGGCTGAGGTAAGCCATGGAACTTCTTGGGTGCTTAGTTAAAAGGAATGATCTTCATTCAGTTGGCAGTGAGTGAAGAGCCCATGAATGATTTTGGAAAAGATAAAGCATGTTCTGAGGTGGCCTCACATCTATACAGTATTCAGTTCCAAAAGGGTTATATTTTCAATATGTATGTATAGCACCCTCTCAAGTATGTATAGCACTAGTCTGAAAATAAGCACAGACTAGAAACATGACACATATATAAATTCACTTTTTATTCTCAGATGATAGTAATGAATAGATAACATTGGGACAACATATTTTTCCATAAAAAAAAGAATAAAGAAACACCACTATACTCAGCCCACAAAAAAAGTATTAGCAGGCCCGGAGAACTTCTGGCAAGCACTAAGTTTACAAGACAGGCAGTTAGTAGGGGGTATGCGGTGTAAGTTTCTAGAAGACATGTAGTTGGTAAAACAAACAAAATCAGTGTTGTTTACTACTTGTCGGGCAGAAATTATTCTTAGGCATGAGAAGCTGTTCTCAAGGATCAAGACTTGAAACATCTAAGAATTCGGGCCAGGGTTACCAGAAGATTATACATAGTTATGCAAGTGGAATCACTCGGGGTTTATAATGTTAGAATGTGGAAACTCTTACCTCGCACAACAAGGTCGGCCGAAGCTGAGGAGTTGTCCACAATGGTCTGCGCGGTGCACGTGTATCTGCCAGCATGCCTCAGTTGGGCATTACGAATGAGCAGTTCCCCATTGGCGTCCAGCTGGGAGCAAAGCAGCAGTCACTCAAATCAGTACATTTTTTGACCAATTATGTGGCATTTAGGATACAAAGAGCACATTTTTTACTCTAACAAAATGAACCCCATGGAAAGGCATGTATGGTAGATATGCTAACCACATGTCTTTGCTCAGGATACTTAAACTTTGGGCTTTCTTGGGTAAAAAATAAAGTGAGTTAATTACTCAAGGTCCATTTTAGCCCTCGTATCTTTAACATTTTATTATTTCTACTAGCAGAGGGACATCCTGGGAGAAACCAAGGGATGAAACTATGTCTTGGAGTCTTTTCAAGAGAAATATTAAGGTCTAAAAATCTTAGTGATGAATGTCAGTGAGGACAAATTCATGCTATATGGCTAGGAAGAATTATTAACTTGGTCTGGAAGAATTGATCTAATTAATAATTTCAGGATGTGTCACAGTTCACTTTACAAAGTTTACAAAACCTGTCAAAAAGGAAAATTCTACTTACATGTTCTTTTTTTTTTGCCAAAATATAAGCTCCATATGGGCAATGATTTTTGTCTTGTTCACTGCTCTATTCCCAGTGCTCAAAGAGTATTCAATATATATATATATATATATATGTATATATATTGAAGGAGGCTTAAGGGAATTTTGCTTGGGAATAATTACACACCACCTCACTGAAATGTCTAAAAATAGGTACTATTTATCAAATGCCTAGTCTGCACCAGGTCCTGGGCTATGCAAGTATACATATTATCTCATTTAATTCTCTTTTGAGATAGTTCTTATTATGTCCATTTTACAAAAGATAAATGTGAGACTAGAGTATCCAAGTAATTTAACTAAGGTCATTCAGCTTCTCTGGTAGTGGGAGCATGCCTAATCCTTGCTCATTATTTCCAAAAAATTCTCTTAAGAGAAACATTTTAAAAAGTCAATTTGGCTTTCCTGAGAACCAAAAATATTGATTTACTATTCTAATCAAATATATTAAAGAATGAATGGTTAATTAATAAGGTTAATATTTTACATAACACAGGAGGATATTATTTATGTGATATAATAAACCTGAAAAATTATTTTTTTATTTTAATCACTCTATATGAATGGATGCTCTACTTCATCACAGGCTCCACCAGAGGCCCCACTCAACTTTTTCTAGTCACCTATGACAACATACTTTCCAAAAACTTTGAGAACATTCTCAGCCTCTTCTCTTCTTCAACTTCCTTATAATTCCAGCATAAATACTGCACTTTACCCATTCCTTTTCATCATTCATTTTCATCATAGTTTCATCATAATTGCCCTTCTCCCAGCTACCAACATCTCTGACTGAGTTACTATATCCTGTTTGATCACAACCTCCACCCCATCTCACTCTATTCTTTTCTCCATTTGTCACCCAGAGTGACCTTTTAAAAATGCAAATATAATGAGTCAATCACACTTTCTGTAAAAACAAATTGCAACCTCTAGAAAGTGTCCCCTTCCCAAATAAAAGTGTTACAATGATAAATCGGGCAGCTTTCTGTAGATTCTGTCCAATATCCCAGCTCAACCCATGCTACCCTTTCACTTACACTCTGATTTCAAAGGAGCACTCCTTTTCTAGGACTTAAATGCACCTTGGTCTCTCTGATCTATGGTCCTCCATGGTAATTCCTCTCCCAAATCCCACATTCCCCATTCCCTTACCACCATCACCCAAATAACACTTACCCTCTCCCCATCAATACCAGTTCAAGTCATTTCCTCGAGCAAGTCTTCCCATTTTCTTTTGTTATATTTTGTTATAGCACTTCTTACCTTATGTCATAGTATATATCTCAATTGCAATGAAATAACTGTATAATTATGTGGTTAAAGTCTGTCTCCATGAAGAACTGTGAGTTTAATGAAGGAGGAAACACACCTGTTTTGTTAAGCATTGTATCCCTGTGATATATATATATATATATATATACATATATATATATATATATATCCATATGTGCAGTATCCATAGGAACCATTATAATACCAGGAGCATAATAACACTAAATATACATTGTTTGAGTGAACTTGTCAAGTTGCTCATCAAGAATTCTGGCATCTGCTTTTAAGATAATATATGTTCTCTTCAACTACAAGCAGAATTTGCTTAGCAAGTTCAAATAGCCTGTGAAAATTGCAGCATCTCATAAGCACATAATGAGACTTATTTTATTTGGTATCAGTGTAAAGTATACACTCTTGCTACCTCCTCCAATTATCCCTTCACCCAACTCCTAGCCTCTGGAGACAACTTACTCTTTATTATTTACTAGAGACTCAGTGCACAAAATTCATGCACTCGGCGGCGGGGGGGTGGGGGGGGTGGTCCTTCAGCCCGGCCTGTGCCTACTCACAGTCCGAGAGTCCTTGGGGAATGTCCAACTGATGGCTTAGGCCTAAGCCATCAGTCGGACATCCTTAGCACTGCTGCAGAGGCGGGAGCCGCCACTGCGCTCACCAGCCTGAGCCCAGCTTCTCCCTGAGCGATGCTCCCCCTGTGGGAGTGCACTGACCACCAGGGGGCAGCTCCTGCGTTGAGCATCTGTCCCCTGGTGGTCAGTGCACATCATAGTGACCAGTCGTTCTACAGTTTGGGTGATTTGCATATTAGCCTTTTATTATATAGAATTTTCTTTCCTGCAGACCTGTGTACATATCCATTGCAATGCCTAGATTCCTGCATTCCCCACTTTCATCACTTGGCTAACTTCAAGTCACAGTTTAGATGCCCCTTTCTTCTCTGGAACCCAAAGGAAGGGTTAGGCATTGCCCTTTGTTCAATTGCATTATAACTATCTCTCTCTACAAAATTGTTTAGTTGTTCATTTCTTCTATTAGACTGTAATTACTTGAGGGAGGGACTAGATCTTACTTATTGTTGCATACAAATAACTTATTGAAATAAATGACATACAGGAGGAATTCAACAAATAAATATTGCATAAATGAATTAGTAAACATCTATTGCCTAAAATATTTTCATTAAATTCTTTTAGTAATTTTATATGATTTTTTCAGGCAAGATAATGATAATGTCATAAATTTTAAAAGCTGAATTGAAAACAACTATTGTTATTCATGTACATGAGATCAATTATCCATAAATAATATATTTCAAATGATTTATATACTAATTCCATGAAGAAATATAAATTTTTCAGAAATAATATGCACATTTATAGAGAGGAGAATGCACTAACATATAAGAAAATGGAAGCCTATTTTTCCAACCAAATGTTTTATAAAGAATTGGGCCTTTGCCCAAGAGAGGCCTGCTCTTTCTCCTCAGCTTCTGAAAGGTCACCTATACGTCTTTCTTTGCGCAGGTTCCTTGGGTCATACTGAATAGTCTAACAGTGTGATTTAGTGTGGGAGTTAGCAGCACCTGTATAGTTTTAAAGTAGGGGCTGGGCTACGCCAGTAAGAACGAGATTGGGATTCAGAGTAAGTAGAGGTTTTGGGTCATGTGATATCAGTCAACCTAGAGACCTAGATTAACCATTTGGGCAATCAATCAGTTACGCCTATGTAATTAAGCCCCAATAAAGTCTCTGGAACCAAAGCTCAGGTAAGCTTCCCTGACTGGCAATAGTCTGTGCTTATTGCTACATACCAAGGTTGACAGAGTACTGTATTGTGACTCAATGGGGAGAGAACAGTGGCAGCTCTGTGCTTGGCTCTTCTCCTGGACTCTGCCTTGTGCACGGCTGCCCTGGGCTGAGCTTAGTTAGTATGCCTTTCCTGTAAAACACTGTGACCATAAGTATGATAGCTTTCGGGGAGTTCTGTGAGTCCCTTCCAGCAAATCCAAACGGAGGCTGGTTTTGGCCGCTCCCAGCACGTGGAGTAGGTTCCAGAAGGGAAGATGACCTCGGAGGCTGTGCCCAAGTTTGTACTTGGCCTGAATCCGCATACCATGTTCAATAGAATTCTTCTAAGGGAGGGGGTAAGGAAATATTATTTTACCATTTATAAGTGATTTAAGAAATATTTGAAGGGAAGAGGAAAATTGTGACACAGGTAACTTTTTCTAAAGACTAATTGGCACATAGTTCTGAGTAATTTTCTGTTAGAAAAAGAGATAATTGTGGTAAAATAATTTAAACACTATATAGTTGTAAAAATGTCTGCTTTAATGGGCTTAGACATCATTACTAGCACTGTATTTTGACACCAAATATTCATTAATGAAAAGATATTAGTAAAATCATTTTAAACTATTATGACATAGATAGTAATATTATAGGAAGAATAATGTTTGCATAAAAGTAAAAAGCACTTAATTCTATTACATGCCTCATTATGTAAACTCACTACTTTGTTTGCTTCATGCTCTAAGAGAATGATAATCCTATTGTTAAACTACTATATCAATAAACCATGTGATTAGATTGGAATTAAAAAAACACTTCAGAAATTAAAAATATTTTATTTTAAAATAAATTGAGAATAGAAAAAAATAATAAAAATTAACAAATTGTGGCACTCTAATTGCCCTTTGTGAAACATTTGAATAGTCTAAACTTAATATTCTTTTTTTCTTAATAAAATTGCTCTTTTTCCCCCCTAGACTCTCAATTTGAAACATATTGCTCTTTACTTATTTTATTCTGAAATCAATAATGGGGTCATTATTTTTATACTTTTCACATGTAATGAAAGACACAAATTGTTTTATGTCAAAATATTACATTGCACTTAGAGTTATTGACTCTTCATAGTAAATTCTCTAAAAGTTTTAATTAAATTATCCTAAAAGTTTAATGCTAAGCTCATTTTAAAAGTCAGCTCTTTTCAAAACATTAGAAATTAGGTGGTAATGATGGGTCTACTTCTATAAAGCAATAATAAGTGACTTTATCATTTATTCTCATTTGATCTATATTTGGTGAAGGTGTGGCATTGAAATGCCTCAGAAGGAAAGTAAAGGAAAAACACGATATCACTTCCAATATAGCTAGCTGTGTGTGTAGAAAAGCTTTCCTGGAGGTTTTATAAATGGCACTAGCACTTTTCATACCTCAGGAGAAGTAGAACTTCTCAGTGGTCAACAGAAAGCTTACAAAGCAAGTAAAGATCATGGACCTCAGCACATTCTAGCCACAAATTAGATACGAATGCCCTCTATATTTTTCACTAAAAACCACAGCTTGGCTGAATTACAGAATGCTTCCCTTCATATGAGGAGAGCTGAATCACATACTGGAAATTGTGATAGCACAGCTCAGGGATATTCCAAAGTGTATATGTGGTTTACCACTTAGAAATTTCCCAAATTTGAATCAAAAGACTACCAAAATATAAATGCCTATATCTTCCTTCCCCCCCTGCCACGAACTAACTCATTCCTGCAGTATAAATGAATCTGAATTACTATTAACAACTGAATTAATCAGAATGAAAAATATTACAGATATGGTATAGACAAGGGCTAGATAAAATGTATAGCTCATAACGGCTATATATCAACAAAAACATATTTTTTGTTCTGTCAAAGTTCAAAATGAAGGCATCTATATTGAAGGATGGAAGAAAGCATATCCTTTTAAGTGAAGAGTTTAGAAACTTATAAGTAAAAATAATTATATATGTATAATACATGCTGTATCCATGAAAAATAAAACATTTGTTTTTTACGTTTGACTGGTTATGTTAAAGACAACTTAACTATAGCAAATACATTATATGCAACTTTAAACTTAAACACCACCATCATCAACATGACTAACAGTAAATATTTAGTAAAGGACTCCAAAGTGCCAGGAACTACTATAAATACTTTACACGTGCAAACTCACTCGCTCTTAACAACAGCCCTGTGTGATAGGTAATTTTCTTAAGCATTTTTATTTATTTTTTAAATATAATTTTATTGATTTCAGAGAGGAAGGGAGAAGAAGAGAGAGAGAGAGAGAGAGAGAGAGAGAGAGAGAGAGAGAGAGAGAGAGAAACATCAATGATGAGAGAGAATCATTGATTGACTGCCTTCTGCACGCCCCCACATTGGGGATACAGCTGCAACCTGGGCATATGCCCTGACCGGGGATCGGACTGTGACCTCCTGGTTCATAGGTTGACACTCAACCACTGAGCCACGCAGGCCAGGCTTAACCATATTTTAGAGATGATGATGCAATACTACTACTGCTGCTGCTGTGGCTGTTAATAGGATGCTGCTACTGCTACTAACGTTAGTGTGTTCTGTGCCATTGAGTTGGCTCTGATTCCTGGTGACTCCATGAATGCGTGTGATCCACAGTGTCCCGTCCTCAGCAGCCCTGCTCAGCGCCTGTGGATGCATGCCCATGGTTTCTTTTATGGAGCCAAACCATCCCAATTTGGCTTTCCTCTTTTCCTGCTGCCTTCCATTTTCCCCAACACTATTGTCTTTTCCAACAAACCCTGCCTGAAATTATTGGGAATATACAAGGGGCAGATGGGATACCAATAGAATTATTTCAAGCCACAGAGACTTATTCTATCAAAATCCTAATATGACTCTGTCAACAAATATGGAAAACAAAACAATCGCCTGCAGACTGGAAACGCAGAATACACATCCCAATCTTTAAGAAGGAAGATGCCAAGAAGCATGGTAATTATAGGACCATTGCTCAAATTCCCCATGCAAGCAAAGTGATGCTTAAGGTGAGGCAACAAAGTCTTCCAGCTTATAAGGAGCAAGAAATGCCAGATGTTCAAGCTGCTAAACATACTACTATTAAAACTGCTACTACTACTTTGACTATTGCTACTGCCACTGCCATCGCTACTACTAATTTATTAAATGCCTCTTAGATATATTATATGTGACAATTTGCTAGCTGCTTTATCTACATTGTCTTATCTAATTTATAATTCTTAGGGAGATACTATTAACATTTCCATTTTAGAGAGAAGAAATTTGAGATTTTGAGTGAAGCTACTGGTGGAAGGTTTAAGAGTTCGCATACAGTCCTGGTTTCATAAGGTCAAGCTGTCACCAAACTAGTGCTTATAAAGGTCAGACAATGGGATTTAAGTTCTTAGTTTGGTAGGTAAATGTGGATACTTCCTCATAGCAGGAAGAATAAAATATGTTATAATTTTATCTATATGTTTATATATAAGAAAATAGAAAGAACAGTACAATGGCACCTGTATACCAACCAATTAGAGTCAATAATTGTAAACTTCCTGCCATATTTGCTTTATCTAATTATCTATCTAGCTGGTTCTATATTTTATTTTCTCTATCCCCCACCTATCTATTGTTGAAGCCTTAAAAAGCAAATCAGATTTCACTCCTCAAAACATTACATTGAATCTCCAAAAAAGTAAGGCCATTCTCTTGCATGATAAAAACAAAAAACAGTTTCACACATAATTAACACTAATTTCCTAACATTATCTAATATTCAAGTTAGTGTTATTTTAAGTAATACATCAGCATTAAGATAGAATGTAAATAAAACTAAGGAGATTATATATATATATATATATATATATATATATATATATATATATATATATATATAAAATGTCTTAAAAACATTAAAATGAAGTAATGTTTTTGAAAATTTTAAAGCATACATAAATTATGGAAGTGGTGGAGAAAAATTACTGGGAAGTCACCCAGTATATATAGAACCAATGGAAATGTTGAACATCCCTAAATTTGACTATTTTGATGGCTGAAGAGTCCAATTTTGATCAGTTGGCTCATTTTAAATTAAAACTCAAAAAAGAAGAAATTTTTCTTGATGTCTCTGCCTTAGCATTTTGAATGAGGGACAAAAACATCAAAGCTTTGGATTTAGAAGCTATGTTTTAGAGTTGAAAGAAAACTTGGGTATCATTTAATTTGTATGGTTTTTAAATTGGTTCCCATTAGCCTCAGGGTTCTGAAGATCTTCACAGGCCACTTGGTAGAGGAAGGGATCAGATTGGGGAATTTTTTGACAGGAAAGTGTGAGAAGCCCTATGGTTAGGCTTTTGGCTATGTAGTCTCCCACACATGCACACACACATGCATACAATTTCTTCAGTCAGAGCAACCTTACATTCATCTTTTTAATTTATGGGAGTTCTGATTTAAATTTTCTTTGAAAAAAAAGGATTCTGCTGCTAAAAATTATTTATTGTTGCTTTTCAAAACTTCTGATGCAGCCCAACTTCCTCATGAGACAGATGAGAACCTGAAGGCTCAGAGTAACTGTTGTGCCCAAGGTCATATAACTAACTCTTCAATGGCAAGACCAGAACAAGAATCCAGATCTTTAGATATTGTTCTGTTCTTAAAAACAAGCTGGAAAAATTAATGGTGTTTTTTTTTTGGGGGGGGGGGGGTGGCGGCGAGGGGGGGAATGCAATAGCTAATGACAAATAGTATATTTCTAGTGTGATATCAGAAATAAAAAAAATCAAAGACCACGATGTAAAATATTAGCATTGCTAAAACTCTATAAAGTTTCCATGCTTATTTTCTCCTTTTTAAAATTTTAAACACTCACTGTATTTTGCAAGAATAAAAGCCAGAATAATTACTGCAGCAATGTGTAAGTATGCAAGGAGTTCTATATACTAGTAATACAAATGGGTCTTTAATATTCTATGCATTTTTGGAGATTCTCCCCAAGCCAATACATCGCTGAAGAACAAAGACCTGCTTCTATCAACAAATGCTTACTAAGGACTAGACGAGGCGATGGGATGTTATGCTAGAGAGTAACTTTGGCTCACATGGTCTCTATACTAGACGTGTGAGTAGACACATGTAGTGAACATAGATACCCACCTCCTTGCTAGCTGATGCGAAGAGTCAATAAAATACAATAGTTAGGTTTAAGTAAAGGTATTAGGGTAGTAAAAGGGAGGTCTAAAAGGGCGTGTGTTCACAGGGACGTGCAAAGGAGAGAGAGATGACAGAATTCTCTAGCTTTTTCCCCAATTAATTACTGGTAAGAACTGAGAAAAAATTTGGCCAAAGGTAGAATGCCTTTATGAGTTTTGTGTGTGTCACAGACTGTGGCAGGGGACTATACACATTTACATATTTCTTTTTCTCTTCCACTGCTCATAAAAACATATGACCTTAAATTCACACACACACACACACACACACACACACACACACACACACACCATTAAATATACCCTTTATTCCATCCTATTTTGGCAAAAGTTTATTCTAGCCTCATAAATCTTTTGTCCTCGGCATTCGCATCTGCTCAAAATAATATACTGCTCTTTGTTTCTAACATCCTTCTTAAAATCTTTCAGTGGCCAATCCATTTATTCCCAAGTCTCTCTTTTTTAATCTTCCTCTAGAGGAGTGTTTCTCAATCTTGGCACTATAGACAATTCAGATCAGGTCATTTTCTGTTGTGGGGACTGTCCCCGGTATTATAGGAGTTTAGCAGCACACGTGTTCACCTGATGCCCGTACCCACTGCCCTCCTCCAACCACCCTGCAGTTGTCACAACCAAAGTCGCCTAGGCAGAAAAACTGCTCTGGGTTTGAAATTACCACTTTAGGGCTTATGTCATCTCACTGTGCTTGCATTCTGCAGGTCTAATTTGACCTTTGCCTTTTCCCGTATTACCGTACTACCCTCCTGTTCTCTTCCAACCTGTTGTTCCCTAACTCTGGACAACTTTTTCCTTGCTCAACAGTGAATAGAGTAAATGTGAAATTGAAATACATAAAAATGATGCCTGTTTTATTATTGTTATTTCTCCCTCTTTCTCCCCCCCCCCCTTTTTTTGGCATGTCTTACAGAAGCAAAATTTCTGTTCAAGTTCATAACGTGCTCTAGGATGGAATATGTATGGCTCGCTCATATTTAACATATTTTTGTGACATGTTCAGTCTAATTAATATTTTCTTTAAAAAAGAAATATAGCCTAAGAGTATGAAATCTGTCTCCTTTAATTATGAATGGTGTTGTCAATATAGTCAGGACAAATGCATAGCCACATACCTGCAAACACACACATACACCTACCTACCTAAAGGAGGTCATTAAGAATTTTATAGTTAGACCACCTGAGACTCTGTAGACTTTATTTACAATGTACTGCAAAGGTAGCTAATAGTATAGGAAAAATGAAGTGATTTGGATAACCTCGAGTGAACATAAAAGGCTCACTAATCAGGAGAATGGAATAAATTCTAAGTTGAACATTACTATCTTACAGTGTTTCAGATAATGGGAGGAGGGTTATCTAATAAATGTAGGTGTGGATATTAACCAGTGGATGATAAGCCGAAGTAGAGAGGAGCACAGGGACTGCGTCAGACCACCTGGTTTCAGATCCTCCCTCTGCTGCTAGCAAGGCGAATAATTAATTTCGGCAAGTTACTGAACCTTCCTTATCCTCAGTTCTCTCACCTCAAAAATGGAGAAAATCACAACAATAATATGTGTTCCATCGAGGACTGCCGTGAAGATCAACTGAGAAATACATGGAACACATTTAACCCAATGCTGGCCAAATAGTAAACACTCAACAAATGTTGACTATTTATTGTCTCTTTACTACCCTCAGCAAGGAAATACAGAGATTTTTTTTTTCTTGGACTAAGTGTCCCACACAGCAAGCAGCACAAGAACTGATTTATGAACTATGAGCTCTACAATAAAAAACAACAACTATCTGGCAATAGCTATTGTAATTTTCAGTGGAGAATGATTCTCAGTTGTGAAGAGTATTCATAATAATCACTTACAATCGGCCACATCTTGTGCCAAGCACTCTATAGGCATTCTCTCATTGAATTCTCACAAAAAATGTTATGAAGTAATTGGTTTTGCAAACCCAATGAAGTAACCTGAATGAAGTAAGTGAATTATTAATAACATTTTACAGAGGGGGGAATCTGAGGCTTAGAGAGGCTTAATCATAGGCTCAGTCATGGGATCCAAATTGAAAAAAATGGAGCCTAGAGCCCAGGTCTGGTTGTGGCCCAGCCTCTGAATAATTCCTATGATATTTATAAATTCAATGCAGATCAAGCAATTTGCTTCTTGGTAAAGTACAATGTTAACATTTATTTGTAATAAGAGAATCAGAAAAAAAAATATTACATTGGCAACAGACAGAATTCAAAAGTTTAATAAACTCATGTGATTAACAAAGATAATAATAGACAGGGAGAATGTTGTCAAATAGTTTCAAGAAAATGACTCAAAGTTTATGTCAAAAGATAGGTGGCTATTAAAAAATAATTTCTGAAGATCAGGTAAGTGGTAGATAGTCTAAAGTCCTTTCTAGAACAAGAGGGATTATTAATCATATTGGTAAATAAAATGACTCTCCCTTTGGTATTTAAGGGAGTAAATAGCTATTGAATTAGAAAATCAAAATAGAAGCCATTTCATAGTTGGACATAAGTATATGGGAAAATATATTTGTTTAATTTCATAAACAATCATTCCAGACTGAAATTTGAAATCTTATGCAAGGCTGCCACAGGGTGGTCAAAATCTGGAACAGCAAGCTAAAATTAAAGCACTGAGTACTGAGTAAAAATTCTTACTAAAATTAAAGTGGAAAATAAAAATTTAGGTTCTTGAAATAAAATGTTTAAATTGTGAACTTTATACTCTCTTCATTAATTAGAGCTTCAGATATTAATTTTAGCAATTAAAATGACTAAAACGTAATGATAATAATCGTAGCAGTTTGATAACTGTGATAGCAACCAAATGTTTACATCTGAATTTTAAACTCACAGATTTAGCTCTGATTTATTTTGGATCAGTGTTGTGTTTGTTTCTGCCAGTGTTTTATTCACCCATAACTTTTCCTGGCGTGTGGTATGTGCTCAGTACAACATTTTTAAATGAACAAATGATACTCAATTATTGAAATGTTACCAGAATTTGTTTTAAATATCAAAATATTATTTAAGAAACCAATATATGTGTGTGTGTGTGTGTGTGTATGTATATATATATATATATATATATATATATATATATATATATTGATATTTTTACCTGCAACTTGAATAATAGACATTGCAATTAGCAATGTTTCTTGCTTTGCTGTCCCTAATACATGCTATGTCTATTATGTTTTCTTTTTTGGTTTTTAATTTATTTTAAGTGTATCTTTATTATTGAAAGCACTAAGCTTTAGATAGAAAGAGCCACTAGGACAACGGTCTATTAAGGAGCGCAGAAGCAATTACTAGCCATCAGGATTATCTTTCACAAGGTGGATCAAACACAAATGGCATTTTCACTTGAATCTTGTGTTGTGTATTTAGCAGTGAAGTCTGACTTTGAAGTTTGCCTTAAAAGAGAAAGAAGACATGAGGGAAAGCTTTATGGGTTTCTTGGGTTCAAAAGACAGAATTAAGCTTAAGAATTTATTTGAAAGTATTCTTATTTTCCCCCCCTTTTTTGATATTTAGAGAGTTGAATCCCATCCGTCCATCTACAAAATGCTAAAGTGTACAGGAGTTATTTTCACTCAATTAAGCTGCATACTTAGCCAGGGAGTATGTTTTCTACAACTCATGAACCGTTATCTGGTGGGCTGAGCTGAAAGCAGGGTTGGTGAGCCGAGAGCAGGGTGTGCAGGTAGGATTCTCCTCTGGATAAGCTGAGGGGCAACTACAGGGATCTCCATGGCTACCTTCTGCAAAAGGTGGGTGATAGTGAGGGTCGAAGTCCATTACACTTTTGTGGTCTGCTTTATGATTTATTTCTTAATTAGCATTCCAGTTATGTCTTTATTTTTCACTCTTTTTAAACAAGGGGCTCTTTTCTGCTCTCTCCCTTTGCTAATATCTTTTTTTGAAATGTTTATTCACATTAACCAATACAATGTAACTATTGTGTTAAAAACATCAAGAGGCTCCACAAATAAAGTTTCAGCTTCATTTAGGCAATTTATACCCCAACATCTGTTTATATAGACTTCACAGCGGCTATTAACTACTTGTATACATTACGGTTGTTATATTTTTGGAATTACTCAATGTATAAAACCAAGGAAATAAGCAAATTTAAAGGTCTATTTTTAAAAAAATAAGATTTCTGTTTATCTCACTTTAGTTTTTTTAAATTGAGTACATACTGAGTATCATTTGCTTTTCATGCAAAACAACACACAATTTGAAGAAATTATTAAAGATTTTGGTGTAAATTTTACTAGTTTTGGGTATGTTTATGATTAAGCATGTCAACATAGTTTAACATATATATATATATAAGGAAAATATATCACATGGCATAATGTTAAAATAGTTCTCTGCCGATACCCCGTTGTCATTTTTTATTTATTTTACTTTTTTATTTTTTATATATATATTTATTGATTTCAGAGAGGAAAAGAGAGAGAGATAGAAACATCAATGATGAAAGAGAATCATCGATCCGCTGCCTCTTGCACGCCTCCTACTGGGGATCAAGCCCACAACCCGGGCATGTGCCCTTGACTGGAATCAAACCCGGAATCCCTCAGTCCACAGGCACACGTGCTATCCACTGAGCCAAACCAGCTAGGGCCTATATTCTTTATATCTATACATCCCTGTGCTTAATTGCAGGGCTAGTAACATGTATGCTTTCCTAATCTTAAACTAAAACAGCTATTTAGCCCTTTTTAAAACACATGGATTTGTTCTCCAAACCTCCCCATATATATAATTGATCTATTTCTTACCCTCAAAGAATAAAATAAATACCCTAAAATAATCGTTTTAATAAAGGATAAGTTTATGCTCTTACCTCATTTAAAGTTAATGTGAAGGCACTAGAACCCAGAGTAAAGATATATGAAGGTGTACTACATCAATATAAAAATTGTATAATAATTCAGGAGAAATGGACCTACCACACAAAGAATAGTTATTGATTAATATTTCTACCAAAATCCTCAGGGATAGCCATTTTTTCAGAAAGGAGCAGGAGTGCTCTGATGAACATAGGGAAACCCATGAAAAGCTTTTTTTTTTTTTTTGGCCTGTTTTTCAGTTTCATGTAAATGATTATAGTAACAGAGCTGTAGTGCAGACACGTGTGGTCACTGGGATGTTAATACGATGAAGCTTAAAACACATACCATAAAATTCCTCCGGTAATGAA
The DNA here is from genome assembly GCF_964212035.1 of Myotis nattereri. Taxonomy (NCBI): domain Eukaryota; kingdom Metazoa; phylum Chordata; class Mammalia; order Chiroptera; family Vespertilionidae; genus Myotis; species Myotis nattereri. Next base: position 173,661,199 of record NC_138076.1, read on the forward strand.
TGTTTTCTTTATTGAAATCGATCACGTAGCCATTGAAGGACCAGACGAATGTGAGGTCCAGGGCAGGATCAAAGGAAGCAGCACACTGCATGGTGGCATTTTCTCCAACAGTGACATCAGCGTTAAGCGGGGCCAATATAATTCGCGTGGGATCTGGACATTTAAAACAAAGGAGTAACGCACAATTCAAGAAATTGGCTACATTAAAAGAATGAAAATCAATATATTTTGATTGCTCTGTGCAAAGGAATATGATGTTTTCAAATTCAAATTCCAAAAACAATTTCACTAAGAGACTTGGCCAAAGGCTTTTCAAATGGAAACTCAGCAGTAGGTGGACTTCCTTAGAAGCTTAGTGGTGAGCCACGTCGTATCGTACATTAGAAACGCATCAATGTCAAACTAAAAAAACCCGCAATTTTAATTAAATGCTTCCTTACCTGTGATAACAAGAGTCCCAGTGCTATTAGCCTTCCCTCTATTATTTTCTGCAAAGCATGTATAGATGCCACCATCACTCCTTGTAATGTTATTGATTTCCAAGCTGCCATCTTCCCAAATGAGGGTTCTATTGAAATGAAAATAATATGTAATTCATAAAATTAATTTCATGAAATACTTTATTTTTGTCTTAGATTCCAGACACTAGTATCATTAATTTAGTATATTTTACACAAATTCGTTGACAGTGAGATTTTTATTTTCTTTAAAAACATTTTTAAAATTTATTTATTTGAGAGATAAAGAAGCATTGATTAGTTGTTCCACTTATTTATACATTCATCGGTTTCTTCTTCAGTCCTGGCCTGAGCTTGAACCCTCACCCTTGGTGTATCAGGACATTGCTCTGATCAGCAGAGTGACCCAGCTAGGGCTGACAGTGAGACTTTAAAAGAGGAAACATTCTAGCCTTTGTTTATAACATTCTTTCTTGGCATTGAGTGTTGTTTTAGAAAGCCATCTTCATCTTTTTCTTGGACTATTACATTCATTGCTAACTGGCTTCCTGCTTTTACCCTTGCCCACCCATAGTCCCTTTTCCTTGAGTCATCCAGACATCCTATATAATGAAGAGGTGATATGCAAATTGACCATCATGCCCTCACACACAAGATGGACACCCCCATGTGGTCACAGGATGGCCACACCCATGCGGTCACAGGATGGCCACGCCCATGTCCTCACAAGATGGCTGCACCCATGTGGTCACAAGATGGCTGCACCCATGTCCTCACAAGATGGCTGCACCCATGTGGTCACAAGATGGCCAGCAGGGGAGGGAAGTTGGGGGTAACTGGACCAGCAGGAGAGGGCAGTTGTGGGGGACCAGGCCTTCAGGGGAGGGCAGTTGGAAGCAACTGGGCCTGCAGCGGAGGGCAGTTGGGGTGACTGGGCCGGGAGGGGAGGGCAGTTGTGGGCGATCAGGCTGGCAGGGGAGTGTTTAGGGAGTGATCAGGCAGCCAGGCGAGAGATTAGGAGCCAGCAGTCCCGGATTGTGAGAGGGATGTCCGACTTCTGGTTTTGGCCCAATCCCATAGGGGTCAGGGTCCCAGACTGGAGAGGGTGCAGGCTGGGCTGAGTGATCTTCTCCCCCGCGCCCCCCCCCCCCTGCACGAATTTCGTGCACTGGGCCTCTAGTGAAGACATAAATAACATAAGGCATATCATGTCACTCTTCTGCTTAGTGATGTTACTCAATAGCTTGAAACCATCCACTGACCTTGCTTCTCACATAGTGAAAACCAAAGTCCTCTGACTGCCTTTGAGATACTGGGCAATTTTACAATTTCTTCCTCACTTCCTTCAGGATTTTACACCTTCAGAAAGGTTTGCCTGATAATTCCAATTAGTATTGAATGCTTGCACACGCACATACACACCGACACAGACACACACACACAAAGTTACGCTGTCTTGTCATTCTCATCCTATCCCTCTTCCTATATTTTTTTTCTCTAATACATATTTCATCTGAGATAATTTAGGTTTACTTATTAACCTATCTTTACATTAGATGATACTATCTCTTTGTAGAAAATTTGTATCTTCTTTGTGTGGGGCCATGTCTTCAATGATAATAGTATTCATTAACTCATTAGAAAAAAAAATATTCTGTGTGTGCCAGGAACACATTAAGTGGTGAGGCACTGATCACTGAGTAGTTATTCAATCAACCTTTCTTTTGAGTGAATGAACTACATGGAGCTGAACTGACGTAAGTGGTTTTCCACATCCCACCATCAAATGACTTTTACACCTCTGTGGGACAAGCTCACACCAGTCACAGTCCTCAACGAAATGAGCCCAGGTCTTCCAGAAATGTGACCTTAAGACTTCAATTCTGACCTTGAAGTGAGGACAGACTGACATTTTCATGGCTACAGAGAAATGCAAGTATATCTTATTTTTAGGAACTTAAAAAAAGATATTCTAAAACCTCCTTTAGTAAACAGCTTCTATAACATTCATATTTAGAAAATTCTTCTTTGAACAGAATCTAAATCTATTCCCTCTGCCTGTCTGCCTCTTCCTTAGAAGCTAGGGACCAAAACAACTTATTATATATAACTGTACTATACTATTTATATATAACATATATTTATCATATAGTGCCTTGCACTTTGATTCAATATTGACTCATCTGCCACTGGATATTTACCTTCTTTAAATGTATAATTTCCAAAAACTTAATTTATCTCTGAAGCTTTGCAAAACACGTGCCAACAATCCTTCATATATTTCATTTTAAGGGCCAAACTTGATAAACGAAAAAATACTATATATCTACCTTACTAATAAAAACCTCTGATAAGATTTTCCACCAATAATATATTCCAGGATTTCATTTCCTTTCTTTAACTATCCAGTACCAACTTAAGTTCATGACAGAGTATGTGCTTTCTGCTTCGTGAAGGAGAAACATAGTAACAAAATAATGTAATCCTAAGAGTAATTTCTTGATACTGTGGAAGCTTTGACAGCATGCCTCTAAATTGTCCACCTATAAGGAGTGTAATTGATCCACTGCTCCAGATGCCACACTCAGAAACTATCAGTGTGTTTGAGCCAAGCCCACACTGTCCACAGGCAGCTCTCAGTCAGTGACTGAGCCCAGGAGGGGTTTTAAGGCAGCCCAGTTCCTTGAAGGTACCAGGCTCCTGTGATGGGCATTTTTAGCTGGACAACTTACCATATGGCTATACCAAACTCCCCTTGATCTACACTGAAGCCCAAGTCATTCGCACCCAGATTTCCCTCCTTCCTTCTCTCCTTCATCTGGAGTAAGATCTGCGTCTGGTCATCCACCTGCTGTCCTCTCTGTTTTCTTTGCTCTTCATTGCCATTAATAAATCTCTTTCATGATTAATCCTGTGTTGGTACCTGCTTTCCATAGTTCCATAGTATCACAGTACCAACAATATCATGCCACACTTCTTTCTGACTAGGCTCTAGTGTAAATCCTTAGCCAATTTTCACCCCACTTCCATTTAATTATTTGCCAAGGAAGTCAATAAAAATTATAGTTAGGTCGCAATGGAGACAACAGCGACAATTATTCTTTTTAGAATCACACTGATAGTGTTAGTTTTCTCATGTATGTTAGCTCTCAATTGATCTTTATCATCTTTAAAATGTATACTTCCTTGTATCACTGATTTCACCTATACTTTCAGGCAGTTCTTCCATGGCATTGAAATTAATTTTTAGTAAGAATATGTAGGGAGCTTGATTTTTTTTTTGTAATAATGGTCTTTATTCTTTTTTTAAAAAAAAAATATATATGTTTTCATTTATTTCAGAGAGAGGGAGGGAGAAGGAGAAAGAGATGGAAACATCATGATGAGAGAGAATCATCCATTAACTGCTTCCCGCAGGCCCTCTACTGGGGATCAAGCTTACAACCGGGCATGTACCCTGACCAGGAATCAAATCATGACCTCCTGGTTTATGGGTTGACACTCTCACTGCTCCACACTGGCCAGGAAGATGGTCTTTATTCTTAAATCAATATAGATTAAACTCCTAGGATCTTATTCTTATTTTCAGGCAATATGATATAGACAAGTAGTCAGACAAGCTAGGAACTATCTGGTCTTTAATAAATTACTCACTAACCATCACAAAAAATTACTCAGAATAATCTCAATCTTATTTAGTAATATTTAAAGTATACTGACTCTGGAGTAGAAAGAATTTTGGAGATATTCTCCAACAATGGCTCAGACAAAGATCTCTTTATAGCTAACAGCCATCTATCAGATATAAATGGACAATTACAAATAATTTCTGTTGGCAAATTTATATGATTTTAGCCCAAAATAAAATCATACAACTGAGAACTTAATTATAACTTATCAAGACTTATGTCTCCTCTCTACTGATTGCAAATATTGCATAAATCATTTTACAAGCCACTAACCAGGAAGAGAAATAAATTTGTAATGTAGAACCACTTTTTATAACTATATTAATCAGAATGAAATTATAATTATCCTTAATGAGTTATTCAGTTACTTGCTGAATATTTTTCAACAGAAATATTTATTTCTCTAAAAATAATTAGTTTAACTTTTCTTTATACATACTATTTTATAACTTTCAAATCTATATTTACATCAAATACTATGTTGATTATAAAGTGATTATTAATGGATTAAAGTAGTGAACAAAATTGGACTTATAGATCCTTTCCTTAAAAAGTAATACAATCTGATTCAAAGACTTTAAACATATTATGATAGGAGAAAAACAAATCCATGAGACACGGTTCAGAGAAATCCTTGGCTGGAGAGGCCTATAATATTGGTGCTCATTAGAACTGAAGCCAAGGTTTTTAAATTGAAAGCTAATGTTTCAGCAGCAAATTGAACAAATTGATTCTTCCTTTAACATTAATTCTTCCAATATCATTTCATTAAATTCTTCATAACTCTTAGACGTATTAACTATAAAAGTGAACGTGTTCAAGGAAGCAAGTGCTATCCCTACACTATCCTTTTTTCCCACCCACCTCTGTCCCCCACATAGCCATTCTTGTGATCATCCTAATACGAGGACGATGTTAGCATATGACCATTCATATCACTGTGACACGAGTTTACGTTTTCCAGTTTGGAGATTATCCATGTATTTTCAAAAGTTCACTTTAACCTTCCCAGGCTTTAGATACCTCAACATAGAGATAATAACGCGCATCTTACTTTATTGGATGATTCTGAAGTAGATTTATCTTATATACTTGGCCAGAATGCTCTTTAAAAAGGCAAAATATGTTTTTCCTTCCTTATTTAAGCCTTTAGTCAGATTTTCATTACTCGTAGATGAAGCCCAAACCCCTTAGCATAGAAACATTGTTATTGATGATCTGGCTTACTATATCTCATCTCTTAAAACTCTTCTCTATTTTCTTCTAAAGACAAGCCATAATGATTTTAGTTCCTGCGTTTCTTACATATCCTATACTCTCTGCTTCAGGGCCTTTGCACATATTACTCTCACTGCCTGGCATGTTTTCCGATCCCCCAACTTCACATCTCATTCCTCTTATTTTTCATCCTGTCTCCTCCCCAGTCTTTTGTACTCACTATAACCATAGCTTCTTCTTGGAACCTTACGGAAAGTATTCAGTGTGACTTTTATATAAATAATCTATGCAAGTCACATGATTTTTATATTATCCCAAAGCCACCAAGACATTGGTAGATAATCTATGTGTGAGGAAGATGAGAAGTTCCTGTTCACTTAAAAAGATGGGAAGAAGTGATTAGTACTTTGAGGTCATTTTTTCATTTCCTTACTGGTATAGTTATTAGGCTAATGGCATAAAATTAAATAAAATGTGAATGGATATAGATGCCCTTATGAGGAGAAAAATAAGTTAAAGAGATCCTATTTTATATCTTATTGTTCATTATTTCTGTGGCCTTGGACAATTTACCAAGAATCTGAGTTTCGGTGTTCTAAATTCCCTTATAAATTAATTATAGAAGCCTAAAAATTAAATCCTGATTATCATAGACACTGACAGCATTGGGTAAGAACTTTATTCATCTTAGAACTAGAATATCTTCTGCAAAGAAAAGTTGGAACAAACCACATTTACATTATTTATATGAAAACAAATCCTCTGTAAAATAAATTTTCCCAAATAGTGAATTCTAGTTGGATTTCCAGTTTCTGGACTAACCTGCTGCCATTGACAAGCCACTCTGTCCCTTTACTCCACGAAAATTTTGGTTTGGGTGCAGCTTTGGGTTTGCATTCAATTATAACCCTTCCGCCTTTTGCAGCCAGGATCTTCTTCTTCATAGGATTCATTTCAAAAGTTGGAGCCAAAGCTAAAAGAAAGTAAGTTATTATTTTTCTCTTTCATTAAAAAAATTTCTGGTATTCATCTTTTGTTTTGAGTATTAATCAACAGAAAAGATTAATTTCACCAAATATTATCAGCTATGACCAATACAAATTTTGTACTTAATGCCAATACCTTTTTCTTTTATTTAATAATTTTATTGAAGTATATTTAACTTATCATAAAATCCACCAATTTTAAATATATAATTCTTGGTGACTGGATTATTATAAGCATTAGTTACAATCAAATGCTATATACATATTTACCTTGAAGGTAACATCTAATTCAATTGTTTTGACTGAATTGCACAAGAAAAGTGGAGTAAAAGACTGGAGAAAATTGAGCACCATCATTAATGATGACCTATGGTCATAATCAATACTCTCAACCACACTGTGAATGAACTGTCCCTCCTTTACAAAGGAGAGAAGTGATAGCTATTAAAATTACATCATTTGCTGAAGGTATCACAGGCAGCACGTACCAGGTAGGATTCACATTAGAAGCTAGTTCCTTGTGATTTGCAAACATGCTTTTTTCACTAAGCAATATAACTCCTCCCTCCTTGAACAAACATGTATTGAACGCCAACTGAGTGCAGGTACTATGAGACGGTAAAAGAAACAGAGAGAGCCCTGCCTTCTGGGGAATCCAATTAAGGTCATGATTCACCTGTAGTTAACCTTTACCTCCATGTACAGAAAAATAATTAGGAAAAGAAGATATAGAGTTTCATAAAAGGTTACTCCATTGATGGCATGCTCTAACTTGCTTTAGGGTCCCCACATTTAGCTCATTTCTCAACCTCCTTGTTTATTAGCAGACTCTAGGGCAGCGGTTATCAACCTGTGGATCGCGACCCATTTGGGGGTCGAACGACCCCTTCATAGGGGTCGCCTAAGATCGTCGGAAAACACATATATAATTACATATTGTTTTTGTGATTGATCACTATGCTTTAATTATGTTCAATTTGTAACAATGAAAATACATCCCGCCTATCAGATATTTACATTATGATTCATAACAGTAGCAAAATTACAGTGATGAAGTAGCAACGGAAATAATTTTATGGTTGGGGGTCACCACAACATGAGGAACTGTATTAAAGGGTCGCAGCATTAGGAAGGCTGAGAACCATTGCTCCATTCATCAATTTCCACACATTCTAATCATCTGTAACTATGTCCTTCCTGGAGCATTTTTTAGGCCTAGGTATATCTTTTTAATTTTTGATTTATTGATTGATTTTAGAGAGAGAGGAGGGGAGGAGAGAGAGAGGGAAATAGAGATTGATTTGTTGTTCCACTTATTTATGTATTCAGTGGTTGAATCTTTTGTGTGCCCTGACTGAGAATCAGACCTGCAACTTGGTGTCCTGGGACAAAACTCTAACCAACTGAGGTACCCGGCCAGGGTCAGGCCTGCTTATCTTTATCCAGGTCTTGACTCTTCATCTTCTAGTCCTGTGACTCTCAATTTTGTCTGTTCATCAAAATTATCTGAAGACCTTGACAAAATACAGATTTAGTATTTTGGGGTGAGCCTGAGATTTGGCACTACTAACATGCTCCCAGGTGTTGCTACTGCTCTGGCTGCTTTTTACAGCAACAATTTAGGCTATCCCATTCTTTCCTTAGTCTGAGTTTTGATAACTGACAGATTAAAAAGTAACCAGCCAACTACTGCTAAACACCTATCTCAGTGTGTGGTATGGGCTTAGTAAACATTGTGGGTGATATATTACTTGTAAAATATGGGACAAAATTTAAAATGATTATATATATATATTTAAATATATTTTATTAATTTTTTACAGAGAAGAAGGGAGAGGGAGAATTAGAAACATCGATGAGAGAGAAACATCAATCAGCTGCCTCCTGCACACTCCTGTGTCTGCAACCAAGGTACATGCCCTTGACCGGAATTGAACCTGGGACCCTTGAGTCCATAGGCCGACGCTCTATCCACTGAGCCAAACCGGTGAGGGCTAAAATGATTATATTTTAGAAGACTAAATGTATCTAGAAAATGATCATTTTTCTTGAATAGATTCAGTTTTAATGAAATGATTGATTTGGCATCGTTATTAAAGTAACTTTATACTCATCTAATATTTTAATTTCTAGGTACAGGATCTAGAGTATGTTCCCATATATTTTAATAGTGGGACGGAATAAGGGAACATTTTTCCCAATTAAGAAGAAGGCATGTTTGTGTGTGTGTGTGTGTGTGTGTGTGTGTGTCCTTTTTGTTCTTTACTGGGCCTACTAAAAAAAAGGGGAGAGTGGATGGGAAAAGATCAAGCAATGAATTTGTATGCATATATGCATAACCCGTGGACACAGCCAATGGGGTGGTGAGGGCCTGGGCAGGGGTAGAAGCAGGATGGGAAAGGGCTAGAAGAGGTTAATGGGGGGAAAAGGAGGATCTATATAATACTTTCAACAATAAAGATTAAAAGGAAAAAATATATATATATTTAAAAAGGAGAAAAAAATAGTATCTGGTATAGAGTAAGTATTCAACAAATATTTGGTGAATGAATAATGACTTTAAACAACTCAAGAAAGGTTCCTAAAGGTAATAGACAAATATATATTGAGACTAATATAAAAATGCCCAGGAACATCGCTCTTAGGCTGAAAATGCTGTTTGCTTAGTTACTAAATTAATAGTCATTAAATGGTTGACCAATCTAATGTTTTAATATGGAGAGATCTTCAGCCTGAACTGTTGAATATTCATATTCTTTTGTAATGCATTAGGATAAACAAGAAATTTTAACAGAAAATATAAATTTCATATTTGGAAAAAAATGTAAATTCACCTCATATGTTCTCCAAGAGTCAAATGGTTTTTTGCCCTCCAAGCCAAAATAATGTGGTATGAAGCTGAAGCCTGGACATTTGCTTGATACCCAAATGAACTAGATCAAATATATTAACCAAAATGTTTTGACTTTGTGCGAGAAGAAACGGAATATGATCCTCAATATTATAATAAGTAGAAGGGAAAGTTAAAATTAAGACCTCCATTTTTTAAAAAGGTCATCTATTTTTAATACTTCCTTACAGTTCTGTAACTCCTATTCGTAGTATTTTAGTGTCACTAAATTTGTAGTGATAGCAATGTTTTAAAGATTTCCCTTGGTGTAGCAAGAATAAAGTATCAGGGCAAATTAAAAAAAAAATGAATATAGGGCACAAGTAAGGGGATTGTTTTTGGACAGGAGAAGACAGACCTGTCTTTCTCTGGATGAAGAGATGAAAGGGCAAGGATAGTAAAGATGTAGATAGTTTTGAACGAGGGATGGGAAATTGAAATATTCTATTTCAAAGGGTTTCGATTTTCATGGAGAAGTAAGAAGGCATTATGAAAGTAGAAGTCAGCAAGGGACAAGGAGCTTGAAAAATGTCCTGAGGGTCTTGCGTAGCAATTGTAGGGCATGGGACCCAGGGACTGATACAGCAAGCAAGTGCTCAAGACTCCTCCTCTGAGGCTGGGCCATGTGCCTTGTGAAAGCACGATCCTCACTATGTGATTGCCAGGTAGCTATTTAGCTGCCCAGATATAGGAGTGAACAATTCTTGTAAAAATTGGCATGTGTAAGGTTTCCCTTACCATTCACAACATTTTATTAAACTATTATGCTCCATGTTGCCTTAGATTCATTTACTGTTCTTTAATGAAAGGAAGAAAAAATAATAATATCCTTGTCCAAACCACATTTTCAACGTTTTTAACCTAATAATGCCAGAATATGAAGTGAAATCAAGTATGACCTGCAGACACCCTCTGGTCACTTTTTAATGAATCACTTTCTTGCTGAATGTTAACAGGAACCAGAAACGATACCCACCTAAGATCTTCAACTCTGCATTTGCATAAATAGCTCCGTACGTGTTCTCAGCTATGCACTGGTACATGCCAGCATTTTCGAACGTCACGTCATACAGTCTCAATTCTCCTTTATGATACTGATGATACTGAAAGACACACAAAGGAGAAACATTTCCTCAATAAACTTCAACAGAAACGCTTTCATTTAGAAATGGGCTTGGATGTCTTTCTATTTAAGTACATTATTCTGCCCCACTATGAACTAAGCCAAGGGAAGTGGGATGTCCATGGGGAACTCAAACCCACTTACCATGCTCAGTGGCTCCTATTTTATTCCTCCTGCCGAGCTGAGAGCCCGCCTTCCCGCTCCCAGCCCAGCTGGGAGGCAACCGTGGGAAGGGAGAGAAGGACACCACGCTGCCCCTTGCACCCAGGGCTAAAAATAGGGCTTTGCTCTTACCTCTGTTCCTGTGGGTCAGGAAAACAGTGGCAAGAAAAAGAGGACAATATCATGGAGTGGAGACAGATGAGTAAAAAGAGGGGTGAAAGTGGAACAAAGGGAAAAAATAAGGAGAGAAAGAGAAGGTAGACATAAGATTGCAGAAAGTTGTTTACGCTGAAAGAAGATAATTCATGTTCACTTTCTTGCTTGTTTTTTTCAATGAAACATTTTTTATTAAAGGTCCCATGTCTCCTTACTCTATTGACTCTCCTGACATATTTATCCCAGGACCACCAGGAGCATCACCTAAATATGGACCCAAGAACCACGCAGTACTTGCACATACATACCACATATCCATTTTTCAGCCATCGGATAGTAGGAATGGGCTTCCCTGTGGCCACACAAGGCCAGTAGAGGTCACTGCCTATATCCACCTCTGTGTCATTGATATGCTCTACCCATTCAGGAAATGCTAAAAAATAAAGAACAAAAAATAAAATAAAATAAAAAATAAAGAACAGTGTAAACGTCAAATGTAATTCTCAACATTCATCATAATCTTCAGTATGAATAATGCTTTTAGTTGACCTTCATTGCATCAGCTATGTGTGTGTCATAAAATCAATGTGAGAGCCATTGAAAGTGAATTCCATAGGTCTGCAGGTAAATTTTAACCTATGTTATTATAGCAGGAGTTAACTATAATTCAATTTGTAATTACTTTTCTATTTGTGAACCATGTTATATTAGAAAGCTAATGCATGGATAGCAGTAATTTATATTTATAACATAAATCTTTCAAAATGACAAAGTTTTAAAGAATTATGTCTTAATGATGACACTATCTCTTCCTTTTTAGGATAGAGTCATTTTCCCCCACTCCTTCAGATATATACTATCTTTCTTTTTATGTAATTTTGGCTAGTATCCACAGTAACTTGACTTGTTCACTAAAATAACCTTTAGATGTTATAAACTACATACAGTAGCTATAAATGGTGAAATCTATGCTTGAGAGAAATTGATCTTAGCCTTGTTAGCTGATCCGATCTATTGAGAGCTTAAAAATGCTAGGAATGTCCCCCCAAAAAAATAATATTTATAGAGAGCAAACAAATAACCTGATAATCTTTTTTAGTATTTAAGTTTTTTAAGTAGTCCAAATAGATGTAAGTAAATAAATTAATGTAAAATAAAGAAGGAGAGAACCCTAGGAAAGTATTTTATTTAATTTTCTTTGAAAATAACTTTAATTATATTCATTTTATGACCAAATCAATAAACATATCTTTTATAAAGTACTTAATGTGTATAAATAACAAAGGACCTAAAACTTTTAAAAATTTTTTCACCTAAGGATATGTTTCCATTGATTTTTAGAGAGAGAGGAAGAGAAGGAAAGAGAGAGAGAGAGAAAGAGAAAGAGGGAGAAATATCAATATTGCTTGCCTCTTGTATGCACCTGGACAGGGGATTAAACCTGTAACCTTTTAGTGTACAGGATGATTCTCCAACCAACTGAGCCACCCGGCCAGGATGAGACATAAGACATTTTTATGATCTCACTGAACTCCATCAACATTACGTGTATATATGTCTACATATGTATTTTTATAGTACATCCTATATAATAACAGCCTAATATGCTAAGTGCCCAGTCATTCAGTTGACCATTCAACCAATCAAGGAGTAATATGCTAATGAGAGGCTAAGGCCACCAACTGCTGGCTATGACATACACTGACCACCAGGGGTCAGATAGTTGACTGGTCGACCAGTCGCTATGATGCACACTGACCACCAGGGGGAAGATGCTCAACTCAGGAGCTGCCCCCTGGTGGCCAGTGCAGGAGTACTGCTTAGCCAGAAGCCCTGAGCTGGGATCATGGCTGGCAAGCACAGAAGCGGTGGCAGGAGCCTCTCCTGCCTCTGCAGTGGTGCTAAGGATTTCTGACTGACAGCTTAGGCCCGCTCCCTGTGGGGAGCGGGTCTAAGCCATCAGTCAGACATCCCTCAAGGGCTCCCGGACTGCAAGAGGGTGCAGGCCAGGCTGAGGGACCACCCCCCCCCCCTGAGTGCATGAATTCCGTGCACCGGGCCTTTAGTATAATATAATTTAGTATGTGTTTTGCTTATAATTATGTTTTACCTGTAACATATGGAGATTATTTTAAAATAAATATTCATAATATGTTATACTAATTGATAGAGATTTTATTCTCTATATAATATTAGTAATAGATAAAACAGGAATAGCAGCACCATTCCTGCCTTAGCCTCACATGACAGAGATGTCATATTAAAAAGTGAGAAGAATAAATAATTGAATCAGCTTGTTGCATCCTATATAAGATTTTATTATGCACTCCTCTGCTTGCTTGTTAAGATCAAAAGATAAAACTCTGCATGCCTCATTAGTTCAGAGAAATAGCAGTTTCCTTAAATTACCACCTATAAATATCTGCTCTGTCACCTTGATTATTCTAAGAATTTACATATTAGACAGTTAAAAACTCTACTCCATTGAGAATCTGGAGGGTAGATTTCTTTTTTTTTTTTTTTTTTTTTTTAAATATATTTTATTGATTTTTTACAGAGAGGAAGGGAGAGAGAGAGAGAGTTAGAAACATCGATGAGAGAGAAACATCGATCAGCTGCCTCCTGCACATCTCCCACTGGGGATATGCCCGCAACCCAGGTACATGCCCCTGACCGGAATCGAACCCGGGACCCTTCAGTCCGCAGGCCGACGCTCCATCCACTGAGCCAAACCGGTTTCGGCAAGATTTCTTAATATGTTGAATTAAGACCAATCTATAAGCGCTAGAAACCAGACAGAGAGTGGCAGCTATATTTACAAATATGTAAGAGTTCTAAGCAGGATTTTTCTCCCCTCAGTAGGTCACCCATGTATATTTGATGTGTATCAAATGAGTTTTGTTGGGGTATTAAATATACAAGTTTGGAGGGCAGAGAAAATGTCTGGGTCAGAGTTTTGTGACTGAAATAATAAAAGAGGTTCAAAGATCAAATCCCCCTTGCTCCAATATTAGAAGGGCACGAGTTTGGAGGAGGAGAGTGGCATAGGAGGACATTAACAAAGTGGGGTTCCAGAACAGAAGCCTAGAAAGTGAATCATGGAAGAGGGAGGGATCGACTATGGAAACTGCTGTTGTTCAATCAGGAAAGATATAACTGAGAACTGACCATCAGCTTTGGCAAAAAATCGATGTCATTGGTGATCATAAAAGCAAAGGTTTTAGTGGAAAGGTGGGGATAAAAATCAAATCAGAGTGTATTTAAGAGAGAAAAAAATGGAGGCAGCATTTTTAAAGAGTATCCACAATTCTGTCACAATTTTTATTACTTTTTTTAGGGGAGACAACAAGAAAAAAATGGGGTGGTAGCCAGAGGTAAAATGAAGACTTTAAAGAAGGAAGAAACAAGAGCCACTAGTTGAATAATCTAGTAAAGAGAAAAAAACTTCTTATGCTGTAAGGAGGAGGGATGTCTGGGACAATAACCTTAAATAAGTAAGAGGGGTAGAATCTGTACACAAATGGAGGTGTTGGTGTTGGCCTCAGATAGCAACTGAATTTATAATAATAAGAGATATGGGTAGAGATGCAGGTATTGGGTAGATGTGGATGGGAGAATGTAGAAGTTCTAATTAAATTACTTCCATTTTCTCTATAAGATAGGAAGCCAAGATACAGGTTTGAAGGAAGTAATGAAGGCATGAAATGTTTATCTAAGAGAGTGGGCAAGTAAGTGGACCTGGGAAATGTAGTATAATTGCCGGGTAACACTAGGATTCACTTAAAGTTAGTGATGCATCATTTACAACGAATTAACCAACATGAAGTGTTTATCTCAAGGCAAATTCAAGTTCCTGGCTCCAGGCACTGAGAGGCAGAGAGCTCAATTTTTCCAGGGTTAGCCTCTGCAAAGCTAATAGACAAAGTAGAGAGATGAGTGAGCTGAGAGGGTTTACAGGGGAATGATACTGATGGATCACACATATAGTATATGCGACTTAATTAGACATAATTAATGCGACTAATTAGACATAACAAATATTTCATGATTTTGCATCATGTAGTATACTTCACTGTTATTAAATTATTAATCACTATGTACTACTAGTTTTTTAAGTATGAAAATGACTGTAAATTTATAAAAAAATTAAAACAATATATCTACCTTGAACATAAATTCTTGCCTGGTGTCTGTCCTTCCCTTTAATATTCTCAGCCTCACATTCATAAGTGCCTTCATCTTCGAGCTGGATGTTGAAGATCTTCAGGACGGCCCCAGAGGTGCTGATCTCAGCAGTGCTGGGCATGGGTTCCAGGACCTTTCGCCACCGGATGTCAGGAACAGGGCTTTAAGTAGGAGATGCAAGAGTTAAGTCCATGATGCTTAGGAGGCAAACTTATATTTATGTTGATAGCTAAACATTTACATCATTTATTTTTTTTTAAAAAGCACAAAGTTAATGTATTTATATATACATTAATGAAAAATGTACATACTTACTTGCCAAGGGCAAAACACTCCAAAGTCACATTTTGGCCCATCAATGCATATATGTCCTTGAACTGAACTACAATATCAGCAGGATATGGTTTTGTTGTCCCTAATATTAAGAAAAACAAAAACATCCATGAGTTAATAAACAAAATACTGTTTTTTTAACACTATAATTCTTTTTTTATGGTATTAGAATTAATTCAATATAAATGGCTTTTCTCTGCACAGGTTTTGAAAAATATCTGATCAGTCACAATGTGCAGATTTATTTTTATTCATATTATGTATACTAGAGGCGCAGTGCATGAAATTCATACACAGGGTGGGGGTGGGGGAGGGCTGTCCCTCAACCCAGCCTGCATCCTCTCCAATTGGACATCCCTGTCACAATCCAGGACAGCTGGCTCCTAACTGCTTGCCTGCCTGCCTGCCTGATTGCCCCTAACCACTTCTGCCTGCCAGTCTGATTACCCCCAACAGCTCCCCTGCTGGCCTGATTGACACCTAACTGCTCCCCTGCTGGCCTGATTAACACCTAACTGCTCCCCTGCTGGCCCGATCGTCCCAACTGCCCTCCCCTGACAGCCATCTTGTGACAGCCATCTTGTGATGATGTCGCATGAGGGCTTCATGCGAGGGCATTGCACAAGGGCGAGACACCACGTAGGCTTTTATTATATAGGATAGTAATAAGCTTGTCAAGCATTTTCTATCGTATTGGCTCATCTGACAGTAAATCAATCTGATACAACTCACTAAAAAAATTTCAAGAATTCTTTAGGTTGCATCAAATATACATGTCAAACATTGTGCTAGGTGCTACATGGGGCTTAGGAAGAAAAGGAAAGAAGAAAGAAAATAAGGGAGAAGGGAAAAGGAAGAAAGGAAAAAAGGGAAGAGAGAAAAAGGGAGAAGTAAGTGTCCATGCAGAATAAGGCAAAGGGAAAATAGTTGAAAAGAGGGAAGAGAAGAGGGGGAAAAAAGGAAAGAAAGTGTCTATTCAGACATCACTGTGCTCATAAATATAGGTACATTAACTAATTTATGTAATGTATCAGTCCTAAAAGATGTACTATTCCCTTGCTGGGGAAGAAATAGGCTCAGAAAGGCAAAGTACATTGTTTAGGATCACATGTCAGTATGTGTGACCCATACTAAAGGCCCGGTACACAAAATTCGTGTGTGTGGGGGGGGGTGTCCCTCAGCCCAGCCTGCACCCTCAGCCCAGCCTGCACCCTCTCCAATCTGGGACCCCACAGGGATCGGGCCTAAACCGGCAGTTGAACATCCCTCTCACAATCCGGGACTGCTGGCTCCTAACCACTCTGCCTGCCAGCCTGATAGCTCCCTAACTGCTCCTGTGCCAGCCTGGTAGACAACTGCCTTCGCCTGCGGGGCTGAGTGGACTGGGAGACTGAGGCTGGATGAGGCCGGATGCGGCGGGGACTTGGTGAGGCAGGACTGAGGGGATTGGGGGACTCCATTGGATGAGGTGGGGCTGAGGGCACTGAGTGCCACCATCTTGTGGCTGTGGGCACTGCCATCTTGTGAGGGCATGACAGCCAATTAGCATATTCCCTCTTTATTAGATAGGATGATGCTAAGGAGAAAAAGAAATACACAATCACCTGAAATATAAGCCAAAATGGAAATAAATGATCTAAAAAATGTAGCAGCCAAGAAAGATAATTGGAAGTGGGTATGGGAATTTCAGGTAAGGAAGGCATTTGAACTGGACTAGTCCAGGTTGAGGAAATAGCATATTATGACAAAGTTGCAGATGTATGCAGGGCATTAAAAAAGAAAAGGTCTAGCAATTCAAATTATGTTGAAGTATATGTAGTAAAAGATGATCTTGAATGCCAACCTAGAAGGCTTTTAACTGTGATATTAAATCTTTTGATACTACCGATGGGTTTTGGTATGAGAATTAATAAAAATCTTACCTTTGGTTTAGGTCAGTGGTCGGCAAACTCATTAGTCAACAGAGCCAAATATCAACAGTACAATGACTGAAATTTCTTTTGAGAGCCAAATTTTTTAAACTTAAACTATATAGGTAGGTACATTGTTATTAACTTAATTAGGGTACTCCTAAGGCTTAGGAAGAGCCACACTCAAGGGGCCAAAGTGCCGGGGTCCAGCCCCGGGGACCCAGGGGTTCCCAAAGGTGTGGACGGAGTCAGCGAAAAATGTTTTACACGGAGACAGCCTTCAGAACTCTCTAGCTCTCTTTAATCTCTGTGGATCTTCCTGTGCCTGGCTGAGGCCACAGAGAAAGATCCCAAGGCAAGCTGGCCTTTATTTTATAGTGAGAGGTAAAGAAGGTAGTGGTTTCCATAGTTACACAGTTCTTGTGAGTTTCACTTGTTTTGGCCACTTCCTGCACTTCCCTCAGCCCATTAGCTTCCCAGATAAGATCTAGAGAGCCTCATAAGGTCAAGCCTAATTATGCTAAGAGGACTGTGCCCTCTAAGCTGGGAATTGTTTGTGACTGCTCACAGGTCAGTCCAAGGCTTAACCCTATATCAGCTCCCCACACCAAAGAGCCTCATGTGGCTTGAGAGCCGCAGTTTGCCGACCACTGGTTTAGGTAGGAGACCTTGTTGGTAGTTTTTAAGGATAGAGAGGAGAAATACAGAATAGAGTCAGAGATCTAAGGAAGATTGTTTCATAAATTTAAAAAGAAGCCCTGACTGGTTTGGCTCGGTGGATAGGGCGTCGGCCTGCAGACTCAAGGGTCCCAGGTTCGATTCCAGTCAAGGGCATGTACCTGGGTTGCGGGCACATCCCCAGTAGGGGGTGTGCAGGAGGCAGCTGATTGATGTTTCTCTCTCATTGATGTTTCTAACTCTCTATCCCTCTCCCTTCCTCTCTGTAAAAAATCAATAAAATATATTAAAAAGAAAAAAGACGAGGATCTGACCTAGGATAGTCACAGTGGGAACAGAAAGGGAAGAATAGATCCGAGTTACGTGTTAGAGGGAAAATCAAAAGGGGTTCGCCTGGATCAATGTTTTCTCAAGGTGTAGATTAAAAATCCACCTCATCAGAATCACCTGGGATGCTCGTTAAACCTGCAGATTCCTGGGTCGCTTCCCAGGCCTGCTGAATCAGCATCTCGGGGTTCCACATTTTCCTCAAACTTCCCAAGTGCTTACTAACTGAAAGCCACTGAACTCACTGTCCTAACGATGAGGGGAGGAAAGGAGTTGCTTTAAAATGCTACCCTGAACATACAATGGAGCCAAGATAGTCTCTTCAATAAATGGTGTTGGGAAAATTGGACAGATATATGCAAGAAAATGAAACTAGACCACCAACTTACACCATACACAAAAATAAACTCAAAATGGATAAAGGACTTAAATGTACGACAGGAAACCATAAAAATTCTAGAAGAATCCAAAGGCAACAAAATCTCAGACATATGCCGAAGCAATTTCTTTACTGATACAGCTCCTAGGGCACTTCAAACTAAAGAGAAAATGAACAAATGGGACTACATCAAAATAAAAAGCTTCTGCACAGCAAAAGAAACCATCAACAAAACAACAAGAAAACCCACTGTGTGGGAAAACATATTTGCCAATGTCATATCTGATAAGGGCCTAATCTCCAAAATCTATAGGGAACTCATACAACTTAACAAAAGGAAGATAAACAATCCAATCAAAAAATGGGCAAAGGACCTAAATAGACACCTTTCAAAAGAGGACATTCAGAAAGCCAAGAGACATATGAAAACATGCTCAAAGTCACTAATCATCCGAGAGATGCAAATCAAAACAACAATGAGGTACCATCTCACACCTGTCTGACTGGCTATCATCAACAAATCAACAAACGACAAGTGCTGGAGAGGATGTGGAGAAAAAGGAACACTTGTGCACTGCTGGTGGGAATGCAGACTGGTGCAGCCACTATGGAAGACAGTATGGAGTTTCCTTAAAAAACTGAAAATGGAACTCCCATTTGACCCTGTGATCCCACTTCTAGGAATATATCCCAAGAAACCAGAAACACCAATCAGAAAAGATATATGCACCCCTATGTTCATAGCAGCACAATTCACCATAGCTAAGATCTGGAAACAGCCTAAGTGTCCATCAGTAGATGAATGGATTAGAAAACTGTGGTACATCTACACGATGGAATACTATGCTGCTCTAAAAAGGAAGGAACTCTTACCATTTGCAACGTCATGGATGGAACTGGAGAGCATTATGCTAAGTGAAATAAGCCAGTCAATGAAGGAAAAATACCACATGATCTCACTCATTCATGGATAATAGAGACCATTATAAACTTTTGAACAATAATAGATACAGAGGCAGAGCTGCCTCAAACAGATTGTCAAACTGCAGCGGGAAGGCCGGGGAGGGTTGGGGGGCAGGAGGTAGGGGGTAAGAGATCAACTAAAGGACTTGTATGCATGCATATAAGCATAACCAATGGACATAAGACACTGGGGGATAGGGGAGGCTAGGGGACTGTCTAGGGCGGGGGGATAAAATGGACACATATGTAATACCCTTTGTAATACTTTAAGCAATAAAAAAAAATAAAATAAAATAAAATGCTACCCTGAGGTAGTAGAAATATAATGAGATTGCTAAATTTAGAAATAAGAACACCAGGAGAGGTTTAGAGGTAAGATAATAGGTGTGTTTGAAACATTGTGAGCTGAATATCCTTGAGAACCTTCTGTGTGAAAAGTCCAGGCGGTAGGTAGAATTAAAGACTCTAAACACAGGGAAAAGTTTTGGAAATGTGAATTGGGAGCACCTGCCCAGGGCAACTGTTGAAAGGTGTAAATGGGTGAGGATATCTAGAAAAAGATTAGCGAGAAATATAAGAAAGAGGAAGATCTGGTGAAGGATACTGCATAGAATTTGTCTGGGCGGCAAGTGGGAGATGAAGAGTGGAAGGAGGAAGGGAAATTGGGCAAAGAAGGGATAGTTCAAGAGAGGCTGAGGAGACCGACAGTGTCATAGTTCATACAGAATTAGGCTGAACACTTCCTTTGGATTAGCAAATAGGAAGTTATTTTGATTACTCAAGATTGTTGGCACTGAATACAAAAGAATACACAGAGAGAAAGGAATGGAGGAGAGTTTGAAGATTTAGAAAAGAAAGGGGGTGAGTGATGTAATGAATTCCCTAATAAGTCAAATGTGAGGTGAATCAAGACAATTGGAGGAATTAGGTTAAACAGGAGGAGAAACACTTCTATAAGTTAGAAAGTAAGAAATCAACAGAAGCACTGAATTTCTGGGGAAGAATAAGGAAAAACAGTAAAAAAGTTTTTATTTCATGGCTCTTTTTAACTCTGTGAGGTAGTGAGTGTGTCTACTGTAGAAGGGAAAAGGGGGTTCTATGGAAAGTAACCTCATAGGGTGATCTGACCATAAATTCCTAAATGGCCAGGTCATGGTGGGTAGTCATGCCTTAGGCCTATCACTTCTTTAGTGAGTGGTTTTTAAGCAAACCTTGTCCATTCTTCTTGTGCATCTAGGCTAACACACCTTTGAGATGTCAGAAGTTATACCCCTGGGAGACTTAACCATCCTCAAGAAAGCACATAATCTCTTTATTCTGTAATCCAATCTCTTGCTTGCTTCCTCCCACTTTCATGTAATCTTCTTTATGTCCCCTCCTTAATCTTTCATGCATAAATGAAACTTCAAAACTGTTATTTTCTGGAATATTTGAGATCTTGTTTCCCAGCATATATCATCAGTTTGGCTCAAATAAACTCATATAAAAATTATCTTCAGGTTTGGACATTTCTTATGTCAACACTACTGAGATTAGGGAGAGAAAAAGAGCCAGAAAGTCAAAAGATATTTACTGAATACCAACCACATGGCCTCTATCTTGAGAAGAGTAACAAAAATGGAATCACAGTGATATGATGACATTTTCCTCATCATCATACCCTATTTAAGGGTAGAGGCAGGAAACAAACCTAAAGCTGTCAACAATGAAACCAGTATATCCTCAAGACCTTGAACTCAGTGATATGTAGCAGCATGCTTGAGATAAAAACAACATGATGTAAGCAAATAAATTGTGATCTGATTTTCAGAAGAGATGATACATTAAAAAATGAAGGTAGTTTAATAGGAGCCAGGGAAAAGGACAGTCAATTACATCAGTGTTTATAGCATATGGTGCCACAGTAGTACTACATATGCTAACTCCTTACATCAGAAAGTCAATTAATATACCGATATGCTTCATGTAAATAGTTCCTTGAAAATATCAAATTAATCCAACTGCCTCCCCCCCTCATTCTGTAATAATACAGTTTATAATCTAATTATTTGTTCTCCTTCATGAACTTACTAATAAGTGTGAATGACACTGAAAATAAGTAGATGTCAGAGAATCCCTTGTAATTAATATACTGATATTTGGCTAATAAATTAGTACTTTGCCTTCCTGAACTAGATGCAATCAGTCCGAACTCTGCCATCTTAGGTTACTTTCATAATGCTAATCACCTCTACTGAAAAAGCTAAGGAAGGATCAATACTATTAGAGTGTGCATCCTTTGCTTGCCCTGACTGAGCAGCCAGTGCATCTCCTGACTGGATATTTCTTTTCATTACTGTAGATATTCCAGAAGCAGACAACCTTGCAAAAACAGAATCTATATATATAAAAGGCTAAGCGACTGGCTGACTTGTGACTGGCCTGTAGATATGACACACAATGACCACCAGGGGGCAGACACTCAATGCAGGAGCTGCTGAGCAACAGCAACTTTGCAGAGTGCCCTCTCGCACTCTGGGACGCTGTGGGGGATGTTGGACTGTCGGTTTCAGCCTGATCCCTGCAGGCCAGGCCAAGAGACCCACCTGGGAGGGACCCCATTCACTCCACAAGTGACCTTCGAGCCCCAGGTGTGGCTGGCCGGGGAGGGACTGTGGGAGGTTGGCTCCAGGATGTGTCCGGCCCGTCTTGCCCAGTCCCACCCCACCAGCCACCTTCTAATTAATTTCCTTTCAATGTGCACAAATCCATGCACCAGGACTCTAGTATAACAAATAAAATACTTACGTTCAGGTATTGGAATGAGTGGGATGAATTTGCTGAATACACTCTTTGTAATAGAAGGACTGGATACAAAGCAGGAATAATTGCCTTTGTCTGATGCCTCAACATTTGCAATGTAGAGATTGCCATTTGTCTGAGATACAAATCTTCGTTTATCCATTGTGATAAACACAGGAAATTCATTTAGAAGCCAGCGATAGCTAAGATCATCTAGAAAAAAAATATATTGTCTAATAAATATTAAACTCTTCTCCAAAGGCAAAGACTTGTTATCTAGTAATAACCTAGCACATAATCTAATCTAGGCTATTGTAGAGCAGATGTTGGAAGTAGGCCAAGACAGTGCAAAGTTTCTCAAGCTACTATAGTTTGAGTGAATATAAGCATGTTGCTAAGCAATTATATCTCTTTCTCTCAATTATTTTATGGACTACTAATATTCTTCTAATGCGTTGATGGACTAAATGAAACTCAGAGAGATTAAATGTCATGCTTATAATTTCATGGCTATTAAGTAGAACTGGAATTTTTGAATCAAAGTCTGATCATTCAAATTTCATGACCCACTTCTCTGCTGCATTTAAAAAATAAAATCAATATTACTAACCATGCTGTGGCTTTAAGTCTTTTTTGTTTTTGTGTTCCTATTGTAAATTATAGATTTAGAAAGGAGTTTATATAACCTGTGCTGGTCACACTAAAAAGTAAAAACCACAGAAACAGAGAAATGCATGCTACTGGTTTTGTTAAATATTAGGAAGCATATCACATGGTAACTCTTAACCACAGGAAATTCCTTTGGCTAAACCTACTGACTGGTGTGACCAAAAGTTGAATTTTCTCATGAATTTGCTGCTTTTCATGCAGTTTTCTCTCCCTATCTTCCCCTCCTGCTCTGAGGGATGACTCCCCAGGTGTCATGCACAGCAGTAATGAACAAGAGGGAACTATGGGCATTTCATACTCCTCAGTCACAAAATGCTGATTTCCTTGTAAACATCATGACCATATGAAGATAATTGCTACTAGGAAGATTATAAGAGGGGATCTCTTGTGCCAAATTAGATCGGATGTTAGATGTGAGATGGCACACTACCCTGTTGCGTTAGGGAGCTCACAGTGACTGGAGCAGCTGTCAAAGGGAGTGTGGAAGAGAGCTGACTATGAAAAACTACAAGAATTTCTTGGGAATAATAATCCGGGTACTCCATTTAGATTAGCTATGTAATTTTCTTCAGCAACTTATACTATCAGGGAGGTAAATGAAGATGATTACATTATGCTTCTTCTTAATCTTAAATTTTAAATGACAGAAGCGGTACAGTTGTATTATCAAAATAAATAGAAAGTATAGATAGAGTTCAAAGAGAAAAAAAATATTAAACCACCATAATTCTCCAATGTAGAGTTATTGTTAGAATATATCTTTTTGGACATTTATATCTGTGAGTAATTCTATCATTTTAATAGTTATCCTTATGCTGATTTAGGGTCAGGTAGAAACCACAGAAGTATCAAGACAGGAAGAAACTTAGGGGACAATTTAAATGGCTACAATTGGGTTCTTGAAATTGGGCAAAAATAATGCCATGTAATCTTTGTTCCAAAAGGATATTGGAGTAAACTGTAAAACATATGATAAATATGTATGATTTGTGAAATACTTCTTTCCTATTCTCACTTAAAAACATAACTCAGTATTTTGCCAAGATTTCTGGTTACAATTAAATTCCAAAAAAACTAAAAAGTAAGGAAAAATATAGATTTCCTTACAAATTTTTTTTAAAAAAACTTACACTGCTTTCAAGACAGCACACAAAAAATGCATTCAGAGTAGTCTGGGTACTCCATAGTTATGTGACTATGGAGGCTTGCATTTTAATTCTAGACTAACTAACTTTGGTCAGCCTATTTAACCATGCCATTATTCAGTTTCTCTGAAATTTAAGATTGTGTTTTTTGTTCCCCTGATAAGAAATGGGTGAAGAAGAATGGAATAATTTTTAATATTTGAACTTTTAAGGGACAAAAACTAGGTCAGTGAAATTATCATGATGATATTTGTATGAACATAAGTATTGGACTATAGACCAATGCTCTGGCTGATTTAATGCCCAAAGAGAATTCTCCACTTTACTTATTTAATACATACTGAGGACCAGCCCTAGCCAGTTAGCTCAGTTAGCTCAGTTGGTTAGCTTTGTCCCCATATGCCAAGGTTGCAGGTTTGATCCCAGTCAAACTTATGGCATAATATTAGAACTATAAGAATACAAAACATACAAAGCAGTTTTCCAGTGTGAAAAAAAGCGGTATTTATATATTATTTCAAGGCAGATATAATAAATAAAACAAGTGAAAATTATTGAAAATATATGAAGCCCTAGCCAGTTTGGCTCAGTGGATAGAGCATCGGCCTGTGGACTGAAAGGTTCCAGGTTCGATTCTTTGATTGCAAGCTCGATCCCCATCCCTCATTGGGGTGTGTGAGAGAGGCAACCAATTGATGTGTCTCTCTCATATCAATGTTTCTCTCTCTCTCTGTCTGTCTCTTCCTCACCCTTTCATTTTCTCTAAAAAAATCAATGGAAACATATCCTCGGATGAGGATTGACAATAACAACAAAAAAGAAAATATGTGAAATATTTAACTTTGGCATCTTTTATTACAGCCATATCAAGTTACTGAAAACATGTATTCAAAGGTTGAAACCTGTAACAGATGACTCTTAATCCATCTCCTTTCTAAATTAGATGATTATTCTCGCAGATTGGTGCTCCTAGTGAGGTTACTATTTATTATGTCTTTATCCCTTTCTTGTGTTTAATTACAGTTCACAGCATGTTGTAGATGTTAAATTGTTAATAAAATGACTGATTACACATCACTCCTCAGTACCATTCTACTTCAGGAGTAATTTGTAGAAAATCTAACCATATTTTCTCAAGTGTAACAGAAATATTAATGGGAACATAATCCAATACATATAAGGTGGCCTAGAAATGTATACACACACTTTTGAATAACTATAAAGGCAGTATTTATTAAAATACATTTCATTTTTAAAACTGAGCTATCAGCTGTCAAAGTGTATATATATTTTTTGGGATACCCTGTATATTATTTATAAACAGAAACTATCATAAATCTTTGGAATAAGGGCCAAGTAATTAAAGAGCCAAAGAAAATAGCCTCTATAACCACTAGTACATGATATATTATATGGTTATGCAAATATCGAGTCCAATTTAATTATAAATGTACCATTATTGTTAAGAAAATTAAAGCTTGCCCATTTCATTCCATTGAGGCTCACAGTCATAGACAAAGTAAGGTTACCTGGAAAATGGTATGGAGGGTCACAGAGAAGCACCATTCCTTTTCCTTCTTTCACTCTGACCTCAGGACGTTCCTCAGGTGGGAAAGGATCAAGATCTAATTATGAAAGCAAGAAGGAAGTATTCACTCTGTCAATAGGGAGATATAGTGATTGAAGTTCACCTTTCACCGGCTAACTCGCTTTGGCTATGATTCTTCTCAGGGGGTCTGGTGGAGCCAAAGTCAGTTCCCTGTATCTAGGTGCTGGATTTACATACACGACAGAAGAATTCTGTAGAGAACCTGAGCCTGCAGATACTGGTAGCAGCCTAGATAACTCTTCTGGAAATCCAAAGATAGACAAAACCAGGGATCTACCAAAGAAAGCAGTGAACTTAGAGACATGGACTCATCTGAAAGGTGCATTTCCCTTTCTGAGGCAGGATTTCAAGGTGGAGAAAGAATTAGGGTGAAAGGCAGGATCCTAGGTGAGAAACAGGAAGGTCAGCCATCTCTTGGTCCTTCTCAAATTCTGGGTTTTCCTCAATTCTCATTTCTTTTACTCTTCCCTATGTATCTGGAACTCACATTTTGCTTGGTTTCTGGATGTTCTGCCATTTGACTCTTCATTAGTTTTACTGTTGCTCATTCTGTTGCCACCCTGCATCATTCCCTATCTGTCATCAGTACTCAACTTATAAAATCTAACTGTTATTTCTCTCAATATATTGATATCTCTGAAAAGTCATCCTCCTAATTGTTACCTTTGCCCAGAAAAACCTAAATATCATCATATCTAGCCTTAATGCCTCACTTAAATGCCATTCCTATCCTCAAATATTTAGTTGATATTTCAACATAGATAACTTACCATAACATCTGCATGTAAAGCAACCATTTAAATGCTCCCAACCACCCTTTAAATTGGTTTTATTTGCTCCCACCCCATTTCTTAAATAGAACAGAATGTTTCTACCCTTTGATTAGACTTTCTTTTTAAAATATATTTAGTTGCCCTAGCCAGCTTGGCTCAGTGGATAGAGTGTCAGCCTGCTGAGTGAAGGGTCCTGGGTTCGATTTCAGTCAAGGGCATATGCCTGGGTTGAGGGCTCAATTCCCAGTAGGGGATGTGCAGGAGGCAGCCAATCAATTATTCTCTCTCATCATTGATGTTTCTATCTCTCTCTCCCTCTCCCTCCCTCTCTGAAATCAACAAAAATAGATTTTAAAAAATCTGTTGTCACACCCAATTTAATCTGTTTCCTGACCCTGTTTCATTGCCTCCTAGTAATCACTACCATGTGGGTCCTCTAAAAACATCATTTTCATCCTATAATCAATTTTTCAAAAGATGTAAATGCTGACCTATACAATCACATACTGCAGCACCTGGAATCCAGCTCCTCTCCCAAGGCACAATGTCCCTTCAGAACAACTTCTAACTTTTAGTTCAGCACAGTGTTTCTCAAAATATTATTTATTATTGCCCACCCAAAAAGAAATTTAATAATTTAAATTTAAAACAACTGATTTGATTGCATTATGCTTTAATTTATTTACAGTAAAATAAATTAAATACTAAGGGATGAGACTTTGTCAGGTAAGGTTGCATTTTGGAGAGCCACATACCAGTATGCTGTAATATATAGGATGGTTTCTCCCCAAGAACCAACTTTCACTCCCTTTGGAGTGGTATCACCCCCATTGAGAATACATTTCCATTGATACTAATTTTCAGAAACTTATTCAAGATCTTGCAGGATATGGCCTTAGCTTATTATCTAATGCTACCTTTCACTATTTCAAGTGCATTTGTAATACCTCTCCGGATGCTTTGCTCTCCTTTTTTTTCTCTCCACACAATGAGGGCCCGCTAATCACATGATTAGAGCCATCTATGGAGACTTCCTCTCACTTTCCTTTAGTCCTTATTGCTCTTCTTGCTGAACTCTTATGATCACACCTAAGCTTTACTCCACCTACACATACTTGTGCTTTGTAAGGTTACTGTTACTTACATCCAAAGCTCAGGGTGGCTTCAGTGCTCCTGACTATCCCATAGTTATTTGATGCTAAACAGTAGTAGACGCCAGCATCTTTCTGTTTGTCAGGGTTGTTGATAACAAGGTTTCCTCCTACCATACTGTACCGATCACTTGTCAGATCAATATCCCCGTTATTCATTCTCCATCTATGAGAAAAAGAAATGCATTTCATTCAAATGACCTTTGCACTCAGCTAATATCATTCTAAAATAATATGGGGACAGCTGATTGTGAATTCAGGCAATTAAATAGATGACTCACTGTGGTAATTCTTTACATGCTGTAATTGCATATTCTGGGCTCATGGTTTATAATTTAGCTCAGGCACAGAAAGGTAAATGTTCAAGTGCATGAAATAGTCCACTTTTTTCATGAGTCATCCCAAAAGACAAATGCTATATTTAATTTTCTAGATAATTGGTTTCTTAGCTGATATACATGGTTTATAAATGATGCCCATCTATGCACTAGTTCAATTCATGCTTACATAGGTATGGTATTTTGAATATTAAAAGCATTATTCTGACAGAAATGAAATATGTCAATATTTTATTTTACTATCTAACTAATTTTTGAATAAAAAAAACTAATTGAAATCAGGATTTTCTCAGTGACTATCATAATCTGACCATAGAGGTCTATCACATAATTTGAAAATGATACAAAATCAATTGAGTTTTCATTTTCAAGCCACAGATGTAGTATTGTAGATATCGGGATTATGTTGGCTAGAAACAGAATCCAACTCTCTCGGTGGAATGATAAGATGAATGCATGTGGACAGTAGTTTTCAATTAAGCTTCCCACCTGCATAATTTTATAGTCATTCTGTATCAGGGTTCATACTTAAGGTTCCTTGTCTTCCACAGTATTATAAGGTAAGAGCGATAGCCCTAAATGGTTTGGTTCTGACCTGTGGACTGAAGGGTCCCAGGTTTGATTCAGGTCAGGGGCACATGACCAGTTTGCCAGCTGGATCCCCAGTAGGGGGCGTGCAGGAGGTAGCCGATCAATGACTCTCTCATCATTGATGTTTCTATCTCTCTCTTCCCTCTCCTTCCCTCTCTGAAATCAATAATAATATATTTTTTAAAAATTGTAAGACAAGAGCTATGGTCAAATAGGGGCTGTGGCTGCAGTTATTTCCTGGCACAGTTCTGATTAGGGTCAGAATCTTGCCAAAGAGGCCTAAGAATATTTGGAACATTCTTAGTTTTAAATTTTACAGTGTAGCAGGTAATTTCAAGGTAAACACGGAAAACCTTGCTTTGTGTTTTAAAAAATTACCAAATTGCAACACAATAAAATCCTCTCCCTTCCCCAGCTGATGGCACTCTTGTCCCTGTTTGAACCATCCAATGTCAAATTGCTTAGCATTTGCCAAGTGAATGGGTTTCCCTGTTGGGCGGTTCCAGTCGTTTTGTTTTGTTTTGTTTTGTTTCTTTTCCAAAAACAGTATGTTGACTCCAGATTTTTGTTTATTGACTTAGCTTCCTCCCAGGGGATCTGATTCTGCCTTTGATGACATATAATAATCTAGTTTTGCTGTGTTTGGGTAAATTCGCTGGTCTATTTAATTTTCAGAAACACCCACAAGGTTATTGCAATCCCTTTCACACATCGTTAAATGAAATTTTATCGGAGTCCTTGTTGTTTGGGGGGACAAGGAAAGATAACAAAAGCCTTAAGGCTGGTAAGTGGAAGGCAAAGGTCCCCTTTGTACCTTTCAGGGTGTTACCACGAATAACAAATTATCACAGTATGTGCCCCAGATATAAAACTACTATGTGAATGACAAATTGCATGATTATGAAGGTTAGTAAGACTTGCCCTGAATATTAAGTAAATTTTTAAAACTTCAAATGTTCTTTCCCATCAGACACACTAAATCCTTAGCTAATTTTGTTTTCATAACAAAACGAGACATCTGCTTCTCCCTGCCAGCTCTCTCCATTAACGTGTAGACAGCCAGGCCACACTTGTCCTGGCAACTTCTGTGCTGTGCAACCTGTGAGAGGGGTATTTGCCAAGTGAAGGTTTGCTTCTTATCTTTACTTTTGAAATTTTGGTAAGAACGCTTAATGGGACTGGAGTGAGGGGGAAATGGGGAGTTGCTAATAGCAATGTACAAAACTATAGCTATGCAAAGCTTTGCTTCTACTGTCTTTGTGGGGGAAAGGACGGGAATGGGGGGTGGTGAGGGGAAGCGCGTGTTTTTAGACACTGTCTGCAATAGCTGTTGTGTGTTGTTGCCTCCTGTCCAGCCTGGAGGCTGATTTGATAAGGTTCCATGTATGAATGTCAAGGACACAACGTCACAGAATAAGAACCACGGAAATCGCTTTTGAGATGCTGTCAAACTATCTAGAAAGATGCATACTAAAAATGACACGTCTCTTTGAAAATCATAAAACCTGTGTTTCCGTCCTGCGTCTGTGATTTACTCACTTGGAAGAAAGTAATTTACTTATTCAGAGCTCAGCTTCCTCTCCTATAAAATCATGTGCTTGGATTAGATCTCCTCTACAGCTCCTGTTGGCTATACTATTCCATGTCCATAAACTCCCATTATGTACGGCTTAAGGGCAGAAATAAGTCTAGCCCATCAAATATATTCAAAACAAACCTATAATTTATAATTTATAAAATATCTACTTATATTGTACTCCCATGCATGAAATTGAAACAATAAAAATAATTTCAAAGGGATAGTGATGTGGTTTCTAAATTCATATTTTGTTTTAAGAATAATTTTGTTATAGCCAGAGGCAAGTAAAAATGAGTTCAATTAGAGTTAAATGGGGGGAAAGTGGTATTCTCTTTGATAACAACTTTTTATAACAATAGAAAAGTCAATTTTATATCTAGAAAAAATCTACTATTAAAATCAACTTTGTTTAATGACAACCTTCAATTAAGTGAGGTGACATTAACATACTAGAGCCCCAATTTCTCCATCAATCACTTGCTTTGTCTTCATGAAACCATTCCATACGTGAAACTCAAATCCATTGGCATCTGTTTAATTTTTGAATCTTATTTTTTGCCTCAAGCTAGAAACTGTTAATATACTTTTCTGAACCATCCAAAACAGGAAAACCCATTGCTATATTTTTTAAAGTTATTTTTTTTATAAATAGGTACCCCATAAAAATAGAAAAACATGTTTATATAGATTGTTCAATAGGTAGAGACATTTAAGAAATGTGCTGTGCTGTCTGGATATATATTGGAGAGTATTGAAAAAATGTGTAGCTTTCTAGATTTATGCAAGCACTTTAAATGAAGTTAACACAGAAATGTTATCCATCATTTGTAGGTATAAGTTATCCAGGCCAATATATATAAGAACATTTTATTTTCACATGTGCATGATCTCCATATAACCCTTTGCATGATTGGTATGATTTCCATCATACAATTTTTAAATTGATAATGTCAAATGGCACTGGCTTTATTTTTGCAGAAAATAGTAAGTAAATTATTTATTTACATATGTTTAAGAAAATTACTATCTACTTAGGCATTAAACAACTTTTTAAAAATTACTTGTCTGCCAACATTTTTGTTAATGTCCCGGGACTTTGTAGAAAGCCTTAGAGTACAGCTTTCTCTGTTGGTACTGGTCACAGATGCTAATCTGTAACCCCTCGTTCACTAAACCATTTGGAAAAAAAAGAACTGCAGTACGTTACTTGTAAACCGGGAAAGGGCTGGCTCTTGCCCTACAGTTGAGTGAAACTTTTCCTTCTGGTGATTCCTCTGGATAAATGGTATTAATTGGTTGCTCTTCAAAAATTGGTCCAAATCCTTTGTCTTCTTCAGAAACTGTAATGAAAATGAAGTTATTTTACATTTTGCTGGTTTATAAATAAAAAAAAGTGAAATTGGACACATTAAAAAAGTTTTAGGAAAAAAAGTCAGGATCACAGAATCGCTATTTTTATTCAAACTGAAGATAATTTGCTTTTATAATCCCGAGGAAAACATTTAGGTTTTTATTAGAAGTTTTTCCTGCCCATCTCTCATCATTTCTCCCAAGGCACTCTGGGTGGCCATGCCTAACTGCACACAGCTCCTCAAACAAGTCATGTTTCCATGCCTCTGAGCTTTGCACGTGATTTTCTTCTCTACAACCAGCATCAACATTTGTGCAGTCCTTTATGACTTAGGCATAGAGTCCACTCCTTGAAGAAGCCACATCTCACCTGGCCTAGCTCATTTGCATTCTCATAACTCTTTGTCCAGCATATGGTACCTATCATGTGATTCTTTTTGTTGTTGTTGTTGTTAATCCTCACCCGAGGATATTTTTCCATTGATTTTTAGAGAGAGTGGAAGGTAGGGGGAGAGATAGAGAGAGAGAAACATTGATGTGAGGGAGACACACCAATTGGTTGCCTCCCACACAGGCCCCCACCAGAGCTAGGGATGAAACCTGCAACCGAGGTATGTGCCCTTGACCAGAATCAAACCCAGGACCCTTCAGTCCAAGGACTGATGCTCTATCCACTGAGTCAAAGTGGCTAGAGCTATTGTTTGATAGCTTTCTGTTCCACTAGATTGCAAATACTTGGGGACAGGTGGCTGTGTCCATAATTGGTATAATACTCTTCTTTGCTAGCTGTCTAGTAGTCTGCAACAAATAAGGACTTAACAACTTTTGAACAGCAGAATAAATGAATTTCTAGATGCTCTAGGGAAATTAGTTCCTTTCCTGGGTCAGTTCTTTTTTTTTTTTTTAATATATTTTATTGATTTTTTACAGAGAGGAAGGGAGAGAGATAGAGAGCTAGAAACATCGATGAGAGAGAAACATCGATCAGCTGCCTCCTGCACATCTCCTACTGGGGATGTGCCCGCAACCCAGGTACGTGCCCGCAACCCAGGTACGTGCCCCTGACCGGAATCGAACCTGGGACCCTTCAGTCCGCAAGCCGACGCTCTATCCACTGAGCCCAACCGGTTTCGGCCCCTGGGTCAGTTCTTATTTTTTTTCTAAACATGTGACCACACGGGTACTTAGCAACATCTAGAACAGAGGTTCTCAACCTGTGGGTCGCGACCCCTTTGGGGGTCGAACGACCCTTTCACAGGGGTCACCTAAGACCATTGGAAAACACATATATAATTACATATTGTTTTTGTGATTAATCAATCTATGTTTTAATTATGTTCAATTTGTAACAATGAAAATACATCCTGCATATCAGATATTTACATTATGATTCATAACAGTAGCAAAATTACAGTTATGAAGTAGCAACGGAAATAATTTTATGGTTGGGGGTCACCACAACATGAGGAACTGTATTAAAGGGTCGCGGCATTAGGAAGGTTGAGAACAACTGATCTAGAACAATCAACAAATTAACATGAATATGGGAACTGGACAACTGGTTGAAAATCCATCACAAAAATATAAACATTGGAAAGCAGTTGTTCCTTACAGTGTATCCTCTCTGGACAAGAAGAGGGGTACCTTACAGCCACATGAGGAGAAGAGAATCATTCCATGTCATCAATATGACAGCATTCACAGAACAGAGCTAAGAGTCATATGTCCCAGATGAATTAATACTGACATGTATGGCTAGGAAGCAGGGATATTCTTGCATGGGATCACTGTAATATATTTTCCAGATCCAACCTATGGCTCACTTCTCCAATTTATTGTGTCTGCTCTAACAGCAACCTTGAGGATGAGAGCTTTGTTCATTTTCCTTAACAAGCAGCTTAATTAAGTCATTTAAATCTTGCCTTGTTTGTGTTTAACAGTGCCTCTCCCAGTATACTTATCACCCTCCACAGCATGGGGAGAATAATAAAATATGCCTCATTAGATTATTGTTATAATAATTTTGAGACGATATATTTAAGACAGGACTATACCTGGCTTATAGACAGCAGTTAATGCTATTTTCCTTCTCAATGGCAAGTGCTTTTCACAAAATTTTATGTATATATTTCCAAATTCTCCACTCCCATCTGCCCTTTATAGGAACAGATAATTAAACATTTAGGAGATAAAAATATAAAATTAATTTCCAAGATGCTATTGAATTTATTTTCCATGTTGAGAAAATCTTACATTTAATTTATGTCCCTTTGCTCATTTTCAAGATTAAAAAGCAGAACAAGACACATTTTCTATCACATTAGTGTTTCTGATAAGTATTATAAATATAGGTCCCTTGCTTTTTTAAATTTTTTATTCCTACAAAAATAATGTATTCTATTAAGTGGTTAGTAATTGCTGTATACACTTTATTTTAAGAACATGTTTGGACCCTAGAAAGGTAAATTACTCAAAACAAGTTTTTGGATTGCATTGACATGCTCAGTGTGAACCTCTGAATGTCAACTTCCTAACCCCCTTAAAGAGTGTCTGAGGTCATCACTCTGTTAGCTCAACTAGGATGCTCAGGTGAAGGGAAAGAACTTACTAGGCTTTGCAAAGGATCCACCAATGCAAACATTCTACTCTTCACCGACAGAAGATTCAGTCATCTATTGATTTTTTTTTCTGAGCCATGGAAAAAATTAGATGACAAATTATAATGCTTTGGAAGTATACAGGGTTAAAGGAGACAAGAAATTAAAAAAACAAATAGGTATCATGTTTTCAATATGTATTATTATTTGAAAGATATGCCCTTTTTCTTAGTGGATAGAATCTTCTGAAAAGGAGAATAAAATTATATGTGACTTTTCTCACGTAATTGAAGAAAAAAACCTAAAATCACACTTTTTTTTATCTGCTCTTAATGCAAATTCATTTATTTTCTACAATATGGTGATAATTTATTGCAGAAGGAATTTCATTTCTTTCTTTTTTAAATATATTTTATTGATTTTTTTACAGAGAAGAACGGAGAGGGATAGAGAGTTAGAAACATCGATGAGAGAGAAACATCGATCAGCTGCCTCCTGCACATCTCCCACTGGGGATGTGCCCGCAACCAAGGCACATGCCCTTGACCAGAATCGAACCCGGGGCCCTTCAGTCTGCAGGCCGACGCTCTATCCACTGAGCCAAACCAGTTAGGGCAGAAGTTCATTTCTTAAATTTAAACAAAAAGATTAACATGAAAGAAAGAAATCATATAGGAATATTTGCTGTTAAATTTACAAATGTGAGTGAGCTGTAAAGCCTCCTGCTTCTTTCTGCACCATTCTCCGCTTCGCGATTATTACCATCAGGTAGTTGGACGATCTAAAATGGGGTGCTTCACCTCTCACTATGTGGAAATGGCCCACTGTCATCTTGCTATTCTATGTTATTTCTGGAAAGTATACTTACAATTTATGCTTGAGAGTAATTTTTTATTCATTTTACATCCATTTTGAAACAAATTCTATTTCTCATTCTGTAATGTCATCTCAATCTGTTGGTTATGAAACATAATCTTACATAATTATATTTATTGTAAAAAGAGTCTCAGGGAGAAAAATCTATTAGAAAAAAGCAACAGTGACAAAACGAACAGAGTCTAATATTGGAATTTTTACAGTGTTTACAATGTTATCACAGGGTTATGGCCTGTGTTACAAGCTCTCTTGAAATACAGTAACTATTTCAATTCTCTAAAAGCACACTTCTTCCAGACAGTGCAGCCTCTTCTCTACTGTCAGCTTTTCTTCACTGGTAAGAGAACAAGGACATGCTCTGGTACCCCAATCTGTTAGGATCGCGGATAATAGGTAAACTATAGTAATTTATCATAACTAAAATGGAAAGGAGTTGGTCTCATGAATGTGCAGCAATCACTCATTAGAACAAAGACTAGGTCAGGTTAGCAGGAAGGTTAAGTTGACTAAATTTTCTCTTGCATGGCTTGACCCGCCCGAGAAGAGTCTACCACATTTCTTCGTAGCAACCACCTCTTTGACATATGGTCCACCCCTGAAGATGCTAAACCAGCAGTTCTCAACCTGTGGGTCGCGACCCATTTGGCAGTCGAAGGACCCTTTCACAGGGGTCGCCTAAGACCATCCTGCATATCAGATATTTACATTACCATTCATAACAGTAGCAACATTACAGTTATGAAGTAGCAACGAAAATAATTTTATGGTTGGGCCACAACATGAGGAACTTTATTTAAAGCGCCAGAAGGTTGAGAACCACTGCAATGCTGTTTTGCATCACTCTCTGGGGAACTTCTCACACCTGTGTATGTCTGTGTATGAATGCTGCTGTGAGCCAAGGAATGTCTGAGGGCACAGAAGCTGGGAGAGGCCAGGGAGGAGCCTTCTCTATAGGTTCAGAGGGAGCATGGCCCTGATAACACTTCGGTTTTGAACTTCCAGCCTCCAGAGCTGTGAGACTATTTTCTGTTTTTCCAAGCCACTCAGTTTGTGGATAGCAGTCCTAGGCCATAATACATGTATTATACTTATTACATAAGTAGTTTCAGCACTATTTAAAGTTCATAATAAACTGTTAAACTTGAATGAACTAGCCTTTCCCAAATTAAATGAACAATTATGTCCTTTCTAATATAATTCCTCTGAACAACCTGCAGAACAAGTGTTCTTTAAAATACCGACCTAACACACTCCATCTTTTCCCATCCCTGTACTTGCATTTGTGCTACTTCTCTAAGATTAGCTCCATTTCTAACATTTGAAATACCTACCTCCAGCATTAAATATTTCTTAATTCCTCAAAGTAGTTATTTAAAGTGCTTTTTAAAATATATTTTTATAGAGTTCAGAGAGGAAAGGAGAGGGAAGAGAGAGATAGAAACATCAATGATGAGAGAGAATCATTGACTGCCTCCTGCATGCTCCCTACTGGGGATTGAGTCCGCAACCCCAGCATGTGGAGTTGCAAACCAGGGACCCTTTAGTCCGCAGATCGATGCTCTATTCGCTGAGCCAAACCAGCTAGGGCTAAAGTGTTTTTTATATTTTTCTTATAAATCTATTACTTAACCTTTCTTATTCCCTATTCTATGGTAAGGATAAGTCAGGTAATGATTTTTACATGTGGTGATTCCCAGCTAATGAGGTGGAAACGAAAATAGTTTTGGTGGAATTCAGGCTAAGACTTTCCTTTCTCTTAATCCTTATATATAGCCACCTAAAAGTATCCTTGCTTTTTATGGATATCCGGGCATGAATATCCTTGCTGCTTCATGTAAGTTGTAGCCATGGTTGCTCAGTGATTTTTCCTGAGTATTCGCTCTCCTCCCACTGAGCAGTGGCTTTTGTTACCTGTTTTACTATGTTTATTGAGCACCTATTATGTAGCTACTGTGCTAGAATCTATTGTCACATCTTTTTCTTAGTTTTACGTCCTCCTAAGAATCCTGTGACTTTTGCATATTGGAAAATTGAGGTTTACAGAAGTTGAATATTTGGACAAGATTGCATTGTGAGTGAATACCAGGTTACAAATGCAAATCCAGGTTAAGCTTTCTCTGGGCTTTGTTTTCTTCACCATATCATACTGCCTCTATTTCTGGCATGAACAGTTCAGTGGTTGAAGTAGGTCTACACAGGGTTGTTAATTATCTATACTAATAAAAGGGTAATATGCTAATTAGACCGGGATACCTTCCAGACATCCTTCCAGACAAAGCCATGGTGGCAGGGCCGAGGCAGAGGTGGTTAGGGGCTATCAGGACAGGAGGGGAGGGAAGTTGGAGGTGATCAGGCTGATAGCCAGGGGTGGGCAGTTGGGGGCAAGCAGGCCAGTAGGCAGAGGGGTTAGGGGCAATCAGGCATGCAGGCAGGTGAGCGGTTAGGAGCCAGTAGTCCCAGATTGTGAGTTGGACATCCCCCGAGGAGTCCCAGATTGGAGATGGTGCAGGCTGGGCTGAGGGACACCCCGCCTCTGTGCTCGAATTTCATGCACCGAGCCACTAGTAGTCTATAATAAACAATACATTTTGCAACATCTTTGGACTCCTTCTTAAACTGAATGTTAAGGTTCTAAGTCTATTACCTTTAGTTCTCGTTCTCTCTCTCTCTCTCTCTCTCTCTCTCTCTCTCTCTCTCTGTCTCTCTCTCTAATGTTCAATAAGTTAAAATTTTTTAACTTATTAAAAAATAAGTTAGGTTTTTACAATATTTAAAATATTATTGCAAAATTTAGTAGCATAAGATTGTTACAAAGAATACAGGAACAACACAGGCCACATTGAATATTTTCCATCTGTTGCAAGCCTCTAATACAGTGATTTTCAACTGCTGTCCTCAAGAATTTTTAAAACATGCAATACTTGATTATTTAGTCCTATGAAAAAAAAAATGGCAACAGCCAACACCAAAATAGCCATCCGGAGTGAATGAATCAAAATTATACCCATCTTTTTGTCAGATCAGCAAAAATTATAATATATTTTTTTGGTGTGCCTCAGAATTTTAGTAATTAGTTTATGTATGCCATGAAATTAAAAAGGTTGAACATAACTGCTCTAATAGGATATTTATGTTATTATATCCATTCATTCATTCATTTTGGCCATCAAACATGTTGCCTTATAACTCCAGATAAAGCTTCTTACAAAATTTCCACAGGTTTAACATTAACCATTTGGCTTTAAGTTTATAGAATAGGTAGCTTAAAACACAGATGAAATATGATTCATTTGAGGAAAGTTATTTTTAAAATTTACCCTTTCATCAACTTACCTCCATGACCATACCTTCTGTGCCATGTAAACTCTAAAAATGAAAGAAAAAAGATTTTAATCCCAAAGCAGCTCTTCAAGTTGTGGTTTCAAATATTACTCAACTACTGAGGTACTAGTTAATGAAATGAAATTACCTGTCCTTTACTATTAAGGTTAAAGTATCAAAGCAGCTTTGCAGACATTTGTCTTTGCAGTTTAAAGTTGTGGTGTTAAAATTTATGGTCAAAAAAATTAGAAAGAATATTTAGTACTAATAAAATTATTTTATTTTTATTTAATTCATAAAAATAAGACAGTGACAATAACCCTACCACAAAAATTTTCCTTATTATATTTGCATAACATATGTATATACGCATATAAATATATATGTATAATTTCTGTTGTTATATCAATGTCATTAAAATTTTAAGTACTGCTTAAATTATAGACTTTTGGGATTCTTAAGTCATGATAATTACTCCCCAAAATAAAATAGCATTTTTAATTTCTATTATAATAAATAAGATACAATAGAATGTCCATTAGTGCATCATTAAGCAATCAATGGGGATTGCTAAATGATAGGATCCATTTATGTCTTGATTAATAGCAACTCAACA
Source organism: Myotis nattereri (assembly GCF_964212035.1). Taxonomy (NCBI): domain Eukaryota; kingdom Metazoa; phylum Chordata; class Mammalia; order Chiroptera; family Vespertilionidae; genus Myotis; species Myotis nattereri. The sequence continues at coordinate 173,700,052 of NC_138076.1, forward strand.
AGTATTTACTTAGTTAAGGTAATAGAGATAGAGGTATTACAAAAACTGATGTTAGAAAACATGCTGCTTCAGAGAGAAATACGATATATCTCTCTGTGTAGAAAAGATTTCTGAATCCTTCAAATTTTGTCTTTGAAAAATAGTATTTGTTTGTCCTAAAAACTGCAGCATTCTTAAAACTGCTTTGTTATGTTTAATGTGCCTGCACATATTTATAGATTATTTTAAAATTGTTTTTCATAAGACTGACTAGCCATTTAATATAAGTTAAATTATATTAACAACTAAATAAAGAAGAAAGGTAACAAAAGCTTAAAACCAAGTACTAATTACTTTGCCATATTTACTTTTATTTATGCTAATAAGGTTATTTAAGTCTATTGTATCTATATAGTGAACATACTATATAATGATGAATTGTTAACTGTCTTTTCCAAACTACACTAAATGCTTTCAAGTTGAAATAGGCTACAGTAGAACTATTAACCCCCCAGGAATCAACAAATGCTACTCAGCAGTGTTTTTTTCCCTCCCAGAGATCCTGATTGTACACATTTACCAGCATACCACTACATAAGATTGACTGAGTCTTGTTAAATTTTAATTGAAAGTAAATTAAAAATAGAGTCCACCTTGATATATATTAATTTATTTGCATGGCCCAGGTGTCAAAAGAAAATATTCTAACTTTCTACACCAGATTTAATGACGTGAACACACACATTGATTATTTAGACATTAGTTATGGATAACATGCAAAGGGTATTTCTTACCTGATAGACAGGATGTAAAAGATAATATCACAAGGTGACTAACCAGCAGCCACATTTTCATCTTGTGTCCAGTAGAGGTTAAGTTCAATTTTCAAAAAAAGCTTAAGCTTTATGGCAGTTGGATAATATTAAAAGCTGCATCAAGGAAAGAAAAAAAGAAAAGAAGGGAAGCAAAAGGAAGGAAAAATGTTTGTCACTTAGGAGCAACAGCATTATTAATTTTACCTTATTTTATATTCCTTGTTTTTAGACTATAGTTTGTTTAAATACTTTTGTAAACCCCTGTAATAGTGGAAAGAGTAGACTCAGCTGCCTCCTAGTACTGACACTGTATGACCATAAGCAAGCCAATCAATTGGTATGTTTTAGCTTCTAACAGTTTAACAATTGAGTATGATATTATCCTTTCTACAAACTGCACAGTTGTAAACATTTCAATATCATTGTTTTAATTAAAAATTGAATTTGTCTGAAGGGCTGGTAGGTACAGAGATTCAACTAGTGATTTATTTGTATAAGAGCTTTGAGAAACTCAGACATTATAAACTAGCATTATTTGTTGATGGTTTGTGGAAAATTTTCACCAAAAATGCTGATTCTTAAATGTTAAAATATATTAATTAATACTAAAGTTGTTCCCCTTCACTTCTTTCTTTTATTCATTCCAAAAATGTAAATAATTGCTCCTCCTAAGTCAGCAAGGGAGAATCTAGGATTTGTGGGGCCAAATCATTAAAAGTTGGAGAGCTGTATTTAAGAACAAGAGGAGAAAATTACTAATACAAACTAAGCTATAAAAAGAATATCTTGCTTTTATAAATTCCCTCCAAATTTATGACCACGTGATTATATCGGTGAGGCCTTCTGTATTACACCCAGGGCCTTGGAATAGCCTCACGTAAATGAGAGGACCCACAACTTAAGCTTCATCATCTTTGTGGTAAACCCACCCCTACGAACAAGCATATAGACAAATGCATAAAAAAGAAAGACATAGTTTGTTTACCCTTAACAAGTTCACAGATCACTGGGAAGCATGTGTCTACAGTTCAGTGAGGTAGCTGTTTGGATCTATATACTATTAAGCTTGGAAACGTGTTAATCATTTTAATGAAAAGCATTGTAAGAAATGTCATGGTGGGCATAGGTCCGACTGTGGTAGACAGGGCATTGTGGTGAAGGTACTGCAGTCTTAGATTTACGTTATTTGGTGGCTGCAAAACCCAACTGCTTCTTACTAGAACTTGTTGAGAGCAACATGACCCAGGGCCTTAGAAAGAGACCTCTTTAGTTGAGATATAATGGGAGTGTCAATTTAAAAAGACATGTGTTCATGTTTTCAAGGAATATATAATAGCCTAGGAAAATCTCATGACATACAGTTAGATATCATATATAAATTAAGAATGAGCCTGAAAGCAATTCCTAAAAGAAAATACCTAGTGCTATAATGTTCAAGATATAATATTTCAACACTTTCTATATGTGAAAATAAAATGATACTGATTGCTTGCATTGTAATGACATGCTAAAGCTCCTACTGATGTTTTTAATTGTGATGGATTTTAAGGCCATATTTACCCCCATCCAACCACTCTATCCTGATTTGCCAGACTCCTAGCATTTTCAGAGACTTACACAAATATTTAGTATACTACATGGGCCAGGACAAATATATGTTCCCTTTTGGTGTATATATTATTCTGAAGTGAAAAATCATTTATTTTGAGATAAAATTGGTGGAATTCTTAGAGAAAACAGTAGAAATTAATCAAATTAGCATAGGATATATTTAAAAGATTTTTGCAAAGGGAAAAAAAATACTCAACAGACAATTTTTAAATGCCAGGATTAATTTATGATCAACTTATTTTTCTTGGACATATGTGAGAAGGTGACAACTATACATCTGTATAAATTGCATGAAGCCTGGACTTTTAAATTAATTTTATCTCTCTTATTAAGTGGGACTGATCAGGAAAAAAAAAAAAACACAGGTATACAAAAGTGCAGAATAAAGAAACATTTTTTCAGGAGGCAGGGAAATCAATAAGTGATCTATGAGAGGATTTTTACCTTTTTATTTTGTTGATGGATGTATAATTTCATTAGTATTTTAATATAGACCTAAATGAAAATGATTTAAACCTGTATACATTGTTTATATCTTCAAGAGTTTGTCTCAAAATAATGTACAGTTGAATATTTTTTTTAGCCTGTTGGTTCCTAATTCTTCTCATTGAGTTATGGACACTAACTAGAATGACTTCTTTTAATGAGGAAAAATTTAGAAAAAGCAAACACATAAACTATGCCCAAATTGTTGTGTTAAATCAAACAATTAATTAAAGATTAATCTAGGTAATATATTTGCAAACATTTTGCATATTAAAAGCATATGATGTTTAATGGGGCAGTATTAGATTTTAAATAACTATAATTTACCAATTAATAAAGTGTTATAATTTGAGAACTCAAAATAATTCTAAATAATAACTCTAAATAATAAACATATTCAACTCTGTGGGAGGGATGCTGCTGCAGTTTTGAGTGTAGAGGAAGCAGCATTGACCAGAGAGAAAAGTAAATGTAATTACTGTGAGGGTAGCCTTCAGATTTTTAATATTGATGAGTTATGTAAATTTTTGGTCTCTTTATCTCATTAAATTTGCAGGCTTCTGTGTCCACACAGAACAAGTGATTTCAAGAAATTAAAATTAAAATACAGAAGAATTTCCTCAGTCAAGGATGTTTTTTAACATTTCCTTCTCAAATGTGGGAATTAGTGACAAGGCATAGTCAAAAGGGATCAGAGTAATGGATACATGGAACAGACTGACAGAGGTCAGAGAGGAAGGGATGGATGGGACTGGATGAAAAAAGGTGAAGGGATTAGCCAAAGAGCATGCAGGCATAGCCCATGGACACAAACAATAGTGTAATGATGGCCAGAGGGAGGGGTTGTGGGGGCTGGGTGGAGGTGGGGAAAGGTGGGGAAAATAGGGGACATCTATAATGGTGTCAACAATAAAGGGAAGGAGGGGGGAGGGAGGGAGGGCGGGAGGGCGGGAGGGAGGAAGGAAGGAAGGAAGGAAGGAAGGAAGGAAGGAAGGAAGGAAGGAAGGAAGGGAAAAGAAAAGAAAAGAGAAGAGAGGAGAGGAGAGGAGAGGAGAGGAGAGGAGAGGAGAGGAGAGAAGAGAGAAGAGAAGAGAAGAGAAGAGAAGAGAAGAGAAGAGAAGAGAAGAGAAGAGAAGAGAAGAGGAAAGGAAAGAAAGGAAAGGAAAGAAAAGAAGAGAAAAGAAAAGAAGAGTAAAGAAAAGAAAGAAAAGAAAAGAAAAAAGAAAAGAAAAGAAAAGAAAAGAAAAGAAAAGAAAAGAAAAGAAAAGAAAAGAAAAGAAAAGAAAAAAGAAAAGTCAGATCTTTTCCCAAGTTTGGCTCAACCATTCGTTAACTTGCAACTTTGGGCAAGTTACCTCACTCTAATTTTCCTCATGTACAAAATATGGAAAGAATGCCTACTTCATGAAACTAGTGTAAAGGTTGCATGAGATTATACATGTAAAATGTTTACCATGAAAGTATTTCATAAATATCTACTTATTCCACTAGGCAATAGGCCTGTCAGTCTAGGGACACACCTCTGATTTGTTGTTTCGTCTCTACTGTCTGGCACAAAGTAGTCACTGATATACACTTATTGAATAAATGAAGGAATACATGTGTTATTCTATGACTGTATTCCCAAGCACTTGCATTAAACAAACTGAAAATTAACTTCAATTCCTTAAAATAAGAATAGAATTGTGACAGTAGGTAAAATATCTCTTCTTGGGGCTTTCGTCTTTGTTAGAGATTATACATATACTCTAAAAGATGATATTCTAAGTAGCAATATTTTGCAGCATTTTAATATATACTTTACTAGTATTGTTTGAAGTCTGTATTTCAAGTTGAATATGTACACTTCAGAGAAAAAGAAAAAAGTATTATTATTTTGAGCTTCTCTGTGTGGTATCTTTTCCTTCACTCCAAAATATTGCCTGTTTCAATAGGACAGTGGCAGCATGTGAACTATTTCATTTAATGTGTTTCTTGCTATTCCAGTATAAAAGCATCTTTCACATCTTGTTCACACACTTGTGTTCTGCTGGCAATTTGTTCTATTGTGTCACCAGTTATCCCATCATTCCTGACTCCCTGTTCACATATCTGGGCAGTGCGGCAGAAGAGAGAGGCTGCACCCTTCCCTGTTCATGCAGAAGAAAACGCTCTTCCCATTTCTCCCTGGAGGACATGCCACTCTAATTCACAGCTAACTCCCCAGCCACCATGGGCCTTGAACTGTTGGAGGCAAATGAAATAGCAGAGGAAGAAAACAAGTAATGCTGACAATGGTGTGACAGTTGCCGGAGCCGACATTTTTGCTTCTCAATAATCAAAGTAACAGAATGACCAGAAACAGGAACCAGACAAGCATTCCTGTCCCAGAAGCCACACTGTGCTGGCCAGCTGCCTGAATTCGCTGGCTTTCAGAGCCCCATGGCTTCTCATTCTGTCAGTCAGGCCTTACACCGAGTACTGCAGACACTGTATCTCTCCCAACCCACCAGGGCTCGATGGTGTCTAGTGACTGGCGTGTCCTTGCTGTGTACTGGCACTACATTAATTTCCAAGACAATTCAATTTCATTTCTCCAGCACTCTTCATTAAATCTCTTACTCATGCATTAAAGCAACAACAAAAATATAATAAGGAAACATAGCATGACATTCTTTTCCTTCATTTGCCTTCTTTCTTTCCACACTTGTCTCTTCCCCACTTTTCTCTCCTTAATTTAGGCAATGCTAGGGTTCTCCTTTGAGAAATTTGGACCATATGTAGGTATTCAGTTTTTTGGGTTTTTTTTAATATAATTTATTGATTTTTTACAGAGAGAAAGGGAGAGAGATAGAGAGTTAGAAACATCGATGAGAGAGAAACATCGATCAGCTGCCTCCTGCACATCTCCCACTGGGAATATGCCCGCAACCCAGGTACATGCCCCTGACCGGAATCGAACCCGGGACCCTTCAGTCCCCAGGCCGACGCTCTATCCACTGAGCCAAACCGGTTTCGGCGGTATTCAGTTTTCAGCTGGAAAGGCATCATCTAGCTCTTCTGTTTTTTTCTTCCATCATAGGCTAACCCAAATAAATTATTCAAAACAGCACCAACAATACATTAAAAAGCATTTAGCCATAGAAATTACTCTCAAAATATTTCATACTGCTATACAATGAAATGATGTTCCATCAAGACAATAAGCTAATACTTCATTGAACTAATTACTATACAATCATTTACACTGATTGAGAACAAGATCCTAGGAATATTGATTAAATATATATAGAGAAAAAAATAAATAGTATTTTATGTAGTATATATGTTAGAAAATGGTCACATCTCTGTTTCAAAAAGAATAAAAAAGGATTTTTGGGATATGTCAGGAATCTATCCTGATCTACCCTTAACATAGCCCATGAAAAGCTCAGTTAATAAGAAATTTTAACCTAAAATTTTACTCATGATGCTTATTGGCCTGGTCCTAAAGAACATTTGCTATAAAGTTCTATATCCAATAAATAGAGAAAGCTTATTGGAGTTAAGCACAAGTTAATCTAGATGAAAAGACACCAATGTCTCCTACTCTGCACTGTAAAACCAGGGGACATTTTATCTTCAGATTTACTCTGAAATTCTGCCTCTGCTGCCCAAGTCAAGTAATCTTCCTGAGGTGCCAGTCACCCAGTCTGGACCATAGAAAATTAAGTTCCTTCTTCCGACAATTAATGTGAGGACTAAATCATGTATGTTATGGATATGTGTATGGGTATGTGTGTAAAAGTCCTTGGTACATTCCAGAAGTCAAAATAGTAAGGTGGAATCAATAAAATTTTCCAGAGATGAAATTAGTTTTGAATTTTAAAAATGCTAATCCTTTAGAAGGGGGATGTTATATACACTATGTACATTAAGTACTTCCATATCAATATTACATCTTTCCAGCTAATTTTCAGATTATTACACATAATTTAAGCATAGGTGACCCAACTTCCTCTAGATGAATAAATGCATGTTTTGGATGGTCTTAGTCTGTAGGCTCATACTGACTTCTTTAACCTCTCTCACCAAATTATTACTGCCTCGGGTTAATAGTTCTTCTGAAAAGCCATTAACAATGTTTTGGCAACTTACTTTTATGGCCAAATATACTTAGTAAAAATTTTTGAAAAATGTGCCTTTCTAAACCTGGGAATAACCTTACACACATCCAAGGAAAATACCCGTTTTCTGAAGGTGGTTATAAATAACATCCTTCTGTTCTAGAATAGAGACACATCCTGCCCACCTAGCAGATAGAGTGTAATGGTCTTGATGCAACTGCGTTAACCCGTGAAAGCGCCTTCCACTGGATTGTGTGTGCAGTACACATAAAAAGAAGTTCAGAGCACTTCAGTCAATATAGCACCACCAGGCTGTGAAGTGCAATGACTTGGAGGCTGCTCGGGGAACTAAAAATCTAAAGGTGTTTGAAGATGTGAACATTAACTGAGTGCTGACAGCACAGCCTGCATTTTATAAACTGGCAGCTCCCATTTTTAGATAATTGGATTTATGATTAAATTAATTGCTCATTTATTTTTAAAATGACAATGCATACAGAGGAACTTAAAAATAGTGGAATCCCATTTGTGATATTCATAGCACATATTTTTCACAGGCTAATGTAAGCTGATGATGTCACACAAGACTATAATTGATGCGGTCGTGTTTATTCATTGGAATAGTTTCAGGAAACCATCACTTTTAGGTGGCAGAATAAGTAGAAGTCAACATCTACTTTGTCCCACAATTTAGGAGTGTGTGTATAGTGTAGTTAGGTATCTCTTGAAATTTGAAGAAATATAGAAAGACCCTGCTGACTCCAAACTATGTCCCCTATGAAACTGACAAGGTGCCTCTCCAACACAGTTATTTTGATTAGAATTACAAAATTAAGATGATAATGGAAACTGGAAATAGTAATAACGAGCAAATCAGGCAATATGATTTCTTGATTATTTGCAATTCCAAGAATTACCATCTTAGTCAATCAATAAGAGGGGGTTGTTTTGTCATGTAAGATTTAGAACCAAATTTAGAACCAAGCAGACATTTGTGGGATTCTACTCAAACTCTTCCCATCAGCATATTAATAAGAATAACTTTTTTGCTCAAGGGTAAAGTCATATTTTCACTCTTTTGAATCACCAGAATGTAGTACTAGATTTGGCCAAAAAAAAATGCTGTTCAAAATATCAGAGTAATATTAAATGAAAAATAAACCATTGCAGTAGGCATTGGGGAAAGGTAGTATGGAGTAGAACTGATCATCCCTGTGCTGTCAGTGATTTACATAGAGGATCAGGATAAAGAAAAATGAATGAAACCAGGTTATGGATGGGAGGACTGAGGGTAACAGGGTAATCTCAGACACATGGGGATAGTAAAGAAGCAATAAAATGCAAGTGTGCTAAAATTTTTACAAATCACTAATCTATGTAATATATCACCTGATTCTGCCCAAACTCTGAGACTTCTACAGATAAACTGAGTTATGGGGATATATGTATTGCCCCAAGACACACAGCTACTAACAGAGCCAGGGTTTGTCCTTCTATTCTAGACAGATTTAAATACTATAGTTTTTTTTATTATTTAAAAGACACAATATGTTCTTGCTCTAAATGGAAAGAATTGATATTTTGTAAATTCAATGATTAACATACTTTTCGATACTCGAAGTCAATATCCCGAAATAAAGTGTAGGGGCCACCTACATTAACATTATTTGGTTGTGCTTGTTAATAAAATAGATTTACCAGCAACTCCCAATAATAATTAGTCGCTGGGGAATAGCTGAAGTATCTGCATTTTAAGCAAGCTTCCCAAGTAATTGATAGGCATACTAAAGTTCAAGAACTATTGTATTAAGTGTGTTAGGTAAAGGTTAGAAATATTTTCACCACTCACAGAGAGCATGCAGATGTGTTCTGAATTTAATAGGCCACATCTTTAGCCACTGCACTCTAAAAATCAGAAGATATGCAACATTTACTAACCTGCCTCTTAAAATTATGTCTGCCCTGTACTTTTCTGTGGCACATTGTATAGGTGAGAATTAAATACTGCCTATGTCTACATCTGATTTACTTTACCATATCATAGTGAACAAGGCATTTTGATAATAATGTTTTGACTACTACCTGGAAGGTTTCCTACGTTTAAATGAGACCCTCTTGCTGGATTATAATGACATGACTGAATGTGCTTTTAACTTCTCTTGTTGTAGTTCAAAATGATCTGAAATAGCAGAGCCACTTCAAAGAAATGTGCTCTGTGATACCTTCCCTGTGAATCATATCTAAAAACCCAAAGCAGGATTTAATAACTCTTTGACAGCAGAAAAATCCCCATGCCAGCGAGACAGAATTTTCGAACTTCTTGCCTTTTTGTTCCCCCACCCCCTGCAGCCACCATAATGCACAAAAGGACAAGACCTGGGAAGAAACTAACAGAGTTTAAAAGTCTCACTCAATTTAAACTGGGAGCTTTAAAGACTTCCTAGGCTGCAATCTCCCTATTTTATGCCTCTATTTCTCTGCAGAGGTGGCCATTTCTACTAAAAAGGCATTATTGCTACCGTGAGTCTGTTTTCTGAGTCTCCACTCTAAGCCATTCTCCCTAACAGGACAGGATTCTAGCTGCTGCTCCTCTCTCCACAGTATTGGTATGTCCCACAGGTATAAGAGCAGGTATTTATTCCATATTCTACCTTGCCAATCTAAAGATACACATAATTTCTTACTGTCTTCTGACAAGAGGCCCACCCAGGAGGGGAAAAACTTCTATTAGCTGATGTTCAGATTAAGAGAGATACTAAACAGAAGGCACAGTCCTCCTGGAAGAGCATGATGTAATCCTTGACATTCTATCTTTTTAAATGACAAGGAAGACTGAGTCATTGTACTGATACAATGACCCTATAGTATCAGTAACATGACTGTATGTCATTGTATTAATCGTTAACCGATGAGTGATTCCTACTCAAATAATTTAGGCCTTTATTCCTAGAAACAACATTAGAAAATTATTTTTTAATGTACTTCAATTCAATAAAACAATTCAAACAGTTAGTTTTGAAACATACCAGTATATTACAGGATATAATTGGATGTTTGTGCAATCTCATCAGACATAAGTTTGTATTGCATGTTGTTAAAAGACCAAAAAAGGTGTTTCATTTTCTTTGAAGAATATAAAATAAAACAATCATATAAAGGTAGGCAGATGGCAATTTTAAATTATTCATTCATTATTTCATACACATATAGGAAGTATTCTCTACCAACTGGAGGCATTATTAGCAGCAGCATAAGTACTAGTAAATCAAAGGTTATATATTCAGTAAGGGACTTTCTAGATTAGAGCGTATCAATAGCAGATTGTCTCATTCACTTTTCTATAACCATATTGCCTAAAATCATGCCTTACACACTAAAGATACTTAGCATCTGTGGAATAAATTTATTGAGCAATTGCTAAGGTAAATCACTGGTCTATATTTCACAGGAAGATCCATGCTGCCGGTGTAAGTGGCAAAAGTGAAAGTACAAAGTAGCAAAATAAAGGTCAATTCAGAGAACCCTGAAGAGTTTGACATTTCAAAAAGATTTGTTGAGATAAAAGTGCTGGAGAGCATTATGCTAAGCGAAATATATCAGTCAGAGAAAGATAAATATCACATGATCTCACTCATTTGTGGAGTATAATGAACAACATAAACTGATGAACAAAAACAAATCCAGAGATAGAGAAGCATTGATCCAATGCTCAAACCTCAGAGGGAAGGTAGGGGAGGGAGGGGGTAAGAGGGAGAGATTAACCAAAGGACTTGTATGCATGCATATAAGCATAACCAATGAATGCAGACACCAGGGGGTGAGGGCATGAACAGGATTGAGGTGGGGGAGCAATGGGGGGATAAGGACACATATGTAATACCTTAATTAATAAAGAAAAATAATTTTAAAAAGTGTAGTCAAATTATGCCATGAATTAATGCCATGAATTGCACTTTTGGTTCCTTCCAGAAGCAGGGAGTTTCCATTACTAAATTATTCTGCAAGAAAAACTATATCCTATCTAATAAAGAGGGAATATGCTAATTGACCCTCATGCTGTCACAAAGATGGTGGCAACCACAGCCAATAAGGAGAGAATATGCTAATTGACTGCCATGCCCTCAAAGATGGAAGCGCCCACAGCCACAAGATGGTGGCGCCCAGTCCCCTCAACCCCACTGGGGTGGCAGGCGTGCCTGCCTCCAGAGTCCCCCAGTCCCCTCAGGCCCCCAACCACCCAGGGCCAGCTTGGGGTGCAGGCAAGCTTCAGATGTCAGCTGCTCAGTCACCCAGGGCTGGCCCGAGGCACAGGCAAGCTTTGGATGGCGACTGCCCAGCCGCCCAGGGCCACCTGAGGCTTGTGCTGCCAGCAGTGGCAGCATCAGAGGTGTGATGAGGCGTCACCTTCCCCTGATTGCTGGGTCGCCTCCTGCCCCTGAGGGTTCCAAGACTGTGAGAGGGGGCAGGCCGGGCTGAGGGACCCCCCCTCCAGTGCATGAATTTTCATGTACCGGGCCTCTAGTATGTATATAAAAGCTTAATATGCTAAGTGTCCAACTGTTCAACTGGTCGCTATGATGCACACTAACCACCAGGGGGCATATGCTCCAACCAGTAGATTAGCTTGGTGCTGGGGTCTGGCTGATTGGGTCAGGGCAAGATGGGCTGGACACACCCTGCAGCCCTCCTGCAGTCCCTCCTCGGCCTTTAAAATATTTCTTCTAATTAATTTCCTTTCAATGTGCATTAATCCGTGCACTGGGCCTCTAGTACCACTATAATATTTAATAGTCAGTGCTTCGGTTAACGAATGTTCTATTCTTCTGGCTCTTTTCAATGCTACATTACAAGAACAGATATAAGAAATCTCCCTAACTTATCCATCCTGGTACCCTCACAGCAGCATGGAGGTTTCAGATTTATAGTGATAGCATGTCTTAGGCTGTACAGAGAACTTTATTCCTTTTTATTCAAATCTGTTCAAATATCAATTAAATTTCCAATGTGGCAAGACTGAATACACCCCTCCATTTATATAAAATTATGGAACAAAGGTATGAATTATTCAAAAGTTGAAATCTAAAAGAAAAGGATTCTATAGCTTCTGATAATAATTTTATTCCCTCTGACTGTAATTATTTATTTGTATCAAATCCAAGTCTCATCAGTTAGCAAATACTTACTGAGTACCAATTTTGTGAAAGACACCACACAAGCTCTAGTTGGTAATATAAGAAGCAAATCCTCAAACTTCAGAAGCTTAGAGTCAACTTAGACACAAGTATCAGAGCACTCTGAAAGAGATCAACCTTGATCCTTGCTACCAATAGGAATCTTTGCCTCTGCATTTACTATTTCAATAAAAATCCAAATATCTGAAGTTTAGTGAACAATTTAAAATCCAGTTTTATCTTCAGAAAATTTAAGTCTCTTATACTCTCTGCCTCAAAAATCAGTGATATGCCAGCATTTCATAATTCATCCAACAAATATCTATTGAGTATCTTATGTCAGACATTATCCCAAGTTATAGAAATAAAAAAAGTCAATTTAAAAAGTTCTTAGCTTAATAATTAATGTTCTTATGCTTCATAATCTCTCAGTTTGCAAACCAGGGTCTGTTAAGAAATTTAAGTAATAACACAGTAATCTTCATATGTACCAGTGATGTAGTTACTATTACTAACCTCAGCTTATGTATGAGAAAACAAAAATCTCTCCTATATTTTAACACCTAAATCAAGCTGTATCCTTATACAAAGACTATCCTTGGACAATCTCCTTCTATGAGGTCTTCTCCCTTGTCTAAAACTTGAGCATTTGTTTGACTCACTCATTAATACCTTATTATAATGTCCTTTCTTATCTTTCAAGTGCAACTGAATAGAGGGACATTTTATTAGAAAACATATTTGAAGATAACTTCAGAGATTGAGAAAATGGTATATTGGAGTAGTGGTTTCTATGCCCAATTTTGGTATTTGTGATGATAGGTCTTGATGGCTTATGAAGTTATAAGTAGAGTAGAATATCTAACTTGAAGGTATCCTGAATATATGGTAATAGCATTTAATTTTTCATTATCAAAAGAAAAGCCACAAGAGTGTGGATAAAGTAAGATCCATTCATATGGCTAGTTCATTTTGGGCATGTTATCTCAGCATCCGTAAAATGGAAATAATATGTAATTGTGATAATTATATGAAAAATGTACACAAGCTACCTGTATGAGTTTTTCTTTACCACTAACTAGATTAGAAGCTACTAAGGAAAAAGAACATGCCTTATTCATACCTTCATATTCTTATTAAGGATTAAATACGTGGCATAGAGTGTGTGATCAACAAATATACATGTGTGCATGTGTCCATGTATGTGCATATTTAATGCCACAGATAGTTTAAATATCATAGAAGAAAAGTGACAATTAAAATAAAAAGCACCACACCTATGAATGGCTATGCAATGATTTCCCTTTAGAACTCTTAAAGCACAAGAGTCATTACAAATAGTTATTGGTTTGAAGATAATTCCATGTATTCCTACAATTGGGAGGAATGATATGAAACCATCTCTCTTATAGCCCCTAATGAGTTCTTGAACACAAATGCTAATCGTTTTTAGGGACATAACTTATTCAACATCTGTATACTCTTAGTTTCTTAAATGGAAGTCCACCTCTACAAGGACAAGAGATTTGCAACCTGAAATATTTCAGTTTTTAGAAGACCCAATACTAAAAATACTAAGCAGTAGTATTCTGGTTACTAATATTAAAGATTTCATATATAGATGAAATATAAATAATGAATGGTCACTTTGATCATTTAAGACTTGGGAGGAGAAATATGGGCAATACTGAACTCAACACTGGTGCTTTATTGAATGAGAATAAACTTTTTTTTTAATAGCCATAATAAAACTTATGTGAGAATAAACCTTAAGAGAGTACAAATTTTTACATTCTGAAACCTGTGAGTTTCTAAGATCTTTAGTCTGAAAAACTGAAACTATAGTTTTGATATTTCTTTTAAACCCTTAATACATATTACTAAATTATTTTTTAAAAGACTGTCTTAGTTACAACTTCTTGTAGCAATGTATCAAGCACCTGAGATTATATATGTCACCAACATCTCACAATAACTGTGATATAAGTTCTTTTTTGTGTTCATTTAAGAGACAGCACAACAGAGACATATATATATTGAGCAATTTGCCCAAGACGGAGGTGCTAATAAATAGTGGAACTGAGATTTGAACCCTGGCTTGGATTTATACTGCTAATATTCTCCATGTTTTAAAGTCCTAACAAATAAAGATATGAACTATGCTTTAAAAAGGCACGGAGGCAACTACATAGCTATTAGAAAAATCAGTAAAATATTCCAATCTCACTTCATATATCAACATAAATTTAGATGAATTCCTAAGAGCTAAAAAATAAAATTCAAATCCACTTAAAGAGTAATATAAAAAGGAAATAAATATAACCCTTGAATAGAAGAAAACATAAAAATAATTCTTAAACTTCATATACTAAAATTTGTGAACAAATTAAAACGTCAAAATAAACTAGGGGGAAGATTTGGAAAGATTACAGAAACAGTTATAAGGAACTCACAGCAACAGATGTGAAAAAATATTAAGGTCACAATAGATAATTAAAGGACCCGATTGATACTTACATGAAAGAATAAAAATGAATGACTAATAAGTGAATAAAATTACAAAATTCTAAAAATGCTTAGTATGTTTTATGTGATTAAATTTATACAGCATTGCAATTAATAAGATTCAATGTTGGTATGAATGCAAGCTTGATATTTTTCTATATTGTTAGAAGAAGCCGTAACTAACACAATCTTTTAAAAATAATTTAGTAATATGTATTAATGATTTTAAAACAATTAAGATATTTTGATACAGTGATTTCTCATAGAGAAATCTATTCTAATAAAATAATGTGTCTTAACTCCATTTATATTATTACAACAGTACAATGAATATTAGGAAGGCTTTAAAATTATGCTTGTAAGTATTTATAATAATCAGAATCAGAGTCATACAGTTTATTCTATATTATGTGAAAAAGCATAACTAAATATTAAAGAGCATGAACTCAAAAATACAAGGTATAAAAAAGACTCAATGAAATAGAAGACAATAAAAGAGAAAAATAATAGAAAAAAGTGGGTATTAAAAAATAAAATAAGATTTTTATAAATACATCAATGTACATAAGAAATTATAGTAACTATAAAGGAATTAAACTAATCCCATGCTAAAAGTCAGGGAATGTACAAAAAAACAAAAACTCTCTAACTCCTTTAAAAGTTTTTCACTAACATGTACTAAATATTTAGAAGAAATAAAATATGAAGAAATTACCAACATTTCTGTGTGGTAGTATAATGAATGATCTTTACCTTCATTACATTTTCTCTATATCCAAAATCTTTTGTGATATATACATTATGTTAGCAATCAGACAATTATTATTAAAGCAAACTTAAGATGACTTGTTTTTGTTTATGTGTATTTCTTTTAAAAGTGAATATTTTGATAATGTATCATTATAAGCTTAAGATTTTAGCCTTACTCAAATAAATACATGGAAGTTTTGGTGCAACATAAACTAAAACTATTTCCATAATGAAGCTATTTAAGTGAACCTATAACAAATTCCCTTTGGGTGCAACTTTAACAGATTAGTTTTCTGTGTTTGTTTTTTTAAATCAGAGCATGCTACCACTATACTTTTTTGCTATAAGATGGAAGACAACTCTGTAGGGGTTATCATCTTCAAATTGCGTTTCCTAGCAACACCCCTAAAGCCAAAGTAGTGTTGTTGTTTTGTTTTTAAATCAATCACTCCTAACTGTAGCAAATGCTTAAAAATATCTCTTTCATTCTGTGAATAAGCAATGCCAATTTTATTACAAGGCAGCTGCAAAGGGAAAAAAGGAATATCAATTCTATGTTCACTAGAATTCTCTTGATCCCTCTGTAATACTATGATGCCTATGCATTAAGTTTGGGAGAATATATGTGCATTTTTTCAGTCATAGTTATATAATTTCAGAAATACTTTTATTTGTCAATGATTTTAAAAAGCACTGCCACTGTAACTATATCATTTTCTCAAGAACAAAGATAATTAGCAACTAATTCTAAAGAATATATTTAACATAAAAAATTCAGCCTTCTCATAAGATTAGTCATTCTGTAGAATAACTGAATAAAAGATGATCCTCAGAAATATCTTAAATATAATAACTTATATATAGATTTTCTATAATGTGCCAAGTGTAAAATTCAAATAAACCCATGAAGGGACCAAAACGAAAAATCAATGCTTCATACGTAAAAAGCAAGTAAGAAATAGTTGTTAAATGTCTGTATTTTACTATAAACTATTTTACTTATACCAAACATAAAATATGTTAAATTCAAAGCATTTCCAAAGGATATTATGTGTATATGTGTGTTGATATTTATGTGACCTATACCACATGGGTTTATTAAAGCTGAATACAGTTTGAGCTTTAATTCACAATTAAATGTGACACAGATCCTAAGAGGTGAACAAGAGGAGAAAGGGGTTCAGATGAGATTGTTCCCTTTGAAAAGAAGAGTTCCTATCGTTGCCTTTGAAAGGAATAGTTTCTATTGAAACAATTAGTCCTATAGAACAGGGCTGGGCAAACTTTTTGTGAGTGCGTGCCAAAACCAGCAAAATCTCTGACTCAAAACTCTTCTGCGTGCCAACCCTAATTTTTTGAGAACATGTTATGCCTACTTGATATCTCTTAAGGTGTACATATGTGAAGAACCTTGAAGAAATAATAAAATTCATTTGAGCGACAAAAACACAGTATATGATGATGAAAAATACATTTATTTTTTAATGTATACATGTTATGTAAAATTATTTATTTATCTAAGATGCACCTACACTGAATTAATCTGAAAAATAAAAAGTCGATATTAAGAAAAAAAATGTAAATGAAAGATTATAAGAGAGGGTTTCGAGTGCCAGCAAAAGTTACTGGCATGCCATGTTTGGCACGCGTGCCAATGGTCTAGAATAATGTTCATATCACTGTTTTCTGTGTTTCACATTCCAGACAATCTATAGAGAACTCTCTCCAGGAGTGAATCAGAAATCAGAAAGCATCTGGGACACTCTGTCATTTATTTTTGCTCTTCACATCTTTAGAATTGTCTACTTTTATTGTTGTTGATGATACATTTCTTCTTGTATATAACAGGTTTTGATTCAAAATAAGAAAAGGCACAAATATACTGATGAGGTTTATTTAACTCATGTGTCTAAATAATCAGAATGAATCACCAATAGAGTTTTAAGTGTTTCAAAATGCTAGTTAGCTCCACTTGTTCTGTATATATTATTCCATGTGCCTATTGTCTTGATACTTACTTGGCTCTTTTGTTGCCTGCCCCAATTACAATCAGGTTCACTCTCAGAAAATCCAGAAGTGATCCAAATCTATCACAGATAATTATTGTTCCATGTCTATCTTTCCTGTTCCTGTGCCGCTTCCTCTCTCCACCTGATGCTCATTGTAACGAAGCTTCATCCTTCTGTCCTTCACTTCTAACTTTTACCTAATTTATTTCTCTGAACATTTATAGTAAATTATAAATTACATAACATTCACTTCACATATTTAAAAACAAATAACACTTTGAAAAGGGGGCAAATACAGAAAGCGAGTCAATATATTCTCCAACCACAAATGCCTATATGTAAAATTAGTGTTAATATATTTAACTTTCTAATTATACTCCATCAACCAGAACTCAAAGTTGGAAATATTTGGGCAAAATGGTATGTACTAATCACCTACTCCAGATCCACATGAGTAAGTATGAAAGTTGTTTATATACACTGTTACTGTGAAACTCATCTTTATCTATTTTTGGTTTCCTGATTACTATTATGAATTAGTGACATTTTTGTACGTCAAGGGATATAGCTATAATTCACAAAATAGGGGTCCCATGAGGGGTTTTAACCTTTTAGGGTGAAACTTGACCACATTATTTCTCAGACCCAAATATTTATCAAATTGCTCTCTTAGGTATTTATTTTAGTGCAGGATGCCATGCAGAAATGGCTGATATTTAAGGTTGTCATAATTTTAAAACCTCTGGGACATAATATAACTTTAAATCACATATAACTGTAAAAATAACTATTATTGAAATAGCTAATATATCAACAAGCTCATCATTATCTCATCATCACCATTATCAACACCAACAACAGCTAGCTAATCAATCACCAAGTTGTATAAAGTCATACTTGAAAAAGTATGCTCATTGCCATCACCCTTTCGGTTCCAATTTATACAGCTTCAATGCAGAGAATTTATAGCAATAAAATTCTACATACTGATCTCATACAGACTAAACATTTGGATTTATTTGGGCACCAAATATAACCCATATTGTATTCTCTCTCTCTCTCTCTCTCTCTCTCTCTCTCTCTCTCTCCTCTCTCTCATACAAAAATATCCTCTGTGAAACAAGTCTTCCTTAATTCTCATTTATGTGGATGTGGGGGATGGTACAGGACTTATAAGCTTATGATCTCCCCCTGGTAAATCTGTATAATTCTATCCTTTTAGGATTGTCTCACAGATGAGTTTGTGAATCTAGAAGTTTCAAGCATAAAGTACAATAACTTTATTCAGGAGTTAACAATTTCTCTCTGTTTTCTATTGAACTTTTTAATCCTAGGAGAACATAAGCCTAAGAATGAAAGCCTGAGGATGAAAATAGAAAAGGATAAAAAACAATTCCTTATTAAACCATCTGTGCCCTCAGATATTCCTGAGCCCTGTTTACCTCTGAGTTTTTAGTGATCTGTACTAGACCAGCCTTCCTTCTTCAACCAGCTGTAGTTGGGTTCTCTGTCCTAAGTGATGCACAATCTTTCACTGTGTCATTTACTTGCTTAAGATGAAAGTCTTTTTTTGCCCACAGCACCTAGTTTACATATCCTAATGATTAAAACCTGTCTTTTTCAAAACTTTCACTTCCCTAATATTTAAATATAATCCATTCTAATCAAAGCAATTTACCCCTACTATACCCTGAAAACTCAATGGCTTTGCTTTACTCAGTAAATGGATTTAAATCCACTTACTCAGAAAAGAATGCTCTTCTACTTCCTCTTTAAACCCACTTCACCAAAAAACTCAGCAAATGGGATCCTTCTCATAAAAGACTTCCTGAATCGTAGATCTCACAATGAGCTCTCAACCTCTAAAATCTAATTGAATCTAGATTTATTGATACTCAACAAATTTTTGTTGAATGAATAAATATACTTTTAGTGTATATCAGCTAAATAATTTCTCTTTTCTTTATGTATATCCTGTCTAACCTCTCTATTTCATATTTACTTTATGTATAAATACTTATTGCCCGAAGTAAGCCTGCCTCTAAGGAGAATACTGCATTACACACCTTGTATTCCTTACAGCCATCAACTGCAAACTCCCTGGATTACAGGTATTATCACAGATATTTTTGTATTCAGTTTATTTGATTATAATGTTATTTATTTTCATATAGCATACAATTATCACTAAGAATTTCTTGCTTCTAAAGACTATATATATATATATATATATATATATATATATATATATTTAAAAATCAGTAAATCCCCAACAAATGACCAAACTACAAAATAAAGTTGCACTCAAGATAAAAGTCACACTATATGTAGGATTGATTGTAATGAAAAATTACAATACACTTTCCCTCCTTGCTTTCCAACACATGTCTTGTTATTTTGTGGTGGTAATTCTAAATGTCTTGCTTCTTTCCTACTTTATTCCTCTTGTATCTATGCCATTGTGACTCACTTTCCATAACAGGAGGGAAGAGAAAGAAGACAAGAGAACCACACTGGGTGCAGCATGAAATTCTTAAATGTATTTCTTTTCAGTTATTTCTTTGAACAACAGGAAGGATCTTTGTTATTTTCTCAGAATGTTTGGTTAAACTAACAGATTCCAGAGAACATATATCCAAGAAATGGATGTTATTTAATTATAAGAGAGATTTAAAAAAATATTTTGGAGAAATAGCAAAATACTGCTTAGATGATTACTCTTCCAAAGGTGATGCTGAGGAATCTTCTATAAAGAAAGAGCAAAATATCCTGTGTGTAACATTTGATAAGTGATTTAATATATGTGATTAAGATCATCACCATGCCTCAATATTTCAACTTGAAAAACCATGACATTAATTAGTCCTGCACATTAGCCAACTCCAAGGCACAGCTTAGTTATTAATCAACCTCTGAACAAACCAAGGCTGGGAGACCTGACCTCACTGCCCTTCAGGCTCCACAGTCGTGTTTATTTTATTTTCAAAACATTATTAATTTCAGATAGAACACTAAATATAATCCAAAATGTCTCATACAAAGCTAAATAGTGTGAAAAACATCTCATTAACAGATAAAAAGTTCACTTTAAACATGTCAACCTCATGAAGATTAAGATAATCTCTTCCTTTGAAAAGAAATATTTTTAATACAATCAGGTTTCTCACTTTAACTTTTTTACAAAAAGAAAAGTCTACACTAGAAACCAATGTTCTATAAAATTTAAAAAAAATATATTGCCAGATGTTGTGGGTGTTTTTGTTAATTGTCTATGAGTCTACTTAACTGAACATCCCATATTGGGTATTAATTTAGAATAGTTACAAAGTGTACAGTACAACAGCAAGAAAATAAACTTGACAGTTTTATGTGGATATTACTGAGTAAATATGACCTTCTCTGGGCCCAAACCTAGAGAACGCAACTTCAGTGTTAGGCTGGCTACTAATGGCACACTGAAAGGCAGTGAGGGCTGTTGGAAAAACATGTCAAGTTGTTCTGATAAGGCCACAGAACAAGAGCATGCACCCTTGCAATTTTCTTTGTGAAATTCAGTTTTTCAAGCAACTCAAAACCAAGTGATTAATTGAATAGAAAACAAAGACAACTTGATTTTAGGTTTTGAAACATATAAACAGAACCAGACACAGGGAATCATTGATCAGACTGTCAAACCTCAGAGGAAAGGTAGGGGAGGGTGAGGGGGAGCGGGAGAGATCAACCAAAGGACTTATATGCAAGCATATAGGCCTAACCAATAAACACAGACAACAGGGGGGTGAGGGCATGAGTGTTGGGGGGCGGATAATGTGGGGATAAGGATACATATGTAATAACTTAATCAATAAAGAAATTATTTAAAAAATGAAACCTATATAGACAATACTTCAAGTAGGCTACATTTTAGAGAAAATTAATGCACAGAGGCAAACATGTTAGACGTATCAGTTCCTCTGTAAAATGTATTTAACTCTAGAAAATGATACCATCACAAACCTTTTATATCAGAATTTTGTTAAACCAGGAAAATCGTATGTATTCTACAAGAATATACAAGTATATACAAGTATGCTTTTGTCTTGAGGAAGCAGAGAAATCTCTAATAGCATGTGGGAAAAAGAAAAGCTAATAACAGAAATAGGTTCAGAACATATGTATACTGTAATAGGAAGTGTTTTGGCATAGAAATAGACATATTAAAATATTTTAATAACCATAATGAATTTTTAATTTTTGTGCTGATATCACCCTTACTAGAGCATTATGTTATATTTTTGTTGGCTATAGTATCTTAAAAAAAATTTAGGATGAAGATAGCCATATTTATGGCTCAAATTTCTCATATGAAAGACACGTGCAAAGGGATTAAGAAGCATCACCTTTGGAAGAGTAATCATCTAAGCAGTATTTTGCTATTTCTCCAAAATATTATTTATATCTCTCTTATAATTAAATAACATCCATTTCTCTGATATATATTTTTGTACAGACCCTATCCCAAGATTTTGAGTTTGGTTTGGAGAGAAGATTGGGCTTAAGTCATAAATTTTAATTGGCTAAATGAGTCCAAGGTGCAGAAATTATTGAGAACCAGTCTTGGCGTTGTTCTGACATGTGTGTAGAAAGAGATATGTGATGAAGAGAGCTGACTCTTGAGCCTGATGGTCTCATTTGATTTCTACCAACATCATGTACTAGTTTCATGAAGTTGACTCAGTTTCCTCATTTGTGCATTGTATGAAAGTCACTTAGAATAGTGCCTGAAACACCAAGAATATCCAGTAAAAAAAAAAAAATGATCATTCAAATTATATTAGAATGATGACGTTTGTCTGACACACTCCATGAAACTCAAGGATTGTGGCCAAAATGATTCTATTCTGTTTTGGCAAAGTAAAGGTAAAACATAATGGTAAAATTTTATATAAAATATTTTAACCTTTATTCCCATCCTCAATGGGGATCACCTCAGAGAATGGAACTAGCATTCTCTCAGTTGATCAGGCAAACACCCTAGAGATTATCATTAATTATTTTGTTTCTCTATTTTGATATACAATTTATTAATAAGTCTTTTGGACCCTATCCTCAGAATATTCCAAATTTAAATACTTTGCCCCTTTCTCAGCTTGCCTCCTTGTCCACTTGCCATAAAATTGCTAAGTAACCTGTACCTCTCCCCACCCCGAGTCATACAAAAAAATGTTTATTGCAATTGGCTTCTCTTTTATTGAGAAAATACAAAATATTTTCTGTAGTCTGTAGTTCATTCTGAGGTATTGATTATGATAATATATGTATATGCAAAAGAAATGCAGTGATGGATTTAATATTCTGTTACCTAGATTTTTTCTAATATTTGAATGTTTATTTGAATGTCCCAAGATGAAATCTTACAGTTATTTAAACTTTTATTCTATTATTTTGTGATTTGTATGTTACCTAAAATATCCATAAAATGAAACATTTTATTCAAAATAAATTTAATCAGAATTTTTTCCAATTTTCACATAAATATTAACCTCAGTATTTTTTTAAGGAATCTAAAGTGAATAATGATAGACTAGTACTAAAAACATCTCTAAATAGGAAGTAACAATTCTCAAGATCTACAACTGAAGCTAAACTTTGAATTGGTTGGAGTTTTTTATTCATTTTATGGCTTTTTTAAAGTTTATCTTTTGAAAGTATTTCAGATGTCCCCTTTCTCCCCCATTGACATTATTTTTAAGTATTCCAGAATAATACCGTGGCTGGAGACTTGTGGGGATAACAGTTGCTGGTAAAATAACACACAGCTAGCTGATCTTGATCCAGGAGGAATTAACAATCTACTGAGATGCACTGACAGGTAAATGACAAGGACAGGTGTTCAGGCTGCAAGGAGGGAAACGCAGCCGCAGGGATCAGTGGCAGCAGAGAAGCAGAGGAGCCTGTGCCAAAGCATGCAGAGGAGCAAAGTGTGTCATTTTAGGGAAGTGCAAGTAGTTCCAGGAGGGTGTGGCAGAGTGCAGGGGTGGTAGGGCTTGAAAATAAATAGTAGAGATATGCTACTGCAGACATCAGTGTGGCTGGTTTTGAACCTGTGCATGATACCCTTTGTAGCTTTTATAGATATTGTTCTGACTATTGTACCTCAGGCAGTCTTATTTTCATTCTTAGGCACACAGGTGCCCATTCAATGCATCTTCCATAGTGTTGTCCAAATGCACAGTGATTCCCATCTTATAGGATGTGACCATGACAGTGCCAGAGATCATTGCAATAGATCCAAGAATTAACGTGAAAATCAAGCTTCACTATGAACTAAATAAGTAAAAGCAAAACTTCTATCACATAGGGAGCTTTCAACTCTCCTTTATACTGTAGAAGAAGTTGTCACCATTTCTCTCTTTCCTGTATACTCACTTCTAGTGAAAATATAATAATTTAAGTGCCAGTCTCCGGAACTTTGTGGGGTTACTGGAGAGTGCAACAAACTCATCTGTGCACTTGGGATAACAGATCATGATAGCTTCAATGGCTACTATTTCTGATTGGCATCTTAAGACTAAATAGGAGTTTTTAGCAGAAAATTCATTAAGTATGAGCAATGGCTCAGTGGATATGGAATTGGGACATAGCAGAAGATATATGGGAGGTAGGAGAACCTAAAATTAAAACTCTATTAAATAAACAATTGTCTCTTTGCTCTTCCATGGATGATTCATAAACATTTTTAGGTCAGATATGGCTATATTCATATAAGTAGACCCCAAAGTACTAGTATAGTCCATTACACAAAGATACTTGCAGAATAAATTAACAGGACCAATTATAAACAGCCAATGGCATAATCCAATTTAGATAAATTCCTTTATGATTCATTTAAGAAATATTAACAATTCACTATTAATAATAATAAGCACTCACTCTAATCTAATTCTTTCATACAATTAACTTTCTTAATTCTTACAGCAAATGAAGGAGGAAGTGAGTGTCTGTTAGAAAACATGCTGGGGATGCAGGGGGTAACAAACAACAAGAAATTAATCAAGCAGCATGTTATCAATAATACAATCAGAAAAAATTCTAAAATTTTATTAGGAAAAATACATGAATATATGTATTATTCAATTTACATTTCTGAATTTAACTTAAAAAATCCTACCTAAATTACATGTCCCATGTAGTTGGTTATACAATCCTCAGATTTTCTAGTCTTTATTTATACATAACATTTTCTCTGAATTATTCACTAATATATTTTTAATATAATTTTGTTGATTGCAGAGAGGAAGGGAGAGAGAGAGACAGAAACATCAATGATGAGAGAGAATCATTAATTGGTTGCCTCCTGCATGCCTTCTATTGGGCCATGTGCCCTGGCCTAAAATTGAACCATTATCTGGTTCATAGGTAGAGACTTAACTATTGAGACACACAGGCTGGGCTATGTCCTAAGATATTTTAGAAATTAGATTTAAGCTATCATTTTTATAATGCAGGTGAATTTTTGGCTATTTGTATACTCTCTGGACTATTAATTTGGTGAATTAAAATAATTGATTTTACCTCTAAATACTACCGCATTGGGAACTATATTTCACCATATGAATTTTGGGATGACACAAACACTCAGTCTATAGCAGATAGCCTGTCACACTTAAGCGGGAAATGGAAAGGTTTAGAAAATATAACTTAAATTCTCTTTATGTAACTTACATACCTTAACAAAATATATACAAGTTTCCAATTGATCTTTTCATGTTTCAGCATGTCAATGATAGTTGCTAAAAACAGTGACTTCACAATAATATTGTTTAAAAAACATTTATTTTGGTAAGAATCCTTACCAAAATAATTAAGAGGCTCTTAAGTAAGACATTACTTTGAGAGAAAGTTGGGGTAAATAACTTTTAAAGTTCTTTCAAATGATAATCATAAGATACACTCTGTAATCCTATTTAACAGCCTGGATCATAAGCTCTGCTTTGAAACCTTACACACAGACCCAAAGAGAGGGGGCAGATCCAGAGGGGAACAGAGACCCAGAAAGAGAGAGAGAAACTCTAAGACAGGGGGAGCTGGGAATTGGAGTCCAGGACAGTCCTGTGACAAGGACTTTCACCTTTCCCCACAGTTGTTTCCATGAGGAAACCTCTTACAAATTATAAATATCTGTTCCAATTAAAATATTAATGGCTTCCGTATAAGAAATAGTTAGTATTGAAATGGTCACTTAGTTCTAATAAATAAAAGCTCTCCAATGGGTATAATTATTTTGATTTATTGTGTTAAAGGTCTTACGTACTGGGAGAAAGAAATTACATTAGAAAGAAAGACAAAAATAAAGAAAGAGAAGCCATAATCTCAAGAAAGAATAGAAGCAAAAAATGTTAAGTGTAACTTCTGGTTATTACAACTTTTAATTTCTCAAAGCAAATAATTTTACAATAGTTTTTAATAAAGGCAACACCACAAATTACAATAGGTTCCATAATAAGTAATGTCCAAAGCTAAGATGCAATCCAATGGTATTCCCATTCATACAGAAGCAAACACAAAATTTACTCACATACTAATTCTGAAGTAGCCTGTGATTAATTAAAAATGTATATTGTAAACTCTAGGGTAAACAATACAAAATTAAGATGGTGAAATAATTTTTAAAGAATGTTAAGCTCCTGAGAACAAAAGTTTTTTTTCAGGTTTATATCCTGAGAAGGGGACTGGCTAGTAAGTATATATAAAGCTGAATTGTCTTTCTTGAATTCAGTTGGGTTCAAAGTCAAATTTCTGGGCAATTTAGGGAGTTTGAAAATAAAATAATGTAAAGGCTCAGAACTAAAATCTACCATGTAAGACAGTGAATGATCTATTTCAAGGAAAATATGAAAAGAGTTGGAAAAGTTCCAGAAAGGAGAAATCAAACTGATAATGATATTAATGGATTTTTCAGTGACGTAGGCTATAAAAAGCATTCCAGTTTTGAATGTTAAAAGCACAAAGTTATGAGTGGTGAATTATTTGATCTACCTAAAATGAAAACACTGGCACTGGTGAAAACTTATTAAAACTTGAATCTGGTAGTTTTATGATACAGTGGCAGGATAAGAATAAGTTAATTAAATGATGTCATATTTCTGTATCCTTCACTCCTGTGGTACATGGAATTTTAAAATGGCCTCAAGATTTTGCCCCCTGGTGTAAATTTCCTGGAAATTATCCCCTTATATGTGGGTACTAGCTGTGAAATGATAGGATATCACTCTTGTCAACAGGTTGCCTTATCTAGGTAGAGGTGAAAAGATACTGCAAATCTAATTAAAGGAATCCATTGGTTTTGAGTTAGTCAGAAGAGAAACTATCCTTCATGGGACTATTAAGCAGGCAACAGTCTTTAAAAGAGGACTTGGTTCCTTCCTAGGAGAAAAATTCTCTGACTAGCCGTGAAAAAGCTGCCCTGTGAAGCCAGTGAGGGCCCTGTGAGAGGGGTGTGTGGCCTCTAGTTGCTGACAGCCAGCAACAACATAGGAACCTTAGTCCCACAAATACAAAGAATTGGATTCTACCAATGACTGGAGGAGAACTCCAGCTCTAAGAAGGACCACAGCTAGCTGAACTTGACTGAAACCTCATGAGACTGAGCCAAGAACCCAGTTAAGCTGTGCCCATAACTCCTGACTTACAAAATAAAGTATGTTTTAAGATGCTAAATTTGTGGTCATTTGTGTAAAGAATAGAAATGTAATATCCC
Organism: Myotis nattereri; assembly: GCF_964212035.1. Classification (NCBI taxonomy): domain Eukaryota; kingdom Metazoa; phylum Chordata; class Mammalia; order Chiroptera; family Vespertilionidae; genus Myotis; species Myotis nattereri. Next base: position 173,727,202 of record NC_138076.1, read on the forward strand.
ACAACAACCATGAAAGACAGCCTAAAAAGAACAGGAAACACACACACACACACACACACACACACACACACACACACACACACACAGGTTAAGTGTTAGATTGGGGGCCTAGCTAGAACTTTATGGTCCTGAGTTATCTCAGGGACTGAAAAGAACTTTATCGGCAGAGCTCAGCCTTTTGTGCCTGAAACTCAACAGTGACTGACATTGAGATTTTAAAAAATAAATGCATGAGAATTTACTCATTGGGAATAATTTCATTCATCAACTTTGTATTATTTTGCATTCAGGCTTCAGGGTTCTGATTTGAAGTTTTCTACAGAAAGCAACTCCATTTTTCTACTGAAACAATATCATTATTCTCCCTCCTTTCTGAGACCACCTGCTTTCAGGTCATGCCTTTTCTGTGAATGACTTAAAGACATAAGTAATTTTAGCCCCAGACCTGTTTCTCCATCAACTTTCCCTAAGGACTCACCAGGTATTTCTACTGTGAACAAACTTCTCTAAGCCATGGTTAATAAAAATGAATTGTATTAAGTTATTTCCCACTAAGAGGAATAGTACTTCCCCACATTTTCTTCATTATTTTCTACAGCCTGACCAATCTTAGAATGAGTCATTGGGTGAACATGTTTGGAATACACGTTTGGTTTTTAAATTCTTTAGAAAAATTATGTACATTAATCATTAATTTTTGCCTCTCAAGCTACCACCACAATATACAACACAATATGTTATCTAGATTTAACAGAATCATCTCTAAACCTCTAGGCTTTGTTGTGAATGCTTAATTTCAGCAGCCTACAAAACTTTGTCTATAACTTCTTTAATGTAATTTTGAAAAAGCTATACAGTGCATTTTGTTTTGGAAGTTGACGTCTAAACTCTGATTAAGATATGTGTAAATATTTTGAAAGAATATAATTTTCAGTGTATCATGGATTATATATTTGCTTTAAATATAAATTTATAAAACCTTGGATATAGATTAGATGAAGTTTAGAATATTCCAGGACTTTGTCTCCCGGATCAAATAAGGTGTCATTTTTTCTTATTTCTCAAGGTTACTTTCTTTGCCTTGATCTCAAGAGGCTTTTTCTCAGGAGATACATATTCTCAAAATATCTTTGGCTATGCTGCCTCTGGGTTCTTTCTCAAGTTCTTTTCTTTTCTTGACATACTCTGACAAGCCTTAGGGTATATTCCTCTTTTTGAGTATTCTTTTACTTTTTCCTTTCAAGAGAAATTCAGAGAGCTACTTTTCTATTTTGTCAACCCTATTCTTAAAAAATAGAGACTTTGTTTTCTCGAATATCAGTTCCAGGTAGATGTTTATGTCAATAAGGCAGAATTCTCAACCAGAAATCTTCCAGAAACTGCTTTCTCCAAAACTAGGTCATCATCTGCTTCCAGCTGTCAGAAAAAGAAGAGCATAGAAGAGCACCTGTTGATGGTTTTTAATGCGACAGGCCTGGAAACTGTGCACATTGTTTCTGCTCACATTCCAATGGGGAGAGAGTGCACGGGCACATGGTCACATTTACTTTAAGGTGGCTGAGAAATGTGTAGGTGGCTGGCTAAATAAAAGAATAATTTTGGCTGACAACTAAGTCTTCATTTAAATATTCAATTACTTACTTAATTTATCCTTTGGTATATGTTACAAGAACCTCAAATTAATCTAGAGAGAACTCTGGATTCCCCAACCTCATGCTCATCAAGTCTTTCATTCACTGAATGGCACCGTGATCTTCCTGCGTGGCAGCCATGCCCCACTCAGAATGTTTTTAAAAACTGCAGTCAGAATGATCTTTCTTAAATGCAAAACTCCCATCAGTTCACTTCTCTACTTAGTACAATGCAATGGCTTCTCTTTATTCTGTGCACCTTTCCAGTGACGTGTTACCACTACTGCCTTTTACCACCACTTCATGGAAACTGAACTAGAAGACTTCCCAACCCTGCCTCTGGGTTCTTTCTCGAGTTTTCCTTTTTTCCTGACTCATCCTCACTCCCTCCCTCCAATCCTCCTCCTTTCGCCATCTGCCCTTCTCCTAATTAGCTCCTAATCATCACTCAGCTTTTAATTCTGAAATCAATTATTGTAGAAGACATTTCTTGGCCCTCTGATTATGAGTTAGAAATCCTTTTATTGTATTCTCATAGCACATAACTTCAGATTCAGAAACATAAATTATAATAAAAGCTCAAAGATTTCACTTGCTTTTTTTTGTGCTTTGGCTCCTCAAATCCTACTATTTTAAATGGTTAGATGTTTGCATGATAGATCGTCTATTGTTTCATTATTTATCCAACTTATTTCTGATTCAGGTTTGTTGACATATAAAGTTACAGTAATTCACATTTTTAAAGAATAAGGCCACATGTGTAAATTAGAAACATGACACAATGGGCTAAGAATAACTCCCAAATGATAAGCTCTATAAGCAAAAAAATACAAACAGAAAACCAAAAACCATATACTATTGCTTACTATTAAAGCTCCAATGTCTAGCATAGTACCTCATATAGTAGTTAGTATTCAATAAATAGATGCTGAATGAATGAATGAAACTAGGCCAAGACAATGGAAATAAGAGCTGCTTCTATTTCATTACTTGTTGGAAATAATTTTGATGTCATAGATCTACTACAAAACGTGCCTTGAACTGAGCTCTCTTTACCACAAGGCTAAGTCTATTCAACAAGAATCCAGCATCAGCTCCCCGTTCTATATTTTAATTCGCCACCCAAAATGGAGCCATTGTTTATGTTTAAATGAACATAATCCTTTAGGAATGCTATTCACAGTCATGTGCTTCGAACCGATGTTTCAGTCAACAATGGGTCACATATACTATGGTGGTATATAGCGCCATAAGATTATAATGAAACTGAAAAATTCCTATCGCCTAGTGACATCATAGCCATTGCAATGTCCCAGCACAACATACTATTAATATGTTTGTGTTATAAACAAACCCACTGTGCTACTAGTCATATAAAACATAGCCCACACAATTTATAGTATCAGCCTATATACCATCTAGTTTTGAGTAAGTGCACTCTAAATATCTACACAGCAACAAAACACCTTAAAGGCACATTTCTCAGAAGGTATCCACATCATTAAGAGGCGCATGATGTGCTTCTGCTTTCCCCCTAACTCTTAGGGTCAGCTGTTCAGACAGTTTAATTTTGTTCAATCCTGACTTTCACTCTGCTCAAGTCCTGCCAGCTCTGGTAACAAAACCTGAGCAAGCTAAGGCAAGGATAGAAAAGTTTAGTGAAAAGTTCTAAAAGTCAGTTTTTACATACATTTTCCCCATTAAATCATAAAATTATTGGGGGGATATCATGAAATATAGGGTGATATTTAGATTAAAACAATGGAGAAACGACTGCAATAAATCAAGCTGTTATTAAGAAATTTCAGTAACTATTTATTGAAATTATTGAAAAACTGAGAGATATTAGATCAAATTTACTCAGAAAAAAACCTATACTATGAGGATTATCTTCTTAAAAGGGGAAACAGAGCAACTTCAAAAAACCCCACAAATTTAGAAGGTTATGAACATTAATAAAGAAAAATTTGCCGAAACCGGTTTGGCTCAGTGGATAGAGCGTCAGCATGCGGACTGAAGGGTCCCAGGTTCGATTCCGGTCAAGGGCATGTACTTGGGTTGCGGGCACATCTCCAGTAGGAGATGTGCAGGAGGCAGCTGATCGATGTTTCTCTCTTATCAATGTTTCTAACTCTCTATCTCTCTTCCTTCCTCTCTGTAAAAAATCAATAAAATATATTAAAAAAAAAGAAAAGAAAAATTTGCTGGTCGCTTGTGAGAATTATAAGAACAGAAATAGTGAAATAGTATTTGGATGTTTATCTAAAGTTCTCATATAAAAATAGAAAAATTCATTTTCAGGAGGAGGGAATTCAAAAATATATATATATTTTAAAAATAAGTTTGCTAAACATAGGGATGGAACACGAAAAAAGTGCCTTCTCAGTTCTAACACACCATTTGTTTTATCAATTTAATTTCAGATTTTATAAAAATGTCACTATGACATTAATTGTTGTGGTATCTTAATTTAAATAACATTAAAATGAGGAAAACATGCCATTTAAAATTGAAAACATACATAATGCTAAAAAAGGCACATGTGATTCATAAAGTATTAAAAAACATGGTTGCCTATCCTATCTAATAAAAGCATAATATGCAAATCAACCAAACTGAGGAACAACTGGGGGGGCGGTGCCATGCCATCCAAGGCATGTGCCAGGGGCAGAGGGAGCAGACAGCGATTGGGGGGAAGGCGGTATGGAGGGATAATGAGGGGGTGGGGCTAGCCACTCGCCTCCAATGCCGTCCCCTGATTGTCTCGCCTCTACAGAGGGAGGACAGACTGCTGTCAGTCAGATATCCCCTGATGGCTCCCCGACTGCAAGAGTGTGCAGGCCAGGCTGAAGGATCCCCCTGAGTGCATGAATTTTCGTCTACCGTGCCTCTAGTATAAAATATAGTCTAAGACACCTGCTACAAAGCTTGAAAACCAAGCCACAGTTATACCATGTACAAGAAAGAGGAGTGGTCCCAGCTGGAGTTGGCCTAGATTAAAAATTAGTATTACTGCTCATCTTAGTGACATTTATGAAGCCAAATCTTCTGAATGCGTTACCTCATCTATAAAATGGTAATAAAAATACCTTTCATACCAACCTTAAGAATAGCTGAGGTATTTTTATGGGAAGGTACAATATATATACAGTGGGGCCTTGACTTACGAGTGTCCCGACTAACAAGTTTTTTGAGATACCAGCTGTCCCTCGGCCGATTTTTTGCATTCATTTGACAGAGTAATTTCAGTTAACGAGCTCCTTAACGAGCTCAGTCTCGGAACGAATTAAACTCGTAAGTCAAGGCCCCACTGTAATGATTTTGCTAACTAAAGTTTGGTTTAACAACAATGAACATGTAATTCTGTAACAGAACTTACCCCAGAGATCCCAAGAAGTGAATGATTGAAAATCAGATTCAAGGGGCTCCCAAAATATCTACATAACTTCCTTTTTACTATATAGATCACATAAAGTATTTACTCCTTTGTGAAATATGATTTCCAGCACATACACATGCATGCATATACATAAATGCACTTATCTATACATAGATATATAAATTGTATATAATTATATACAGGGTAGGACAAAAGTAAGTTTAAAATGGTTCACATGAAAGTATGAGCATAATTAATAAATAATACAATAATAAACTATTTTGTATGCTCACAACTACGTGTGTGGGGGGGGCAGGGGTGTGTGTATATACTCTTGATCTAGGACTTTCACTCTCAGTGCACTGGAAAAAGCAGTAAGAATAAAAAGGAAAGAGAAAAGTGAAAAGAATTTATGTATGTAAACTAAGGACAGAAAGTAACCCTATGTCTAAGTCACCCCTGTGTTTTTATTAAAGTATTGTTTGATACTCCAGTCACATGGGAACTCTATCAATACCTTTGACTAAGAGAATGATCTAAAGGGTCCCACTTCCATCACTATCACATGTCGACTCAAATGCTCTAGAAAAGACTTTCATAGCAAATCAAGGACTCACTGCATGGTAAATACAACCCCAATCAGAATTTCAGCAGTAATATTTACATTTTATGTCCTGAAGCCTGGAAATGATCTAGATGAATGATGTCTAGATGAATGATCTAGATGTCCTTGTTAAAGGCAATTGGATGAAGAAAACTATTAACATTGAATTTACTTTATCATTCTTATCCCAAAAATGTGGTATTTTAAACATCAAAATGATAAAGAACACACTAGAGAATGGATAATTTATAACTGATCTAGATTTGGTGCAGTAATAATACAAACATGAGTAAATAGCCTCATACATCTCCCACTAAAAAAAATACTCTCAAATATCTGCACCAACCATAATCTCACTGACAGCTAAAAAATACAAAAGCTATCTATACTGATTAATCTAGACATGCAACTTACTCAAGATGAGCTCATATGTTAATGACATCACTCTGGATAACTTGATTACATTAACTGATAGGAACTATAATAGATTCAGACTGTGTGTGCATCTTCTGAAAGATTTTTTTAATACAAAGAATGACCAAGGGATAGATTGGAGGCATTAATAATTCCATTTTGTTTTATGACACACAAAAGAAACAGAACTTTTAGGAACTATTTGCTCCTTTTACCACACACCTGGGTAGTCCTGCAGGACATGAGGATGCATCTAATACAACAGTTGAAAACTATTAAATCGTAATTCAGGCTCCTGTCAAAAAAATCCAAAGAAAGAAAAAATAATCCTGGCCATGTCCTTAGAAACTTCAAGTGAAATGACTGCAAGCTGACAGTCTTTAGAAAACTATAAATACACATTTAGATTTATTATAAGTTGATTTCAAATGAAACAATATAAATATGTTTGCAAGGCAAATTATTAGGTACCTTTGTATGCAAAATAGCATAATTTAAATAGAAATTTGCAGCATCACTTACAATGCTAAAGATGTAAGCATTTAAAAATATGCCACTTTACTATCATTATCTAAGAAGTTGGTTGGTAGGTCACCAATTCTTTATTGGATCCATATATATTTCCCACTAGCTTACTATTCTGTGTCTCCTGGAGGGAAAATAAATAGGCTCTTCATAATTTAAATTTGTTTTGCTTTGATTTATATGACGGCTTAGAAATTATTTAAAATCATTATTTCAATAATACAAATCATCATTAGATATTAGACATTATTACAAAGGTATCTAAGAAGGTTGTTGGGATTCTATATTTCATGAAGACTGTCTCCCCAATAGACATTGTTCAGAGAGCCTAGCATAATATCTAGAACTAGTTAATTCTGTTTCCCTTGGAAAATCCCAACCAACATTATCCCTGGTATTTGTGGAACCAGAGGATAGATGGCTAGGTTGGATTGGCACATACTTGTGAGTCAGTTTTGTAGGAAATGGTTCACAGGTTGATAATGATTTATAGTTGGCAATATGCTTGTTTGGGGGGTCAATCATTAATGTAAATTTTATATTTGTTCATGTTTCACTTTCCCTGACTAATTTACCTTGCATATATATTAGTCATATAAAATAAACATTTTAAATTAAGAGTGTAGTTTTGATTGTTGTTGTTAATGGTAAGTTTACTCTTTTGGTCTTCATATGTTTTCTTTTAGAGGTGTGAAAGATCTTAACAGTTGCATGGACCTTTTATTTTTACTTCACAAACAGTTAGAGAATTGGTGAGGCCAGATATTACTAACATGCATTTTAAAGATTAGTAACCTTTATCTTAGAGAGATTAAGCCAATTATCTAAAATCTCAAAGAAATAAATCCAGACTTTCTGGTTCTTAGTGCAGTAGGTTTATGCTACTACAACAATAATATTTAATATTCCTCTAACTGTGCAGAGATGTTTTCTTTTGATATTTCATTACTTACTGCTTAGTAATATATAATTTAAATCTATCACAAATTCTAAAACACCACAATAATATTTTGGACATTTTGTCTGAAAAGTAATTCATGGAGAAAAAAGTGATTTTTCTCCTTTTTAACCAGTCCCTACTGCTCTTTTTTCAGTAAGAAGAGCTGAGGCTCTGGGTTGCATTTGTACTACAAAACCAAGCTGCATAATTCAGTGCAGTACAATTTCAGTAGCAGTTTCATTCTTGAGAAAAATCTAAGATGAAGTACCCTTTCCAGGTGCCAGATGTATGACACACATCCTTGAAAGGCCTTGAAAACAATAATAATTTAATTGGAAAGCCTCTTTGAAATATTCTCTCTTCAGTTTATTCCATTTGTATCTCTTTTGGAGAGAACTGGATGTGGTCATATTAGTGTTTATCATAAATTTCAACATAGCAGCCCTAACCAGTTTGGCTCAGTGGATAGAGCATCAGCCTGTGGACTCAAGGGTCCCAGTTTTGATTCTGGTCAAGGGCATGTACCTTGGTTGCAGGCACATCCCCAGTGGGGAGTGTGCAGGAGGCAGCTGATCGATGTTTCTCTCTCATCGATGTTTCTAACTCTCTATCCCCCTCCCTTCCTCTCTGTAAAAAATCAATAAAATATATTAAAAAAAATTTCAACATAGCATTTGAATGTCTTGAATCAGAACAAGTGAGGGTCTAAAAAAGAAAGAAGATAAAACAAAACAAAACAAAAAACAAGTGAGGGTCTAGTCAGTGATGGCAAACCTATGACATGAGTGTCAGAGGTGACACCCGAACTCATTTTTTTGGTTGATTTTTCTTTGTTAAATGGCATTTAAATATATAAAATAAATATAAAAAATATGTCTTTGTTTTAATATGCTTGCAAATATCAAAAAATTTCTATATGTGACACGGCACCAGAGTTAAGTTAGGGTTTTTCAAAATGCTGACACGCCGAGCTCAAAAGGTTCACCATCACTGGTAGATACTAACTCATAAATTATTCACTTATTTATTTGTTCATATATATACATACTAATACTTCCGAAGGAATTTGTGACAGCTTACATGGTCAGTATAGCTTTTAAGATAGTGATAAAAGAAGGAGATCCCAGTATGAGAGAAATGAAGTGAAATTTAGCTAAAAGCTGCCAATGCAAGGGAAGGGGAAGAAAAGGAAAGGCAACCAATTATATAGCTCATACCTAATAAAAGTAATAATAGTAACTTTGAATAAATTTTTTTTTCCCAATTGGACACTAAGAGGGATTTTGACTTTACAGAAATATCACTGGAGAAAAATAATTTAAAATACAGTTATAAAAGAATATCCGACGCATTTTTATATAATTCTGGTGTCAAATTGCAGCTCTGGGAATCGAGTCCATCTAGGTGTAAAGCTTACTATTCCCATGACAGCATAGGTGCAGAGCTGAGATGCGCTAGAGAAACAACTGACTGTTTAGTACATTAAGTCCACTGCTGTCTATTGAGGAATGTGCCTGTGGCATAACTAGTAAGATGAAATTCTAATTACTATCTACATTATCAATTCACTGTTTTTAAACTTTTCCCTAAAGATCTTTGAAAGTAATAAAATTCAAATAATTTGCAGTTCACATGCATAAATAGGCCACACGGTGTTTGAAAGTGACACAAATGGAAAGGAGTAACCATTAGTGAATTCAGGCTTTTTTTCCCCTCTGGAAAAATAAATGTTAAAAAGAAAAGCATTGGCTGATTTGAATTACTTTACTACAGAAAATAAAAATAAAAAGCTGCTTTATGGGTTGATAATGCTTAGGAAGAAAGGAAATGAATCCTTAATTCTGCAGGGGACTTGATAGAAGCATTAGAGTTCGCAGTACCCTCACCCCTCATCCCTGCCCTTATTTTATTACTGGTAGATCTGCTTGTCCCTTCCACATCAATTGCCCATGTGTTTACTCATTCTAATTTCCACTGCAATGTGATTGATAAAGCAATTTCTTTTACCACCTATAAACTGAATGTTCCATAGATTTGTTGCTGAATTTATTTTAGATTATCCTCATCAGTCATCACATCATCGTTTTCCCAATTAACTTAATCTGTGTATAATGATTTTTACTATTAGTAAAATATTACTATGAAATGTTTAATTTCCATTCTGCCCATATATTGTTGATACATTTCTTTATAGCCCAAACTTAATCACCCCATTCTTTAATAAATTAATAAGTATATAGAAGGTTATGTTTCTCTGTAATTTATCTCATGCAATTATGTAATGGACTATAAAGACTAAATGGTAAATGATTTTTAACTGACTAATGACATTTACATGACAAATATATGACAAAAAAATATTTAATAAGCAAAATTAAAATATTAGGTTTTAGAAGACATTTTAAAATACTTATTGTTACTCCAGTGATGGCATGTAAGTAAATATTCAAAACACTTTGTCATACTGCATAGTACAAAGTACAAAATGAATAAATGTTGGTGTACCCATTTCTCTCTTTAAATAGTGCTTTATTCTGTTAATGAAACACTTATTGCTATGAAACACATGATGATATCTTCAGGCAAATTAAATTGTGATCTTCCTTTTTATTTTTTCTAATTGTGAGGCAATGTGATCTTCAGAGTTTTTCTGCATTTAATATTTTTAACATAACTCTACTTTGCTGGGATAATTTAATCCTAAATCATTATATATATATATATATATATATATATATATATATATATATATATACATTGATACAGTCTCCACTTCAACTTTAACACATTACTCATATTTCTTCCTAAATTACAAGCCACTGAAATTTATGTCTTTGATAATATAACCAAAGCATTAATTTTAAGCATATCAATGGACACATGACTGGCTATTTTAAAGAAGGATTAAGTTTATACTGATGCCAAGTATGTCTCTACAGGTGCCCATTTCCTACGTAATTCTCATGAATGGTTTCTTCCAACATTTTATTTCTGTGGTTAAGATTTATGAATCTATGTGTTTGGAATCACAGAGGAATAATTTTCTTTCATTAAAGTTTTCTTTCTTAAGAATGTTTCTCAAAATGGATAATTTAGAGAAGCAAAAGCAATTCATTAAGAACATTCTCCCTTAAACTAAAATATTAATTACATAAAAACATTAAATCTGAATCAGGAATTCTACAATTAAAAATAATACTGTAATTTTTATATTATTATTAAATTTTTAGCCTTATGTGCTTTGAAAGTTATTTTTCTATATGCACATAGGTATTTAAGTGAGTCCATAAATAGTAAGTGTCAATCATTAGAAACTCAGTTTTCAGGTGTAAAAATTAAGGAATTTTAATATGAACCCTTTCAACTCTAAGATTTATTTAATTCTTGATGAGGGACTTGAGAGATAAATTCTAAATAATCTTCCTCTTAGAATACCAGAAACATTTTCTTCAAGACTGCAGGAAGCATCTATTCAAGGGCAATGTAAATAAGAGGAGGTCTTCACCAAAAGGCACTAATATTTCCATAGGTGAGGACTCATCCTACTGAAGTAAAGAACAGAGAGAAAAATAATCATATTTGTGATTTTTCTTACATTTAAGAACTTAAAATATTATTGTGCCAAAGAATTTCCTTTTCTCCTACAATAATGATTAAAATTTGTCATTTATTAAAAAGCCAACAATATTTGACATTCATGCGTTCCTGCAAAGGTCTCATACAAATATACCTACATAAACATTTGGCCATGTTTTCTCTCTTCTAGATTACTATGCTGGCACAAACACCCACTTTTCTCAATAGCTTTATTATTATTTCTACTTAATTCTACTCTTTTTAAGAATTTCCTATGTATTTAATATCTCCAATAATTTAAAACAAAACAAAACAACGTACTATTTCAATTCATTTTAACAACAGGACACAATCCCAGACCTAATAAATCACATTCTTTTTGGCCTAGATCTCTGCTTATCTTACAGGTCATTTATTTCTAGCAATTTGTTTTATATAATTTGTCTTTTAGCTATGTGTAGGTGACAGTAGGAAATATATTCACTGTTTTTTAGAAATACTTTCTTAACATTCCTATTATCTCATTATCCATTTCATTGTAACTATTATGAATTAATTACATGAGTAAAAACATTATTATCATGTGCCCTGGCCAGGTGGCTAAGAAGGTTGGAGCATCATTCCGTGTACCAAAAGGTTGCCAGTTTGATTCCCAATTAAGTCACATACTAACTTGTGGGTTTGATTCCAGGAGGCTCTCCCTCCATTCATCTTTCTCTAAAAATCAATAAAAATAAAACCTCGGTGAGGATTAAGAAACAATATTATCACCAAGACATTAATGAAAAATATTTACCAACTATTTACAATATATCAGACAATATGCTAAAGGCTAAGGATCTGTACATAAACAAAATAATAATTGCTCCCATGAAGTCTAAGAACAGATTGAATGTTATAAAACTAGAGGCCCGCTGCATGAAAATTTGTGCACTCTGGGGAAGTCCCTCAGCCCAGCCTGTGCCCTCTCACAGTCTGGGACCCCTCGGGGAATGTCCACCTGCCAGCTTAGGCCTGCTCTCTGGGGGATTGGGCCTGAGCTGGCAGTCAGACATCCCTCTGGCAGCCTGGGAGCCCTTGGGGGATGTCCAACTGATGGTTTAAGACATCCTTAAGCCGCAGTCGACATCCTTAGTGCTGCCAAAGAGGCAAGAGAGGCTCCTGCCACAGCCACTGCACTCGCAGCTGTCAACAGCTTGTGGCTGAGCAGAGCTTCCCCTGTGGAAGTGCACTGACCACTACAGGGCAGCTCCTGTGTTGAGTGTTTGCCCCCTGGTGGTCAGTGTGCATCATAGCGACCGGTCGTTCCTGGTTATTCCACCATAGGGTCAATTTGCATATTACCCTTTTAATAGGATAATTTAAAATATTTTATTTTCATTCCTTCTATTCACGTAACTTCTAAGTAAGAAATTATTTATTTTATTAAAATATCTATAGTACTTTTGTTGGGAAGAATATCTGGTCAATTTTAAAATAACCAAATGTTTTTATATTTATTTGTTAATCACTATGTCAACAAAAACTGTATGCTCACTCATTCCAACCATCCGAACTTGCCATTTACAATATAATCCTTGTAAAAACTATCACAAAAAGTACTCATTGGTGGTAGTGGGAGAGATAGCTCTGGGAGATATAAAAATATCTAAATCTTGGTAATCAGGCATGTTTCCTTAGGTACAGTTGGTCTTCATTAAGATTGAAAGCCACATTCATAGAGAAGCTGACATTATTAACATGACATTCAAATCTTCAGTTACAGATATATTTTAGGTCCAGCTAAAACCCATCTTCATTCTTCTCAACATTTGCTTGTACAGCCCTCTGTCACATGAAACTATATCCTTCTAATAAACCCTCCCTCTTGCTTAAGCTAGTTTGAGATAGATTTTTGTCATTAAAAAAAATCCTACTACTAAAGGATTCATGTTACATTCAGTATGTTCATTTAACATAACAAATGTTCTCTCCATTTGATGGTGTGACAAGCCATAGTGTCTTAGAATTAATAAAATGTGATAACATTATATGATCATTCATTCGACACATAATTATTGAACATGTGCTATCCTCATGGCACTGTATCAGACACTGGGGGAGCAATGATGAGCAAGATAGATGTATTCTTTATACAGGAGGCTTTCCTGGTTAGTGTCACTTTTTCTCCTGTAGGAGCTAAGAAGGAGGGCAAAAGGATCTTAAAACATCTCCCTAAGGAAAATAATTTTTTAAATATTCTATCACTAATTAACAATTTAGAAAAACCAATAATAACTAATTAATATGAATTTACTGATGACCCATTATTTATCAATCTACACATGGAATTAATTGGAAGGCAGAGATTTTAGAAATGATCATATTGGCTAAAAATATCAAAGTTTCAGGCATGATGGCATAAGGGCTTGACTAGCAAACTAGATTAGATAGCAATTGATTGGCCTGAGAACTACAGTTGACAGTATCAGAAAAATAAGTTTTTAGGTTAGATAGGAAAATTGGGGGAAAGAATGGTATTAATTCTAAATTTATATATGGAAAATGGAAGTAGCTCTTCCACTTAGAACCCATGTATCTATCCTGAAGGTCAATCAGAATAGCCACATTAAACCAAGCCCCTCCTACAAATATTACTGTGCATGGGACTTTTTTATTAATCCACTAGAGTCTTGATGCATGAAACTTGTGCAAGAGTAGGACGTAGGACTTTGCAGCCCCGGCTGCCTAGGCCCTCCCGGCCACAGGGCTTCATCTGGAGGCTCATTCCACTGTATGGTCATTTGGTCAATTTGCATATTATGCTTTTATTATTATAGACAATGAGTTAAAAGGTGCTTAACACACTACATTTATTGAGACATTGCTATTATCACTTAGTAGACAAAGACAACTTAAGGAATTTTCTCCTAAAGATAAGATTATATGGCCGAAACCGGTTTGGCTCAGTGGATAGAGCGTCGGCCTGCGGACTGAAAGGTCCCAGGTTCGATTCCGGTCAAGGGCATGTACCTGGGTTGTGAGCACATCCCCAGTGGGGGGTGTGCAGGAGGCGGCTGGTTGATGTTTCTCTCTCATCGATGTTTCTAACTCTCTATCCCTCTCCCTTCCTCTCTGTAAAATAATCAATAAAACATATTAAAAAAAAAGATTATATGCAGATTTTCTATAGTCTGACAAATTCTCTTTTTAGTAGGGTTAACATTCTTATTCTTTACTTTTATTATTTTTCAGTATTATGTTCCAGCCAAATCCTCATATATTAACCAATCTAAAGCCAGAGCTTATAGGAAACACAAAAATAGGAGATAAAAAGTAAATTTTATACTTATAATAATTTCACAGAATAAATGTCTTCAGTGGTAAGCAGTTCTAAATTTTCTACTAAAATTTCCCCTCTGTAAAAACAGTTGATTATGATTTCAAAGCACTTAAAAATAATAATAAACATCATTTTTCCAGGTTCAAGTAAAGGGGGGAAAAAGTAGTTGTTTTCTATTATTCTTACCTAATTGTTCTTAAACTTGGGTATCCTGATACTGAACTATTTGTTTATTACCGGTCCATCCAACTCATCTCTTGGCTGCCTGCTTACCCAGTTCCTCAGTAGTTTCTCCTGTTTGTAACCCTGCTTCTCTTCTTGCCAACTAATATTTCAACTCCCATCTGTTTACATTCCTATGTTCTTTCTGGCACAGCTCTGCCTCCAGACTCCCTCCCAGCCACCCACCTTGCTGCCCTTCCATCTGCTAGCATGACTAGTATCTTTACTAACCTATTTCCAATCTAAATCATCTCCAATTTTCCATTTTAAGTTGCAAACAAATTTTATCAACGTTTATCTCTTAAAGGGCTATTGTGATTGTAAGAATAAAATATATTATCTTGGAGTTATAAAGGGATGTTCAAAGATATACAGTTTAAACATACATTTAGTGTTTGAATTCTTATACTTTTTAAAGTCACATATGCACCTCAACTCTTTTCAGTGATGATGTTTTGAAATAGTAGAGTGGACTGCTGAAAGACACTGCTAAGGGCTTTTGGTATATAGTCTTCAGAGTACTAACTACTTCTGTGGGGCCCAGTTTGTGTTTGTCTTGGACTTAACTGTTTGATTCATTGTTCCCAAGTTTTGCATTCACTCATGAGTAGCGAACGCATTCTCAAGACAGTTCGATTCACTTTTTAGATTTAATGCAGCAGAAATATTTTTTAATTAGAATATTACCTAGTTATCTACTGGATATCAAAGACATTATGTAAACAACAGTAGCACTTGTTAATTACAGTTTCAGAATTTGATATTGAAGTAGCATGAGGTTGCATTTTCCTTTAGCATTGATTTAGTTGCTTGACAAGTTAGATGCTCATTTTCATGTAGCAGATATGAAATACTACAAATTATAGCAGTCTCGGGAAAATATTTAAAATTTTAGAACTATGTAGCTTTTCATAAAAGTAAAAACTTCTATTTCTCCATTCATATTCCTGAACGATATACCCTCCTCTGTCAACAACAGTTTGGAAAAGAGTAAAACACATTTATGGGAACTTCACTCAGAATTTACCCGTACATTCAAAATAACATAGATGTTTACTAAAAGCACAATGATTTTTTTTAAAAAATTGACTGGTTTATTTTTAGTACTGGGAGTATAATATTTCCTTTGATGTTAACTGGTGCTAAAGAAAATGTTAAGAAGTGTTTCATTTTGTTTTAATAAAGTTTTTATTCTTCTTCAGGTATAGTACACTCAATAGATCTGAAGAGGACTGCCATTGAAAACATAGCTGGTTCTACTCACAGGTCCCAAGAGAGGGGAGCATGCCATGCAATGGGGGGATGGCGGGGGTGGGGCGGGAGAAATCATGGGTGATGGTCAGGTGGCCAAGGAGAGCCAGCTGCAACTGTGAGCAAGAGCCTTTACTGTGGTTTTTGCAGGAAGCAGGCAAAGTAAAAGCGGATTTAGGGTTGGCTAGTTTGAATAATTTCAGGGAACTCTGGGGCATGGGGTTGCCTCTAGTTTTCTGGTACTTGTCCCTGGATGATCAAGGGAGGAAGAAAGTGGCCCAGAGTGATTAATAACTTTTCCAAAATCTGAGTTTATGGTTAATGTTATCGAACATATAAGATTAGATAGGGATACAGATATAGATGTGTAATTTTTTTACATAGGTTTATTATAACATAGTGCAAAAATGCCTTATTAGTATAAGCATTTATTTCCCATAAGAAAATTGACAGTTTACAATTTAAAATATTCTTCTCAACTCATTCTCTCACCTCAAAAATTTTAATTTTACATTAATTATAAAACGTTATACTACTAAATCATAATATTTCAGAATTCTTATAAATCGGTTTTAAGAGACATTGATAACATATACCAACTATGAATGCAAGTATATTTTTCTTTCAAATATCTTATATTTTATGTTTCACTACTATAGTTTTCATTCCATATCCCCGTTTTTCCTTTTATTACATCTTTTTTACATCTTCAGTCTCTTTTTCAACTGTATTTAATATGATTATTCTTTGCCATAATAATCACTAAACTCATCTCGGTGGTTCATCTCATATTGTGGTTGATATTCAAATATTCTCATGAGTTCCTTATTAGTTTCTCCCAGTTGATAACCTATAAAAATTAATTATAACTACTCTGGGAATGGGGAACGGAGCACATCTCATTTCAGTTTCCTCACATATGCCAGGAAATATTCTTCATCTGAACATCAAGTATTTTCCATGAAATTGATAAATGGCTTTGCTTGAGACTAGAGCAATGACAGAGAGGTTTAAATAAGTACAAGTGCAGAGTACATAGACCCCCTTGTTTATACAATCTCCCCATGTCAGCCCATTAATTTGACTGCCCTGATCTTGTCAGCCAGCAAGGGAGTTTTTCTCCTCCTACTGTCACCTCAGCCAGATCCAACAAGTGGCACTGTCATGATACTCATCACTCAGAATGTAATATGTCATTAGGCAATAAACATATTTAAATGTATGCCCCCTCCATTCTGTCTCATTTTCCTTTAGATCCCGTTTTATTTTCTCTTAATGGGGCACCTCAGCCAGGGGCATTTAAGCAGAACTGAACCATATGACTCAGCATCAGGAGACCTCTAAGTTGTAGAGGCAATCACTCCTCCTTCCTAAGGAAACACTCCACGTGTGAGTTTCCTCCTGTTCCTCACGGAGATCAGCTTGGAGGATTTAAACGCACTGTGCAATGCTGAGGGCTCTGAGCCACTCCAGCACCAGCCGTCCACAGGAAACCCATGTAACAGAGTAACACCACAGCAGAATTGAAACGCACTGTGAAATGTTTGAAAGGTAGCTTTTCTGACCTCTATTTATCATTCCTATGTAGTCCCCTCTTTTTAGAAAAAATAAATGACGCCTGATTTACAAAGCACACTTGGACTTATCTATTATTTAGGTCTTAAGAGATAATATAGCAAACATATTTTTTAAAACAGCACCATTAACATACTTGAGGAAGTAGATATACATACATGTGACACTGGATTCTTAAATAAATCCTATGTTATAATGTAGATGTGTGTGTATATATATGTGTGTGTACATATATATTTTATGGGCATATATACATATACACATAGACTAATTGTTTAAATTACTGTTTAAAAAAATCCTTAAAAAATTTTACTTTCCTTAGAGTTTCTTACTGAATGGTTGTTCATGCTACTTTCCCACCCTAAAGATAGGTTCAGGAATTCATATAAGACTACCCATTATTTGCATATTTATTAATTATTTGCCATAATATTTAACCAAGCAGCTTTAATTCACAAAGATTGGCAAGCATAGTATAAAACTATATTTTTTTAGTTTTCTAGAGTTGTTGTAAATTTTATTTGGCTTTTATATAGTGGGTTCTACAATTGTATATTGTATACAATTCTATAAGCCTGATTTTTAAAACACTAAAGCGAGAAAGAAAGCTTTCTTTTCGGTAAATTTCAAAATATGCCATCTACCCATTTGTCTCAGAGCCAGGCATGCTAGACAGGGAAAAGCACAGCACCACAGGTAGAAGCCAAACTCTTTTGTTTCTGACAGCAAGGTCTTCCTTCAAGGACATGCTAGTCCGAATTGTTTTAATTCCATCTGTTCGATTTGTATGCTGCACAGAATTCGAGTTGTCTAGCCCAGACCCACACACCTGAGCTCTGGCATATCCTTGAAAAGCTTTTGCATGCAAAATAAAATACCTATGGCACCACACTATCGATGATCATAAAATACAGTCAGCTTTCAGTTAGCATAACAATTGAGAGCCCTGACACTGCATCACAATACTGAGGTCTGAGTCAACCTTACTAATAATACTGCACCGCTGTGATCCTCACTCAGCACATTCTTGTTTACAATGATCTAACCTAGAGAAAAACCTCAGACTTACCTCATATGCTGAGTGATCTGTCCTTCTGGGTGTAATATTTATTGCAAATTATCCATCTGAATAAATGCAGCGACAGTGATACCACAAGCCGCCTCTCTCCTGCAGCGGAAAGCAAGTTAAAAGGACTTCAAGCTGTGACCTCAGAGGCAGGCACAGCCGCTCCCATCCTTCAGCCAACCTTCTGAGAAGAGCAGGTTAGATGACAGCCAAGCTGGCTCTCTACACAGCAATACTTTCAAATAAAGCATTCTGTGCCTGGAGCTGGGCACTTACAGCTTCCAAATTCGGCTGGACCTAGTCAATGCTGCTTCTATGCCTGAAAATATTAAGCATTTCACTGCAGTCACTTTAATGCAAGAAACTATCTGAGGCGACTTCACAAACCCTGTCATTCTGTTCGGAGACTAAAGAATGAGCACCGCATGCATAATTCATGCATTAAAATCTTCAATGCACTTCCTGTAGCCACTGTTCTATCCAGTAATGGGCTATTGATCACCTCATTGCCGAGGCAATTGGAGCTCCGTGATTGGTTTACTTCCACAAGTAAAATTACAACCGAAATCACAGGCAGAAGCCTCCAACCCTGCAGCATCCACTGGGGTAAAACGCTCACATAGAGGAGATGACATTTGCATACTGCAGAGTGTTTAAACTGAACTCTCTTCTGCAAAAATGCAACAGCATCTGTTTTCTTTTATTCAGAAGACATATTTCTGCAGATGTAGGTTTATTATTTTACATCATAAGTAAGATCTATGGAGGTGTTTTTTTTTTTCCTCTACCATTTTTGGAAAATTAACAAGGCTAAACTGAAAAAAGAGAAAGAAAAAAAACACCAGAAAAAGTGATGTATGGCTGTAAGTCATAAATGTTTACCTGGGCTCATTTGAATAAACTTTCTTAGAAAACTTTCATTTAAAAATAATAAATTTCTCATTTTAATAATGTGGAAGATGTTTCTTTAAAAAATGATGATAGTTGGTCCGCGTGTTCCTCATTGTTAGCTGTTCTGGGCTGTAAGCACCTCTACTCTGGGTGTGTCAGTAGTTCTGAGAGCCCTTTCTCTTAGAATTTATGCATCTAAGAACAAATCATGGCTTTTATTAGTCTTTTTTACTGTCTCCAAAAAGCAGGCTTTAAGACAAAATGTGCGTTTAATTATGCTAACGTTCACCAAGGGAAAACACAGATAGCATTTTAAAATGCCATAGTACTCCTGGCCAGTGAGGCACAGTGGTTCAGCCTCAATTTATAAACCAGAAGATCTGGGTTTGATCCCTGGTTAGGGCACATGCCTGAGTTGTGGCTAGATCCCCAAGAGGGTAATGAAGGAGGCAGACAATCAATGATTCTCTCTGATCATTGATGTCTCTATCTCTCTCTCCCTCTCCCTTCCTCTCTGAAATTAATAAAAAATATATTTAAAAAGTTAAAATGTCATAATAGTATTTGCAAAAATATTATAGTGAGAGATCCATATAAATTATGTATGCATATATAGAACATATTTTCTATTTTCCAAAGCATCTTCAATGTTAAAATTAATTAAGCTGCAGTTGTTTTTTTCACCAAAAGAAAACTGAATATGATGTTATGAAGAACATTTAGAAGCCTAATGCCAAGTCTTTCTAAAGCCTCTTTTTATACACACTCAGATACAACATGCAAGCATACAAGTATCATATTTCTATGATAAGACCATTTGTTAAAAGCAGAGTAAAACCTTCAAATTCATGGGTTGGGGCTAGAGGACATAATAACTGTCAGAGTATAACCCATCTAACAATTACACTGCAGGGAGCAATTCACTCTTGGAGGAGGCATGATAACAGCGAATTTTAGTCAGTAAACCAGCAAGAACTGATATCAACCTGCATGGGTAATACTGGTGCTGATGACAATAGAGATGGAATTTAGGGATGTTCAGAGAGATATCTCTTCCTTCCAAGCGCATATGTAAAAGCATAATCCCTGCTGGGCCATAGAGAAGATAATGGCACCGAATCAGTGAAGGCTATGCTAAAATAGTCTACATGGCAGTATGAGAAATTAACCATCTAAGAACTATGTATATTCCATATTCCATATTCTGCCCCAGGTAGATTCTATTTGTCTATAATCTTTAATTTAATCAAATTCCAGTAAACTACATAGTAGACCTTATTTTACAATATTTATCTAAATGATATTCTTTATTCTTTAAAAAGAAGACTGGACTACCTCAAAAGCTTACACAATATGGAATTTGTAGCTAAGGACTAATAAGTATCCTGTCAAGAGTTTTACCAATTTGATAATCTATAGAAGCAATTTCATATGAAGATAATATCTCGTTTAAAAATAGTAGATCATTTGAAATCTCAGCATTTAAGTTATCAGATATGAGGATAGAGAATTTAATAATTAAGAAAATCCAAATTGCTGGCATAAACTAAATTAACTATAAATGTAAGCTCTGGAAATGGAAGCTTTCTGAAATGACAGGACTCAATGGTGTTTAACCAGCTGGATAGGAAGAACATTCACTTAGTCCTGTCACTCTCCTTCAGCCAGTAACAGGAAAGTCAGTATCTTTTCTCACAAATACCCAAGACCTGGGTCAAAAATGAAGATAGTAACTTTTCTTTTACTTAGATTTTCAGGTTCAAATGTTTTAAAGGTAGGGGGAGAGAGATGAGAAACACACAAACACCTCACCAGTCAAGAATCGAACAAGATTAGAAAAGGGTACTGCATGAGAAAAGCAATGGAGATAGTAAGTCCCAAAGAAATCAGAAAGGGGAAGCAAATAAGTCTGAAATGAAAACAACTGGAGCAAAGTAGTCAATTGTACTCCCAGATGAAACAAAGCCGAAGGCTGTAATAAAGAGCCAATTTCCACTTTCCAGAAGTCTGGCTATGCCTGAGAAACACACTTAACCGATCTTTTCAAATGGATGAAAAGCAGAGATGGCTATTTTAGATAAATCTGATCTCTTTGTAGATCAAGAGGCTTCCCAATATCTTGAATTTATAATGCATGCAAAATATGGAGTGAACTCTGTAATGTATAACAGGGTCAATAAAATGAATCAAAATCTGTGAAAACATCAAAGAATATTTAGTCTACTAAATTTTTAATATCTACTAAGATGTATAACTAGCCTACCTATTATCATTTGGAAAAATGCAAAATTTATATCCATTATAAGAAGATATAATGTCATATAGAGTTAGGAGAATAATTCAGCCTACCAAAGTTTCTCCATTCCTGAGCTCAAGGGTTGTGGGAGCAGACCACATTTGTTCTCTGAGATTTAACACATTCTTTCTACTTTTTCACCCCGCCCTGTCAATACCATAATCATCCCCTAATCATAACACATTCATTTAATTTTAAAATATGCATTATTTTACATAAAAGGAAATGTGCCAAATGCTGGGAAAATACATAATTATAGGTCAGTGAATGATTCCAAGGTGTTCATTCTTTAGTGAGGAAAATAAGTAAACACATAGATGTAGAGTGATTAATATAATCACTATAATACACATTAGTGAGACAAAGCACATAGCAATGTGTCTATATGAACATACCCCTAGGCAAGTGTTAATTCTTCTTATTTTTATTCCACTATATGAGGGAGAGCAGCAGAAGAAATACTAACATTACCAAACGCCCATGGGACATTAATTTGTAGAGGGTGTGATATTTAAAGGAGCTGGGTGGTAAATTGAATTAACATGGCTTTTAATGTTTGACAAATTTGAGATAATTTCAGAATTCTCTGAATTTGCATGACCTTCCATAAGCATCACTTTTATTATACAGAAATCAAGTTAAGTATCTTTTGGTGAGAATTAAATTACTTAAAGCACAAAAGTTAAAAATGCAGTTTGTATAGTCAGCTAGATAAGAGTTTAAATCCTGCTTCAGTTTCCTAATCTTGAAAATGGGGATTTTATCAACATCATCGAGTTATTAGGAAATTCAAACATTGCAATATGTTTATATCACATAACATAGTTTCTGACGTAGTAAGGACTTTAGAAACATTAATTCACTTCCTCCTAATGCCTGGTCTTGGAGGAAAGACTTGAATGGAAAGTTATTTCTAGTAAAGAGAACAACATGGACATTTGTAGGGAGGCAGGACATCACACAACTGCTTCAGTTTCATATGCCTAAGAAACTGAAGTAGCTACATTATGAGAATTTTGGATACAATAGACATTTTGTCAGGTGATAAGGCAACATTATGTCAAATCTGATTTCTGCAGGATCCTTTTCTTAAACCCTGTTAAAATCCTGATTATATAGAACATTTTTAACGCTGTTAAGAAGTGTGAAGCTATGCTACAGAGAGATATTTCAAAATTGCACCATGAGAATAATATGACTAGGTTTTGTGGTGGGAAGATAGATTAGATGCAGTAACCAGAGGGAGTGAATACCTTTAGTAGGACACCACTTGTAGTCTGCCAAAGTGATAAGGTTTTAAACAAGGCGGATATAATGATATGGAGATTTAAAATATATATTCTAGAGATATTTATTTAAGAAATTCATCAATAGGATTAAGTAGGATTATGAGATTAGGAAGAATAATAAAAAATTTTTATGGTGGTGACTTGGGTAACTCAGTGAACTCTTCTCTCACTTCTATGTGACATAAAAATAAAAATCTTTTAAAAATAACTGCTGATATTATAAAAAGATAGTGAGGTTATAATACCAAATGTAAGCAAAGGAGGGGTAAACTATGAAGCAAGATAAAGAGCTATTAAAGAATTAAAAAGAGAATTTCCAGTTGACACCTGGATAATGACGATATATTTCACTAAATAGATTGAGGAGTTACCAGAATTGTTTAAGCTACGAAATTCAAAGAAATAGCTCAAGGTAGAATGTGAACAATGGAAATAAGATGAAGAATGAAACCCAGAGACAAGACCATGTACATAAGAGCCTTATGTCAATTTAACATCTTGACATCATTAACACATTGATTCCAAAAGGGAAAATTGCTAACATATATTAAACATCTACACTAATAAAAGAGAAAAATGGTAATTGGTGTACGGCGATACCGTTTTCATTGGCTAATCAGGGCTATATGCAAATTAACTGCCAACTAAGATTGGCAGTTAACTGCCAACTAAGATTGGCAGTTAACTGCCAACAAGATGGCGGCTAATTTGCATATGTAGGCACAATGCAGGGAGGCGAAAGGGAAAGCAGGAAGAAGCCGCCTGCCACTGACAGTGATCGGAAACCCAGGGGGGAGCTAAGAGCCCCTGGGCCGCCTTTGCCCTGCCCCCCAGCCATGATGGGAGAATCAGGCACCTTTGCCGCCCTGGCCAGTGATAGCAGGAAGTAGGGGTGGAGCCAGCGATGGGAGCTGGGCACAGTCGAAGCTGGCAGTCCCAGGAGCTAGGGGTCCCTTGCCTGGGCCTAAAGCGAAGCCCACGATCGCGGCGCCCCCTGCTGCCACTGCAGGTCCCTGCTGCCCGGGCCGGACGCCTAGGCCAGAGGCGTTAGGCCTGGGCAGGGGCGGAGCCTGCAACCGCGGGGAGCTGGGGGTCCCCTGCCCAGGCCTGACACCTCTGCCCGAGGCCTCAGGCCTGGTCAAGGGGCCGATCCGGTGATTGGTGATCGGAGGGTGATGAGGGTCAACTCCTCTGGCTGAGGCATCAGGCCTGGGTGGAGGGCGGAGCCGGGGATTGGGGGGATATGATGGTCCCCTTGCCCAGGCCTGAAGCCTGGGTCAGAGGCGTCAGGTTTGGGCGGGGGGTGGAGCAAGCGATCAGAGGGAGATGGGGGTCCCCTGCCCAGGCATGATTCCTGGGCCAGAGGCCTCAGGCCTGGGCGGGGGCCAGAGCCAGTGATCGGGGGGAGATGGGGGTCCCCTGTCCAAGCCTGACACCTCTGGCGGAGGCGTCAGGCCTGGGCAAGGGGCCGATCAGGCGATCGGAGGGTGATGGGGGTCAACCCCTGAGGGCTCCCAGTATGTGAGAGGGGGCAGGCTGGGCTGAGGGACACTCTCCCCCCACACACACACCCAGTGCACGAATTTCGTGCACCGGGCCCCTAGTATACTATAAGACTAGAACAATGGTTAGTACTTTAATAAGCTGATTGCATTTGGTCATCACAAAGCTCTTGTGAGCTAAGTAGCATTTATTTCCATTTGTCAAGAGGTCCCGCTGGAAGAAAGGTTAAGCAATGAACAGGTGAACATCCAGATCTGGGTTTGCCTTTCAAGTCTCTTCCCTGACATCAAACTGCTGACCTGCCTCACTGAATCACTATCATAACAGAACGTTTTCTCTTCATCTCTTTGCTTTTTTATTTCTTAGAAGATCAATAAATCATGTTTTATATGAAAAGTATATGTAGTAATCAATACTAGTTTAAAAAATTAGAGAAAGGTACATTAGAATATGGAAAAGAACATTTATTATTGCTTCAAACCTGTATTTTATATATTACAGATTGCCAAATGCATATTTATATCATTTTGCCTGAGCCAATTAACAAAGAAGATATTATCCCATTCTATAGATAAGAAAATCGGCTGAAATAGCTTAAGTAACTTTCTCAAGGGTACACAGATACAAAGAATAAGATAGAATTTAAGTTTCAAATGATCAAAGCCCATGCTTATTTCACTATATCATATTTTACAATATTTTTTAAAAATTCATCAAGTAATGAATTAAATAAAGTACAGGAACCAAATATCATAATTTAAATTCTATGAAATTTTAAAACAAGAAAAACAGTGTAGATAATGTTGTATATTGTCTAGAGATATACACAGATATATGAAAGTAATGTTTGAGAAGTATATAAACACCAAATCTCTATTGTAGTTACTTCTCGGGATAGAAAGAAGGAAGGAGCGCATAGAGA
This sequence comes from Myotis nattereri, assembly GCF_964212035.1. NCBI lineage: Eukaryota > Metazoa > Chordata > Mammalia > Chiroptera > Vespertilionidae > Myotis > Myotis nattereri. The sequence continues at coordinate 173,752,608 of NC_138076.1, forward strand.
ACTTTATATGTTTACTTATTAAGTTGGTAGTGAGCTTTCTTATGCTATCTAAATATTTGAAATATTAATAATGAATTTTAAAAGTTAGGAAAATAAAAAAAAATGTAAGAAAAAGAACTCACAAGGTTTAGACGTGGATTCCCCCTTTTTTTCAGTTTGTACTTCCCTTTCCAAGATGGAAATTAGAAAGAAAGAAAAAAAAAGCTCCTAATGATATCCAAATCCATTTTAACATCTCTTCAGTCATTAAAAATAAATTCAGTTAAATAAAAAGGAAAAAATATATGTAGCGAATAAATATCAACATGTCTCAAAAGTTTGAGAAGTTGGACATTGTCCATGTAACATGAAAGGGTTCCTAGTTACGTTAAAGCACACATTTCCTTAATATTTCAGTTGGCTTACAGACATCAGTATTCCAAATGATTTCCCAGGTTTCACAAAAATGACCCAATTGCGGTTTAATTTCCATGTAAAACAAATCTACTAAGCATTCTCCTATGGTTACAGATATAATTGAAAAATATAATTAAAGTCTTTGAAATCTATGAGAATATAACAACTCCCAAATAACCCTAATAATCCCTATTTAATTATATTTACTAAGTTTTCTTAAGAAAGGCTTTTTTGTTTTTTAAGTGACGAAATACTCTTGCAGGAAGACATTAAAATTCAAGTAAGAGATATCAGAAGCCTGTTCAACCCCATGAGATTCACGGAAGCAGCTCTGGGTACATGCCAACCTGTTTTCTCTAAATACACACTAGGGAAGAACTTTTAAAAGTATACCCTTCTTCTCTAGTAAAAAATTTGAATATTTTCAAAATATTTTTGTTTAAATATATTTCTAGTTTCAAAATAATTAGACCTACCTTGGATATTTTCAATGATATTGATTTTTTTTTGAGAGAGAGAGAGAGGGAGAGAGAGAGAGAGAGAGAGAGAGAGAGAGAGAGAGAGAGAGAGAGAGAGAGAGAGAAACATCGATCTACTGCCTCCTGTATACACCCCAACCCAGGATCAAACCCACAACCTAGGTATGTTCCATTCTGGTATAAGGGACTATGCTCAACCAACTGAGCCACCCAGCTGAACATCACAATATTTTTTTATTAAAATAAAAGTCTGTACATGCTTGTCTTTTAGAATTTTTGAGCTTTTAAAAAAATGACCTAACCCATAACTTACTTCTTTAAGAAGGTTTATTGGAAAAAAGGAAAGGTTTATTGCATGAATTCATGAATGAATAAATGACAACAACAAAAGAGATGATACTGCAATGTTTGAATAACACATTAAAAACATGGACTCCTTTTATGGGCTTTATACAGGTTTTAGCTTTGTTATCACTAAAAAGGTATGTAAATACTAGTAGGTATATTTTTTAAATAACACATCATGATTATAGTGAACAAGTGCATATATGTGAATGGGCATATGTATAAAATTTTCAAACTTGTATGAAAGTATACCATATTTCACATGAGTGAAAATATAACTGTACACCTTGTTGAATTTTTACAGACTGACGCAGCCATGTGACCCACACTCAGATCAACAACTAACACATCACTACGCGCCTGAAGTCCTGCGTCCTCCTTCGGCCTTTCACTGCCCCCACAAACAGCCTCTGGACTCATGCTAACTTTCTACATTAGTTTCACATGATTTTTCACACAACCATTTAAAACCAATATCTAGTGCTGCAGAATTCTCCAGTTACAGAATCCTTACAAAAATATGTTCGGACAAAAGTTTTTTTTATCCATAGTCTTCTCATTCTTATTTAACTGTAGTTTTAAGATGTCAAGTAAAACTGTTATGCTTTATTTAACAAGGCAATTTTGTATGTTCTTTTTTATACGAATACTTTGGAACATATCTTATTTTTCTACCAAAAAACTAGGCCTATCCTGGCTGGTGTGGCTCAGTTGGTTGGGCGCCATCCTGTGCACCAAAAAGTCACCAGTTCAATTCCCGGTCAGGGCACATGCCCCGGTTTTGGGCTCTATCCCCAGTGGGGTGCATATGAGATGCAGTCAGTCAGTGTTTCTTTCTCACATTGATGTTTCTCTCTATCTTTCCCTTGCTCTCTCTCTCTAAAATGGATAAAAACATTATAAAAGAAAAACTAGGTCCGACAGCAGGATATTAATGTAGCAGTAAGATCTTTTGTAATATATTTGTTTTTCTGCATATGACAATCAACTTTGCTTCTTCATATGAAGTTTTATCGTTAAACTAGCAACTATAATTTCCTGGAAAAGATTTCATCATAGATATTTGTCCTATGAAATTAAAGAGTTACTCAAAAAATATCTTAAAAATAGAACTCATATTTTAGTTGTAGGCAGTGGGTGTGTGGATCTTTCTCAACAACGTGATACCTTAATGAAATACATGACTTTAATTTAAAATAAATAGTTGCTTTAAAATAGGAATAAAATTCCTAATTTATATAAGGATAAGTTATAATCTAGACAGACTTCGTGGTGCAAAATTGTGAGATGTAAAACTCTTGGCTAATATATGACCCAGTAATAATTCTGTTTGAAAAATAATCTGAATGAACAATACAAATAAAAAACAGGTTTATGAAAGGGGGGAGAAAGAAAAACTAGCTTGGGATATGCAGGTGTGAAGGCAAAGAACACCCCTCTTTCTTACAATGACTTGAGCCTTTCTTTCACAAACATTAATTGACGTGGGCTATAGGTGACAGTCTAACTTGGTGCTGGGAATTTAATAACTCTTGCCCTCAAAGGCTTAGAATTAGTTGTCTTTCGGAGCTCTTCCATACTAGCTCATTGGAGACTATTTTAATGTTCAGGATTTTTTTTGCAAAACAGTTGTTAAATGTAGTGATTATTAATAATTAAGTGATAAAATTTTCCTTATTCACCTGCATAAATTGAAAGATAAGGCATAATAAATTCAAACTTATATTTCCAGCCAAAATGTCTTTTCCGAACTCCAGACCCCTCCACCCACTTGTATAATTGATGTTAATACTTGCATATATCTCACAAGCATCTCAAACTCAGCAGTTCATAAATGAGCTCTACTTTCTCTAAATTTGGTTTTCCTTTTTCTACTCTTCTAGGAAATGGTACCACCATTCCACTCATTGGCTCATACCAGAAACTGAGATATAATCTTTTATACTTGTTGAGAGCATTTACTAGGTGAATTGAGCCAGTCAGAGAGAGATAAGTACTGTATGATTTCACTCGTGTGTGGAATTTAATGAAGAAAATGAACTAACAAGCAAAATAGAGACAGACTCATAGAAAGCAGACTGATAGCTGTTGTTGGAGGGGCCAGTGGGGGGATGGAGTGATTGAGCAAAAAAGAAAAAAAAGAGAGAGAAATAAATCATGGATATGAACAACAGTGTGGTGATTGCCGAGGGAAGGATGGGGTAGAGGGAGGTGGAGGGGGTATGGGGAGATAAATGGTGATAGACAGAGACTTGACTTGGGGTGGTGAATACACAATAGAGTGTACAGATGATATGTTGTAGAATTGTGCACCTGAAACCTGTATAATTGTGTGAAGCAGTGTCACTCTGATAAATTCCATTAAAATGAAAATATAAAAAATAAAAATTAATAAATAAAATACAGGGTATGGCAAAAGTAGCTTTACAGCTATAAGTGTGCAAAAACACATAGCTTATTCTTGTATTATTATTTACTAATTATTGTATTATTTGTTGCATAAACAATTGTAAACCTACTTTTGCCACACCCTGTATTCTGATTTAAATTTTAAAAAAAGAACATGCATAGTCTAATGAACTCAAACTTTGTATCTAGGCAAGATATCTTTTCGGAAGTTCAGACACATCAACTTTATATTTCCATTAGCATATATCTCACTTTGAAATAACTAAATTGTCAATATATTCCTCAAATCTGGTTTTTCATAGGTATTCCTCTTTCAATAAATGGCACCACCCTATAGGATGTGCTCATACCTAAATCTATGGCTTTAATCCTCTTTTCTTCCTCACAATTATATACTGAATCTATCTACTTCTTTTCCTATTTTTGTTGTTAATAACCAAGTTCAAGCTAGCATCATCTGTTTCTTAGACTGCTGACATAGCCTTATAGGTGAGCTCCCCATATCCATCCTGCTGCCAGTTAATCCATCCCAAATACCACATGAGATCACAGAAATGTGATCTTTTAAAAATGCAGATGTCATCATATTATTTAACCACATAAAAATGTGCAGTGTCCTCCCACTACAATTAAGATAATATTCAAAAATCTTCAACACAGCATTGAACGTATTGCTGACCTCTAACCAATCCTCCAACTCCATTGTGTTCTCCTTTCCCCTTTTATCACGATATTCCAGCTACTCTGGACATCACCCTGTTTCTTTCCAGTTTTGGGACACTATTCTCCTTCTGTCAGGAATTATTTTTTTCTCCAAAATTGTTGTTTGGCTAAGTGACTCACTTTCATGCTATATCTTCTACTTTGCAAATCAGGATAGTTTCTTCTGCACTTTATTCTCACATTATGTGGTACCTTCCCTTTATAGCTGATTAAAATCATAATTAAAAACACACTTTTGTAATTATTTACTGCCTAACTCTTTTACTATAATGTACATCTCACTACAGCACAGGCCACATTTGTTTTATTTGCTTTTCATTTATCACAGGTCTGGTGTAAATCACGTGATTGCCACATAGAGGGTATCAAATATTTACTGAATGCATGGATGAATGAATCAATGGCACAGTGTGTGCTTGTATGATCTTGTAAGAGCTGATTCTTTAAATTTGAATGATCAGTTACTGTGCTAGAATTATTATATAAAACCGAGCTTCCTGCCTTTGAATAAATGGTTCATTTTCAACTTTAAATATATGGTGAAGGATGCTTATATATTAAACTTCTCTCTAAAAGGAGGATTTTTACTCCTTAGGTTGTCAAACTTATGTGTCAGACCACTTTGACCTATTGTCACCCATGCTACACCAACCACTCTGATTTTGTGCCCAAACTCATGTATTCTTAAGTGGGAAGTTTTATTATCTCCACAACTCTACCTCTGTCCTGACCTACTTGAATTTTCTGTTGTCTTAGATTCCCACTGAGGTTCAGCCTCAGACAGAACACTGATTAACAGTGATTAATTCTAATAACTCTAGCTGTTGTTTTCACTTTGCTTTCTCCAGGGAGATTCTCCTCAACCCTTTGAGAATTTTCTTAGCTGGCTCCTAAATCTCTAGTATTTTTAAGGCCCATATTTTTAAAGCCAATCTGGTGTGGAGATGGCTTTAACTTTCCTCATTTCTAACTTTCCAGGGCATGATCTATTTCCATACTTTTAGTAATTAAGCTGACAGTTTCCTTCTTCATAAGAACTGGGAAAACCTCAGTTGCTAAATAAGCTTATTAATATTTTCTAATTTAAAAATTTTATAAATATTTCTTAACAGTAGAGAATTTTATTTTAAAAATTAAAGAGTATTTTTTTCTCTTAACTTGTATTGTCTTCTTTTAAAATAGATCTCCCTTACCTACCCAATGAGTTGTAAAAAGAGAAAGAGGCAATGTAACTAATAGTTGAAAGCAGAAGTTTTTGTTTTTACACTTACTTACTGTTTATCTACAACTAAGTTATGTAGGTTCCTTAAACTTCAATTGTTTATCAAATGAATATACTACTACTAATAATAATGCCTACATTATAGGAATACCACGAAGCTTGATTAAATGAAAGAACATGAAAAGAACTTACCTAGTATAGTGCCTCAACATTGCAAGGATAAACAGTTGTTAGTTATCGCATAAACTCTCTGCAAACTAGCAACTTTATGCTGCTGGATCATAGGCATCCTGCACAGAACTTGCATAAAATAAGTTTACAATAAATGCTTATTGATTGATTGATTGATTGATAAATTCAACTAACTTTGGAGTCCTTTTGTTTTGTCAGGTCTTAATAATTATCTCCCACTAAGAGAGCCATTCATTACTTTCTACCAAAAATTATATAAACACATAATTGCTGATTTTTATTTAAATTTTCCATTAATTCAATGCTAAGAGTAAAAAACAGTTCTTATCAGATAGTTAAAATAGTTTAAGTATTGAATAAAATCTGACCCTATTTTATATTCTGGCATGGTGAACAGGTAATCTTCATGCAAGTTCTAAAACATAATGTATTTTATTATATATACACTAGAGGCCCGGTGCAAGAATTCGTGCACCAGCCTGGCCTGCAGGATCAGGCCGAAACCAGCTCTCGACATTTCCCAAGGGGTTCCAGATTGTGAGGGGATGCAGGCCAGGCCGAAGGACCCCACCAGTGCACAATTGGGGCCTAGGAGGGACAGGGGAAGTTGGCCAGCCAGGGAGAGACCGCAGGAGGACTCCAGGACATGTCCAGCCCCCTCACTCAGTCCCAATCAGCGGGACCCCAGCAGCAAGCTAACCTACCAGTCAGAGCATCTTCCCCCTGGTGGTCAGTGCATGTCATAGCAAGCAGTTGAGTGGCCTTAGCATATCATTAGCATATTAAGCTTTGATTGGTTGAATGGAAAAGATGACCGGACACTTAGCATATTAGGCTTTTATTATGTAGGATTGCTAAGTAACTACTCAATAATACTAGTTCTTGTGCCTATAAATATCCATTTTTATAAAACATCAAGTAATAGATTTCATTATAAGTAATATATTTTATTATATATATACAATATTAAGTAATTCAGGCTCACAAACATAGAGATTTGTTTGTGCCAGGCACTTTCCTAAGTACTTTATATGATTTATCAAATCTAATAATTCTAGTAACCAGCCTTCTAATGCTTTGCTTTATTTCAGTAATGTTCCAATAACCTAAGAGATAAATACATTAATTTAATTTAATGATGTTCATTTGTAAATATATAAACTGTTAAAAAATAAGTTGGCATGATACTTGAGTTTATGTCATATTGTTTTCAGTTTCTGACTTGAAAGTAGTCTGAATGGAATAAAGGCTTTGAGAGTCTGAGCCTCAATTTGCATAGCACCAGGGAACACCATCTGTCCTCATTTCCCTCTGCCTAAAGAACTGCCTTTGCCAGTACTTATGCCACAGGTCTGATGGCAATGAGTTTACTTAGCTTTTGTTTATATGAAAAAAGTTTTTATTTAGCCTGCATTCTGAGAGATGCTTTTGCTAGGTATAGAATTCTGGAATGATAGGGCTTTTCCCTTTCTTTCTTTCAGTACTTTTAAGATGTTATTATTTTTAAATATATATTTTATGTCAGGGTTTAGAGAGATTTTTTTCTTTGAAGCCAGAAATCTGGCTTGAAAAAACATCAGTGGATGTAGACCCATATTCAAAATTGAGTAAGAAAGTATAGTAAGTATAGGAAAATAGTAATAAATCAATCAGTCCCATTCACTTCATTCTTTTAACCCCTTAACTCTCTGTCCTACATTTATTGACTCCTTAGTTGGACATCTATTCAACTAATTTTTTGGACACAAACTCATTTCCTTTGCCTCTTGCTTCTCTGCCCATACCTTTCCAATCTCTCTTGCACTAAAGCATTTTAATTATCATTCATTAAAGATTGAAAGATAATGCCCTAACTGGGCTGAAAGGTCCCAGGTTCGATTCCGGTCAGGGGCATGTGCCTTGGTTGCCGGCACATCCCCAGTAGGAGGTGTGCAGGAGGCAGCTGATCGATGTTTCTCTTTCATCGATGTTTCTAACTCTCTATCCTTCTCCCTTTCTCTCTGTAAAAAATCAATAAAATATATTTTTTAAAAAGAAATTGAAAGATAAGAAACCTTTCTGATTTCATTCTCTCTCCTTAGGTATTTTCATCCATTCTAATAACTAGGCCTATCGTGTATAATGAATCCATATTTATATCTTTAGACAAAATGTTTTTATCTGAGATCCACACTGACACATCAATCCACTCACATACTTTCTATTTACACTTGGATAACTAACAGGCATCTCAAATCCAGGCAGTCCACTGCTGAAACCTTGAGTTTTCTCCAAAAATTTAGTTCTTCCAATATTCCCTATTCTAGTTAATTATTAATCTCTACTCATCTGCCCGTATCAGAAACCAAAATGTGGTATTTTTTCTCCTTTCTCTATGGCCACTAGCTCATTGGTTTGTACTTGGTAAGTATCTAATGAATCTGTCTACTTGTTTCTCTATTCATTGCCATTAACCTACTCCAAGTCATCATCATTGGTTCACTTTCCTAAACTATTACAATAACCTAATAAAATTTTCCTTATGGAATCCCTATTAAATACCCTATCACAGAACTGAACAGGATATACAATATAAAATATAATATATGTTTATCATGCAGATGTCATTAAATTATTTACTTGATTAAAACTGCCCAGTGTTTTCTGACTGCAGTTGAAACCTTCTTCTACATCTTTAACCGCTCATAGCAAGTCTGTATTATCTTGCACTGTTCTCCCCTCATTCATTACACTCCAGTTGTCCTGGCCATTCTCCTGCTCTCTCCTATTCACATTCTGCACAGCACCTATCTTGGCCTAGAATGCTTTTCCCACAGTTCTTTTCTAACTTCCCCTCATCTTTGAGGGTGTATCTTCAAATTTACTTTCTCTGAGAAACATCCCTGATTATTTTCCTACCCTTTGTTCTTGTAGGCTAGGTTAATCGTCTTGTGATTCATTCTCATATTATTTGTACTTTTTCTGGGTATCACTTATGGTAATAATAATTAAATACTTACTTGTATAATTTTTGTAAATATATGAAATATAATTTAATGCCTGACTCTCCTGATGGCAGAGATCACATTTGTTTCACCTACTTTTTCATCTCTGTTATTTATCACTGTATTTGGCAAATAGAGGGTGCTAAAATATTTTTTAATTTAAAGATGAATGAAATTGTGGCATAATTTGTGATTTTATTAGCTATGAACAGGGCCTGATTCTTTAGGATGGGTAATGAGCAATTGCGATAGGGTTGGCCTAATCGAACCGGGTTGCCCACTTTCAAATATTTTATTCTCAACTTCAAAGCTTTGGCTATGGATCCTCCATCTTCTGTTTCTCTCTAAACTAGCTGTTCTTTTTTTCAGGATTTTTGCCACCTTGGCTTGCCAGACATGCCCTAATCTTTACCACATACCCGCCTGACCCCTTTCCCGTGCACGTACGTAACCTGTTCGGACTTTGTGTTCAAGCCCATCTTCACTTGAGTGACAGTTTTACCTTGTATATGACTCTAGTTAAGTCTGTCCCTCCAAAATTTATTTTGTCCCAGATTCCCACCTTGTATCTCAGCCTAAGACATAACACTCATCAATCATTATTAATTCTAGTTGGTTCCAGCTTAGCTTCTTCATTCTGTTTTCCTGGAGAAGCTCACCTCAGCCTCATGAGACCCTTGTTTGCTGGTCCCTGTTGGTCTACGGCAGTGCTTTCAAACTCTACGTGGCATGAAGCACTTGGAAACCTCCATGAAGCACAGGCCCCACTCTAAGAAATTCTGATATGTAAGATTTGGGATGAAGCCCCCAAATTTTAATTTCTACCAAGCTCCTGGGCCATGCCGATGCTGATAATCTTACTATTATATTTTATATAGCACTATTTTAAAAGTTTGAGGCAAGTATGTTAAGATCTGGTATACGTTTTGAGAAATGGAATGATTATTTTAATTTATCTTAGATCTGTTCATCACAATCTAAGCTATTTCCCTTTTTATTGTTTAAACCATCAGCTTCCTTCTGCAACCTAGGAAGCCTCTCCTGCTTAGACACTCTTTTCTGGAATAAACGTGGCTGTTCATGCTTTCTTTTTACATACTTACAAGTAAATTTTATTCTGCTTACTGGCCAGTGACCATAGTTAAATTGTTTAACATTAGGAAAAGATTTTCATTTTAGTGGTTAAATACATAATTGTTTCATGTGCTGTATCCTAGGTCAGATATTTATTAGATGTAAATTCAGTTTATTCATCTGTCAAATTAGACAGATAATAGCTACATTAATAATATCTTTGTCATAACAATGTTGTATTGATTGGTTAAGTAAAAGAATTTGGAAAAACCTTAGCACATTGTCTACCACACAGGAGTGCTAAAACTGTTCACTATTGTTGCAGAAAAAGCACTAAAATTGGCACTACATTTTATGCTACTCCATAGCATGTAGCATAAACCTGGTACTAAATGATGATCAAGAAAAGCTTAAAATTATGACTTAATGTATGCCAAAAAAAGTAGTTAATGTTTGTTTGTTTAAAATTTTTAATAACTCTTCAGTCAGGTGCTCCAGGAAAACAATGAAAGCAACAGAATATATGTTTACATCAAATAATTTAGAGGATATATATTTTCTAGGCTATGTACATAGAATATATACATTTACATATTTAAAGAAATGTCTTAAGGAAGTGGATAAGTGATTGTGAGTGTGGAGCTGGCAAATAAGAAATCCCTATGGCAGGTCAGAAGGCGGGAAATGAGGCTGGATTTAATGCTACAGATTTGAGGCACAATTTCTTTTTCTCTTAAGGCTCCTAGTAATTGAATGAGGCCCTCTTACATTAGGGATGTTAATCTATGATACTTAAAGTGAACTAGTGTTTTTTAGAAGCTAACCACATCTACAAAATACCTTTATAGTAACATCTAGATTAGTGGTTGATTAAATAACTGGGTAAGATAGCCTAGCCACATTGGTATGTAAAATTAACCACCACAACTGCTTATATCTACAGAAAGAACAAAAATCAAATTTTCTCTTGGTATTTAAGGATTTCCATTATTCAATTCAATTTCTCTCTTCTGATTCTTCTCTCCTCAATGATGACACTCATTTTTCAATTTCCATCATTTTGTGAAGCCTTCGCCAATCATTCATCTTCACGGGAAGTAGTTTTCCTTCTTTGTTCACATGGCCACTATAACTATCCTGCATCCCGCCTACGTTATAATTCTCTGCACATATACTAATGTTTATTGAATGCAACTTGATTGCAGGGACGATCTTTCCTTTATTTCTATCCCCTAAAGAGACTTTTCACCATGGCACTCAAGAAACATTTATTGAATTTATTAAATTATCTACCAGGAAAATGTTTTCAATAATGCTTGTATTAATAATGTAATGCTTAATTCACTTTGTCTGAAGGAACATTTTAAAAGTGTAAACACATTGGCATATTATCCATTCCTTGTTTTAACAATGATATAATTTGCTTAGAATTTTCAATATTTAATAAATAAGATATTTAATGTTTTTAACAATGAATCACATAAGTAATATACCAGTGGACATATTTTTCAAAGCACATTTATTTTTGAAAGTATTACAGATGTCCTCGTTTTCCTATTGAACCCCTCCAACCCTCGCGCTCTCACCAGGCCTTCACCACACTATTGTCTGTGTCCGTGGGTTATGCATATATGCATATTTTTATGACAATATTATGAGTTCAGTTTTATTTAAATGACATTTTCTCATCACCCATTCAAGAGAAAAAGAACACATTCATTTTCAAGTTCAAGGGGCAGGCTATAAAGCAGCAGGAACTCCGGCCATTCAGCCATCCATCTATCTCGAGAGGAATAAAACACTATTCCACTCTGCACTGGCTGGCACAACCCTTCACCAACAATCCGCTATTTAGATATAAAGACAAACTGGCCTTTGTAGTCTGTTGCTGCTGTCACCGGGGCATGGCTCTCAAAGCACTTCACCAACACAAAAATAATATTGCTGTCTCTTACGGGCATAGTTTAAAAATGTTCACAAAAACTGTTGATCAAAGAGCATATTTATTCTACTTGTTTTCCCTGTTGTGCAACGATAGGGATATTAAAGTAAATATCTTATTGTGTCAAGATTTTCAATACTTTTCTCATTTTATAAACATGGGAAAATTCTAAACTGTGGAACATTATTAGCTATGGATAAAAGAAATAATATAAATGTATTTCCAGGAGATTGTTCCTTACTCCTTCCCAATCCAGTTTTTACATTTCTAATCTAACAGGGATAGAGGTCAGCAACAGAAACAATAATGTGTCATAGGTGTGACTATAAAGGATGAGGACTTGACCAGAGGAAGCAGTAAAGACTGGCTGGGAAAATCTCTTTGATGGGGTGAGGAAGGAGAAGGGCAGGAAAGGTGTCATTCAATTGAGTGTTGGAATAGAGTAGATATTTTCCAGATGGATGAGGTGGAGGACAAGGGAGTTAAGTATTGTAGGAAGAAAAGGCCACAGGAATGACACAACGTGGCTTATTTTATTGAAGGAATTGTCAATCGTTTCCTTTGCTGTGCAAAACATTTTTATTCAATGTAGTTCCATTTGTTTATATTTACAAGACAACCTACTGAATGGAAGACAGTAAGAAAAATGCCACCCTTTTCCTGTTTTATGAATGCAGTATAATCTGACACTAGCTTCATCAGCAGCTGGTACACTCTAGGGTGCATATAACACTTGTTGTCCTCCTAAATGTACAATCATTTAATTCCTATGAATTCGTGCTGGTTCAGATTCCTATTACCCCATGTTAGTAGTATTAAATTTTCAAAATTTAATGAGGAATGCTGTATTTATATCTGAAATATATTATCTTGTTGGTTTGAGCTCATTTTTACAATTGTCACAATAAATTTGGATACCGATTCTGTCATTGAAAATATTAGTTACTAAGTTACATAATGGCAATTTGTTGTTATATTTAACTTTAACTTTTCCATGTTTCATTGTATTCTGTAGAATATGATTTATACACTTACATTGTATAAACCTACAACTGCAGCTCTGATGCCAAATCTGACAAAGCACAAAAAAGGAGAAAAATATAGATGTGGTCATAGGTGCTAAGTAATAAATAACATCGTAGCAAATCCACTTCCAAATGAATTAAAAGAATGCTCTTTTGGGTGTAAGAGCAGTTTGATGGCAGGAAGTCTATGGATTTATTACAACACGGTGTAGCAAAGAGAGATTTAATGTGGACCGTGGAGAGGAGAGAACACAGAAGCTGAGAACTGAGGGACATTAAGCCACTAGACTCACTTAATAGATGAAGTGCATGCTATGAACAACAGCCCTGAGCAGCACTCAAGTGTGTACAAATAACAGATCTACCCAAGTCATGGGTCTGTGGCAGTATTTCAAGATTAGATGGAGCAAGATGTTAAAGTAACAAATACCAATGGTGTAAATGTAAAAAGTAAGAACCTCACAAATGTTCATTGCATATTTTCTAATGAAATATAAATACATATGGGCATATTACAAAGATGCTAACAATAAAATTATTTTAAGTAGGACCTTAGAAAAAAACTTAGGTAACTAAGAGAAATGACCAAATTATATAAGGTATAACATTAACATAATGTTTTTAATATATTTTATTGACTTTTTTACAGAGAGAAAGGGAGAGGGATAGAGGGTTAGAAACATGAATGAGAGAGAAACATCGATCAGCTGCCTCCTGCTCAAACCCTACTGGGGATGTGCCCACAACCAAGGTACATGCCCTTGACCGGAATCGAACCTGGGAATCTTGAGTCCGTAGGCCGATGCTCTATCCACTGAGCCAAACTGGTTAGGGCAACATAATGTTTTTTAAGAATTTGTGGCATGGACATGTTTCAAAATGACACACAATATGACAAAGTAAAAAAGAAAACAAAAAGAAAAGAAAGGATATCTAAATTTATATATGTACTAGAGGCCCGGTGCATGGATCTGTGCATTTGTGCACTGGTGGGGTCCCTTGGCCTTGCCTGTGGGGATCAGGCCAAAACTGGCTCTCTGACATCCCCCGAGGGATCCTGGATTGCAAGAGGACACAGACCAGGCTGAGGGACCCCACCAGTACACGATTGGGGCCGGCCAGCTGGGGAGGGACTATGGGAGGGCTCCAGATCATGTCTGGCCATCTCGCCTAGTCCCCATCAACTGGACCCCAGCAGCAAACTAACCTACTGGTCAGAGTATCTGCTCCCTGGTGGTCAGTGTGCATCATAGCAACTGGTCGAATGGTCAAATGAATGGTTGGACACTTAGCATATTAGGCTTTTATTATATAGGATGGTTTCAAAATATCTCAAGTTGTTAACAAAAGCCTTTCTATGAGACATGAGGTTTTGAGCTATATCTTTCATTTCCCAAGTTTTTAAAAATAAGTGTGCAGTTTTTTAATTAAAGGGCTCCCGTTATAGAGCACTTATACACTCATTTGCTCTAATCATTATTATGATCTTTTCTTCATTTCCTCTTTCTGCCACAGGAGGCGCATTAAAAGTCTTGTTTAATAGTCTTACAGATGTCAATGTAGATCTAGCACTCAAAATTAAGTTTCTTTAGATTCTTTTCACTGCAACTCATAAAAATATATCTTGCTTCTGACAGTTGTCAGTCTGTCCCATGTAACACATAGATATAGACAACAGTGTGGTAATAGCCAGAAGGAATGGGGAGGGGGTAGGTGGAGTGGGCAAAGGTGCGGGATAGGGACAGAAAGAGACGTTGCCTGGGGCAATGGGTACACAATATAGTGTGCAGGTGATGCTTTATTGAGTTGTACATGTGAAGCCTATATAGATTTGCTAATCAATGTCATCCCAGTTAATCCTATATATAATAATTATTCCAAAAAAAAGTATTTTTCTCACCATTATTTTTCTTTTTTAACTAGATGCCAATTGCTATTGGTCTACTTAAGCTCAAATAAAAAAAATTGGCAAAATACATGTAAACTTCCTCACCATTTATGAGGAAGTAAGAAACCCATCATTTCAAGGGTGCATAAACATTTCTAAGCTATTTAAGTGTTATTGACAGATAGTTGATTCAGTAATCAAAATGCAAATATATTAATTAGAATTGTATCTCCTTTCCTTGCCAAGTTTCTTCTCAGAATAATAATATTAGTATGATAGCAGAAAGTCATAGGGAAAAATTAAAAATCAGATTATATTATATAACTATGAAAAATTCAATCTCAAAGTAATCACTAAAGCAATAATTAAATAGCATTAATATTTATCTGTAAGACAGTATGCTGAAAAATCTGCGGAGGCTTGAAAGATGTACAAGACATAACTCTCTTCCCTGAGAGATTTTAGAATCTTACTTTGGGAATATATATTTTAAAAATAATAATAAAGGCATAAACTAGAAATTAAGAATATAGGACAAAGGAGGAAATGAAAAGGTATTAAATGTCTATTATGCAGTGGGTGCTGGTAGGCACTTATATATGTATCCCAGTACTTCTCACAGATTTCCCTAAGGAAGGTAACAACAGCACCTTTTATGAATGGCTAGATGATGGCTCACTCCCCAAGAGCAGGTCACTGAGTAAATTTCCCAAGAGGTTGTTTGGGTTGGAGAAGGGTCCGTTTGTAATTTCATGGTTTAGGAACCTCTCTGAAGGATTTCTGTTGGCAGGAAAGAAAATCAAGAGCTTTCAAGAGATCACCATGTGGCAAGGGAGAGCATGGGCATTGAGTCAAGCTCAGAACCATGGTTTACAGGTTCCCGAGGAAAGCCTGAGGCTGGTAGACTTCCCTGTCCTGGCCACTGTATGGTGGTGGACATTGTAGGAACAATGGCTGAGCTTCTTCTTGATCAGCAATTTGAAACAGGTGTGCCACGAGAATTTTTAAAACATGCAATGCCTGACTATTTAGTCAGGGGCACCGACCTCTTTTCCCTTAGATTGTCAAATTTAAAAATGACAGCAACCGACACAATAGCCATCCAGTGTGAACGAACCAAAATTATATGTATTTTTTAGCCAGATCAGCAATTTTTGGTGTGCGGCAGAATTTTAATAGTTTGTGTGTTCCATGAGATGACAAAAAGGTTGGAAATGGCCATGGTAGATGCTAGATGAAACCATGATGTGTATAAGTGTGCAGGGATCCGTTCCAGTGAGGAAATCCCTGTAGCAGTGCAGCAGCACCAGTTAGAATGTGAGGGGGGCCCGCTTTTCCATAGCAGCTCCATATGCAGTTACAGAAAGCAATGGATGGACTTGGCAGTTTCCTCTCTGCTTGGGATTCAGAAGCAGGGCAGACTACATTAGATAGAGTAATCCTCTGGGAATCTTGGGAATGGTAGTGGGAGTAGAGAGGACCTTAAGAGGTAGCCATTGGATGTCCTGCTAATATGAGCATGCTAAGAGGTATGACTACACTTGAATTCCAGTTGTTTTTAAAATTTATAAAAAAAAACCTTGTTTATTTAGGGAGAGAGGAGGTGGAGGAGGAAAAAGAGAGAGAGGAGCATCAATTTGTTGTTTCACTTATTTATGCATTTATTGGTTGATCCTTGTGTGCCCTGACTGGGGATCGAACCTGCAACCTTGGCTTACTAAAACAACACTCTAACCAAGTGAGCTACCTGGACAGAGATGTTTTTAATTTTTTCTATGGTAAGGTAAGGCTCAAAGAAGTTATACAACTTGTCTCAAGAGTCACAGCTAGCAATTTAAACCAATTCTATTTGACACTAATCTATTTTGTCCAAAAGAGATATCACAGAACTATTTTTTTTTCAAATAAAATTATGCATCTAGCAAAACTTAGCAAATTAGTATTTGCTAACAATTAGCAAAATATTTTCTTAAACTCCATATGAATGCCACTGTGTAATCTGGGGGGGGGGGAACCTATGTTTTCTTTCTTAAAATTCACAGTCATTTTATTTATTTTTCATTGAATCTTAGGCACTGAATCCCCTGTACATTCTTGGATTTCCTTTTATTGAAGAAGAAATTCTTGTTTTGATGAAATAGACTAAAGAATCATGAGATTTTCTTACATTTGTCATGCTTGAAAAATAAAGCAATGGCTTTTAATATCTATTCTGTAATTCATTCTAATATAATTGATGAGAAACTCAATTATTAAACATCTAAAACTATTCAATTGTGCAAAGGAAATAACAAGGAGAGCCTGCCAAAATTTACTATAATAAACAGCCTTTAATGACATTGAAAAATACAGTAGGGACTGCAATACTTTTCCCAGTGTTCCCAAAAGTGCCAAGCAGAATAGTGAACACATATTCAGTGCTAAACAAATTACTTTTGATTGATGATAGCCGCCAAGTCCTGAGTAAACTACAGTAACTAAGAGAGTCCATGGAGTTGTTGAGAATTTTGTCTAATGGGGTGAATCCTTGTGACATCCATGAAGTCCCACAGAATTCTTGATAATTTTATACAAGAGGAAACACTTCTAACTTGGACTAAAGGAGCCAGAGAGATATGATGTAAGATAGTCTCAATATGCCATTATGGCTTTCAAAATAAAAAAGGAGCCCAATACCAAGGCATGTGGCAACATCTGGAAGCTGGGGGAAACCCTCAATTTAGAGCCAGCAACAAAACCAGAAGATCAGTCCTACAACCACAAGGAACTAAATTCTGCCAACAACCCAAATGAGCAAGAAACCAATTCCATTCCCCTCTAGAGCAGTGGTTCTCAACCTTCCTAGTACCATGACCCTTTAATACAGTTCTTCATGTTGTGGTGACCCCCAACCATAAAATTATTTTCGTTGCTACTTCATAACTGTAATTTTGCTACTTTTATGAATTGTAATATAAGTATCTGATATGTAGGATGTATTTTCATTGTTACAAATTGAAAATAATTGAAGCATAGTGATTAATCATAAAAACAATATGTAATTATATATGTGTTTTCCGATGGTTAGGCGACCCCTATGAAAGGGTCGTTCGACCCCCAAAGGGGTCGCGACCCACAGGTTGAGAACCGCCGTTCTAGAGCCTCCTGAATGAAATGCATCTTGCCTACACTTTGATTTTTATCTGGTGACACTTCTACCGGACTTCTGGCCTACAGAACTGTAAGGTAATAAATCTGTACTATTTTATGACACTGTGTGGTAATTTGTTATGGCAGCAATAGAAAATAGTACATTAAACATATGCATTTTTCTGAATCTAATCATTCTAATATAAGATATCTTTGTAAGATGGTATCTTCTGTGATGTCTTTTTAGTGCCCTCTCAAGTCCATTTTTTATTTATGCTTATAACTTTTAAATTGGTAACATTTCTTTAGAAATTCATCTTTGAAGCATTGAAGTTGAATTCGTACTACAAACAGTTTATTTTGCTTTCATCCACTGACCTTGAATGTGGAACCACTTACATTATTGATGAAGTTGGATCACACAGGTAAATTCTGCTACCAAACCTCAGTGAACACTGCCTCATGATTCTGAATTCCAAGGGAGAATCTGTGTTTCTCCACTCAATGGGAAAGTCTAGAAAGGCTGCTTCTTTGAGGCACCTTCTCAAGTTTATTTCCTGTAGACCCTTACCCGTAGAGTGGTGTCACTAAGGATTCTGGTCCTCTGAGAGACCCTTCTGTTTGACTCCAACCTGAGCTGGCCACAGGCTTTATCCTTTGTTCCCAACTTATATTTTATTAAATATCCTCACTCAGAGTAAATTCATCAAATATTTATCCAGTAGGTAAATTCAATGCTAAATTCTGGCCCTACCACAATACTTTTAGTAGGTATGACTTATCTTTTCAAGATGTTCACAGTCTAATAAAAATATGTAAACAAATTATTACAGCATGGTGTAATACCTTGGTCAGAGAGAAGTGGAGTTAAAGATTACCATGTCCAATAAATGTTCTGTAATATCTCTCACATTATGTCTTACTCTCTGTAAGAACCAACCTTGGGGATTAGCCCATGGCACAATACAAATCATGAGCCTAGTGGGAAGTGCATCTACATTCTAGATATCTAAAAAATAGTTTAAGTTGCCCAAATTATATTTAAATAAATTTTACTCTATAAAAATTCTAAGTTTACTCAAACATTGTTTTTTAAAACCCTGTTCTGTGCCAGATATGTACTGTAGGTGCAGGGGATTCAAAGGCTAAGCAAGTAAAAGGAGCTTGTTCTCATGGAGCTTACATTCAAGTAACAATTTCTTCATTCAAGACAGGCAACAATATAAGTATACATGAATAGAGAATTTTAAATAGTAATAAATGTTATGAAGTACATAAGACAATGATGCAATATGACAAAAATTAGAGTAGGGGGTGATTTTACATGAAGAGAATATACTAGGTGTACCAGTTTAATACTTAATCAGGATCCACTGTATCGAAAGAAGTAATCCCATTCCATGTGCTTCCATATCAAGGAATTACACCATGCTGTAATAATTTGTTTACATATTTTTTATTAGACTGTGAACATCTTGAAAAGATAAGTCATACCTACTAAAAGTATTGTGGTAGGGCCAGAATTTAACACTGAATTTACCTACTGGATAAATATTTGATGACTTTACTTTGAGTGAGGATATTTAATAAAATATAAGAAGGTTATAATTCTGTAGCACATATAATTTCATCCTGTATTTTTTCTAATATTATAAAAATATTTCATAATACTATTATAGTATTATGAAAACATTACAGTATTGTAGGCTAGCATTACCAACAGACATCACTCCAAATGAAGTAACTTATAGCCTAAGCCAGGGGTGGGCAAACTTTTTGACTCGAGGGCCACAATGGGTTCAGAAGAAGGAGCTGCGGCGGTGTTTCCCGAAGTTGCCATGTTAACACTGCTGCTGGTGAAGGAGCAGAGGGGAGAGCAAGAGAACCCTCCGCTCTTTCAGCTCCGCGGGCCGGATAGAACAGCGAACGGGCCGGATCCGGACTGCGGGCCGTAGTTTGCCCACGGCTGGCTAAGCAGAGCTTCCCTTCTTTTTTTCTCCTTGTTTATTACCTAATTCACGTATTTCATTACACAGAGAAAGAATGAGCATTTTGATTTTGAAATAAAATTGATTTTAAATTGTATTTACCTGAAGTATTGTTAACAGGTTAATGATAATACCCAATTGGGGTGGTGGCAGGAAGGATAAAAACTATGCTTAAAGTAAGGGAAGTAACTCCAGAGTTGAGTTTTAAATAATTTGCATTTATTTACTTTTTAAAAACCAATGTTATACTGTCAAACAAAGAAATAAAAAAAAATCTTTGAGAATTTAATTAGGCATGGAAGGCAATATTATTATACAAGTTGCATCATTCCACATACTTTTCAATTTTACATAGCTATATTTGATTTTTAAAATGCTCAACTGAAAATGGTGTTTCAAGTAATAGCCCTATGTACTTCCATTTTTATACTAATCCTTTCATATTAAACTACCCACTCTAAAGTATTAATCTGTCTTTAATGGCTTTGTGGAAAGCCTTTAATAAAAAGTTAATGGAATTAGGTCCCAATCTTCACCTCTTTATTCATTTAACTTTAAATGTCTTATAGAATATATAAATGTGAGTACTCATCAATATTTCCAATGCAAAATAGAGAATCCAACTCATTCTGTTTTCTAACAAGAAAAAGTTTTGCACTTTTTTTCATTTTTTTTCACAGGAACAAACTTAAAGCCATCTCTGCTCTTCCTTTTCCTTTATTCCTTTACCCAACTTATCATAAAGGACTGTCACATTCGCTTGCTGTCATGTCTTTTGGCAATAGCATGCCTCCCTAGTTCTACTACTTCTATCAGGATTAGGCCAGCATTTCATGCCTTGGCAGGACTAATTACTTTTCAACGATCCCTCCAAATTCTAGTATTTTTTTTAATTTTTTAAACTGATAACCTGACTATATTGTGGATTCTTATATTCAACTACAACAGTAAAAATTTAACTAAGTAGTTTGCAGGTAGAGGACATTGGCGATGAAACTAAGAACACTCAATTTTATCCACCAAAATATCTTGGTAACCTTCAAGTGTTCTGACTATACAATTATTATTACATTTTCCTCAAATGCTCTTCATTCCAACTTGTCACTATGGGAAAATGCATATCTATTTCACCTTTCATGCTTTTGTTAGTGGTCTTCATGTAGCAAAAAAAAAAATCCCTTCTCATTTTTTCCTCAATGCAAAATTCAAAAAATTCTGATTAACACATATCTTTTCTAGGTAGTTTAACATAGTGGTAGAAAACCAAAACTTGGGTGTTAAAAAGATCTCAGCTGGTAAGCATGCCACTTACTAACCCTATAACTTTAGACAAGTCCTAGTTTTCTCATTGGAAAATGAGATTAAGAATAACAATAATACCTTTGCTTCAGAAAATTTTGAGGATTATATGACATAAAGCATATGAATAAAGTATTTAGTAGAGTATCTGAATTATAACATTAAGTAAATAGTATTGTTATTGCTTTTGTCATCATTATTATTATTAATTCAGTGTCATGTCCCCATCACACCATTTCACATTTGAGAATTCATTACAGCTTCTGTTAACTCAGCAACATTGAGCACAACATTATTCAGTATTAATTTGTCTTTAATGGCTCTGTGCATTTGCATAGTGATTTATTGGTATGGGTATTTTCAGAGTGAGTGCTGAGAGGACATTTAACAAGTAGCCACAAAACAATTTATCATATATTTTGATATTTTTTATAATTGAAAAATATTATAAAAAATAAAATGGAACCAATATCATTGAGTGTTTGTCATGAACCAGAAATTTTCTAGGAGCACAGAAACTAGAAATATGTTTGAACATTCTATTACACACAATTATTCCACATATTCTTATTGCTTAAAACTAACACACACACACATACACACTTGCACCCCAGATAAATAGCTTACCTTAATGTTGTTCTGAATTCAGCTTCAGATGTGATCCAAACTGGATGTCTACAAATAAATAATTATAAAATTGCAGTCAGCTTAATGATAAATATGTTTCTACTTTTAGTAATAATTTTGAATATTTTCTACAATAAATTAGTTGCTTTAATTTATTGTAGTTTTATCAACTAGAAGTTTATATTTGTAGTTATAAGAATCACAGTAAATTTGGCATATTTGTAAAATACATTTATACAATCAGTAAACACTTTTAAGCTAAAGGAATTTGACTTTTTTATGGCTTTCAAAAACTATTGATGATTTACATCCCAAATATCATCTTATTCAGCATCACTGAATTGTATTGGAAATTAACATTTTAAGTAAATCCATAAAAATAACACCACTGGACTAGTCCCATTTTATGATACATTAGGCTGGAATTTATTTTAGAGGAGCCTGAATATAGACCATATACACCATACATACACCATATGTATATGTGTGTATATCTCATATGCCTGTACACATATTAATAGGTAGACAGCACGCAGGTGTATATTTAAGAAAACAACAGTAGATCTGAAACCTCTGGTAGAGAAAATCAAGTATTTGGGAGCAATCCAATCGATCAAATCCAAGGTAGCTCAAGTATTTAGATAAACTTGTATTTCGGTGATATTAACAATAATAACAACAATAAAAATTCTTTGTTGAGTTTTATAGTTTGTAGAACAGTTTTTCACATTCTTGCTCAGGTCCCCAGTAACTCTCCATAAAAGTGTTCCCTTCCAAACACTGTCTAGGTAAGCTTGGTCTGAATTGACAAAGAGGTAGTTACAGAAGAAGCTTCTCCCATCAAACACACATTCTGAGAATAGCATTTACATGTAAAATACATGTCATGAAAAAAATAAAATACATGTCATGTCCCCTCATCTACAAAACACGATTGTAAAATCTGCTTTTCTTATGGCTGAAACTTGTTCCTCCCCCAGAATGATGGCAGATCTTAAATAATGACTCAAATCTGTACATAACCATATGCCATATTAAATGTCATAAAGAAGACTCATATAGTACTTTGAGTATAGTGGAGATCCTGGCTTAGGAGGGATAAGGGGAGGCTTTCATGAGGGATAACATTTTAGCTGAGGGTTACCAGGTAAAGGGAGGGTTATTGAGCAGGAAAGGGAGAGAGTGACCATTTTAGGACTGGCAGGTGCAATGTGCTAAGACATGAAGCAGTGTTCCACTGTTGAGAAGCCGGGAGAAGACCATCAGGGCTAAAACAGAAATGGAGGGGTGAGTTGGGGTGCATAAAGATAGAGGCATTAGGCAGGGCTATAGCAGACTATGAAGAAGGTTTGTTTGTTTTTTTGTTTTTTAAAAAATATATTTTATTGATTTTTTACAGAGAAGAAGGGAGAGGGACAGAGAGTTAGAAACATCGATGAGAGAGAAACATCGATCAGCTGCCTCCTGCACATCCTCTACTGGAGATGTGCCCGCAAACAAGGTACATGCCCTTGACCAGAATCAAACCTGTGACCCTTGAGTTCGCAGGCCAACACTCTATCCACTGAGCCAAACCGGTCAGGGCAAGAAGGTTTGTTTTTATCTTACATACTACAGGAAGCCAATGATAGGATTTATGCAAAGGAGTGAGTTAATGAGACCTCCTTGAAGATGGTAGCTCTGTTGAGGGGAAGGGAAAGAGAAAGAGTGAAAGTAGAAACCCATGGGTTATTACTCTGATTCAGGAAAGACAGTGACTTTGACGAGAGTGTTTGCTAAGGAGAGGTGAAAATGACCCGGCTGGTGTTGCTCAGAGGTTTAGCCTCAACCTATGAACCAGGAGGTCATGGTTTGATTCCCACCCATGTTTCTGGCTTGATCCCCAGTAGGGGTTATGCAGGAGGTTGCCAATCAATGATTCTCTTTCATCATTGATGTTTCTGTCTCTCTCTCCCTCTCTGAAGTCAATAAAAATTCATACTTTAAAAAAAATCTTAAAAATGGCTTTGTTTTAATAGGTTTTGGGGAATAGAATACAATCTGTCTCTCACTTAATTATACTTAGGTTCTAATAGGGCAGAGGCCATATCTGTTATATTAATCATTCTATTCTCTGCCACACAAAAACAAATTTAAAGAATGAATGAATGGTAGGAAAGAAAGAGGAAATTGGAAAGCATGAGGAACTTCATGAAAGGATATTACTTTCTGTGATAAGAAGCATTAGAAAGGATCAGGTTTGCAAATGAAATCATGAGTTTAGACTTAAACAAATTGTACTTGGGTTGCTATTAGACATTTAAGTGGAGATGTAAAGTAGGAAATTTCAAGTGTCTGAAGCTCAGAAAAGAGGTCTTGACTGGATATATAAATTTGGAAGTCATAGGATTATCAGTAACATTAAAGCAATGGGAGTGGATGCAATATTTATGGGGAGATTGAGGATGGCAATTGAATATTTGCAGGTTCTTACTATATATTAAGAACTGTTCTAGGGTTTTACATGTACCAATCAAACTAATCTTCACAATAACCCCACAAATAATATTCTGTTTTTATCACACTTTAAAGCTGAGAAAAACCAAAGCACAGATAAATTATGTAACTGGCCCAAATTTGCATAGCTAGTAAATAGGTAGAATTCTAAGATGGCCTCCAACATTCCCAACCCTTGGTATACACACTTTGTACAATTCCCTTTCCTTTGTGGGTCACAACCTATAAATGTGATGGGATATAACACCCAAGATTTAGTTACTAATCAGTTGATTTTGAGTTCATCAAAATGGATATTAGTTGAACACTCTAAAAGGAAATAGCCTTTCCTGATATCAGAAATGGGAAATGTGAGAGGGCTCATGTAAGGGGCCATAGGGTAGAGGATCACAGGTAGTTTCCAAGAGCTAAGAATAGCCCCTGCCCAAAAGCCATTAATAAAATGGGGCACTCAGCCCTACAAGCACAAGAAATGGAATTCTGCCACACCATTGAGCTTGGAAGATGATCTCAAGCCCCAAATGAGCCCTCAAAACAAACCAATACCTTTATATCAGCCTGTTAATGGCTGGAGTAGAGGACCCAGCTGAACTCCACTACAGAACTGCAAGATACTAAATGAGTGTTGTTATAAGCCACAAAATTCACGGTGATTTGCTACACAGCAATTGAAAACTAATGCACATTATCAAACCTAGGGTGTCAGTTTACATAACCTGTATTGTTAAAGACTTAACTATGCCGCATATGGTACAAGAGTTGGGAAGGTGAGAAGAGAGCCCTGAAGAATGCAGAGATTTAAAAATGAACACAAGAAAATGAATCCGCAAAGGAGACTTAAGAAAAACAAACAAACCAGGAAAAAAATAGAGGAAAACCCAAGAGATTGTGACAAGAAGAAGGATCTATGGAAGGAGGGGCCCTGAGTGAGCAAACATGTGGAATGTTGCCAAGAACAAATCGGATGAGGAATGAAGTACATTCACTGGATTCAAGAAGACAGAGGAGGCTGAGATTGGTTTTCCTTTGGTCCATTAAAAAAATGGAGTTGGCATTTTAGACCCCTTTTGTTTTTTAATGAAAGGGGAAAACTATGTGATGGACGGGGATAAGAAATGTTTTCCAGACATGTTTTTATTAGTCAATATTTTCATTTAGAAGAATTGTAGAGCTTTTCATCAAGAATTACATAAACCTTGTCAATTATAGTAGACTTGAAAAGTATATCAATGGAAATATTGTTTTGTCACAAAACTGAACTTTAAGGATGAACAATCTCTTATATGACAGGGAAAAATTAATATTCTAAGGAATCAAAGTAATATTCTAAGGAATATTTAATCTTGCAAGGTGACTAATGAAAAATAATAGAAGGAAGAGAAGAGAAAAGAGAGCATTTGATTTCCAAATCTCAGTTACATTGATCATATTTATTCCTTCTCAAGGGAAAGGCATTTCTTTTCTCCTAAAATAAATAAATAAATAAAATAAATTCAGATGCAGAAACCAAAATATAAACAAGCATTAAATAAATCAATAAGGATCCATTTTGTCTAGAATAGAGCACAATTGAGAAAACACAGTGTACACAGATAATTAAATTTAGGGTCTTTTATACTGCTTTAGTCATCTAATGGGGTTGCTTTTAGGTTCTCTTGTTCCAGTACTTCACTTTGGTGACTAATTTATGGAAGGCAAAAATAACAATGACCAACCCTCCTCTTATCACACATCAGATATTAAAATAACAAAATTTATACTACATATAAGTTGCTAATACATGGAGGAGAAATACTTGTCTCCAATGAAAGTATGAGGAAAAGGAGAGCAGTTTCCTCAGGGATCTCCGACAAATCATATTCAAGTTATGATTGGACCATATTCAATGGCCAAACCTGAAGAAAGATTTAAATTTTCCATATTGAATGATCAAGACAGGTACCAATAGGATAGAGACCCAAACATGGGAGTGTATTTTTAGTGGGTCTTCTGATGGCTTACATGAAATCTCTCCATGTCTGACCTCCCCCTTTGTCTTATCTAAGGCCTTTCTTTTGTCCTAGACATGTTGTGAGATCATCTGGTCCAAGCACTTTACCTACCTGTTCAAAGATGGCTTAGTGGGTCTAATACAGTTATTGCTTATATTTCAAGATTACCATTCCTTTTGCTGCTCACTTACTTTTCAAGGATCTTGAATTTGATTCACATCTAATTTATTTTCATGTGCTTGGCTCCCACTTTTAGCTGGTTATGGATGAGACAGCTCTTGTTAACAGAGGTATCCTTAGTAATGAGCATGTGATTGTTTTCTAGTGGAAGACAAAGCCTGATTCATTAATGAGTAATACCATCTTCATAAAGAAATGAGACTTCTGTCATCCTTGCATCAAATTCATAAAAAAAAATATCTAGCCTTTTGTGTGACCAGTTATTCCAAGAAACACATCACATTTTCCTACTCAATGAGCCCTGAACCTCTACCCCAAACAGGAGGCTTCAATTGAGTGCCTTGACCTCTCCTTAAAGACCTGTTCTCTTGATTCATAGAATTTTGAGATGAAATTTAAGTGAAGCTTGGTTATTTAAAAAAAAACAAAAACACAAATTTTATGAAAACATGAGACAAAAAAGTATGAGAAACATTTTTAAATTTTATTTTACATGTTGGGTATCCTAAAACCATACTATAGTTTCCCATAGTATTGATAACTAACTAATTTATTGGCTGATATTTCAAATCTTTCATCTCAAATATTCTAAGCCCTAATAGCCTTAAACTTCAAAGCCAGATTCAGAGTATTTGTCATTTCTTTTCCCAATTGGGATGTGCATCTTTCTAATATGCCTGTCTTACACAAACTATGAGATAGGTGGCTTCTTGCCCAACCTTGATAATTTCTTATAATTTTCCCCAAAATACATTTTTCTGTCTTAGGCTGTACTCATTATACATAAATATTTCACATTGGTTTCAGATTACTTCAAATTCTAGTATATCTGAATATGCTCTACTGTATATCCCTGCATGAGCTAGAGTCCATATACCTGTACTATATACCCCGGTATGAGCTAGAGACCCCAAAAAGGTAACTTTTAATTTTGGTAGTAACATGGTCTGTAATAGGATATCAAATACTGTATAAAACATACTTTGTTCTGAAGTCCTTCCAGGAGAAAAATACATGGTCCAGAATTTCTCAAAAATCCAGACTAAAATCTAACCTCAAATTCCTTAAAATTGCTCCAGAACTACACCTGCTCTGGGGAGAATTTCTTTTCCAGCCTAAAATGAGTCCTCATAACAATGGCAGGAGTAGGTGCCAAAACTAGATAGTTCTGTTTAACTCTTCCATAATCCAGCCAAAATGTTTCCTGGTGTAGTTTGATGTACCTAGATTTTTATATCAGTAGAAAAAGATACTTTCTATAATCAATTTGTTATTTTAAAAAGAGATTTGACTTCCACTCCTATTTTCATTTAACTTTGAGGCTTTGCTACATTGAATCCCAAAGTTTTTTTTTACTGAGTCACAGGTAACAATAGGCGAGCTTAAATTTTCACGTCTTGACTCTACAACACAAAGAATGTGTTAAGTGAAAGCAAACTTCTTAGAGGATGAACTTATAATTAAGGTCCAATCCCTGGCCATTGATATTTTGGACCTTGGAAAGCTGCTAAAAATAAATAAATCTCTGTTAAATCTCTTGCTCCATAACTAATTATACCTTTAGAATTACACCTTTAGATGTAATTGCACATCCAAATGAAACCAGACAACTAGCTTTCAAATTATGTTTCCTTGGTAGAATTCTTTTAAGTGGGAGGTTAAAAAAGAAAGGTGAGGAAGTTTAAATTCGTATTCATTTAAAAGATTGAGAAGTAACAGAAAAAAAAAAATATCAAATAATGAAAAACAAACAGATGGGGAATTGCATGCATTTACCAAACTTTTAACATACATTATTATAAGAAAAATATGAATTATTTTCCATGTAAAAGATCTGGTGTCAATTATTGGCATTAATGAAAAAAATAGGTACTCATAGAATTCCCTGAGTTTCAATAAAAAATAGTTTCCAACAGTGACCTTCTTAGTCATTGTGTCATCAAATACATGCTCTTCTGATTATTAAATGGACTTTTCTCCAACTCTAATTTTTTAATAGAAGGGAAAAGGTTGGTGCTGAAAAGATTATTTATTTTGGAAAATGTTTTCTAGGCAGTACCAATAAAAATCTGGTAAAAAAAAGAACAAGTTGTTCTGCCTTAGGGTTTTTGTTTATATTGTTCTGTTTTTAATAAAGCCTAAGATTGTGCATGTTAAAGGCAGCATACTGCAACTAGGTTTCATTAGTCATCTACACAAAATATTTTAGAAGGAAAAATATGACTCATTCTACTCTAGTTAATACTGTCTGTCTCTCCCCCTGCCACACGTAGAATTGAGCAAAATAGAAATTCAAGTGAATTAATATTTCAAAAGGGATTCAAAAGCAAACTTTTCAGGTAAAGGGCTAGATAATAAATACTTTATGCTTGGTGGACCATAAAGTCTCCATGACAATTATTCAACTCTACTATTGTAGTGGCAAAGCAGCCTGAACACTACATAAATGAATGTGTGTGACTATGTCCCAATAAAACATTATTCACAAAAATAGCACATGGCCCATGGGCTGTATTTAGCTGATCCTGAAATAAGAGAATAATACAATGTGAACATAATGTAGAAATGATAAAGCCATGGCACTTTTTTTATTCTGTTAAAAGACCTCTCATTGTTTTGTCCCAATACTATAGCAGCTACATTCAGGTAAATATGTCAGGTTCTGGGCTACATCTTTAGTCACTGAAAAAATAAGACTTTTTCTCTAATTCTTTTAGAATATTCTCAAAGACACTATTTTAATACTTACACTGAGCTGTTAAAACCAACAGTATTTTATCTCATATTTATCCTATATAATAAAAGCCTAATATGCAAATTGTCCCCTTGACCAGGATTTCAACCGGGAGTTTAACCGCTCGCTATGATGTGCGCTGACCACCAGAGGGTGGAGGGGACATGGTCACACAAAAGAGTAGAAAGTTGAAATATGTACCTAAATTTAAGAGCATAGTGAAGGCTAGAACTAGGGATTTTTGTGTCATTTTTATAGCACTATGAGGGCTAATGCCAAGAGAATGAGAGGACATCTATCTGCATAAAAGGCTAAGCGACCATCGCATCCGAAACAACCGAACGGATGACTGAACAGGCTGAGTGGGGCGACCAGGACAGCAGGGGCGTTAGTGAGGGGCGACCAAATTACCGAGAAGCAGGTTGTATGGGGTGACCAGGCCTGCAGGGGGGCAGTTGGGGCTGACTAAGCCGGCAAGGGGGAGGCAGTGAGGAGCAACCAAACGACTGAGCAGCAGGCTGTGTGGGGCTACCAGGCCCACAGTGGGGGCAGTGAGGGGTGACCCGGCTATCAGGGGGGGAAGTTGGGGGCAACCACGCCGGCAGGGGGTGCAGTAAGGGGCGACCAGGCTGGCGGGAGGGGGGCAGTTGGAGGCAACTATGCCAGCAGGGGGAGAAGTTGGGGGTGACCAGGCCAGCGGGGGGGCAGTTAGGGGTGATCAGGCAGGCAGGCAGATGAGCAGTTAGGAGCCAGTGGTCCTGGATTAGAGAGGGTGCAGGCTGGGCTGAGGGGACTCCCTACCCCTATGCATGAATTTCATGCACCAGGTCTCTAGTTAAGTAACAAGAAACCAAGACTAGGACAGGTGGGACCCACAAGATGAACCAAAAAAGAAAAAGAGGAAATAATACTGTAAAAGTGTGATCAGGGAAGGGATATGACAGTTAAAAATAGTCACTGCAGCCAAAAACAAACAAAAATGTGTTAATGAAAAGAGATTCTCAAGGATGTGCCCTACTTCAGAGAGTTCCAGGAAGATGGGAACTGTGCAGAAATGACTCAGCTGGCAATTCGAAAGTAACTAGTCTACTCTGCAAAGGGAGTCTCAACCCCAACAGTGAAGGAAGGGCCAGACTAGTGTAGGAGGGGGAAGATGTAGAAACAGAGTGTGCACACTGGATTTTTAACCTAAACTTAGGAGAAGGCAGAAGAGGAGGAAGAATAAAGATTTGCTTTGTTTTGCCTCATGTTTGTTTTTAAGAATGTAAGCTCATTGGACATTTTTATGTTGGTAAAGTATCCAGGGGGGAGAGAGCAATTTAAGATATAAAATGGGTCATTAATGTTTGACAGGACTGTATTTCACAGCAGACCCAGGTTAGCGTGGCTGCAAGGGAAAGCCTGCCTTTGTTTGGTTTCAAGCAGCCTTCCTGAGATAAAATAGGCAAAACATAAAATTGACCCATTTTAAGTGTCCAATTAAATAAGTTGTATTATATATACAGAGGCTTCCCTTTTATATGTTCAGTAATTGAGATAATCTAAGAACTCTTGGTCTTATCTTAGAACATTCAGAAACTCTGAATCCAATCATAATAACAAAAAATGAAACATAAACATAATAGAGAATTATCAGTGCTATGGGCTGAAAAACCTTACAGCTCATCATGTAGAATGAGGCAAATCCTCTAGAGAATGGCTTTTGTAGCGTTTACAATAGATAATTAATGAGCTACACTGAACTAAAGAAGTAACTTTTGTTTTATGCCATTAAGAATCTGTCTAGACCTGTGATTGACTCATAATGTAATGATGCAGTAACATGCTACTTACAGTACACTTTGTTTACTTGTTTGTATTTGGCTATACTTTCCAGGGCAATTTTGTGTCAATAAAATCATCTTTGGGTTGTAAAAGCTTGCTGATGCCTGGCAAATAACAAAACACCATGTGATTCTTTTTGTAGTGTTTTCATGAAATTCAGTGATTTAAATGCTTGCACACTTTGGTTTCTGAGTGATGATTCCAGGACTTATAGAATGTTTATGCTTTACTTGGAATTAGAAGAAAAGGCTCTTCAAATAAAGAAAACAGTACAAAAATAAACCTTAGCCTACTCATAATGTACCTACATATGTCAACAAGATTCCAGATTTAGAGAGATGTAAACAAAGATCTATACTTAGTTTGTACTCACAAGTGTAATGGAGAAAAGAATTATAAAGCTAAGGCTAACCTTTCCAAGCTTTTAGGTAGTTGTAACTCAAATCTAAAAATTTCTCCTAGGATGGAAACCAAAATTCTCAGAAGGAAACCTAAAGAAACATTTACTATATTTTTTAAAAAATCCATGTAATTGAACTTTTCCTCTGAATATAAGTTAGCTCTTCTTCAAACATAGTATGTAAAGTTATTAAAACAAAGCTCTTCCCCCATCTATACTAATAAAAGCCTATGTGGTCATCATGCCCTCACGCTGTGATGCCCTCACACCATAACAATCCATCACCCGGAGGCTGAGTGTGCAGCGAGGCACGCACAGGTGGGCAGGGACTTGATGCTGTGTGTATGGCATGGAGGCAGGTTCCGGTGGCTCCACACAGCACGGAGGCAGGACCCCTGGTTCCGGCCTCTTTGGGGCAGCCCATTGAGGAGCCCTGGATGGGTGGGCAATGCCTACCTCTTTGGGGCAATCCATTGAGGAGCTCTGGATAGGTGGGCGAGGCCTACCTCTTTGGGGAGATCAATCGTGGGGCTCCCACATTGTGAGAGGGCACAGGCCAGGCTGGGGGACCCCCCCTCCCGAGTGGACAAATTTCGTGCACCAGGCCTCTAGTAATAAATAAAGAAAAATAACTACTTTTCCACTTAACATTAGAAAGAAGTACATACATTTTCAGACTTACTTTACTATAATTTCTTTCTCAAAATTTATAGTTTAAAACTTGATTTTTAGCCAAAACCGGTTTGGCTCAGTGGATAGAGCGTCGGCCTGCGGACTGAGGGGTCCCGGGTTCGATTCCGGTCAAGGGCATGTACCTGGGTTGCGGGCACGTCCCCAGTGGGAGATGTGCAGGAGGCAGCTGATCGATGTTTCTCTCCCATCGATGTTTCTAACTCTATCTCTCTCCCTTCCTCTCTGTAAAAAATCAATAAAATATATATATAAAAAAAAACAAAAAAAAACAACCCTTGATTTTTAAAAAAGAAGGTTAACAAGTAGGAGAATATAGACATACATATGGGAGGAGAAAGTGGCAGCCAGATAGGCAGACCTTTCTTACTCCCCCCAGGGCCAGACTGGAAATAAAACTAAAGAGGGGACATTCCTCCAGAATTACCAGCTGAGGTGCATGAAGGACAGAAAACAACCAACGACAGGTAGGAAGGGCGAGGGCACCAGAAGAGCTGACCAAGCCCTCAGGAGCAGCAGGCCGAGAGTGAAGAGGGAGCTAGTGGCTAAGGCAGGGTCTGTTCCCTCAGAAGATAGAGGCCAGGAACCCAGGCTGGGCTCCATAGCCCTGAGCACTAGAGCCAAGACCCATGGCCCATGTAACATCCAGCCGTGAAGCCATAAAAATATAAGTACCAATACATCTTCTAGGGCAAAAGAAATTAAGGAGAAAATAAATAAATGGGACTACTTCAAAATAAAAAGCTTCTACACAGCAAAAGAAACCATCAACAAAACAAAAAGGGAGCCCACTGAATGGGAGAATATATTTGTCAATGATACATCTGATAAAGAGTTAATATCCAAAATACTAGTATATAAGGAACTCATACAACTTACCAAAAGGAAGACAAACATTCCAATTAAAAAATAGGCAAAGGACCTAAATAGACACTTCTCAAACTGCCTCCTGGTCAAATTTAACAAATCTATACTCAACTCGTCATCATGACATTCCCCATTCCCCAAATTAATCCTCTCTTTAGGATTCCTGTTTTTGTTGTTGGCACCACCTTTCATGCTGTTGCTCAAGCCAGAACCCTGAGCACCAGCCCAGCCCCTCCCTCACTCTCACTCTCACCTTATATGTCCATTAATCAAGTTCTGATGCTTCAGTTCAAACTTCTCTCAAAACTACCCCATTCTCTTTATTGCCATTTTAACAATCACAGTCATTTCTTCCACAGCTCTCATTTTCTTTCTTCAACAGCTTGGCTGTTTACACTTGTTCCCAGATCCATCCTTTATTCTCATTGCAGCCAGAGTGACCTTTCAAAATGCTATCCTGGTCATTTCACTCTTGTTCAAAATCCTTTAATGGTTCCCCACTCTTTCATTCACCAAACTCATGGCTTATTTACAGAATGTATATAATTCTACACACTTTTCCAAGTTCCAGGGCTACAATGACCACACAATATGACCCAGCAAGACACTATAGACACTGTTTCTTGCCTGCAGCAACACATTATTTTTATTAATCCCAAATCCAGGTTTACTGCATCAGAACGCTCATTGGTCATGACGGTTCACTTGCCTTTTTTGAGTCTTAGTGAGGGAGTTTGCCCAGAATGTCTTATCCCATAAATGTTACTGATATCTATTTCTCTGCTTCCTTTCTGTTTTTCTTCTCAGTCCCTCCCAGATTGAACCTGGATCTATTTGTTTCTGAATCTACTAATAGAATAAGCAGTGAATGCCTCATTTTGGCTGCATTATCCAATGGAGCTTCCAGAAGTTCCCACAATTGCATTTTCACCCAGACCCTCCTCCCAAAAACATTATTTGGGGTTAAATATGCTGTATTCAGGCTGGGTCTCTTTTGCTGACTTTAATAATAAACAGTTACAGATATGTTCCCGGTTTGTTTGTTTTTCAGAATTTTGTACCACCAATTATCTTCTAATTACTATTTTTAATCCCTTTTCTCATGATTTTCTTTTGCAACATATATTTGTATGGTCCAATTCTTTCCTTTTAAAACTCTCTTTTTCTCTAATTTGTATATTATAGCACTATTTTGGACATTCTAGCTGTTTGTTGCATTGTGGGGGATAGGGGGAATCTTTATCATTGGCTTGTATTTTTCTTGCCATCCAATAAAAGTAAAAGCCATTACCCAAAGTCCTGACCATCATTCTCTTATCTTTTCTCTCTAAACATGAATGAGTTATTTTATCACCTTAAAAGTTTTGATGATCATTTTCATATTCTCTCTGCTAAGATCCAGAACTACTGATGCTCAATTCTTGAATTTACTAGTACTACTAAAGGCCTTCAGCTTCTGGAACTCATTGTGTCCCACCTCTTTAACCCCTTCACAACTTCTTTCTTTTCTGTGGCCTATATTTCTGTTACTATTAGATGAGATACTATGTGTAAATGGCCTAAGGTGGATGGCACACAGAAAGGTTCAGTATTTATTAGTCCCTTATTATACAATTATCTCAGCTCAACACATTAGTGCATTTTATTTCCACTTCTCCTGGAAAGAAAATGCATGTAAAGTAGTAATTTGAATGGAGTCTACACCCTTTTTAGTCTCACTGTCCCACCCTAAAGAAACCTTCTTTCTATTGCTTCATCACAACTTTCTAACTCCTTGCTCCACTTTCTGCTGCACATTGATTCCAGATAAATACTCCATATCATAGCCTTCATCAACTGATTGGCCCATTTAGATTCATTCAATGGTATCCAAACATCTGTTGAATATTAATTTTGAGTTTATAAAGGCATGGAATGGTACTCACATCCCTTTTGGTGAGCTAAATATTAGTATTCAACTCAGAGTATTGGATCATTAGATGATAGGAAACATGGCAAGATTTTT
Organism: Myotis nattereri; assembly: GCF_964212035.1. Classification (NCBI taxonomy): domain Eukaryota; kingdom Metazoa; phylum Chordata; class Mammalia; order Chiroptera; family Vespertilionidae; genus Myotis; species Myotis nattereri. The sequence continues at coordinate 173,787,517 of NC_138076.1, forward strand.
ATCGGTATAAAGTTAATCTTCATAACATAGAGCAGATGAAGAAATATTCCATACCTCCCTTCTATTTTACATCTTCCCTAATATTAAATCCAAATAAATTTTAGTTATTTATTCTCTAGCTTTAAACTCCTGACATTACAACAAAATACCTATTACAGGTACTTAACCATGAAATTCATTGATCATAAAGTCGATGAAATAGAGTATATGATTACAAATGACTTATTTCAATCAAAGAAAGAATATATTCTCATTGCTTTTTATGTATACAATAATCATAAAAATAAGTGTATCTATAAGACTAAGATACTTGAAGGTAGTCGAGAAGCAATTCTATTGAGAATCACTTGAATAATTCACAGGTCTATATAGCACCTACATTATATTATTTTGCAGATAAAACATTAATATGAGAAATAAGTTTATATAAAAAGTTAGAAGTGAAGCCAAAATTAATATTGCAATTTCTGGGTATCCAAGTTTTTGCCCTACTGACTTTAATGTAACAGTATAAGCATGATTTCTTGAGAAAGCTAAGGCATCAGGAGCCGTTGAGATTTAGACTCTAATCCTCCTCTGACATTTGACATGTGACTCCATTCCAATTGCTTTGTGTGCATATCCCATATGTTCTTCCTTAAAAAATAATCTACTCCCTCAGCATTTCTGCAAAAGTGCTAAAAAGAACAATGAAATGCATTCAACATAGTCTAAGATGAGGATAAAAGTTCAAACAAAATAGGAAACATTTAATATTTAATTATTTTTCCCAAGGAATTTTATTGTTTTCTCTGTCACAGCTACCCTAAGCTTTCTTGGCACTACAGAGGGAAAGAAAAGCAGCCCACCCCACCTCCCCATTTACACCTTCCTCTTCATAGCAGTTGGGGCCAAGGGAGGGGATAACGAACATTTAAATGTTTTTTTGCAACAACAACAAATCTTTATAAAATTGCTACAATTAAATAGTTGGTGTCATTAAATAAAAGTCACCTATGGTAGAAGTCCAGCACTCATCCTAAGCCAAGTTTGATTTTCGAATTGGCCATTTGCCTCCTGGAGAGTGCCACCGAAACTACACCGTTAACTCTGCAGCTCAGATGCTCACAAAAACAGCGATACAAGTCCTTCTCACTTATTAACATTAACATTAATTAGTTCAAAATTGATGCCTTGCCCTAACCAGTTTGGCTCAGTGGATAGAGCGTCAGTCTGCAGACTGAAGGGCCCCAGGTTCGATTCTGGTCAACAGCATGTACCTTGGTTGCGGGCACATCCCCATAGGGGGTATGCAGGATGCAGCTGATCAATGTTTCTCTCTCATTGATGTTTCTAACTCTCTATCCCTCTCCCTTTCTCTCTGTGAAAAATCAATAAAATATATATTTTTAAAAAATTAGTGCCTTTCTAAGCAACATCTACATGTATAAAAGCCTAAGTAACCGTTACGACCGGACAACTGGACAACTAGTTGCTATGACACTCACTGACCACCAGGGGGAAGATACTCAATGCAGGAGCTGCCCCCTGGTGGTCAGTGCACTCCCACAGCCAACCTCCAGCAGTGGGCTAACCTCCTGCGGTCCCTCCCCCCAACCAGTCAACCTCCCGGCGTCCCTCCCGTGGGCTGGCTGGCCCTGATTGTCCCGATAGGGACTGGACGAGATGGCCCTGATCGCTGGCCAGGCCAAGGGATGCCACTGGTGCACGAATCCATGAACTGGGCCTCTAGTAGACTTAATATTCTTAGATATCCTATTTCTGAATGGCCTAAACTAGAACATATCTTCTTATATATAATTTCCATAATACCATAATAGCAGAATATTTATGAGTAACATTATAAAAGATATAACACTTTAGTGTAGATGGAAATTAAGCTGCTAAGCATATTATCCTAAAGCCAGTGTTTAAAAATCTGCATATTGACCATTTAAGAAAGGACTCCAGGGAGACAGGCTGGAAAGAGGAAGAAATTCATGTTTGTAATCTGGAGAAGTGCTTTAGCCCAGATCCTAATATATTCTATCTGTGTTTCTAAGTCAACAAGCTTTCATAGGCCTCAATTAAGAAAAGAAAAAAAAAAAAGCTCCAGTACAATAAATTGAAAAACAATAAATTAAAATTGAAACCCTAATAAGAAAGTTTCCACATCATTAGTTTCATAATGCATGCTCCTGTTTATTTCACTGTCACTAGTAGAATTTAATTGCTTCCTATTTCATTTTTGCATGTACCATGTGCTTTAGATTATACACTATATCTCAAGTAATAGAAAAAGCATTAATCGACATAGGCTGGTCTCATTATATTACACCATCTCTGATCATCCTCTTTTATATATATATTTTGAAAATGTTTATGATTGTATATTTGTTAATTACATGTTATCTGTTTGGCCTCCTGTTCTTCTTATGGCAGCATCTATCCTAAAATTCCACTTTAAACCTTGATATGAAAATTGACAGAGCTCCATAGATACAATTTAAAAATTATTTTCATGGCTGCAATATTTAAAGTTCTGAATACACACACATATAATTAATAACACCTAGTAGCAGTAATCAAGCAACACTTTTAAATAGAAAATTTCTGGTTTTATTTTTTCATACTTTTTATAGTACAGATTTAGTTCTTCTATTACTAATTTCATTTCCAGTTCCAGATAATGCCACACCTAAATGGCTCTTTAGAATAGACTCAAATGAATCTTAATTGCTTCCTCTGAAAATCTGCTGAATGAAACAGTGGACCTGAGAGCTATTCTTTTCCCAGATGTCCGACTCAGTGAATCTCTCTCTCTAAAATCACAGGTTACAAAGACTGCTGACGTATCCCACAAGGGACCCCTCTGTCCAGGTAACAGTAGCATCCTCTGCGGTGCTACAGTAATTTGATTGCTTTATAAAGAAGAAGGATTTGGTAATATTTGATGAAATACAAAGCTAGGCAGAACTAAGGTTACAGGGCTTCTCCAAACTTGATAGGGTTATCGTTTCAGTTTTACGCCCTCTACAAAGCACACTGTACCGGCGTGCAAAACAACCGAGCAGAATTCTCTTCTCGTTTTCCTGCAACATCATTCTGAAGCCCTTGCATCTTCAGCCATATATGTTCTCTGTCCTCCCCCCCCCCCCAATATTTTTCTGTCAAAGAGGCATTTACAAACAACTGGTGAAGATAATGGGCTAAGGATAAAACTCACAGGTATATGTCTACAAATATTGCAATTTATTATCACCTTAAAAACGTCTAAACATAGTCCAGGGTGAAGACAATAAGACACCTAACCCAGGTACAAAATTTGAAGGGAGCCAACCTAAAATCAGTAATCAAAATTAGTAGTATTTTAGTGTAATATTCTAAAACATCAAAATGAATGCAAAATGTCATTATAAAAATATTAAAATTTAAATAAAAATCATTTTATATACATATCTATCTAGACAAGCCATCACACTTACCAGTCCTTTCCTCTTCCATTGGCTAATTGTAGAATAACTACACATACATCTCAGACTAAGTATCATTCAATGCTAGAACTAGAATTCTTTTGCTTTTCCTCCTTTTAGAGGTAGAATTTTAATTGCTGTTTATGGGCAAATGTGAGTGTACCTTATATTTTGCTGCTGTTTCCAAAATAATTTCAATTAATTGTTATACTCAGTAGTATTAAAATCATGTTTACCAGGAGGTCCTGTATAATACAATGCTACCCATCTCTGCTGATTAATAGTACTCACATTGTTCATGTACTACAAAATAAAAAGATTCTTTATAATTACTTAATTTCACCTTGATAGAATTATTCAATTTATTTTAATTTTTTAAGCGCTTGAATCTACAAATGAAAATAAAAATAATAAATTCTTTATACTTCCATGCAGATGCACTATGGTCAATGTGACTTCGTCATTTATACTGATGGCACCAGAGGACACCTACACCCTCCCAACCGTTTTTTTTTAAATATATTTTATTGATTATATACAGAGAAGAAGGGAGAGGGATAGAGAGTTAGAAACATCGATGAGAGAGATCAACCAGCTGCCTACTGCACGCCCCCCAGTGGGGATGTGCCCCAAACCAAGGTACATGCCCTTGACCGGAATCGAACCTGGGACCCCCTGAGTCCGCAGGCCACACTCTATCCACTGAGCCTCCCACCTTTTTTTGATCCTGCTTTGGGAAGAGGCTCACACTACCCATCACAGCACAGTGCTCGGGGAGACTGCCAGAACTTGAATAGTCACATAGAAACAGCGGATGCTTATGTATATCAAAACCAAAAGAAATAGCCCTGACTGCACACAAGCAGAAGTCTCAAATATTTAAAATTTGAAAAAAATGTAGACACCGGGCACTAGGGTTTCTCCTTTTGCCTTAGAACGGAGGAAGCAGCCTTTCAACTGACCTAATGAAAACAATTCTGCAAAAATGAGAGGCCAACCTGTGTGCAATTGCAGGGCATCCAGAAAGAATGCTAATTCTTGGCTTTGGCGCTTTCTTTAAAGAAATGATCCAGGCCTTTCTGCGGCGTGGAACACTGTGATCAGCCAGGCACTGTTACAGACGAAAATAACCTTTCTTTGTCATCACCCCCAAAATGCAGGACTTGTTTTAATCACATAGGACACCCTTGTGCCTGTTAAAAAGAAAAAAAAGTGGGGGCATAGGATGGAGTCAGTCATGCCTAGCCATTTTCTATCTATTTCCTAACTTAGTATGTATTCACGAAGAATTTGTAGGATTAGTAGGAGGAAGTGTTTTTAGCAAATATGTATCATTTTAAAATAGCTCAGGTTCTGGTCAGGGAACTCTGGACACAGAACAGGAGGGGCTGACTGAGGGCCCTCTGTATCCTTACAAGCTGTAGAACACTGACTTCGCCTTGAAGCATCCTTTTCCATAAAACGGATTACTAATCCCATGTCCCAGAGTCGTGGTAAGAATGAAGTAACATGACAACTACAACAAAATTTTGTAAATTATGGACTGCTACGCAAATGTCATGAAGAGATTTTACACAAAATACTATAAAATATGAAGTAAATTTGTAAAGGCAATCTCCATTTGAACTGAGAAGAAATTTTATTTTAAAGTTATTATTCAGTCCATAGAAGTATAAGCTGATAAATCAAAATATTACAAAAAATAATTTCTTACATTAAGGAAGCTCCATGGTAAATAAATTAAGTCAATACCTTCCAAATCATATTTCTCTTAGAGATGTTAACATGTTTACTTGAAAAAAGGCTACCTGTCAAATATGTGTGTGATGTGCTACATATATTCTTAGAAGAATGTTACGTGTATATAATGTACATTTCCAACAAACCTGTTTAAGTTGACTATTCCAGATTTTTACTCTAAAGTTATTTAGCAGAGTAATTATTTTCCTAAGGAAACACTTCGGTATTTGGGAACATATAGTTTGGGTAAAGGGAAGCCAAGCAACAGAGGACATCCCTGGCCTTTCACAGTGAGATCAAAGAGGCAAAGCTGTGCAACATCTCTCTAATGGGAACTAGCAAGATTCTGTATTGTTCAGAACTGACTCCATGTTGAAAATGTTCTGTTAATGACTATTGAATAATTTAAACTGTAGTTCATTTATATCCCTATAAAATAAAAGAAGCAAAACACAGAACAATTTCCAAAAATTACAATTCAAAACATTTACTGTAAAAAAGAAAAAAGATTTGAAAATATATTTTGAGGGTCACACTGCAAATCTTGGAAAATAACCCGCTCCAAACTAAAACATTTCCTACTAAAATGATCAGACTTTAAAGGAAAAAAATATCTGAGGTACCTGTTTACAATTAGTAAGTAAGATATTAGAGAGAGAAAATCAGATTGTCATATATATATATATATATATATATATATATATATGCACAAAATATGCTGCAATTCAACTACTAAAATATATATACATACATATTTTTAAAAAACAATATAAGTATAAACTATTTTTTTTCAGTAAGGGAATGACAAAATAGTGCAGAGTCTTGAACTACAAACTACATTCTTAAATATAAATTTTGTTATTCTTTGTCATTGAACCATGTAAATATTTCAGGTATTTATAAAAAAATTAAACAAGGAGACTCCAAAATGAAAGATGAAATGAAACCAATGAATTCAAATGTGCATCCAGTTGGTGGTATAACCACACTGATAGGGACGACTCCAAACAAGAAAAAGCTAATCAATAGGCATAGGGTTTCAATTATGCAAGATAAGTAAGTTCTAGAGATCTGCTGTACAGCATTATCCCTATAGTTAACAATACTGTATTGTACACATAAAATTTTGTTAAGAAGGTAGATCTTACATTCTTACCACGCTAAAAAAAAAAAGTTTTAATATATATACAGCATAATTTGAAGATTATTAGTGCGCTGTTCTATGAGCAAAAAGAACTACAAAGAAATTAAATCACCTGCCATCAGTAATAATAATGTTGCTGGTAGTGTTGGTATTATAGAAACTGTTGTGTGCATAATGTTGGATGAAATAAATGTGTAATTTTTGTGATAATATGATTTTATTATCCCTGATTTTCCTGACAAAGGACTTCTGAGCCTGGGAAAATGGAGAGACAGATGTAAAAATAGAAGAGCTTAACTAAAAATCCTGAATTCTTAATTTCAATTGTAGAAATTAGTATGAACTGATAGTGTATTTGATGTTCAAAATCAAAACAAAACATATTTTTCCTACTCTGTCAACAAAACAACAAACCAAAAAACAACAACCAACGAACAAACAAAAAAAACACAGTACTCATCCCAGTAGCAGTAAGATCCCTTAGCACACACAGTGAAGTCTTGAACTACTAAAGGAATCATAGAACTTAGAGGTAATGATTGGTGCTGGATTTGGTGCATGTTATGCACCAGTGGGTGGGGTACAGAGAAAACCAGATTCAGCTTGAGCTAATAACTGTTGAAGCTGGGTTGTGAATGCATAAGGGCCCAATATTTCTCTGTCTAGTTTTATACATATAAAAAAAATTTTATAATACAAACAAAACAAAAAGAACCAGATCTCATAGTCTCTTTGGGTGCAACATCTTACATTGTAGAGCGTCCATACTTGTGTCATAATCTATATAAACCATAATTTTGAAACAGCTACAAAAGGGCTACTTTCCAACAGGAAATCTAAGTGATAGTAACCTCTTGCAATTATAGTCTAATGTTTTTTGCCTCAAAAAATGTTGGGAGTACATCTTAGCTCAGGACTGCTATGGACTGAATTGTGTCTTCCACAAATTCAGATGTTGAAACACTAATCTCCAGTGTGAAGGTATCTGTAGATGGGGCCTTTGGGAGGTAATTAGTTTTAGATGAGGTCATGAAGGTGAGGCTCTCAAGATTGGATTAGTGCCCTTCTAAGCAGAGGCACCAGAGAGCTTTCTCTCTACCCTCTCAACCATGGCAGGACACAATGAGAAAGTGGCCATCTGCAAGGCAGGAAAAGAACCCTCACCAGAACCCAACAATGAACCTGGAATTTCCAGCCTCCAGAACTGTGACAAAATAAATTCCTCTTGTTTAAGCTACCCAGCTTATGATATTTTGTTATAGAAGCCCAAGCTGACTAATACAGAGCCTTTCACTTGGCAGGTACTCAATAAATGGTAGAAGAATTTAAAATGATAGCATATCCTAGCTAATAATAGACAAACATGGTAATTGACTGTACCTTTGCTATGCCTCCCATTGGCTAATCAGTGTGATATGCAAATTAACCACCAACAAAGATGGTGGCTAATATGCATACTGCAGGCGGGGCTGGCAGTGCATGGCGGGACCCGGGCCCCAGATCCCTGACCTGGCAAGGGAGCAAAGTAGTGGAGAAGGGAGAGAGCCCAGGTGGCAGAGAAGGGAGGTAGCCGAGGGCTAAGCGGCGAAGGGAGGGAGCAAGGCAGCGGCAAAGGGAGCAAAGCCCACCTAGGTGGGCTTCGCCCCCTTTTCTGCTTCACTCTGTTCTCAGGAAGCCTTATTCTTGCAGGAATCTTCCTGCAATGGGCATCTAGTTTCTACTTACGTTGCCTATAAAATTCTCTGAACACCAAAAGAACAGGTTGTTTTGAACTTGAGATATTCTGATTATATAAAAGAAATCAACTACTGTATAAAATATTCATAATACCAGAGGCTTAAAATGTAAATGATTATAAACATTAAATCACTGGTGTGATTACAGAATGACAATTTATAAAAATAGGGCAGCTACAATTAGAATCATGCTACATAATAACCATCTCTAGGATGTGGAAAAATAAGTTCCTGCCATGGGCATAAAATTAAGGTGGATAATTTTATTCTGTGCAAAAAGATGAATAACACATATCTGATCTATTAAAGAGAAAAGAAGGAGAAACAAATTTACATTTGTTTTATTAATTAATCCTTGACACCACCATGGGCTCATTCTACTATACTATGCTATTTCTAGTTTTCTGCATGTAAACTAAATAGCATGCTAATTAATCACCTAATATTTCTAGTTATTGAAAAATATAAGATCATAAATTTATTTCTAATATTTTGTATTTAGCATAAAATAATATATTTAATTTTATATAAAGAAAAAAACAACTAAAGATATATAAGTGTTTTTTTTTCTTTTTATTCTGACTAAAAAGTGAGCAAAATGTACACTCATACTGAGGGGAGCATCAAGTTTACAGTTGTGGGGTACTAATATGTGCTAATAACTGACTATGGGCTAGATATAAAAGTGTGTATAATAGTCACAGCTAAAACCAATAAATCAGGAGACAGTTATACTTCAAGTTAATTGTCCCATTAATGATAATTTCTTGAAGTAATGAAGACAACACTTTTGATTTCTATTTTTAATAACTTAACTCTCATAAGGCAAATAGTTCCTACTTAATGTTTCTAATTCATCTTTCTTAAGGACAAGGTTGTGAAGAATAATAAATTCTCTGAGTTGAAAATTTGCTTTAAAAGTATATTTGGATTCTGGGAGAAGTCACAGGAAGGTGGGAGAGAGTATTTAACACTGTAAATATTCATTCAGTTATTCAACAACTAATTGTTGATTGTTGATTGGCTGCCTACTATGTGCTAGCAATCATTTAAGTCTGGAAAATCAGCCACCCAAAAATAACAAGCAAAATCACTGCTTCCAAAATACTTATATTATAAGAGCCCTAACTCATGTCCTCACTACCTTTTTACTTGTCATAAATTTAATAATACATTACTAAAACCACTCCACTCTATAAAACTCTATCACACTTGCCCCTATTTTGCTTTACTCTCTTCTAGACTAAATCCAAACCTTGTTAAAATCAATTTTACTTATTTTGTGCCTATACATGCCTATCTAAATATGGCTGGAAAACCAAATTATACCATACAATCAGATAAAGTGGTTTCACCACACACTCATAAGCAGTATCCTGAAAAAAGCTGTTAAATCAGATTATTCACTCTCTCACTCTCTGAGATTACTATTGCATATTTCACTCTTCTCTCTTTAAAGTGTGGACATTTCCTCCCCTATCTCCATCTTTACTAAGTCTCATGTAAATGTTATTATTCTACAATATCAAAGTTTTATCTTATGGTAAGATCCCATCCCTCTAGCCTGCTTGCATCACACCAGTCTCCCCTTTTCTTCTTATAAAAACAATGTTTTTCAACATCCATTGTTAATTCCCATCAACATACAAAACTTGTTGTTACTTCTCTTTTCCTAGATTTTATTAGAAGAACAAATAAAAAAAATAACTGTGATATTTTTGGAAGAATAAATAAATAATAAGAACAACCAAATAAATTTAAAACCTTACAAAATTATAAAAATGTATTAAAAGTATTAAATCATATTATAAAGCAACAATAATATTAAAATGGTACTAAAAGTAGAAATATAGTTCTTTTAAATAGACAAGAAGTACTTAAACAAATGTAAGAATATATGTGATAATTATAGCATCTTGAAACAACAAAAAAGGTAGATAAAAAAACACACTATAAACATCACGATGGCATGAAATTAAAAATCAACCACAATAAAAACACTCTGAAACATTCAAACACATAGAACATAAATAATAGATTAAAAAAAATATATCATTAAAATACAAATAACTATTAAAAGTGTTGTTTGAAAGAAAAAAATGGGCAATGCACATAATTAAACAATTCAAAAGAAGATACAGAGATAACTGGTAATATATAAAAAATATTCAACTTTATAAATATACTAGAGGACCAATGCACGAAATTCGTGCAAGGGGCTCAGCCCTTGCAACCACGGCTTTATCTGGAAGGACGTCCGGAAGGTTGTTTGGCTGTTAGGTCTAATTAGCATATTACACTTTTATTAGTATAGGTCAGTGGTCGGCAAACTCATTAGTCAACAGAGCCAAATATCAACAGTACAACGATTGAAATTTCTTTTGAGAGCCAAATTTTTTAAACTTAAACTATATAGGCAGGTACATTGTTATTAACTTAATTAGGGTATTCCCAAGGCTTAGGAAGAGCAACACTCCAGGGGCCAAAGATCTGTATGTGGCTCGCGAGCCGCAGTTTGCCGACCACTGGTATAGGTAAAAGTATAAAACAAACAAAAATGAGTTACCATTATTGCTTATGTTATACATTTGGTAGATATATATATTAATTAATTTATATATATATCAATAAATATAGTGTACCCAATATTGTGAAACATACAAGAAAGTAAGAATTATCATACTACTTGGAATGTCAAGTGATTTGGCAATAGGAAACAAAATTCTAAAGAATGTGGTTATTTTAAATAGCAAAAAATTAAAAAATATATAAATTTCCAACATTACAAGATAAATTAAATAAATTATAATACATCCTTATTTTAGAATGTGATTGAGCAATTAGAAATCATAATATTGAAGAACGTGTAAAGATATTTGACATTGCTCCAGGCATACGGTCAAGTCTACGAATTATGTTATAAGACAGCATGAAATACACGGTCTCATTTTTCTAAAATAATCATTATGAATAACATACAAAAAATGACAGAATATACAGCAAAGTATTTATACTGGCTATGCTGTGTAATGAAGATATGTACAATTATAATTCAGTATTTTTCATTTTTTTATAGCAGTATATTCAGAAAGTTAGGAAAGCAATAAATATTGAAATATAAAAATAATGAAAAGGAAAGAGGCAAGTTTGTAGGAAGAGTAGGGTTTTCTTTTCTACATTTTTTTTTTACAGGAAATTAGCCAGAGTCATATGGTTTGTAGTCCCCTGAAATGGAAAGCTAGTTTATTGCAGGATTAGAACAAATCCTACTCTATTCGGACCATCAATGCCATCACAACATTTGGAGATATTTAATTATTAAAGCCAACAAAGTGATTATATAGTGCAATGATGTAGAGATTCTAGGCTCTATAGTCCAAGCACTTAGGCAGTCAGAATATTTCTGAACTTCAGTTTTAATTACAAAATAAATAGATTGAATGAGATATCCTCTTTACCTTAGTACCTTAATTACTTACTTGTTTTACTTAGTAATATAGAAGAGAATAAAGGGAAATACAGTATTATTGTCTTTGTAAATCAGATGTTTTGTACTTTAAAATGAATATAAAACATTCTAGAGTTTAAAATGTTTCACTTCAATTTTTAGTCTTTAAGTTTTATAATATCATTTTAAAAGATTAAGTAATAACCTTTAAAATTATTGGAAACTTCCACTAATAGAGATTAGAATTATAACCAATTTAATGTCCCATAGATTGTCTTATTTAAAACTAAATAAAATAACCACAAATTAAAATTTATACTTGGATCACATTCTTTAATACTGGCTCCTAGGGGAAGAATACAGGGCAAGTCCAATCCTATACAGATAACATAAATATTTTTTAAGATTGTATCAGATAAGGATAAAGTATCCATTATTTGAAATATTTCAGTGTCTTTATATATTTTAACATTTTAAAAGGAGTTTCCAAAACCTAGGAAAGAACCTTAGAAGTCCTAAAGTTATATAGTCTCTTGACTCAAGCAAGATTATTATTCATAGGGACAGTGAATGTGCTACACACGTAGTTCTGAAACAGTGAATTTAGGACAAGTTCAAATGCACCAAAGCATGGGCTAATAAACATCCAACAAAGCAGTCATTGTAAGCCAGGGCTCATCTACTATAGCATGTGATCACATAGGGCATAATAAAGTTGTTGTTCTTGTGTTAGTCCACAGTTGTCAAAGGGAATTATATATTCTAATTTATTTTGTTAGCTTGCTTATAAAACACTTAATCAAGAATTTTAGAAATAGAATTGTATTTTACAAATATAAAATAATATATTAAATTAGTAAATAAAATATGAAGTTTCATTCCAATTACACTCAGATATATAAAAAGAAATCATGATTATAAAAAATTTAAATGTTAATTTAAGAACCACAAAATATAGGTCACAAGATTTTGCAGATGTGCCTTGTCAATGAAGCCTTTGATTTATTAGCCTTTTTGGGGAATATATAATCTCATTTGACCAATGTAATAACCCTTTGCGATTAACCAGAAAGCACTTATTTACACATGAAGAAGCTGTGGCTCCACAAAGCTCTTTCTTTTGTTCACATACCTAGTTAAGTGGGTTACAGAATCACACTCTTCTGAAAACTATTATATTGCTCTTTTCACTGAACCATAGTGTTTCTGTACAAAATCCTTATTTTGTTATTTTATTGTGGCTTCCTCCTGTGATGTCAAGGGACCCAATGACCTTTGTGAACCTCTCTTGGCTCTGCTATGCCTTGCAGCAACCACTTTAATTTATTTCTCACCTTTGACGCTTTCTCCTGAGATAAAGTTTAAAAATTATCAAGTCTTCCCAGGCTAAGAGAAACAACTTAAAGCAGAATGTAACACACATATTTGGGACCTGAGATTATTGTCTGATTTGTTCACAATATCTACTTTGTTCAAGGCTACATCCTGGAATAGTGTCTAGAACAGAGAAGATACTTAACAAACTTTGATTAAAACAGAAAACTTCTTTTGACTCCACCTTACTTAAAAGCTACTAACCTCTCATGATGTTTCCTCTTGCTGTCATGGCTAAATATCTTAAAATTTAAGCCAACTGTATCGTAACTTCAGACCCACACCTCTTTGGACACAATTCCCAGTTAGATAATTAACAACCTCCTAATTTTCAAAATGTAGTGGTCTTTTTTTTTAGTCTTTATCCAAATGGAAGTCATTTAAAAATTGAACACTTTTCTTTTAAATGTTCATCTAGTTACTGCTGTTGCTATTTTATACTAGTTTTCTTTCTCCCTCTCTGTTTTCTTTCTCCTTCACCGGCATCTCTTCTCTTTCTTAAATAATAATGCGTTCTTTAACTGACCTTGGCCTGCTCTCCTCACTTTGCTTGCTCTCCCTCCCTGGATATATAATTTATATCACGGTTTAAATTACCGTATCTGTGCCACTAATACCCAAATCTGTTTCTAATCTTCATCACCTGACTAAGCTAAAGAATTGCATATCCTCTTTCCTTGAATGACCTATAGGACCTCAAACATAACATCCTAATAATAAACAAATTTTTCTTTATAATCACTGAACTATCTTCTCTTGTGTTCTCACACTTCCATTCCCTCACTAACTTTTTTCTCCATTTCTGATTTTCAGCTGATGTCTATGATCTCTACTAGTATTTCTTTGGGGGAAAATAGATGCAAGCAAAAGAGAACTTCTAAATATTGCCAGTATCACATCCACCAACTTACTTTCATCTGTATCCATATATTACACCCTTTCTGTTGTTAATATGTATGAGATACCCTACTTCTACCTAGAGATAATCCCTCATTTTATACTTAGAACATTTTAGCTACTTAAAGAAATCATTCCAGAATATTTCTTCCACTCTTCCCTGCCTCCTTGATTTTTCATCTCTATTAAATGATTCCCATAATCATGCAAACCTTATTTTTAAATATTTTCCATTTAAAAAAACAACAACAGACCTTCCTTGATCCACATCCATCTAACCACTATTCCATTTCTCTGCTTTCCTTTACAGCAAAACTCCAAAGAGCTGTTAATACTATCTCACTCCCTTTTCTTCCATTATCTTGAGTTCAGTTCAGTCAGGCTCATATTCTTACCAAGCCATGCAGTAGCTTTTGTCAAATCCCCACCAAATTAATGGTCAATCCTCAGTTCTCATTTTCTAGGAACTAGTATGAGCATTTGACAAAGTACAACACTTCTTCCACCTTCAGACAGATTCAAGACCTGCCAAACCACATATACAAAACAGTGACAATCCTGTCCCAACATCCCCGGCTCCAATGCCCTTTTTCCCCACTCACTCTCCCCATTCGCCAGCGTTACTGAGTTCTTCACGGCACTTATTACTACTTGACATAAATCTATTTTTTTGGTGAAAAGTAAGCTCAAGAAGCGCAAGGGCTTCGTGTTTATACCATACTTTGGTCCATATAGCTACACATCATTTATATTATTTGTTTCAATTATACATACTATAATCCTAATGAATGAAATTGTTTCAGACCCAGAACTATATCATGTGACAACAAAATGGATATTTTTATTTTTTTACTTTAAATCTACTTCCCATGCTATTATCATTCCAAGTCATAAATTGAATTATATAGTAAATAAACCTACAGCAATGGTAACATGCTAAAAAGAAGGAACAATAAATATAATATACTGCATGACTTGATGAAAGTAAAGGAAAACTCTTATTTTACTAATTATTTATATTAGCCAATTAACATATCTTGTAACTTCTATTAAAATAATATAGTACTTAGGAGCACTTTATAGCACCTGATGTCTTATATACTGAATAATATATGTGGTTTTACCATCCTACGGATTTGGACATGTCATTTAACCTCTCAGAAGTTCATTTTTATTATCCATGAAAATGGCGTGATCATAAGTGGGAGCTGGTTCCCAGGGGTGTTGGGATAATTAAATGAGCTAATGCGTATAACTATTTTTAGGGCTATTATTTAAACATTTATTTTTATCATGACTTCAGTGCTCACTCAGGACCTATCAGCTACCAGGTTATTAATAAAAATACTTAGTGAACTGAACTTATATTCTGGCTCCTAGCTGACCCCAAAAAAGGTCTTGTTTCCTTCATTTGAAAAAACCCTTAAGTAGTACTAAAATACTTCACAATATTTGTAAACACATGTATCAGACTAAGCATAATCATTAAAAGAAATACATTTTCAGTCAAAAATATCAGTGAGTTATGGTGGATTAAGCTGAAAGGTGAACAATGGAGATATAAGCTGTCTACTTTAAATATACTATGTATCTATTTTGCTACAATACTTGGGTCCAGTTGAAGGAATCAATGAATATTAATTTATGGTGATATACCTTAAATCTTTAAAAAGAGACATCTCTGTACAGTCGTTATATAACTCAGTCCCTAAACTGCTCTACAAAAAGGAATAGCATTTCAGATAGATAGTAAAGTTTTGGTGTTCTCTAGGTAACATTAATTAATCAGAACTTGAACTTATCAGAGCACAGTCCTATAACAACTAAAAAAGTTAAACTGAAATAATTCATTAATGGGAATCTAAGAAGTGTCCTGTTTCACATCTAGCACATTTTAATTTTAACATGTCAAGAAAAGATAGATTAAAAATATTGCACCTATAATTTTTAAATTATTGCTTATTGTAAAAGCATTTACTCTTATACAAAATTCCTTATTTAGCTTGATTCCTCTGACTTTATTCCACTTTCTTTTATGCTTGGTAGTCTGTAATTAGACTTGTCAAAAAAGAGTTGATTAAATCAATAGAAAACATATGTGATAAAAGATTGAATACATAAGACATTAGAAACCTGTATATTGATGTCATTTTAATTACATGTATTGGGGGTAACATTGATTAATAAAATTATATAGATTTCAAGTGTGCAATTTCATTACACATCATGTGTATATTAATTATGTTCCCACCGCCCAAAGTCAAGTCTTCCATGATCAGATATTTGACCCTCTTTACCCTTTACTACTCCCCCCCACTAGAAATGCAAATCAAAACTATAATGAGATACCATCTCACACCTGTTAGTATGAAGGCTCCTCAAAAAATTAATAATAGAGTCACCATATAACCAGGAAACCCCTCTTCTGGGTAACTCCCCCCCAAAATTTAAAAACATTTATTTGCAAATACTGGTATATATGCAGCTCTATGTTCATTGTGGCATTATTCATGGTGTCAAAGACATAGAAACAACCAAAGTAAACCTCAATAGATGACTGGATAAAAAAGATGTAGTACATATAAACAATGAAATACTATTCAACCATAAGAAAAGATGAAATACTGCCATTTCCAACAACATGAATGGATTTTGAGAATATCATGCTAAACAAAATAAGTTTGACAGAAAGAGTTAAGAACCATATGATTTTATTCAAAGGTGGGATAAAAAATTGAAAGCAACAAGTGAGCAAACAAGAAAAACAAATAAATACCAAAATCATTTTGTGATTAAATGAAAATAATGAGAATAAAAGCCAAAGCTTTATCCAAACGGTTTTAAATACCTGGAATCCAACAGCAATATTTATAAATGAGCACAAAAGTTTTAAAATACAATTCTTTCAACATGAAAATAAATACCTTGAGAATAGAGTACAATATACTTGCACAAGCAATTTTTAGAAAGTGTAAATTATTTCAGAACATTTTGAGGACTGTGTTATATAATTTACCTGGGTTTCAAACCCTATCTGATACTCAACTAGCTGTGAGAACTTGGCGAGCTGCTATGCCTCTTCATCTATACAATAAGAATATTACCTACTTCACCAGTTTGTTGCAGGGACTGAAGATCATATGTCTTTCTTATGTAAATTTGGAATTACCTTTTATTATTTCTTCTCCTTCAACCTATTACATGAAGTCTTTCTTTCCGAAGTCTGTCACTTAACTGTTAACATTAAACTTGACCTCTGCCCAGCTGCTCATTTCATACCCCATCTTTTACTTGACCCCCTCTTAGGTCCTTTGGAGTCCAGTCTTAGCTCCTCAAAACACGTTCTAATCACTTCAGGTCAATATGTCTAAAGCAAATGCTATGCTTTAGACATGTACATTCCATAGTCCTCTGCAAATATCTGCAGCTAACTCCCATTACTTAGAGGACAAAGTACAAACTCCCGAACTTGTATTGTATGCCCTCCATAATCTGGGTCTCTTGCCTACAAGGCTTTATTGTCTAATATTCTCCCTTTCACTCAATAGGGATGCTCATTGCCTGGAATGAGGTAATACAAATATTAATCTTCTTTAACAAGACAGTTTTCCATTGCCTGTAATGGCCTTGCCCATTGTTGTTTCCTCAGCTTCCTATTAAGGAATACTAGTATTTCTTTAACAGGAAATCATAGTCAAGCCCAATGGTATTAAATATGACACATTTCCTCTAAGTCCTTTGTATCATTATGCATGCTATCATTTTAGAGCAATAACCTCCTGACTAGACTCTACTTCTTCTCCCCTATGCAATTCATTATCCATAGAGCAGCCATACTAATATTTTAAAAATGCAAATCATATCAGGTCACAGCATTGCTTAGAACCCTCTCTAGTGGGTTTCACGTTCCTAGAGAAAAAGAACAGAAGCATCATGCATAACTCTGCACCCGCCTGCCCTTCCTCTTCATTTCTGCTCTGGGATTTATCATTATGCCTTTGTTCAATAGGCTCCTGGAACCCTGCACATTTATTTCTCTTTGCCTATTTAATTCTGCCCCCAAATATTCATGTGGCTTACTTCTCTGATGAGACTTTCTCTGACCATCTTTTCTAACATAGTCACCAAAACACACACATAAGCACACTCACACTTAGATTCATGCACATATAACCACTCTCCATCCTTTCCCCTGCTTTATCTTCTGAGAATTCATTATTTTGTGAAATTATTAATTTCTGATGTTACCACATTCCTAACTCAAATGATATGTTAACCCTCTGGAATACAAATGGTATTTTTTATAACTGTATCCCTAACTGTATCCCATATGTTGAAAATGATCAGTAAACAGTTGTTCAATTAGTAAATTAATCCTTCTACTTAAAAGCTTATAATCTCTCTCCTTAGTCAGAATAGAAATTCCTTAAGAAAAGTGATATTTTCTGAATGTCTTAAACTTTTTCAATAGAGTGGTTTGACCATGGCAAGTGCTCAAATACGTGTGTATGTGTGTGTGTTTTGTTGTTGTTGTTGTTTTTGGTTCTTTTAATAAGGTAGACTCAAAAGTTAAAGTAAAATGAATGCTAAGAACTAAATGAAAACAAATAGAATGTTTAAAGTGAAACAGAAAATGGAAAATGGAACATAAAGTAAAAATATCTCTCTACCCATTTTATAGAAGAGCTAGTTTCTCACTCATATGCCATGAAAATCTGTTTTATGTAGTTTTATTCATAAAGTCATTTGCAGAATTATTTTGTACTGAATTTCAGCTCTATTGAAATAAAAATAAACCACAAAGCTTTCAAATATTAAATGAAGTGAATTTGTCAACTACAGGTCCACAAAGCCTGCAAGGGGACTTTTTGTCAGGTGCATAGTTCTAAACATAAGACAGTGACTTTTAATGTTTTTTTTTCCTACTGTCACCAAATTTCTCATTATGATAATATATATATATATATATATATATATATATATATATATATATAGCACACACCACTAAACACACCAATTATCTGAAAACTTCAAAAGAACCAAAATAATTAATACCAAAATGTTTTCATAAATAAATAAATAAAACAACTTAAAAGACATTCAATAAAAAGATCTGGTCCTAGGATATTATTATAATATGCACAAAATTCAACTGATTCGAAAAAGTGAGGTATAAATGTAGTGTGTGATAATTCGTTTGTAAAAGATGCACCAAGTGGAAGTTAAGAGAATCATTAAAAAAATAATCAGTCACCAAATACAAACTATTCCACTCCAGAAACCTCCTGAATTTGATGCATCTTCTCCACTCTCACTCCATTTATGCATTCATACCTGGTCTTCTTTTCCAAACATGCATTCTAAATACTAAGCCTATATTATCCTCATTGAATCTTTACATCATTCATAAGCATTAACACTATTATACTGACCAAACAAATGCACAAAAAGAGTAATTTAATAACATAATTAGTAAGTGGTAGAGCTGAAATCCTTAACTATTGCTACAATTTCCCTGCCTCTGCCAGTCCTTCTAATTATTATTTTTAAAACATGGTTTTGCCTCCATTGGCCACGTGATAACAATTCAAACTCAATAGTGTTTCAAAGAAAGATCTTGAAAGTCTAGAGCAAGTGTAATTGTCCAAGCTCATCTCTTGACACTCCCTACCCCACACCCTGTGTTCCTGCCAAAATGAACAGCAAGACTTAGGACCTGCTGGGTCCTCTCTCAACCCTGTCACTTCGTGCATATCTCAGCTGTCTGTCCCATTCACTCCCCCACAAAATACTTTACAACAAGGCCCAAGGGTTTCTCCTTCAATGAAGCCTCCCCTCGCCTGTCCTCAATCTGCAGGGTAACTTGTTCTGCTCTCACTTTTTCCCAACATCACTTTCATCTATCTGGCACATACCTCCCATAAGGTATCAGAATCTAATTATTGGCTAGTCCTTCCTCCTTACCAAATGATAACCTCCTCCAGAGTAGAGTTTAGGACTTACTAATTATTGTGCCATGTTTCTCATCCAGGAATATTAGTTGCATATCCACTGCAAGCTTAACTCAGTGCTGGGCACAAAGTAGACATTTGATAAGAGGCTATGCAGGAACTTATCAGAGCACTGTACTAAAAAAATAAGAATACAATTTTATATTTTAGTTAAAGAATATGAGCACTGGAATCTGAAAAAAATAAATTTAAACTTCATGTAACCTTGACCCTACTAACCCCTCTGATTTTTGGCTTTTTCATTTATTAAATAAAAAATAATAATAACTTAATGCCCCCAAATCAGATATTCGTGAAAAGGATAATTCTTATTAGACAGTCTTCAAGGTCAGGGAGATTTATAAGAGAACCACTAGCAAAGCCTGAAAGATCTCTAAGGATAGAAGGCAAAGGACGTGAAAGAGGATGAGATATGGGAATGACAGAAGAGTTGATTGAAAAGCAGCAAAGACAAACTTTACTCCCTTGAAAATTTTGTTATTTTTGAAATATTAAGCAATTGAATGCAAGTTAACTTGGATCAAATTTTCTGCAACAAAGATGAAGCATTTTTCTCTTCCTCTCTTTGTGTGAACTCTTGGTTCAGCTGTTGACTGGCAGAGCTGCTGTAGTGAAATATCACCCTACCAAGTGCTTTAGTTTTCGTCCATTTAAGCTATGATTGTGAAATCCAACTTGGCAGTCACCTTGCTGCAGAGCGAAAGGGCAGGATAAATGGAACTTCCCCGAAGTCCCTTTGTATCATCAAACAGTAGGAGAGCATTATTGGCTCCCTCCAGTTGTGGCTAGGTTACACGGGTCATACTTGAGCATTTTAGGCCAAATTCCCACTGCAATGTGATATTATTGGGCCAGTTTGTCTAACTTGAGAGAAAGCCCTAGTATAAGTAGAAGTATTTTTGTTTCATTTCTTGAGAGTATACATAAAACTCCAGGAAAGGTTTAAAACCTCCAATGTTTTGTCCCCAAGAATAAATGGGGGGAGAAACAAAAAGAAAGTCTGCCTCCCAAAGCAAATTAAAAACATAACAATAAGCTAAAATGTATTTAATTAATAATGATATATACTGTATACACTGTGCTTGGAACAAAGTGCTAAAGGTAGATAAAATTCTTTCTCAAGCAGTGCCCTGAGTAGTGGAAAAGATCAGGATTTAATTTAAAAATTGCAAGATTCACTCATAAGCTATGAAACACACTTACAGGGAAATCCCCAGGGGGTGGGGGGGTACACTTAGTCCATCCCACTGAGGAGGGCAGGTATGTTAGCTGGGCTCATATTTCAGGATGAATAAAAATTGGTCAGGTGAAGAAAGATGAAAGGAAATTACAGGCTGTGGGAATTGTCTGTATGTGTGGGAAGCGATGGGGAGAATATTTCAGAGTTATGTGAGTGCTAAAGGAAGGACTGAAGAGACAGGCAGGCAGGATTGGGTTCTAGAGTATTCTTCATTCAACGCTATTGTGATTACATTTGTCTAGTATGCAATGAAGAGGCAAAGTATTAATTTATATAAAGAAGTTAACATTATGTGTGTTTGTTAGGTCATTTTGACCAAGGTAAGAGGCAAGAAGAATATACTGCAAGTACAGAGAATAGTTAGAGAACTATTAGAATTTTCACATGAAAGGTGACGGAGAATGGAAATGGGGCAAAAGATAAGAAAGCAAAGACACAAAAATATATTATGGGTAAATCCACATTATGCAATGATTATCACAATTTTACTTTTATGGCCATCCAATGTGTTAAGACAAAGACACAACTTTAGCTCAAATGCAATTGCAATATTTTTACATAATATTCATTTTAAAACAGTAGATTTATAGTATATTTTATTACAAGCTTGGGTTTTACACTTTATTATTCATCATCCTCAGCTTTATCTGGCAGTTATTGCAAACTTATTTATCCTTATGAAGTTTAGAACCCATTATGTTGTCTAGTTCATAAAAAAAATATGTTGAGCTTTTTTGGGGAAATTCATTAAGTGAATCGCTTAACATAGAAGGCACAGGTTTATTTACGTTATAAGTCTTCCTCTCCAAGAACAAAATACAGAAAATCTTCTACCTATGTGTATCCTCCGTTATATCCCTCACTGGTATAGCATGTTTTCTTCATACAGATCTTGAATATTTATTGATAAGTTTATATCAAGGTAACTCCTCCTTTACACAAGTGTTGCTACGACCAACGAGGTCTGTTCTTTCATTATATATTTTTTTAATTATTTAAAATGTAAATAAAATTATAAAATGGATACCCCTATACTAAATACCAAGCTCTGACCATACTTGCTTCAAATATCTTCTTAAAGAAATCAAATATTACAGATTTGATTAGAGACTGCGTTTACCTCTCTGACCTCCAGAGTGGAGTTGCCACATAAAATTCAGGACTCCTGTTAAACTTTCATTCAGATAAAGAATGATTCCATGTTTAGTGTATCTCATGTGATATGCAATTTGAATGTATTTTTTATTTGCTAAATCTGACAAACTTACTCCCACCCCAAGGAATAAAAATACCCTGAATTTTTAACCCTTCTGGATCATTTCAACTCTACTGCTATACATTAAGTGTTCTTAAACACCTTAGCTTATAGCATTGCTTTGCATGTCTTCAAAACTTATGTAAATGGTTCAAGATGTTTCCATGGTTGCCTTTTCTCTGTAGCATACTCCAATGGTCTGAACAGTAATTATGGTTAGCTGGCTGGCTGAGATATGTATGTGTGCACTGCATATGTCCTCTGGATTGATATTTAATGAATTTGACAATGCTTCATTATAAGTTGTGATTCAAGAGTACAGATAGTCCTAGTTTTGTCACAAACATGGTTTATATTTTTTGTTATTCTTGTTTCAATGATTTGAGGGAAGAGAAATGGAAAGTATCTGTGCTTTTCCTTTCCACAGTTGGAAATCACTTGTGCCTTTGAAAATTATTGACGCCTTACGTTGCACTCTAAGCAAATGAAATCAGAACCAGCAAGGGCCAGTCTAAAAGCTGTGCAAGTGAACAAACCCCACAGGTGATTCTTCTGTGGGAGTGAGAGCCATCACCTTAGCCAAAAATAGGCTTTTAATAACATTTAAAACATTCTATTTAATTTTAACATATTTGCATTCTGAACCAAATGTATATTTTCAAGCATCTTGGTACACATTTTTAAAATTCTTGCTACTTCTAAAAAAATAACACTAAATTTGTTCCATAAAAGCTACCATTTTTTAATCTCTAAAGTTTACAAATGGTTTTAAATATTAAATAGAAGTTAACTGAAATTTTATAGAAAGGTCAAGTCTGTTTTGGTTCTGTTGGACTCCCTTATGTTGTAATATTTGGGTCTGTAAAAACTGAACAAAATATCCTGTGGGACATTCAACAATCTTAAATATAGGCAACCAACAATATTTATCCAAACTTTCTCTGCAGCATAAGTTTTTTTACTCTATTATGGAATCTTATGCTCTAGTCAGTTGATTGCTTTCCTGTCCCTCAATTATACATTGTTTTTCCTGCTGCGTTATTTTGCTTATACTCTAACTGAAACAGATATTTTCACCTTTTGTTGATAAATTACACCTATCTTCTTAAGTAATTTCTTCAAAATCAGCTTCTCTTCCTCCTTTGAGATCTCCTAAGCCAGATGTTGGTTCTCCATTTCTGAATCGTAAGGGCAGTTCATTTGTATATTTCTTGGCATGTCTATTACATTATTATATTACAATAATATGTGTACTTGATTTTTTTCCTTAGTAATAAATTTTAATGTTAATAGAATCATAATACTTTATAATTATTTAGCATCTACTAAATTTCATACAATGGGTTATGGGCATTATTTGCTTTAAGCCTTAATATAAACATATAAGATTTAATATTTTTTTCTATTTTCCTAATGAGAAAGCATGGGTAGAATGAAGTTGAATAGCTCTTCCAAAATTACACAATTAGCATAAGACCAGTATTTGAACATGTCTCACTGCAAAGTCAGCATTCTTAACCACAATGCCTTGTGGTGTCATAGATCTATTGCCTCTATGGGGTCTTGCTCAGAAACTTTTAAATGGTAAACCCTAGGATACTTATTACGTTGAATCTCACCATTAAAGCCCACCATCAGTTTGATCTTATCTAGGCTGCTTTTATATAATTATAAATGTGGGATTCTCAAGTCAACATTTTTTAATGTTTCTGTTTCCTCATTATACTTTGGAATTTTAATTAGAATATGTTCCCAGCTGAAGAACATGGACTAATCACTCCTTTTTATGCCTGCCCTCCCTTTGAGTGGGCTCCATTTGTTTTGTGGGCCTGAATTGACCGCCGTTACATAAAGCAGCAAATGATGATTAGCCTGGAAAGCTGAATTTTGTCAAATTAATTACCAGTGATACACACTGACTTTGAATCATGAATATGGCTTTTAGCAAGGCTCTTAACATGAGATGTTAATCAGTCAACACTGGTTTTTACAGTTTAATGGAAATGTAAAAGGAGAGTTTCAGGGAAAGCCCAGGCAAAAAGGACCCTGGTGTGCACGGAAAGAAACATTAAATATAAAAGAAACATTCACTTTAAAGTGTTTTGAGGCTACTTGATCATGAAATGAACACTCCTTTCACTGCTGGAGCTGCAATCAAATCAATCACCAGTGCTCTTCACCAGCCCAGAGATAAATTGAAAGGTTGTACTCGCTCTTTCAGGTACAAACTTTTCAAACTAAATGGAGTTGTGTGGCACCACAGGTAATTGCAAAATGACAGGAGAAAGAAGAAAATGTACTCTTATCGAATACAAAATATTTAAAAGGTATTACATAGTGTTTGATCAAATTGGAAATATTACACAATCTTTTCTTAATTCAGTGTTGAAAATGTTACTGGAAATAAAGACATTCACAACCTAAGTCCTTCATGCAGTTTTTTAAGCTAGTTGGCTTTCTTGGTCTCATCTGGAAAAAAAATATCTTGGAAAAAAGATCTCCTTACCTGGACACATTTGAAAATGACAGCATGATAGGAATATAAAAGCCTTGTGTTTTGCTGCCAATTTTTGCTACTAAATATGTTTGTATTTCTGGGGGAAAATCTATTTTTATAGCATATGAGGAATCTAAGTTTTAACTATATATTTCAGCCTCCAGTTTTAGGCTAATTTTATGACCAAGAAAATACAATACCAGAAAAGTAAATGGAACCTCTTTTGGGTTTCCAAGCTCTTTGTTACCAGGCAACACTGTACTTTAATATCACTGAATTTTATCTATCAAACTATGCAAATGAAGTATGACATGAGTCACAAAGTATCATCACCAAATGCATTTGCTTAAAATAGTCATAAATACTCTCTCCAGGTCCACCTGTCTCCAACCAAAGCCCAAGTTCATACCCAGGAACCACATCTTTTTAATACAGACTATGGCTTCTTATCTCTCTACAGGTTGATTGGAAGACTAAAATAACAAGGCAGTTATAATTTGTGCAACAAATTAAATATATATTCCAACTCTATGTGCAAGGGCAGAGAATGAAAAAAATGCTTGCTTCATTTATTAATATATACACAAAATCTAACATTTTGATATTTACGAGGACTATCAAAGAATGCCACTGGGTTGGAGTTTGACATCAGTGAAATAAGTTGAAAGAAAGGGTTTTTATGGAATTAACTCCTGTCAGCTGATCCAAACATTTAGATAAATAATATTGTAGGCAAATCATTAACAATTCAGTGTTCTTCTTTGTCTTTTTCCTCAATAGAGGAACTAATCAATTTCTGAACCAATGGTGATTTCAATCTTCTTTTCCTTTAAAAACTATCGCAGTCAGTGTTTTCTTGTGCTCCCTTTATATTAGAGAAGAAAATAACTCAATCCTAAAATTCACTTTTCTTAGCACACCATGAGCCTGGTCTACAGAACTATGTGATATCTTCCAGGACTTTACCTTTGAAATTTGAGAATTTGGATAATGTCAGTAAAATATATTTGATGCAATTTCATATACCACTATAATAGGTCAAAATACTATGTCACCATTCTATCTTGAACTTGTGGGCAGACATTTTTCTCTTACGATTATATATTATCATTTATCATTGGTCTTTTCATTATTTCCAAATTCAAGTAATATTTATAAAATTAAATTGGATATTTTCAAAGATAAACATAAAGTTGACATAACATCGCATAATAATATCTTATCAGATACAGTTACTGAATACATTAAGGAAAAATAATTGCCTAAATTGAGCATGATAGGTTTAAAATTGCTTTAACCCTTCCACATTATGGGGCAAATAAGTTAATGAACAATTTTCCTAGCTCTCCTCATTTGCAATTTAAATTTTTCTCTTTTGTAGTACAAATATTTATTTTCAATCACATGAAAACAAATATTTGCAGAACTCTCCCTGCACCAGGTAAATAATGATTAACAAAACCAAATACCTACTTCCCAAGTGTATATCATTTACTGGAATATTACAAATCAATAGATGTGTGTTATGTGCTTAATTTTTCATTTATCAGAATTAGTTAGACAACTAAAATCACTACTAATCCCCTCACTCAGAGATAACCACAGTTAAAACATTAGAGTATACAAATGCAGTAGGTGTTTGGGTGTGTTTATTTGGCTAAAGTATATGAAATCACTGTTTTTGTAAATTAGACATGGTCAATAGCAGCAATAGCATATAAGTCAATCTAATATATTTCACTGGGTGTATAAACTATCATCCTCTGTAGTTGGATATTTCTTCTCCCCTGAAGAAAAATCTCTCTAAGCAAAACATCTAATCTAGAGAATAGGTACTTTTTTTTCTTTTAAGATTTATTTTTAAATTATATTGAGAATATTTTGCTCAATTGTTGCTTTACTCCCCATTTATGTTGTTCTGAAACTAAATGACTGTTTCATCTATTTTTCTCCTTTGTTTTCTATTATCTATTAAATCAATTTTATTCACCTGTATTTTACTACAAGAGAAATTTCACTTGACCTACATTTTTGCCTTTTGTTAACAGAATTGTCATGGTATTTTCTTTATTCTTAGGGGGAAAACACTCAAAATATATTGTTTATATCCCCTCCATCATTATTCACATAATATAGTACCTTTCTCCCTTGTTTTCCTGTAACTCTTGTCAAAGGGCGGTCTGTTTTATTGACCTTGTCAAAGAAGAAATATTGGATTAATTAAACAATGCTTTTCCCTCCCAAATTTTTAAGGGTCATCTTTTGGTTTAGGTGATTTTTTTCTTCTTTATTTTTCTTAAGTATATTTTCTTACACTTTCTAATTTTTCCTTAGTTCAATACTTAATTCACTTATTATCAATATGTATAATAATTTTCTTCTGAGTATGGCTTATGCCTGTTACATCATTTTAAATGCATTATTTCACTGTTGTCTAAGCCTGATATAATTATGGAAGTGAATCTCTAATTTCCCAAGAGTTAATTAAGAGTCATTTATCTCTATTGTGGCAAACACTGTGGGTGTTTAGAGTCATACCAAATCTCCTTTTTCATCTGCCCTCCTTTTCTATAGAAGTTAAACAACTAAAATTCTCAATAAGTCCTTGCAATTTGGGGTGGATATGTGGTCTAGTTCTAATCAATGATATATTACAAAAGCCGCTGGGTAGTACTACCAGAAAAGCTCTCTAAGAGATCTCATAGGGCTTATTGTACTGGTTGGCTTGTCCCTTTGGTCCTCTGTTCCTGCCTGGAATGTGATCATATGCCCAAAGATTTTACAACCATCTTGAACATGAAGATGAAACCACATACTTAAGATACAAATGCAGGAGAAAGAGCAAAGATACTTAAGGGTAGCCTGAAGCTGATCCACAGGTCCAGTTTGCCTGTGTCTGGACTTCTTGATTCATGGAAAAAATACTTTACTTTGTTTAAACCACTTTCATCATGCTTTCACTATCTTGCAGCCAAAATTAATCTTACCTGAAAGCATAGCTGTAGTACATGTTGTCAGTTCCCCACCCAGATCACCTTTATTGGTCAATGTGCATGATCCCCAGCTGCTGTGAGCTTACAGCTATACTCTTCTCTGGAAAACTGTCCTGGACTGAGAAAAGCTGCCTCTTTCTGGGCATGGCCCACAGTCAATAACTTAGCAATAAAACAGTACAAAAGCCAGCCTTTCTGGTGAGCAACACACAAGTTTCTCAGCCTAGAATAAAAAGAGATCTTCAGATTTGGTGTAGAGAAATAAATTAGATTGTTTGGACAGGGCAACATTAAAGATATATAAAGACCATACTGCCCAGGTGGTGTGGCTCAGTGGTTGAGCGTTGACCTATGAACCTGGAGGTTATGGGTCGACTCCTGGTCAGGGGACATGCTCTGATTGTGGGCTTGATGTTGGGGGTGTGCAGGATGCAGTCAATTGATGATTCTCTCGCATCATTGATGTTTCTATGTTTTAAGTAACTTTCCTAAAATCATAGCTAGTAAGGGCAGAAGTGAAAGCCAGCTAAATTCTATATGGTTCTTTAAACCTGTTATACAGATCTCTCCTCCAAACAGCTTTAAAGAAAAAAATATACTTGCTAGAAAGTTTATCAAAATTTTACTGCATTATTTGTTTTTCCCTCTGTGTACATACAGAAGATTCCTTATTAGCTGCGGTTTTGCTTTACTTTAGTAAGAAACACAATGTTGCTAAAGAGAAGTTATACTTCCTGAAAGCTTTTCCATAACTAAACTTATTCTAAAATAATACTTTTCTCCTGTACAGAACTACAAAATTAACATTATACACATTATTTATAAAACAAAGTTTTATACTACATAGAGAATTTATATACTATGTAGGGAGAGAATGCTACATAATTAATTCTTAGCTATATATGTGTGCATGTGTACATCTGCCAACTGGCAGACTTTCAGTAACTATTTCTTGACTACCTGTTTGAGGGCAGCATTTCCTGTCACAAGCCTCAATAAACTACTAGCTACTTGAAGGCAAGGACAACACTAATAGATACCTACAGTCCCTTTCCCAAAGTCCATAGGGCACAATATGCTTTGGATTAGATTTTTTCCCCCCAAATTTTAGAGTTTTGGAAGGATATATACCTGTCTGGAGTAGCAACACCTAATCAAAGAAAGACATCAATATTTTTTCAGCAAAAATTCTGAATATTTGCACCAGACAGAAGTATAAGTAGCCTCAAATCAATTCAGAACAGGTTTTGCTACCAAGTGAGTTCAGGTCACCATCAGATGTTGTAGTTAAATGAGTCACAAAGACTGCATGTTTAGAGCTCTGTTGATCTTCAGAATTACAAAAGAGGAAATGTTGACCTGTACTCTTCTGTATCCTGTGTAACTCCACCATGCGGTGCTTGTTAGTTGATGGAGAAGTCTGTTGTTCACCATAGCTCAGGTTTGTGCAATATGCCCCAATTCAGTAATAACCACCTTTTGGTAATAAGTTATAAAAATTGAATTTATTGAGTTATGAGATTGAGTATCAAAGTAAAATTAGCATTTGTCTTTTTGTCATGAAAATAAGATAATATTTTAGAGTTCTTGCATAAAATAATTTTAAAACTTAGTAAAAAAGGTCCAACATAAAAGAGAAAACAGGAGCAGTCCCAGAGTGTCTTTAAGGCTAAACCTATGTAGCTTATTTTATTGACATACTAGTATTTGGGGCAGGGAATGTGATAGAAAAGGTGAAAAGCTGAGCACTTGACACAGTTATGAATAAGGACTGAGAGTCCTGCATCCTTCTCATAAGCATCATTGTCTGAAACATGACTGATAAGTGAGGATATCTAGACTAATTGTGATGCTTGGGATCTGGGAAGAGGAAATGATCAACTAATAATCTCTTTCCTCAAAGGGCAAAAATGTATTTTCTTTGCTTTATATTTTATACAAATATTTTAGCTGGACTTTTGCCGGGGTCCTGCCCCAGCAGGTCCAGGGGTTCCCAAAGGCGTAGACGGAGTCGGCAAAGAAGGAAGGACACGGAGGCAGTGTTCAGTTGATCAGCAGCCTAGCCAGGATCTCCAGCCAAGTTCTGGTCTGGATCTCCAGAGAGGTTCTGCTACCAGGTTCTAGTCAGGTTCTCTTGCCAATTTCTGTAGTCAGGTTCAGTCCAGGATCTTTTGCCATGTTCGCTCGCTAGGTTCTGTCTCTAAGTTCTGTTGCCAGTTTCTGTCCAGGATCTTTTGCCATGTTCTCTCCAGCGAAGTTCTTCTGTCTCTAGGTTCTGTGTAGGTTCTGTCTTCTTAGTTCTGTCTTCTAAGTTCTGTCTCTTACATCTGTATTTATACCAGTTGATTCCAATCCTATCAATCTCTATCCCAAAGGTTAGGGCGTTTCTTATCTCCATTCCAGGGAGTAAAGATTATGTAGCTTAAGCATGATTGTTCATAGTTAAAGTGATTAATTACCCGCCTGGCACTTAGTTAAGAGGTTTTATTCCCTCCCTAACTTCAGGGGAAAATCCCTACCTGGGGAAACAACCTTTCTCAGAGACCTTGGTTAAAACATATAGTGCCAAGAAGGTGAGCAAACATATTAAGAACAGTATGCCATATATGCCAGGTCCCTTGAAACAGCAAGCATGGACCGGCTCCCGGCAGACTTTGGTTTAAATAATCTCATAAGATTATTTTCAAAAAATGTTGAATCAAAAAAAACTATTTTAGTTACAGTTCATTTTTCAAAGGGATTTATAATATGATTCAATTATCCAACAATCATATTATTTATAATTCAAATAAAAATTCAGTTTTACAAAACACAAAATAGTCACACAAATTAAATGCTACTTGGCTGTGTGTTCTAATCATTGGTATACTACTCTACTCTTATGTGTGCACACACACACACACACACACACACACCATTGAGATGGTAACTAGTACTTTGAGATCCATCAACAGTATTTAGCAATAAAACAGTATACTCTGAAATAAATCTCTGACCATCTATGAAAAAACTGGAACTTGTGACCAAATTACTGCTAGTAAACATGCTCTTCTAAACTTATTTTTTTGAGTCTGACTTACTTTATAAATAAATTTGAGCAGACTAGTCTAAGAAGAAAGCCACATTGTTGAAGGTCAAAGTGTTAAGACCAGCAGAGTACACTTTTTAACAATATTCTACTCTTTTAACTTTAGCATGGTACTGACACATGATAAATACTCAATAAATACTTGCTCTGTTGTCTAAGAGCTCTCACAGTTATGCACTATGTACTTCCTCTGAATCACACAACAATACATTAAGCAAATAAGAATGATTTATTTTACTGATCTCAAAATACAATGAGATAAGGCGAGTTCCACAATTTTACATGAAATATAGCAACGATCTGGTCCTGATGCCAAGTTGAATGCTCTTTTCCAAAAGCTACTGCTTCCTTTCTTTCAGCTGCTATATTTAGTAATTTCATTTTATATGCCAGATGATCAGGTTAAGAAGGACTGCTATTTAGAAGCTGTTTACACAATAGCTTAGAAATTACATAACAAATTCTAGAGCTAAAAAATTTTATGGTGACTAAAGGATTAGGCCTATACATAAAGATTCCCTAAATACTGTCTTCTGAAAATATAACTATCCTCAAATTTAAAATCGAAGTGACTATTACTTTATTTTCCATTGAATTCACAAATAAATTATTGATTTATTTAGAATGATCAAATATTATAAAAGAATATCCATAAATATGAATTATTCCATCTGATGAATCAGCAACCTTGCATCTTAAGCGCATTACTTCCAACAGAATAAACAGCACTTCTGTCCTCAGGGAAAGATAACTATAAAATTACTTTAATTGTCCAGTGTTTGAAGAGTTTTGAACTGTAATAACATGCAGGCAATCAGAGAGTGATGATCTCAAATAGCCTATCTTAAAAGACTTAACACCTAACACCATCTTAGGTGAAGGTAAGTAATTTCAATGAGGATATTTAGACACATTGGGAAATAGGCTTTGGTGGAAAGGAATCCCAAATTTTCATCAGATGGAAAACCAGGGACTAGGCCTAAACAGTCTGTTCAAATAAAGATAGCAATAGGGCCTGGGAAAACTTCGAAGGACAGGTGCAAAGTCTGTTAAATCTGATTTCAAATCCCAGCCTACAATTTATGTCTCTAATTATGAAATCTCACTTGGCCTCAGTTCCTTCATCTGTATAGAGGGAACAGTAATCTCCGTGTCACAGTGCCAATTGCATGGCTCTGCCATGTTGGGCTTCAGTCATTGTCCGGCTTTTGTTTTGCCCACTGGGACAAAAAATAGACTGATAAGCTAGACAGATATGACTGAATTCACTAAAGCCAACACAGTGTTGACAGGAAGCCTCCTGAATAGTTGTGTGTGTTTTTTGTTTGTTTGTTGTTTGTTTTGTTTATGAACATTATAAAATGTTCATAACTCTCAGGAGTATCTTTAAAATGATTCAGCATGTTATTAGTTTCAAATGAGAACATGCATTCCTTTAAAAAGAAATATCCATCAGATGGGATAAAAGAAACACAATATAAAGGCCCGATTCCACAGGAAAACAAATAAAATGCTGAGGTAAAATTAAAACTTAATCTACTGCACTTATATCAGTCAATTAAAACTTTAAAGTCTTTCTTCTTGAAAGATAAACTATATAACCTATTAACAAAGAAATCCCATTTTACTTAGTAGCTTTAAGGCTGATTAAAGGATGACTAACGTCGACCTAAATATAACAAACCTAATTTTACAAAAAATTATAGCACAATTACTTTACCAGAGGTTCCTGTTTTGCTTGAGAAACACTAAAAGGGATTACTACAATTTACTAGGTACATCATGCTTAAATTAGTGGTTTTATCCAATGGTGCTTGAAATGCTAAAGTTTCCACTTAAATCAATGCAAGGAAAACAAAATCATATTTTATATAGAGCTGTGAAACTATTTTTCTCATGGAGTTATAATGCTCCTTTAGAGAAAGAATAGAATTGACTTGACACAAAAAAAATGAAGTACATTTGTAGATGATTTTATATTTGCCAATGTTGACACCCAGTTGATGAGCAGACATAGACATTCTCTCATATTAAATATTAATTTATATAACTAGCTGAAGTTAAAATAAGAGCTTACTATAGAACTTAAAGAAAGACTTAAGTTGGAAAGCAAATGTATACAAAGAATATAATAACCATATGATTTGACAAATATTGTTCTGATCTCTTTATATGAAAAGTAGCTCAATATCCATTTTAGATTAGCTTATTGAATTTACTATTATTATTTTAGTCTCATAAATATCCTTTATTGATTTTATTGTCCCTATAACCATGGGAAGAGATCACGGTTTTCAACTATAATTACAACAATAATTGTTCCCCAATTTTTAATCTACACCTTCTACCTCATTTCTATGCCCTGTTCACTGCAGAATAAACCTGAATTCCAGATATGCTTGGGAAATGCAGTGAGTATTCCTATCTAGACATTTGTATTTGCTCATATCCAACAGCAAAGTACTATAAGCATAGCTTTTACTCCCCATGTAAATTGAGCCTATGTTTTTAAAAATAGATACATTGCTCCTCATATGGTGCAGAGGTCTTTCAACATTTGCTAGAGCTTGTGTCTTATTCCAATGTATTTAGCTTTGTAGGGAAAAAGAAAGAAGGAAAGAAGGAAGGAAGGAAGGAAGGAAGGAAGGAAGGAAGGAAGGAAGGAAGGAAGGAAGGGAGGGAGGGAGGGAGGGAGGGAGGGAGGGAGGAAGGAAGGAAAGGAGGGGGGAGGGAGGGAGGAGAGGGAGGAAGGGGGGAGGGAGGGAAGGAGGGAGGGAGGGAGGAGAGGGAGGGAGGGAGAAAAGAAAGAAAAGAAAAGAAAAGAAAAGAAAAGAAAAGAAAAGAAAAGAAAAGAAAAGAAAAGAAAGAAAACCTACTACCCCTGCAAAGAAATGGAAAAGGATGGACTGTAGTCACCCTGACCTGAGTTCTCAAGGCCAGTCCCCTGTTTACTAAACAGCCTCTGTCTTGTCAGATATTTTATCCCCTTATTTGAGTCTCCTTCCTTAGATTTAAAGAAAAGGCTCTTAATTAAGTTATCTTGTGTCTTTATGTGAGGTTTAGGGGCAGTATTTATAAACTTTCTAATGTAATACCTGACATATGAAAACAGCCTCAAGAAATGGTTGTTGGCTTCCTGTCTACACTTCCCTTCTTAACCATTCTCCTCTATCCATCTCCCTACATTACAGTCAAGACTGGACCCCAATAAAGTAAATCTGAATGTCTGGAAGGTGAGGCCCAGGCATCAGTATTGCTAAAGTTATCCAGGTGGTTTTAACATCCAGCTAAGGTTTTGAGATACTTTATCATCCTTGATTTTCAAAATATTATTATTAAAGATGTCTGTGGAATTCAATCCTTAATTTTACAAGTTGTTTGTCATGGCTAATTACATCTACTAGCATATTCTTTAATTGCTAGCCTAAGAGGCTTGAAATCACTTGTTAATGAGAAAACATCAGGGGCTTCTCACTTGCTCTCCACAGACTTGACTGTAACAACTTTAAAACCTATCAGCTTTATTTCTTCAAAGCAAGAGGAATGTCAATATTTTTCCTAACACAAGGTAAACACAAAGTAATCAAATTAGGCCTCGGAAGGTTACTTGTGTCATTTTTGGTAGGAAGGAAAAATGTGTCAGTAATGTTAAATCAAGGCAAGAATATCCTGTTAATGCAGCACCATCCTATACAATAATTAAGCTGTTTTGTTCTTTTCTTCCATTAGTTATGTTTAGTTCTTTTCTGTAGCTATGTTTAGCTCTTTTCTTCCAAGTTTATGTTTATCTATTTTCTTAGTTATGTTTAGTTCTTTTTAGTTATGTTATGTTTAGTTTTTGTAGCGATGTTTAGTTATTTTCTTCCATGAGTTAATACTCTTCACGTGATTATCATCTGCTGACAGTGTTACCAGTTAACAAAGAAGGGCTGGTACCAGAGTTACTTAGGGCAATAATATCCACAGGGTGGTTCTCAAAGGCAGCATCAGCTGAGAGCTTCTTAAAATGAAAGTTGTGCGGCCCTACTCCAGTTGACTGAGTCAGAATCTTTGAGAGCATCCATTCTAACAAGCTATTCCAGTTCTACTTAATGCATATTCATTCTTGAGAATCACAGTCTTACAGGATTTCTAAAGCTAATAAAATTTAGTTTGTAATTTATGGTGTTATATAGCCTCATTTCTTTCCTTTCTGCATCAACTTTTTCCACAAACGTGCTTACAAAATAATTATTATGCAGAGGAAATGTCTTCAATTAGCTGCAGAGTAACCATGAGGACTCAATGAGGTTCTGATCTGAAAGGATTAATATTTATCTTTTTGTAAGAAATGAAACACTTGAAGTCCATTTTTATGTGAGTGGATCACATACAGAATATAGAGTTTAGTATCAAGTCTTAGGGGCAGTATTTAGAAACTGTTTCAGCAGATCCTGAAGAAATCAGATTTCCCCAGGAGCTGGGTCATATAATATTCAAAAAGTAGCACAAGCTGCAGAATGTTAACACGAAACACTCACTTTTCACTCACAGAAGTAAAATCTTGAGTTTTGGTTGCTTTATAACAAATGCCTATATATTTGTTTATAAAAGAATTCATATATAAAATAGAGTTCTTGACAACTCTGACATATGGTAACCAGTTCAGAATGGAATAAATGAAAGTCTGCAGGAAAGCTAATCAAAGTGTCATTTCTTAAAACAAATAATACATAATATTGCCCAGCATCTATTTCTGAGACTGAGAACAAACGAATGATAAAACATTAGCAGTTAGAGGTGTAATTGTATCTTTTCCCTTTCTAATAAGTTTGGATAATATAACTTCATTAATTATAAACATTTTAATCATGTATGAAATGGAGAAATGCAATACTATAATCCAGTAATATGTGATCCTTTGTAATATGTGATCCTTTGTGTAAGATTTT
The DNA here is from genome assembly GCF_964212035.1 of Myotis nattereri. NCBI lineage: Eukaryota > Metazoa > Chordata > Mammalia > Chiroptera > Vespertilionidae > Myotis > Myotis nattereri. The sequence goes on from NC_138076.1 coordinate 173,823,323, forward strand.
ACAATTGCTATTCCCCAACCCATTAATTTCAGAAATGCTCCATACTACAACTCCAGCAAGACTATTTCATTTTTTAATGATTTACTCAAATTGCATGAATTTCCTGTGTTCACAAATGCTTTACATGAACATCTAGTTCTTGAAATTCTGAAAATGTTAATGTGTCTATTGGTGGAGAATTTTCAAATAGAAAAGACATTTAAATCAACTCTCATGCTTATACTTAAAGAAGACCTATTATGTGGATAAGGAAAAAAAACCACCCAGATAATTTTAAATCTTTTGTATTAACTTTTAACTATCTATTTTTATTCACATGTGGTCAAGCCTGAAATACTTTTAGTTAGTATCCCAATCCTAACAGCAGAATGAGGCCATAATTAATCATTCCCATCTCTTAACACTTAGGTAGTCAAGGAGAAAGAGATCTTTGGAATGATCACAAGAATCCCAATTGCTACCCAGGGAGGTCACTTGATCTCATCTTGCTTCTCTTAGCAGTGAGAAATAGAGCAGAGGATAATTTGAAAGTGCCCGGGGAACGGGGGAAGTTATAATTCTGGCATTTAATAATAGATTAAAACAAAGCACTAAATGTGTAAAAAATATATAACTTTACTTTCCAATGGTCCTCCGGGTAACAAACTACAGGGTTCTTAGCTGGTCATTTTATCTACTTTTTCATTTACTTTATTATGCTAATATACATAGGAGAGATTCTCAGTATTTTGCCTGAATACAGGCTTTCTTCTATGACTTCATAACACTTTTTAAAAAACATAATAGGACCTTAAAAACATAATATTTAAAGCATGACTTCCCCATTATTTCCATCACCAACTGCTCCCTCCATGAGGAACTACATTTAACAATGTACATATGTAAAGTCATTTCATAAGTAGGAAAATCTACTTGTAAAATATGTCAAATAGTCAAGAGATTGTTCGTGTAAAAAATAGAAATCATTGAGTAATTTTAGTCTATTTTTCACACAATTTAGTATTGTATAAACAAGACTGATAAAGACTTTGATAGGTAAGCTCCTTGAGATGGCAGGTTTGCTTTTGTCTAACTTAAAGTTTATTTAAATGTCTGCTCAACAAATAAATCAATTCCTGAAATTACTTCCATAAGTTACATGAATCTATGATTTGAGGGAGAGAAATATTTCTCTGGATGATATGTTACCATAATAATATTTTTGAGAGAGTGGTAGAGAAAAAGCAATGATATGCAGTTAAAAGTAAAAGACAGTTTATTAAAAAGCTCTTCAATTAAATGTACTTTGTGTTGAAATGAACACAAAATAGGCTGAATAGTTTTTGTGTTCGAGAGCTTACAAAGTTGAATATGAAAATATTATACAATATAGAAGAACTACATTTCAGTAATATTTTACTTGCATAATTCCAACTAAATTGAAAATTCCTGTGGGGTAGATACTATTTATATATAGTGTGGAAGCTTCCATATGATTAATATCAGTGCCTTGCAGATAATTTGCAATGCATCTTTGTTTATCTGATTAGGGAAAACATACTGAGAGTTTAAGAAATTAACCAGCATCACTGGAAATAATCTGAGAATCTTTTATAAACGTCTTAAGTTTAAATTAGTGCTTCAGAGAGAATGAGAATCTAGATAAATGTGGAGACAGGCACCATTAGTTGCAATAAGTAGTATGGACAAAGGCACAGGAGCAATAATGTGGTGGTTTAGCTTGGAGGATAACAAGGGAATTTCTTTTTAGGGATCAATGATGGTTATTGTTAAATAGGTAATATGTATATGAAGACACAACCTGAAAAGAAGATTGAAGAGTTTGGTCCTTACATTTATATTTTAAATAAGTAGCCCACAAAATCTTACAAGTAGGTCTGTATATGGCCTTTGGGGTCAGAAAGATTTGTGTTTGATCTGGTTCAGTCCCTTACTAGCTACTGATCTTATACTATTTTACTTCATTGGGATTCATGCCCCTCATCTGCAAAGGAAGAGTAACATATAACCCCTATCCTGCTATGCAGTTAGTAGAACTGTCATATTTTTCTTTTGTGGTTGACAATGAGATGTGACTGGGGAGCAGGAGCACTGTGCTCAGGAAATGCAGTTTAATATGCGTGTGAAACCACCACAAAGTCCAGTGCATCTTAGAGAACGTGGGTCTGATGTGGAAATCAAGTTGAAGTTAATGATTTAGAAGGTAACAGCATATAGATAGCAATCAGTCATCACTGGGATACAGATATCACAGTAAGTTTATTTAAATTGAGGTTATGGGTTGAGGACAGAAGTCTCAGAAACTTTGGTGCTTAAAAGAAAAGTAAAAGGCAAAAAAGACTAAAAGTTTCTGAGACTTAAAAGAAAAACCAGAGATGATTTCATGAAATCCCAGGGAATTGAGTTACATCAAACAGCTATTGCCCCAATAATACCACAAAACAAAGATCTCAATATTATAACAAGTTTTTGTTGTTTGGGGTTTTTTTGCTCATCCGTCCACAGTTTGACTGGGCCACCTGCACCTGTGCCTTAGGGTTGACTGGGCTAAACTCTAAGCTTTGAATGGAATTCACGTCTGCTCGCATATTCCCACATATGTGCTTCTCATGGCAGACGACAGGGCATAAGAACCAAGTAAAATGCCCATGCACAATCTCTGCTCAGGTCACATCCACTATTATTACATTGGGCAAAGCTGGTCATGGACCAAGCATAACATCAATGGATATGGCAATATGCTCTACAAACAGTGGGAATGAGAGAGAAAGTCCCTTGGTTTCCAATATTCTTTTTAAAAACAGAAGTCAATATGAATAAACATTGTTTGTGGTAACAATTGCAACACTGTTTTTCAGTTGATTCTCAAGAAATATTTTAATTGACTAGTAGTCATTACACTCATATCCACTCATATCTATCACCTTATATCAGACAATATTCAGTGAAATTTTTCAGTATACTGTCAGAAAACAATAGATAATTGGAAAATGTTAATAGAAAATCTGATATAATTTTGATTTTCAAATTAAAAGCATAGCCATAACTGATATACCATAATTACTCTCAAGTCTAAAAACATAAATAGAAGAAGAATGTAACTCAAAACTCTAGTACTTAATAAAATTGAGATTAGAGAAAAATACCAGGAATAAAAAGCATAGGAGGTAATATCATAAAACAATGCCTGTATTTTGTTAATCTATAATAATAAAAGCGTAATATGCAAATTGACTGAACAACCAAACAGCAGAACGACCATCCGGACAACCATGCTATGACATGCACTGGCACCAGGCCAGCCAAGGTGGGTGTCATGCGAGATTGGTCAGGGGGCCGCCATCGCCCCACAATCACCCCGTAGAGAGAGGCCCAGGCCACCCTCTGTGGGGTGATAGATGGGGATAAGGGGGATAGTGGGGAGCTCCGTGGAGCCAAGAAGCAGCACCAGGCCAAGGCGGGTGCGGGTGGGGAGTGGGGCTGGGATTGCGAAAGCCAGGGCTGCGAGAGCCAGGGCTGAAGCTGGCAGCAGGGGGAAGGAAGGCCTACCCTTGCATGAATTTCATGCATCGGGCCTCTAGTATCTATACAAAAATTAGAGCAAGTGATCTTTACTCCGAGTTTGCAATTAAATTATTCACTTTCCCAATCACCATGAGAATTTGGTAGGCTAGAAAAATCTTACTTTAATATTCTTAGCAATCCAGAAACCATCCCTTCAAAGGCCACCCAGGAAACCGAAGACTCAGAAATAGTGTTCCTTCTTTACATTTCTTTCCTCCACCACTAATAAAACACCCTTTTGGGGGGGACAAATCAGTCACCCATATTAGTCCTCAAAAATATATATGGGCAAGCACAACAGAAGACCCAAAGATTAGATAATTTTATGCACTGAAAAAGGCTATTATTTAACAGAAAAAAAAGAGATGTCCTGATTGGCTAGTGATATCTATAAAATTCATTTTTTTTATAGTAAACAAAAAATAGAAATGAAAGAGAAAGGGGAGAAACTCAGTGAACAAAATGATGAAAAGAAGTGATAGCTCTAGAATCATGGTGATTTTTGAAGTATTTAAAAGTAATCCTGTGTGTGTGTGTGTGTGTGTGTGTGTGTGTACATATATTACTGGAAAATAAGCATTAGCTCCATCTAGGTTAACTGAATTTTTCTTTCTTGAATGTAGTCTGAGGAATAAAAAAGATGCTGTTAGAGATTCAAATTTCTGGATCACATTCAAAATTTACTGAAGCAGAATCTGTAATGATGGAGGTCAGAACACCTCATTTTGAACAATCTCAGGTTAATTCCTATGAGCTATGAAGTTACAGAACCACTGCCATATATAATACATCAGTTGTAGAACAATACTATGATTATAATTGTACTCAGCAATATGGAGAAAGGAGTGTGTGTATCTGCTAATAAATTGATGGTTTCCTTCTGGCATCCTCTGAATATGGAATATTATTACAAAAGAACATTTCCAAAATGTTTTGTTTACTAAAAAAAAAAAAAAATGTAGAGAGTGTGGACTATCCCTAAGTGAGACAGTATTCTAGACACTAAAGATTCATTAAAAACAAACAAACAGTAAAACTTTTACAAGCTAGTAAAGAAAGTATGTGTAATGAAGGGGCTATGCAGAAGTTTACAAAGGGCTCATTGGGTACACAAACAATAGGGGGAAGTCAGGCTTGGAGAAACTTCCTGAATGAGGTGGCCAAGCATAACCTTGAAAGATGCTTGCCAGATATGCAATGCAGATACAAGTAAAATTTTCTATCTCAATAAGCATCAAAGATTCTTATAAAAGTAGGTGTTACTTTTATTCAGAATTCAATCTAAAGTCCATTATTAATGAAATGTTGAAGAAAACTATGATCTGGTATGAATGAAATAATTCTCCATTACTATCCATCATCCACAGCACTGCCATCTCAAAAATGAGAAAGTTTAGGATAGATGAAGTGATAAGCATAAATAAGTTGAGCAGGAGGTCCATGGCAATAATGAAATAGAAATAATGAAGCAAGATTCAAATGGTATTATCAAGGCAGATGATATTACAAGCAATTGTGAAGGAAAATATTCTCTGGATGAAACAAAATTCTCTTGGGGAAAGGCCTACTTAAATTTCAATTCTCTAATAAGAAAAATAATAGACAATAATTAGCTTTGAAAAGTACAACTGTTTTCAGAGATTCGAAAAATGACCAGTATTGTCTATATACCTCAGCATGACACTTCCCTGAACAATGGTGGCATTAAAAAGAGACAGAAAGTGAAGAAACAAACAACCAAAAAATTTATGCCACTCACTATGTATCAGTTATTTATTGTGACTTCTCAATATATAATTTCAGCAGAGTGTCACAAATATAAGAATTTTTATTGCAAGTTTCCTATACCAATAAGATTCTTAGAACACATTTTACTTTGATTAATGTAATCATTTTGTTAGTAATAATGGCAACTCTTTCTCTTTAGAACTAGTTAACTTTACCACAGTAAAAATGAAGAAATAATTCTAAGCCCTGGCTGGTTTTCTCAGTGGTTAGAGCATTGCTCAGTGGTAGAGCCTCAGCCCATGGACCAAAGGACTGAGGGTTCAATTCCCAGCCCCCTATTAGGGCACAAGCGGGAGGCAAAAAAATCAATGTATCTCTCTCTTCCCAATTTCCCCTGCCTTCTACTCTCTCTAAAAATCAATGGAAATATATCCTTAATAACTGAGTTTCTACAACATTAAAAAGAATCGATAAATGAAGTATTAACATTGATAAGTTAGTTTTGCAATTTTATAAAAGATCAACATATAAAAACTAATTATATTTCTATTTACTATCAACAGAGTTAGAAACTAAAATTTAGAAATTATAGTACTTACAATAGCATTAAAAAATCAAACACCTAAGGAAGAATCTAATAAAAGTTGTGCAAGGTTTTCACACTGAAAACTATAACCATTTTTTAAAATATATTTTATTGATTTTTACAGAGAGAAAGGGAGAGGGATAGAGAGTCAGAAACATCGATAAGAGAAAAACATCGATCAGCTGCCTCCTACACACCCCCCACTGGGGATGTGCCCGCAACCAAAGTACATGCCCTTGACCAGAATCGAACCTGGGACCCTTCAGTCCACAGGCCGACACTCTACCCATGGAGCCAAACCAGTTAGGGCGAAAACTATAACCATTTAGAGAAACTTAAAAGGCCTACGTGAAGTGGTACATATAGAGGCCATTATAAATTGAAAACCTCTTTTTTCACCATGTCAATTGTAAAATAGAGTTATAGATTCAAAGTCATCTTAAGCAAATTCCAACAAGAATTTCATGAAAATTAACAAGCTGACTTTAAAATTTATACAGAAAGGCAAATAGCCAATTTATACAGTTATTCAAGATGAACTCAAAGAATAGCCAAGCTGGAGGACTTACTCTAGTAAATATTAAGACCTATTTTAAATCTTCAGTAATTACAGTAGTAAATATTAAGATCTATTTTAAATCTTCAATAGTTAAACATAAATTCAACAACACATAAGTAAATCAGTGCAACAGAATAAAGTCCAAAAAAATACCTACCCATTCATGAACACTTGATTTTTGACAAAGGTAGCATTCCCAAACCATGGTAAAAGGACAGTCTTTTCAATAAATGACTCTAGATTAATTTTATATTCATATAAATAATATAATGTGACCCAAATCATACTCAAAATCAATTTCAGGAGAAATGTAAAACAACATAATGCCGAGAGCACAATAAAGAAAAATATTTCTATTCCTGTAATAAATAAATGACTTGTCTTATCAAATAAGATACAAAAAATACTATGGACTTCTTAAAATTGATAAAATTTTTTGATAAAACATAACATTAAGGGAGTGTTAAGGCAAATCAAAGAGTGGTATACAATATTTGCAAATATTCTCTAAGGGATCAAATTCAGAATATACATATAAAGAACTTCCTATCCTATATAATAAAAAGCTAATATGCAAATTGTCCCCTCAACCAGGAGTTCGACCAGGGGGCAGACAGCCAGTCCCCACGGTTGCATGAATTCATGCACCAGGCATCTAGTGAAACAATAAGTAAAAGACAGATACCCTAGTGGTAAAATGGACAAAACTTTTGAACACACACTTCAAAACTACTATATATAATTTCAATATATAATTCAGCAGAGTGTCAAAAATATGGGAATTTTTATTGCAAGTGTTTCTTAATATACCTTTTTAAAAAGGTGTTCAACTTATTATTAATGAAGGAAATGCATGCAGTTTTAGTAAAAACCATACCTAAATATCCATCTCCACTCACTAGGATAGTTTAAATTCAAAAGGCTACCAAGTATTGGCAAAGCTGTGGAGCAACTTGAAATTTCATACACTACAGGTTAAACTGGAAATTGGCTCAACCACTTTGAAAAAAATAGCAATTTCTACCAAGCAATAGTCTATGACTCAGCAATTTTAATCTTAGGTATATCTTAACAAAAAATGCATACACATACCTGAGGTACAAAAGAAATGTATAATAATAAATATTCATAGGAGAACTAGCCTATCTAATAAAGAGGTAATATGCAAATTGATTATCACTCCAACACACAAGATGGCCGCCCCCATGTGGTCAAAGATGGCTGTCCCCATGTGGACACAAGATGGCCGGCAGGGGAGGGCAGTTAGGGGTGACTGAGCCAGCAGGAGAGGGCAGTTGGAAGAGACCAGGCCTGCAGGAGAGGGCGGTTAGGGGCAATTGGGCCGGCAGGGGAGCAGTTAGTTGTCAATCAGGCTGGCCTGGGTGTTGTTAGGCGGTGATCAGGCTGGCAGGCAGAAGCAGTTAGGGGCAATCAGGCAGGCAGGCTGGCGAATGGTTGGGAGCCAGCAGTCCTGGATTGTGAGAGGAATGTCCAACTGCCCATTTAGGCTCAATCCCACCAGTAATGGGCCTAAATGGGCAGTCGGACATCCCTCGAGGGGTCCCAGATTGGCGAGGATGCAGGCTGGGCTGAGGGACACACACCCCTCCCACCCCCCCGTGCATGGATTTCATGCACCTGGCCTCTAATTAGTAATAACACAAAACTGGAAACATCCCAGATATCCAGCAAATAGAACAGATGTGTACATTTTAAAATAGGTATATAATGGAATTTTATAGAGCAATAAAAATGAGCTATTTTTTCATATAAAAATCTATTGTTATGTGGAAAAACATGAATACAGGGTGAGGCAAAAGTAGGTTTACTGTTCTTTGTATGTAAAATAATATAATCCTATCTAATAATAGACAAACATGGTAATTGACCATACCTTCGCTACGCCTCCCATTGGCTAATCAACAAAGATGGCGGCTAATTTGCATACACCGGCTGGAAGCAAAAACTGAAGACACTGTAGAAGGAAGCCAAGCAAGGGAGCCGAGGTAGCAGAGACAGGCGGGAGAGAAGCGGCAGAGACAGGCGGGGTAGGAGCCACAGAGACGGGAGCAAAGCCCTATTCTGCAATGGGCCTCTAGTAATTAATAAATAATAATACAAGAATAAACTGTTTCCTGTACTCACAGCTGCGAACTTACTTTTCCCACTCTGTATATCTTACCAAAGAGACTGAGCAAAAGAAACCTGTTGCCAAAAGGTACACACTGTATAATCCTGTTTATATAAATTTCAAAAACAGGCAAAACTATTCTATAAAATCTTAAAGTCAGAAAAGTGGCTACCTTTGGAGACCAGCAAGATGGTGGTGATTGGGAAGGGCTGAAAGTGATCTTAGGTGCTGACAAAGTTCTTTGTTATAATTAATTGCACTTTACTGTATTCTTTAATCAAAAAAGTGTTTAAAAAAATGCAATACTTCATTGAAAGTAATTATCTTAGTTTCATGATCATTCAATTGTGCATAAACCAGAATTTTAAAATTACTATTTTTTAAAAAGTGAATTAATTTTTAGTGCTAAAATAGTTACCTCTCTAAAATTATATATTCAAACCAAAAGAAAAATATAGTAAATCAATCCAGCAGGTATTTTTTAAAATTTCCAATAAAAATGTATTGCTTTAATTTAATGAATAAAAATATATGCAATAGAATATTTTACTCAGTATAAAATTCTGTTATATTAATGTGAGTCTCCAACTGGAATATATAAATATTGTTAATAATATTTTTAGCAATCTTGCCTGATACACCTAGCAAATCTGTACTTTCAGTCATGACAATTAAATACTCTCAGATTAGATGTCTTAGGACAGAGTTACTGTTTATGGTTTGTGAAGTTAGGAAGCAAAATTAGGGCAGAAAATCATAAAAAACTCCTGATGCTTAGTTCAAAGTTAGAATAATCTATTTTCAAATGGCACATTGTAATTGCTTAGTTCATGCTTGGGAAACTGCTCCCTGTAAATCAATAGTGAAAGACCATTTTGTTTATGAAATATACATAAATAAAACATACATAAACTTGGAGTGATTTAATCTCGTGTTAATACTAAGTATATATAGAGAAAATTTAAACTGTGACTCCAAAATACTAAAACTAGACATCCCAGAGAGGAAGAATGACACAGTGATTAATAACCTAGGCTTAGGAGTCAGATAACCTAAATGTGAATTCTAGCTTCTTTAGTCATTAGCTTTCTAATTCCTCTATTTTTTCTCATTTTTAAAATGATAAAAATAATAACTAAAATCCACTTCACTGCATTTGGTTGTTATGGGATAGCACGTGCAACACTGTTATAGAGAAGAAATCGTTTGCACAAGTCATTTAGAAAAATCAGTCTTATATTCAGTATTTTTAATTTTCAAATTAGGCTAGATCAGTGCTCTAGGTATGTACTCAAATATTTTTCATAATTTTTTTCAACAGTTGGACTATTTCTGAAAAATATATTTTGCTGGGCCAGCCAGTGTTGCTCAGTCAGTGGTTGGGCATTGACATATGAACCAGGAGGTTCAATTCCTAGTCAGGACACATGCATGGGTTGCAGGCTCGATCCCCAGTGAGGGACTGCAGGAGGCAGCCAATCAATGATTCTGTCTCATCCTTGATATTTCTATATCTCTCTCCCTTCTTCTCTGAAATCAATAAAAATATATTTAAAAAAATATGTTCTTCACACTATTCTCTAAGATTGTACAGAATATATGCTAAGCCAAACTGAAAAGTTAAATATTGTCTAATTAAGAAAATCTAGTATTTAAAAATTTTTAAAAAGTATTTTAAAAATTCTACTTTTATAAGGACAAGAAAAAGAACATTATCACCAAAAATAAAAAGAACTACACTCTGAAGTAAAAAAAAAAAAAAAGTGGGGAGTAAATGTGTGTGTATGATCAGTAATTAAAGATTTTAAAATATGTTTAAACCAATAACTGCCATCAGTGTGTTTCTTCTCAGATTGTTAAAAACCAAAGTGAAAACTATAAATAGGTATTGATACAGTGTATTTTACTGGATTTCTCAGAATTCTGAGTGGATTGTTAATATCAAGACCAATATCCTTTACCTGGAAAGAATGGTGGCAGATGGTGGGCTCTCTCAGTGAGATGTTTTGGCTGGGCATACTAACTTGCAACTATTCTTTTCAAGCTATGTCACTCTTATATGATCTTAGAAAAATTATTTATCTGAGCTTGTTTGTTGATATGTTAAGTATGATAATCATGTATTTCAACCTAATTTTTAGAATTGTTGTGAAAGATCAAATGAGGATATGCATGTAATCATGCTTTATAAACTACTAGACATCACCCCACAAAAGACCTTTCATTAACTACAGGGAAGGGGGTTAAATTTTGCCGATATTCAGCTCCAATACAGCTAAATTTATATACCTACATTATCCATGTAACTATACATTTCTTCCTCCATCTAAAATGGAGAATTATTTAAAAGAGTTTCCTACTGATTTAACATTTGGGAATTATTCAGTGTCCTAAGTGTGGCTTTTCATTATAAAATTGCTTATTAAAGGACTCTCTTTTATCTACTTTATTATATATTTTAATGTATAAATCAACAAAAGCAAGAAGTTAATTCCTGAAAAACTATTAAGACTGACATAGTTTATTTATTTATTTATTTATTTATTTATTTATTTATTCATTCATTCATTCATTCATTCATTCCAAGGAATAGATATAAATGTTTAATTTTTTGAAATCTTTAAAAGAGTTTAATTTTAGCCTTCTTTTATTCATTTCTTCATAAAATATTTCAACTATATGTCAGGTTCTTCCTTCCACACACAGAGGAATTAAGGTACGACCACTATCCTCAAAGACTTAGCGAGTGGGGTAATAGGCAAGTCATCTATCAGTTACACTGTAGTATAATGAGTGCTGTGGTTGAGGTACCCACAGATGGTTATGGCAGCACTGAACAAGAGCTCAAAACTCAGCCTGGAGTTTAGGGAAGTCTCCTAGAGAAGGTAGCAGCTGACCTGAGCCTTGAAGAGGTTCATAGATCAATTAGAGGGCAGATAAGGAGACAGATGATTTCTAGCAGAGAATAAACTGCAGAGGGAGAGCAGAGTTTGGAAAAATAGAGAAAAGGCAGAGTGCATTAAGGGAGGTGTGAACAGTTCAGTGTGATTGATATTGTGAGAGACTGAAATGGGAGAGATTGGGGTTATGAGAAAATAGATTTAAAGAAGTAAATAGGTACTGTTCAATAAAAGACTTTAAGTGCAATGCAAAGGACTGCACGCATCTTTTTATAGAATAAAAACAAAAGAGAGCCCTATCAAAAGATTTTCAGCAAACTAGGCACCTGATGAGATTGGGAAAGACAACTTTGGTTATGGTGTGAAACATATATTTAAAAAGATTCTAAGTCAGGGGAACTGAAGTAGGGACTCTGAGCTCTGAATATCCTTCTTTCCTAAACAAGAAGCAGAGACTTATAAAGATTAAATAACTTGCCCCAAATCACACAGATCGTAACTGGCCAAGCTGAGTTTCATGCAAAGCTCTGTATAACTCCAGTGTGCTCCTACGGACAAAGGAAGCTGCCTCTAAAAAAAGGAACTATAATTCAAACAACCCTAAGCAGTTAGAGAATAGTAACAAAAAGTGAAAGAAAAGCAAAGGCCCAGTCAGGTCTACATCATCAAAGTCAAGTATAGGGGCGAGCAATTATCCAGTGAAGGAAGGACCATCTGGGTAATCCTGGCAAAAGCAGATTTAGTGCCTGACTCATTCAGATAATTGTGCATACAAATGTGCCTGCTCTGGCTGAGTAACTTGGTCATTAATAACTTCCATGGTACATTTTGCCCTGTGGCACTTTTGAAATGGACAGTGGTAACTCAGAAAGAATTAAGGTACTATTCACTTCGTGGGAGAGTCACATAAATAATAATGGGATCTTAATAGACTGGGAGTGCATTTTATATGTCCCATGAGCCATTTCATCACACAGGGATATGTACATGATATACATAAGCCAAATCCCATTTCAAAGAAGGCAAAATGTTCAGCAATAGTACCCTTGAATGTGTGTTTTTATATTCAATTATTTGTCAGGTAGCAGAAAGTTTTCTGAACTTTAAAACAACAAGAGGTAGTATTACAAATAGATTTATAGGTTAGGCTAAAATAAAGTTATAAATTTATATATGTTCAAAATATAAAATACAGAAGGCAAAAAACAAGGTAATAAGAACTTTCACAGTAAACAATAGATGTTTAATTAAACAAAGAAAACATTAATATCCCAATAAATAGTCAAATGAAATCCAAAAATTAAAAAATACAAAGAGCTAATAAACCTGAACACATTTCTTGAACTCATCCAAAATTATAGAAGCACACCTTCAAAGAATAACTAAGTATACTTTTTACTATCAAACAGTCACATGTTTTAATCCAATATCATGTGTGATAAGAATATTTCCACATTGGTTTACAGTGAGTATCAGTTTGTCTATAAACTCTTTGCTGGGGCAGTTTGGCAATAAGCGTTAGGTGTCTAGATATATTTATGCATTTGACAAGGTAACATTTAAGAAGTTATTACAAGAAAATGATCATAAATGCAAAATTAGTATATATTCATGTATATTTTCATAAGTGTAAAAAACCAGAAGCAATCTAAAGGCTCTGTGTGAAAAAAACATTTGGCATTCATAAAAATATGGTTAGTAAGAATATTAAATGGAATAAATATTTATGTTATGATGTTAAGTGGGGGAAAAGCTAAATGCAAAAATAAAATTATTCCAATTTATATATTTTAAATATCTATGCATATTTATTCAAATGAACGTGAGGTTAAGAGTGGATCTCTTTGCATAGAATTTTCTTCTATTTCCAATGTTTCCTGAGTGATTCTATATCCTATATAATAAAAGGCTAATATGCAAATAGATTGAACTGCGGAACAACCAACAACCGAACAACCGGTCGCTAGGACATGCACTGACCACAAGGGGGCACACAGGGAACATGGTGGGTGTCGGCTGTGGCTGGATGGTGGAGCGGGTGAGTGGGGGTGCCAGAACAAGGCGGGGTACTGGTCACTGTCATCGGGGCAAGCCTCTGGTAGTTACTAAAAATTCTTTGCTCCTGTGCATCACCCAGCACTCCCGCCCAGCGCTCACACCTGCTGCCGGCACCGGCCCCACTTGCACCCACTGCCTGCACTTGGCACAGGCCCCGATCACTCGGTGCCTTCAGCAGGTGCAAGTGGCAGGTCGCCCCTCATCGCCCCTGAGGGCTTCTCTACCTCCCCCTGCTCCTGAGGGGCAATTGGGGCAGCAGCTGCTGCTCGCATCCACTGACACGCCAGCCCCACTTGCTCCACGCCATCAGCCAGTGTGAGCGGGGCCAGCACCGTCAGCACGTGGGAGCGGTGACGGCGGGAGCAGGGCTGCCGCCAGACAGGGGACAGGTGGCCATGGCGGGAGGGGCTGGGCAGGGGCATGGAGGATCGGCTGAGACCTGTCCTACTGCCCACTGCAGCCTCACGGCCCACAGTTCCTTTCAAGGTGCACAAATTTGTGCACTGGGTCCCTAGTATACTTATAATCATGAAAATGTTATTGAAAAAGTAATATTTAGTGGATATAATTTTGAAGGCAATTTTAGGTAATAGTTCATTCACACAACCATAATGAAATGTCCCATCCACTTGCTATATTTTCAAGAGCACACAACTGCTCAGCCCTGTTCTTAGAATTTGAACCCAAGTGCTCTTGCTCCAAAGACAGTGATTTTTAAGATATGAACTAAAGCACAGTGAGAATTTCAAAGCAGAGTAGAATAATAAAAATTTAAAATACACCATACCAAACATAACAAGCTGCCTTTTAGATTAAAAGCTGAGAGACACACACATTTGATAAATTGCCTACTGTACGAATCTAGGCATACAATGACAGGTGAAACTGGTACTGGAGAAAAACAGAGAAAGATACAAATTCGAGTTGAGAATAAAAATGAATAAATTAGTTACTGAATAGATAGTGGGTACTTGGAGGTAGAAAAAACAAAGTCTTAAAAAATTAATCACAAACCTTTGCTAAAAGCCAGTTTAAGGGTGATGACTACTGATGGGGAAAGCAAAAAATTGTTTTCACTATGTACATTATCATTACTGTAAACAATACTTCTACTGACAGCTATTATTTTTGAGTAATTGCTATTGGTCAAGTCCTATTTTAAATGTGTTACATGCATTATCTCACTTAATATTCAAATAAATGTGCAAAAAAAAAAAAAAGAAAACTGAGGTAAATGCTATTATAATCCCCAACTGACTTACCAACATTCACTTATCTGCATAATGATACATAAATATTTACACATGTAGGTTTTTGGAATGGCTAATGAAGAAGAGATCAGAAGTAGAAATGCAAAGACTTTTATTTTCAATAAAATAAATTGCCATCAATTTGCAGGATTCATTGGAAGGCTAGAAACAGGAATATGGGAAAGGAGGGACACAAAAAAAGGAGAGTTAGAAAAAGTAAGAGAAAAATTATGACATCAGATCATAGTGGTATCAAGAAGTACAAATTCAAGGAGATGAATAATATGGAAAATGGCAGACCAGAAGGAAAGAAAAATGAACAATATACCAATAAAAGAATACAAACATTTGACATGAAGAAGGAGAGCTTATGGATGACTTAGAGAGGCTAGGTTCTGTGATGTGTTGCAGACCATGGCCAATTTACATGTAGAAATGCAGGGGAATGGGAAATGGAAATGGATAGATATTGTTTATTTTTTAAAGGCAATTACATGGCATGTTTTGTCTAGAGAAATATGAATTTTCTATCTCTTATCTTGGTCTCTAGTTGACCTCCAGGGGCACAAGATATGAGAGAATATATTGAATCGCCTATACAAAGTCATAACCCCTATTGGGAAATTGAATCATTCTGTACAAGGACATAGAAACACTGATGTCATCCATTATTCCTCATGGAAAGAATAAGGAAGCCAAAAGTAGTTCCCAATACATAGCCTTCTATCAACTAATAAATGATCCTCAAGTCATTGCTGCATCCATCTAAACAGCTCCTTATGATGACAGTTCCTCAATAAGAATCTTTGAGCCTTACTAGATTTGGCTCAGTGGATAGAGCATTGGCCCACAGACTGAAGGGTCGCTGGTTCAATTCTGGTCAAGGGCACATGCCTGGGTTGTGGGCTCGATCCCCAGAAAGGGGCATGCATGAGGCAGCCAATCAATGATTCTCTCATCATTGATGTTTCTTTCTCTCTCTCCCTCTCCCTTCCTCTCTGAAATCCTATATAATAAAAGGCTAATATGCAAATCAACCAAAGAGCGGAATGACCTGTCGCTATGACACACACTGACCACCAGGGGGCAGACGTTCAACACAGGAGCTGCCCCCTGGCTGTCAGTGTGCTCCCCAGGGGGAACGCCTCTCAGCCAGAAGCCGGGCTCATGGCTGGTGAGCGCAGCAGCAGTGGCAGGAGTCTCTCCCACCTCTGCAGCAGGTAGACATCTGCCGAGGGGTCCTGGACTGCGAGAGGGCACAGGTGGGGCTGAGGGACACCACCCCCCCCCGAGTGCACAAATTTCATGCACCAGGCATCTAGTATATATATATATATATATATATATATATATATATATATATAGAGAGAGAGAGAGAGAGAGAGAGAGAGAGAGAGAGAGAGAGAAGAGAGAGAGAGAGAGAGAGAGAGAGAGAGAGAGAGAGAGAGAGAATCTTTGAGCCTACTTAGAACTAGATTCAATTCAATGGTAATAGTTTTTCCTGCAAAATACTTCCTGTCTAATTAGAAGACAAACCTGACTACAATAAGGATTAAGTAACAAAATACCAGTAAGACTTTCTGAATAAGTAAATAACATTGGCCTATATTATTACTGATATCAATATTGACCAAATTTTGTTACCAGGACCAAAAGCTGTAGAAAATTGAACTAGTCTATTTGAGAGAAAAACACTATACAGTATAATTCACAGTACATTATTAGAATATTAGCATTGAAATAATGCATTTTTGGAAGATTTACCCAAATTACTGTGTCCTTTAAATCTTAGTTTTCTCACCTAAGAATATGGAAATGTTATTATCAGAATTAAATAATTCCAGGCAATAGGAAAAATAAATGCACATACATCTATAAAAGAAAGTCCATGTCGCACAAATAGATATGATATGAAACAGCAGCACAAATTTAAGTATCAGGTCCACATGTAAAATTTATACAAAGAAACATGTCAAAACTACTCCAAAGGTTCTGAGAGTCCCTTAGCTCTACATCCTGCAAAGTGGGTGGATTCTTTTCCCCCAAAATTCCCAAATGCTGCTAGCTATATTCCCTCCCAAATAAATTTACTACCAAACAACCAAGGTACAGGCATAAGCAAGCCATTAAGTTCCAGTGAGTTTAATAAAATATCCCAGATATATGTATTTACTACTTGATATGTGTGTTACATTTCAAACTAGTAAAAGTCGGAGGGACACCATGAAGCTGAAAAAATGCAGGGAAATAGATGAATATCAAATAGCACTCTAAGAATGTACTGAAAATAATATTTGGAATGACTGATCTTCATAGGCATTACAGAAACGTTATTTCATGCAGGGTTTCCGCAGTCTGAGGGCATCTTCTCCGGCTTTTTCCCCAATGGAGAATTTGATTCTCTTTCCCCCCTCCCACTCCTTGCCTCCAGATTGCTTCCGAAGGCCAAGGTAGCCTGCTCAGCACCAGGCACAGGGCTGGGTGTGCAGGAGCTATATATAGCTCCACCTCGGAGATGCGCACACACCAGCATGGGTACGAATGCCCATGCTGGGTTTGGCACGAATAAAGGAGAAAGGGGTGCGGCTGCCCACACTCTCCCTCTCTCCCATCAGCCCGATTTTTCAATAATTTCCAAAGCAGGGTGTCATCAGGCCCCAAAGTGATGCAGCAGTGTCTCGTTTCTCTGCAGTTCTTCTGCCCACTGCTTCCAGCCATCTGACTCCGGCAGAAACCGGCGCGGAGCCAACACCTACTTCCCAGATGCGGTCACCCAGGGAGGCCGCCGCGAGCCCATCCGGACACAATTACTTGAGTCTCCGGGAATCCCGGTGGATAAACCCACCTTTTAGAAACTATGCGAGAAGGTGGTTCCCGGGGGACCACGCCAGGCTCGGAGAAGCAACGCCTTCCTGCCCCTCCCCTGCTCAGTCTGCCGCAGAGATGGGAGAGGGGCCCGTGCACGCTCACTAGAGGCGTAATTCATGGAACCAACCCCTCCGGGGGCGGGGTTGCCCCCCACCCCGATCTCGAAGGGAGCCAGCTTTTAGCAGAGGGACCTGGGAGCAAGCAAGTCCCTTCTTCCCCCCAGCGCAACCATGGCCAGTGCTTTCTGGGATGTGCTAGAGACTGGACGCCGCCAGGTAGGAGAGGGAGGGAGCAGGCGAGGTGCGCCAGGCATGGGAAGGAAGAGCAGCTCTCCCCAGTCATGGAGACGCACGGGTTCTCCGCAGACCCTCCCCAGCCCGGCAGACATGGCACCCCTCGGGCGCAGCAGCACTGGCAGTGGGAGAGGAAGCCTGAAAGTTGAGACACAGATGGGGGTTCGGTCCCCTCTCCTCGGGCACTGCCGCCCTGCCCACGCACCTCCTTCCCAGCACCGGACCCCCTGCGCCCCAGTCCTCCACGACCAGAGCTGCGGCGACCTCCGGAGATTTGGGGGTGACGAGGGCGGGGCAGGACTGGAGGAAGGGGAGGGAGGCGACAGGAGCGTGAACATACGCGTTCTTTCCCCCATCGGCGAAGGACAAGCCCTGCCTCCTACCTGTCCCCGGCTCCGGCTCGCCCCGGCGCCGCTCCGCTGGACCATCACCTACAGGTTTCCCACTCCCGCCGCCAACACCTGGGAGCGCATGTCCCCGGCCTGCGCCCCTCAGCGCCTCGGTGGAGCCCACCCGAGCTACTTGACAGCAGAAGCCCAGCCTTTTAGAGTAGTGATTGGCGCCGCGGGGAAAGCAGGGCGGGCACCGAGGAGAAATCCTCGTCTCTGATTGGACAGGCAGGATGTCACTCTCAGCCCAGGGCTCTCAGCTGTGGCTGCTAAGGGTCTCTGCAGTGCTTATGGCCAAAACCTGCTGCTTCGGGATCAAGGACCCCCTAAGAGGAGGGAAACTGGTTTGATGACTTGTCATTTGAAACCCCGAGAGGAAAGGAGAGGCCGGGCATATAAGCAGACACCCAACACTTCCAGAGCTTCCCTGAAGGGACCATCTGCTCTGAGATTTGACAGGCAAAAATATGAGGAGCAATGCCTCCATAAAGAAGCAAGAACCTCGGTGAAGATGGGAGAAAAATAGAAAAATACAGACACTTATGTAAACAAACAAAAATCACAAGACAAAAAACGGGGGGAGGAGGGAGTGTGAGGGTTTTGTTTATTTGTTTCAAGTTTCCATTTTTGCCTAAATACAACGTGGCAGGTGTGTGAGTGTGTGTGTGTGAGTGTGTGTGTGTGTGTGTGTGTGTGTGTGTGTGTGTGTGTGTGTGTGTGTAGAGAGAAAAGGCTGAACTGCTTATCTATAGTGCAGAGAGACTCCTAATATCCTCTGCTGGGAACAGTGTTTCAAATGAGAAAGCCTGTAGAAAAACCTCTAAAGAAAGAGTAAAGGAAGGACATTTAGGCCAAGCTGCATAAGGGACTTGCCTTGGACAGTTCATTTGATAGCAAAAGTCTTGAAATACCAGCAGACTGACTGGTAATCAGTCTGTTCTCTTTCTACTGCTATTAGCCATCATTCCTTTTGCGCTTAAACCCTGAGGCTGCGGGGTCAAGTCAACCCAAACCTAGGTGATCCTTAGCCTGCCTTGTAGGCTCAGGGCACAAGGGCAAAACTAGTTTGTACCCATTTTCCAACTTTGCCTTTGGTCCAGGTGAAATCAGGAAGCAGTGGAATTCAAGAAATTCTTAAACAGGGAAACATGATTTAAAAAATCACAAGTAAAGTTATGGGTAAGGAAGTGTCTAATTTTTAGTGCCATGTAAAGAAACAATCTCCCTCATTGGATGCATCCTGTCAGCAAAATAGCCAAATTCTTCACCACCTAAGTTAAGTAGCTATCTTAACTAACTGAGCATAAGATACAACTTCCATCCTCAAAGAGCTCATGATAAACATGAGTCACTAGACAGCTAGCTATTAGAGAAGATGACATTGTTATTAAATGTTAAATTACTGTAGGCTCTTAGCTTAGTACTTATGGTTGTTATTACTATTAGACTAAAACCCTTCATAAAAATGCTATCTTTATAAAACTGGAGAAAACAAATTAATGTTTTGGGGAGTGAGAAAAGAACCCTAGAGATAATTTACAGTGGACAATAAATATAGTTCTTATGCCAGAAATCCTCTAAACACTGAGCGAGAATAACTTTAAAAAAATGTAATGATAAGTTTTAAACCCCATCAGTTATGCTTCTACATAATATACCATTAGTCGTGCACCTCCACCCCAGCCACCCACACCAATTATTCCATTGAATTGTACAAATCATTCATTACTTAGTGCGTTTACTGCACACTTATTCTATGCCACACCCTGTGTTAGGTTCTAGGACACTGAACAAGAATTATACATTGAACTTGTTAAGGAGGGACTTAGGAGGCAATTAAGATAGTAAAGTATTATAGCAGGGAATGTGTATTTTCAACACTGACATTTTTGTTTATTTCTAAGCATTTGAGTCCCAATAACTTCAACAGACTCTCCTCTAGATTTAAGCAGTGAAGAAAAGGCATAGTAGCAAGGAAATAAAATGAGTATACAGGTCAGCACTAGAGTGGAAATTGGAAGTGAAAAGAATGTTAAAGAAATCTCTGCTATCCTAAATCTTTCATTCCTCAATTCATCCATTCTTTCAACAAATATTACTATTGTCAACATAGAGATGAATGCAATAGGCAAATTCTTATGAAGCTTATTTTTTTTGTTCTTCAAACAATGTAACTTTGTGTATTTACTGATATGATTACACACAACTTGGGAATAATCATATTAGGAGAGTTGCTATCTGGTCATCAGTCACCACATATATTTTCAGATAAAACAGAACATCTCTGGGTTATTAGTTATTATCCTATAGAGAATACATGCATATCTGTTCTTGTTACATATATCTTTACGCATATGAATATATCAAAAATATCTGCTGCAGAGCATTTTACATTTGCCAAACAACTTTTGTATACAATCCTCCACTTTGTTCCTTTTTTCATTTTATTGATTTTTTACAGAGAGGAAGGGAGAGGGATAGAGAGTTAGAAACATCGATGAGAGAGAAACATTGATCAGTTGCCTCCTACATACCCCCTACTGGGAATGTGCCCACAACCAAGGTACATGCCCTTGACCAGAATTGAACCTGGGACCCTTCAGTCCACAGGCTGATGCTCTATCCACTGAGCCAAACTGGTTAGGGCTCCTCTTTATTCTTAAGTAAGTAGGAGATTCATTATTAGCCCATTGCACAATTGAGGAAATTGAAATAGCAAATGAAATGTAAAGGTAATCCTATATAATAAAAGGTTAATATGCAAATGGACCAAACAGCGGAACAACCTGTCACTATGATGCGCACTGACCACCAGGAGTCAGACACTCAATGTAGGAGCTGCCCCCGGTGGTCAGTGTGCTCCCATAGGGGGAGCGGCACTCAGCCAGAAGCTGAGCTCATGACTGGTGAGCACAGTGGCAGTGGCAGGAGCCTCTCCTGCCTCCACAGCAGTGGTAAGGATGTCCAACTGATGGCTCCCCCAAGGGCAAGAGGGCACAGGGCTGAGGGCTCCCCCCTCCCCCTCCCCGAGTGCATGAATTTTGTGCACCAGGCCTCTAGTAAAAAATAATTCTGTATATAATGCTTGGTATATAGAAGACATCCAGTACATTCTTATTGATTAATATATGGCTTATAAAATGTCAGAATATGAAGAATTTTAGAAACCATGTGTTCTACCCATTATACTATGAAACAGAGAATCATATAATTTGCTCAACATCTTGAACCTAGTTAAGGTCAAAGCTGAAACACAGGTCATAGGGCTATTCATTCATTGTTTTTGTTTTTTTCCACCACAATGAACAATAACTTTTTCTGGTATCTCCTTTAGAAGAGTTCTTGCTATCTTTCCTCCTTGAACCACCCAGCTTTTGAAGTTTTCAGGACTACAATGCTGTACTCATCCTCCAGCACCTATGAAAACATATGAAAGCATGCCACCTTAACTAGAAATTAAGCAGAGCATACAAAGTAGCCAAGGCTCAATTCACTTGTACGTTTGGGGTCTGCCTCCTGAGATTGGGATCAGAGTGATCAGGGCTGGTGTGTCGAGGTATAAAGAAAGCTGATGGAAATGGGTGGGGAGATAGGCAGATCACCTCAGGCACCTATTGTCTCTGAAGTGAAGAGGAAAAGAACTGCAGAAACATTATCTGAGTCCCCTTATCTGACAGCCTTTATAAAACCTATTTTGAATTCTTTCAAAGAAACAATAGGAAAAGTTTGCCTTGTTCCCTGGTTGGCTCTGACTCCCTAATCACTCAACAAGTTCCATAGCACAATATATTGGGCATTACATGGCTAAGCTTCCCTTAGCTTTATTATTAAATTTTTCTGCCACCCCCTCCTTCTTCCAGCATGCATTGGCTCTCATTCTTGAAACATTGCAATTTCCTCCAACCAGTGATTAAATCTCAGTGAGAGGAGAGGAAACGCAGCAACAGCACAGCTTTCCACAGCATGTATTTATTTTCTTTCTCCTCTGCCCCACCCACAATTTTCTCACTTCAAAGCTCCCCAGGAGAACAGTTGCTAACATAGCCTGATATAGTAAAGAAGGGGGAGGATTAGGAAAAAGGGTGTTTTCCCATCAAAATTTCAAGCTACACTCAACACAGCAGAGAGACAAAGGAGGCGCTGCCCACTAGTTTGAGGAGAGTCATGTTAACCCTGACTGCAGCATCTCAGAGAGGATCACACCAGCCCACTGACCTAGCTTTTACAAAGCCAATTGGGAACACAGGCAAAGGGATGCACACACACACACACACACACACACACACACACACACACACACACACCCAGACTATCAGTACCACAAGTCTGGAAGAAGAGTATTAAGTTCTAGAAATACAGTTACAGCAGCAGCTTGCTACTCACTCGGGGCCACTGCAACCTTCCCGGAGATTAATAATGGCATGCCTTTTGTTTTGTGAGTGACTGCTGTGCACCAAAAGGGAAGATTTGCAGAAAAGCCACAGGCTAATGTTGCAGGCCCATCTTCATTCAGATTCCATTGTTTCAGAATAGAGTTCATTCTTGCTCTTTGATATTGGATATGAAGTATACCAGAAGGGCATGTTAGTCCATACTTCAGAGCCAATATGCCCCCAAATTTTTCAACTCACAGAACTCATACAGAGAAGACAATACTCAATTGTTAAAATGAAGCTTTAGCCTCTGTGACTCATGAAGAGGAGGCAACCTTCATTAAGATGTGATTTTTCTTTTTTCCTAATTGCCATTGTAAGATACTAAAATTTTTATTTTATTTATGTCCTTGAAATGATAATTCAGCATCTGGAGTGGACATAGGATGGGACATTAGCCCTTTGTTCTACTCTAGACTAGTCACTAGCTGACAGTAGAGGAACAGGACTGTAAGCCTTAGTTTCCTGTGCTATAAAACGAGGGGCAGAGTTATACAATTCAAAACTATTTGCTAAGAATATGGTGTCAGCATCTTTATACAAGATCATCTACCCAAATACATGTCCTACCCTGAAATCAACTAAAAGAAGCAAGAGGAGAGGAGCAGAGGAAATAATCTGTCCATTTCATCCAAATGTATTGACCTTAAGTTATTGATACTATCCCCTTTTTACGTGTTTAATATGTAGTCAATCACTATTTGCAGCCCAATTTTCATTCCCAGTATTGATAAATTATGATTTCCCTTGTCAAGTTTCCACTATTTAGAAATTGTGTTAATCATTTCAAATATCAATGTTGGCTTCATTGTTTTTCTCTAATGTCTGGTTGGCTTGTATTTTATTGATTTGTGCTCTTATGTCTATGGTTTCCTTCCTCTTACAGTTTTCTTCTTCACTGTTCTTGAAATGGAGTATATGTCATTGATTTTTCAGCTTTTCTTTCTTTTCTTTTTTATTTTTAATATTTGCCTTTGTGGCTATAAAATTTCTCTAAGTAGTCCCTTAGTGTATCTGACAAGTTTTAATGTCTTATCTTCATTGTCCTTCAGTTTAAATATTTTCTAATGTCTGGGTGTGTTTTTTTTTTTTCTTTTTTGATCCAAAGATAGTTTAAAGGTGCATAGCTTATAGTCACTTTGGGTTTTTCTACTTATCTTTTTGTTTGAAAATTTTAGTTTAATTTATTGTTGTCAGAAAAAATACTCTAAAAGGATATCTACCTTTTATTGGGGCTTTGTTTATAATGCAAAATTTGCATTTTTTGTAAATTCCCCCTATACTCAAAAAGAATATAGAAGTTCAGCTTCTAATAATAGAGAATGGGTACTATTGAACCATCTATCCTATATATAGATATAAGCTATAAGTTCTGGCAAGAAGAAAAGAACTACTTGAGAGCACGGGGGAATAACCAAAGCAGGAAGAACATGCAGAAGTATCTATTTGTGGAAAAGGAAATGGCAGTGGGTGAGTTATCCATTTTACACAGCTTTGATGTTGAGAAAAGTTCCCAGTAGGTTCCAAACAGGATGAATATCCTATCTAATAAAAGACAAAAAGGGTAATTGACCGTACCTTCGCTATGCTTCCCATTGGCTAATCAGGGTGATATGCAAATTAACCGTCAACAAAGATGGCGGCTGGCAGCCACGCAGCTGAAGCGAGCAGGAGGCTTGCTTGCTCCAGTGATGGAGGAAACCAAGGCTCCCCGCCTGCCGCGGTCCAGCTCTGAGCTCCGAAAGCAACAGAGTTTCAATTACAGAAGCTAAACAAACCCTAGATACCTGCTTTCAACAGGCCGTGGCCTCAGAGTGGAGCGAGTAGGAGCCAGCTCTCAGCTCCAGTGATAGCAACAAAGTTTCAATTATAGAAGGTAAATAAATCCCAGAATTTAAAAAAAAAAAAGGAAAAAAAGGAGAGGCTGGGAGCTTCAGTCACCAGCCAACCTGAAAACGGCCCTCAGCCCCTCACCCAGACTGGCCAGGCACCCCAGTGGGGACCCCCACCCTAAAGGGTGTGTGGCCAACCTGAAAATGGCCCTCAGCCCCTCACCCAGGCTGGCCAGGCACCCAAGCGAGACCCCCACCTGACCCGGGACACCCTTCAGGGCAAACCAGCCTCCCCCCACACATGCACCAGGCCTCTATCCTATATAGAAAAAGGGTAATATGCAAACTGACCCTAACAGCAGAAAGATTGGGAATGACTGGTCACTATGACACATACTGACCACCAGGGGTCAGACGCTCAATGCAGGAGCTGCCCTCTGGTGGTCGGGGTGCTCCCACATGGGGGAGCTCTGCTCAGCCACAAGCAAGGCTGATGACTGCCAGTACAGCAGTGGTGGTGGGAGCCTCTCCTGCCTCCTCAGCAGCGCTAAGGATGTCTGACTGCAGCTTAGGCCTGCTCCCTGCTAGCAAGTGGACATTCTCCGAGGGCTGCCGGGCTGCCAGAGGGATATCTGATTGCCAGCTTAGGCCCAATCCCCCCGGGGAGCAGGCCTAAGACAGCAGGTGGTCATCCCCTGAGGGGTCCCAGGTTGCAAGAGGGCACAGGCTGGGCTGAGGGACCCCCCCTACCCTTGAGTGCACAAATTTTTGTGCACCGGGCCTCTAGTCTATACTAATAAAAAGGTAATATGCTAGTTATACCAGGTCAACTGTACATCTTCTGGATGTCCGACTTCCTTCAGGACAAAGCCACTATGGCAGGGGCTGAGGCAGAGGTGGTTAGGGGCCAGTGGGGGAGCAAGCAGTTAGGGGTAAGATCAAGCTGGCGTGGGGGATCAAGCAGTCAGAGGGCAATCAGGCCAGCAGGGGAGGGCAGTTGGGAGCAATCAGGCTAGCAGGGAAGGGCAGTTGGGGTGATCAGGCTGGCAGGGGAGGACAGTTGGGGGTTATCAATCCGGCAGGGGGGCAGTTAGGGGGCGATCAGGCCAGTAGGCAGAGGCAGTTAGAGGCGATCGGGCAGGAAGGTGAGCGGTTAGGAGCCAGCGGTTCCAGATTGTGAGAGGGATGTCTGACTGACGGTTTAGGCCAGAACCCAGATCTGGCCTAAACCGCCAGTCGGACATCCCCTGAGGGGTCCCAGATTGGAGAGAGTGCAGGCCGGACTGAGGGACACCCTCCCCATGCACCGGGCTTCTAGTCTATACTAATAAAAGGGTAATATGCTAATTAGACTGAATAGACTAGACATCTTCAAGTCCTCAGGTCCTCCTTCTGGACAAAGCCACAGTGGCGGGGGCTAAGACAGAGGTGGTTAGGGGTGATCATGCTGGCAAGGGGAGCAGTTACGGGGGGGAAGGTGATTGGAGTGATCAGGCAGGCAGGCAGAGGTGGTTAGAAGCCAGCAGTCCCAGATTGTGAGAAGGATGTCTGGATTGGAGAGGGTGCAGTCCGGGCTGAGGGAACTCCCCCCGCATGCACGAATTGCATGCACCAGGCCTCTAATCAATATATATATATATATTTGAAGAGCCACAGGACAGAGTTCTGGCTAATAACAAAAAAATAAAAATGAGAAGGGAAATCCTAGGAAGGAGAAATTCAGAAACAGAGAGTCCTCAATTCAGAGTATAAATTCTACCCACATTTTAAACCAACTCTGAAACTACAAATAGATAGCACACACTCCAAGTAACCCAGTAAGGCTAAAAGAACTGTAATAGGCTGAGTCATAACTCCTTACCCCCTGCAACCCATAAATGTTAGCTCATGTGGCAAAGTCTTTGCAGAAGTGATTAGGGATCTTAATATGGGGAGACTATCCTGGATTATCCAGCTGGGTCCTAAGAAAACTCACATGCATTCTTATAAGAGGAAGGCAGAGGGAGATTTTACTATACACAGAGCAGAAGGTGATGTGAAAACAGAGCAGAGAGAGATTGGAGAATGATGGCCTTGAAAATTAAAGTAACGCAGGCATATGCCAAGGAATCCCTATAGCTATCAGATTTGGAAAAAACAAGGAACATGAATTCTCCCTAAAGCCACTTGGAGGTAGGGTGGCCATGCTAACTGATTTGGACATTCTAGACTCCAGAAGTGTGAGACTACACATTTTTGTTGTTTTAAGACATTTTGTTGATTTAAGTGAAAACACAATTTTTCTTTTGTTTTGTTATGGGGGTGATTTATGATAGCAGCCATCAGAAACCAGTAAAATAATTTAGCAGAAATTTCAATTGCTGCCTGACAAAGGTGAGACACAGTTTGCAACTTGAGTGCAGCCAACTTAACTACCTTCAAACAGAACAAATAAAACACATTAATACTCTTCAAAAAACACAATAGAATCCAGAATCCCTGCACTGTATCATCAGAATGCCCAGCATGTAATTTAAAATTATTGGACATACTATCCTGCTACCCTCCTCAAAAAAAAAAAAAAAAAAAAAGAACCAAAAAAAATAAACAAGAACAAAAAAATCTAAGGCGAAAACAGGAAAATGTTACTCATGCTTAAAAGTAAAGGCAAATATTGGAATTAGTAGACAATTTTTTTAAAACTGCTGTTATAACTATGTTCAAAGGCAAAAAAAAAGTTTGCCTATAATAGATGTTTTCCAAATAAATTTTCTACGCACTAATTTTCATCCTATAATCAATTTCCTGGGTAACCCATCACAATGTAATAAATCATTCATGCTCATTATAAAAAGTATGAAAAGCTATGAGACATAATAATTGGAAAAGATCTACACAGAAATTGGCCCAATTATTGTTTGATATTATTAGTTTAATAAGCTTTTGTAACTACAAATTTTCCCTGAATTTTCATAGATATTCCAATTGAAGAGTACCACCCAAAATATTGTCTTCTTTTCCAACCTTTTCCTCCTGTCATCTTTTCAGCAATTACAGCTTATATCTCTTATATTTTCTATATCTGTTTTTTTTTAGACTTTCAAGTATCTTTCATGAAAAATTACCCTGACCCTACATTTTCTTCTAATTATAGTAAAAAGCCTTGAGAATTGAAAATTTTCCACCATAGCCCTCACATTTCTTTCTCTCCTGGTTTTCTCTAAGAACTCTAAAACTCTTTTTTTTTTTTAATACATCTTATGGTTTTTTACAGAGAGGAAGGGATAGGGATAGAGAGTTAGAAACATCAATCAGCTGCCTCCTGCACACTCCCTACTGGGTATGTGCCTGCAACCAAGGTACATGCCCTTGACCGGAATCGAACCCAGGACCCTTGAGTCCGCAGGCCGACACTCTATCCACTGAGCCAAACCGGTTAGGGCTAAAACTCTTTCCACAAGTTCCATTCCCTTCTTTTCCCTCCCCTACTCTCTCTCACTCTCTCTCCCTCTCTCCTCACTAATTTTATGAAGAATTGTATACTTGGTTCTTGACTCTCTTATCACTTAACATTTTCTCTTGTGTGATATTATACATTCTTCTGGTTCTAACTTCCACCTATAGATAATTTTTCTACATCTCTATTTCCAGTCTTGGATCTCCTTTGCATTGCAGCCACATAAATCCATTTCTCTAGTAAATTTTTCTACTTGGATGAATCAAAATCATAGCAAACTCAAAATGACCAAAACTGAAATAATTACCTTGGCACAAGTTACAAAGAAACATTATTAAAACAGAACCTTTATATGTCTGGGAGAGGACAAGGAGATATGTTTAGGTGAACTGCTAAAGGAAGAATTATCAGCATCCATAATTTAAGATAAAATTCCTAGCTGTAAAAAAAGTGTAAAGATATATAATGTAAATTAGCAAGGCACAGTCAAGAATTGTGGTAATTTGATTATAATTAAAACAGAAGCATGAAGAAAATGAAAAACAGATTAGAAATGCCATTGGCCTCCTCACTTTTCCTCAAATAAATGAGGCACACTCGAAGTGTAGGTCCTTTGCATATACATTTATCATAGGTGGGTGCAATATTCTGTCATAAGCATTTGCTGGTATATCTCTTTATTGCAAATAAAAGGCTCCCTGAGGCAAGGGTGATATTTGGTTGACTGGGAATCTTGGTACAAACGAAGAAACACCTTACTTCTGTCCACCTTTTGTTACATGTTTTCTATCTGAGAAAACTTCTGAAAAGGTGGCATACAAATCAGATCTTTAAACACAAAGAGAAATTAACTAGGTAAAGGGTAAGGAATAGCAGACATACAGTTTTATAATTAAGAAACATAATTTTCAGTTTGCTTATAGCTAAATGGAAAGCGTAGATTTTTAGGATCACATTAACACTTACTAGAGAAAGAACGTTTCTATCACTTTTTATCTAAATGAGCTATTAACATGAAGGTTAATCGTGAGAAACACAGCAATTTGGTGATAAAAGCACAGAAAAGTATAAATCAACCTACACAACTAGAGAATATATAAAATTTAAATTTGGGGATTCTGAGTTCTTGCTTGTTTCTGAAGAAAATGAGGTCATAAATGCCATTATTTCTTTTGCCCTTTTTTTGAATATGCAGTAATAACATGAGAAACACTTAGTATAAGTATCTCAGCACACAAGGACAATGCAAAGCATAGCTTAAGAGGATAGCATTACCTACTGCCAGTAAATGAGAACATTTAGCCATCATCCAATTATCTTTCAAGTTCTGCTTAAAAGAAAATTAACTTTAACCTTCATGTGGACATAATTATTTTTCCCAAAGATCTGTACCAATTGTTATTGAGATAAATTTGGCCCAATCCGAAACTCCTCTACAATGCTTTTCTAGCTGGGGGAGTTGAATATATATATATACCGGTGGGGTCCCTCGGGCTGGTCTGTGGGGATCATGCCGAAACTGGCTCTCTGACATCCTCCGAGGGGTCCCAGATTATGAGAGGGCGGTTCTTGGGTAACACACCCTGGAATCGGGCTCCCTCCTTTCTGGTTCCCCGTGTGTTACCTGAGAACGCAGCTGCCAAGTCACTACAGCTCAGCAGCTCCTGCGCTGAGCATCTGCCCCATGGTGGTCATTGTGCGTCATAGCTACCCGTCAGATGGTCAAATGGTCAGATAGTCACTTAGGCTTTTATATATAGAGATATATATTTAGACATATTGTTAATGGCAAATGGCACCAAACATTAGACCTCAGTCCTTGAGTTTTGGCTAAGAAGGAATTCAGAGCCAAGGCTCAAACATAAACAAAAATTTATTTAGAAAGTCACCGAGGTAGAAGAACTGAGGGTGAAAGAAGTGAGCCAGCTGAGCTGCTTGGACTCAGGGAACAAGTTATTGAGGCAAAAGATGGGCCCTTGGAGCTTAGGAGAAAGAAAGCAAAAGTATGCACTTCGAGGAAAGGAAGGGGAGGAAGGGTGTGGGCATGCTAGAGAGAAAGAGAGAGAGACAGAGTCAGACCATGCTGGGGAAAGAAGGAGATGAGGAAAGGCATGGGTGTGTGTGTGTGTGTGTGTGTGTGTGTGAGAGAGAGAGAGAGAGAGAGAGAGAGAGAGAGAGAGAGAGAGAGAGAGACATATCTGGAGGTCTCTGGGGAGGATCTCAATAGAATATTCATCAGCTTTCCAGGTGAATCTCAAGGTCTGGTCTCCACTGATTGTCCAGTCAAAACATGGGCTCTTTAGTCATCACACCTGGTCCTGATGTCAGCCATTCTGTCAGCCACACGGCCTCGCTGCTTTGCTGTGCCTGGAGCTGAACCATTCTGTCACCCACATGGCCTTGCTGCTTTGCTGTGCCTGGTCCTGATGTCAGCCATTCTGTCACCCACACGGCCTTGCTGCTTTGCTGTGCCTGGAGCTGAACCATTCTGTCACCCACATGGCCTTGCTGCTTTGCTGTGCCTGGTCCTGATGTCAGCCATTCTGTCACCCACACGGCCTTGCTGCTTTGCTGTGCCTGGAGCTGAACCATTCTGTCACCCACACGGCCTTGCTGCTTTGCTGTGCCTGGTCCTGATGTCAGCCATTCTGTCACCCACATGGCCTTGCTGCTTTGCTGTGCCTGTTCCTGATGTCAGCCATTCTGTCACCCACACGGCCTCGCTGCTTTGCTGTGCCTGGAGCTGAACCATTCTGTCACCCACATGGCCTTGCTGCTTTGCTGTTCCTGGTCCTGATGTCAGCCATTCTGTCACCCACACGGCCTTGCTGCTTTGCTGTGCCTGGAGCTGAACCATTCTGTCACCCACATGGCCTTGCTGCTTTGCTGTGCCTGGTCCTGATGTCAGCCATTCTGTCACCCACACGGCCTCGCTGCTTTGCTGTGCCTGGAGCGGAAACAAAACTGAGCCCTAGAGTTGTCTCTAGGGCTTAATACTTAAAGGCGTTGTTGTACAAGGGCTTGTCCGGGCGTCCAAAGAGGCTCTTCTCCACCCCCTGTTGCTCCGCTAAGGGGTCTACCACCTGACTAGTGACATGCCAGCAGAGGAAACGCCAGGAGAGGGTGCAGACAGCCTCACCAAGGATTTGCTAAGGGAGGTGAGGTCCTGGCCCAGTTTTGCCTGTTGCTAAGTATCTAGGGGTTTCCACCCTGGTGACTTTCCCTACCTGGATTATTGGTCCTACTGTGCTCATGTCTGTCTGTCTACTATATCAATATGGCGTATCTCTTAGGCATACAGTGCAACCCCGGTTCTCAAACTTAATTCATTCCAGAAGGCTGTTTCAGAAGCAATTTGTTAAAAAATCAAATCATTTTTTCCCATTGGGAATAATATAAATTGAATTAATCTGTTCCAGATAAATGATTCCCTGTTTTAATCTTTCTTTTTAAAAAAAAAAAATATATATTTTATTGATTTTTTACAGAGAGGCAGGGAGAGGGATCGAGAGCCAGAAACATCGATGAGAGAGAAACATCGACCAGCTGCCTCCTGCACACTCCCCACTGGGGATGAGCCCGCAACCAAGGTACATGCCCTTGACCGGAATCGAACCCGGGACCCTTGAGTGCGCAGGCCAACGCTCTAGCCACCAAACCAGTTAGGGCAATCTTTCTTAAATACTGTACATGTCTAATGTACTATTTAAACCATAAATAAATACTCTAAAAAAACAAAAAAAAACATGAAATTTAACAAAAAGGAAATGAAATTCGATTGCCTGTGATTGTTGCTTCATTAGCACTCTCACACTCTTAGCAACCTCAGCATTCTTGATGGCCTCTTATACTCAAAAATTGTGCTAATAGTTGATTTCACCATACCATACTCAGTAGACAGATCAGATATGCGAACACCTCTATCATACTTTGCATTTATTTATTTTTTAAACTCTATCATTCTCAACTTTCCTTTTCACTTTGCTGCTATCACTAACCATCTTAGGCCACATAGTGACTTACTGTACCTATTTAATAACTAGAGGTCTGATCCACAAAAATTCTTGCAAGAGTAGGCCTTCCTTCCCCCAGCTGCCAGCACCGGCTTCCCACAGGCACCTGGGACCTGAGCTGCCTCACTGGCTTCCCTCCCGCACCTGGGACCTGGGCTGCTTCCCTCCTCTGGCCACCTTCAGGCACCCAAACCCTTGGCTGGTTTCCCTCGGGCTGCCCGCAGGCACCCAGGACCAGGCTAACTTCCCTCCTTCCTGGCTTCATCAGGAAGGATGTCCGGAATGATGGCCGGAAGACGTCCGGTTTAATTAGCTTATCACCCTTTTACTATTATAGACTAGTTGCCCAGTGCACGAAATTCGTGCACTGGGGTGTGGCGGGGGAAGGGCCCCTCAGTCTGGCCTTCACCCTCTCCAATCTGAGACCCCTCAGGGAATGTCCAACTGCCTATTTGTGCCCACACTTTTAACAGATAACAGCTCCATTGTTGTTTCTTTCTTATGCTTAAAACCATTGGAATTAGTAGGTATTCAAAGCATGTATACATTTTGGGGGGACACCCTGTATATCTCTAGTCTGGTGAAAGAAACAAACAGCAGATTTGGAACCCCCAGACAGGGAACCTCGCTCACTCCCCACATGTCTCCCCACTTCACTTTCCACCTTCGTGGGCAGCTGGAGAATCAATGTTTTCTCTCATTAATTTGGAAAAGCACATCCTGTCACCTGCTGCCCGGCAGGAGTGCGTTAGGCCCCAAGGAAGCGAGGCTCAGTCAGGGCAGCCTTTGCTCATGGGTGCTGGCACCCAAAGTGCACATTCCTCCTCTACAGTCGCCCCGACTATCCTACTGTTTCACTGAGAGGACGGAATTCCTCACAGCCTCTGGGTTCTTGATCTTGAACGCTGACCGAAGGTACCTCAGCGAGGGCCGCCTGCACCCACCAGGTCTGTCTGTCTGCACCTGCTCCTGCCTCAGCACATGCATTAACCCCTTAGAGGTGATCTCGTAGCTGCACTGGCCTCCATGGGAACAGGGCATCACCACTCTGCCCTCTCACTGTCATCTCACAGGCACCCACCCTCAGCACCCAGAATACCCAGACAACTCTCCAAAGGATTTGAGCGCATCAGAGGGGATGTGTGCACATCCTGTGTGGGTGTTAGGCATGCTGGGTTGATGGAAGTGCGGTGGAGAGGCGGGGGAACTTGTGCATGCCTTGGTTTGCAACTGTTGCAGGCACGGGTGGGTGACAGTGTGCTGGGGGATATTCGCACGCCAGGGGGATGTGCACACCAGAGGCCTCTGGCTTTGCAGATCCGCAAACCCCCATGGTGCGGCCAGGAGGACGTCAGTCTGGCCTGCCACAGTGGCTGTCCCTGCGATCCTGCACCTTCTGGGCCAGGAGGCGGATCTTGCGCAGCCACTCCTGGGAGCTGATGGCCTGCAGGCGCTACTTCAGCTCAGCCTGCAGGCTCCGCTTGGTGCGCTCATAGCTGTCACCATCACCATGTGGGGAGTACAGGCCGCCCTCCACTGGCCTGCCTCCCCTGTCCAGAGGCTCTCTGCGCGGCTCACCTGCCCAGAGTGACTGGGGCTGGGTGGAAGCCAGGCGTCCTGCCCTGCCCAACCCCGGCTGATCTGCCCCTGTACGAGCTGCCGCCCTGCCGGGAAGGGTCACGGATCCGGGTCCCAGACCGCGGACAGCCTCAAGTGCTGCCCCCTGCCCGCCAGGTGAAGGATCCGGGTCCCAGACTGAGGACAGCCTTGACCGCTGCTGCCCACCTTCAGTATGCAAATTAGCCACCACCTTGTTGCTTCAGGGTGGGGGTCCCCACTGGGGTGCCTGGCCAGTCTGGGTGAGGGGATGATGGCTGTTTGCAGCTGGTCACACCCCCTTCAAGGTGGGGGTCCCCAGTGGGGTGCCTGGCCAGCCTGGATGAGGGGATGATGGCTGTTTGCAGCTGGTCACACCCCCTTCAGGGTGGGGGTCCCCACTGGGGTTCCTGGTCATTCTGGGTGAGGGGCTGAGGGCCGTTTTCAGGCTGGCGGGCGACTGAAGCTCCCAACTTCTCCTTTTTTTCTTTTTTCTTTTTTTAATTCTGGGATTTATTTACCTTCTATGGCTGTCACTGGAGCTGAAAGCTGGCTTTAGCTCTGAGGCCCAGCTGCAGCTCTGAGACCTCAGCTGCTGAAAGCAGGGATCTGGGTTTGTTTGGATTCTATAATTGAAACACTGTTGCGATCCTGCTGGCTGAAACCCGGCTGGCCGAAAGCAGGTTTCTGGGGTTTGTTTAGGTTCTATATTTGCAACATTGTTTCAGAGTGCAAGCTCAGAGGCCGGCAGCGGCAGGCGGGGAACCTTGGCTTCCTCCATCACTGGAGCAAGCAAGCTTCCTGTTCGCTTCAGCTGCCTGGCTGCCGGCCGCCATCTTGGTTGGCAGTTAATATGCATATTGCCCTGATTAGCCAATAGGAAGCGTGTCGGAGCTACGGTTAATTACCATGTTTGTCTATTATTAGATAGGATAAGCAGCAGCAAAAGCAAAAATGCATTAAAATATTCACAGCACAATTTCCTGAGATGTTAACATGAGGTTTAGCAGTAAACTAATTCATACTAGCACATTCTGTCCTTTGTTTGTTGCCTGAAAGACATGTGACTGATCATACAGGTATCAGCATGAGAAGGTTGTCAGTTCAAGAACTGAAGTTTTGTTCGACAACTAATACATTTTTTTTCCATGAACAACTTGGTTGAGAACCGAATTGTTCCTAATGGGAGATATTTGAGAACCAAGGTTTGACTGGATAGGTATGTGTCAATCATTTATGTATGATTGTGATAAGCTAGAAACTGCTTACCTTGACTCCCTGGTTTACATGAATGCCTCAATTTTTTTTAATGTTGCTGTTGCTCTTTACAATTCTATTAGACACTCTAGGTTAATAGGTAGTTCTTACACTATCAAGAATCCCTTTGTTATCCATCTGATGTGACTCAGTAGTTGAGCATCTTCCTATGAACCAGGAGGTACCCATTTGATTCTCTATCAAGGCACATACCCAGTTGTAGGCTCAGTCCGCAGTGGGGCATGTAGGAGGCAGCCAATCAGTGATTCTCTCTCATCATTGATGTTTCTATCTCTCTCTTCCTCTCCGTTCCTCTCTGAAATCAATAAAAATATATATTTTTTTAAAAGAGTGCCTTTGTTGACATAGGTCAGGCCAGTTAGAAAAGGGAGAAAAAAGTCTGCAGTGCTTCATTTGAATCACAGACTTGAATATTACATGAGAGACTAGAGTTTTCCATGTGTCTCACAGTTCTTTGTAAAGGATGTCTGGTAGAGGTCAACAGAATTAATGGGCAATGTGCAGTTAGAGCTAGAATTATTCCCCCTGGATTTCCCCTCACTCTGAGTCCCCTCCTATTAAGTCCTGTCTGGTTCTAAATTCTAACACCTTGCATTACAATTTGAATATCAAACTCTTTTCTATTACAAGTGATCTGGCTCTTCCCTACCTCTCAGATCTTATCTCCACTCTCTTAGCTCTTTGCTTAATGTGTACCAGCCATGCTCAGTTGGTGTTGCTTTTTTTTCTAAAAAATTCTCCTGCTGGCTCTTTATATGATGGGATTTCTAAGATTTTTTTCAAGTCTAATCTTAAGTCTCACGTCTCAGAGAAGACTTTGTGATGACACGACTGGACACAGGCTGCCGCATGTTGCAGCACAAGCAACTGCTCTTAGACCACCCACTGAATCCCTGCTGAGCCTAATGATACCATAAAATTAAACCGTAGTTTGGACCAGGTGCAACAAAAGAAATGGAAATTTCCTACCAGTCTTCTTTTTAGCTCTTGTTCATTCCTCCTTCCCCTCTTTGAGATCACACTAAAGTATATCAGCAACAATTTCTGCAACATTAAATGCCAATTAGATTGGATTATTTTCCCAATGTTCCATTAGATGCTGAAGTCCAGAATCTAGAAGTCATCTTCCATTCTTCCCTTTTTCTCACCTACCTATCTACTCCATTCATAACTCCTATTAGCCATTCCTCCGGATATGATAATGTATCACAGGGGCTACCACTCTGATCAAGGCTACCATTAACTTGTTGTGACCCTCAGGCACTAGCCTGCTAATTGGTGTCCTTCCTTCCACTCCCAGCTATATGCTAAATCACCCAGAGCGATCATTTAGAAGCAGAAATCCGTTTAGTTCACTTGTCCATTAAATACTCTCTAATGACTTTGCATTACAGTTTGAAAGTCCAACTCTTGTCCATTACAAATGATCTGGCTACTCCCTCCCCTCTGACCTCATCTCAAACCACTCAGTTCTTTGCTGGCCTTGATTCTGCTCCTCAAATATGCCAACCTCAAACCCTGTTCCATTTTTCCTAAAAGGCTCTTTGTTTTCCCAGTTCTTCATATGATTGGCCTTCAATGAGTTCTCAGACCTAATCGTCAATGCCAGCCCTCAGAGAAGACTTCTGCGACAACACACCTAAAGTACATCCTCCAACTCAGACTTCTCTTATAGCACCCTGCAGTTTTCCTTCATAGCACTTTACTGTATGAAATAATATTAGGTATTTAAATGTTTACTTGTATGTTTTATTTATCTGCCTACTGAATGTATGCTACATAAGGACAGGGACCTGGTCTTATTCACTGCCTCCCCAGTGCTAAACATGGTACCTGCTCAACAAATATTTCAGAATAAATAAATAGTTATGACACATGTCTACTTTTTAAAATATCCATAGCAGACTGTAAAATAAAATCAATGAACACTGTTGGTGAGCACTCACGCTGTCACAGACTGACAGCTCCCTCTGGATGTACTGTCCTGTAGAGTTGTCCATCTGGACTTTTTAGAGCAGGCTGCTTGGTTTTGCTCCTTAGGCAGTTGGTGGGCTCAAGGCAGTTAACACTCAATTGATGCAGACAGTCCATTTAAGGAAAGCTTTCTGATGCTTTTATATTAAACAACCTGGTGTTTTCTCCACCGGCAGTGGCAATTTACTAATTCCTTCAAATAATTGAAATAACCTTGTATTTTTTGCTTATGTACCCAAACATTTACTCCCCTTATACACTAAATGACCCTAAATTTAGAGCAAGCATAAGATTTAATTTGGGGAAGGGAAGAACAAAGAGCTGAAGGGGTATTCAATTTAACCATAAACTGACCAGATTTAGCAGCAGGATCACAAGATTGAGTCCAAAGATACGAACTCTAGTTTATTTCTGTCATATATTTATAAAAAAAAATTTTTGAAACATACTAACTTATTCAGAGAAAGATAGTGTTCTGAGAAAATGAAATAATATTGCTCTGATGCAAAGACATGAATATCTTCAGGAGAATATAAGCATGCAGACTGTGAGACTTGTCTTGCTAGGACTGCATATGGAGGTTTGCCATGTATTTTCTAATACAGTTTCAATTTCTTTTCTTTAATTGTTCTGGTAAAATGGACATAACAAAATTTAACACCTTAACCATTTTTTAAATGTATTTTTACTGTTGAAAGTATTACAGAAGTCTCCTTTTTTCCCCCCATTGCCTCCCTCTATCCTGCATACACACACCCCTAGCCCTTCAGTACACCACCATCTGTGTCCACGGGTTATGCATATATGCATATAAATTTTTTGGTTAATATCTCCCCACCCACCAACCCCTGCCTTTCCTCTGAGATTCATCAGTCTGTTCCATGCCTCTATGTCTCTGGATCTATGTTGTTCATCAGCTTACCCTGTCCATTAGATTCTACATATGAGTGAAATCACATGATACTTGTCTTTCTCTGAATGGCTTATTTCACTTGCCATAATACTTTCTAGGTCCCTCCATGCTGCCTCAAAGGGTAAGAGATTCTTCTTCTCTTCTTCTTTTTTTTT
The DNA here is from genome assembly GCF_964212035.1 of Myotis nattereri. Classification (NCBI taxonomy): domain Eukaryota; kingdom Metazoa; phylum Chordata; class Mammalia; order Chiroptera; family Vespertilionidae; genus Myotis; species Myotis nattereri. The sequence continues at coordinate 173,861,279 of NC_138076.1, forward strand.
TTACTGCTGCATAGTATTCCATGGTATAAATGTACCATAACTTTTTTATCTACTCATCTACTGATGGGCACTTGTACTTAATCATTTTTTAAGTACACAGTACAGTGCTATTAAGTACTTCACATTATTGTGCAACCATTCATCTCCAGAACTCTGCATCTTGCAAAACAGAAACTCTATATCCATTAAATGATAACTCCCCATTGCACTTCCCCCAAGCTCCTGGCAACCACCATCCTACTCTCTGTCTCTATGAGCTTGATTACTCTAGGTACTTCACAAAGTGGAATTTTAGGACATTTGGCTTATTTCTCTGAGCATAATGATGTCAAGTTTCATCTATATTGTAGCATGAGAAAGAATGTCCCTCCTTTTTTTTAAAATTTATTTGTCAATTAGAGTTGACATACAATATTATATTAGTTTCAGGTGTACAGCATAGTGATTAAATATTTATATGTGGCCGAAACCGGTTTGGCTCAGTGGATAGAGCATCGGCCTGCAGACTGAAAGGTCCTGGGTTTGATTCCAGTCAAGGGCATGTACCTGGGTTGCGGGCACATCTCCAGTAGGAGATGTGCAGGAGGCAGCTGGTTGATGTTTCTCTCTCATCGATGTTTCTGACTCTCTATCTCTCTCCCTTCCTCTCTGTAAAAAATCAATGAAATATATTTTAAAAAAATATTTATATGTGTTATGAGGTAATCACCTTAATAAGTTTAGTATCCATCTGGTACCATACCTAGTTATTACAATAGTACTAATTCCCTAGGCTATACTTTACATCCCAATAACTATTTCATATCTGGCAATTTATACTTCTTAAACCCATTCACCTTTTCTACCCATCCCCCCAACTCCCCTCTCATCTGTGGACCATCTCTAAGTAACTTATAAACAAAATATTTTATATATCCACAATCTAGTGGAAAAATAAAAAGAAATCAAATCAAAACAAATCTTAAAGACATTTGTAGAAGGTTTCATAACTGTATTGTAAGATTGAGCAAATAAAAATGGATAATATTGAAACTCAGAGAAAGCAAATAGCTTGCCCAAGGTCATAAATCTAATGAGTGTCAAGATTGTTGTTGAAATTCAGATATTTGGACTCTGATTTCACCATTCTCTCAATTACTTCATGTCACTTTCCTACAGCCCACTCATTAAACATGAAACAGGGTATAGGATATTAAAAACCTCACATTTAATTAAATAACTAACCAATAATTAAAGAACATACTAATAAAACTTGTAGTCTAAAATATTAATAGTTTCATATGTAAGCATGTCACAGGCAGCAGCAGTTCCAGGTTCCCTTTTCACCAGCCTCGGGCACAGAAATGTAGCACATGCTGTTAGCTGGCCAGGCTTGTAACATCTTGTCCCCATATATCAGCCATCAAACCCACAGAGAATAAAAAGCCAGACACTGACACACATGAAAGAGAACATCAAAACCACCCAAGAGGTGAATTGTGAAATTGCACTTTGCCAAGATTCCTTAGTTCCTCTCTTCCCATAATCCCCCTATCAAAGCTCTTTGCTACCCTGAGAGATTAAGAAGGGCTTTGGGACAAAATTCACCCATCTTCTCAGGTGAGTGGCACTTGAATAAATCTCTTTCCTTCCATCAGCACCTGTGTTGTGTGTTTGGCTTGATGGCAGCAGGCAAAAGAACCTGAGGGTCACTTGGGCTGGTTTCAAACAGTGCTCAAGTTCAGCAAGTCAACACTTACTTTTTCTTGCCTCCTTTGTTGTGCTGACTTTCCTGCTCTCATCTTATATGCAAAGAATCAAATCAACATAATAATGTGTGCATTGTGACTTATAAACAGGATATCCCCACATATAAAATGGCGTAGTACAAATTTGTATTCTATAAAGCCTCAGGCATTAATCCCAATAAAAGTGAAAAGGAGGGCAACTCTAGTTGCTTCTACATTTCCCTTACATTTTAGGAGCAGTGAAATTTTGCTGCTTAAAATAAAAAAGAAAAAGAAAAAACATTGTTTATTCAATCTAGTAAGTAAGCATACATTCAAAAACTTTTATTATATTATTTTTAATATAATATAATATAGTATAATAATATAATATAATATAATATAATATAATATAATATATATATAATTATTCCCAGTGGTAGCCAAGTAATTTTTCATTTTATTCTAAAAATCCCAATTGTATTATTTCCCAAACTATGAGCTATTCATTTCCCTCTCAAAGGGAGAAAAAAGAAAACTGTTGAATAATTAGTACATAGGAGTTTCTCTAGGTAAACTGCAAGTGTCTGTGTAGTCCTTCATTATGGTGGGAAAAAAGAATGATGCTGCTGTAACAGACTCACCCATTCTCCCCGCCACCCATACAACTAACCATCCCAAATAGGTTAGGATATATGGACAAAAAAAGGTGCCTAAAGAATTTCAGGAGAACTTTTCTATTGAGAACATTAATTCTCACTTCTACTGAAAAATTTAGACCAAAAAAAACTAATTACAGTAGAGAATTCAAAGCCTCCAAATTTCTTAAACTAAAAAAGAGGAAAGGTCCGTTGATTCACTACCCAGTAATTATACGTAATATTTAAGAAGACGAAGGGCAGTGACATTGTCCTGTTCTATCAATGCTTTTCCATTTACATGCGAAAGTGTTTACATTTTCAGAAAATGCATGTGTCCCCCAAGTCAGAATTCTATTTTACTCAACCATCGGGCTAATATGGATTGTTTTTTTTTATGTGTATGTACTAGGAAAAATATAGACAAAGGTAACTACATGAACACATGCAAAAACCATGCCTTTATAACTTCACCCACTTTTGTAACTTATTTAGTGTTAAAGAGTCAATTTTTTCTGTTTTCCTAAGGGAAGAAAAAAAAGGCAAAGAGAAGCTAAACTTATGACTAACAACAGTTCTCAGCCCTATTGCAAAATCCTGATTAATGAATACAATATTGTTTCCTTTTAAGTTTTTCTTTGTGTTAGTAATTACCAAATGAGAGAGACCATAATATAATAATTTCAGGGACCAAATTCCAGCTTTTATGTAGCAAACGATGTTCTCACACCAGTTAAATTCTTGATGAGAAATATATTTTAAAATACAGTCTATCCTAAATCCTAACATTTCTTACCTTCCCTAGTACTAACAACCACTTTAGGCCAAACTATAGTCAATTCTGGCTTGATAACTACCCCTGGCTTTTGGCCATTTCTTGGCCCTCTGCCCTCATTCTGCCACTCAGCAGGAGAGAGAATGATACTTTTACACTGTAAATAGATCATGTCATCCCTAGGTGGAAAAATATCCTAATAACTTTCCAGCTCTCAGAAAGAAAAAGTAAACTTTTTCCCATGTTCTGAAAGGCCTCTAAATTACCTGACCCCAGCCTATCTCAAAGTGAATTCAAGAAGAGATACACATGATCAGAGATAGGGTGTAGGCAATAAAATGTTCCCAGGAAACAGACCTGTGGAAGAAATTATGGTTGTAAGTTTAATTATCTGAGACTAGAAAGAAAAAGGGGTGGGCATATGTAGGTTCAAATTATAAATGAATCAAAATAAAAAGAAAGGGAATGTTTCCAAGCAGAGATAAAAAACTTTTTACAAAAAAAAAAAAAAGTAGTAAAATTAAGGCATGTTATGTGCGTTGTTTAAATAAAATCTGATCATTTTATTTCAAAATGACTTATTTTTTGCATAATTTCAATGTGAGCATTCTTGGCCATGCCACACTGAAAGGTAGAGAATTATTCACTTTGCTTTCATTTAAAGTTTAAAAGAGTACTGGTTTCTCCTTTGCATTTATAAAAGTCCATTATAAATAAATAAATAAATAAATAAATAAATAAATAAATAAATAAATATTTTTAAAGTAAAGGAGAATAGTCCATAGAACAAAATAGCAAAATGTGGAAATTAAAATAGTAGTTGAATGATTTTAGAAAATTTAAATACATTTGGAAAGTCTACAAGAGTCCAATAGGTATCAGATTCAACTTCTGCATGGTGTAAGAGTACTTTTCTTTAACTTCTTTGAACACATGTTTATCTAATTTCTAATTGAAAATTTCCAGTGATAAATAACTTTTCAACTTAAGATTTTTTCCATTTCAATTATAACAAGTAGGAACACCTTTAGTTTGAGTCAAATGCTTCTTAATAATTTTTACTGATTCTCGATTTGTCTTCTTGACCAATATATAATAAATCTAATTTCTTTTCTACCTAGCGTTGCGCCATATATGTGAATACAGCTGGTATTTCTCTTGCATATTCTCTCTTCTACAGTCTAAACATTCCAAGGCTCTTCAATGCTTCCTCACATTCTATGGTTACCATTTCTTTACCATATCACTTTAATTTCTTTGGAAATACTTTACTTGCAGATGTTCTATTAAAATATTACATCACATACTAAACGTAATACCCCAGATGTATTATGACCTCTAAAATCATTTTGCTTTTCTCAATCTATACAATAGTTTTAATGGCCATGAAATATTTATATTAATCTCTGGTCCATTAAAACTTCCTGACTTTTTTTCACCTAAAGTTCTCAGAAGCTCAGTATCTCTCACTCTATACTTTACTTTTCTTTTAAATAAAAATTGCTTATTTTTATTCAAATGCAAAACTGTAATCTTCCTTAGATATAATTATTAATTGCAGTCTTTTGGAATGTTGAGCTCTCCGAGAGTTCTCAGGAATCTTGAGTGTATTATCAATTATGTGCATTATCAATTATATATATTACCTTTCTGTCCTAGTTTTGTGTGATTAGCAGATTTGGCAAACAATCTTGCTTACTATGTTTTTGATACAGTGTTAAAGAAGAAGATCCCTTAAGGTCTAACTTACTAGAAATATTTGTAAACAATTGTTCATCTATTTTTAAAATTCTCCTATGTGCATTTTCATTTCATATACACTGATCTGGGGATAATTCACAGCAATATCTTGAGATATTTAATGAAAAATTTTGATGAAAGTGATACACAATAATATGTATAACTCTCCTGATTTAGCACAATCTATGTATCCCTAAACCCTTAAAAGATAAAAAGACACCACAGAGTGTTTTGATTTAGGTGCTTGGACTGATGAATTACCCGCTGAATGATCCTGCAGAGCCAGTGGAGCTACAGGAAATTTTTGACATCTTGCAGGCCATTAAAAGAGCCATTGCTAAGTAGAATCAACTTAACAATTTTCACAGATATTTGTGTGAAATTTTAGAAGTTTTCAAAATAAGGCTTTAGTTTTACATAGAAAAATATGATTTAAACAATAATAAACATATTTTTAGACCAGGAGATTCTTCGCTCTATTGACATCATCTAATCCCACATTTAGTGTAGAGTTTACATAAAAGAAAAAGGGGAGGGGGAGTTCTTTCCCAGAAAGTAGCAGTTCGGTAATGATAGATTAGTTCAGACTATTTAGAAAAACAAGCCTCAAAAGTTTCTAAGTTATAATGGATCTGATTATTGCTTAGCGTTCAGTTTAAAAGTGAACTCAGCTACATAGCACCCACCACGCAACAAGAATGGCATCCTCACTGAAATGAGTCACCTCCACTACACAAAACAAATGCCCTAAAGAGCTGCCACTCTGCACCGGGAGAAGTTGGCCTGGGGAGTGGGGTTCGGCACTGGGACATGAGATACAGAAGCAGCAGCTACGAACAGTGAGCTGCACACAGGTGATAGCCACTGGGTTGGTGTCAGTCCTTTGGGCCATCATCTTGCCCCTCCCCAGAACCCTCTTCAGCAGGCTCTGCAGACGGCGGTGGGAAGAGCCATTGCAGGACCACAGATTTAGGAGTCTGTTATGTGACCCTGGCTCCAGACTCTGAAGCCTAAGCCAAACTCCCAGAGTAAAACTTCCACAAACAGAGCTTTTTGTCTCCTTTCGATCCCTGCTGTCTCCATAGCTGACCTCAGGGCCTGGCACAGAGGATGTGCCGATAAGTGCTTATTAAATGCATCAGGTGTACATCTTCATGGTGATGTAACAAGTGAATAATCCTATTCCATATTTACAAGCTTCCTTATCATTTTCTACAATAATATTATTAAATTAGGGGCTGACATTTATTGAGTGCTGTGTGCCAAATACTGTTCTGAGCACTTGGCATGAATTAACTCATTTGTTTAAGCTCTTTATGTGTGGGTTCTTAGCTCTCCTCCTTGCCTAGTTTCTCACCTAACTTCACTCTCACATGTTGCTGTGCTGACCGCAAAATGTCCTCCACACAAAAGGATTCAATTTGCCCAACTTCACATCTAGGTCCTTGCCCAGCTACCCCAAAATCTGGCAGAGCAGAGATCTGCAGCTCTAGTAGCTGTCTGCCTTTATTGTATCAATATTGAGTCATAACGATTCCCAAAAGGATCAAAAGGAAGATCAACCAGAACAGATTTTGTTTGTAAGTACGTTGTTTATGCATTTCAGCTTTTGAGTATGTGGAATGGCGATCCGAAAGAATCACACTGGCTACCAAGTAGACTCTAGACTTTTAATGATTTATGCAAGGCATCTCATGATCTGGTCTCTCTGCCTTCTAATCAGTGTCGTTTTCTGGCACTTCCCCCTCCTGAAAACAACATGCTGTTTTGTGTTCCCATGTTCCTTTAGCCATTGTACTGCTAATTGCACCCTACATTGGAGTCCTTGATATTTCCCCAGACCTTAGCATGGTAATGCGTGTTTGGTGCTCATAAACCTTCATTAGACAAACAAGAGAATGGAGAAAGAAGATTCATGCCCGGCTGGTGCTGCTCAGTGACTGAGCATCTACCCTTGGACCAAGAGGTACCCGGTTCAATTCCTGATTCCCAGTCAGGGCACATGCTGCACTGTGGGCTCAATCTATCCCTCACCCTTCCTCTCTCTAAAAAAAAAAAAATCAATAAAATATATTTTTTTAAAAAGAAAGATGATTCATTGCAGAATAATGATGAAAGTTCTCCTTGACTCTTGTTAGCAGATACAGTGTAATAAAAAGAAACAAAGAACCTCCTTTAGCCCCAACATTGTTTTGTGTTGTTTTGTTTTTCATAAGAATTCTCCCAAGGTAGCTTTCAATTCCAGCTCCCTGACACTCAGCTCTCTAAAGGCTAGGTCAGTTAAAATCTTCAACATAGAACAGGTTTAGAAAGAGAAGGAGTAATAGCAACTGTGTTTCCAAGAACCCTTTGCGAATACCTGCTCCTCTTTCTGCCCCAGCCCAAGTGCGGCCTGCTCTGGGCTTCTGAGCAATCCTCCATACGCTCTGCTCCTACAGTCCTTAGCCATATGCATGCCACAGCAAGAGAGGTATTCCTCTTAAGCATTTGAGACATTATTGTGACATATTTGCAGATACAAGAAATCTCAGCAAGGAACTTTAGTAAACATTGTGAAACATCTGAAATATTTTTAGCTTAATAACTTACATAAGCCTGGATCAACATTAAATGTAGACTCTTAAAGGTCAAACTAGTCTCCCTCATGGGAAATACATGGATAATATTTGTTCAGCAAATTTCAATAACCAGATGTTAGTATGTCAAGTTTTTCCAGACTCTTCCTTTCCTTCCTCTATCCTACCTTTTCTTTCTCCACACCAACAAACAGACTGACTTTCACAGCACAGCTCTGACCATGTCACTCCCTGACATCAAAGCTTTTAATAGAACATTGTTGTTATGAAATAATGTACAAGCAAATTCACGCGGTACTCAAAGTTCTCCAAAGTTCAGGTCAACTTCTCTTCCGCTTATATTCCACCATTCATTTACAGGTACTTGATTTTTCTAGAAAATTATTCCCCTGGCTATCCTAATTTTGTCTTTATTCTTTGCCTAGAATGGCTGTTCTCTGAAATGCCTCATCATTCAGTAGTGTTCTTTAGTGTATGTGTTACGCTAGCATATTTAACAGTCCTATGTGCATGCATGAATATGTACATGTGTTTAATGTTGATAAACTTAGCTTTTTGCAGGCATGGTTTCTTATTTATGGCCTCCACAGTTCAGAGCATTGCAAATAGTAAGTAATAAATGCACACTGAGGAAAAGGGAAAATGACTACTAGTCCTACTAGAACCACCACTCTGATTAGACATGAAGATTTTTCAGTCTCATCGTTATCATCCAAACATCAGATGTCTTTCCACCTGTTGCTTGTTATCTACCAGTCCGATTGCAGAAACCTGCAGGACAAAAGAATCCCCACTCTCTTGGAGAGTGCTGCCCTCTTCTGACATTGCCATCTGCCTGCACTGTTCTTTTACGTGGATAGTCAAACCCTCAGAAAGGGAAACATTATTATCACATATTTTCATAATTATATCAATGTGGAACTATTACAAACTATGCCAACAGTTTTAAAACACAGACTCTGGTAATTCACGTTCTGCTCCAGAAACATCCAAATCACAGCAATTTTAGAAACGGCCCATAGAATGGAGTAGAGATTCCACCGTGGCAGTCATTTGCTCCCTAAAGTCACAGGGATACATTTGCATATTTGAAAGTCAGGCTTATTCTTAGAAACTAACAAAGGTGTATTCATGAAAATGAGGGAGTACATTCCACTCTCTTGACTCCCCAGAGAGGCTTAGGTTTTGTACTTTCACTTCTACAGCACAATTCATTACTTTAAAATACATTTCCTGACTTTTTCTCTTAAATAGTGTTGGCAGGACAACCTTCTACTTTGCATGTGGCTTGTGAGATGGGAACAGAATGGATCTTTTCATGAAGATAGTGTGTGTGTGTGTCCTATATGTAAGTGTAATTGGGTTTGGGTTGGAAAACTCTTTAAAGGGGCCTTTTAGATAAGCAAATGCAAAGTCAATTCTATTTCAGAAAGTAATATTATATAATGAGGTACTAAATGCTTTGCATAATATCTCTTGAGTTTATATCATTGGTTCTCAACCTTCTTGCCCTTTAAATACAGTTCCTCATGTTGTGACCCAACCATAAAATTATTTTCGTTGCTACTTCATAACTGTAATGTTGCTACTGTTATGAATCGTAATGTAAATATCTGATATGCAGGATGGTCTTAGGTGACCCCAGTGAAAGGGTCATTCGACTGCCAAAGGGGTCATGACCCACAGGTTTAGAACCACTGGTTTATATGAATACGGAGGTTCTAATGGAAAGGAATGAAACCAAGTGGCAAGTCTAGGCCTTCGGACAGTGAAGGCAGATGCTGGGCTGAGGTACTGTACAGGGATTCCAGAAACGATTATGTCCACTCTCTGGTAAAGGGCGGATTTTCATGCATGTCTTCTTGAGTCTACATGGTAACCTTTCCTGTTCTCACGCCTTTAAGAAAAGCTTTGTAAAGCAGTAAACTTTAAGGAATTATTGGATGGATGTGTTCTCACACTTAGGAGAGCTCCAATATCCTGGAGGAGTAATATTAACTGGGCGAACAATGATCTATATGAAAGCCCAGAGAAGCAGCCTGAATTGAAGATGCCAGGTGATATACCAGAAGCATTCGTGGAACAAGAAAATGGTCCTGAAAGTCACCAAGAAATATCTGGGTAAGGAAACTTGGTGAAAGACACAGTTCCCTGGAAATCAACCAGAGAAGGAAAGTGTAAATTACTGATATTAGGTTGTGTGTGTGTGTTCTCTGAATTTAATTATTTTATTAGTTTATTTTTTAAGGTTATCTTTATTATTGAAAGTTTTAAAGAGAGAAGTGACAAAGAAGGCTGTAGAATTTAGAGACATTAAGTTCTTGAGTCAGATATTAGCAACATGATTCACAAGTGTCAGAATTAACGCTCAGTAAATACTTTATCGGTAATGTTTATCTTCAGGAGTTTCTCATTATTCAGAGAAATTCAGTTTGGCTTCCAGATCCAAACCATAAACATTAATGCTGTATTCAGTATATTTTTTTCTCTCCTGTTCAACAAAAGCAGCAGTTCAAAGGGAAACATACATGATCAGTCAATAACCCCAAATCTAAACATCTCTAATGATGCCTTTGCTTCTTACACTGGAAGAGAAAGATCGTTTGAATAACTGTAAAAGGCACCTTGTAGAAATAGAAATAGAAGTAGTCAAATAGAAAAAGTCAAAAATAGAAATGGTACAAAAATGTAGACTATAATGAATTCTGCAGAAAATATATACAGATCATAATTATAACTTTAATATTGGGCCATAGATAAATAGAAATCATTTTTAATAATAGAAAAAATTTATGTTTTCTTTTTATATTTAAGCAATTAAATACTTTGTATTTCTACTAACTTTACTGAGGAAAAGTAACTGACATTTTTCTAAAATCTTAAGGTTAGTTATTTTAAAAGTAACATTATATTTTGAGGAACACATTTTTACCTGCCACTCATCTAGAAGAAAAAAATACAGTGTTATATACTTCATCTTTGATCTTTTAGCTTGATGTTATTCAATTGTCGCTTTTTTACAACAATTGAATAACATCAATATGTAATCTTGGGGGAAAATCAATGTAACAATGGCATCCTGTCCGTTCCTCACTGGCATCTTTATCAAATCTGGTCCTCCATGGCACACACACAAAATTCTTCTTTTCATTTTCACATTGAGAAGACCCCTCTATGTCAAACACCTGACTGTCTTTCTGAATTTTATTGCCTGTGTAGTAGACATGTATTATGCAACTGTCCCTCCTTCTTATCATGTAACAGAATTCCTCTTTCATTTGGGGAACTCATTCTATGTGGGCATGTGAGTCTTGTAACTCCCCATGAAACACAGAGAAAGAAATATGACCCAGGCCTGGCCAAATTTCCCTCATGTTTTTTAATGTTGTGACTGGTTTAGGAATAAGTACAAGACTCAAGCCAGACCAAGCAGAACCTTCCCTTGAATATTTTTTCTGAGCTCTCAGAAAAGATCTACCCTGTGGGAGCTGATAGACTGGCGGGATGAGAAGTGGGGCTGTGGCGAGCCATCCGACCTATCATGGAGCTTAAGCTTGTTGAGGAGATGAAAAAAAGACAAAGTACTAATATCCTCATTTAAGCCCCTGGGTGTAGCTATGATTAGAAGAGTGCTTTCAGACTTATTGGCACATGAATCAATATATTACCTTTCGTGAGACAGCTACTTTGATTTGGGTTTCTGTTGTTTACCCTGGAAAGACTCCTAACTAATAAACTGATCTATGCCCCATCCATAGGCCAGGATGCCCTACTGTTTTATTTTAATATCCCCAGACCTGCAAGACTTGCTTACCTAGATTACCTACTTGTAGACTTCTGTCTTATGCTGTGTTGACTTTGCTGGATGTACACCTGGTACCTGCTTGATTTCATGGGCTGGTCTGCTCCAGAGCCTGTCCCCTGTCCCACAGTAGGTGATGGTAGATCATGAACAGCTCCAGCCATGTCTGAAGAGAGAACAGTATTCCTCACAGAAAAAAAATAACAGAAGCAAAACTCACTGAATTTCTGTTGACTCCTAGATAAATAAAGTTTTATTTTTGTCACAGTCTAAACAAGTTACCAGGACATCTTAAGTTTCATTTTTCTTTTGCCTATTATACCTTTAATATTTCTAATTTATTGTTTATTCTAAAAAAAATACCTTTTTACCAAACAAGTCAGATTATTTAATCTTATGATGCCCATTTATTTATTCATTCAATAATATTTATTGAAAATTAATCTAAGACAATTATTATTCTAGGCACCAGAGACATCAAAGAACAGGGCAAGCTTTTTGCCCTCGTGGAGTTTAGAGTCTAGGGAGAGGAGGTAGCTAATAACAAAATAAACAAAAAAATATAAAGAAAGAATGACATGTTGAAGCGGGGAGTAATAGGGATACTTGTGAGGTGTGATGTTTCTTAAAACAGGGTCAGTGAGGCTTTTCTGATGGAAGACACATGAGTGTAGCAACCTGGAAAAAGTGATGAAGGGACCCATCAAACTCTCAGGGGAAGAGCATTCCATTCGAAAGGAACTCTATGTGCAAAACTCCCGAAGCTGCTTTTTCTCTGAAAAGCAACAAACCTGATGCCCTTGAAGCAGAATAAACAATGAGGGGAAAGTAGAAAAAGACAAGCTTAAAAGGGTGGAAAGAAGGGGGAGGCTTTGTAGCCACAACAAGGACATTGGTTGTTAACTGAGTGCGTTGGGAACTCATTGGATGGCATTGGTCAGAAGTGCAATAGGACCTGAGCTTACATTTTTTCCAAAGGTCATTCTAGCTGCTGTGTAGTAAATAGACTGAATACTGAAACAAGCGCAAAAGTAGAAAGGCTAGCTAATAGTTTCATGCAAACAAGGTTATAATGGCTTGGACAGTAGTGATCATGGTAGAGTTGATGAGAAGTAGGAGAATTCCAGGTATATTTTGGACATAGTTAATACATTGAATCTAGTGGAAGAGAAAGTGAATGGTAATTTTTTTTCCCTGAGCAATGGAATAATAAAATTGTCATTTACTGAGATGGGGTGGCCTGCAAGAGGAGCAAGTTGGGGCAGGAATATAGGAAATTACTATTTGGATTGGACCTATTACACTTGAGATGTCTATTAGACATTCAAGTGGAATTGTCAAGTAGACAGTTCAGTAAATAAGTCTGGAGTTCAGCAGAGACAACTGGGTTAGAGGTATAAATTTGAAACTTACAACATGTTGAAAGCCAGGAGCCTGGCTGAGATCACCTAGGGAGTGATGAGAGATGTCTGAGTACTGAGTCATGGAGCCTTTCAATTTAGAGTTAGGAGAGAGGAGAAGGAACCAGTAAAGGAGATTGTGAGAAAATAGCTAATAAAGAAGGAGAGTACTGAGAGGGTGCAGAGAGAGAGAAAGATTCCAGAATCCAAGTAAAGAAAGTAAGAATGAGGAAATGTTCAACACTTTTCAATATTTGATGAGCACAGAGAATTGACCATTATACTTGGCAATGAACTGGTCCCTGGAGACCTTGACCAAAGCTGTTTCAGTGAATTAAAAACCTGATTGGCACAGGTTCAGGACAAGATTAGAAGAGAGGCATAGAGATAGCAAACAAAAACTTTTTTTTTAATGTCTTACTGGAAAGGGGGTTGGGAAATGGGACAGCAGGAAGAGAGGCACAGGTTAGAGATATTATATCATATCGGTATGATGTTGGGAAAGATCAGGTAAAAGGTGGGAAATGATGATGCCATAAAGAGAAGACAGTAGTTGAATTAATGACAAAAGAAAAAAAAGGTTGGGGTCCAGTGTTCTAAATGAAGCGATTGACTTTAGATAAGATAGCTGATATGTCATTGGGAGTGATGGGGGCAAGGCATATTTAGGAGTGGGTATCTAGTGATAATGCTGGGAGCATGTGGAATTTTCTCATCTTGTTTCTTCTATTTTCTATGAAGGAAGAAAGGCCAGCCATTGAGATCTGAAAGGAAGAAGGAGGTACTTGTAGCTGAAGGAGACAAATGAAGGTATAAAATAGCCATCTATGATAGTGGAAAAGTAAGGGTATGTATTAAGGAAACATGTGGAGATGCTGGCACGATTGAGGGCCCATTTGAGAATTAACTCAGAATAGTGGAAGGAAAGGGATAAGAGCTTGCAAGATAATAGTTAATTCACTATATTCCAGCCCAGTCATGTTGCCCACACTGTTCCATCTTTAAAGGTCCTCAGAGTTTCAGAATGAATGCAGAAAAAAAGGAATCACATAGGCTCCTTAACCTTGGTTTGAAAGTATATGGGCCGGGGGCAGCATGGCCCAGACCAGAAAACACAACAGGGCATAAGGTCAAAATGGAGAAAGAGTTAAATCCAGATAAGTAGCCTATAAGTAATGGATGATGGGAGGATGTAAAAGACAGAGCGATGACCTTAGATAAATGAAAATGAAACAGAAAGTCTGGTTAGAAACTAGGAGTGGACCTTGGGAAAAGTACAACTGGGCATAGGGAACCAAATCAAAGAGAGTAAGATAGGAGATGACTGAAATCTTGGGGTGCAAAGCTAGTTATATCTGGTCCAGGAATCCAGAGATTAATTAGGAAGGAGTGTACTTCTCTACATTGACAATATTCCCTCTCAGAAGCTACACTATTCTGTATCTTAAAGGATATGCCTGACTCAGGATAGAGCAATTATCCCAAGTGATTTCTCCATCAGTAGATTCTGTTTGATGGACATCAAAGACTTCTTAGATTGCCTCCTCTGATTCCCGCATCGCAGGCTCCACAGTTAAAACACCATGTACATGGTCTGGAGCCAAAACACTGAGTTCCCTTTGGAGACTCAGGCTTTGAATGGAAAATGCACATCTCTAGGGCTTAAATTCACTTCACTGAGCAATGATTTCTCATTTAAATGAAAGAAGATTAATCTTTATGACTTCCAAAGGATGAATTACGAGAGCGTGGAAAATGAATGAGCTTAACAGTGAAAAGGAACTTGAATTTATTCTGGTTTCAGTTTCCTTTAGTTAATTTTTCACAGGTCTTGGTTTCTTCATCTATATAAATGAGGTAATAATATTTATCTAGGAAATTATTTTAAAGATTAGACCAGGTGATATATGAAAGCACCTGTTGCAATGCCTAAAACATAGTAAGTCCTCAAGAAATGTTTTCTTTATCTTTGCTTTCCTCTTTCCTTTTCTTTTTGCTAATTCTGGTAGGAGCATAAATAGAATATTGGGGACTAGCTACAATTATAAGAAATATGAATCATGCTCTATTAACCATGATTGTTCTGTTCTTTTTAGAGAAAGCACATTCTAACCTGGCTGAGAGTTGTACACCTTGGGACATGGGAGCTAACATCGAATGTAGTCCATCCTCCTTTTCTGAGAATTGCCCTAGATTAACAACTTTGTTGCCAAAACAATCTGATTCCAGAGGCGTCCAGAGGTACCAGGAGGCACCTACCCTCTATGACCAACCCTCAGCCCATATTGCCTATAACCTGTAACCATTAAACCTTGCCTGCTTTCCCGGGCCTGTAATTCTTACTTTTCCATGTAATCTTTGTCCTTCTACCCAATATGAGTATTTGACTTATGGGGAGGGTAGAGCAGATTTTTGTGGATGACCTGCTGGTCTCCCATACTGCTGGCATTATTGCAATAAACACTCATATATTGTTCTATCCTGTCGATGCTTAATTGGCTCAAGTAGTGACAGGCAGCATGGGCCCATTGGTTGTCCTGTTAGAACTCCTCAAAAGGTCCCTTCCCCATTCCCTCCTTTTCATCCTTTCCTTTTTCAGGCACTAAATCTCATCACTAAGAGGTGCTTACTGGGAACGGTTTTATTTAAATATATTATTATTTTCTGTCTTACCATCAGTCAGTAGACAGTGTGATAAAGGTCTAAATTCATGTACTTACAGGAAACATAAGTCTTCTGTTTGTTACAGAATCCCATTGTTTTAATTCTGCTTTGAATTTCTTAATTACATTGATTTTATCATATCTTTACCCCTGAAATTTAGTATGACCTCCCAGAAAGTTCCACATTCGCCCTCTTTTTATGAATGTTATTTGGGGTACAATAAAGTAAGAATGCATTTTCTACAATCTATCAGGCGCTTTCTTTTAAAGTAACAGAAGCATTTTAGGTAGGTATGGTTATTTTACTTTTGTACATTGCTTTATAAATATTAGATCTTAGGTATCTCAAATATCTGATGTCTGGGGAAAAAATAGCTGCCTTTAAGTAACTACCGTGACAGTCTATTATCTGTTCTTTCTGTCTACATGATACATGTTATTTTTGCTTGGACAAAATATTATTGAACTCTTAACAGTCACATCAGCTTTCTCATCTTCCTGGCCTTCCATCATCTCAGAAACATCACAAGGTTGTGAAATTATCTCTTGCAGCAGGATGATTAATGGTCTTTGTTGTTGATTCCGGTCTAAATTGGCAAATTCTCTTTGTTGAAAGTCTCCCAATAGCTTGTACTTAGCTTGATTCAAATAACTATATTCAAGATTATGAACTACCTCAGGTTTAATGAAGTATTTTATAATGTCCTTATCTGTGATGAAGGCAGTTTAGTTCTCTTCATTACAAAATGTGAAACAAACTATTCTAGGTGATCATACCTTCTTTCAACAAGGAAGACACAAAGCTTTGCACTTTCACAGGCATTCCTGAAAATTGTTGCATTGGTATTTTACAGAAGAGTAAAAAAGTAAATTATATATAAAATGTAAAATTTAAATTAAATAACATTTTATTAAGACAATTATTTTAAATGATTTTTCTACCAAGAGTTGGTTTCTACAGCCATATTGCCAAGGCATGGTAATATTGAGGATATAAGAAAATAAATATGAGGGTGCAGGGGAGAAATGGGCAATTGTTGCTCAATGAGTATAATGTTTCAGTTATGCAAGATGAACAAATTTTAGAAATCTGTCTGCTGTGCAACATTGTGACTATAGTTAACAATATGGTGTTGTGCATTTTAAAATATGTTGAGGATAAATCTCATTTAATTGTTCTTGCCACAAAACACACACACAACAACAACAACAAAAGCAAGGACATTTTTGAAGGTGATAATTATGTTTGGTGGTGTTAGCACAGGTGTATGCATAACTCCAAACCCATCAAATTACATAAACTCAAAATGTGTAAATTTTTATATACTAATATTTTAAAAAGAAAATAGACATTAAAATGTAAAAGATCTATTTTATGAGAAACCATCAATTATTCAAATACATTAGGAAGTAACACAGAGGAAATAAAATACAACATCAAGTAATGATAAATGAGCTTTTATAATCTACACTAATTAAAGACAACCATGCAAATTGACCATACCTTCGCTACACCTTAAGCCATGCCCACCAGCCAATCAGAGCCACTATGTGCAAATTAACCCAACCAAGATGGTGGCCGGCAGCCACGGAGCTGGAGCAAGCAGGGGCTTGGTTGCCCCAATGATGGAGGAAGCCAAGCTTCCCACCTGCCGTGGCTGGCTCTGAGCTCCACTCAAAGCAACAAAGTTTCAATTATAGAAGATAAATAAACCCCAGATACCTGCTTTTAGCGTGGCTGTAGCCACAGAGCTGGAGCGAGAAGGAGTCTTGGTTTGCCCCTGGCGATGGAGGAAGCCAAGCTTTCCTCCCACCTGCTCCGGCCGGCTGTGAGCCCCTCTCAAGGCTACAAAGTTTCAATTATAGAAGGTAAATAAATCCCAGAATTTTAAAAAAAAGGAGAGGCTGGGAGCTTCCATTGCCAGGGGGCTTGGCCAGCCTGAAAACAGCCCTCAACCCCTCACCCAGACTGGCCAGGCACCCCAATGGGGACCCCCCGACCCTAAAGGGGGTGTGGCCAGCCTGAAAACAGCCATCAGCCCCTAACCAAGGCTTGCCAAACCTCTATGGGGTGAGGATCCCCACTGGGAGGGCTTGACCAGCCTGCAAACAGCCATCAGCCCCTCACCCAAGCTGTCCAGGTACCCCAGTGGGGACCCCGCACCCTGAAGGGGGCTTGACCAGCATGAAAACACCCATCAGCCCCTCACCCAGGCTGGCCAGGCACCCCAACGGGACCCACACCCTGATCCGGAACACCCTTCAGGGCAAACCAGCTGGCTCCCACCCATGCACCAGGCTTCTATCCTATATAATAAAAGGGTAATATGCAAACCAACCCTAACAGCAGAATGACTGGGAATGACTGGTCACTATGACACACACTGACCACCAGGGGTCAGATGCTCAATGCAGGAGCTGCCCCCTGGTGGTCAGTACGCTCCCACAGGGGGAGCTCTGCTCAGCCACAAGCCAGGCTGATGGCTGCCAGCACAGTGGTGGTGGTGGGAGCCTCTCCTGCCTCCTCAGCAGTGCTAAGGATGTCCACTGCAGTTTAGGCCTGCTCCCTGCTGGCAAGTGGACATCCCCCAAGGGCTGCTGGGCTGCCAGAGGGATGTCTGACTGCCAGCTTGGGCCCAATCCACCAGGGAACGGGCCCAAGCCAGCAGGTGGACATCCTCTGAGGGGTCCCAGACTGCAAGAGGGCACAGGCCAGGCTGAGGGAGGAAAAGAAATTAAACTTTTATTTAGGGAATATTCTTTTAAGACCAAATCAGAATTAGCACAGGAGAAGATGAGGTCCAAAACTACATATTTTCAAAATAAGAGGTTTGAGTTTACAATCACTGTAATCTTCCTAGAGATCTCTATTCAAGGGACTTTGTTGTTGAAGGGAAGAAAAATAAGGTGATTGAAAGAAGCATGAAATAAAATACCAGAAGAAAATTTCTCCTACTTGCTTTTGTGACAAAGATGGGAAGCTAGTAATGGTTTGTCATTCCAAGAGAACAGACCTGCTCATTCAGGCAAACTGCCCTCCTATAGAAGAAGCCATATATCTGGCTTTAGATTTTGATTGTGCACAAGAAACAATACCTTGTCTACAGTGCAGTCCTTAATGCCAGCTTTTCAGAAACTCATCCTTAATTCTCTGACCTGAAATTTAAATTAGTCAGTCATTTTTTGAATGATTAAAATATGTTTAAATATATTAAAATATGTTTTCTACAAAAATAGTTTTTCCATTGGAAAATGACCAAATTAAAAAAATAAATTGTATCTTACCTGCTAAGAAACATCACCATTATGCCCCAGAAAAACAGTAAGATCGTATATGCCGTGTTGCTTCTAATTTAAATCAGCAACATTCAAAGCTGTCAGTTTATGCCATTTTTTTCTATCTTCAAGCATACTGTTCAAAATAACTTTGAACAAAAAAGAATAGTTGCAGGATTTTATAAAAGGTTTGACATTCAATTCCCCGAGAAGGCAAGCCTTTCCCAAAAGCCAAAGTTATTAAATTTGATGGAAGCACATAAAATATTCATTTTTGATGCCAGCATAGTGTGAACTTGTTTATCCAGTCAGTCCATCAGGGAATTAAAATGGATGAGAAGCCTGGTGGGGGCGATGGACTAACATCAGGAAGCCTGTCAGAGTTAATTCCCTGGAAGTCAGCGGAGGGAGCTTGGCAAGAGGATTCCTTCCATCCATGTGTTCTTCAGTGCCCAATCTCCTCAGCTCTGCAATAGTGCTCTCAGACACGGAAGGGAGTTGACCATCGCATTTTGTGGTCCATTTACTTTGGAAAAATCAGTGATTTATTCAGATCTTGGTATGTGACCTTAAAATATCTGTAGGTCATAATAACACTTGGCCTCTTTTGCGTGTTCTCTGAAACCCAGGATGTAAAACTTAATTCGTTTTGGAACCTTCCCCAACATAACCTTATTTAAAAGTTCTGTGATTGCTTCGTTATGATTATATATCTGGGAAAAGCTTAATTTTTCAGCAAAACTTTGCAAATAAATGCATTGTCAGCAGGTGTCCTGGAGTCTGGAATTGCTTGGGCAATTAGCCATTTCTTTATACAAGTTTTTTTTTGCCTTTAAATATATTCTAATGATACTATTATTTAGTCCAAATTACTTTGAATTCCAAGAGACTTTACAGTTCATTATTGATTGTAAATTGCCTTTTATATTTATAGTAGTGTTTGGTAAGGTAGCTTGAGTTAGATTCTGCCATTATAAAATCCAACCACCTAATGAAGTGCACATGATTCTTCTCAGGCAAAAGAAACGATAGCTTTTTGTCCTCACTGGATAGCTCATTTGGTTAGAGCATCCCAATATGCCAAGCTGCTGGGTTTGATCCCTGATCAGGGCACATACAAGAATCAACCAATGAATGCATAGATAAATGGAACAATAGATCAAATTTTCTCTCTTACTCGCTCCCTATATCTCTTTAAAATTAATCAATAAATACAAATAAATTTTAAAAAAACATAGTTTTTGCTCCCCGTCCCTAATACCTCATTATTACTTTTCATATTATTCTTAAACATATTTGACTAAGTATTGCCATTTTTTTATAATTTAAGGGATAGGAAACTCATGCTTCAAAATGCAATGCCTGGCATAGATATATTCTTTACTGGCTACTTGTAATCTTAAAAAAATTTTATTTGATGGTCAGACCTATATAAGTGCAAATGTAAAAGGATATATTTAACCAGGTGCTCAATAGTATAGACAACACCATATATACCCCCCCACACCACACACAGACACATCTCCCTACAATGCAGCCCAGGTATCAGTTAGTCTCCATCCTTGCCTTTATGTCTATGAGGCCTGGGGACAAGGTTTATTCTGACAGAGAGAAAAGTTTGGCATAGAGATTAGGACATAAGAATTATCAGAGGGATAGTGTGGACATGTTCCTTCCCCTGGTATATGAGACTGATTTTCAGTTCATGAATAGTTAAGACCAAAACTTAAGCTTAAAGGGAAGTTATGAGACTCTGAGCATAAAGAGCTGCCTTGGGGTGTAGATAGAAAAGTGAGGTTTGGGGTGGCATTAGGGCACCCTCTCCCACAACGAGCTTGTATCTCTGCAGAGAGCCCTGCACCATTCGGATACCTGGATGCTGACAGCTGAGGCAGCCTGCAGCAATCAGCATTTTTGACATAGATTTTGGTGACATTATGATGGATAGATCTGGCACACTAGGCTTTTACAAATGATTTTGAACTGTCAATATTCTGAAGCAGAGGTTGGGCAGCTTTTCCTGTAAGACTAGATGGTAAATATTTTTGTTATTCATGCCACATGCTATTTTTGTCACATCATCTCCTCTCCCTACCACCATCATCATCATCATCCTCCTCCTCCTCCTCTTCCTTTTTTTTATATATATTTTTTATTGATTAAGATATTACATATGTGTCCTTATCCCCACGTTACCCACTACCCCGCCCCCCCGCTCATGCCCTTACCCCCTCGTTGTCCATGTCCATTGGTTAGGCCTATATGCTTGCATATAAGTCCTTTGGTTGATCCTTCCCCCTTACCCCCACCCTCCCCTACCTTCCCTCCAAGGCCCAACAGTCCAATCAATGCCTCTCCATCTCTGGATCAGTCCTTGTGCATAAGATTATGTTGTTCATTATATTCCACAAATGAGTGAGATCATGTGGTATTTATCCGCTCTCCAGTTCCATCCATGCTGTGGCAAATGGTAAGAGTTCCTTTTTCTTCTTCCTCTTCTTAAAGAATACTTTTCGGCATTTCATATAATGCTGGTTTGGTGGTGATGAACTCCTTTAGCTTTTTCTTATCTGCGAAGCTTTTTATCTGACCTTCTATTCTGAATGATAGCTTTGCTGGATAAAGTAATCTTGGTTGTAGGTTCTTGCTATTCATCACTTTGAATATTTCTTGCCACTCTCTTCTGGCCTGCATGGTTTCTGTTGAGAAATCAGCTGACAGTCGGATGGGTACTCCCTTGTAGGTAACTGACTGTCTTTCTCTTACTGCTTTTAAGATTCTCTCTTTGTCTTTTGCTCTTGGCATTTTAATTATGATGTGCCTTGGTGTGGTCCTCTTTGGGTTCCTTTTGTTTGAGGTTCTCTGTGCTTTCTGGACTTATAGGTCTACTTCTTTCATCAGGTAGGGGAAGTTTTCTGTCATTATTTCTTCAAATAGGTTTTCAATATCTTGCCCTCTCTCTTTTTCTGGTACCCCTATAATTCTGATGTTGGTACGCTTGAAGTTGTCCCAGAGGCTCCTTACACTATCTTCATATTTTTGGAATCATTTTTCTTTTTTCTTTTTCAGTTGGGTATTTTTTGTTTCTTTGTATTTCAAATCTTTGACTTGATTCTTGGATCTTCTTGTCTGCTGTTGGATCTCTGTATATTATTCTTTATTTCAGTCAGTGTATGCTTAATTTCTAATTGGTCCTTTTTCATATCCTCCAGGGTCTCACTAAATTTATCGGCGGTTTCCATAAAATTCTTGAAAAACCTTATAAACGTGGTTTTGAACTCTATATCCAGTCATTTGCTTTCCTCCATTTCTGTCATTTGTAACCTGTTTCTTTGTCTCTGCATTTTTTACACTTCCGTGTTGGTAGAGTGGTTTTGTGTGCTAGGTGTCCTGTAGGGCCCAGTGTCTCAGCCTCCCCAGTTACCTGAGGTGGACATTCTTGGTGCACCCCCTTGTGGGCTTTGTGCACAGTCTTGTTGTAGTTATGCCTTGATTGTTGTAGGATCACTGGGAGGAATTGACCTCCAGGCCAATTGGCAGTGAGAATCAGCTGTGCCTGCAGTGGGAGAACTTCTGGGCTGAAGACACCCTTCTGGTGCGAGACTTGCTTCAGTGGGGCTTTGGTGCTCACTGAGTCTGCCCCCTGAGTGTGTCCCTTATGGATCTGAGGAGCTGTAATCCGGATGGTCCCCCTCTGACAACTGGGTACACTGGCTCTTGGATCTAAGGAGGTGCCAATTTAGCCTCGGCCTGAGGTTACCCGGCAGGAGCTACAAAGAGAACTGCAGATTCCCCTTCCTTTTTTGGAGTTTGGAGGTGCCCTGATGAAGCCCAGCTGTGAAGCAATGCAAGCTGCTGTGGGGCCTTGGACCTTCTCTTGGAAGTTCTGGGTCTGTCTGGCCCAGCTGCAGTTTTTTAGGTAATTTTCAGGTTGCAAAGGGCTGGGGAATTCATATGCAAAAGCCTCTGCTGCAGCCTGGGTGGGGCAGGGTCTCAGGGAATCAAAGGGCGGAGCAAATAGCTATGGTGGATCCTCAGCCCTGCCCTGAGGGGCCACGTGTCTCAGTGTCCCGGTAATTGCTGCAAGCACCTCTGAGGGAAAGCCGCCCTCAAGTTCAGAGTTCTGCCTGCTGCCAGACAGTCCAGTTTCTCCCCATATGAGTCCTGGGTCCCCAGAGACTTCCCGGAACCGGAGTTCAGAGCAGTCGGGAGCTTTTGACTCCCTCTCAATTCAAAAAGACAGCCGCATCCTCAGGTGCCAGCCCCTTTCCTCGCACACGAGCCTCCATACCTCTGCACTTTACTTCCGCAGCTCCTCTGGCTCTCAGTGTGCTTTTCTTTCCTTCTAGTTGTAGAATTTCCACTCAGCCAGCCTTCCTGTAGTTCTGGATGATGTCCGTTTTGTCTTTTCATTGTATTTTTGAAGTTGTTGTGAGAGGCAGCAATTTCCCGGTATTTACCTATGCCGCCATCTTAGTTTCTCCATAATGCCTCCTCTTCCTTTTTAAGTAAACCCTTTTAAAAATATAAACAGAGTTTTAGATTGCAGAGTGTAAAAATACAGTCTATGATTAGATTTGGCCAACAGTCTATAGTTTTCCACTTTCTGTCCTAAAGGGTAAGCAGAGAGTAGAACAATGATCTGGAATGAGGACACTGTCTTTGTCAAAATACTCTTACTCTTATTATAAACAACTCCCAAATCCCATGACTTAACAAATAATAAATTCATCTGGCTCTCATCAAGGTCCAATGTGAAGGTTGGCTGGGGTGGATCCAGGGGCAGGGGATTACACTGCCCCACCAGTTCTTCAGGCACTGTTTCATCAAGTGGCTATCACCTAGGCCCTCCAGTCTTCCAATGAATTCTTTGCATCTGGCTAACAGAGAAAGGAAGAGCAAGAGAAGGGGGATCTTGAAGGAGATTTTCAAGGCTAGGTTTGTAAGTGTTGCACATTGTTGAACCCAGTCTCATTGTCACACCTGCAAACGGGGCTAGAAAATGTACTGTAGCAGGGTCAGTGGGAAGCAGAGGCAAACATGAGTATTGGCAGCTACTAACAATCTGAGAAGCAGAAACAAGTAGACTGACAGCAGCAGTATGCAAGCCTCTGAAGGTCTGGGAGGTGGGAATTAGGAGGGAAGGGAGGAAAGGGTACAGAAAGATCTGATGTGAAGGTAAATCACTACTTACTTAACAGCCATCTTAGGATCTGGCTCTGTTTACATGCCATGTGCAAGGATATGAGTATCACTGTGGAATTTGAAATGACAGAGAGGTAGATAGATGATCAATTGATAGTCACATTAGATGTACACAGGAGTCAAAAGTGAGAAAGCATCATTTTCCAACTTGACAGTTTCCATCAGCAATCTTTTCAATACAGAATGAGAGCTGAGGTTAGACCGAAATAAACAAGCGCTAATATTATTTATATCAGTCAGGGAATTAATGAAAGTTTAATTATTTTTACTCACCCTCTCCAGTGGCTAGGGTATTTGTTTACAAACTTTGTGCTATTTACACATGAATATTTTAATTTCATCTCATCTTCTCAGTCAAGAGGAAATGACTTTTGTTTGACATTGTTTAATTTGTGGGAAAGCATCCTATCTAATAATAGACAAAGATTGAAATTGACCATACCTTCGCTACACCTCCCATTGGCTAATCAGCAAGATATGCAAATTAACTGCCAACAAAGATGGCGGTTAATTTGCATACGTAGGCATGAAGTGGTGGAGCGAAGACTGAAGGCAGCTCCGGCCGGAGCAGCGAGGGCTTTGAAGACGGCTTCAGCCGGAGCGGCACCAGTTTTCCTCCGGCACCTAGGACCCAGGCCTATTGCACGAATCTTTTCCTGCAACAGGCCTCTAGTCTTATATAATAAAACCTTGATATGCAAATAGACCAAACAGCAGAACAATTGGCAGATCAACCAGTTGCTATGATGCTCCCTGACCACCAGGGGGCAGACAATGCAGGAGCTGCCCCTGACCTGCATTGAACGTCTGCCCCCTGAGAGGGAGGTGACTGGCAGCAGCGATCAGGGGTGGGGCCAGCTGGCAGGTGGCACCAGATCACCAGCCAATGTGGATCCCAGCAGGGCCCCCCAATTGCCCCGCCTGCCAGTCACCCCACAGATGGCCCTGATCGCCAGCCAGGCTTAGGGGCCCTACCCTATATGTTGTGAACAGTCTCCTAGATTTAAAAATTAAAACCTGGCAAGGCTTCTCTAACACTGAAAAATCAGGATGATGCAGAGATGACATGCATGGACTCTGGCTTGCACATTTTGTGGTCAGCCCTGATTCTGATACTTATAACTGTGTAACAAACCCAATTACTTAACTTCTCTCTGATTCAGTTTTTCCACCCATAAGATGGGGAAAATGGTACTACTGCTTCAGAAGCATCATGGTATGTACTACTTTTTATAATCAGGGCAAAAAAAATGTAGCTGCCCATACAACAGCAAGATGCCTTTCATCTGTATGAAAAGTATGGTCACTGGTGCATGCAGCATCCTGATTGCAAAAGGGATGTCTAATTGCCAGTTTAGTCCCGACATCCCCAAAGGGGTCCGGGATTGCGAGAGGGTGCAGACTGGGCTGAGGGACCCCCCCGCCGACCACCACCACCACCCATGCACAAATTTTGTGCACCAGGCCTCTAGTACTTAAACAACTTTCATTAATATCACTGTGGGAAGTTCAGCAACTATAGCAGAAATTTACACATATAAGAGCAGAAAGGTTTATGTAATTTTTTGCTACTAGGAGCAGCCCATAAATCAGTATAATTATCTAGAATACTACTAGTCCCAGGTTCTTTTGAAAAATATATACATTTTCATTGCATTATTTAGTATGTTTATCAGGCAACATTTTCACTGTATTATCTATCTATAATAATAAAAGTGTAATATGCTAATTAGACTGGACATCTTTCCGGACGACCTTCCAGATGAAGCCGCGGCAAGGCAGAGGCCCCCAGCCACTGTGGCAGGCGTGGGCCAAGGCAGGCGTGGTGGCAGCAGCCGCAGAGGCCGAGCCACTTGCATGAATTTCATGTATTAGGCCTCTAGTTGTATTATAATTATCCAGAATGCTACTAATCTCAGATTCTTCAGAAGAATATTTTTTTTCACCTCATTATCTATTATGTTTATCAGGCAACATTTTCACTGCATTATCTATTATGTTTATTCCATACAATAGAACTTACTGCTTTTGACTTCCAAGTGCCCCAGATATCCTTCTAAGCTAACAAACAAGTTCTCAGTAACTTCAAAAGATACTGTAAGGTTAGTCCTTATTTTCTATAAGCCATTGTAACCATTTCAATTGCAGATCTAAAAGAATCACCATTGTTTTATTTGTGCTGGGGTCAATAATGTAAAGTTTCAAAGAATTGATTCCTAGATCAAGTGCCTATTGAATTAAATTATCAGCAGGTTTGTGTAGCTGTCTATGTGGCACTTGACAAATTTAATCTAAATTTATATGAAATGCAAAAGAAAATTAATAAAATACAAAACAATCTTGAAGAATGTAGGTCGAGGACTAACAATTCCAGATATAATTTATCATAAAGTTGCACCACAAGCACCAATGAAATGGAATAGAGAATCCAGAGGCAGACATATCATATAACAATTAATCTAATAAATGATGGACATGTCACTGACAACCATAGGGAAATGATTTTTTTTTCAATAATTGGTGGTGGATCAAGTGAATAGCCAAATGAAAAAAAACAAATATTAACTCCATTTTACAAAATACACAATAATTAATCCATAGACTTAGTTGTGAAACATAAATAAAATGTTTTTAGAAGAAAAAGATAGGTAAATGTTTTTAAGAACTGAAGCACAAAGATTTCTAAACAGAACATAAACCAAAAATGAAAAGGTGAATAAATAGGTCCTCACTGAATTAGGAAATTCTCTCATTAAAAGATACTATAAGAGCCTTAGCAGGTTTTGCACAGTGGATAGAGTGTCGGCCTACAGATTGAAGAGTCCCAGGTTCAGTTCCAGTCAGGGCACAAGCCTGGGTTGTGGGGCTCGATCCCCGGTGGGGAGTGTGCAGGAGGCAGCTGATCAATGATTCTCTCTCATCATTGATGTTTCTCTCTCTCTCCCTTTCCCTTTCTCTCTGAAATCAAAACAAATATATATATATATATATATATATATATATATATATATATATATATATATATATTTTTTAAAAAGATACTATAAGAGAGTGAGCAGTGAAGTAACATATTGGGAGAAGATATTTGTATTACATAGAGCTATAAACTCTGTGGGGAGCTGAAGCTGAAGTCCACAAGTAGAATTTCTTCTACCTCAAGGAAACTTTAGTTTTGAAAAGCTCTGAAGGACTTTCAAAGAATGAATAAGGCCCAACCCCCCCCTCCCCCCAGCTTATGGAGGGTAATCTCTTTTATTAAAGTCAACTGATTATAAATGTTAATCACTCCCACAAAGTACATTTACAGCAACACCTAAACTGGTATTTGATTCAAAATTGAATATGATAGTTTAGCCAAGTTGACACATGAAACTAACCGTCACAGAAGAATCTACCACATGGAAAACTGTTGACAATATCTACAAAAGCTGATCATAGCCATTTCTATAACACAGCAGTTCCATTAGGTGGGATATAATTAACAGAAATAAATACTCATATTCACCAAGAAGCATACACAAAATTTTCCAAAACTTAATTAGTCAAAACCTAGTAACCATAACCTAGAAAAATCTCAAGTGCCCATCGATAGCATCAAGCTAATTAACTTGTGATATATTCATTTAATGGTATGTTATACAGAAATTAAAAAGAACAAACCACTACTATATGCACCATATAGTATGAATGAATCTTTTAGATACAATATACATACAAAGGTCAAAAACAGGCAAAACTAAAGATAAATGTCATAAAACTGGAGACTTTCTTTAAGGGGGCTCTATTGAATGTGTGGGAGCATAAAAGCTATTGGGGTGCTGATAATATTCTCTACCTTGATATAGTTGGTGCCCCAGATGTATACCTATTTACATTAAGCTATAAACTTATAATTTGTGTACTTCATTGTACCTACACTTAACCTGATTAAAAGAAAATAATAGTTCTTGGTTTTGCATTTACTTTTATAGCTTTATAGAGAGAGTAGTTATATTTAAATCTCTAATTTATTTCATTAAATCTTGATTTTAATTTTTTCATTGTTTGTTAGAGTACTTTCAAGTAGTTTTCTTGGTAAGAATATGTTCTTAGCAATATATTTTCTGAGATCTTGCATACTTAAAAATATATTTTCTTGAATTCACACAAAAATGAAAACATATATAGTTATATCATAATCTATTCAGAAGTACTTGCTAGCAAGGCCATCTCTGGCCAGTACCAACATTCATCATGTTGACCTATTTCTATGCCAGTTTAGATGTTAAATACATTATTTTGTTTGTTTTGCTTTGTAGATTCCACATCTAAGTGAAATCATACTTCATTTGTCTTTCTCTTTCTGTATTATTTCACTTACCATGACACTCTCTAGGTTTATCCATGTTGTTGCAAGTTGCAAGTTTTCATTTTTTTAGAGCTGAGTATATTCCATTGTATATATGTACCTCTTCTTCTTTATCTAATCATCTATCGATAGATCACATCATTGTTTACAATAGCCAAAATATGAAAGCAACCTGAATACATTTTGAATAGCTTCTTAAGGTTGCTTTTTTATTTTTTACTTTTGAAATGTAAATTTTGATAGGTCTGCTTTTTTTGTTTGTTTTTTCCATTACAGTTGCCTGGAATTTGGTGAGCACATATAGACCAACAAATGTAGACTCTTCTTTAGCTCAGAAAAATGTTCTATGAAGTAATTGCTAATTATGTCATTTCCTTTGGAATGCATGAATATCTTAAGTTGGATTTCTATTTTTCTCTTCTTCCTTGATGTAATTTTTCCTTAATTTTCAGCTATGTCTGTTTCCTCTGTGTTATGAAGAAATACTAAAGTTCTTCCACCATATTAATGATTTGATACTTTGCAAGTTTAAATTATGTTGTCTTTTCAGTATTCATTTTGTTTTGTGATTGTTCTTGGTATTTCTATAAATATTATTTTTACTTCTGCCATTTCCTTTTGTGTCATTGCCATCACTTCTCCTCACCTCTAAGATTCTGCTGTTTCACATCTACACTGATTGATGTCTTCTAACAATTCCTGTTACACTTATAATAAAAAGGAATATTCACAACTATGTCTTCCTCTTAGTTATAAGCATGTTTAACATTTCTATGAATTATTTTGTCTTTACTAATTTGGAATCGGCAACCACCAACCAGGCCTAGCATTTGAAAAAAGACAAGTAGAATATCTCTTGTACCATTTACTGTCCACTGGTTGCTGGTAGATTTTCTGTCCAAATGGAAAGAAAGCTTCATGGGCTTGATTTGTGATACCTAAACATAATCCAGTATGGTTTTTGTTAAGTCTAAGGTCATATCTTGTACTTTTTTTTGCCAATATTTTAGATTTATTATCAACATGCAGTGTTCACAGTGTTATCCCTGCTTTTATTTAGGAAAAGAAAAAAACACGTACTTAGGCTACCAAAAATCTCAGAATGCATTGAGCCTTTACTCCTCTTTCCTGACATTTAGACTATGGGAAGTTATGGTCTCTGAATGACGTATAGAGATATTGGGAGTGATGATCTCCTAATGACCAATAGAGAACTGGGAGTGATGATCTCTGAATGACATATAGAGATATTGGGAGTGATGGTCTCTGAATAATATTTAGAGATAAGCTTCAATCAAACAGATTTCAGTTCCAGGAAATAGAACCCAATCTAGATATATTTTAAGAAGACATTGTTTTAAAACGTAAGAAATTGGGTGCTTGCAAAAATCACTAAAGTTGTGGAAGAAGACGGTTTACCCTGGGCTTTCAGGCATGACTTCCAGATCAATACCATTGAACTGACTCAGCAGGGAGCTACAATCCTATGGCAATTGGGACTATGGAAAAACAAGGAGGCCATCTCTGAAACTGTGATCCAAAGAACAGCTATGATTGAATGAGCAAGAAGCCAGCACCTCCACAACTGGACAGCCCATGAGGTTAGTGACTAGAGAATAAAATGTTAAGTTGGACCACTAGTGCTCCTTGCATCTGCCTTTCTAAGCCATGCTCTAGAAAAGAGCTTGACAACCTGTGTTCCACAGGCCAAATCCAGCCATCAAACACAGACTCTTCTGCTTACATTTTGTCTGTGACTGCTTTCATTACAGCAGCAGAGTTGAGAAGTTTTGATAGAGCTTGTGTGATCATTTGTGCCACAAAATAACATAGATACTATCTGGCCTTTTATAGAAAAATTAATGTCAACCTCTACTCTAGAAGGCTGTGTTAGAAAAGAGTCAACAAGTATACAATGGTGCTGGCCAGAAACAACACCCAAACAAGCAAGGAGACTTCTGTCTGCCATATCATAGTCAGTTTCATCAAATAGAACCCAATTATCATTCTCAACCTCAACTTCAAAAGAGTTTTAAAAATAGAGTTTGTGCTTTCCAATATCTGCAGTATAGGAAGCCACATTAGAACATGAGTGCCATTTCACTATTTCCACCAAATCCAATCTTTTTTTTAAATATATTTTTATTGATTTCAGAGAGAAAGAGAGAGGGGGAGATAGAAACATCAATGATGAGAGAGAATCATTTATTGAGTACCTCCTGCACATCCCCTACTGGTGATGGAGCCCACAACTGGGGCATGCACCCTTACTAGAATCAAAATGTGACCTCCTGGTTCATAGTTCGACACTTAACCACTGAGCCACACCAGCCTGGCCAAATCCAATTTTTTATAAGCAACACATGCCGGGAGCTGGTCCATGCTTGCTGTTTCAAGGGACCTGGCATATATGGCATACTGTTCTTAATATGTTTGCTCACCTTCTAGGCACTATGTGTTTTAACCAAGGTCTCTGAGAAAGGTTGTTTCCCCAGGTAGGGATTTTCCCCTGAAGTTAGGGAGGGAATAAAACCTCTTAACTAGTGCCAGGTGAGTAATTAATCACTTTAACTATGAACAATCATGCTTAAGCTACATAATCTTTACTCCCTGGAATGGAGATAAGAAACGCCCTAACCTTTGTAATAGAGATTGATAGGATTGAATCAACTGGTATAAATACAGATGTAACAAGACAGCAAGAGACAGAGAGAGAGACAGAAATTGGCACAGAACCTACACAGAACGTTCTCTACAGACAGAAGAACTTCGCTGGAGAGAACATGGCAAAAGATCCGGGACTGAACCTGACTACAGAAATTGGCAAGAGAACCTGACTAGAACCTGGTGACTGAACCTGGCTGGAGAACATGGACAGAACCTAGCGAGACAACATGGCTACAGAACCTGGCTGGAGAACCTAGCAAGAGAACATGGACACAGAACCTGGCTGGAGATCCTAAGCAGAACCTCTCTGGAGATTGAGACCAGAACTTGGCTGGAGATCCTGGCTAGGCTGCTGATCAACTGAATGCTGTCTCCGTGTCATTCCTTCTTCGCCGACTCCGTCTACGCCTTTGGGAACCCCTGGACCCGCTGGGGTTGGACCCCGGCAACATTTGCCGGGAGCTGGTCCATGCTTGCTGTTTCAAGGGACCTGGCATATATGGCATACTGTTCTTTTGCTCACCTTCTAGGCACTATGTGTTTTAACCAAGGTCTCTGAGAAAGGTTGTTTCCCCAGGTAGGGATTTTCCCCTGAAGTTAGGGAGGGAATAAAACCTGTTAACTAGTGCCAGATGGGTAATTAATCACTTTAACTATGAACAATCATGCTTAAGCTACATAATCTTTACTCCCTGGAATGGAGATAAGAAACGCCCTAACCTTTGTAATAGAGATTGATAGGATTGAATCAACTGGTATAAATACAGATGTAACAAGACAGCAAGAGACAGAGAGGAGAGACAGAACCTAGGCACAGAACCTACACAGAACGTTCTCTAGAGACAGAAGAACTTCGCTGGAGAGAACATGCCAAAAGATCCTGGACAGAAACTGGCCTCAGAACCTAGAGACAGAACCTAGCGAGAGAACATAGCAAAAGATCCTGGACTGAACCTGACTACAGAAATTGGCAAGAGGACCTGACTAGAACCTGGTGACTGAACCTGGCTGGAGAACCTGGACAGAACCTGACTGGAGAACCTAGTGAGGGAACTTGGCTACAGAACCTGGCTGGAGAACCTGGAGAACCTGGCTGGAGAACCTAGCAAGAGAACATGGACACAGAACCTGGCTGGAGATCCTAAGCAGAACCTCTCTGGAGATCCAGACCAGAACTTGGCTGGAGATCCTGGCTGGAGATCTTGGCTAGGCTGCTGATCAACTGAACACTGTCTCAGTGTCATTCCTCCTTCGCTGACTCCGTCCACACCTTTGGGGACCCCTGGACCCGCTGGGGTTGGACCCCAGCAAACACACACTTGCTCCTATATTTAAATTTACAACAACAATGGCAAACTAAAATACCCACTGTCATACAGATATAAATGCATTCACCCTCTCCCCCAGAAGAAAGAACCAAAGTCTCACCCATCACTATATTCATCTGTACAGACAAAATGCCATCTAAAACATGTTGTCTTCCTTTTTTCTCTTCTCTTTGCTCCAAGCTGAAAAAATGTATGCAGACTTGAGCTATTTGAGACATGATGGGCAGGGACTGCATTCTAGGAATGGGAGAGGAGACAATGAAAGAAGCTCTCACCCCTGGCAATAGCTCAAACTACTATCCCGTCATAGACCAGGCTAATATATGAAGAAATCAACTTATATCTTAAGTCACTCTATTTTTAACTCACTTATTACAGCAGCTTAGATTGTTCTCATATGTATAAACCTATAAATTCAATTAGAATTGAACATCAATGTCACAGCCTATCAAAAAGAGTAAAAGAAGAACCCAAAAGCTTGCTGTTAAGAGCCCAATATTGACACGAAACCTTACCGAAAACATAAACAGTAGATCAACTCATAGTTTCTATGTTATAAGCATTATTTATTGTATTCTTACAATGAAGTAAGCTGGAAAAGAAGTAAAAAGGGAGGATAAGAAATTAATTAGTAGATAGATATATACATAACATAGTCTTTATTTGAGGTATCTGGCATGTTCATGGTCTTGCCAAATATCATTTGGTCAATATAATCTTCTAATAACTGTTACCAGTAGGAGCCAACTCAGACATCACTTGACTTCAGAAGTATTCCTCTTTGTTCCCATGTGAAGCACTAGCCTATTTCCCTTTTGTAATTAGATAAATCACTGGAAAACACAGTTATTCTGTCCCCACCCCGTTTGATGTTATTTTATTTTGTTTTGTTTTGCTTGTTACAAGAAAAGCCTGACTGCAATCATCACTATGTCCCTTGTAGAAGCATTTCTTCCTTCAATGACTGGAAAAAAAGTATTGCCCCAGACAGGAACCAGGTCTGGTATATATTTCACAACCTCCTTCTGAGAAAAAAAAAATTGGCATTGCTAATACACTTGCTTAGGCAACACTGCATACTTGCCTGATGAACTTTAATGTCCTAAGCTCTGTTCTGGAAAACTAGTGACTCCTCACCCCAACATTTATTTGTCAGCTGAAAGTCAGTCAGAGGTCTAGCAATCACTAAGCAGAAAGCCTTTTCTTGATTATTTAACACCCTTCTTTCTATAAATGTCACTCCCAAGAGGTAAACCTTTCAATTGATCTGCTTAGGTTCTTTCCTTTGAACAACCTTGAAATAAAATTTTGTTAAGTAAGTCCACATAATTAAGTTGACATCATGGGTTGTTTTTTTAAAAACTGGCAGAGATATTTGTAAGGTGACATCGGTACTGTAGGTTGGAGCATCACTTTCATTTCCACTCCCTGGTTCCTCAACTTTTATAACTATATAAAAAAGTAGCATTTGCCATATTTCTCCTATCTTTAAGTCTTTTTGTGTGTTTGTTTTTGTGTCTCTGACATTGGCCTGCTTCTTACAATGATTGCAAGTCATAGTTCACTTGATAGTAGTTTTTCCTTTCCTTAATAGTACTTAAAATAATGGTGCTCCTTACAATCAAGGAGCATTAGAGCATGAATCACTGCTTAAAATCAGAGAATGCATTCTCCAAGAGAACCTCTTAACCTCACAAGGTACTGTCTTCCAGAAAGTGCTGTAACTGAGTCTTTACTCTGTGGTTTCATTATTCTCTAAGGATGTTTTCCTCAGGGCAACAGGAGACATAGTACAACCAGGAAGTTCCTCAGGCTTCAGCACATTTTTCCCCGTAGAAAACCAATTCATTGATGAGAAACATTATGAGGCATCCTGAAATTGTGAATGAGATATTCAGTAAGTCTATGGACAAGTGTCCATTGCAGGGAGAACACCCCCAGATGTTTTCTGGTGCCTCTGGGTTATGGCCACGTAACATGTGCAGCATTATTCTTTGTTTTGGCGAACAGGACACTTATCAGTACTCTTAGCCCGCTAGCCTTGGTGAAGGGAAGCCTGCACATACATGCCCCTGGCCACGGTGTCTGTGTTCTTCCCGAGCCCCTTAAGTAAGCACTGGACTGGTTGGGGAGAGAGGCTGACACAGACAGGCATGAACCTTATTGGTGTGCTTTTTTCAAGTTCTCACATTTGTGCTTTTATTAAATCTGTTGCTTTCTAGAACATTACAGATGTCACCATTATAGCAAGACAAATTTACCAATCTGCAGTTAACTGGTGCAGTTGCTGAGCATTTTTATAAAGGAAGAGAAATGCAAAATCCCTGAGTGTAGGAGAAAAATGAGATTCTGTTTCTCAGGTTTAGAAGCAGGCTAATGAAACAGGGGAGAAATAACTCTCTGCCAGTTGAAGAGCTGCTTCCGTAGGCACATCCTAGTAAATACAAACTATAGCTTATACTATAGTGTAGCTCTCATGATATTTTGAACACGTTGTCATACTCTGTTCCTGGGCTTCAAAGTTGGAGAGTTTGGGTCTTTTCTTTGCAAATCTCAAACATGTAGACTTTTCAGCATCAATATTTTTACTCTGAAATTAACAGTCTATTTCACAATTTATTTTAAAAATTTGACCACAGTAGTTTAAACCAATCATATGTAATCCTAAATACATACTACATACTCTAATGCAAACTGTTTTGTTTTTCTCAGCAAGTTACAAAATAGTTCAGGAGGTATGGTAGAGGCTGTGTTTCTGAGTGGTACTAAAAAATGCTACACAACTTGTTGATGCATAAGCTCTTGCTTCCAATTTGGTGACTCTGCTACTTTGTAATAATCAGATGCTGGAGGCAAAAACCAACAGTAGTTAACATATAAATGCGAGAAGTCCTGTGGAAGGCTAATGGACTTTGATATTCAGCAAGGACTGAAAATCAGCATTTCATTACCCTGCTGTTGGCTGAATGGCTGAAGGCAATCCCCTAACCTGATAATCCTTTTATTGTTTACCAAACCTTACCATTGATATGCCTGTTTGCTTTGCTAAAGGGCAAATGTGCATTCTAGTAAATAAAAGCTGATGGGTCAGGAGATTCAGGGAGCTTCTCCACTAGAGGGAAGTTATCCGCCTGGCTCCCCACTCCCCATGCCTTTTAAATTTATATTTCTTGTCTAGTGTATCCATTTGTGTGTCATCCCCTTCTCCAGAACTTGAACCCTAGCCACAAATGAATGCGGCATTCAGAATCAGCAATTATGACATTATTAGGATTTCTTTTACTATGATTTAGTGAAAACTTCTTTTATTAATTTTAATTCTGTGTCAGCAGATCCAAGTTTCTTTCATTGCATCAATAACTAATTATAAGGAGTTAAAAGCCAACACTTTTTTGTAGCATTTGGGGTAACGGAAAGGAAAAGAAGTCATGCAACATGCGGAAGGAAATTATAGCCAATAGGAAACACAAACAAGGAAGTAAGATGTCACAAAAGCTAGTTTATATTCCCCATTATAGTCATCACGGTCTCAGAAGACCCTTCAGGGAAGCCTTTTATCCACTTCTCAGAACAATTTATTTCTCTTTTTAAAATTTGCTTTACTTCTATTGCTTCTGTTTTTGCTGCATATCACTCCCAATAAACCCTTTATCTTTATTAGGTTGTCACTGCCCAGTGAAATGCATGCATTAAGTAAATGCCACCAAAAAAGTTACATGCAAAGTGATTTTTTTATATTCTGTAACTGAATCACTTAATGTTCCAAACTTTACAATCACTTTATGACATCTATTATATGGATTCTGTTAATAACACAAAAAAGTATATTTTCTATTTCAAAGTTTACAGGTATTTCTTTTTTTTTCTCATGTTGTTGTTTACTCTTCACCAGAGGATATTTTCTCCATTGATTTTTAGAGAGAGAGATAGGGAGGGAGAGAGACAGAGTGAGAGAAACATCAATGTGAAAAAGACATATGGATTGGTTGCCTCTGTGCAGGAGATCTGAACCTGCAACCAAGGTATGTGCCCTTGACCAGAATCAAACCCAGACCCTTTAGTACACAGGCCAATGCTCCAACCACTGAGCAAAACTGGCTAGGGCAGGAATTTTTTTTTCTTAATAACAAATGTTTTGATATATAATTCACATAGCATACAAGTCACTCTTTTAAAGTATAAAATTAATGATTTCAGTATACACATTGTCTATTAATGTAGCCAATTTATCCACCAAGCCTTGCCATCAGCAAGACACTTCATCCCAGACTAGAAGTGATAATTTCAGGAACTACATACCACGTGTTACCAGTGTCCCACATTCCAATGGTAACTGGTTTCTTTCCACCTTTAAACCAAAACTTGATCAGATATCCAAACCCAGATCTCCATCTGTGATAATCCACTGACTATAATCACTTTCTCCACACAGTGCTACAGGTACTATTATTCAGAATTCAGTCGCAGGAAACAATAATCTCTACACTTTAGGTATCTTAAGCATAAAGGAATAAAATAGCTAAAGGGAATTAGGTACTTATAAAAAGCACTTATCTCTTAGGGTCAGAAGAAAGTGAGGAGAAGGGGAGTCAGAATTTTATCTTCAATTTTGCCTCAATGATCACTTCTATTACAATTATGTTGATTTTTGCTGTAAAGAATAATCTTGATTCTTTGATTGGTTTTCTGCTCTTTATTCTCTACATCTATCATCTCGACCTAAATCAGGGGTGGGCAACCTTTTTGTGAGTGCGTACCAAAACCAGCAAAATCTCTGACTCAAAATTCTTCTGTGTTCCAACCCTAACTTTTTGAGAACATGTTATGCCTACTTGGTATCTCTTAAGGTGTACATATGTGAAGAACCTTGATGATATAATAAAATTCATTCGAGCGACAAAAACACAGTATATGATGATGAAAAATACATTTATTTTTAATGTATACATGTTACGTAAATTTATTTATTTATTTAAGATGCACCTACACTGAATTTATCTGAAAAATAAAAAAGTCGATATTAAGAAAAAAATTGTAAATGGAAGATTGTAAGAGAGGGTTTCGCGAGCCAGCAAAAGTTACTGGCATGCCATGTTTGGCATGGGTGCCAGGGGTTGCCCACCCCTGACTTAGACTGTTATTATTTTTTAGCTCCTTGTTTCTTTTGTATTCAGTGAGTGCTATTCAAGTTGACCCCCAATATTTTCTTGAGGGTCATTTTGGTACCTTAGCCCCCTGCAAAGTATAGGGTGTCCCCCCAAAAAAGTATGCACCTTTAACAGCAGATAGCTCAATTAATATTTCCTTATATTTTTTACAGACTTAACCCACTGGAATTAATAATTATTCAAAGTGTGTATACATTTTGGGGGGACACCCTGTATATTTTAATTCATTGATGAAAGTTTATTTTTGTTTGTTGCTTTTCATTTTTTTATACTTTAGTTCATTTCTAGAGGTCAACTTATTTAACTGTGGCCATGTTCCTTTTTGGTGTCAGAATGCCAAAATGTTGTCCTACTAATACATTTTCCAGAGTCTGTTTTTCTTTACTCTCCAGGGCCATGGTTTGCAAACTGCGGCTCACAAGCTACATGCGGCTCTTTGGCCCCTTGAGTGTGGCTCTTCCTAAGCCTTAGGAGTTACCCTAATTAAGTTAGTAACAATATACCTACCTATATAGTTTAAGTTTAAAAATTTGGCTCTCAAAAGAAATTTCAATAGTTGTACTGTTGATATTTGGCTCTGTTGACTAATGAGTTTGCTGACCACTGATCTAGACAAGTCTCAATTGGGCTGACTGGGCACTTCAAGTCTCTGCCACGTATCTGTTCCATGCCAGTAGGCTACCTCAGGAATGTCCTCATGGAGATGACAGAAACACAAGAAAGAGCAAGGCCTCTAGAGTTGTAGACTTAGAAGCACCATACTTGCACTTCTGCTTCATTCTATTACCCAAATCCAGGCACATGGTCAAGTCCAGAGACAGAGGCAGAGGACATTTCAAAGTTAAATGCCCAAGGGGGTGGTTGCAGAGAGGGTAAAAGATCATTCAACCCATCAGCAAGACCTATCAATTCTACCTTAGAAATACTTTCCACACCTGTCCAATACTCCTTCTATCTTATTGCTGCCACCACTTCAGTTCACCATGATCTCTCTTACCTATCACCACCTGACTGCTCTGTCCAAATCTTTCTTGTCCATTCCTTCTCAGACCATTCTCAATGCAGCAACGAGAATAAACTTAAAAAGAAAACCTGCTCTGACCACTCATTTAATTAAGTCTGCCAAATGGTTTCGTAGTGTTCACAGGATAAAGGTGAAAATCCTGACTAAGGCCTGAATTGTTTTCAATTTTCAATTGAGGAGTTATTTTAAAGCAAATAGGTGAACCTGGTGAAAAGGAGAAAGAGAGTGAATAGTGGGTGTGGGAAACAGAGGCTTTGTAATGACTTCCATGTGAGGACAGCCTGGGACCCCTTTCTCCAACCTCATCTCCTTCCATCCTTTCTTTCACATTATGGTTGGAACACATCATAATTCCCCAACTTGCACACTATTCCAAGCCTCTAGGGTCTTACTTGGACTGCTCTGTGTCCAAGTAGAGTTCTTTATCCCTCCTTTTGGTATGGATTGAAAACCCTCTGCCTTTCCACTTTCCTTCTTCCAGGGAAAAAGATGAGAGGAGAAGAGCCGTGATTGGTTTGGCTCAGCGAAGAGAGCATCAGCCTGCGGACTGAAGGGTCCCAGGTTGAGAGAGAGAGAGAGAGAGAGAGAGAGAGAGAGAGAGAGAGAGAGAGAGAATGAGGGAGAGGATGAGGGAGAGGATGAGGGAGAGGATGAGGGAGAAAATTGAAATTTCAAAAGAAATTTCAATCGTTGTACTGTTGATATTTGGCTCTGTTGACTAATGAGTTTGCCAACCACTGCTCCAGGGTAATGCTTGCTTCCCTAGTGCTGCAGCATTTTCTCAGAAATCCATATTGAGGATCTTTTTTTCTATTACACTTTTCAACAGTAAATGAGGCCAAAGATATAGACTCTCATTTGGGTGCCAGGAATAGAATACATGGATCATTTTTTGTTAAAAACATCATCATCCCCTGGAATATTATAACACATTCTCAGAAGGTAAACTACATGCCCAATATTATGTGTCTATTACATCCAGGGAATTTTCAGAACCACAAAAGTCCGATGTGCAAAAATTGAATTTTCTCTTGATTTCTCAATAACTGAACTAAACTTAGCCTTCAAGCCTCCATTTTGTTTTTACTGAAGACAGAAATCTTAATCTTGATAGTTCTCATGAATCTCAGTCTGTACTGCATTTAAACAGAATTGTAATTCTGTTAATTCAAGAATATTTGCTCCCTCTTTCTCTTCCCTTCTTCTCAGGGGAGGAAGTACTTAACATACGATTAAGGCTGTAAAGAAAAGCTGATATATATTCATGGCCATTTTCTTCCCTAGTTAGCCTTCATCAAGATATATAATCCATATTGGCCTTTAATTGTTAACATGCTTCTTTCTGTCACCTGCTGCTGGTATCCATGGTACTGCCTTTTTCCCAAATTGCCAGGACAATATATTCTTCATCCCAACCCCAAGGCATATTCAACGCCACCTGCACCTTCTCAGCCTTCCTCTGTATCATTTAAGGACACGGAAGTCACTCAGATGCTCATCCACATTGGTTCTCGGCTCATGAGAAGGGTAGGAAAGGGGTAATAGTTTCTCTCTTCCTAGCCCTGCCCTGCATTCATTCTCACTCTATTATGACTAGGGTGCTCTGCATGAACATTCCCCTCCTAAAAATCTAAATAAGAGGTAGGGCACAGGATATCCCTGCTATCCAATTATCAAACCTACTTAAAGGTTTATAGCAAGCCCAACCCAGACTTTGGCCTTGAGATGGGAAAATGCAAGATCCCTTTCCCAGATTCCCAGGGAACAATCTTGCTCTCCTTTCTCAAATTTCAATTTCTTCCCCAAAGAACAGAAAGGGCTTTTATTTTCTCTATCTTCTATGACATAAAAGGGGAAGATGTGTATAATGGAGAGAATCGGGAAATGACTCCTTATCTACTCACCTTCTAATCCAACATTACATTTTTCTTCCTTCAAGCTTTGTCTCAAGATGGTCAAAGCTCCTATTTTTATTATTATATAGTTACTTTAAATGATCAAATCATTTTTCTTTTTCTTATATTTTGAGATCATTCTTTCTGGTGTGTTGTTTCTTACGAATTCATTCAAAAATTAATTTTTCCCTTGAATTTTTAGTGCCCTTCTTTTTCAGAGGCAATTGAAAAGCATTTAAGACAATAAAAACCAGTTGTTTCAATGGATAAGTGGATAAATGGATAAATAGATATACAATGTTAGTGTAAAAAATTTTAGACTAATACCCGAATATTCCTCTCATAGGTTTTTTTTATGAGGTGGAATATTCTTCGGCAGCCTGCCTGCTATTCTAATATGAATTCATGTAGTATATGCAATTAAAATCTCCTCCTGGATTCCTTAAGACTCCTGTCTACTCCAACCTAACCTGTACCACTTTATTTGAGGGCGGGTGGAAAAGGTTGAAAAATCAGCCTTCTGACCACTTCAAAATCAAGATGAGCAAAGGAATGATTTTCTTTCTTTTTTTTGTTTGTTTACCCTAGTTAATAAAGAACCGGAGTCATTAATGAAAAGATAGACAGTCGGGGGGAAATGAAAGATCATGCAACTTTTGTTCAGATGGGTGGGTTTATTTCCTTTCCTTTAAGAAAATGGCAACCACTAAAGTTCCTGGAAATAGATGATCTGTTAGGCAGTAGTAGATTTCATGATGGTGTAATCTGAGTCTTCTCAGGATTCTGAATAGGAAGTGTGGGTCTGAGGAGCCTGCATTAGACACTGCTTATCATTTTTAACTCTAGAAAATTTTAATAGCAATCTTATTAAAGGTAATTTGTTTCTTGATAAAATTAAAATTCTGGTAACAAACAATAATGCCGACAGTCTGAAATAACCCTGCTGAAGTAAGCTTGTTTTTGGCAGGACTGGGGGCCGCAGGGGGCGGTGGGGGGGGAGGGACGTGGAGGTTGACTCCAATGGTTCCTTTTGTGCTCTCTAAATGTTAATCATCTCACCCTGTCTCTGCACCTGGAAGTAAAAGAATTCGGCATTTTGTGAGGGAGAATGCTTGCCATGACCCAGTTCTCATCCCCCACTGCATCACTTTCTCTCCTCTGAAAGCACTGATTGAGTTCAAAAAGAACGCTGCAGAGAGATCCTCTGCGATGTGAAGAGAATTAGAATTGGACCCAGAGGTACAAGTGTAACTGGTGCTAAAAATAGCTCACACTTTAGAAAGTTGATTAACACAAAGGGAAAAAAATTATTAAAATATACTATTAGAATCTCTGCAGCTCAGAGACTCTATTTTAATGGTTAAGGTATTATGTATGCAAAATGCAGAAGGCTGTAAACCTTACTAGGAACAGGAAAATAAAAAGAGGGAGCCACAAATAATTCCTTTCAGAAGCAGCCACAGAAAGAGTTTGACAGGAACAGGAAGTATTATTACTGCAGATGTCCCAGTCCATTATTATAACCCACTCATTATCATAAAAAAATGGCCCAGCCAGCATGGCTCAGTGGTTGAGCTTCGACCTATGAAGCAGTTGATCATAGTTCGATTCCCAGTCAGGGCACATGCCTGGGTTGCAGGTTTCATCCCCAATGTGTAGGAGGAGTCAATCAATGATTCTCTCTCATCATTGATGTTTCTCTCCCTCCCCCCCTTCCTCTATGAAGTTATATATATAACTTCTATTTCTTTGGAATCCCAGAAATTCTTTTGGATATGAACTTTTAAAACTCCATATCCTAGATTTTAAGTATCATTATATGAGCTCTTATTATATACTTCTAGACCACATTAAAACAGAGTATCAATATAATTCTAAGTATCAATTGGTAATAGAATCTATTCACCTCTAGATAACACAGCCATCTATCCAGCTACTCAATGTAGTAACTTTAAAGCCTCCTTGACTCCTTGTTATCTATTGCTCCTGGCAGTCAATCACCAAGTCCTGTCCATTCTGCCTCTTACATCACACTCAAATCACTCCACTTGCCTCCTTCCCCATAGATACAGCCCTAGCTCAGACTAACAAAATCTCTTGCCTAGACTATTACAATAACCTCACTATGGTTTCCCAAAACTATTGTGTTCTTGTCCATTTGTTCTCCACATTGCAGTTAGAATCTTAGATCAAAAATACATCTGATCATTTTATTCCTCTTCTTAAAAGCTTTTATGATTTTTTTCCCCCCTATGGTCTAAAGTCCAGTGTCCTCAATAGGCTTCCAGGAACCTTCACAAATCACACCCTGCTTAACTGTTCACCTGATAGTTGTTCTTTCCTTTATCCTCTCTGCCCTAGCAAGCTGGACTTATGGTCTTCTTAAACAAACTAGAGGCCCATTGCACGAAATTAGTGCAAGAATAGGCCTTCCTACCCCCGGCTGCTGGCACCGGCTTCCCTCTGGAACCCAGGCCCCAGGATTCCCTCAGCAGCAGAGACCCGGGCTTCCCTTGCAGCCTTGGCTTTGTCTAGAAGGACGTCCAGTCTAATTAGCATATTACACTTTTATTATTATACACTAGAGGCCCGCTGCATGAAATTCATGCAAGGGGCTCAGCCCTCGCAGCCTTGGCTTCATCTGGAAGGTCATCTGGATGGTCATCCAGAAGGATGTCCGGATGGTTGTTCTGCTGTTTGGGCTAATTAGCATATTAGCTCTTTATTATATAGGATAAACAGCATCTTCTAACAAAGGGGTTTTGCATATGTTTTTTCCTCTGCCTGGAATGCTTGTCTCTTTGTCTAGCTAACTTCTATTAATTCTTAGATTCATTTCCTAAGAAAGCCTCTACTAATATGTAAAAAGACATGTTTTCCCAAATGTCTTCATAGCCTTTATCATACTATTAATTGTTCACATAATGTCTCCTTACTCTGATAGAATCTATGACAGCAGTGACATGATCAATCTATTTTTGGCACTCAGTATAGTGCATGCCTAATGAAATAATAATTATTTACTAGATGAGGGTCTTTTTGCCTGAAGGAGTGTGAAAGGAAGAAAAGCTTTACGAAGGAGTTATATTCGAGATAGATCATGACAGATAAGTAGGACTTGTCAGGTAAAAAGAGCTGGTGGATTATTCCCAGAGCTGAGACTAGCATGAACAAAGGTAGTGACATGAATAAAGTATTTGGGGAATGGTGAGTTCTTGTGAATAGAATAGATGATAGAGAGGAAAATGTTTATAGATACTATTGGTAAAGCTAATTCAGGTTTAGGATGGTAAAAGGTTTTTATGGCACCCTACATAATTCAATTCTAACAGGGAAGCAAAATGATCACAATTATGAATTAAAAAAAACACACAAAAACAGATGGGTAAGTCCATTACTATTGAGAGCACCTGATACAATAACACATACCTTTTCTTATTTTTTTAGTCAAATTGGTGTTCTGATTCTACAAAGTGGCAGTGTTTGAAATAAACAGATATAAATACCAAATTGAAAATCCATGAATGCTTTAAATATATCTGGAAAACACTAGTATTTTTATATCCTTCAATGGGACACAGTTAATAGGTAGCCATGCAAGAAGAAACAACTCTTTGCTGCCATCTGATGGCTGCCCATTTTGCCGCCAGGTCATCTTTTCTGGTCCCACTTCCAAGCCCCTGTGAAGACAGCAGGCCAGCTTAACCAATTAACAGTCTTTTGAGGACCCAAGAGAACTTGCTCCATCTGGCATGAGGCTTCTCTGACCTTCATAGTTCTTGCTTGAAGTGGTCAGTACTTTAACGCCCCTTCTTAATAACTTAGCAGGTGGCATCACAGTAAGATTAATTAATGTAAGAGATGCAGCAGACTCCTTTGAGGCAAGGCAAAGCCAACAAGAAATCCTGAAGAGACTTCTGTTCCTGAATGCTGTCAACCCAGAACTCCTTGGAAACTGCCCCTAACCAGAGAAACCTCTTGTGATGGATCTTCTCCAATGGTTCCCTTGTATAAACAAACTAGTCTTTTTGACCATTGATCAATTCATTTATTTAATAAGTGGTTGAGATACTTTACAAGAAAGAAGTCATGGAGCTTACATTGTAGTTAGGAAAATAGAAAAAAAAAAAAGAAAAGAAAACAGACAAATTAACAATTACAAAATGTAAAAATAGTTTTGAAGGGAAAAGGGGTTTTCTTCAGACAAGCACCTACACGAGGAAAGGTGCTCAGGGAAAACTTCATGAGGATATAGCATTGAAGTTTAGACCTGAAGAGAATGTAGAAATTTG
The DNA here is from genome assembly GCF_964212035.1 of Myotis nattereri. Lineage (NCBI taxonomy): Eukaryota > Metazoa > Chordata > Mammalia > Chiroptera > Vespertilionidae > Myotis > Myotis nattereri. The sequence goes on from NC_138076.1 coordinate 173,905,782, forward strand.
GGATAAGTGCGTTATAGATATAGGGAATAGTATGTGTAAAAGCATGAGATAAGACACATCTTGGAACATTGAGTACATAGGGGATGTTAGGCTATGTGGTAGAATGAGGAGAATAGTGAAAGATAAAGCTAGGCCTATATAGGATGTGTAGGCCACTAAAAGAATTATGGATTTCATTTTGAATTCAATGAAAAAAAAAAAAACATTGGGAAGCTGTAATCAATAAAATAACATCATGCAGTTTATATTTTAATTGTACTCACTGCTGGCTAACATTGTATCTTCTATACTAATAAAAGGGTAATATGCTAATTAGACCGATGTCTTCCAGACGTCCTTCCTGACAAAGCCGGGGCTTGCCTGGCCTGCAAACTGCCCCTGGCCTCTCGCCCAGGCCACCCTGCCTCCCAGTGGGGGTCCCCCAACCCGATTGGGGACATGGCCAGCCTGCAAACCACCCCACGGCCCCTCATCCAGGCCATCACCACCCCCCATCGGGCCCTTCACCTTGATGGGGCATGGCTGGCCTGCAAACCTGCAGTAGCCCTTTGCCCAGGACAGCCCCGCCCCCCAGCAGGGACCCTGACTCTGATCACGGGTGCCTGGCCTCTTGCCCAGGCCAACCCCACCTCCAAGCGGGGACCCCCTCCCCGATCAGGGGTGTGGCCAGCTTGCAAACTGCCCCTGGCCCCTGCCCTGGAAGCCTTGCCCCCCAGTGGGCTCACCCCACCCCAATCCGGGACCCCCTTCAGGGTAGGCCAGCTGGCCCCTACCCATGTACCAGGTCTCTATCCTATATAATAAAAGGGTAATATGCAAATTGACCCTAATGCAGAACAACCAGAACAACCGCTGGACCAGTCACTATGAGGTGCACCGACCACCTCTTGGTCCCTTTCCCTGGCTGGCAGACTCCTATCACCCGATGGTGAACAGGGAACTGGGGGTAGGTGGCAGCAGGGGGGGTGGGGGGCAGCTGGGGAAGATGGCCCCAATCGCAGGCCAGGCCTAGGGACCATACACATGCACAAATTTCGTGTGCTGGGCCTCTAGTTTATTATAAGAGGACAGGCATGAGAGTGAGAAAACTAGGAGGTAAATACTGTAATCTAGAGAATAAGCGATAGCATCCTGTACTTTGTGATGGCAATGGGCTTTCTGGGAAATGAGTACATTCAAGAAATCTTTTGGTAATAAAATAAGTTGGACTTACCCAGGTGAGTAAAGAAAAAGGAAGATGTTTTGACATTAGCAATTGGTAAGAGAGTGATGTTGCCATTGACGGAAATGAAGATGAATAGAGAAGAAAAAGGAGCTGCGGGAAAATGCAAGATTTCTGTTTTGGAGAGGATAACTTTTAGACATCCTAGTGGAGATACCATGTGGCCAGTTTATGAGATTTCTGCTCAGAAGGAAGATCTGAACTTGAAATATAAATTCAGAAGTGACCACTATAAAGATGTTATATTAATCCATGATAATTAAAGATGTCATCTAGGAAATATAGACAGCAAAAGAAGATAAGACAAAACAGGTCTATAGGAATCATATCCTGATATATGGCTTTAACACTTGGTTTTCTCTCAGCCCACTAATTGTGACCATTCAGTGTCATATTCATTTTCTATCCAAAGTCCCCAGCTTTATACCAAACTGTGATCTCTATTCCATCTTCCAGGTTTGTCCTCCAGCTTGCTTCTAAGAATCTATCAGTAGCCAATTCAGGTGAATTGGATTTCACATCAGCGGGGCCTGGCTTCTGATTGTTTTTGCAGCCAGAGTCTTTAATCTGAGCCACTGACTGCTCTGTCTCTGACAGAGATCAGTAGAACTTAAATCTGCTCCAGTAGATTGATTGGGTGACTTGGGCTCTTCTATAATGAAAAGATATCATGAAAAAGCTTTATGAAAAGTGAAAAATTCCAGGTTCCCTTCTTAGAAGTCTGTTCATTTTGAAAACCAAGAGTTTGCTAGTGAAAAGAAAATAACTGCATGAAATTATAGATTTCTGGGCTTTATTTTATTGCTTCAGATCATGCCATTTTACTATGTTGGTACATATCTATAGACATTATCTGAAAATTAATATCTTAATTCCTCTGAAAGCAAATGCAGTTTCTACATCTTAAGACTAGAATGACTTGAAAAGGGATAGAAAGCTTTTTGTTCTAAAGTCCATATAGAAAACAATATTTTGTGTGTGTATACAACTTAACACAGAAAATGACTTCTCAAATTAATATTCTAAGAGTTCCAAAACATTCATTTGGCATTTTCAACTGGATAATTAATACTGGAAATTGTAAAGAAATGTTCTTGCTCTAGTCTTCCAAGAAGGTCTAGTTCACTCAGCCACAGAGATGAGAGGGTCAAGTTTAAAGGCACATTGAGTTTGCTGTTTACAAAATTTTATATATTGTGATTTTAAACAAAAGAGCAGTTCTTTTCTGGAATCCTTTATTCCCTAGCTGGGTTAGGGGCACATCTGGCTTTAGTCTTCTTTCCTTTCAGATTGAGTCTTATCCTTTGAAATGATTAAGCAATTTCAACTAGATAATACTTTTCCCTTTCAAATCACATTTACATGCTAGTTAAGTTCCTGAAATGAATACAGATAAGTTGGCTTAAAACGTTTTGTTTTCAAGTAAGTAAACAAATCTTTGTAATGGGAAAGAGTTGAAAGTTAAAATGAAGAATATATACTAAAAAAAAAATTCATGGAAGTCTTTCAAGGATTTTCTTTCTGACTTTGGAACATGTTAGAGATCAAAAACTACTTTGTTTGCTTTGATCAAATTCAAAACTTGTTTATTATTTCTAGGCGGGGGGGACTTACAAACAATAAATGAAAATTGTAAAATGCCCTGCTGACTTCCTTTAACCACAGCATAAGTGAATGGCACAGAAGTAGGAAGCCTGACACAGAAAGGTGATGCCAGGTCATGGGAAGCAGGTGTGCATGCAAGTTATGCTTCCAATGCAGGTTTGGATGCAAGATGCGCTTCTGCTGAGCTGCACATCTGTGGGCGTCTCAATTAATCTCTCTAATTCTAGGAATGCATCTGTCAAGTGGGGAAATAAAACTTACATGCGGTTCTTGTGAGTATTAAAGATAATGAATATAAAACATCTGGCGTGTAATATATGTTCCGTAAATGGTAATAGACTGATGATTTCCTGGTCAGCGTATGTGAGTAAAATGAGCTGACGATTACTCCACAGAGATGTGCTCTTCTGTCTTTCAAAGGCAGTCTTTTCATGATTGTTTTTCATGCTGCAACGTAAGAAAGATTTACTAGCAACTCACTTTGAATCAGTAAGACATGACCCAATTTCGTAAAGCCAGATGGCAAAGCCACTTCCGGTGCGGCAGATGGGCCTATTGACTTTCATTCTCATGAAAACATCCAGCTTGGAAGATACCCTGGGACTCAGCTAATGAACCAAGAAGATAGAGACATGCCTTAGATATTGGCCTGGGTATCAGGGAAGAAAAAAAAAAAAAAAACTATCAGAAAGACATGTGTAATTTTAGACACTCACACAGTATTTGAGCATAAAATAGAGTATTCAAATGAAGCCAAGTTGCTTTCATTGGCACTTGGGACATTCAAGAAGCATCATCAACTAACCCTCTTTGTGTGAGATTGCAGCAGCACTTCTAAGGACCAGATGTGCTTACCCTGAAAGGAAATGGAAAAACTGGACACATTCATATTCACTAGTTAGGTTATATTAAAGTTAATTTATAAAGGCAGCTATTTGCTGGAGCCACACTGGTAAAGAACATTAAAGAGAAATATTACAGCAATGGAAAAAAAATCAGGAAATATTCTGCCTTTAAAATAAACAAAAATTAGCCCTGACCGATTTGGCTCAGTGGATAGAGCATCGGCCTGCGGACTCAAGGGTCCCAGGTTCGATTCCAGTCAAGGGCATGTACCTGGGTTGCGGGCACATTCCCAGTAGGGGGTGTGCAGGAGGCAGCTGATCAATGTTTCTCTCTCATCGATGTTTCTAACTCTCTATCCCTCTCCCATTCTCTCTGTAAAAAATCAATAAAATATATTTAAAAAACAAACATAAATTATACTGAAATAATAACAAACCCAAATTCTACACTATGAATAGAAAATATGTAGTTAGCATACAGTGCATTTAAATTCCAAGAGATGTTTTATCTTTGTAAGAGTGTTGGCTATAAAATAGAAGACAGATTCTAGTAAGTAAAGGAAAGAACTTTCCAACAGTCAGATATTTCTAGAAATAGAATGAATTCTATTGAGTTTCTCTGGAACTCATACATGCCTAACACAATGTGGAGAGAATTAGAATCAGCTCCCTATAAGTGCTAAACCAAATGACCTTGTGTATAGTTCCAACCCTTAATTTGTCTCTCTTTACATACTAGTAGGTCACAGTTCATAACCTTATTCTTTTTAAGCATCACCAAATTAAAACTGCGGGTATTATTTTCAGAATAGCAAATGAGATGTTATAAAAATGGGATTAGAACCCAGAGCTCATTCCAACCGTGCTGTTTCCACTACATCATAACTGTTCTCATTTGTCACAAACTCACTTATAATCATTAGATATATAGACCTATTTATAAATCAGTCTTGTAGGCAAACGACAGCTGAAAAATCATTAAACGCGAAGTTCAGAATATGTTGCATCTATAGCAGACACTGCCATTTGCCTACCAAATATACATTTTCCCTGAGCATCTTATTTACTATCCAAACTCCAATTTTATTTAAGGCAGAAATAATTGCATCCTTGTGTTCCTTGGCAATTAGGAGTGACCAGGCAACCTCATTCAGGCCAAGGTTCTACAAATGGAAGTGCATTTTATTAGGCTTTGGGGAAAGCTACATTTCCCCCTTTAAAATACTTCTATATTTGCATTGTGAAAATGCATACTAGATATAGAAAAAAGACATATGAAAAATAAAACTAAGTACATCTACCATTCAATTTATACAGATAATCAACCACTTGATGTACAATCTGCTAGTGTTTCGTACAAATATGTATACACTCCCCTAAAATAATTTTATAAAAATAGTGAAAAGTGTATGTCATTCGCAGTTATTGCTTTTTTCACTTAATTTACTTGCTGTGGTCTGAATGTTTGTATTTCCCAAAATTCATTTGTTGAAATCAAACCTTGAAAGTGACATTATTAGAAAGTGGGGTCTTTGGGAAGTACTTAAATCACCTCAATTTTGTTCTATTTCAGGAATTTTTGGCTATTCCATATAAATTTTAGGATCAGCTTATAAATTTTAGCAAAAAGAATCCCTTGGGATTTTGACAGGCTTTATATGTATTTATATGTCAGTGTGGGAAGAATTGCTATCTTTATAGTGTTGTCTTTTGATCCATAAATATGAACTAACATGTTTTAATGTTTTTCAATACTGTTTTCTAGCTTCTTTCAGCAATGTTTTGTAGTTCAAATATGTTGTATTTATAAAAGCAGTGTCAAATCCTCCAGGAAATTAAATTAAATTAAATTAGTAAGTGAGACTGCCTGTTTAAGGGAATTTATCCTGTTCAATTTAAGTTAATCACATGCTAATCCAGGGAAAATTGAAAGAAAATATTCTCATTTTATTTCTAGATTTATAAATACCATGATGGGATTTGTAAGTAGAACTTGAAGGTATAAAGAATGTTAGGCATTTTTATTTTTAACTTTAATATATTGAAAATTGATTTCAATCCTGCTAATAGTTAAATTGTCCTTTCTATGAACAAAACCTCTGCCTGGATTTTTAATTTTAATCACATTGATCCTCTTAATCAAAACATGAGCTTTTTTTAGACTTGCCTTTTGATAGTTTAACAACTTTTCGTGTGTAATATCATCTGTCGGTATAAAAAGGGAGTTTAGGCATACACATCCCCATAGAAATATTAAGATGGAGTGGATTTGGACGAAGAGGAAGTGTAAGACTAAGCAACACACAGAAAACCCCACCCTGCAAGGCCCAGTGCTTCCCCCTCATCACTCCAGCTCCACTATCTCCACTGGTTTTCCTCATATTCTCCATTCTACCATACTTCCTAGTCATGTCTTGATGTTAAGAAAATTCTTCTCAGGATACCACTCTTATCTCTCAGAAATGACCTTTTTAAGCCCTCATATCTTATCACACATAACACATGTGTCCAAAAATAGAGACAAGCATTAACCATACAGAAGCTCAGTGACATGCCTAAGGCTGTTCAGAAAACCAGTGGCAGCCCTTTCTGTGGGCGCTATTCCTTTCATATATTAGAGATGCTTCTGGAAAAACTAATTTTGTCAATTTAATATGTGTGGAAATGATATGTTATGCTAGGTATGCTTAGGATGAGGCAGACGATGGCCAGATAGTAAGACTGTGCTCAAAGGGAAGCACTTATGTTAAATACAACGTGGAATGATAGGAAATTCTAAACTATTATTTGGAATATGCGGATAAAAAATCTTGAGTATCAGACTCTACAGGGAAATAGAATGTACATCAGATGCTTGTACTATTTAAGGCACCTGATCAAGTTTGTATTCTTTTTGTTGACTAAATGGAGTGTTTGGTTCAGACCAGTTCGCACTGCTGCCGCACTTCCTCCAGAAATCCTGGAGGTGAATTCCAGTGATGATCTCCCCGCTTTCCCCATTTTCCTGCTGACCTTCCCCAGCGCTGAAATCCATAAGCATTTCCAAAACCCCAAATTAAAATAAATCATTTAAGTGAATTACTGGACATTCTCATCTATTTGGCATTTCCTTTTCCGGATGGTATGCACATCTATAGTTCAGTGATAACAAACTGTAAACTTCAGGGGAAATATGGTTATGCTTGGGGTTATTAGCTTAGGACACAAAACTCAGATATGAATACTCAATAGATAGAATGAAAGGAATAAGAATATCTCACCACTTAATACATTTATTAATTTTAATAAACATACACATTTATAGTCATCTATATTTTTATATGTTATATATAAACTTAATGAATAATATTTCTAGAAAGATAACATTTGACAAATTGGATAAAGCACCTTGCCAGTTACAACCATAATTTTTCCAGATTTTCTCATATGGAAGTATAATTATGAGTGTAATTTCCAAGCAAAAATTCATTATTTTAACAACAGTACATTGGTCTTCCTGGCTTGGAAATGAGGAGGCAGTGGTAGGGGGCAGGGCAGTATTAGAAAAGGGAGTGGAGACTTTACCCTCAGAAATAACCATGCTGTACTACAATTATTCTTTTACCTCTTTTCCCTCCCTGACAATGAGTGCCAGCACACAATTCATCCTCCTGCCACACAGCAGGAAATTGGCACACAGTATCCTCTCCATAACTGCAGAATAAAAATAAAATGAAATTCTAGTACTTTCTCTATTTTGAGAAAAATTGTGTGGCTTTGGGTAAATCACGTAATCTATCCTTACCTGTAAATTACCAGAAAATGTGACAAGATTGTTCCCTAAGGTTCCTTTCAGCCTAAGAATTCTATAAATGGGGGTTTATATGTACTCAACTTCCATGCCCTGCCACGGATATTGTCATGATGTTGTTACTATTTCCCAAAGATTTTAACTTTTTATCATATTATGCCATAGGTAACAGATTAGATCAGCAGTCTAGCTCCAAAACTAATTTGCTCTTGTAATATCAGCAAGGCCATTACATGTTGCCTCCTCAGGAGTGATTGTCTGTATGATATGGTTGGTGATGCCTGCCACTTGCTTTAATGTAATAACATTTTGTTGAAAAGCTCTTTGAAGATGAGCAAAAAACACTATCATGGGCAGTTGAAAATTAATAGTATAAAAGATCTTCTTAGAGATGTCTCTGCAATACCCATGGTTGAATAATCAAAATGGCTTTGACATAAAAACAGGACATAAAGGAGACATAAACACACACTTTATTTGATGTTTTTAAATGAGTTAATTTAATGAAATTATTGTTACGAATATACTGTTGGGCTTTACAGGAAAAACCATACTACACAATTTCATAAAACTATATTTAATTCCTAATAAAAACTCCATTATTGAATGTTAATGTTAAAAAATGCTGAATTAAGTCAGATGTTACCACAAGTAAGAAATATTCCCAAATTTATAGAAATTTGGTCTATCCCAACTGTTCCTAATCTGGTACCTACCTCCTCCTTAATTCTCCCATTTTTTTTACATTAAACATGTTTTTAATTGCAAGTCCTTCGGTACTGTTCACAGAGACCAGAATGTTATCACAACTCAGCAGTAATCAAATCAGTACTGTGTTGGACTTTAAACACATCCACTGATGAATACAGTGGAGTCCTGGTTGTTGAAGGAGTGCTATGTTTAAGAATCAATAGAGCAAATGACCAGGTATTAAGCAAGAACTAGAGATGTCCTTGCTTACTTTTATGTACTGTACTCTTTATTAAAAATTACCACAAAAACAAGGAAATAAAGAAATAATCTATGTAGCATGCTGGCTGAGAGAATGACACTGAAATCAAGCATTTGAAATCCAATTCTGCCACTTCCCAGCTAAATAACTGTAAGTAAGCTACTCAGTATCATTTTCCTGTTTTCCATCTGTAAAATGGAAGTAATGACAGTGTTTGCCTCGTGGAGTTCTGGTGAGGATTATGTGAGCTAGTATGTATATCCTCAGAATAGTGCTTGGTTCAGAGTAAGTGTTCCACAAATGAAAGTTATTGCTATCAGCATTATTATAGGTTAAAAAGAAACTGTGCTTAAAAAGAGACAGCTATGAACTGAATGCTTGTGTCCCCCATAGTCATATATTAAAGCCCTACCCCCCAATGTGATAATATATGGAGGTGGGGCCTTAAGGAAGTAATTAGTTTACTGGTAGATGAGGTCTGAGGGTGGAGCCCCCATGATGGGATTAATGTTCATAAGAAGAGGAAGGCACTAGAGGACTCTCTTTCCACCAGGTGAGGATATAGCAAATGGGTGTCTATCTACAAACCAGGAAGTGTCCTTACTGGACACCAGATTTGTTGGCACCTTGATATTGAACTTCTTAGCCTCCAGAACTGTGAGAAATAAATGTCTGTTGTTTAAGCCACCCAGTCTATGATATATTGTTATAGATTACCCTAACTGACTAAGACAGAGAACACTTTAAGTAGGAGCAGGAAATAATATGAGATTTTAAAATTAGTAAGGATAATAAATGAACTGGATGTGACTCCAAACATTATATAAAGGATAGATATTTCTGCTTTGAAGACATATGTGTAAACCAGATTTTGGGTTCTCTACAGTAATATGTCTTTTAACAAAACAGATTAATTCTAGTGATATTCTAATGTCTGACATTTTGTTTTCCAAAAGAAGAAATAATGTAGTGGCAGTGAGTTCAAACTAGGATAACAGAAATTAGAGTGAGAGTTATAGTGTCCAGAAGAAAGCATCTGTATCCTTTTGTCATGCAATTTTAAAAAACTTTATCACATCCATAATGCTAACCTAAACATTTTTCTAAACAAACATAAACTCATAATGGAAAAATATATGTTCACATAGCTATGGTGATTTTTAAACTATCTATAATAATAAAAGCATAATATGCTAATTAGACCAGATGTCCTTCTGAATAACCTTCCGGACGAAGCCAGGGCTGCAAGGGAAGGCCAGGTCCTGGGTGCCTGCCAGTGTCCAGAGGGAAGCTCGGGTCCCAGGTGGCAGAGGGAAGCCAGTGCTGGCAGCTGGGGGAAGGAAGGCCTATTCTTGCACGAATTTCATGCATCAGGTCTCTAGTTGTTTAATAAAGTAAGAGTTTTCCAACTCTTTATCTGTCCAATTCTACTATAAATAATTACTACATATGGAGCTCAGCAACTTTGTTGGAAGTTACAAGACTAAAAACCAAAGTATGTATATAGATGTATGAGTTCCCTATAGGTTTTGGAGATTAGGCCCTTAGCTCCAAACATTGGCAAATATGTTCTCCCATGCAGTCGGCTTTCCTGTTGTTTTGTTGATGGTTTCTTTTGCTGTGCAGAAGCTTTTTATTTTGATGTAGTCCCATTTGTTTATTTTCTCATTAGTTTCCATTGCCCCAGGAGCTGTATCAGTAAAGATATTGCTATGACATATGTCTGATATCTTAAACAATTCAATCAAAAATGGGCAAAGGACCTAAATAGACACTTTTCAAAAGTGGACATACAGAAGGTCATGAGGGATATGAAAACATGCTCAAAGTCACTAATCATCAGAGAGATGCAAATCAAAACGACAATGAGATACCATCTCACACCTGTCAGAATGGTTATCATCAACAAATAAACAAAGGACAAATGCTGGTGAGGATGTGGAGAAAAAGGAACCCTTATGCACTGCTGGTGGGAATGCAGACTGGTGTAGTCAGTGTGGAGAACAGTATGGAGTTTCCTTGAAAAATTAATAATGGAACTCCCATTAGACCCAGTAATCCCACTTCTAGGAATATATCCCAAGAAATCAGAAACATCAATCAGAAAGGATATATGCACCCCTATGTTCATAGCAGCACAATTTACAATAGCAAAGATTTAGAAACAGCCTAAGTGCCCATCAGCAGATGAGTGGATTAGAAACCAGTGGTACATCTACACAATGGAATACTAAGCTGCTGTAAAAAAGAAAGAACTCTTACCATTTGCAACGGCATGGATGGACATGGAGACCATTATGCTAAACAAAACAAGCCAGCTGGAGAAAGATAAATATCATATGATCTCACTCATTTGTGGAATTTAATGAACAACATAAACTGATGAACAAAAATAGAGCCAGAGACATAGAAGCATCAAACAGACCATCAAACTTCAGAGTTCCCTGAAGGTCTAGTTCCCTGATGCAGGGGAGGGGATGGTGGGATAAAAGATCAACCAAAGGACTTGTATGCATGCATGTAAGCATAACCAATGGGCATAGACACTAGGGGGTTGTAGGCATGTGCTGGGACTTGGGGATGGCTGGGGAGAGGTCAATGGTGGGAAAATGAGACATATGTAATACTTTAAATAATAAAGAATTAAAAAATAAAAATGTAAAAAAAAAGAGAGAAAGAGAAGAGTTGAGCTTTTATATGTAGAAAAGATCTGCTTGACAATTTAAAAAAAGATGAATGGAAATCTGGAGTCCATAAATCATTAAAATATTTTCCAGTTTGAGGGATTATGACACATGGCAACAATGTAGAAGCTCTGGTAATGAGAAATATTACACATATTTTTCTAGGATTTGACTGTTTAGGTCACACTTTCTGTAATAATGCTTTTAATGTGGAATTAGTAATAAATGAGCATAAAGTTTCAGTTAAGCAAAATAAATATGCTCTAGAGATCTTCTATATAACATGGTATGTGGGGTCAACAGTAATGTACACTAAATGTTTATTAAGAGGGTTGATCTCACATTGTGTTCTTACTACAAAAAAAAATACAATAAGAAAAAAAATTATCTATGTGAAATCATCCACAGAGAACAGGCTGAGACTAGCTTTGCTTTACAACTTCTTGAATGACTTGGAAGTAGAATTTGGGGATCCTAATTTGACATCATATACTCAGCAAGCCATTTTCTAGACAGCATAGCTTTATTCCATCCACAAGAAGTAAAGGGCCATTACCAACAAGCTATCACACCAAAAGCTGTGCTAAGACATATTACAATAATTTTTAATTTTCAGCAACTCATTGAACTCATTTGCTATAAAAAAATAAGAAGAATTAAAGAGGAGGATGAAGTTGTTAAAAATTTATCATATGTAATATTCTTACCACCCTTTGTTCTTGTATTTCTCTGGGGATACTTTCCTCAGATTAGGTGATTTTTAATAAAGCAAATGGCATCTTGTCAGTAAAATTAATATTTTTATTAATATTTTATATAATTTCCTGTGGAATTCTTTGTTCATTTTAAGAAATTTAATGGCCCTAATGACTAATTCATTTATTTCTCAGAAAGTTCCTTCTATCAAAAAATCAGTTTTTTCTAATGGACTGAATTAAAGTTATTTTTTAATCTCTTCAAAGGGATGTGACAAAATTATACATTTTTAAAATTAACCTAAATTTTAGTATATATTTAATCTTTTAAAATTTCTTTAAGCTTTTGCTGTATTTTAAATGTTTGCTTCTAATACTAGTTCTTTAAATCAAATCTGTTAACTCTGTTGGAAATTTCAGAGGCTGAACAAAGGTAAAGGAATTTTAAAGATCATTCAAAAAGTCAAATAAAATTGAGATTATCCACAACTGAGCTATGCACTTTTTGAATAATCTGAGTCAGCTTTAGACTTTCTCACCATTCTGTCCAAGTTGCTTCTAGATTAACACAGTATCCAGTCTTCACACAATACCAGACACAGATGTATGTATGCTAATTGCCTAGAACTATGTATCATGAGTGAATCCCCAATCATAAATCTTGTTTGGAATATATGTAATTTGTTATGTTTAATCTAAACTGAGTGAGAGTTATGCATATTGAATATGTAAAACTTTTTGGGTAGGTTTTGTGTGTCTTTTGCAATTTAGATTCAGAATTTTGGAGAAAGTGTACATCTGAATAAGTCATATCTATTATGTATTTTAAGTTATTCCATGAAGAGGGAGATAGACAAATTGATATCTCAAAGATTTTTTTCATTAATAATATTGTATTAATAACTATTGGCATAAATATTAGTTCTTAATGTAATGATATTAAGAGAAATTGTGACTAAGTCTCATTCCAGTGATTAGATTAGTAGAGACATTCAATGTGTATGGTATACTAGTGAAGACACATGGTAGAGACTCAGGGTTTCCTCCTCCTTCAAAAGTCACCTCTTTGTCATCTTTCTCTGCTTGTTGGAGTCCTCCAGGGATCCAACCTCAATGTTTGTCAAGCTAGACTCAATCCTTAGGTGATCTTCCCAGTACCATCGATTATCTATAGTTGATGTATGACTCCCTAAGGTGCATTTCAAGTAGAAACTACCCCCTGAACTTCAGGCTCAGAGACCCACTCTTTCTATGGCATTTCCACTTGGTTGCTAAATAGACATCTTAAAGTTAACATAAGCAAAACTCTTCCTCCCAAACTCTTCCTCTCCCAGTATTTTCCCATCTCAGAAACTAGGCATCACCCAAATATTCAGGCTCAAAGTTTTATTATGATTTCTCTGTCCCATCCTTGCCACTTCTCACCTTCTCACTTGTTACAGCCCCAGCCCTCAACCCCAGGGAATATCATATTTTACCTGATTCACTACAAAATTAAAAATATCAGCCACCTTACTTTCTCTATAGTAGTCCTCACACTATAATCCACACTATAAGTGTTAGTAATAAACCTTTTAAAATTTAAATCTGGTTTTGTCAATCTGCTCTCATCCCTCCTTTAGTTTTTCATAACACTTAGGAAAACAAATCCATTGTCCTTCCCAGTTCCTCCCGGAGTCCTGATTTGATATGCTCCCATTTTCCTCTCACTCACTCCTCTTGGAAACATCAACCATATTCTCAACTCATTGCTTTTGAATTCAGGATTTCATTGCCTGTTTAACCCCTGAATAATAAAATAAATGGAGAGATATTTCAGGTACATGGATAGAAACACTCATCTTGTCAAGATATCAGCTATTCCCCATTGGATCTATAGACTCAACACAATACAAGCTAATATCCTATAAAGTTATTTTGTGGATATCAAAAAACTTATTCTAAAGTCTATATATAGAAGTAAAAGACTCAGAAGGGCCAACATAATGTCGAAGGAGAAAAACAAAGTTGGAGGACTAACACCACCAGATTTCAAGTATTACTATAAAGCTACAGTAATCAAGTCTGTGTGATATCAGTGAAAGAATAGATAGTTCGAACAATGGAATAGAATGGAGAACCCAGAAACAGATCCACAAAAAAATATAGTCAACTGATCTTTGACAAAGGAGCAAAGGCAATGTAATGAAGAGAGAAGAGTCCTTTCAACAAATGGTGCTGGAATAACTGGACACCAACATGTAATAAAATAAGTGGCACAGACCTTATATCCTTTACAAAAATTAAATCAAAACAGATTATAGACCAAAATGTATAATGTTAACTATTAAATTCCTAGAGGATAACATAGAAGAATATTTAGGTGACTTTGGTTATGGTGATGATTTTTTAGATATAAGATCAAAGGTACAATCTAGGGGGGGAGGGAATTGATAAAGTGGACTTCACTATGAGTAAAATCTTATGTTCTATGAAACACAGTATCTAGAAAATAAAAATAAAAAGCCATACACTGGGAGAACATTTTTACAAAAGACACATCTAAGAAAGCATTTTTACCTGAAGCATATAAAGAACAATATAGCCACAACAAGAAAACAAACAACCCAGTTTTTTAAATGAGCAAAAGAACTGAACGGACACGTCATCGAGAACACACACAGATGGGCCTCACTCTAGACCAGTGATGGCGAACCTTTTGAGCTCGGCGTGTCAGCATTTTGAAAAACCCTAACTTAACTCTGGTGCCGTGTCACATATAGAAATTTTTTGATATTTGCAACCATAGTAAAACAAAGACATATTTTTGATATTTATTTTATATATTTAAATGCCATTTAATAAGGAAAAATCAACCAAAAAATGAGTTTACGTGTCACCTCTGACGCGCGTGTCATAGGTTCGCCATCACTGGCCTAGAGTGACCAGAAGGCAACCTCCTCTTCCATCCTGGGAGGCTCCGAGATATCCACCACCACCGCTGCTGACTCAGCCCACCACCCTCTGCCCTGGCCGCCAACCCCAGCATGCCCCCAGGCCCAGCAGCTGCCACCGTAGTCAGCCCCTTTGCCAGCCCACACCCCACTCAGGTAAAACCCTTGGCCTTGGTGCCTGCTGCGCCTGCACACCAGCCATAATGACCCCGCAACCCTAGCATGTGGGCCGGAGCTATCGGCCCTACCGCGAGGCCGCCATCAACAAGCAGATCAGCCCAGAGCTCTAGCCTCCTATGCGTACCTGTCCATGGCCTCCTATTTGACTGTGATGACGTGGCCTTGACGCACTTGGGTCCAGTTCTTCTCGGGGCAGTCTAGCAAGGAGAGGGCGCACGCTGCCGAGAGGCTCATGTGTCTGCAGAACCAGCACGGAGGTCTCATGCGCCTGTGTGCGATCAGCAGGCTTGACCTCAACTATTGGGAAAACAGGTTAAGGTCCATGGAGTGAGCTTTGCAGCTGGAGATGAGCGTGAACCAGAGACTGTTTGATCGGCACCAGCTGGCCACCTAGAAAAAGGATGCCCACCTGTGTCCCTTCCTGCATGAGCAGGTGAAGTTCATCAAAGAGTTGAGGGATCATATCACCAACCTGAGCAAGATGGGAACTCCGGAATCCGTCCTTGCCTACAACAAGCTCACTCTGGGCAAGTGCAACAAGAAGAGATGAGCTTGGACTGCCTTCTCTATAGACACGAGTGACTTCCCCTTGTCACCCTGCTGTGCATGCATGTTGCAACACATTCACTCAATATTTTTTCTTCAAGTTTTGCCATTTCTTCCAATGAAGTTGTTGGTTCCGAAATATTATATATAATATGTGGAATCTAATGAACAAAATAAACTGACGAACAAAATAGTTCCAGAGACCACATAGAAGCATGGAACAGATGGACAGATCTCAGAGGGTAGGGTTGGGGGGATGGGAAGAGATTAACCAAAGAACTTATATGCATATATGCATAACCCATGGACACAGAAATAGTGCCATGAAGGGGGGGGGGGAGGTAGGGAAGGAGGCAAGGGGGAAAATGGGGGATATCTGAAATACAGTCAACAACAAAAATAATTTTTTTAAAAAGGTATACAGATGACAAATAAGTATATGAAAGGATCCTCCATATCATATGTCATCAGGGAAATGCAAATTAAAACAACAAAGAGATATTGTTACACTCCTATTGGACTGGCCAATATCAGAACACAGACAACACCAAATGCCGATGAGGATATAAAGCAATAGGAACTCTCATTCATTATTGGTAGAAATGCAAAATGATATAGCTGCCGGGGCTGACCAGCAGCCCCTGAGCGATGGATGAACAGATTGCTCTGACACACGTTTCTGTGAAAGAGAGGGCTAAGGCACTAGGCTATCGCCGCCAAATAGCCTTGTTCACCTGCCTCCTTTGGCTTTTATTGTTCTAACAACTTGAACTAAAATTAACCTCTAGATCAGTGGTTCTCAACCTTCTGGCCCTTTAAATACAGTTCCTCATGTTGTGGCCCAACCATAAAATTATTTTTGTTGCTACTTCATAACTGTAATGTTGCTACTGTTATGAATCATAATGTAAATATCTGATATGCAGGATGGTCTTAGGCGACCCCTGTGAAAGGGTCGTTCTACTGCCAAAGGGGTCGCAACCCACAGGTTGAGAACCGCTGCTCTAGATACAATCAGCAGGGTAAGCATCCTTGAGAAAGTACATGCTTCTACAAGGTCAGGTCTTTAAGGACTAAACATAAAGATTCTAGCAAAACACCCGGGGGATTAGACTTGTTTGGAAAAGTCAAGGTAGGGGCTGCCGCCTTCAGTCAGGTCCCCCAGAGGCCCCTGACCTTTCGGAAAATCCTCCTTACAGACATTCCAGTCAAGTCCCGTGCTTCCCCACATATAGCCACTTTGGGAGACAGCTCAGCAGTATCTTACAAAACTAAGCACCCCTTCTCCATAAAATCCAGCAATCATTCCTCTTGGTATTTACCCAAAGAAGTTGAAAACTAATGTCCACAAAAACCCTGCACACTGATGTTTATAGCAGCTTTATTCATAATTACCAAAACCTGGAAGCAACCAAGACACCCTTTAGTAGGTGAATGAATAAACAAACTGTGATACATCTAAACCAGTGGTTCTCAACCTTCTTAATGCCGTGACCCTTTAATACAGTTCCTCATGTTGTGGTGACCCCCAATTTCATTGTTATAAATTGAACATAATTAAAGCATAGTGATTAATCACAAAAACAATATGTAATTATATATGTATTTTCCGATGGCCTTAGGCGACCCCCGTGAAAGGGTCGTTTGACCCCCAAAGGGGTTGCGACCCACAGGTTGAGAACCACTGATTTAGACAGTGAATATTATCTAGTGCTCAAAAGAAGTAACTTACGAAGTAATCAAAACACATAGAAGAAGCTTAAATGCACATTACCAAGTAAAAGAAGCCATAATGATGAGGCTACTTAGTATATGATTCCAACTATATGACGTTCTAGAAAAGGCAAAACTATGGAGACAATAAAAATATTAGTGGTTGACAGGGGGTAGTGGGAGAGAGGGATTTTCAGGGCAGTGAAACTTTTCTGTAAATACTAAAATGAAGGATATGTGTCATTATACATGTGTCCAAATCTATAGAATGTACAACACCAAGAGTTGTCCCACTGAGATAATTCAAGATAATCTTTCCCTCTCAAAGGCAACTGATTAACATCCTTAATCCTTAATTCTACTTTGCTGTGTTACCTAACATATTCACAGGTTCTGGGAATTAAGATGTGGATATGTTTGGTGGGGTAGGGTTTATTTTGCCTACCACAATTCATAAAGCTATAATAAACCCACATGTGTTGTCAGATTTTATTTGTATGTCTTCTCTGAATTCCTGACAATAAGAATAAAAGTTTTAAAACAATTTTTAAAAGTACATAAAGCCAAATATTCAATTCTTAGGATCAGATGTATTTTGGAATTCAGAATTTGGGGTATTTTACTGGAAATTATCAAGATTATATCCTCTGTGGCATTATCCCATATTTAAATATATTAATCTTTCTGTAGGGAATGTATGAATATTCTTCCCAATAGGAATAAATAAAGACTATAAATAGCCTCATGTCAACTGAGGTCAAGTTTTGTCACTAAGTGAGTTCAGTTGAGGTCAGACTTTTGTTGTCAATTAGCTATGAAAAAAATTGATCTTTGAACTTTTGGAATTGCAAATGTACAGATAAAGTGCATGTGCATAAAATATGATAATAAATGTGCAAAATATTAATAGTTGATTTCAGCTTCCTTAATATTTTGTTATTTTTCAATTTTCTACTGAGATTTTTTTTCCTTTCTCTAATATGTGTTCTATTTCAATAAAATTTACAAAAATGTGAACTATATAGAAAAATTAATAACATAATTAACTCTCATAGAGTGAACACATTGGGTAACCAGTATCCAGATAAAGAAACAAAACATTCCCGGAAGTCCAGAAGCTCCCCTCTGCCTCAGTCCAGTCATCCCTCTAACACTACTAGGGCAACTCCTCTCTGTTTTCACCAGAGATAAGTTGTGCTTGTTTTTGAACTTTTAAATAATGGGATTATAAAGTATATACTCTTTTGTGTCTGGCTTATTTGTCTGAATATTATTTGAATAAAACTTGTCTGATCCTGGCTTATGTGGCTAAATAGGTTGAGTGTTGTCCCATGCATGGGTTGGATTCCCCATCAGGGCACATGGCCAGGTTTCAGGCTTGATCCTGGGTTGGGGCACATGCAGGAGGCAGCCAATCAATGTTTCTCTTTCATCTCTCTCTCTCTCTCTCTCTCTCTCTCCTCCCTTTATTCTTCCTCCTTTCCTCTCTCTCTCTCTCTCAAATCAATTAAAAAAACATATTTTAAAAAACACAAAATTGTCTGCATTATTGTATGCAGTATGCATAATTGCTTTATGTAGGATTCCTTATGTAGGATTACATTGTTTATCCATTTTAGTTTCGACAGACATTTGAGTTTTTCCATTCTGGATCTATTAAAATTAGTGCTACAATGAACATTCTTGGTAAATATGTGTGCATGTTTCTATTGGATATATTCCTAGGAGTGAAATTTTGGGCCATAGGGTTGCAGATATTTAGCTTTAGTGGATACTACCAAACAGCTTTTCAAACTTATCATGGTCATATATTATTTGTATAATCAGGAAAGTAATAATATGAAATATTTTTAAAATCTATTTGTTCCATGGAAAGAGCACTTGATTGTACCATCAGTGACTTATGTTTTAGAACTGGCTCTGCCACCAACCAACAATGACTTTGGGCAACCCACCTATTCTCTCAGGCTGAGTTTCTTTATCTTTAAACTAGAAGTTTGGAGTAGACGACTGCATGAGATTTATCTGAACTCAGAGTCTTTGAGAAACAGTGGTTCCCCTCCAGCTTCCACCTCACCATACAGCCTCCCCTTCCTGACCTGCGACTGAAACATGCTCTCTCTTGAGCTACTTTGTTTATTATGGTGTTTTGTTTTGTTTCCAATTCCCTTTGCTTTGTTGGACCCGTGTCTAGGCTTTGAGTAATATCCACTTGACATTTAAGAAGAAAAGCCAAAGAACAAGACTGGGGGGTGTTTAGAAAGCTAGGATAAGTGTGAAAGTGGAGAAACCTCCCAGCCCCTGGAACGAGGAGAGCCATACGTGGACAGAGGTAACATTGGCAGGTGATGAAAAGCAGCACTGGCAAGGTGAGATCTAGAGAGGATTTGGGGGTCCTGGTCATTGGAAGTTCTTTACTCTTGGGAAAAGTGGTTTTTCTATGGTGGAAGCATTCTGAAGTCACAGTATCTGAAAACATGAGTCCCTAATCGTGCTTAAAAATGCAAATGTGCAGCCCCTACCGCAGTCCCAACACATTTGATTTTTGCCAGTCTCATTATTAGGCAACCAAGCAAGAACCTAGACTAAAATTTGGAAAACACGGGTATAGTCTAGAACTTCAAGAAGGAAAAAAAGAATAAGAAGAAAATAATGTTAAAGGAATATACAGTTGGAATTTTTTTATTGTATTTACTCATTTTATTGTTTACTCACTGTATTCAACATTTTGCTTTTTAATAAAATAAAAATCCACTCTAACTTATTCATTGCATAAATATTTACTAGACACCTAATTATGTGCTTGACACAGTATTAGGTGCCAGGGATACAATCTCAAAAAATAATAGTAATAATCTAATCCTTAAGAAGCTTTCCATCTAACATGGGGGAGGCAGGTAGCAGTACACCCAGCAAAGGTTAGTGGGGTGTGAAGAAGCCTGTGCAGGACATCTGAGGCATCTGAGCACAGGGGACCTTTTGCCAAAGGAAAGGACAAGAGAGGTGATCCGGGAGAGACATGGCTATGGAGCGAGAAGGGTAGAGTTGAGTTACTATAGAAAGATGGTGTGCTAATCAAACCAATCAATGGGCATAAAGTTTCATTTAAGCAAGTTGAATAAGTCCTGGAGATCCGCTGTACAACATTGTGTCTATAGTCAACAATGCTGTATTGTACACTTAACAATTTGGTAAGAGGGTAGATCTCATGTAGAGTGTTCTTACCACAAAAACATTTAAAATGAAAACAACTTCTGGGTAAGAAGTACAGAAACCAGTCCAAGTAGCTCAAGTTGAAAAGGAAGTCAGTAAAAAATATGCAAGAAAATCAATCTCTCTTTGTCTCTCTGCAGAAAAACAAAACAAAAAAACAAAAGAACCAGCTTGGCTTCTTAAGAATGGCACATTTACTTATTTGTTCTCTCTCTGACTTTCTCTAGAACAATATGTTTCTCAATTTTGCTTTTTTGCAGTCTTCTTATTACCATACTCAGGTTCGGCTGCCTGCTGCCTCAGAGCCAATAACAGAGAGACAGGGGCTGGTGCAGGGGTGGGCAAACTTTTTGACTCGAGGGCCACAATGGGTTCTTAAACTGGACCGGAGGGCTGGAACAAAAGCATGGATGGAGTGTTTGTGTGAAATGATATAAATTCAAAGTAAACATCATTACATAAAAGGGTATGGTCTTTTTTTTTTTTTTTTTTTTAGTTTTATTCATTTCAAACGGGCCCGATCCGGCCTGCGGGCCGTAGTTTGCCCATGGCTGGGCTGGTGGGAGGAAAATTCAATTTATACAAGAGCCGGAAGTCTGAGAAGATGAGGCACTATCATCACAAAGACCATCTTAACAATTGGACATAGACTGGGGTTTTTGTAGGGAGGGAGGAGGAAGCAAAATTTTTAAAAAGGAGGGGTTTGAGAGTTCTTCATTGAGAGTTCTACATGAAAGCCAAAATAGTTCAGATAACTGGGTGTAGGTCAGCAAATCTCCCAGAGCCAAATATCTGAAGGATGGAGTCTGCTTCTTTTGAAGTTAGTTCCTCAAACTCTTAAGCAAACAAGCTAGCTGCAGTCACACATTAGTTAACAGGTCATCATTTATAGAAACAACTAGAGGCCTGGTGCACGACATTTGTGCACTGGGCAGGGGGGAGTCCCTCAGCCCAGCCGTGCCCTTTTCAGTCCAGGACCCTCAGGGGATGTCCACCTGCCAGCTTAGGCCTGCTGGAGCCGAAGGCAGATATCCCCCCAGGGGTCCTTAGCACTGCCACGGAGGCAGGAGAGGTTCCTGCCACCGCCACTGGACTCGCCAGCCTTGAGCCCAGCTTCTGGCTGAGTGGTGCTCCCCCCCGCGAAAGTGCACTGACCACCAGGGGGCAGCTCCTGCATTGAGTATCTGTCTCCTGGTGGTCAGTGCCTGTCATAGCAACCAGTTGTTCTGCCATTCAGTTGATATGCATATTAGCCTTTTATTATATAGGATGTTAAAAGAATGGTAAGATGGGTTACATTCTCACTTCTCTTCTTCAAAATTCTTAGTTTCTGCTTTACTATTATTTCCCTTTTCGTGTAACGGGCTTGCTGGTACCAATTATATTCACTTTTAAAAAATATATTTTTATTGATTTCAGAGTGGAAGGGAGAGGGAGATAGAAACAAGGATAAGAGAGAATCATTGATCAGCTGCCTCCTGCACACCCCCTACTGGGGATCGAGCCCACAACCCAGGCATGTGTACTTGACTGAAATCGAACCCTGGACCCTTCAGTCCACAGGGCGACGCTCTAGCCACTGAGCCAAACCATCCAAGGCAATTTTCATTCCTATGACCACCACAAGTTTTGCCCATCTAGGTATGTTTTGCACAGTCTATGGCTGATTTGTACAATCTCTCAGTAAACCACATTCAAATTCCTAGGAAAGAGAATCCAATCAATGCTAGTTGTATTCATCACCAATCCTAATCTATGTCCAGATCTATGTCTCATCTATGTCCAGGTGGAGCAGGGTCTTTAGATATACAGAATTTTATTTTCCAGGACTTATGCATTCTCATCAGAAGGGATTGTGATCCAGCAGGCAATGGGAGGTGAGTTAGCATTCCTCACATAGACAAAGTAAGAAAGAAAGAAAATAAATGGTGATGACAGAGAGATGACATAGAAGGGTATGTTGAAGAAAATGTAAGTGCTTCACGATGATTATTCAGGGTAACTATAAAATAGGTAGAAAAAGACTAAAGGAGAAAGTACTGGTCTAATCCTTCACATATTGTGACTAGAGAAAAATATCTAGCATAAAGTAACTCTTCAGGAAAGGGCATGCACAAAAAAGAAAAAAAAAAGTCAATAAATTTGCATTAAAAAGAATAAAAGATGGTGGGAAAGATAACATTGAGAGGGAAATCGTTAACATAGCTTACACAGATTCTTCAACTATTTGCATGTCATTTATGAGAACTGCCTACTAATTCTGCTCTGAACATGAGAAATATACTTTCTTTCTTTGCTACTATTGCGGCTAAATTTGACCCTGGATTATAAATCACCACTAGCGCTTGCTAATTTGCTATTAGTGTCTACGTTCTGTTTGTTTTTAATTAAACAAAACGAGTTGCTGGTAAGAAGAGAGAGGAACCTCTGCAGGAATACACATCAATGATTCAGAGAATATTGAAAAAGTTCTGAAGGTGTAAATCGCAGGGGAAGTCCTCGTTGCCCTGCTATGTCAATAGACAAAGTTCTCAGTAATATTGCATACATTACTTGCTGGGTCAGTGTGAAATACATTAACCTACCACACTCTCGCTCTAGAGAATTTTTTAGCTTGTCCAGGCAGTAGGTAAAATAGTTTTAAAGTCCTTCAAATGTACATTTGCTGGTCTTCTTTCCTTTTATAAAGCTGAATGTCGTAAAGAAAGGACTCGTTTTCCTATATTTGGTTAATTCTTTTAAATGTCTCTATTTGAAGATTAAAAATTGTGTAAATTTAAGTAAAAACACTGGGAAGTAAACTATTGTATTGCCCTGACAAAGAATGAATTCCTCCTGTCATGTTCTGATTGTCCACATCACTGAGTTTGATTACTAATCAAAGTTGAGATTTGGGATGGACTTGGATCCTGCTTTACACTAGAGTCAAATCCAGCCTCCTTAACAAAATGTTCCTGAGTGTTTATTATTTTCATCACTTTTATTATGTAAATATCTTCTCCTTTCTAAATCAGTCTAACTTAGAAAATGAGTTCTTAGTCCAATTTTCAGCATAAGATAGTAAACAATCTTGTCAGTATCTACAATAATAAAAGGGCATATGCTAATTAGACCAGACAAAGCCAGGCCGGAGGGAAGCCAGCCTGGGTTCCGGTGCCAGAGGGAAGCCAGTACCAGCAGCCAGGGGAAGGAAGGCCTACCTCTTGCATTAATTTCATGCATCAGGCCTCTAGTGTTATAATTGGCTCAGGTCAGACAATAAAATAACTCATAGAAGAATAGAACTAGGGAAATCTAAAGTGTTTTGTTTTTAGTTATAGACATTTTATAGTAACTTTCCTTGGGGAGAGGATGTCAGGATTTATGCCCACTGCCTTATTCCACATTTCTCCACTCAATCAGTCCATACAGACTGAGTCTGGTTGAATTATAACCTATTCATCAGTTGCATGGCTGACTTCAAGATGAATACATGCAAATTGGGAGTTTAGAGAAAACAAAGATATTTGAATACATATTTATCTGCAAGCAACCATAATTCAGTTGCAATCTAAATTCAGGAACACTATATTGAGTAACAATTTGAAAAAAACATGTCTGTAAACCAAACACTGTATCTGCCATGATTTTATTCCCTATGAATGCATAATATATAAATAGTAGGTTTGGAATTTAAATGTTTCTTCTCTTGCCCTTTTTTCCAATTCTCAGTTTGACTTTTGAAATAAATTCTCCACATAGCAGCCAAGTTCAAATGAATGAATAAATAAATAAATAAATTAGAATTAGAATCCTATCTAATAATAGATAAACATGGTAATGAACCGTACCTCCAACACACTTCCCATTGGCTAATCAGGGCAATATGCAAATTAACTGCCAACCAAGATGGTGGCTGGCAGCCAGGCAGCTGAAGCGAACAGGAGGCTTGCTTGCTCCAGTGATGGAGAAAGACAAGGTTCCCCACCTGCCGCTGCCGGCCTCTGAGCTGCACTCTAAGAAACAATGTTGCAATTATAGAAGCTAAACAAACCCCAGAAACCTGCTTTCAGCCAGCCAGGCCTCAGAGCTGGAGTTGCAACAGAGTTTCAATTACAGAAGCCAAACAAACCAAGGTCTCAGAGCTGGAGCCGAGCCTCAGAGCTAAAGCCGGCTCTCAGCTCCAGAAGGTAAATAAATCCCAGAATAAAAAAAAAAGAGAAAAAGGAGAGGTTGGGAGTTTCAGTCACCCACCAGCCTGAAAATGGCCCTCAGCCCCTCACCCAGACTGGCCAGGCACCCCAGTGGGGACCCCCATCCTGGAAGGGGGTGTGACCAGTTGCAAACAGCTATCATCCCCTCATCCAGGCTGGCCAGGCACCCCAGTGGGGACCCCCACCCTTAAGGGGGTGTGACCAGCTGCAAACAGCCATCATCCCCTCACCCAGGCTGGCCAGGCACCCAATCGGGACCCCCACCCTGATCCGGGACACCCTTCAGGGCAAACCAGCCGCCCCCCACCTGTGCACCAGGCCTCTATCCTATATTGTAAAAGCGTAATATGCAAACTGACCCTAACAGCAGAAGGACTGGGAATGACTGGTCACTATGACACACACTGACCACCAGGGGGCAGATGCTCAATGCAGGAGCTGCCCTCTGGTGGTCAGGGCACTCTCACGTGGGAGGAGCTCTGTTCAGCCACAAGCCAGGCTGACGGCTGCCAGTATAGCGGTGGTGGTGGGAGTCTCTCCTGCCTCCTCAGCAGCGCTAAGGATGTTTGACTGCAGCTTAGGTCTGGTCCCCACTGGCAAGTGGAAATCCCCCCAAGGCTGCCGGGCTGCCAGAGGGATGTCTGATTGCCATCTTAGGCCCAATCCCCCCCGGGGAGTGGGCCTAAGCCAGCAGGTGGTCATCCCCTGAGGGGTCCCAGGCTGAGAGAGGGCACAGGCTGCTCTGAGGGACCCCCCCAAATGTACAAATTTTTGTGCACTGGACTCTAGTATATATATAAAAGAGATTCAAGGAAGAGTAGAAATGATATCAGCCCCTATAGGAAGAATTTTAAGGAGTCCACTGGTGTCCGAAGTAGAGGGAGTTGTAGTAGAATGAAAGAGGTGATGTAACTAGCATAGAAAAGTGAGGAAAGAGAACAAAGACTACATTTTCAGTAAGTTTAACCAAAGGGAAAGAACAAAACAGGATAATGGCCTCATCAGGTGGAGTGTAGAACATGAGCTTATTGACCAGCCATGAGATGATTCAGTTATTCCTTAGAATTCCTTTGACTAGAGCCACCTATTCCCAGATAAGCACTGCAACTAAAGATCCCCCAAGAACTTGTTTATCTTGAGAAATAAAGCATATTAAAATAAAAAAGAATTCTTATTGCTATAAAATAAATACATGTACTCACGAATTGCTTGCAAAATTGTATTTATTTTTCCAGATTCAGTCAACAAAAGAACAAAATGACTCATAATGAGAATTCACTTTTGGATAGAGATACAGTGTTTCATTATTCTCACAAGTGAGTGCTGATTTTTGTTCACTTATAAAATAAATACCCGCCTGTTACAACTGGAAAGGTAATGTTAACATTACATGCTCGCTGAGGATGCAGATTGATGGCACTTGTCTGAGCAAGAACATGCTGTGATGTGCCTGTATCTGTAAGACAAGGTTTTGCCACCAGGACAGTCAAGAATGATGTCTCTGAACTCATAGTTTTCTTCTCGGCAGCAAAGGCAGGAATTTTCCAACTGAAAGATATCATAATTGTACCTAAAAAATAAAATAGCCAGTAATCAATATTTTTGGAATGTCTTTGGAAATAAATTGACATCAATGCTCAACTTCTAATTATCTAAGTGATTTACCAAGCCTCCCAACCAATTTATTTTTTCCCCTACACCTTGTATTCCTATACGTTTCTGATGTAGATCAGTGATAAGTGGTAGTAAGATAAAAAAAAAAAGAGGAAAATAAATTCAAAATAGAGATTTATAATCTCATAATTAGAGCATTATTGTGCAAAAAAATAAATAAAAATGATTTTAAAATATGCAGTTTAACACCCAATCATTATTCTTCATAAATTAATTTACATGTGTAAGTGTACATAAAGGAAAAAATGTAAAATGTTATATCTAAAATGCATGTGACAGTTTAAAAATACACTTTTAGCAAGAGTAATTGCTTAAGTACACTCTGTAATCACTGTATGAAAATAAATACATTTGCCATAAATGTATTAGATTTGACATATAGAGAAAGCTACTTCAAAATGATTCATCACTTATTAGGATTCTCATATTCTAATATTTTAAATATTAAGGTTCTGCTCATTAGCTAGCATATAAAAGTTTTCCATGGCCCAGGCCAGTGTGGCTCAGTTGGTTGGGTGTCATCCCATGCACCAAAGGTTGCCAGTTCAATTCCTGGTCAGGTCACATGCCCCCAGGCTGTGGGCCCAGTCCCAGGTAGGGGTAATGCAGGAGGTAGCCAATCAATGTTTCACTCTCACATCAATGTTTCTATCTCTCCCTCTCCTCTATCTCTACCAATAAAAAATCTTAAATTTTTTTCCTATATAATGTTTTAAAAGTTTCATGCCTTAACAATATTACAAAATTAACATACAGTACATGTTCCAAGAAAAACTCACTTGATGGTCTGTTTGCATTCCCCGACGCATCTTGCCATCTCAAGTCTTTTCTTGCAACCATTGTACTTAACAGTCACATTGACAAGTGAAGATCTGCAATTAGTATTACCTAAAAAAAAAAATGGATCCAAGAGTCAGAAAGATTTAACATTAACAATTGCTAAGTCTCAGCTTTCTTACCCATAATTAGAGAATAATAATAAATACTTCATAATTTTACTGACGAGATTATCTGTCAGCACCCAGCAGAAATGACTGTCTAATACTCAATAAATGCTATCTTAGTGTTATTGCTGTTATTCCTACCATAGGAGAAGGAGAAGAGGAAAGAAGGAAGAGGAGGAAGGGGAAAAGGGAGGAGTAAAGAAAAGGGGGAGGGAAAGGAAGACAGGGGGCATGGTTATTTTTGGAATCTGTCTATTTTCTCATTGCCGATCATTCTTATGATTTTATATGTCAATTTACAACATAACCTGCTGATGTTAGATGAGAGCAAGCTAAATTTCTTTCCATGAAAATTATTTTTTCCTTGTAAACATAACTAGTTTTGTTACAACCAACACGAATAAGTAACTATCGTGTATTATGGGCAAATATCCATTGTCAGTTTATGCATATAGATTAGAATACCTATTGTTTTAAAAACACAGGAGACTTTCTTTTAATGACCTGCCATTTCGTTTAAAGAAGCTAATTTTTTTTCAACAGTTTGTATTGCCTCTACATGTGGAGCTTAATTTTACTTACATTTATAGCAACATTTTTTTGAATCATAGACTCGGTCTGCCTATATGGGTGAGAGAAAAAGAAAAAAAAACTGAAATTTTCTATAAATAATATAACATTTTTTAACTCATTGAAATATTATTTCAAGGGGAGAAAATGGAACAGATGAACACCTCAGGCTCAGTTTCAGGGAGCACGGATGGGAGAGAGTAGTAATAAAAATGAGACAGTATTTACACTAATTTTTGCAACAGTGGGTTGAAAGGGAAAAACAATACTTAAATGAAATTTTCTTTAAAATAAAATGCAAAGGAATAAAAAAACAAAACACCCCTTACTTATTGTAATTGAAAAATACTTTAACAGTGATATTACTACCAGACACTGTAAGTTTCTCACAGGCAGGAATTTTTACCTCACACATTATTATTCTCTTAAACTTATCAATGTCTCAGGATAAAAATGCAATAAATGTGGAAGTCCAATATTAAAGTTCTAAAATAAAGCTTTGAACTATATTATCAATTATATCTTCAGAAAGAAAAATAAGCTTAAACCTTTCTTAATAACTTACATTTAAGTATTTATTAATTCAAAATCCTCACCACATTTCAGCACCATAAAAATAAAGATTGTGGCACTAAGAAAACTCTGAACAGTAGACATATGGAGTTACATGAAATTTTTGTATTTTTATAGAAAATTATTAACATGACTCTATAAACCTTGATAACAAACTAGGTTTTTTTTGTTTGCTTAACAATAACAATATGCTTTCCACAGAAACTAACTTCTTCTAAAATAGCACTAGATTAAATTTTAGAGAGCCTGTAAATATATCTTTGATATGAAAAATACACATGATAATAAAAGGTGAATGAGAAATCTGGAATGAAGTCTGTAAGAGATCTATTGGCCAGATATAAATTTTTCCAAATGAGAAAGAAGACAGGTTGTGTTTGTATTGAACATGAGAAGTGAACCTCGTTGTTGTACTACTTGAGAAGATGACTTACTTCTGCACACCAGGTCTGCTTGGGGCAGTTTTCGACCACTGCACGGAAACCAGTTGTATCGCAGAAGTAGGAGACGCATGGGTTGTTGGGGTCATCAAAAAAAGCACCAATCTGGGGGGGGGGGGAGTGGGAATGGGGAGAAAACAAAGTAATTAGTCATCTTGATTTCTTTTTGCTGTTGATAATAAAACCTGTATTAAAAAAAAAATCAAAATTCATGATGGTTAGTGAAGTTCCAGAGGCACGTTCAGCCATTAGGTTAATATTTAAGAAAAGGTGGATTGAAAGCCTTCTACTTCCATTAAAGTTAATCATTGATAGCACAGAATGTGTCAAGGTTCTCAAATTAAGATCTGCATACAGTTACTCTGTTGTAGTTTTTAAGTGTTTTCAAGAAAGGTTATTTTATTTGTAGCAGTCAATGGACCGGTTTTTATGCTCTAAGTTTAAGGGGAAACAAATCGAAAATCCAAATAGAGGAGAAGGGCATAAAATGGGTTTATCACAAATGACAAGTAACATCTTCTGTCTTTGCTTGTGTTTCTATACTATTTTCTTTTTATTGAATTTATTGGGATGACACTGGTTAACAAACGTATACAGGTTCAGGTCATATACTTTTAAAGCTCAATAGATTGCTTTATAATTAATTTATGTTCAAAATTCAAACACTAGTTTGGGAAATTGCATTTCTTTCAAGGCCTAAAACTACAAAATAAACTTTCTGGTGGACTAAAATTTTATTTCAATTGTTTTGCATATAAATGCATAGAGATAACATGTTTTCTTTGTTCTTTAAACATCATCATATTTTATGTTTAAAGACTATCATAAATTCTCAAGTCAGGTCACCTTTGGAAATTAAAAATTAAGAAACTAAAAATTGAGTGTGATAAATAAGTTACCAAATTAAAACTCTCATGGGCTTTGCTCCTATGTATTTCCTACCATACCACATATACTTTATTTCAGATTTTTTAATATTTAGTATCATCAGTTAAAATGTATTAAATTCATTTTGAGAATCATCTGTTTTTTTATGGCTTCCTGGTACTTTTTCTAAGATGTTAAATTACTTTCCAAAATGCCAAATCAGTTGTCAAAACCCACCCTTTTACTGCTATATTCACATAATGGGGTTCTAGTCTTTGGGGTTTTCTTATTTGATCTGTGACAGTTTGGCCATCTGATCTTCCTGGTTATAATTACAGTTTAACTCTGTTCATTGATTAGAATGTAACAAAGTGTGTCTTCTCCATCTGGCAAGCCCCATGGGAAATATTATTCAGAAGCTCTAATGCTAGGTAGTTAATGATCAAGTATATTTTCTCCCTTTGAAGGGAACCATGCTGAGTGTTACATTTGACATTCCTTTTGAAAATTGAAGATAGGGGAAACAATTCCTCCCCACAGTTGACTATGAAGTTTTCATGTCATAAGCTGAAAAAGGCTGCATTTGTTCATAATTATATTGATAAAAATAGGATAAAGTAAAAAACGACTTTACCTCATAGTTGGTATCGTTAAATAAACATGTTCTTGGTTCTGAAAAACAAATATATTATTTTATCCTAAAGTAAACATTATAATTATTTTTATTCATAAAACAGAAATTGTAAATGGGATAGTATTTATCAACCAATCATAATGTTCTTCCCATAACATCATCATAACTCTTTAATCTACTGATTATGTTCATAGCTGTTAATTCTGGGTTTCCCCATTACAAAGATAGTAAATTTTAAGAGGGCAACCACTGATTCTGTTTTATTTATCACACCTATCCTGTATAGTAATGATCATTTAGCAGCTCAATAAATATCTCTTGGATATGTAAGTAAACAACTATTCAATTCAATTCAAATAATGGTTTATGAATACACACCACAGTATCCAATTTCACAGCAGGTATCATTATCTTTGAACTTTACAAGCCTCTCTTCAGTTTTGCATGTGGGGGGAGAAGGGCACTCCTTGGGTTTACAGTCCACCGTATTAGCATTGGTACAGGTGCATTTGTGGCAATTAGCAGTCCATGTGTCTCCAGGCTACAGAAACAAACCAAGTTTAGACTTTTACTCCAATACAGGAATGACAGCAAATTTGGATTAAAGTGAAGAAGAACTATGTACTTACTGATTTCTCTTCTCCCAGTGGACCATGGCAAACTGTTAACATGAAATGATAAACGCTAATTAAATTTGGCAAAATATAACCATCTGTTACTTGTAGATAACCACCAGGTGGCCAATAGTGTAATTAGCACTACGATTTCAGAGACACAGAATTATGGAGGATTACGGTGCCTTTAAGTCGAAAAAATCATATCCACCTACTTTGAA
Organism: Myotis nattereri; assembly: GCF_964212035.1. Lineage (NCBI taxonomy): Eukaryota > Metazoa > Chordata > Mammalia > Chiroptera > Vespertilionidae > Myotis > Myotis nattereri. The sequence continues at coordinate 173,936,890 of NC_138076.1, forward strand.
CAAATTGTCCTGAAAAACGCATATATTTCCTATTTTTAGAAACCCCAGGAAATGAGAATTCTAAATTTCTCTTAGGGGAAATTTAGACTTTATAATGACCAGTTTCAAGGGCCTTCTCAGATTTTTAAGTTCCCTGCAATAGCTAACACTTGTAACTCTCATCTTGAAAATATTCTTCTTTCAGATTCAACACTCTGAAATTCCTTTATCAGCTCTTTCTCTAGTCTTTCTCCTGGTACCTCCTCTCTCTCCACAGTGTCCACTATAACGTTAAGTAGATAACTCTCAAATTTCTAGGTCCAGTCCAGACATCATGTGTGAGATGGACCCAGATCTCATTCAGTCTAATAAATAGCATGCTGGCCAATCTGTAAGAACCTTAAACTCAATGTGCACAAAACAGATTGTATTATTTTGGCCTTAATACCAGTTTCTCATCTAAACATCAATGCAGAATGATTGCTTTTCAAGTGCAGGTATTCTTACCTGGAGGTGGTGGAAGTGGTGCTGGACAGCCTGTGTAAAAACAGACAGCTCAGATTAGTCCCTAAAGTCCTTAGAATAGTTTCGGGGTAAGTAGAGTTATCTTATTACTGAAAGTAATTGGCTATCTTGCTAGCCGTACAAACAGACACATTCCTGTCTATTTTCCCTTTCTGCTTCTCGAGGCATTTGAAATTCCATCATTAGAGAGTATTCCCTTTGGATCCCCAATTTTAATGGCAGGCATATGAGAATCTAAAGGAGAAATGATATGCCATCAAGGTAAACTTCTCTTCAAAATTTTCTTGGGAGACAATTCTGATGAATACGACAATAAAATACATAATCAAAAAGAAAAAGAAGCCCTAGCCAGCTTGGCTCAGTGGGTAGAGCATTGGCCTGAAGACTGAAGAATTGCAGGTTCGATTCTGGCCAAGGGCACATGCCCAAGTTGTGGACGAATCCCCCGTAGGGGGTGTGCAGGAGGCAGCTAATCAATGGTTCTCTCTCATCATTGATGTTTCTATCTCTCTCCCCCTCTCCATTCCTCTTTGAAATCAATAAAAATATTTTAATAAGAAATAGAAAAAGAATAATTCATATATCTGAGAAATGTATTTGTAATTACCAACTTATTTAATCCTTTAAAAACTTTTATCTTCTTTTTGTCTTCTTGAACTACTGCAGAATTGCTCTATCTCTACCCTAACCAAATATTTCAAACTGGTCATATGTTTCTTTCTGAGGCTTTGCACATCACATATTTTAGTCCACCCAACAATTGCCTGATAAATGAAAATTCTATTTTCAAACAATTAATAATCAGATTAATACTTTTATTCTACCTACCAGGTAAAATGTCTAGCCTAGAAGCAAGAGAATATTTGAGAGGAACTTAAAATTTCTGCATGTTTAGGTAGAGAGATGCCAACAAATAATAGGTACAGAAAAACAGAAAGAAAAATCAAACATGTGGGAGTTTGGGGGATTAAATGTCTCTTTTTACTGAGGGAGGCGAGGCTAATCCCAAACTAAAAAAGTTTGGCAGGTTAACAGAAACCAGCAGCAGGAGAGAGTAATGACCTATGGGGCATAAATACAGCAGAAAAAAAATCTTCCCTGAACCAGAATTCCAAGAGTTCATTGAAGATATTCATAAGAAAAAAACATAAAGAACAATCTCCTAATCTCTACCTTGTTATCAGGGTAATTTCTCTAAAACACCTATCTGATCATATTATTCTCTTAATAAAAGTCTAATAAAGATCCCAGTTAGTGTAAGGATTAAAGCAGTGATTCTCATCGAATGAGGCCCAGAAATCAGGATTTTAAAAAGATTCCCAGGTGATTCTAATGTGCAGCCAAGGTTGAGAACCACTGGATTAAAGTCTTGTTTAAGTTTGGAAATAAGGTCCTTCATGAACTTTCCTCTACTTACCTTTTCGATACTATTTCTTCCCTGAACTTCACACAGTCATCACCAATATCTGGTTGACTCCTGAATTCACTCATGCTATTTCATGTCTCTGTCTTCTCAAGGGCTATTTGGTAGAATTCCCTTCTCACTTTAGCCAATATTAAACTCAATCAGATCCTTTGTGATCCCTTCACTCAATAGTACCAACTAATAGATAGGTATTAACACTCTCCACTCCTGAGACCTCTGAGACCATAATTGCTGTACATGTTTATGGGTTAGCATTAAATATACTGTAAAGATAGTTTTGGTGCCCATAATAATCTCCCCCAAATAATAAGGAAATTAGGATTTCTCCCATACTGACCTGCTTTATTTTCATTTTCTTGATCTCCTGTTGCTCCTGCAGTGGTTTCTGAGGGGAAATAAGAGGATGGCATTGTCATTTTATTTATCAGAATAACATGTATGCACATCAAGCCACTGTGTACTAGTATATGAGTGTACAAAAGATCACACACATTCATGCTCAAGGAAAACTTTGTGTAGAATAGACAGTTCATTCCAGTACATTTGGGACATTTCATTTAATCTGGCTAGGACACTTTGGGGTTGTCAGTATTCCATTTGACAGGAATAGCATATTTCATAATCTCATACTCAGAGATTTCAAACTAAGAGCTTTATAACTATGTCTTCAGGAGAGGAGTTCTGGTGAAAGCCTAACCAAAAAAGTCCTAGAAAAAAACACACACCTAGTTGAGCTTCGAAATCATATTCCAAAAGGAAATTCAGCATAACTTCCTGGCCTCTCTCCTTTTCCTTTTCCACCACGCCTCTCCCCCAAACTCAGCTCCTTATATGTAATCACAGGCACACTGCTCAGCGACGAGTATGTATTGCCAGCATTTATATGGTTACATTCCAGTTCCAGAGGTTTCCTTGACTCTTGTGGAAGCAGTGACCACTAAGGGAGGGACAACCATGGTGCATACAGTAGACCAGAGAAGATAGAGTTTAACTTCTGGTAACCTATCCTGTCTTCTGAGATGCCACCAAAGTTTGTTTACTATTATTTGGCTTACCCGTGGTAGAAATTCCAGAAGCAATGGTCGTTTCAGATGTTTCCTGGGAGGTACCTAACATGAGCAGCAAAAGAGCAATGAGCTTTTTCTGGTCTCAAAAGAGCATGTCCCAAGACACCTCTACATGGAACAAAGTCTCAAAGCACTTGGCATGTTCTCATGCATATACTAAGGCTCCTGCAATTGAACCATAAGAGGTTTCTATCTCAGCAGCTCCTTGCTCACAGAAATGAACATTTTCCTATGGTCCTGGTAAATTTCACTTTTGAATTTCCTTCTCTAAGTGACAAAAACTTTTTCCACAGTTCACTGTTTTATTTCCTATAACTTGGTTTCTTGGTTATCCTGTAACAGTTTTGGGGGGACAGAAGTTATAGTAGAGTGAGAGAAAATGAGAAAACATCTCTGTTTATTAAGATGGCCTTAACATTTCCCTCAGCCTGATTAAACTTCAGGCATGCTTCTTCCTGACTACAGGTCCCTGAACTCCCTTTTCTTGGAGCCTTTATTTTTAAAAAACTTGCAATTATAAGTTATTTCTCTGAGATGCAAATATTCCTTCAGCTCTGGCCAGTTTTAAAATCCTGGAATCTTTTTCAAAGACCTGAGAGCCACCCCCTTGACACGTAAACATCAAGAATAATAGCACCCTTATCTCCCTGTCTCTGTGGGAAGGTAGGAGCCTACTTTCATTCTGTAAGTACCAATTAGCAACCATCCATGGCCTAATCATTTAGACCAACCTCTCCTCTAATGGCCTGCCCTCCAGTACTTTTCCACCATTTCACCCCAGCACTTAAAAAACTCTCCTGCCTTTTGTTTCAGCAGAGTTGAGTACAAAATATCACCCTTATTGCAGTGGTCTTGACTCCTATTGCAATAATCTGCACTAATAAAAGAGAAAGATTCAAATTGACCATATCTCTACAACACCCACCAGCCAATCAGGAGTGAGTATGCAAATTAACCCAACAAAGATGGTGGGTTAATTTGCATACACAGGCCCCAAGTGGATGCAGGCTTTCTGCACCATCCCAACTGCTCCAAGCCTCTGGACAGCTTGGGAAGGCAGAAAGGCGGCTTGGGCCAGAGCAAAGGCGGTGCCGGCAGCCAGGGAAAGGAAGGTCCATTTCTGCATGAATCTTCATACATCAGGCCTCTAGTCTTATATAAAGTATTTCTTGCCTATTTAAGTCCACCTGGAACAATTTTTCTTTTAAAGTTCAAGTTGGATACTCATTCAAAGGGATTAATATTGGATAACTGAAACACGTGGGTGTTAAGGGAGAAGAATGTTTAGCATGTAAACTTTTTTTCAGTCAGTCATTTCTATTACCTGGACTGGAACTTTCTGAGCCACCAGTACTTCCACTTGATACTACAGTAGTAGCTACAAAGGCAAATGAAGAACATTTCATTTTAGATGCATGTCTTATGACTATTTTTCAAAGATCAACAACAAGAGAGAAAGTAAATCAGATGAAAGTCTGGGCCAATGCTGCAGCTCGTCCATAGGGTACCTCTGTGAATTACAATAAACATCCCTTTGGGCAGATGAGGCCTCATGGATTTACACCTTGTTATAGGGACATGGGCTGAATTTTAACCTCTACTCCTCTAATTTAGTAATTAGATTCTAGAGGCTATCCCAGTGGTACCTCTAATAAAAGGGAAGGATGAGCCTTACAAAAGTTTTCTTGCCCTAAGAAGAGTGTGATATTGACAAGTGTTCCTGTTTCTCTTAAGTAATAGAGAGCAGTTTAACAATTTTTCTTGCACCAAATATTAAGCCACGCATATTGTTCAATGCACTTTCTAATGCTTGCATGTCAAAAAAAATATGGAAGTAAAAGTCCTAATTTCCTCATACATTTTATTTCTCTAGGTCTAGAATCTAATTACTAAATTAGGGAATGTTTGTCTTATAGTCACATGATTTTCTTCCAGTGACTTATCTCTCTTGTTCTCCAATGGAAGGAAACAAACAAATTAAAAAAAAAAATTTAATTGCTTCTAAACTTGTGATCAAGGATAAGGCATCTCAATCGAGGCCTTAATTTACAAATTTACTAACATCTATTGTAGTGATCTCTACTACCTTCTTGGATACTGATAACTATTACTAATATTGTTGTAGAATTCCTTAAATCCCCCCCCCCAAAAAAAGAATAAAGTAAAAAAATAAAATAATGTGTCTAGAGAATTACATGTATAGGATGTTCTCTAGGAAAAATCAGGGAGCTAACCTAGGTAAGAAAAGCCCAAGAAGTATGAATTAAACATATCTACTAACCAGGACTGGAATTCCCTGGGCCCCTGGAAACTCCAGCAGACCCTGTAGTAGTACCTGCAAAGGCAAGATAAATAAAAGATTGAAAGTAATACATCATTTTTGGCTTCATAAACTCACTTCTAAAAGGCTAGTGTACGGAAAAAAATGTCTGACAACAAGGTCCAAGTGTTATTGATCTGACATATTGTTTCTTCAAATAGAATACAAAACCCTATCTCAGCCATCTTCTCACTCATTTATCATCTACCACAAACTCAAACAGAAAATTATTGAGTACCAAAAGGCTGAAAGAGTAAACCACTTACCAGTTACCATTCCAACTCCAGTGGTAGTTTCAACTTCTGTAGAAGTTGTAGTCTCTGAGAAGAAATAGGAGAGAGTGGCATGGGATACAGAAATTTAAAAAAAAAAATCTGTAACAGTATTACGTTATGTACAATTCCTATGGCAGACACCAGGTCTCTAAAGATCATATGGCTCTTCAACTTTTTCATCACTTACTTGCGTTGGAACTCCCAGGTGCAGTTGTTGTGCCAGTAGTGACCTCAGTGGTAACTGAAATCACAAGAGGAGAGAATCAATTTGTAAATTCCCTTTGGCTTAAAAGTAGGATTTAATTTTGAACAAATTTGGGTTTCTTAACGAACTAAGAGTATTACATCAGCACTTTCTTGCCTTAAGTGACGCCGTAATTTCTATTATGCCATTTTACTACAGATATACAAAGAAAAGGGCAATTTACATGGGATCAAGTACTAACATACTGAGAATTTGTGCTTGAAGAGAGATTTAGGTAGAGTAGTATTTCCACTAAGTTTATTATAGCCAATGTAATTTACTTTAAGATGAAGAGAAAAATAATTATCTGATTTCTAGTGCTTACCTATTTTCATTTCACCCTCAGTGGTTCCACCACTTTCCGAAGAAGTTGTGGCCCCTAAGTGAAAGAAAGAAAGGAGAAGAGTAAGTCCCATAACTGAGAAAAGTTTGGTGGCATCTCCAGGATATGGAAGGGAATGTGTGTATTTGGGTGGAGGAGTTGATGGGGCGGAGACGGAAAGGGTACCTCCTCACTGAAGCTCCTTATAGTCCCTATTTGATTATTGATTTACCTGTGTTGGAACTTCCAGGTGCAACTGTTGTGCCAGAGACCACAGCAGTGGTTCCTAAAGTAGAAGAAAGAAAAAGAAAATGCAAATGGTGATATATTGACCATCCTGAGAAGAGCATAACCAACAATAAAACTGCAACTCAAGAGCAGAAGAGCCTTCTTTGGGTTATCCTGCCACAATGAGGGGCATTCTCCGTTTTTTAATTCAGGGCCACAATAAGTACATATGCTTATAGTTCAGTCCTGATAAATTGCTTCCCTAGGGTTAACTATCAAAGGTTTCTGGGCCTTTCTCATGTTTACCTGTTTTACTTCCAGGACTTGACCTCTCAGATGTGCCAGTGGTGGCTCCTAATAACAAGAAATAGAAACAACATTTGTGTAAATGTATTTAATTATACTCAACAAAGAAATTCATACTATCTGAAATCCAAAATTCAATAGACCTAAACTTCCAGAGTCACTTCCATCATCTGTTTCTCTAAAGAGAACCATATGGACATATAAGGCCTCCATCTGACACCAGGGTAATAGCTTGAATGTCACAAGGAGAAACCTTTCTGGGCATCTCTTTTAAGAATTATAGTATAAGGTTTGTCCCAAAGAAATAATATGGTTTTCATAAGTATAAGTTTCCTCTAACAAATATCCCCATGAAGAGGCAAAGGCAGACTATGAATTAGCAAGAACTCAAGAGTTGCCAATTCTGCTTTCATTGGTTAAGCTTCCTTCTATGGAAACTGTAGCTTCTGAGAGTGAAAGGGAGTAGTGAAGGCTAGTGGAAACCTGTAATAAAAAGGTATCATGTGATGTTGCTGTAGAGCTAGCCCAAGAAAGAAATTAGAGTACATGTTTCCTCATTGATTCACCTGTGTTGGAACTTCCAGATGAGATGGTACTGCCAGGGGCCACTTCAGTAGAACCTAAAAGCAAAATTGAATGACAACATTGTGTGATTTCATTCCCATAAGAATATTATATTCTACAATATAATTAGGAAATTACAAAATTCTTTATTACATAAAAAGACCACTTTCAAGAATAGCTTGTTCCAGAGTGATTTTATGCATTTTCTAATGCTGCATTCTGAATATAAATTTATTGGACGGAGAGTAGAATGTGGGAGTCTCATAGGTAATTTTCCTTTCTCTGGGGTCAATGTTCAATAGACAAAGGTATTTTCCTTTACCTATTTGAATGCCAGTGACCAGGCTACTAGATTCTCTTAGGAAAAGAAATGAAGCAGGATTGATGGCCTGTTGAATTTTTATTTGGGTAATGTATTGATGCTGTAGAAATTTTAATGTTCTAGAAAAATTTAGACATATAATAAGGAAATCTAGTGATATTGTATAATGGTAGTATAGTATCATGGTTAAGAGGATGGCCTTTAGAGCCAGACTGCCTGAGTTGAAATCTGCTGTTTATTTGCTGTGTGACCATGGGAAAGTTGGTTAATATCTCTGAGCCACAGATGTCTTCATCTGTAAAAAGAATAGTACTTGCCTCATTGCTTGGAGTGAGAGATAAAAGAAATAATAATGAGACGTGTGTATGTCGAATAGTTAGTGCTCTAAAGTATTAGCTATGATGTCATTGAAAAGTGGAGAGCTTAGGATGCCTGTGAGCTCACCTGTATTGCTTCCTGTAGTTCCACTGCCTCTAGGGAGTGTTGTAGCTTCTAAGAGAGAGGAAAGGTAGACAAACATGAGCTAAAGAGCATTTAGCATTCTGACGAAAGTTAAGGGTATAATTTTCTCAATGACAGTACGGTGGGCAATTCTCTCCAGCTGCTGGCTCACCTGTGTTTGAACTCCCAGGTTCAAGTGGAGTGCCAGAAGCTACCCTAGTGGTACCTGCAACAAGGTAAGATGATACAGTCTGGTAACTTGGAATACTGGGAAGGGATATTGCAATAGTATTTTATTATAGCAGCCCCAAAAGAGAGGTTAAATAAGGGGTATGTCCTTCTTGTTAACCTACCTGTGTTAAAACCTCCAGATGTAACAGTTGTTCCAGAAAACTCTTCAGTGGTACCTAAAATGCAAAATGGAAATGGAACAATAGAGTATTTCCTCCACAGTTCATCTTGGCAGCACCAATGTGGCCCTAAAACACTGGAAGCCCTTTCCTGAAGATACTCTTCTCTGAAGAAAATAAAAAATGAGCAACTTCACAGTATTTTATTTCCCAGGTTTCCCTGTCACTATGTGGTAATTAAATGTCACAGCAGGTTTTTAAATGCCCTTTACCTATTTCATTTTCAGGGACAGATGCACCTGGTGTGCCAGAGGTGTGTAAGGGAGAAAATAAAGTACAGTTTTAATCTTTATAAGTAATATTTTTTTATATAACTTAAGAGCATTTTGATAAGCAAGTTGCCTTTATGGAGCTCTCTAGATGGGGAGATAAAAAATAAACAATAAATATTGTGTATAAGTAAATGAGAGAGTGGATAGAAATTGGCAAGCTACTGGGGTAAGGAGGATTGGAAGTAATAGGGGGGTGAGATATAGGAAATATACATTTTTTTAAATATATTTTATTGATTTTTAAAGAGAGGAAGGGAGAGAGATAGAGAGTTAGAAACATCGATGAGAGAGAAACATCGATCAGCTGCCTCCTGCACATCTCCTACTGGGGATATGCCCGCAACCCAGGTACATGCCATTGGCCGGAATCGAATCTGGGACCTTTCAGTCCGCAGGCCGACGCTCTATCCACTGAGCCAAACCGGTTTTGGCAGGAAATATACATTTATATCATTTTTTTTCAAGGGGGGGCGGGCGGCGGAGAACATCTCTAAGCCAGAACACTGAGACAGACTGGCTGAGACATCTGAGGTTTTGGAGTTCCCAAAGAAAATAATTATCAGGTTGATATCACACAATATGGCTTCAGAGACAATGCAGGCCCCCCCTTCACACTCCTTATTCATTTGTTCACTGCAGCAAGCCCATTAGACAAAGGATGATAGATAGCCCTAGGCTTTGGACTAAGAAGCTTACCTCCTGGCAATCTTCCCTGTGTAGCCTTACTGCCTCCTGTGGAAGTTGTGGCTTCTAAGAGAAGGGGGAAAAAACCTCTTGTTATTCCACCATTTTCTACGAAAGTCCTGGCCCCCAATACAGAGGAAAAGAGGATAGACATCATTGAAAATTATTTGAGGACCACAGAAAGGAAAGTAGTTCTGCTACACAGGATAACAATAGAAGAGGAATCTCATCAAGACAGACTCATGAAAGATTCCCCACCCCTTGTTGACTCACCTGTGTTGGAACTGCCAGGTGCAACAGTTGTGCCAACAGCTGGCCCAGTGGTGCCTGAAACACAAAAGTTCTGAGATCTTCAACGGTGCCTCTTGGTGACTCCTATAACCTCCTAAAGACCTGCCTCTAAAAGAAATCTAAGTGGATCTGTTATATCAAAGGGCCCTTTCACTACTTCCTGATGAGTTGACAATCATATACCTTTCCTATAATCCATATCATTAAGAAAGTAGTAAAAACTGCAATATTTCCAATGTAAGGCATCCTCTACAGATATTCCATTCACTTAAAATGAAGAAGAAAGCTGGGTTTCTCCCAGGCTCAACTGTCACACTCCCAGTTGCTTGGCCTGGTGGCACTGCAGTGGCGCCTAATGTGAGAGGAAAACCAGAAAACGATTTGAATGTGCCCAAAACTACTATCCTTATTACACTTTTGAGCAAGAGGACCTATATATGTAGCACAGGCTTAAGAGTTCACATTGCTTTCTCTTCTACCCACATATAGAATATTTCTCGGGTCTTCTATCATCTTAGTAATGTATATGCCATCAAAGAGGAAACCTCTTACATGGATTTCACCAATAGCCATTCCTAAGGAAGTTGCAGCTGTGAGGCATGAGCAGGCATTGACAGTTTATTGCTACTATGTTAAATCAAAGAAAATACTGAGTAAATACAAACAATTCTGCAGGAAAGAACACCTCCAAAATGGGCGCTAGTGGAGAGTCCTAATTAATGGTAAACCCCAACTGTGATGTACTCATTCTCACCTGGTCTGGATCCTGTTCCAGGAGTGCCACTACCTTCTGCTGGTGTTGTGGAAACTGTAGAAAGAAATGAGGAATGGAGAGGTCAGAGGATTTGGGATATTAAGGAAGAAATCACTGACATATTAGGTCAGAACAAGAATACTACCTACACTATGGGGTTAAATATGAAGATTTCTTCTCATTATCCTACCTGTGTGGGAACTCCCAGGTATAATAATTGGCCTAGAGAATTTCCCTCGATAGGCCTGTTTAAGAGTTCTCATTGTTTTGGCTCCTTCCCAGAGACATAATATTTCTCAGCTTCTCCTAACATCTTAGTGAGGGGTATGCCATCACAGGATAAGCCTCTCCTATTGATTCTACCACCAGCCTCTCTTTAGAATGTTACAACAGGAACTACTAGAAGCCAGTGTTGAGAACCTTTCCAAAATGTTACATCTAAGAACTGGCAGCATGTGTGAACCACTCTGCAGGAAAGCTCACCTCCCAGCAGGTCAGGCTAACAATAGTCATAGTTAATATTAAACTCCCAGCTGCAGGAGCTCTTACTCACCACCTCTGAATCCAGTTCCAGAAGTGCCACTGCTTTCTGTTAACGTTGTGGCCTCTGATGAAAGAAAATGGTGAAGGGTGAGATTGGAGGAATTGGGATATTAGGAAAAGGATTATTTGATATTTTATCAGAGCAGACCTAATATCTATATTATGGATTTAAATATGGAGATTTCTTCTTGTTAACCTACCTGTGTGGGAACTCCCTGGTATAATGGTTGTCCTGGGGAATTCCTGTGTAGCACCTAAAGATGACAAAGATAAAGGCATCAATAGAGCATTAGCTCCCTCTTCAGGACTGAAGCAGCTGTGTGTCCTTGAATGACCAGAAGACCTATCCTGAGGATCTCTGTTTCAGAGGGAACTTAACTGTCCACAACTTTCCACAATGTCCTTCCCTGCCCCACCTATGGATCACTGTTGCTACTGGAGTTCCCTTCTTTACTGATGCCAGGTAAAGAGAAAGGAGGTCTTATGTTACCCTCACCTGTTTCACTTCCACTCCCTGGACTCCCTGGTGTGACAGAGGTGCCTAATGGAAGAAAAAAGGCAGATGATGCTTCATCTTTGTAAAAGTTCGTCATCAATTACCTGAAGGCTCTTTGACACTGCAAGGTTTAAAGTAGAACTTTGTGACTCTAATGCTCTACTATGGTGAATTTACTTAGTGACCCTACCTGGCGTGGTTTTCTGTGAACTGCTGCTGGCTCCAGGTGAAAGTGTGGTGGTACCTATTAAAGCAAGTAGTGTGAGCTTCAAAATAAATACACATTTCAAGATTCCACAAATATTGATTAAGCATCTTTTCTATGTAATAATGTTTTAGGCGTTTGGATATATCAGTGAGCAGAATATTCAAAGATCCCTCCCCTAATGTGGCTTACATTCTAGCAGCTGGAGACCAACAGTGATCAACAAACATGAAAAGTCGAAGTGACAGATGTTAGTAAAGGATATAAGAAAATGTCCAACCATATATAAAGGTGGGGGCCTTCATAGGCAGGAGCAGGGCCACAGGGTGGCCTCATACCTGCCAATCAAAGAACTAGCTCTGTAGGCCTGGGCCTTGCAATCTAGATGGGGAATATGAGACTATGGTTTTCAGGCTTAATCTAAATTTGTGACTCTGGCATGCTGTGTTCCCCAAGGAAGTACAGGCCCATTTCCTTCGTCCACCTTCCCACTCATGTGTTACACTCAAACAGGGAGTTGGTTAAAAACCTCAGAGATTCAGTTTAAAGTAAAACTCACCTGTGACAAGTCCTGCTTGGGTAGTCCCACTTCCTCCCATGGAAGTCGTGGCCTCTGATAGAGAAAATAATACGAAGAAGTAAGACTAGGTGGTGGGAAAGAACACACTTGGCTATTGTCAGAATAGATCATACAAGCTGCCAATCTCAAGTTTGTACTGTATTTCCAGATTTGCCTGTGACATGTCTGCCAGCTTCCAGAGGTTTTCCAGAGACTTTATCAGTATTACTTACAAGAAGAAAATGGTGGTGGTTCTAGCTCAGTTGTTTTTTCATTGCATGATTTAAATAAAAATCTACATCTTCATGTAATACCAAACTATAGCCCTGTGACTTTTAGTGTTAAGAATTCATCCTTATGTGCCCCACGTAACATTTTTTTTGTATAACCATTTTGCTGAGTTCTCAACTATCATGTCTCTTTTTATAGCGGGAAGAGAGAAATCTCTCTATATATACTACCTATTTATTTGTCATTGTTTAGACTCATGGTTGTCTACTGAAGGCCCTTGTAGGCTCAGGCAATAAGAAGGCAATATAATGTCTAGCTTATCTTTTAAAAACCTGAACTTTTACAACATAACATATATAAATAGTGTAGAAAATTTTTGGAAGATTGCTTTAAGCAGGTTTTCATGAAATGTAGGTGTTAGCTTAGCACCACTCCCCTGTGTCTATTCAAATTCTACTTGTGCCACTTTGAATGTTGTGGCCACTGGGGGAAATAGGGTGGAAAAGAGGTAATGAAAGAATATTTCAGGATCACTGAAAATTAATGGTGGTAGTCGTGCAATGAATAAAATCAGTGCAGACAACTAACCTGTGAGAGGGCATTAGAAAATCCTATGTCAACCTTTGCCTCCCCTATGTTGGAAGTGCCAGGAGCAACAGTTGTGCCAAGGGCTATTCCAGTGATGCCCAAAACACAAAAGGTTTGAGATCTTCAACATGTGTCCTGTCCATTTCCTGACGTCCTCCAGGGACACCATATATATCTTTGTTATAGCAAAGGGCCCTGTCTCTACTTCCTGATGAGGTGAGACTCTGGTTTTAATATGACCAACATCAGTAAGAACGCAATAAAAACAGTAATGTTCGCAGCATGAGAAACTGTCCCAGAAATTCCATTCATTCAAATATGGTTAAAGAGGGGCCTTTCTCCTACATTCATGTCTCATCCTCACAGTGGTGACTACCATTCAAGGATAAACAGGAAAATATTTCAATGTCCCAGGAAAATATTGATACAATTATTGGCATTTTGAGCAAGAACCCCTCTGCATAGGATATGCCTGTTTAAGAGTTCACATTGCTTTTCCCTCTCCTCATATATATAATATTTCTCATCTCACACCGACATCCTAGTGATGTCTGTGCTATCACAAGTTAAATCTCTCATACTGATTTCACCAGCAGCCTTTCCTTACAAAGTTACACCTGTAAGACTCGAAGCCAATATTGAGAGTTTCCCAAAATATGGTAAATCTAAGAACTGGAAGCAAATGAGAACCACTCTGCAGGAAAGCACCCCTCCCAGCAGTCAGGCTAAGAAGAGCCATCATTACTGGTAAAACCCAACTGCGGAAACTCTTCCTCACCAGTTCTCAATCCAGTTCCAGATGTGCCACTGCCTTCTGTTGATGTTGTAGCCTCTGAAGGAAGTAAATGGTGAAGGGTGAGGAATGAGGATTTGTGATAGGAGAGAAGAATTATGTTGATATTTTATCAGTGGAGACATAATGATATTGGGTTTAAAAGTGGAGATTTCTTCTTGTGAACCTATCTGTGTGGGAACCCCCAGATATAATGATTTTCCTAGTGGATTACTGTTTAGGATTTAAAAATGAGAAAGATACAGCCATCAACACAGCATTAGCTCCCTCTTCAGGACTGAAGCAGCTGTGTGTCCTTGAATGAACAGAAGACCTTTTCTTAGGATCTCTGTTTCAGAGGGAACATAACTGTCCATATCTTTCACAATGTCCTTCCCTGCCCCACCTATGGATCATTGTTGCTACTGGAGTTCCCTTTTCCAAGATCCTAGTGAAAGAGAAAGGTGGTCTTATGTCAATCTCACCTGTTCCACTTCCAGTCCCTGGGCTCCCAGGTGTGACAGAGGTGCCTAAAGGAAGAAAAAGGCAGATGATGCTTCATCTTTGTAAAAGTTCGTCATCAATTACCTGAAGGCGTTTGACACTGCAAGGTTTAAAGTAGAATTGTGTGACTCTAATACTCTACTATGGTGAATTTTCTTAGTGACCCTACCTGGCTTGGTTTTCTGTGAACTGCTGCTGGCTCCAGGTGAAAGTGTTGTGGTACCTATTAAAGCAAGTAGTGTGAGCTTCAAAATCAATACACATTTCATGATTCCACAAATATTTATTAAGCATCTTTTCTGTGAAATAATTTTTTAGGCATTTGGATATATCAGTGAACAGAATATTCAAAGATCCCTTCCCTAAATGTGGCTTACATTCTAGCAGCTGGAGACCAACAGTGACCAACAAACATGAAAAGTCAAAGTGACAGATGTTAGTAAAGGCTATAAATAAATGTCCAACCATATATAAAGGTTGGGACCTTGATAGGCAGGGGCAGGGCCCCAGGGTGGCCTCATACCTGCCAATCAAAGAACTAGCTCTGTAGGCCTGGGCTTTGCAATCTAGATGGGAAATATGAGAATATGTTTTTCAGGCTTATGAAAGTTTGTGACTCTGGCATGCTGTGTTCCCCAAGGAAATATAGGCCCATTTCCTTCGCCTTCAAGTGTTTTCTTCCCACTCGAGTATTTATTCTACCATGCATACAGGGATTTGATTCAGAACCCCAGAGATTCAGTTTAAAATAAAACTCACCTCCTAAACGTCCTGCTTGGGTAGTTCCACTTCCTTCAGTGGAAGTCGTGGCCTCTGATAGAGAAAAGAAGGAATAAGACTAGGTGGTGGGAAAGAACACACTTGGCTATTGTCAGAATAGATCATACAAGCTGCCAATGTCAAGTTTGTACTGTATTTTCAGATTTGCCTGTGGCATACATTCCAGGTTCCAGAGTTTTTGCAGAGACTTTTCCAATATTACTTACAAGAAGAAAATGGTGGTGATCCTAGCTCAATTTTTTTTTCATCGGGTGATTTAAATAAAAATCTACATCTTCATGTGATAGCAAACTATAACTTGTGATTTTTACTGCCAAGAAGTCATCCAAAGTGCCCTATGCAAATTTTTTTTTGTATAAATATTTTACCTAGTTCTCAAATATCATGTCTCTTTTTATGGAGGGAACATAGAAATATCTCTCTATATGCTACCTTTTTATTGGTCATTGGTTAGACTCATGGTCTCTACAGAAGGCCCTTTTAAGCTTAGGCAATAAGGAGGCAATGTAATGTGTAGCTTATCTTTTTAAAATCTGAACTTTCCCAGAAGTAACATATATAAATAGTATAGAAAATTTTTAGAAGACTGCTTTAAGAAGGTTATTATGATATGTAGGTGTTCGCTTAGGAACACTCCCCTGTGTCTATTCCAATTCTAGTTGTACCACTTTGAATGTTGTGGCCACGGGGGAATTTAGGGAAGAAAAGAGGTAATGAAAGAATATTTCAGGATCATTGAAAATACAATGAATAATATCAGTGCAGACAACTAATCTTTGAGAGGGCTTGAGAAAATCCTATTCAACCCTGTTGCCTCCCCTATGTTGAAAGTGCCAGGAGCAACAGTTGTGCCAAGGGCTATTTTAGTGGTGCCTGAAACACAAAAGGTGTAAAATCTTCAACATGTGTCCTGTCCAACTCCTGAAGTCCACCCTCCATAAGGGCTCTAGGTGTATCTTTGTTATAGCAAAGGGCCCTGCCTCTACTTCCTGATGAGGTGAGAATCTGGTTTTATTATGACCTATATCAGTAAGAAAGCAATAAAAACAGTAATGTTCTCAGCATGAGAAACTGTCCCAGAAATTCCATTCAGTCAAATATGGTTAAAGAGGGGCCTTTCTCCTACATTCATGTCTCATCCGCACAGTGGTGCCTACCATTCCAGGATAAACAGGAAAGTATTTCAATGTCCCAGAAAAAATATTGATACAATAATTGGCATTTGAGCGAGAACTGTGTGCATAGGATATGCCTGTTTAAGAGTTCACATTGCTTTTCACTCTCCTGAAATATATAATATTTCTCATCTCACACTGACATCCTAGTGATGTCCATGCTATCACAAGTTAAATCTCTCATACTGCTTTCACCAGCAGCCTTTCCTTACAAAGTTACACCTGTAAGACTGGAAGCCAATATTGAAAGTTTTCCAAAATATGGAAAATCTAAGAACTGGAAGCAAATGAGAACCACTCTGCAGGAAAGCACCCCTCCCAGCAGTCAGGCTAAGAAGAGCCATTATTAATGGTAAAACCCAACTGCGGAAACTCTTCCTCACCAGTTCTCAATCCAGTTCCAGATGTGCCACTGCCTTCTGTTGATGTTGTAGCCTCTTCTGAAGGAAGACAATGGTGAAGGGTGAGGAATGAGGATTTGTGATAGGAGAGAAGAATTATGTTGATATTTTATCAGTGGAGACATAATGATATTGGGTTTAAAAGTGGAGATTTCTTCTTGTGAACCTATATGTGTGTGAACCCCCAGATATAATGATTTTCCTAGTGAATTCCTGTGTAGGACTTAAAAATGAGAAAAATAATGCCATCCACACAGCACTTGCTCTCTCTTCAGTACTGAAGCAGCTGTGTGTCCTTGAATGACCAGAAGACCTTTTCTTAGGATCTCTGTTTCAGAGGAAACATAACTGTCCATATGTTTCCATAATGACCTTCCCTGCCCCACCTATGGATCATTGTCGATACTGGAGTTCCCTTTTCCAAGACCCTAGAGAAAGAGAAAGGAGGTCTTATGTCACACTTACCTGTCCCACTTCCAGTCCCTGGACTTCCAGGTGTGACAGAGGTGCCTAAAGGAAGAAAAAGACAGATGATGCTTCATTTTTGTAAAAGTTCATCATCAATTACCTGGGCTTTGGACTAAGAAGCTTACCTCCTGGCAATCTTCCCTGCGTAGCCTTACTGCCTCCTGTGGAAGTTGTGGATTCTAAGAGAAGGGGAAAAAAAAAACAAACTCTTGTTATTCAACCATCTTCTACAGAAGTCCTGGCCCCCAATATAGAGGAAAAGAGGATAGAGATCATTGAAAATTATTTGAAGACCACAGAAAGGTAAGGTAGTTCTGCTACACAGGATAATAATAGAGGAGAAATCTCATCTGAAAGATTCCCTGCCACCTTGTTGACTTACCCGTGTTGGAACTGCCAGGTGCAACAGTTGTGCCAACAGCTGGCCCAGTGGTGCCTGAAACACAAAAGTTCTGAGATCTTCAAAGGTGCCTCTCCTTGACTCCTATACAGCTCTTAAAGAGCTGCCTCTAGAAAGAATCTAAGTGTATCTTTCTTATATCAAAGGGCCCTTTCACTACTTCCTGATGAGGTGATAATCATATACCTTTCCTATAATCCATATCACTAAGAAAGTAGTAAAAACTGCAATATTTCCAGTGTAAGGCACCCTCTACAGACATTCCACTCACTTAAAATGAAGAAGAAAGCTGGGTTTCTCCCAGGCTCACCTGTCACACTCCCAGTTGCTTGGCCTGGTGGCACTGCAGTGGCGGCTAATGTGAGAGGAAAACCAGAAAACGATTTGAATGTGCCAAAAAATACTGACTATCCCTATTGCACTTTCAAGCAAGAGGACCTATATGTTGCACAGGCTTAAGAGTTCACATTGCTTTCTCTTCTACCCACATATAGAATATTTCTTGGGTCTTCTATCATCTTAGTGATGTATATGCTATCAAACAGGAAACCTCTTACAGGGATTTCACCAATAGCCATTCCAAAGGAAGTTACAGCTGTGAGGCATGAGCAGGCATTGACAGTTTATTGCTACTATGTTAAATCAAAGAAAATACTGAGTAAATACAAACAACTCTGCAGGAAAGAACACCTCCAAAATGGGAGCTTGTGGAGAGTCCTAATTAATGGTAAACCCCAACTGTGATGTACTCATTCTCACCTGGTCTGGATCCTGTTCCAGGAGTGCCAGCTGAAGGAAGAAATGAGGAATGGAGAGGTCAGAGGATTTGGGATATTAGGGAAAAAATTACTGACATATTAGATCAGAACAAGAATACTAACTACACTATGCGGTTAAATATGAAGATTTCTTCTCATCCTACCTGTGTGGGAACTCCCAGGTATAATAGTTGGCCTAGAGAATTTCCCTCAATAGGCCTGTTTAAGAGTTCTCATTGTTTTGGCTCCTTCTCAGAGACATAATATTTCTCAGCTTCTCCTAACATCTTAGTGAGGGGTATGCCATCACAGGATAAACCTCTCCTATTGATTCTACCACCAGCCCCTCTTTAGAATATTACAACAGGAAAGATGAGAAGCCAGTGTTGAGAACTTTTCCAAAATGTGTTACATCTAAGCCCTGCAGCATGTGTGAACCACTCTGCAGGAAAGTTCACCTCCCAGCAGGCCAGCTTAACAATAGTCACAGTTAATATTAAACTCCCAGCTGCAGGAGCTCTTACTCACCACCTCTGAATCCAGTTCCAGAAGTGCCACTGCTTTCTGTTAACGTTGTGGCCTCTGATGAAAGAAAATGGTGAAGGGTGAGATTGGAGGAATTGGGATATTAGGAAAAAGATTATTTGATATTTTATCAGAGCAGACCTAATATCTATATTATGGTTTTAAATATGGAGATTTCTTCTTGTTAACCTACCTGTGTGGGAACTTCCAGGTATAATGGTTGTCCTGGGGAATTCCTGTGTAGCACCTAAAGATGACAAAGATAAAGCCATCAACACAGCATTAGCTCCCTCTTCAGTATGGAGGCAGCTGTGTGTCCTTGAATGACCAGAAGACCTATCCTTAGGATCTCTGTTTCAGAGGGAGCTTAGCTGTCCATAACTTTCCACAATGTCCTTCCCTGCCCCACCTATGGATCACTGTTGCTACTGGAGTTCCCTTCTTTACTGATGCCAGGGAAATAGAAAGGAGGTCTTATGTCACCCTCACCTGTTTCACTTCCCTTCCCTGGACTCCCTGGCGTGACAGAGGTGCCTAAAGGAAGAAAAAGGCAGATGATGCTTCATCTTTGTAAAAGTTCGTCATCAATTACCTGAAGGCTCTTTGACACTGCAAGGTTTAAAGTAGAACTTTGTGACTCTAATGCTCTCATATGGTGAATTTTCTTAGTGACCTTACCTGGCTTGGTTTTCTGTGAACTGCTGCTGGCTCCAGGTGAAAGTGTTGTGGTACCTATTAAAGCAAGTAGTGTGAGCTTCAAAATCAATACACATTTCAAGATTCCACAAATATTGATTAAGCATCTTTTCTATGTAATAATAGTTTAGGCATTTGGATATATCAGTGAGCAGAATAGTCAAAGATCCCTTCCCTAATGTGGCTTACATTCTAGCAGCTGGAGACCAACAGTGATCAACAAACATGAAAAGTCGAAGTGACAGATGTTAGTAAAGGATATAAGAAAATGTCCAACCATATATAAAGGTTGGGGCCTTGATAGGCAGGAGCAGAGCCACAGGGTGGCCTCATACCTGCCAATCAAATAATTAGCTCTATAGGCCTGGGCCTTGCAATGTAGATGGGAAATATGAGACTATGGTTTTCAGGCTTAATCTGAGTTAGTGACTCTGGCATGCTGTGTTCCCTGAGGAAATACAGGCCGTTTCCTTTGCCCACCTTCCCACTTATGTGTTTACTCAACACACGAACAGGGAGTTGGTTAAAACCCCCAGAGATTCAGTTTTATAAAAAACTCACCTCCTACAAGTCCTGCTTGGGTAGTTCCACTTCCTTCAGTGGAAGTCATGGCCTCTGATAGAGAAAAGAAGGGAAGGAGTAAGACTAGGTGGTGGGAAAGAACACACTTGGCTATTGTCAGAATAGATCATACAAGCTGCCAATGTCGTTTGTACTGTATTTTCAGATTTGCCTGTGACATGTCTGCCAGCTTCCAGAGGTTTTCCAGAGACTTTATCAGTATTACTTACAAGAAGAAAATGGTGGTGGTTCTAGCTCAGTTGTTTTTTCATTGCATGATTTAAATAAAAATCTACATCTTCATGTAATACCAAACTATAGCCCTGTGACTTTTAGTGATAAGAATTCATCCTTATGTGCCCCACGTAACATTTTTTTTCTATAACCATTTTACTGAGTTCTCAACTATCATGTCTCTTTTTATAGCGGGAAGAGAGAAATCTCTCTATATATACTACCTATTTATTTGTCATTGTTTAGACTCATGGTTGTCTACTGAAGGCCCTTGTAGGCTCAGGCAATAAGAAGGCAATATAATGTCTAGCTTATCTTTTAAAAACCTGAACTTTTACAACATAACATATATAAATAGTGTAGAAAATTTTTGGAAGATTGCTTTAAGCAGGTTTTCATGAAATGTAGGTGTTAGCTTAGCACCACTCCCCTGTGTCTATTCAAATTCTACTTGTGCCACTTTGAATGTTGTGGCCACTGGGGGAAATAGGGTGGAAAAGAGGTAATGAAAGAATATTTCAAGATCACTGAAAATATATGGTGGTAGTCCTGCAATGAATAAAATCAGTGCAGACAATTAACCTGTGAGAGGGCATGAGAAAATCCTATGTCACCTTATTGCCTTCCCTATGCTGGAAGTGCCAGGAGCAACAGTTGTGCCAAGGGCTACTCCAGTGATGCCCAAAACAAACACAAAAGGTTTGAGATCATTAACATGTGTCCTGTCCATCTTATGACGTCCTCCCTCCAGAAGGGCTCCATATATATCTTTGATATAGCAAAGGGCCCTGTCTCTACTTCCTGATGAGGTGAGACTCTGGTTTTAATATGACCAACATCAGTAAGAACGCAATAAAAACAGTAATGTTCGCAGCATGAGAAACTGTCCCAGAAATTCCATTCATTCAAATATGGTTAAAGAGGGGCCTTTCTCCTACATTCATGTCTCATCCGAACAGTGGTGCGGACCATTTAAGGATAAACAGGAATACATTTCAATGTCCCAGGAAAATATTGATACAATTATTGGCATTTTGAGCAAGAACCCCTCTGCATAGGATATGCCTGTTTAAGAGTTCACATTGCTTTTCCCTCTCCTCATATATATAATATTTCTCATCTCACACTGACATTCTAGTGATGTCTGTGCCATCACAAGTTAAATCTCTCATACTGATTTCATCAGCAGCCTTTCCTTACAAAGTTACACCTGTAAGACTGGAAGCCAATATTGAGGGTTTTCCAAAAAAATTAAATCTAAGAAAAACTGGAAGCAAATGAGAACCACTCTGACGGAAAGCATCCCTCCCAGCAAGCCAGGCTAAGAAGAGCCATCATTACTGGTAAAACCCAACTGTGGAAACTCTTTCTCACCAGTTCTGAATCCAGTTCCAGATGTGCCACTGCCTTCGGTTGACGTTGTAGTCTCTGAAAGAGGAAAATGGTGAAGGGTGAGGAATGCGGATTTGAGATATGAGAGAAGAATTATGTTGATATTTTATCAGTGGAGACATAATGATATTGGGTTTAAAAGTGGAGATTTCTTCTTGTGAACCTATCTGTGTGAACCCCCAGATATAATGATTTTCCTAGTGAATTCCTGTGTAGGACTTAAAAATGAGAAAGATAAAGCCATCAACACAGCATTAGCTCCCTCTTCAGGACTGAAGCAGCTGTGTGTCCTTGAATGAACAGAAGACCTTTTCTTAGGATCTGTTTTTCAGAGGGAACATAACTGTCCATATCTTTCCACAATGTCCTTCCCTGCCCCACCTATGGATCATTGTTGCTACTGGAGTTCCCTTTTCCAAGATCCTAGTGAAAGAGAACGGAGGTCTTATATCACCCTCACCTGTTCCACTTCCAGTCCCTGGACTCCCTGGTGTGACAGAGGTGCCTAAAGGAAGAAAAAGGCAGATGATGTTTCATCTTTGTAAAAGTTTGTCATCAATTACCTGAAGGCTTTTGACACTGCAAGGTTTAAAGTAGAAATGTGTGACTCTAATACTCTACTATGGTGAATTTACTTAGTGACCCTACCTGGCGTGGTTTTCTGTGAACTGCTGCTGGCTCCGGGTGAAAGTGTTGTGGTACCTATTAAAGCAAGTAGTGTGAGCTTCAAAATCAATACACATTTCATGATTCCACAAGTATTTATTAAGCATCTTTTCTGTGTAATAATATTTTAGGCATTTGGATATATCAGTGAGCAGAATATTCAAAGATCCCTTCCCTAATGTGGCTTACATTCTAGCAGCTGGAGACCAACAGTGACCAACAAACATGAAAAGTCAAAGTGACAGATGTTAGTAAGGGCTACAAGAAAATGTCCAACCATATATAAAGGTTGGGACCTTGATAGGCAGGGGCAGGGCCATAGGGTGGCCTCATACCTGCCAATCAAAAAATTAGCTCTGTAGGCCTGGGCCTTGATATCTAGATGGGAAATATGAGAATATGGTTTTCAAGCTTAATCTAAATTTGTGACTCAGCATGCTGTGTTCCCTGAGGAAATACAGGTCCATTTCCTTCGCCTTCAACTGTTTCCTTCCCACTCATGTGTTTACTCTACTCACAGTCAGGGATTTGATTCAAAACCCCAGAGATTCAGTTAAAAATAAAACTCACCTCCGACAAGTCCTGCTTTGGTAGTCCCACTTCCTTCCGTGGAAGTCGTGGCCTCTGATAGAGAAGGGAAGGAGTAAGACTAGGTGGTGGGAAAGAACACACTTGGCTATTGTCAGAATAGATCATACAAGCTGCCAATGTCAAGTTTGTACTGTATTTTCAGATTTGCCTGTGGCATACATTCCAGGTTCCAGAGTTCTTCCAGAGACTTTTCCAATATTACTTAGAAGAAGAAAATGGTGGTGGTCCTCGCTCAATTGTTTTTCACCACATGATTTAAATAAACATCTACATCTTCATCTGATAGCAAACTATAACCCTGTCACTTTTACTGCCAAGAAGTCATCCAAAGTGCCCTATGCAACATTTTTTTTTCTATAGCTATTTTACCTAGTTCTCAACTATCATGTCTCTTTTTATGGAGGGAACAGAGAAATATCTCTCTATATGCCACCTATTTATTGGTCATTGGTTAGACTCATGGTTGTTTACTGACGGCCCTTGTACGCTTAGGAAATAAGGAGGCAATGTAATGTGTAGCTGATCTTTTTAAAATCTGAACTTTCCCAACAGTAACATATATAAATAGTGTAGAAAATTTTTAGAAGACTGTTTTAAGGTTATTATAATATGTAGGTGTTAGCTTAGGAACACTCCCCTGTGTCTATTCCAATGCTAGTTGTACCACTTTGAATATTGTGGCCACTGGGGAAAATAGGGTAGAAAAGAGGTAATGAAAGAATATTTCAGGATCACTGAAAATACAATAAATAATATCAGTGCAGACAACTAATCTTTGAGAGGGCATGAGAAAATCCTTTGTGAACCTGTTGCCTCCCCTATGTTGGAAGTGACAGGAGAAACAGTTGTGCCAAGGGATGTTCTAGTGGTGCCTGAAACACAAAAGGTTTGAGATCTTTAACATGTGTCCTGTCCATCTCCTGACATCCTCCCTCCAGAAGGGCTCTAGGTGTATCTTTGTTATAGCAAAGGGCCCTGCCTCTACTTCCTGATGAGGTGAGAATCTGGTTTTATTAGGACCAACATCAGTAAGAAAGCAATAAATACAGTAATGTTCTCAGCAAGATAAACTGTCCCAGAAATTCCATTCAGTCAAATATGGTTAAAAGGGGCCTTTCTCCTACATTCATGTCTCATCCGCACAGTGGTGCCTACCATTCCAGGATAAACAGGAAAGTATTTCAATGTCCCAGAAAAATATTGATACAATTATTGGCATTTTGAGCGAGAACCCTGTGCATAGGATATGCCTGTTTAAGAGTTCACATTGCTTTTCCTTCTCCTCAGATACATAATATTTCTCATCTCACTGACATCCTAGTGATGTCTATGCAATCACATGTTAAATCTCTCATACTGCTTTCACCACAAGCCTTTCCTTACAAAGTTACACCTGTAAGACTGGAAGCCAATATTGAGAGTTTTCCAAAATATGTTAATTCTAAGAAGAACTGGAAGCAAAAGAGAACCACTCTGCAGGAAAGCACCCCTCCCAGCAGTCAGGCTAAGAAGAGCCATCATTTATGGTAATCCCCACTGCGGAAACTCTTCCTCACCAGTTCTGAATCCAGTTCCAGATGTGCCACTGCCTTCTGTTGATGTTGTAGCCTCTTCTGAAGGAAGACAATGGTGAAGGGTGAGGAATGAGGATTTGTGATAGGAGAGAAGAATTATGTTGATATTTTATCAGTGGAGACATAATGATATTGGGTTTAAAAGTGGAGATTTCTTCTTGTGAACCTATCTGTGTGGGAACCCACCAATATAATGATTTTCCTAGTGAATTCCTGTGTAGGACTTAAAAATGAGAAAGATAAAGCCATCCACACAGCATTAGCTCCCTCTTCAGGCCTGAAGCTGCTGTGTGTCCTTGAATGACCAGAAGACCTTTTCTTAGGATCTCTGTTTCAGAGGAAACATAACTGTCCATATCTTTCCACAATGTCCTTCCCTGCCCCACCTATGGATCATTGTCGCAACTGGAGTTCCCTTTTCCAAGACCCTAGTGAAAGAGAAAGGAGGTCTTATGTCACCCTTACCTGTCCCACTTCCAGTCCCTGGACTTCCAGGCGTGACAGAGGTGCCTAAAGGAAGAAAAAGACAGATGATGCTTCATTTTTGTAAAAGTTCGTCATTAATTACCTGGGCTTTGGACTAAGAAGCTTACCTCCTGGCAATCTTCCCTGCGTAGCCTTACTGCCTCCTGTGGAAGTTGTGGCTTCTAAGTGAAGGGAAAAAAAAAAAAAAAACTCTTGTTATTCCACCATCTTCTACAGAAGTCCTGGCCCCCAATATAGAGGAAAAGAGGATAGAGATCATTGAAAATTATTTGAGGACCACAGAAAGGTAAGGTAGTTCTGCTACACAGGATAATAATAGAGGAGAAATCTCATCTGAAAGATTCCCTGCCACCTTGTTGACTTACCCGTGTTGGAACTGCCAGGTGCAACAGTTGTGCCAACAGCTGGCCCAGTGGTGCCTGAAACACAAAAGTTCTGAGATCTTCAAAGGTGCCTCTCCTTGACTCCTATACAGCTCTTAAAGAGCTGCCTCTAGAAAGAATCTAAGTGTATCTTTCTTATATCAAAGGGCCCTTTCACTACTTCCTGATGAGGTGACATTCATATACCTTTCCTATAATCCATATGACTAAGAAAGTAGTAAAAACTGCAATATTTCCAAAGTAAGGCATCCTCTACAGACATCCCATTCACTTAAAATGAAGGAGAAAGCTGGGCTTCTCCCAGGCTCACCTGTCACACTTCCAGTTGCTTGGCCTGGTGGCACTGCAGTGGCGGCTAATGTGAGAGGAAAACCAGAAAACGATTTGAATGTGCCAAAAAATACTGACTATCCGATTGCACTTTTAAGCAAGAGGGCCTATATGTAGCACAGGCTTAAGAGTTCACATTGCTTTCTCTTCTACCCATATATAGAATATTTCTCGGGTCTTCTATCATCTTAGTGATGTATATGCCATCAAAGAGGAAACCTCTTACAGGGATTTCACTCATAGCCATTCCTAAGGAAGTTACAGCTGTGAGGCATGAGCAGGCATTGACAGTTTATTGCTACTATGTTAAATCAAAGAAAATACTGAGTAAATACAAACAACTCTGCAGGAAAGAACACCTCCAAAATGGGAGCTTGTGGAGAGTCCTAATTAATGGTAAACCCCAACTGTGAGGTACTCATTCTCACCTGGTCTGGATCCTGTTCCAGGAGTGCCAGCTGAAGGAAGAAATGAGGAATGGAGAGGTCAGAGGATTTGGGATATTAGGGAAAAAATTACTGACATATTAGATCAGAACAAGAATACTAACTACACTATGGGGTTAAATATGAAGATTTCTTCTCCTTATCCTACCTGTGTGGGAACTCCCAGGTATAATAGTTGGCCTAGAGAATTTCCCTCAATAGGCCTGTTTAAGAGTTCTCATTGTTTTGGCTCCTTCCCAGAGACATAATATTTCTCAGCTTCTCCTAACATCTTAGTGATGTGTATGATATCATAGGATAAACCTCTCTTATTGATTCTACCACCAGCCCCTCTTTAGAATGTTACAACAGGAACAACTAGAAGCCAGTGTTGAGAACTTTTCCAAAATGTGTTACATCTAAGCCCTGCAGCATGTGTGAACCACTCTGCAGGAAAGTTCACCTCCCAGCAGGCCAGCTTAACAATAGTCCTAGTTAATATTAAACTCCAGCTGCAGGAGCTCTTACTCACCACCTCTGAATCCAGTTCCAGAAGTGCCACTGCCTTCTGTTAATGTTGTGGCCTCTGATGAAAGAAAATGGTGAAGGGTGAGATTGGAGGAATTGGGATATTAGGAAAAGGATTATTTGATATTTTATCAGAGCAGACCTAATATCTATATTATGGTTTTAAATATGGAGATTTCTTCTTGTTAACCTACCTGTGTGGGAACTTCCAGGTATAATGGTTGTCCCGGGGAATTCCTGTGTAGCACCTAAAGATGACAAAGATAAAGCCATCAACACAGCATTAGCTCCCTCTTCAGGACTGAAGCAGCTGTGTGTCCCTGAATGACCAGAAGACCTATCCTTAGGATCTCTGTTTCAGAGGGAGCTTAGCTGTCCATAACTTTCCACAATGTCCTTCCCTGCCCCACCTATTGATCATTGTTGCTACTGGAGTTCCCTTCTTTACTGATGCCAGGGAAATAGAAAGGAGGTCTTATGTCACCCTCACCTGTTTCACTTCCTGTCCCTGGACTCCCTGGTGTGATAGAGGTGCCTAAAGGAAGAAAAAGGCAGATGATGCTTCATCTTTGTAAAAGTTCATCATCAATTACCTGAAGGCTTTTTGACACTGCAAGGTTTAAAGTGGAAATGGGTGAGTCTAATACGCTCATGTGGTGAATTTACTTAGTGACCCTACCTGGCTTGGTTTTCTGTGAACTGCTGCTGGCTCCAGGTGAAAGTGTTGTGGTACCTATTAAAGCAAGTAGTGTGAGCTTCAAAATCAATACACATTTCATGATTCCACAAATATTTATTAAGCATCTTTTCTGTGAAATAATTTTTAGGCATTTGGATATATCAGTGAACAGAATATTCAAAGATCCCTCCCCTAATGTGGCTTACATTCTAGCAGCTGGAGACCAACAGTGACCAACAAACAGAAAAGTCAAAGTGACAGATGTTAGTTAGTAAAGGCTATAAGAAAATGTCGAACCATATATAAAGGTTGAGGCCTTGATAGGCAGGAGCAGGGCCACAGGGTGGCTCCATACCCTCAAATCAGTGAACTAGCTCTGTAGGCCTGGCCTTGCAATCTAGATGGGGAATATGAGAATATGGTTTTCAGGCTTATCTAAGTTTGTGACTCTGGCATGCTGTTTTCCCCGAGGTAATACAGGCCCATTTCCCTCACATTCAAGTATTTCCTTCCCACTCAAGTGTTTATTCTACCACACAAACAATGATTTGATTCAAAACCTCAGAGATTCAGTTTAAAATAAAACTCACCTCCTACAAGTCCTGCTTGGGTAGTCCCACTCCCTTCGGTGGAAGTCGTGGCCTCTGATAGAGAAAAGAAGGGAAGGAGTAAGACTAGTTGGTGGGAAAGAACACACTTGGCTTTTGTCAGAATACATCATATAAGCTGCCAATGTCAAGTTTGTACTGTATTTCCAGATTTGCCTTTGACATATCTTTCTGGTTCCAGAGGTCTTCCAGAGACTATCAGTATTACTTACAAGAAGAAAATGGTGGTGTTTCTAGCTCAATTATTTTTTTCACCATGAGATTTAAATAAAAATCTACATCTTCATGTAATAGCAAACTATAAGTCACAGTTTGTGCCCCACGCAACATTTTTTCTATAACCATTTTACCTAGTTCTCAACTATCATGTCTCTTTTTATAGCGGGAAGAGAGAAATATCTCTCTATATACTACCTATTTATTTGTCATTGGTTAGACTCATGGTTGTCTACTGAAAGCCCTTGCAAGCTCAGGCAATAAGGAGGCAATGTAATGTCTAGCTGATCTTTTTAAAATCTGAACTTTCCCAACATGATATATATAAATAGTGTAGAAAATTTTAGGGAGACTGCTTTAAGAAGGTTGTTATGAAATGTAGGTTTTAGCTTAGCAGCACAACCCTGTGTCTATTCAAATTCTGGTTGTGCCTCTAGTATTATGGCTACTGGGGGAAATAGGGTGGAAAAGAGGTAATGAAAGAATATTTCAGAATCATTGAAAATACATGGTGTTAGTCCTGCAATGAATAATATCAGTGCAGACAACTAACCTGTGAGAGGGCATGAGAAAATCCTGTCTCTACTTCCTGATGAGGTGAGAATCTGTTTTTGCTATGACCAATATCAGTAAGAAAGCAATAAAAATAGTAATGTTCTCAGCATGAGAAACTGTCCCAGAAATTCCATTCAGTCAAATATGGTTAAAGGGGGGCCTTTCTCCTAAATAGGGGTTGATGTCTAATCCTCACAGTGGTGCCTACCATTCAAGAATAAACAGGAAAATATTTCAATGTCCCAGAAAAATATTGATATTATTATTGGCATTTTGAGCAAGAACCCCCTGCATAGGATATGCCTGTTTAAGCATTCACATTGCTTTTCCCTCTCCTCAGATACATAATATTTCTCATCTCACACTGACATCCTAGTGATGTCTGTGCCATCACAAGTTAAATCTCTCATACTGATTTCACCACAAGCCTTTCTTTACAAAGTTATACTTGTAAGACTAGAAGCCAATATTGAGAGTTTTCCAAAATATGTTAATTCTAAGAAGAACTGGAAGCAAATGAGAACTACTCTGCAGGAAAGCACCCCTCCCAGCAGTCAGGCTAAGAAGAGCCATCATTACTGGTAAACCCCAACTGCGGAAACTCTTCCTCACCAGTTCTGAATCCAGTTCCAGATGTGCCACTGCCTTCTGTTGATGTTGTAGCCTCTGAAGGATGAAAATGGTGAAGGGTGAGGAATGAGGATTTGTGATATGACAGAAGAATTATGGTGATATTTTATCAGTGGAGACATAATGTTACTGGGTTTAAATATGGAGATTTCTTCTTGTGAACCTATCTGTGTGGGGACCCCCAGATATAATGCTTGCCCTAGTGAATTCCTGTGTAGCACCTAAAAATGAGATAGATAAAGGCATCAACACAGAAGTAGCTCCCTCTTCGGTACTGAAGCAGCTGTGTGTCCTTGAATGACCAGAAGACCTTTTCTTAAGATCTCTGTTTCAGAAGGACATGAACTGTCAATGACTTTCCACAATTTCATCTCCTAAACACCTCTGTAACCCTGTTGCTACTGGAGTTCTCTTTCTCATAGGTCCCAGTAAAGTCCTTATGTCACCCTCACCTGTTTTAGTTCCAGTCCCAGGACTCCCTGGTGTGACAGACGTGCCTACAAGGGGGAAAAGGGTACATGTGTTTTCATCTTTGTAAAAGTTAGTTATCAATTACCTGAGGGTTTTTTACATTCCAAGGTTTAAAGTAGAACTTTGTGACTCTAATACTCTCCTATGGTCAATTTACTTAGTGACCCTACCTGGCTTGGTTTTCTGTGAACTGCTGCTGGCTCCAGGTGAAAGTGTGGTGGTACCTATTAACACAAGTAGAGTGAAGCTTTAACATAAGATTAAGTTTCATGTTCCATTGATACTTATTAAGTCTTCTGTGCAATATTGTGTAAGGCATTTGAATGTAACCGTGAGCACTATAATCAAAGATCCCTCCCCTAATGTGCCTTATATTCTATCAAGTGAAGGATAGCAGTAAACAATAAACACAATGAAATGGTTAATGGGGCAGATGTTAATTAAATGCTATGGAAAAATGGCAATCTAAATATGAGAACTGGGGCCTTTGTAGGCAGGGACTGGTCCGCAGGTAGGCCTCATCCCTACCATCCTACAACTAGATTGCAAGCTTGGGCCTCTGAAAATCCAGATGGATATATGTGAGGCCATGGAATTCCAAGGTCGACTATGATGTTTCAGTCTGGCATATTGTGTTCCCAAAAAAGTGAAGGCAGATTTCCTCAGTGTGTTCATTCTAGCCCCACAGAGATTAATTAGCATTAAAAAGCTCACCTTGGAGAAGTCCTGCTTGGGTGGTCCCACTTCCTCCCATGGAAGTTGTGGCCTCTGATAAAGAAAAGAAAGAAAGGAGTAAAGACTAGTTGGTGGAAAAGTCCACACTGTGCTACTCAAAATATATCATCCAAGGAGCTAATGTCCAACTTTTACATGTAGTTCCAGACTAACCTGTGGTGTAAGGTCCAGGTTCTGGAGTTTTTCCAGAGACTATACCAGTAGTACCTGAAACAAGAAAGCATATAAGGCTTATCCTAGAGAATTCCCATGTAGCATCTAAAAATTAGAAAGATAAAGATTTCAACACAGTATTTGATACCCCTTCATCCTGAAGCACCTATGCAGCCTTGAACCTCTGGAAGACCTTACCTGAGACCTCTAATTCTGAAAGAAATGAGCCATCAATGACTTTCCATAACTTCCTCTTTTGACTGAGTTTCTAATTATTGTTCCTACTGGAGTACCCTTTTCCTTAGATCCCACTGAATGTGGAAGGAAATCTTTTTTTTTTTAAATGTCTGTATTGATTAAGGTATTACATATATGTCCTTGTCCCCCCATTAATGGAAGGAAATCTTAAGACCCCTCACCTGGTTCACTTCCAGTCCCTGAACTTCCAGGTGTGACAGTGGTGCCTAAAGGAGGGAAAAGATTGATGATGGGGTTATGTTTTTAAATGTTATTTATCAATTATTTCAGGTATTTTGATATTCTGATGTTTAAATTGGAATTCTGTGGCCCTAATACTCTCATATGATGAATTTATTTGGTCTATCGTACCTACCTGGCTTGGTTTTCTGCGAACTGCTGCTGGCTCCAGGTGAAAGCGTGGTGGTACCTATCAATGCAAGTAGAGTGAAGCTTCAACATAAGCATATGTTTCATCATTCCACTGACATTTTTTAAGCAAGTCTTTTGTCCAATATTGTTTTGGCTTTTGGATATATCAGTAAGCAGAATTCAAAGATCCCTTAATGCAGTGGTTCTTAATCTTGGCTGCACATTAGAATCACCTGGGAATCTTTTTAAAATCCTGATTTCTGGGCCTCATCCAGGATGATTCCCTTCATAAATATTTGCTTAGTGATGTGTATGCCATCACAAGTTAAACCTCCCATACCGATTTTACCACCAGCCCTTCTGTACAAAGTTATACATGTGAGACTAGAAGCCAGTATTGAGACATGTGCAAACCACTCTGCAGGAAAGCACCCCTCCACCAGGCCAGACTAAGAAGAGTCACCACTAATAGTAAACCCCAACTGCCGGAACTCTTTCTCACCAGTTCTGAATCCAGTTCCAGAAGTGCCACTGCTTTCTGTTAACGTTGTGGCCTCTGAAGGAAAAAAATGATAAAGGATTTGAGATATGAGAAGAGAATTATGTGATTTTTTTTTGGTCAGAACACGTCTACTAACTACATTATGAGTTTATATATGGAGACTTCTTGCTAACCCACCTGTGTTGGAACCTTCAGATACACTGGTTGTCCTAGTGAGTCCCTGTGTAGCACCTAAATATGAGAAATATAAAGGCATCAACACAGCATTAGCTCTCTCCTTCAAACTACATTAACTCCATGGCCTTGAACTCCTAGACGGCCATGCCTGAGACTTCTATTTCAGAAATAATCAGCCATCAGTGACCTACCACAACTTTCTATCCTGAACAACCTACTAATCATTGTTTCTACTGGAGTTTCCCTTTCTACACATCCCAGTGAGAGTGAAAGGAGACCTATGCCACCCTCACCTGTTTCACTTCCAGTCCCTGGGCTCTCTGTTGTGGCAGAGGTGCCTAAAGAAGAAAAGAGGCAGATAATGGTTTCAACTTTCTAAATGTTACTCATCAATTACTTGAGATATTTTTATATTCTGAGATTCAAAGTATAACTCTGTGACTCTGATACTCTCATATGGTGCATTTATTTAGAGACCCTACATGGTTCAGAATTCCGTGAACTGCTGTTGGTTCAGGAACAAGTGTGGTGCTACCTATTAATGCAAGTAGAGTAAAGCTTCAAAATAACTATCTGTTTATCCTCCTATTGATATTTCTTAAGCAAATCTTCTGAGCAATTTTGTTTTAGGATTATTTTGATTGTATCAGTGAGCACAACAGTCGAAGTTTCTTCCCTATGTGGCTTATATTCTAACAGCTGGAGGCTAGCAGTGAACAGTAAACATGATAAACAAGTTAATTTGATGCATGTTAATAGGTGCTATGGGAAAATGGCAAACCATATTTAAGAATTGGGTCCAGGCAGGCAGGGGCTGGCCCATTGGTAGGTCATCCCTGCCATCCAATCAGGAGCACTGAAACCCAGGGTATGTGCAAAGTCAGAGGAAGACATGTGACACCAGAGATTTCCAAGGTAGACCCAGGTTTGTGACTCTGGCATGCTCTGTTCCCATAGGGAATGCAGGCCTATTTCTTCAGCCCACCTTCCCACTCATGTCTTCACTGCTGCCACATAAACAGAGATAGGATTTTTTTTTTAAGCCCCAAACCTCATAATGTAAAAACTCACCTCCTACAAGTCCTGCTTGTGTGGTCCCACTTCCTTTTGTAGAAGTCGTGGCCTCTGATAGAGAAAATAAGGGAAGGAGTAAGACTAGGTGGTAGGAAAGTACACATTGTGTTAATGTCAGAATATATGATTCAAGGAGCCATAGTGAAGTGTTTCATATATATTTAGACTTAGTGGTTGTCCTAGAGAACCCCTGTGTAGCATCTAAAAATGAGAAAGATAAAGGCATCAGCACAGCATCAACTCCCTCTTCAGCACTGGGTAGTTTTGTATCCTGGAATGACCAAGAGATGTTTCCTGGGTCCTCTATTTCTGAATGAAATGAACCATCTATAACTTTCCACAATTTCCTTTGCTGACACACTTATTTATCACGGTTGCTACTAGAGTTTCTTTTGCCCAGCTCTCACTGACAGTGAAAACAGACCTGGTGTTTCCCTCACCTGTTTCACTTCCTGGGCTCCCTGGTGTGACAGAGGTGCCCAAAGGAGAAAAGAGGCATAGAATCAATATAACTTTCTAAATGTTACTCATCAATTACTTGAGGTATTTTGATATTCTGATGTTTGAGAGAAATCTGTGACTCTACTACTCTCCTAAGAAAATTTATTTAGTGTATCCTACCTGGCTTGGTTTTCTGTGAGCTGCTGCTGGCTCCAGGTGAAAGCGTGGTGCTACCTATTAAAGGAAGTAGAGTGAAGCTTCGACACAAGTGCACATTTCCTCATTCCACTGTGCAATGTTGTTTTAGGCCTTTGGATGTATTGGTGAGTAGAATATTCTAAGATCCCTATCCTAATGTGCCTTACATTTGAGCAGCTGGAGTCCAGCAGTAAACACTAAACATGATAACTAGGGCAATGAGCTAGGCTTTAGTAAGTTTTATGGGAAATGTCAAACCATGTACAAGTATTGCAGCCTTGGCAGGCAGGGGATGGTCCAAAGATTGGCCTCATCCCTGCCACACAACAAACAGCTCTGGAAGCCTAGCCCTCTAGAAATAATAAGAACATGTGAGGCAATGGAATTCCTGGGTGACCCAGATTTGTGACTCTAGCATGCTATGTTCCCAGAGGGAAAGCAAACCCATTTCCTCAGCTCAGCTGCCCGCTCATTATGTTCCCTACAGCCACATAAACAGGAATTTGATTTAAAAACCAACAACAACAACAACAAGAACACCTCCAACTAACAAGTTCAGCTTCTAAAAATTCTCCTTGTGTGGTCCTACTTCTTCCCATGGAAGTTGTGGCCTCTGACAGAGGAAAGAAGGAAAGGAGTAAAGGCTAGGTGGTGGGAAAGTCCACACTATGCTATTGTCAGAATGTTATCCAAGGTGCTGATGAACAGTTTGTACTTGTATTTGCAGACTTACCTGTGATGTAACTCCCAGGTCCTGGGGTTTCTCCAGAGGCTATACCAGTAGTACCTACAAGAAGGGGTCAATGGTTCTTAACTCAATTGTGTGTGTACTACATGATGTAAATAGGAATCGAAAGTCCCCATGTAGCAGCAAACTATATATCTGTGAGCTTTAGTGCCAAGAAGGCATCCATATGTCTCCCATGTAACATTTCTTTCTATAACAATTTTACTGAGTCCTCAACTGTCACATCTCTTTATTGGAGGGAAACTGAAAACTCAATCTCTACTTAACTATTTATCCATCACTTGTTCAACTTCATGATGGTCTAGTAAAAGCCCTTGAGAGTCTGGGAAATAAGGGATCACTATAAAGATTGGCTTGCCTTTGTTCAAATTCAGAAATTACTCAATATAACTTACATAAATAGTATAGATATATTTTCAGCAGATTTCTTAAAGTAGTTATTATGAAATGTAGGTATTCCCCAAGGAAAGTCCTAGCAGTAAACAATAAACAATGTAAGGACTGGCTTATCTTTTTGTCTGAAATTGCTTGACATAACATATATCAATAGTGTAGATATATTTTCAGAAGACTATTCTAAGATGTTCTTATGAAATGCAGGTATTAGCTTAGAGCACTCACCTGTCTCTACTCCAACTGTAGTTGTTTCACTTTCCCCAAGGGAAGTTGTGGCCTCTGAGGGAGAGAATGAGGAAAGAAGTGATTAAAGAATATTTCAGGATCATGGAGAAGATATGACAGTACCCCTTCCAATGAATAGTCTCAGAGGGGAAATCTAATTTGTGGGAAGAGGTGGGGAAGATTCTATTTCAAATTGTAGACTCACCTGTTTTGGAACTGCCTGGGGCAACAGTTGTGCCAGGAGTTACCCCAGTGGTGCCTAAAACACAAAACCAACTCAACTGTAGTCACCATGTTTTATTTTTTTAAAAACATGCACCTAAAAAGAACCTAACTATATTTTCATTTTGTCTAACTGGCTCACTGTCTACCTCTTCTTTGACAGTGAGCTGTATGTATTTTCCCAAGACTTTCAGAGGAACAATGTTCTCAACCTGAGGC
Source organism: Myotis nattereri (assembly GCF_964212035.1). Taxonomy (NCBI): domain Eukaryota; kingdom Metazoa; phylum Chordata; class Mammalia; order Chiroptera; family Vespertilionidae; genus Myotis; species Myotis nattereri. The sequence goes on from NC_138076.1 coordinate 173,972,449, forward strand.
AACCTCCTGGCAACATTCTATTTTGGTAAACTGGTTGGGTTTCTCCCACACTCACCTGTTTTCTTCCCAGTGACTTCACTTTCTGATGATACAGTGGTACCTGCTGGGGGATGGATATGGAAGACGATATGAATGTTCTGAAAATTATAGCTACTGAGAAAATATTGTGCTGTTCATTGTTTTTTTGTGTGAAAGGCCAACATCTATATGGGGCAGACATGTTTCCTGGGTTTATGCAGCTCTTCTTTACTTCTCAGGAATAGAAAATTTTCTTACTTTTCTCTTCAAGTCTTATAACATCAGTAAATTACTGAGAACTACTTGGACAATCATGCCATGTTCAAGAATTGCAGCTATAACTATGAACTAAGTTATTAGCAGCATTGCAGGACAAAATTTTAAAACTTAAAAAAGATCAGTTGGCCCAAAATACAGTATTAATAAAGGAAATATGAACAGCTCTCCAGAAAGTCTTTCTCTCTCTTGGCTCTCCTATGAGCATCATAATTAGTGGTTAGCAGAAGGCATGTGATGCTTCCTCTCACCTGCTCTGAATCCATCTCCAGTGGTGCCCGCACCTCCTCTGGTAGTCGTGGCCTCTGAGGGAGAAAATTGACAAGAATGTTCTGGGTGTTTGGGATGTTGGGAAGAGGTATTTTGTATTATATTATCATAGCAAGCCGGTAAACTGCTTAATTCCCATCGTGTCCATAGAGATGGTTTTCTAATATTTCAACTCCACCTGTGTTGGAAATAGCTGTTTTAAGATCTCTCTTAGCTCACTGCATGGCACACTGAGTGATGCATGTCCCATGGTCCCCACGCAACAAAGGCAGAATTCAGTGGATCAGACGGACCAGTGTGGAAACCAAACACCTCATCGCATAAGGACCAAAAGGGGGTTTTATATCCGTGAAGACAAAAATACCCATCTTCATGGAGCTTGTATCTGAATGTAAATGCTAAAGGGCTGCAAAAGGGGACAATTTTTAGAAAAGTGAAATGTTATACAGAACCACCTTCTTTTTTTGCTTATCTTTTAAAACTTAAATCTTAAAAGAGACACCAGGAAGCCATAAAAGCTAAAAATTTTCATGAAAATTGTAGGTGACAATGCTAATATACTGAGAAGTATGGTACCTTCTTTTTGAATGAGGAGGATATTTCTAGAGTTATCTTTATTTACTTGATTTTGTATGTTTACACACAACCAATGTAAAATTTAACTATTATGTAAGAAACTCAATACACCTTTGTTATGATTTAAGAAGGCATAAGAACAGGAAAAGCAAAAGCTCTATGCTACCAAACTCTAATTTGAAGTTTATGTTTTATTAATCTGATAGATTGACTTCTGCTATCTTATTTTCTATTCTAGTTACTGTAACACAATTTCAGATATATATATATATATATATATATATAGTTATAGTTATAGTTATAGTTATAGTTATAGTTATAGTTATATAGTTATAGTTATAATTTTCTTACCTGTTACTTTAGCCTGTCCTGGTGGCACTAAAAATTAAAAACACAATATATATGTATATAAATGTACATTTTTATTTATCTCAATGCATAAAGATTAATTTATATTAAATTATAGTTTAGAAAAACTATCACAGCCCCTCAGTGACTTTTCAGTGCTCAAATGGAAAAGATAGAAATATTTCAAACTACATTGTGCAGAAGCAGTTTTTTGTCATTTTAATTTCAACTTACCTTCAATGAGTTCTGGTAGAACTTTGTTCTCTGGACCTAAAAAAGGAAAGATTAAATTCAATTTAAAAATATCCTTATTGAATTGCATTTTAAAAATTCACTTCAGTGCTTCAACAGCCGTTATATATAATTTTTAATTTAAAAAACAGGAGTGTTATTTCCATAGGCGTTTACTTAAAAATTCAAGTCAGGATGAGGGATCTCTTGGGGGAAAAAACTGTAAAGTGTTCTTGTAAAAAATCATTCATAAGTTACAAATTATCAAGCTGAAAACAGAACAACTGTCTTTTTCCCAAGTAAAATATTTACAAACAGTACCTCTTGTCTGGTTCCATTTAATTTAAAACTAATGTCTTGAACTTGGGAAGTGCAAAAAGAAATGGTAATAAAAAGATAAAATACATACTGTGCCCTAATAGCTACATATCCTAGTAGCCATGGTACTAATTTATAATATACTCTTGGTGCTCAATAAATAATATAAGCACGTGAATTCATTTACATTTATATAACCATTGAATGAGTAAAGAATAATTATGAATTTAGTCTGAATCAAATTTTTGAATAAACTATTTCCTGGTGGCTAGTTTATAAAATAAATTTACACCAGTGGCGTTTTTAAAAGTATTTAGAATAGATGTTGCATAAATCTTTACCAGAAAAAAATTATTAGCAATCTATTCCTTAAATAATAAACAATTTAGTCACTAAATCTTAGGTTCTATTAGATAACTTACAAAGTGAGACATGTCTTTCTCAAGTACTACAATACATTACTAGTTCAGAAACTTAAATAATAATGTACTCTAGCCTTGAATAAATAATTTAGTCCATGTATTGTTATGAAAAAATTGTCCTATAAGTATTTGTAAATTTTATGTCAGGTTGGAATAACTGAAAAAAGAAAGGAAGTGATGAACTTTTCACTTATAAAAGAATAGAATTATAGTTTTGTCAAGTAAAATGACTCAAATCTTGCTGTTTTTGGAACAAATGCCACAATTTTTCTTGTATAAAAAATTGTAAACCTTTTTTAATACCTGTTGCTGCAGTTATTATAGTTAGAAAGGGGGAAAATTTAAGTTTTGTACATATAAGAAGCAAGCTTTTCTTAATGGGTCATTAAAGATCATTGTATATTTGTCTTAGAGGATGACATGTGGTGAAGATCAGTCTCTGGAGTCAGGAAGCAATGGATAAAAACATGGGCTCCACTCTGATTGGCTGAGGAACCTGGACCAACCTAGGTAATGGCCTTCTTTTTAAGTTCCTCATGAGTAAAATGACATAACTGTCCTTATTCAAATAGTTAAGCAAAATAAAATATTTAAAGAGATTTTAATTATGTAACAGGTATTTTTATTAATTATTTTATCATTTAAAACTAGCCAAAGAACATGAAAACAAAAAGCATGCAACCAGCATTCCCTATTTACTTACCTACAGTGGAACTTTCTGATGGAATTGTTGAGATAGAGGTGCTTCGTATGGAACCTGAGACTAAAAATGGAAAATCACAAGCAGTGTTTTTATTTTAGGGGGATATAACCTGGACATTGTCACAGTAACTACTTTGAGCTCAAGTGTTGTAGTTCCAATACTGGTGAGAAAGCACCTACCCTATATAATAAAAGGGTAATATGCAAATAGACCAAACGGCAGAACAACCAAACCAATCAAAGTGTAATATGCTAATGATTGCTAAGGCTGCTCAACCGCTCACTATGATGTGCACTGACCACCAGGGGGCAGACGGTCGACTGGTCACTATGACCTGCTCTGTCTACCAGGGGGCATATGCTCCGACCAGTAGGTTAGCTTGCTACTGGGACCCAGCCTATCGGGACTGAGAGAGATGGGCTGGACATGCCCTGCAGCCCTCCCGTGGTCCTTCCCCAGCCCAATCACGCACTGGTGGGGTCCTTCAGCCTGGCCTGCACCCTCTAGCAATCCGGGACCCCTCTGGTGATGTCGGAGAGCTGGTTTCAGCCTGATCCCGCAGGCCACTCCCCTTGGGAGGGCACCAGATGCAGGGCTCATGGTTGGCAAGCGCTGCTGCAGCAGTGCAACCCTCTTCTGACTGGGACCGATTGGGCCCAAGCCCGCGGCAGGCACAGTGGGGCCAGGATGAGTGGGAGTGGCAGGTAGGAGATGCAGGCAGCGTTGGACTGCAGGTTTCAGGCAAATCCCTTAAGGCCATCCAGAGGGACCCCACTCATGCACAAATTCACACACCAGGCCTCTAGTTAAAATATAAGGCTCTAAATACTGGATAACTCGGATCTGATTTTCTAATTTTTATATTTACAATACACTGATATTCATGATCACATGTGTCAGAAAACCTTATGTTGAGCCACATCCTGAGCCAATAGCATCCCTTCCCACTCTTCTGATTTACCAGGTGTGGTTAATCTGGTTGTGCTTTCGCCTGCTTCAGTGGTTTCTCCATGTGATTCTTCAGTTGTGCCTGGGTAAAGGGGCAATTGATTATTATCTTTACATGATTAATTTTAGTAAAAATAATAAACTTACATTCATTTAACTAAATTTCAATTTTAAATGTTAATAGTAAAGCTAGAATATAATTTAATTTTATTCCCAAAATTCAGGCTTTAGTAATTAACTTAAGCTCATCATCACAATTTGGGTGTCAGGCATGTTTGTGCTGGATCACCCAGGTGAGCCTTGCCTGCTTGGTTCCCAGCAGAGGTGGCCCCAGAGGCTCCTGCTCCAGCTGTGCTTCCTCTGCTTGGCTGGGTGGTAGCTCCTACTGACTCTCTGAATGCACCTGGTCAATAAAAAAGTAGTGGGGATGGAAATATCAAATTATTAAGAAGTGTGAAATATCAATTTAAAACAATAATGTTCTATAAATTTACTATATTATTCAAAAATTCAAGTTGGAAATAGTCTAATTCTGATAAATTTATAGATATAGTTCCAAATTATGGGACCAAAACTCATATTACCCAAAATCTTGGGTCTATTTTTGACTAAATTGATTTACCTCCAGATGTGGTAGTCATTGTTGTTCTTCCCACTTCAGTTGATGATCCAGTTGTCAATGTTTCTCTAGATAACAGTCCAGTTGTCCCAGATCTTTCTGCTGATGTCTCTGTTCTACCTGACGCTCCAGTTGATGATCCAGAACTTCCTTGAATAGATCTAGTGGTACCAGCTACAAATCCAGTAGTCCCTGATCCTTCAGCTGATGGTCTGGTTGTTGTAGTTTTATCAGATGATGATTCAGTTGTTCCTGAATCTTTAACAGATGATCCAGTTGCTCCAGATTCTGATCTTACAGTAGTCCCTGAACCTGTGGGTGTTACACCAGTGGATCCTGGCATTTCAGTTGCTGGACCAGTTGTTCCTTTCCCTTCTGCTGGAGTTCTGGTTGTCCCAGTTCCTTCAGATGGTGATTCAGTTGTTCCAGAACCCTTAACAGATGACCCAGTTGTCCATGATTCCATAGGTGCCACAACAGTGGTTCCTGACATTTCACCTGTTGGACTAGTGGTTCCTGTACCTCCAGTGGATGATCCGGTTGTCCCTTTTCTTTCAGAGGAGGATTCAGTTGTGCCTGAACCTTTAGCTGATGATCCAGTTGTCCCAGATTCTGATCTTCCAGTTGTCCCTGATCGAGCAGGTGTTACACCAGTGGATCCTGACATGTCACCTGTTGAGACAGTTGTTCCTGTCCCTTCAGCTGATGATCTGGTTGTTGTAGTTTTTTCAGATGATGATTCACTTGTTCCCGAACCTGTAGCAGATGATCCAGTTGCTCCAGATTCTGATCTTACAGTTGTCCCTGAACCTCCTGGTGTTACACCAGTGGGTCCTGGCATTTCAGCTGTTGGACCAGTTGTTCCTTTCCCTTCTGCTGAGGTTCTGGTTGTCCCAGTTCCTTTAGATGGTGATTCTGTTGTCCCAGAACCCTGAGCAGGTGATCCAGTTGTCCCTGATTCCCCAGGTGCCACCACAGTGGTTCCTGACATTCCACCTGTTGGGCCAGTGCTTCCTGACCCTCCTTCAGATGGCCTGCTTGTTGCAGGTCCTTCAGATGATGATTCAGGTGTTTGAGATCCTTTAGCAGATATTTCAGTTGTTTCAGATTCTGATGTCCCTGTTGTCCCTGATTCTACAGGTGCTACAGGTGTGGTCCCTGACATTCCACTTGAGGGGCCAGTTGTCCCAGTTCCTCCAGCGGATGACCTGGTTGTCCCTGGTCTTTCAGATGATGATTCCCTTGTTCCTGAACCTCTGAAAGATGTTCCAGTTGTCCCTGATCCTTCAGGTGTTACACCAGTAGTTCCTGACATGTGACCCATTGAGACCGTTGTTCCTTTCCCTTCTGCTGGGGTTCTGGATGTCCCAGTCCCTTTAGAAGGTGATTCAGTTGTTCTAGAACCTTTAACAGGTGACCCACTTGTTCCAGATTCTGATGTTCCTGTTGTCCCTGATGCTCCAGGTGTTACACCAGGGGATCCTGGCATTTCAGCTGTTGGACCAGTTGTTCCTTTTTCTTCTGCTGGGGTTCTGGTTGTCCCAGGTCCTTTAGATGGTGATTCTGTTGTCCCAGAACCCTGAGCAGGTGACCCACTTGTTCCAGATTCTGATGTTCCTGTTTTCCCTGATTCTCCAGGTGTTATACCTGGGGAACCTGGCATTTCAGCTGCTGGACCAGTTGTTCCTTTCCCTTCTGCTGGGGTTCTGGTTGTCCCAGGTCCTTTAGATGGAGATTCTGATGTCCCAGAACCCTGAGCAGGTGATCCAGTTGTTGCTAATTCCCCAGGTGCCACACCAGTGGTTCCTGACATTCCACCTGTTGGGCCAGTTGTCCCTGTCCCTCCAGCGGATGACCTGGTTGTCCCTGGTCCTTCAGATGATGATTCACTTGTTCCTGCACCTCGGAAAGATGTTCCAGTTGTCCCTGATCCTTCAGGTGTTACACCAGTAGTTCCTGACATGTGACCCATTGAAACCGTTGTTCCTTTCCCTTCTGCTGGGGTTCTGGATGTCCCAGTCCCTTTAGAAGGTGATTCAGTTGCTCTAGAACCTTTAACAGGTGACCCACTTGTTCCAGATTCTGATGTTCCTGTTGTCCCTGATGCTCCAGGTGTTACACCAGGGGATCCTGGCATTTCAGCTGTTGGACCAGTTGTTCCTTTTTCTTCTGCTGGGGTTCTGGTTGTCCCAGGTCCTTTAGATGGTGATTCTGTTGTCCCAGAACCCTGAGCAGGTGACCCACTTGTTCCAGATTCTGATGTTCCTGTTTTCCCTGATTCTCCAGGTGTTATACCTGGGGAACCTGGCATTTCAGCTGCTGGACCAGTTGTTCCTTTCCCTTCTGCTGGGGTTCTGGTTGTCCCAGGTCCTTTAGATGGAGATTCTGATGTCCCAGAACCCTGAGCAGGTGATCCAGTTGTTGCTAATTCCCCAGGTGCCACACCAGTGGTTCCTGACATTCCACCTGTTGGGCCAGTTGTCCCTGTCCCTCCAGCGGATGACCTGGTTGTCCCTGGTCCTTCAGATGATGATTCACTTGTTCCTGCACCTCGGAAAGATGTTCCAGTTGTCCCTGATCCTTCAGGTGTTACACCAGTAGTTCCTGACATGTGACCCATTGAAACCGTTGTTCCTTTCCCTTCTGCTGGGGTTCTGGATGTCCAAGTCCCTTTAGAAGGTGATTCAGTTGCTCTAGAACCTTTAACAGGTGACCCACTTGTTCCAGATTCTGATGTTCCTGTTGTCCCTGATGCTCCAGGTGTTACACCAGGGGATCCTGGCATTTCAGCTGTTGGACCAGTTGTTCCTTTTTCTTCTGCTGGGGTTCTGGTTGTCCCAGGTCCTTTAGATGGTGATTCTGTTGTCCCAGAACCCTGAGCAGGTGACCCACTTGTTCCAGATTCTGATGTTCCTGTTTTCCCTGATTCTCCAGGTGTTATACCTGGGGAACCTGGCATTTCAGCTGCTGGACCAGTTGTTCCTTTCCCTTCTGCTGGGGTTCTGGTTGTCCCAGGTCCTTTAGATGGAGATTCTGATGTCCCAGAACCCTGAGCAGGTGATCCAGTTGTTGCTAATTCCCCAGGTGCCACACCAGTGGTTCCTGACATTCCACCTGTTGGGCCAGTTGTCCCTGTCCCTCCAGCGGATGACCTGGTTGTCCCTGGTCCTTCAGATGATGATTCACTTGTTCCTGCACCTCGGAAAGATGTTCCAGTTGTCCCTGATCCTTCAGGTGTTACACCAGTAGTTCCTGACATGTGACCCATTGAGACCGTTGTTCCTTTCCCTTCTGCTGGGGTTCTGGATGTCCCAGTCCCTTTAGAAGGTGATTCAGTTGTTCTAGAACCTTTAACAGGTGACCCACTTGTTCCAGATTCTGATGTTCCTGTTGTCCCTGATGCTCCAGGTGTTACACCAGGGGATCCTGGCATTTCAGCTGTTGGACCAGTTGTTCCTTTTTCTTCTGCTGGGGTTCTGGTTGTCCCAGGTCCTTTAGATGGAGATTCTGATGTCCCAGAACCCTGAGCAGGTGATCCAGTTGTTGCTAATTCCCCAGGTGCCACACCAGTGGTTCCTGACATTCCACCTGTTGGGCCAGTTGTCCCTGTCCCTCCAGCGGATGACCTGGTTGTCCCTGGTCCTTCAGATGATGATTCACTTGTTCCTGCACCTCGGAAAGATGTTCCAGTTGTCCCTGATCCTTCAGGTGTTACACCAGTAGTTCCTGACATGTGACCCATTGAGACCGTTGTTCCTTTCCCTTCTGCTGGGGTTCTGGTTGTCCCAGTCCCTTTAGAAGGTGATTCAGTTGTTCTAGAACCTTTAACAGGTGACCCACTTGTTCCAGATTCTGATGTTCCTGTTGTCCCTGATGCTCCAGGTGTTACACCAGGGGATCCTGGCATTTCAGCTGTTGGACCAGTTGTTCCTTTTTCTTCTGCTGGGGTTCTGGTTGTCCCAGGTCCTTTAGATGGTGATTCTGTTGTCCCAGAACCCTGAGCAGGTGATCCAGTTGTTCCAGATTCTGATGTTCCTGTTTTCCCTGATTCTCCAGGTGTTATACCTGGGGAACCTGGCAATTCAGCTGCTGGACCAGTTGTTCCTTTCCCTTCTGCTGCTGTTCTGGTTGTCCCAGTTCCTTTAGATGGTGATTCTGATGTCCCAGGACCCTGAGCAGGTGATCCAGTTGTTGCTAATTCCCCAGGTGCCACACCAGTGGTTCCTGACATTCCACCTGTTGGGCCAGTTGTCCCTGTCCCTCCAGCGGATGACCTGGTTGTCCCTGGTCCTTCAGATGATGATTCACTTGTTCCTGCACCTCGGAAAGATGTTCCAGTTGTCCCTGATCCTTCAGGTGTTACACCAGTAGTTCCTGACATGTGACCCATTGAGACTGTTGTTCCTTTCCCTTCTGCTGGGGTTCTGGTTGTCCCAGTCCCTTTAGAAGGTGATTCAGTTGTTCTAGAACCTTTAACAGGTGACCCACTTGTTCCAGATTCTGATGTTCCTGTTGTCCCTGATGCTCCAGGTGTTACACCAGGGGATCCTGGCATTTCAGCTGTTGGACCAGTTGTTCCTTTCCCTTCTGCTGGGGTTCTGGTTGTCCCAGTCCCTTTAGAAGGTGATTCAGTTGTTCTAGAACCTTTAACAGGTGACCCACTTGTTCCAGATTCTGATGTTCCTGTTGTCCCTGATGCTCCAGGTGTTACACCAGGGGATCCTGGCATTTCAGCTGTTGGACCAGTTGTTCCTTTCCCTTCTGCTGCGGTTCTGGTTGTCCCAGTTCCTTTAGATGGCGATTCTGTTGTCCCAGGACCCTGAGCAGGTGACCCACTTGTTCCAGATTCTGATGTTCCTGTTGTCCCTGATCCTCCTGGTGTTACACCAGTAGTTCCTGTCATTGGAATCATTGAGACTATTTCTCCTTTCCCTTCTGCTGGGGTTCTGGTTGTCCCAGTTCCTTTAGATGGAGATTCTGATGTCCCAGAACCCTGAGCAGGTGATCCAGTTGTTGCTAATTCCCCAGGTGCCACACCAGTGGTTCCTGACATTACACCTGTTGGGCCAGTTGTCCCTGTCCCTCCAGCGGATGACCTGGTTGTCCCTGGTCCTTCAGATGATGATTCACTTGTTCCTGCACCTCGGAAAGATGTTCCAGTTGTCCCTGATCCTTCAGGTGTTACACCAGTAGTTCCTGACATGTGACCCATTGAGACCGTTGTTCCTTTCCCTTCTGCTGGGGTTCTGGATGTCCCAGTCCCTTTAGAAGGTGATTCAGTTGTTCTAGAACCTTTAACAGGTGACCCACTTGTTCCAGATTCTGATGTTCCTGTTGTCCCTGATGCTCCAGGTGTTACACCAGGGGATCCTGGCATTTCAGCTGTTGGACCAGTTGTTCCTTTCCCTTCTGCTTGGGTTCTAGTTGTCCCAGTTCCTTTAGATGGTGATTCTGTTGTCCCAGGACCCTGAGCAGGTGACCCACTTGTTCCAGATTCTGATGTTCCTGTTGTCCCTGATCCTCCTGGTGTTATACCAGTAGTTCCTGTCATTGGAATCATTGAGACTATTTCTCCTTTCCCTTCTGCTGGGGTTCTGGTTGTCCCAGTTCCTTTAGATGGTGATTCTGATGTCCCAGAATCCTGAGCATGTGATCCAGTTGTTGCTAATTCCCCAGGTGCCACACCAGTGGTTCCTGACATTCCACCTGTTGGGCCATTTGTCCCTGTCCCTCCAGTGGATGACCTGGTTGTTCCTGGTCCTTCAGATGATGATTCACTTGTTCCTGCACCTCGGAAAGATGTTCCAGTTGTCCCTGATCCTTCAGGTGTTACACCAGTAGTTCCTGACATGTGACCCATTGAGACCGTTGTTCCTTTCCCTTCTGCTAGGGTGCTGGTTGTTTCAGTTCCTTTAGATGGTGATTCAGTTGTTCTAGAACCTTTAACAGGTGACCCACTTGTTCCAGATTCTGATGTTCCTGTTGTTCCTGATCCTCCAGGTGTTACACCAGGGGATCCTGGCATTTCAGCTGTTGGACCAGTTGTTCCTTTCCCTTCTGCTGAGGTTCTGGTTGTCCCAGTTCCTTTAGATTGTGATTCTGTTGTCCCCGAATCCTGAGCCGGTGATCCAGTTGTCCCGGATTCCCCAGGTGCCACACCAGTGGTTCCTGACTTTCCACCTGTTGGGCCAGTGGTTCCTGTCTCTCCCTCAGATGGCCTACTTGTTGCAGGACCTTCAGATGATGATTCAGGTGTTTGAGACCCTTTAGCAGATGTTTCAGTTGTTTCAGATTCTGATGTTCCTGTTGTCCCTGATCCTCCAGGTGTTACACTAGTGGATCCTGGGATATCACCTGTTGGACCAGTTGTTCCTTTTTCTTCTGCTGGGGTTCTGGTTGTCCCAGTTCCTTTAGATGGTGATTCAGTTGTTCTAGAACCTTTAGCAGATGATTCAGTTGTTCCAGATGCTGATCTTCCAGTTGTTCCTAATCCCTCAGGTGTTACAGCAGTGATTCCTGACATTCCACCAGTTGTCTCTGACTCTACAGCTGATGGTCTTGTTGTCCCTACTCTTTCAGGTATTAATTGAGTTGTTTCTGAACCTGTAGCAGAAGTTACAGTTGTTCCTCTTTCTCCAGTTGATAATTCTGTGGTCCCTGATCCTCCAGCTTCTGATCTAGTTGTTTGTAATCCTCCAGTTGGTGTTTTGGGGGATGAACCAGTTGTTCCTAGCATTCCAGTTACTGCCTCTGTTGTCTTTAATCCTTCAGGTGAAGGTCCTGTTGACTGTGAACCTACATCATATGATCTAGTTGTTTCTGTTTTTCTAGTGTTGCCTGATTCTCCAGCTGATGTGATGGTTGTTCCTGTCACTTCAGATGATGGTACTATTGTGGTTCCTGATCCTTCAGCGGATTGTTCAGTTGTTCCTATGAAAACATTTAACAAAAAAACATTGTTTTAAAGTTGTTCTGGTCCTTGATTAACCTTAGGGCTTATGCTGCCTTCTTTCTAAACTATAGTTTTGTGCATCTTCATTCCTGTTGCCACCATCCTATTTTATTATACCTTTTATTTTTCTACAGTGTACCTTCTTCCTAACTCTTTACTCATTTAACATTATCGAATATTTTATATGCCATGTATGTTCTCAGAAATTTATAAGTATTTCCTCATTTTAGCGTCAGAACAATCCTATGATATGTATAGTATTACTTTCCATTTTTATAGAGAAAAAACTTAAAATAGTTTAAGTCATTTCTCTAAGATTTACCTAGTAAGTAGATAGTTCTCTAATCCCATAGATAATCCTAGTAGATGTGAGAGACATGTAGACATAAAAGTAAAATTACTATCCAACCAAACAAAGAAATTTACAAACAAAGAAAGCCTCAAAGCACTAACATAAAGAGAGGAAATTCTGAGCAACTGGGATTTCATTTTGGACAGCCTGGCTAGCAAAGTCTCTCTGAAAAGATGCCATTTATTTTGAGATATGACAAGAAGCAGACAATCATGGGAAATATCATAGGCAGTGGAAACAGCCACTGCAAAGGCCATAAGGATAACTGAATTACATGTGCTAGAGAAGCATAACTAGATGGTGAATTTATAGGTATTAATAGGAGGTTAGTGGGAAATCATTAGAAGGTGAAGATATATTCATTGGATTGGGTAAGCTATTTGAAATGAGAGAAAAGTTGTATATTTTTCTAAATGCAATAGAGTATAGTTTTATGCAAGGGAGCTATACATTTATATATATTTAAAATCCTTCTTTCCACTCTGTAGAGAATATATGGTAAAGGTTGCATTATAGAAGTAGAAAAGCCAGTAAGAGGTGATTTCAGGCTTGGACTTTGTGCTCAGTGGTTTTTTTCTTCAACCTATGAACCAGGAAGTCATGGTTCAATTTCCAGTCAGGGCACATGCCTGGGTTGCAGGCTTTATCCCCATTGGTGAGCATGCAGGAGGCAGCTAATAAATGATTCTCACTCATCATTGATGTCTCTCTCTCACTCTCCCTTCATCTCTGAAATGGAAATATATTTTACAAAATAAAATAATAATAATAATAATAATAATAATAATAATAATAATAAATTTTAAAAAGAAGTGATTTCAGGAACCCAAATGATATATGAGTATCTTGGCCTAGAGTAGTAATAAAGGAAATTGAGAAAAGTGAATGGGTTCAGGATATGTTTTTGAAATAGCTTTAAGAGGCCTTGTCTGTATGTAGGAAGTGCAAAATAAAAAGAAGAGAGACATCCAAGATAACTCTAATTTTTTTCCTGAGTCAACTGAGTCAGTTATGGTACCATGTATTGATATAGAGAGGATTGGGAGAACAGTTATGGGTATGAAAGTAAACCAAGAATTCTGTTTAGTTAATCAATAAAGAATATATATATATATATACATATATATATATACCATAATAAAAAATAAAATAAATAAAATTAAATTTTAAAAAAAGAATATATATTTGCATTATCTTGTATTTGTATTAGAAAACACTGAAAGCATACTAATAAAAAAGGGTTACCAATGAGGAAAGGGGTAGGATGGCAGCAAGACTTCTGGGTTTACCTTTATAAACTTTTGATTTTTGGACTGTACAAATATATTTCTTATTCAAAAAATTACACTAAAAATAATATTATTAAATTATGATGTTTCTGCATGATAGTCTCCTAGATAGTAAATAAAATTGATGCTGCTGGTATTTAAATACATAGATAAAAATGTTCAAAATATATAACAAATAAAAAAAGCAGATTATAAGAATGTAATGTATGATACTTTAATTTGAAGAATTATATTTACATCTTTGGTGTGGAATGTTATTTGTTAAATTTTCTTCAGAGATTGGAATAGCTTTTCATCACAATTCTAAATCACTTTTTTTGTTCAATTAAAAACTTATAGAAAATATGTTAATATTTTATACCATGATATTTTTGAATACTAAGGAACCACAAAAATTTTCTAAATACTCAAGACAGTAGTTTTTGTAAAAAGAAAATTTCTAACTTGAAATTTGAAATCCTCGTTGATAAACTTTTAGTAACCAGAGGCCTATTATTCAAGAAACAAAATAATTTATTGAACTCTTAAATATTTCTAGTACTGAAAAATTATATTGCCAATCAATGAAATGCAAAAATGGCTGACATATCTTATAATTATTTAGCACTTTTAACCATTATGCATTTTTGTTTGTTGCCTCAGTGGGTTTTTTTGTAGAACAATGCAGACCTTAGATAAAGAAATGTAACTAAGTGGTTGACAAAGTATGTAACTCAAAAGAAGCCTAACTCCAAATCTTCATTTAAGGACCAAACATAAGATGAAATGTTAGATTTTCACTATTACTTTTTACTTAACTCCACTATGGTTTTATAAAAAAATATGCAAGTGATTTCTAAATTGGAATATCAATTTTAAAATGCTGTATTAAGCTTGTTTAGTAATGGAGGATATCTGAACTGTCACATCAATGTCATTATCTGTGACATCATTCGTCACACTAACTGACATCCCAATAGCGCATAAATACTGAATAGCAGACAGATAATGTAATGGCAATCTTCCCAATTGATTCACATATTTGAATTTCAGAGTTCTGATTTTGAAACAGGAAAGATCCTCTTATAAACAAGTGTCTACACCAACAAGATTTTGTGAATTTTTGTTGTATTTAGTTATCTCACCTAGCTTATTTGATGAACTTGTAGTCCCACTGCTGGGTGACTCAGATGTACTTTTACCTCCAACAGTTGTGCCACCTGATGTCCCAGGTGTACCTGTTGTAAAGGAAAAAATGGAAAGAGTTCATTCATAGAATTTCATAAACTGTGAGGTAACCAATTCTGGTTTAAATTGACTTCCAAATAACCATTATAGAAATGTCCATTTTCTATATTAATAATAATTATTACTCCATACTTAATAGATTACATTGCCCAGGTTTGCAGACAAGAAAACTGAGGTTATAGTATAATATTGATTCTAAGAGCAATTTTTACCTATGGGCACTATTTTAGCAGGTTACTTATTTTGAAGTATTTTTTCCTCATCAGAAATGGTTATCAAATGCTTATCAAGTGCCTTTTCAGCCTCTATAGTTGTTTTTATTCTTAGATATGTTAGTATGATGAACTATATTCATGGATTTCCTGAGTTTGAAAAAAATTCACTAAAAAGAAGTAGAAATTATTATTGAAATTATTTTAATGTGATTTTGGATTCTAAATTCAAGCATTTGTTTTTTGCTATGCAAACTCTTAAGTTGAATTTTTTCTTTTTGTTTTCTTTCTCTTTTGATAGTTGGGAATAGCTGAAAAGTCAGGTCCAGACTTGTCTGACCTCCCAGGACTTTGGGTCCAGCGCCTGGTCCCCCAGGGGTTGCCCCATGGGATAGCTGAGTGTAGCTTCATTTTATAATAGAAACAAAAAGTTAGGTCATTAAAATATGAAATTGATCATTTTCTGAGGCTGGCTTGTGAGAGGAAAAATAATTTAAAATAAGAGTGAAGCTTAATTCTCTCAGAAATAAGGGACTTCTCCCTTCCTTTTCTTAGAACATTGACTTTAGAAATTTTGTATTTTTAAGTTCTTTCTCTGTGTCTTGGAAATTTATTGAAATCTTTTTTTTAAAAAAAAAACCTGATAGGCCTCTTGCCATCATAATACCCAAGGAGTGTCTTTCTCATGAACTCTGGCACTGTCTCTTGGAGATGTAAACATTAGGGAGATGTTTACCTTGTTTTCCTCTGGTTATAAAACTTCCTCCTGTCATCAAGATAGGAGGTTTATTTTCCCTTTGTAGGAAACCAATGAACTAACCAGATGGCACCCAATTACCCGATGAGTTTAGGATGAACTATGTGTAATAAATAGTGATATCAGATTTTGTTGCTTGAAGACCAATATAATTTTTCTTGAGAACTTGAAGGTAATGGGTTGTGTCTGCTTGGTGAGAGGTCTGTCTTTACAATTGCTTAGCAAATGGCCTGTAATTTGCATCACTTTCTAATTTAATCCATATTAAATAATAAAAATGTTTGCTTTGTGGCAGGGTCTCTGGGTTGGGAGAATTTGTTTTCATTTCTAGTTCCCCAATACTAGAAATATGACTGCTCTTTATTCCCCTGGAATTGAATATATACCTACACTTTTGCTCAACGTACTTATGTTTTGAGTTTTGCTCAAGTTAAAGCGTGTCGATATAGTCAAACTGCACTGAGCATAATATATTCTTTCAAAAGAGAGTAAATCCCAATCTAATCCCTTCTCTTGCTAGAATATCCTCTTGAATTCCCACTCCAGCACTTGTCCTTGAACATTTCCTTAACTTTGATTACCTTCTGCCTTGCATGGCCTTTGCCTTTGCATTGATATACATACTCATTTCTCTTGCTCGAAAATTAAGCTCTAAGAGAACAAGTACCTGACTCTACTCTGCCCCTATGTTCTCTAGAGTATGATGCGACACATCATAAATAGCTATTAATTTATCTCTGATCTTCTTCAGTTTTCACATTATACAAATAATGAGTTAAATTTCCCCAAGAAACCTTATCTCTGACAAAATTTTGAGTAAAGACATCACATTTCTGTTGTCTAGATTTATTCTGACTATGTTCTTTCAGTACCTGATGCTCCAGAAGTCTTTTCACCAGCAGCTCCAGTGGTGGCTGCATTTTCCCCTCCAGTGGTTCCTGTTTAAAAAGAACGGTGGTGATCAGGCCACACGGGGAGGGGATCGCCAGAGTTCGCAAAGAAAAACACAGGACCCCCAGTGACATTTGAATTCCAGATAAGCAACAAACAACCATGTCCCAATTATTGCATAGAACATATTTATACTAAAAAATTATTTCTTACTTATGAGTAATTTATTTTTTTAAAATATATTTTATTGATTTTTTACAGAGAGGAAGGGAGAGAGATAGAGAGTTAGAAACATCGATGAGAGAGGAACATCGATCAGCTGCCTCCTGTACATCTCCTACTGGGGATGTGCCCGCAACCCAGGTACATGCCCTTGACCAGAATCGAACCTGGGACCTTTCAGTCCGCAAGCCGACGCTCTATCCACTGAGCCAAACCGGTTTCGGCCTTATGAGTAATTTAAAATGTAAATGGCATTCTGTGTTTTTTATTTTGCAATTCTAGTCTACATAGATGGTTGTGTTGAAAATGCTCCCACTACCTATGTTTACTTGTCCTAAAATGATAGCCATAGCCTTTACTAAATGCACTTACAGTCCTCATAAGAATGTAGGGTCTCCGCTAAACTCATGATGGAGCACCACCAAAGTGAGACTGCACCTTGCCTGCTGAGATCCCTGTTGGGCTGGAAGCAGTGGTCTAGCTACTGCCAGTTCCAACAGTAATTCCCAGATTCTGCTGTTACCCCTGACAAACACAGTAGGGGGAGAGCATGTGCCTTATTGTGACAACCCAGTACTGTGCCACTTTTGAAGGAAAGATTTGGAGAAGCCAGAAAAGTAAAAAATCTTGAAAATGTTAATCATTTTGCCCTAGCTGGTTTAGCTCAGTGGATAGAGTGTTGGCTTGTGGACTGAAAAGTCCTGGGTTCGATTCCAGTCAAGCGCACATGCCCGGGTTGCGGGCTCGATCCCCAGTGGAAGGCATGCAGGAGCCAGCCGATCAATGATCCTCTCTCATCATCGATGTTTCTATCTCTCCCTCTCCCTTCCTCTTTGAAATCAATAAAAATATATGTTTTTAAAAAGAAAATGTTAATCATTTTTATACCCTTTTATTTTTTATTATTTTGGATGGTAGATGATGGATTTGTGTGAAATCAGCAAGCTCTGATTTAATTTGGTGCTTTTTGACAAAGCCACGGCCTCTGAATGACACCCTCTGCTCACCTGACTTGCCTTCCTCAGAGGGTGTCCCTTCACCGCTTGGAGCTCTAGTCGTTTCCCCAGCTGATGATTCAGTAGTCCCTTTCAAAATAAACAATAAATACATATATACCATTGAGCTATGGTTAAGCCGAACAGATTTTGCTGTTCTCTTCTTTCAAATACTTTGCATATATTTGTTCACACTTAAAGCATTTCAAGCTCACTGTTTCCAAAAATTAATTATAAGAGACACCTGGGTTACTTACTACACATACAGAAATACTAGCCTCACTGTTTCTAAAAATTAATTATAAGAATCACCTGGGTTGCTTACTAGACATACAGATATACTAGCCTGGTGGTTCTCAACCCATTGAAACCAACTATAAGGCTTTTAAACAACATTTGTGCCTGGGCTCTTCCTCCAGGAGTTCTGATTCAATTAGTCGTTAAAAGGCCCTTCATTGTGCATTTTCCAAAATATGTCTCTAGTCAATTCCAATGTGTAGTCAAGATTGCAAACCATGACCTGAGCCCCACCCAGATCAGAGCCTCAGACGTTCAAAGGCAGGAGTCTGCAATATAATACTCTTTTCTCTAAGTCACCTGTGAGCTGACGTTAGTGAAATACAGCCATTCAGCCCATAGATGCAGGGATGGTGACATGATGAACGTGCACATTGACTAACAGCTAATAACCCAGTAGAAGCCGCTGGTGGCTTCCCTGTGGTCAGTAAGAAAATGCTTCCGAGCCCCCATTTCCATACCCGCTCTGCCTCCCGAGGTTGTGCCTGGGGCAGTTGTGTCTCCTCCGCTGGTGCTCTGGCTCCCAGGTGCGGTGGTGAAGTCCTCTGGTCCTTCTGAGGTCCCTGGCATAACAGCAAGGAAGGGGTGTTACTTCTAGAGCGGTAGGATTCTACATGTCACTCTCATGTGACAGAATCGAGGATTCTAATGTAAAAGAAACCTTCAATGACACCCAGAGTTTCTGCAGCTAGAGGATCTAATGTCACACACAGCTTCATCTTTAGTTCGACCTGGAATATGTCCTGGACCATTTGACAGGCGTTAAAGCGCACATCCTGACTTGCCTGCTTTTCCTGTGCTTGTTGCTCCTGTGCTTGGTGCCCCAGGTGTGCTCTTTTCTTCCGTTTCCACTGGTGGTGCCGTGGGGCCCCCTATTCCAGCTGGGAGGGAAAATAGCAGTTTAAAAAAATACCCCAGACATAAATCCGTTCATCCAGTCTTATAAGCATCCTCTGAGGCAGGCAATAATATTCCCATTGAACAGACGTGGGTAAGTGACTTTCTCCAGGTCACTAGGTTGGTTGGCAGCAGGTCCAGAAGCCAAACCCAGGCAGTCTAGCCCCAGAGTTTACACGCTAACTTTGGCTTCTCAAACGATCTGTGGTAAAAGAGCAATGCTGCAAAAATGTCAGTCTGCCCTATATTGGTGTTTTGGGAAATGCCATGAAAGCAGAGAAATATTTTTTAATAAAATCATTTAAAACATAAGCTTTTATTTAGGAGGTATTAAAGGGACTGGGTGAAACTGCTGCTTCTGTTTTTTAAAATATGTTTTTATTGATTTCAGAGAGGAAGGGAAGGGTGAGGGAGATAGAAACATCAATGATGAGAATCATTGATCGGCTGCCTCCTGCATGCCCGCTACTGGGTAACTAGCCAGCAACTCCACATGTGATCAGGAATTGAATTGAACCATGACCTCCTGGTTCATAGATCGACGCTCAACCACTGATAAAACTGCTGTTTCTAAATGCCTGTGCTCTGGTTCAGTTCTTACCACATCATGACCAGTAATCAACAGTTCTGATGGCACTCATTTGTGGACCAAACTTTCAGCAACTCTGCTTAAAACTACTACCTGGTAACCAAAAAAAAATTCACTGATTGACGTGTCACTATTAGCCAAATAATTCTGATTCAGATTTTAAGGACTGTAGACTGAATAGTCATCACCCTAAAGTTTGAGTCAGTTCATTGATCTAATTGAAAATAACCATTTTCTTAATTTCTGCTGCTGGAGATTCTATCTTTTAACATTATTTTTATGTAAACTATAGCTTATTTCAAAAAAGTACGTGACATAAATTTTAAAATCAAGAAATTTGCTAAAGGAAAATAAATGTAGAAAAACAAAAGCAGGCCATATATTAGTTCTTAAAATCAGACCATGAATTAGATCATAAAGGCATAAAAGGAAGTCCCATGCATACTCTAAAGGCATGGCTTCTAGTGATATGTAAAGGAGTTTTTATTTATCCTAAAGCAACCAGAACAATGGAAGGATTTTACATAGTGGAGTGACGGGATCACAGTTGCGTTTTAGGAAGTCCATTCTAGCCAGTGGTACTGACTAAAGCATAAATTCGCAGGGAAAGGGAGAAAGATGTTCTCTACGTTGATAAGCACTGATGGCCGAAAGGGCTTGCTGATTAATACACTGTGCTGGGTTTCACTCTAAGAGATTCTGATTTTAGGAAGGTGGCCCCAAATTTTCATTTCTAAAAGGAGATGTTGATGCTGCTGGTCTGGGAACCACACTTTGAATCCCACTGTGTTAAGATTTAGGTGAGGTAGGTGGACAACTGCGGAGACCAGATGGACAATATCTAACACCGGAGCAGAGGCAAATATGATGCAGAGGTGAAAATGTAAGAGGGACTTACATTAACTGATGAATATTATCTATGTTTAAAGAGTATCAATAATGTCTTATTTATTCATGAAACTAGTAATAGTTGGAATTTAGTCAGTGATGCACAAGGGCAAGCATGTCCTCATTTGGCTTTTTTTTTTTTTTTTTGATGCTCTATGCCAGTGATGGCGAACCTATGACACGTGTGTCAGAGGTGACACGCAAACTCATTTTTTTTTGGTTGATTTTTCTTTGTTAAATGGCATTTAAATATAGAAAATAAATATCAAAAATATAAGTCTTTGTTTTACTATGGTTGCAAATATCAAAACATTTCTATATGTGACATGGCACCAGAGTTAAGTTAGGGTTTTTCAAAATGCTGACACGCCGAGCTCAAAAGGTTCGCCATCACTGCTCTATGCACTGATCAGGGAATGGTAGCTACTGCAGAGAAGGCTAAGGGTTCTGGGTTCTATTCCTGCTCCTGTCAGCTTTGAGACCTTTTATTATTTTCTTCCTAATGGCAATAAAGAGATTTAACTACCATAGTGTTAACGTGGATTAAATTCTGTTACATATTTGAGCATAATTTAGAAATTTTAGTGTACTTTAGAAATATATCACTAATATTTGATTTAATATAGAAAGACTAATTATTGAATATTTTCCCAAAGTCCTCCAGGTGCCTTAGTGCTGTCGCTGGACCCCCATTTCCTAATGCTGTTCTCAGGGTACAATTGTCCCCGACTGGAAACAGAGGACTGCTTATGAAAAGGAGCTATGGGAGAAATAGCATTTGACTCATTTCTGGATCTCACCTCCTCTGAAGCCTGTGTCAGTTGAACTTGGTTTTTCAGCTCCTGTGGTTGTACTTGCTGATGATCCAGTGGTCTCTGAGGAAGATAAAAAACAAACACATGCTAGAAAAAGTACATGGACGCTGTCAACACTCCACGTAACGGGCATGTAGAACTGTCACAAGGTGATATACTTTAAGGAATCAACCTGTGAAAAAAAACAAAGACTCTACACTTTAGTTATATAAAAAGAACACCTATGTTGTCCTGGGGGGTGAGTGTGGCTGGGCAGGGGTCAATGGGAGAAAAAGGAGACATATGTAATACTTTAAACAATAATAAATTAACAAAAAAGAAATATAAAAATGGGGACAGATATATGTAATACTTTCAACAATAATTATTTTTAAAAAATAAAAAATGTAAAAAAAGAACACCTACATCTGATAATATATCTAAGCCAGCTATCGTTATGTTGTAAAATATTGTACTGAGCAGCACTGCCTGAAACCAGTTGCTTAGACGTGGCTGTGTACTCTGTTCTGGACTTACTGTACCTGATACGTGCCAAGGACTGGTGAAGAGGGGACCCACTGCTCCAGGGGTGCTTGCACTTCCAGCTGTGAAGGTGATGGGAAACGGAGTACTCATAAGGCCTGAGAAAAAACAGGAAATGAACTCAGCTCAAGTATATTCGGGCTTTGTTGCCAATGGGCGACTTAACTGTTCAATCAATTCCTAACATAGAAAATAGAATCAAGAACCCAGTGACTTTCTACCCAGAGTTCCCTAAGATATTTTTCTAATCTTATTTTTGAAGCTAGAGTGTTAACACCCTCAAAAATATCTTTAACACAAAATAGGTTTGTAAGATAGGTTAACAGCCACAGGAAGGAAGCCACCTAGCACCCTGTTAACCATTATAGAAATTGCTCATCCCAGGACCTGCTCGGCGGCATTCAATCAATGGGTCTCATGATGGATAGCTTTCACCCCTGCACACCAAGGTAACATACTGACACACATTTTTATAAGTTAAAGATGCTCGAGTATAAAGTCAAATGAAAACCATCTTATTTTGTAGTAAGATGGTCTTCAGCCCACAAAGTGGAAATGACCACCCCACCCACCACAACTCTCTGAAACCAGACTAGAGGACGCAAGGAGGGCAGTAGACAAGTGGAAGATGAAAATGAACTGCTTACGTAATCAAGGACCCATCGGCAAGCCCCACAGCCCTAAGCCCCTTACTCATGATTACCCATCATTTTTGTTCTATTAAAACCTCTTGACTGTCAGTCACCAGCAAGTTGGGATTTTGAGCACCAGCTCCCCCTTCTCCTGGGTGGTGCCATCCCAATAAAATCACTTCTGTTTCATCGCTGGAAAACCTGGTGTCAGTTCTCATTGACTTGCTGTGCACAGGTGGGCACAAACTCTCAGCTAGTTTGATGACACTTTCCTCTAAGATTTTGGCTTAGTCCTTGCTATTTTTTTCTTAAAAAAAAAACAAAGTCATGTTCTCTGCATCTGTAATGGGATCACACTAAGTTTGCATACTTTTGTCTTAACAAGGTTGCTCTCAAAGAAATGGAACCTAATTACACTGTCATTCGGGGGTGTAATCACAATGATGAAGTCATATCACCAAGTAGCTAATTGCTACTTTTACGCTTAAAACACCTAAAAGGACACAGTATATTTTTAGATATATGTTTTCTCTTATCTTATATTCTTTTTTAAAAAATTTAAGCTTGATATTATTTAGTACTGTTGTAGATATTCTATTAATAGTTAATAATAAGGAAGAAAATAAAACTATCATAGTATAGCCAATCAATATAAACTGGCCAAACACAAGTTAAATTCATTTTTAAAAAGTTCAAAACCAGTGGAAAAAGTCCAGTGTAAACTATTTCTTGGTAATATTTTTTTCAAAAGTCAAATTCTCATATAAATCCTTTCTTGAAATCCAAAGTTACTAGTAATTTATACTGTTAGCTATTTCTAACATATAAAAGTCAGGAATTAATATACTGACCTGTAGTAAAAGCTTCAACAGGTAGAGTTAGAGTTGTTCCTGATAAGAAAAAGAGATATGGTGTGAATTTTTCTGACCTCAAGGGAAAATACAGAAAGATTGGTCCCTTGTAGTTTTTAATAGATAGCAGTTTGCAATGTATTTAGTGTTGAGAGTAATAAGATTTTATTTTATTTTTAAATAGTGACATTAAAACATACATTCTAATTTATGTGGAATAAATATGCAGGAGTGAGCAACCGTAGGTTTATAGTTGTGAGTATGTAAAAGAGTTTACTCTTGTATTATTATTTATTACCTTTGCCCACTCCTGTATATTCACAATGACAAGTTAATTCTCTGTTAAGCAGAGGCTGATTTTACAGTTTGTTTCTTTCAATTCCGTCTCTCTCGGGTTATCTGTGCCTCCAATAATTTTCTACAAAATAACATTTAGTCTGCAAGGGTTTGGGGTAAGAGGAAGGAGAAATACTTTTGAGGAATTTTTTAATGATTTGATAGAGCAGGTTTGTGGAGATACATTTGAAATGACCAATATGCTCCTGAAGAAAAAGACCATGTTTTTATCTTTGCACTAGAGGCCCGGTGCACAAAAATTTGTGCACTCGGGGGCATCCCTCAGCCCGTCCTGTGCCCTCTCACAGTCTCGGACCCCTTGAGGGATGTTCACTTGCTGGCTTAGGCCCACTCCCCGGGGGACCGGGCATAAACTGGCAGTCAAACATCCCTCTGGCAGCCCAGCAGCCCTCGGGGGATGTCCACTTGCCAGCGGGGAGCAGGCCTAAGCTGCAGTCAGACATCCTTAGTGCTGCTGAGGCGGCAGGAGAGGCTCCCACCACCACCACTGTACTGGCAGCCATCAGCCTGGCTTGTGGCTGAGCAGAGATCCCCCTGTGGGAGCACACTGACCACCAGGGGGCAGCTCCTGAATTGAGCATCTTCCCCCTGGTGGTCAGTGTGCGTCATAGTGACCAGTCATTCCCAGTGGTTCTGCTGTTAGAGTGAATTTGCATATTACCCATTTATTATATAGGATAGAGGCCTGGTGCATGGGGGCCAGCTGGTTTGCCCTGAAGGGTGTCCCGGATCAGGGTGGGGATCCCGCTGGGGTGCCTGGCCAGTCTGGGTGAGGGGCTGATGGCAGTTTGCAGGCTGGCCACACCCCTTCAGGGTGGGGGTCCCTACTGGGGTGCTGGCCAGCCTGGGTGAGGGACTGAGGGCCATTTCCAGGCTTTTCACGCCCCTGGCAACCCAAGCTCCCAGCCTCTCCTATTTTCTTTTTTTCTGGGATTTATTTATCTTCTATAATTAAAACTTTGTAGCCTCCAGCGGAGCCCAGGGCTGGCTAGGGCAGGCAGGAAGCTTGGCTTCCTCCATTGCAGGGGGCAACCCAAGCCTCCTGCTCACTCCAGCTCCATGGCTGCTGCCATATTAGTTGGGTTAATTTGCATACTCGCTCCTGATTGGTTGGTGGGTGTGGCTTGAGTATAGCAGAGGGATGGTTAATTTGCATGTGTCTCTTTTATTATATAGGATTTCCAATACCTGTCCTATTGGCAAGAAGGTGGTAGGAGTTTATAAAATGTTTGTTGAGAGGGGTCTGTGGAGTTAAAAATAAGCCGTTATTAATTTCTGGCTTTCATCATCAATTAAGAGTCAGCTATTTTCTGTATTTCAGTCTTAATTTCTATTGAAAATCTCTGGAAAGCTATTGTTTATGTGGTTATATCCCTTTACAATTTTATAGTGTTTTGTAACTTAAAAAAGAAGAAAAATATAAATTTCTCACACAATCTCTCTATTTAATCCTCACTCTGTCCAGCCACACTGGCCTTCCTTCATTCTTTCATATCTGCTATTTGTACTTCTCTATACTTGGAACACAGTTTCTCTCCTTTTTGTCTATTTACTACTTATTGGTCAGTTCTCAAATCAGCCATCTTTATGTCAGCCTTTTCTGACCATCTTGACTTAATCAAACCCCTGCTCTATCCTCTTCACCCACATTCTAAGCACTTCACAGCTCTTGATGCAAGTTTTCATTTGTTTTTGTAATTACTTGATTGATAGCCTGGCTAGACTATAGGTTTTAAGAATGCAAGAAACATGTCTATTTTAACTCTCCTTTATATCTCTAAAAACATTAGAGTACCTAGCACATAATAGACGTTTGGTAAGTATTTGTCAACAGAATGAATGAATAAACCCATGAATGAATGAATGAACAAATGGAATAAAAGTATTGTAACTATTCTACATATGAAGAATTGGACTCAGAAAACTGAAGTAATTTATTCAAGACCATTGCTAGTCAGTGACAAAACTGAGACTAAAATCTAAGTCACCTAGGACCTAGGACTGTGACACAAGTCCACTTTGAAGTTGGAATCTGTAATTATATGCTACTTCAATAATGGATTTAAATTAAATTAAACTTTATTCTCTTTCTTAAGCATCAAAACACAGAAGCATTACAAGTGGAATCTAGAAAAAGATGTTCTGAATTTTAATCCTCTCTCTGCTACTTATTAGCAAGGAACTCGATATATAACTTAACCTCTTTGTGCTTCCATTTCCTCATTTGTAAATTGGGGGAAATGATGGGACCCACTTCATAGAGTTTTCTGAATCAAATATGATAATATATGTCACACACTTAGAACAGTGCTCAGTAAAGGTTAGCTCTGTGTCAAGATCTGTCAATTTAAACAGGGGAAAAATAGAACTGCATATATTTCTTCTAAAAATAACATACTTAATTGAAATGGTTGGGTAGGCATCTCTCATGGTATTTTAACCCTTTGAAGCACTTACTATATAAAAAAGAAAATGGATATATAAGACATGGAAAAAAGTTTAAGCTTTGTATATTGCTTCTCTTATGCTTTTAAAGATTTCTATTATGTTTTTCTAAATTTGTCAAAAGTGCACTTGAATCCTGTGCTATGTACCTCAATGATAGGCTCAACAATGAATTCATACCTCAGCTTCTATCCAAGATGCTCGAGTATAAAGTCAAATGAACCATCAATCCTCTGTTGAGGACCTAGTCATTTCTCCTTCTATTTGACAGTAATGCCTTTGTTCATCTGAGCAAGATAATTTTTTATTTGTTTGTTTATTTGATTGGGAAGACAGGGTTTATTTAGAATCACTATTTCAGAGTTTCATTGGTATCTTTCTTAAAAATTTTAAGTATAGTTGGTATACAATATATTAGTTATATTAATATCAGGTGAAAAACACAGTGCTTCAGCATTTTTATATCTTACAATGTGATCACTTCACCAATTATAGCGATCACCTGTCACCATGCAAACTTATCACAGTATTACTGACCATATTGCCCTTCACTGTTTTCACCCATCCACTCATCCTCTTCCCTCTTGTAGCCATCCCTTTGGTCTCTGTTTCTGAATTTATTCTTGTTTTGTTTGTTCATTTGTTTTGTTTCAGATTCCAAATATAAGTGAAACCATAGGATACTTGTCTTTCTCTGTCTGAGTTCACTTAGATAATACTGTCCAGGTCCATCCATGCTGTCACAAATGACAAGACTTCATTCTTTTTTAATATTCCATTATATATGTAGAGCACATCTTCTTTATGCATTCACCTATCGATGAACACCTAGATTGCTTCCATATCTTGGCTACTGTAAACAGTGGTGCATGGACATAGAGGTGCATATATCTTTTGGAATTAACGTTTTTGTTTTCTTTAGCAAATCTAGTTGTAGGATTGATGGGTCATACAGAACTATTTTTAGTCTTCGGCAGAATCTCTCCACTGTGAAATTTATGGAAAGAAACTTCAAAATATTTTATTTCATCTTTTCAAGTTTTGGTAAAAAAAAATAAAATAAAGCCTAATTGCCAGTGAGAAGTACTTAATTCAGTGAAGTATTTGATCCAGTATTTGATCACAAGTACTTTGCCCAGGGAACAAGATAATAGCAAAGAGCTGCAATCCCTCCACATCTCAAACAACCCTAATATCTCGCTACATTTTACCAGAAAAAAAATTCTTTTTCTTCTGATCTTTGTTATCCTGAGAAAATATTGAATGCTACCTATTCTATAGATTGGGATTGGGTGCCATTGGGAACACAGGAATGGCAAACCATGGTCTCTGCCATCAAGGATGTCCACTGGACTTACAGTGGCAACCATTTAGCAATATATACAAATATTGAATCATTATGTTATGTACCTGAAACTAATATAATGTTATATGTCAATAATATCTCCATAAAAATGCCATGGATTTAAGTACATGTATATATAGATTAGAGGAAAGAAAGAAATAATAGGAGGAAGAGAAATGATGTGAAGCTGGAGGAAGGAAAGGTCCGAAGCACTGGAGACTGGGTGTGTTCATTCTGATAAGTAAACGGAGATAAAACAATTTTAATACATGTAAAAACCTTTGTCCTTTTATAGGCTTTCTGATTCACCTACCTGTTGTCTCACTGCTTGATGTTGTCATCCCTGGAATGAATGTTGCTGATTTAAAGAAAAAAAATTTAAAAAAAATTAAATTTGTATGAAGGGAAAATCATGTTTCTGAGAACATCTATTATCACATATAAAATGGGTGAAAATGAATGTTTCAAATAAATTTGATCATATAAGTGAATGGATGTTAAAATGTGAAATTAAATTTTTAAAATCTATAGTACACATGTAAAAGGTCAAAAAACTTATTTTGTATAATATTTTTCTGGACTCCTCCCCTAAGATATTTTAAAAAACAATATAAATAAAACAAAAAATTCACCTAAATACTATAGCAAAGGGAAGTTTTAAATTTTTTAATGCCCTCTTGATTAAGTTGTGGTTCGATATTATGGCTTACCTGTGCCTGAGCTACTGGTTGTCAATGGAATTGCTATACAAAGGAGGAAACAAATATTTGGAAATGTATGTTAAAAAGGTGTTGAAGAGCCCTAACCAGTTTGGCTCAGTGAATAGAGCATCAGCCTGCAGACTGAAAGGTCCCAGGTTTGATTCCAGCCAAGGGCATGTATCTTGGTTGCAGGCACATCCCCAGTAGGAGGTGTGCAAGAGGCAGCTGATCGATGTTTCTCTCTCATCGATGTTTCTAAATCTCTATTCCTCTCCCTTCCTCTCTGTAAAAAAATCAATAAAATATATTTTTTTAAAAAAAGGTGTTGAAGACATGTTGTATTGCTAGAATGCAAATAAATAATTAAATGTAATAGTTCAACTTATTTATCAGATGTTGACACTTTTTAATATACTTTTGTACTCTACTGGCTACTGTTTTAATTAAAGTTATTTGATGCTAGTAAAAAAAAAATGTAAATTATTTTCAAAGAATTTAACAGAATTTTCTTTAGTTGCCACTTTTTCCAAATTAGTAGCATGTGGAATGTTCTTTTTAGGACACATAAGCTCCAAATAGAGATGTTTCTTTACTCATATTACAATTTAGATGTAGATCTTACTATTTGGCATTTACAAAATAAATAAATACATACATACATATTTGAAAATAGGGCCAAAATGCCTAAATGGTTGCTGCTAATTTAGAGGTTAAAAAACAAATAAGCACTTATTTTTTACCTGTTGTGGTGCTTAATATGGAGGTAGCTGTTGTAGTAGAAACTGTTTAGGGAAGACAATATTTATGAAAATTATTACTTGAATAATTTTTGCTGGGAAATTTAGTTAAAGAAACAAGTTGCCTTAAAAAATAATAAATTTCTGAAATTATGTGTAAAGGTTAAGTGAAAAAACAATCTTTCATTTTAATCAAAAGAGCACTTTATATTTATTGCATGTCTACCAAAATAACTAATTATTTTTGGTTAGTACCACTTAACCAAAATCTCATAGGAACCTTATAAGGTCTGTATATTGGCCAAAAATAAAGTTCAGAACCTTAATATATAATGACCTTAGTGTTAAATACGTAACCAATAATAACTAAAATGTGAATAGCATTTTACCGACAGTCACATAACTTTAAATATATTATCAAAACCTAAAGTTTCTAATTTACTGTGCTACCTCCAAATATCAATCAACAGGAAATAAAAGCCCTCCTTGAATCACACAAGAAGGAATAGGGAAGTATACTGCAGCAACTTAAATACTTAAATTAAAAGTCCGCAAGCCATAGTGAAATTTCATTTTGCCCAGCACTCCCTTGAATGGACATAACTGGAATGCTTTTATAGCTTACAGCAAATATATAAGTTGAGAAAAAGAAAACTTTTTATTTCTATGTTTTCAAATGATCTCCCAGTGTCATCATGATTTTAAAATATTTACTTCATGGAAGACCACATTTACTCCTTTTTCATTCCATTTATTCCAATTATTATCTTAAAATGTCAAGCTTTAGATTATGTGTTTAGCTAATAAGCAAACAATACCTATTGTATGTCCTAATAATATTCCTAACTTAATTCACAGGCGTATAATGAAATAATATTTTGACATATTTTCTAGTAACTTAATTTTAATTTGAAATTTTTATATCAGCAGATTTATCAGCCTATCTTTTACCTGCACAGATTCATGTGAAACTATAAAAAGTTATCCACAAAACAAATCAGAAACACATATTTAAAATAAAGATCATCTTACCTGTAACTGTTGAATTGTCAGCACCAATTCCTGTAATAATCATAAATTACTATTATTAATGCAAAATCATGAAGAAATTTAAATCTCAAGCTGCCTATGGGTTATGTCTTTTGTATCTCACTCTTTACATTTTCTAGTACACAAAAGAGTAGTTCGTGTGTTCATTAGAAGCTCATTGGATTTATTTTTAAGATGTGTCGCTCCTGAGCTATTCTTCCATTGTTTAATTCTATCTGTATCAACCCTCACTTGCCACTCCACCATTTATTCAACTATTTTGGCTGATGTCTCACTCCCTTAATCCCCAGAACCTACAAACAGGCAGGGGCACACATGCAACAGAACTGCCCACATGCCGGTGTTCACAGTGACTTGGCAGCATTGGATTTGAACTGACATGACATCAACAAATACACTGCAATGGAATGAATGGCCTCGATTCACTGAGGGGCAGTGGGAAGCATTAATTACCTATTCTGTTGTTGATGAACTGAAAAGATCCCAGACCCTTTATCTAGTCCAGTGATGGCGAACCTATGACATATGTGTCAGACATGCGAACTCATTTTTTTGGTTGGTTTTTCTTTGTTAAATAGCATTTAAATATATAAAATAAATATCAAAAATATAAGTCTTTGTTTTACTATGGTTGCAAATATCAAAAAATTTCTATATGTGATACGGCACCAGAGTTAAGTTAGGGTTTTTCAAAATGCTGACACGCTGAGCTCAAAAGGTTCGCCATCACTGATCTAGTCTTTCCTAAAACAATTACAGTAAAATGCAAGGACTCACCACTGCACGCCAACTCTCCTGCGATGCAATAGCTGAAAGTTAATGTTTAAAAAATAAGAATGAGATTGAAATTTTAACTCCTAGTTACATTCATCTTCAAAATGTAAAACAACAAATTGTCTAACAGTGAAAATCAAAACAGGAGCAAGTAAGAGAACAGTCAATCATTGTTTCCCCAAGAGCATGCTATTGATTCAAATTGCTTGTTTTTTTGGTGTTGTGTTTTTCCCCCCAAATACTGTTATTTCCAATCATTTCCCTAAGGAGTTCTTGGGACCTAAAAGAATGCCTTACACTCAAGCTGTAGTTAGTTCTCCCACTTTCAGTTTCAAGCACGCTGTGGCTGCTCTAGCGTGGATGCCACCTCTTTGCTTCCATGTCCCTGTCTGAAAGGCTATCGACATGATCTTACATTTATAGAATCAAAACTTTTTTTTTTACCTAAAACTACATAGTATCATTTTTATCTTATCTTCTGCATTATTCAGTGTAAGATTTAACCATTTGCTGATATGTGGGTTTACTGAAAATACAAAATAACTAACTTCACTGATGTAACACTAAAGCTGGCCTTTTTATTTAGAAATGAGTTAAAAATTACATGCATATATTTCTTTTTCTTGTTTCTTTTCTAAATTAAAATGCAAGAAACAGAATTGCTTAATAGAAAGGTAGGAGAGAATGTACCATGTTCTCCCACAGTTGTCTTGGATCACTCCACCTGCTGGTATGACATCATTGTAGAAGCAGCTGCACTCGGATAACCTGACGCATTTCATGGTGTTCTCATCCAGGTAAGGAGCACTCTCCGGGCACTTAGCATAACAACCTGTGTGTGAAAATGACCCACCGTTGGTCTCTATGTACCGACACTGATCACAATGCATTATAGAGTTGTAAAGTTACTTAAATGATTTCA
The DNA here is from genome assembly GCF_964212035.1 of Myotis nattereri. Classification (NCBI taxonomy): domain Eukaryota; kingdom Metazoa; phylum Chordata; class Mammalia; order Chiroptera; family Vespertilionidae; genus Myotis; species Myotis nattereri. The sequence continues at coordinate 174,003,897 of NC_138076.1, forward strand.
TGAACTAAAGTAGATAATAGCAAAATGACAACACATTCTTAAGAATGACAGTGGGCAATGGGATTGTAGCACTGGGTCTTCTCTCTCTCTCTCTCTCTCTCTCTCTCTCTCTTTCTCTCTCTCTCTCTCTCTCTCATTAAACAAATAATTTACATCCTGAGAAAATGTTTTCAATGTGGAAATATTAATGTCATAATAAAGATAACTAATCATTAAATTACAAAATGTAGGACACTAAATTGTCAGGAGCTAACAACAATTTCAAGTTTTGGGTTTTTTAAAATATATTTTTATTGATTTCAGAGAGGAAGGGGGAGGGAGGGAGAGAGAGCTAGAAATATTAACAATTAGAGAGAATTATTGATCGACTGCCTCCTGCATGTCTCCTATTGGTGACTGAGCCTGAATCCCAGGCGTATACCCTGACCAGGAACCGAACCATGACCTCCTGGTTCCTAGGTCAACACTCAACCACTGAGCCACACGGGCCATGCATCCAATTTTAAAATCCTGTATAATAAAAGTGTAATATGCAAATAGACCAAATGGTGAATGTCTGGTAGCTATGACATGCACTGACAACTAAGGGGCAGACGCTCAACACAGGAGCTGCCCTCTGGTGGTCTGTGTGCTCCCACAGGGGAGACATCGCTCAGCCAGAAGCCAGGCTCACAGCTGGGGAGCGCAGCAGTGGTGGCAGGAGCCTCTCCTGCCTGCCCCCGCTACAGGCGGGCAGTAAGGAGCGAGGGGTCCCACACTGCAAGAGCCCCAGACTGTGAGAGGGATGTCTGACTGCCGGCTTAGACCGGATCCCTAAGAGGATGGGGCCTAAACCAGCAGGTGGACGTCCCCCAAGGGGTCCCGGACTGCTAGATGACACAGGCCGGGCTAAGGGACGCCCCCCCCCCCCCGCCAGTGCACGAATCTTGTGCACCGGGCCTCTAGTATCAATAAAATTTGCATTACTTCATGGATATTATTAAAATTCACCTTACCTTCTAAAAGTGCAGAAAATTTCTGGCCAATAACTCGATCTTTGCATGTTTTTGCAGTCACCGTCCCGCAAGGCTCATAATGCCAGCTGCATTCTCCAGGGGCATTATAATAATCGCAGTAGACAGCTGTAATCGAATTATAGCCAATTATTCCTCTTGTTAGGTAACAACTTTCACTTTCATTTCCCCAAGTATTTTTAAAAAGGAATTTGAATGATATTACAATAAGCAGAACTAAAGTATGCCATTCTGTCTTATCAATTTCCTTTGTATTTATCCAAATTGTTATATAAGCCCAAATAGCTCCCCCCCCCCCAAAAAAAAAAAAGCATATAGAATCAAAACAACACTTTTCTTTGACAAATAGCATTCATGTTGGTTTGAGGTGGAAAAGTAATATTAATTTTCCCATTTTTAGATAATTTAGGTCATAGTCTAGATTTGCAGTTTTAATGTTCAAATTTAAATTAGAAAAAATAAATCTCTGCAAAAATTAAGCTTTTTAAAATATGTAAATAGCTGTTCCCAAATGAGGTAACTAAAGATTTCAATATAACATAAGCTGAGCATCATAAACTGAATAAAACGATGATTCAATTTTAACATTGCTCATTTGTCATATTTTCTCATAGTACCTTCCTTAAAAAGCAAGAGTTGACTGATTCCTATTACAGTTACCACTTTCCATATATGTCACGATTCATTTTACATTTATCTTACAGTTTATCTTGACTAGGGCTCTATAAAAGTTTTTATGATAATGAGTGAGGACTTTAACCAATAGTGATATATGATATAAGTTCTTAAGGATTTGTGACTGTAACAGGTTATATAAACAGTTTTTTGTTCATCTAAGTTTTAACGAGATCTTTTCCATCAGTATTTAATTTCCCCCCTGTAAAACCAAGAACTTCTGCAAGTAAAATTGAATTTAATGTGGTATGCTAGGTGTTATGCTTGTTTAAAATAGGTATTTTTTTTCCATCGTGACTTATTAATATGTTTTTAAACCTAAGTACAAGATTTTATATAGATAGATATAAATAATATAGAGAGTTTATATATAATCTATAGTATATAGAGAGAAAATGTGAGAAGAATGATTACTTAACAAAACAATTCTGCCTAATTACGTTGTTAAAGAACACTTTATGGGCTCCACTTACGACAGAGGTCGGGCTTTCTCCACGCCACACAGACTCCAACCGCGCTGCACGCCTCCGCATACATGGCCACAGCCGTGCAGAATCCCAGGTACTTGCCCTCCATGTCGCAGGCGCAGGCTTCCTCGATGCACGCATCGTAGTAAGTGCTGGGGTCCACCTGCGGCGGAGGACAGAGTGTGAGTATCTGGGCGCCAGAGCGGGAGCGGGCAGGCCCTCCCCCTCAGAGCCCGGCTACCTTGCTGTGGCACTCTCTGAAGGTGCTGTCCCGGATGATCTCGCATTTCCGCACAGCCCAGGCTTTGCAGTAGGGGTTGGAGTCACATGGGAAAGTCTGAGTTACGGTGTCTGAACATTCTTGAGACGTCTTCCAGCTATTTCCAAACTCCAGTGCTCCGGTAGCTACTGAGGAGTACCGCGTTGTGAAATCATCCTTGAGATCGCCGTTGCTGTTTCCACAAAGACCACACACTTTGCCCTAGCCACATCAGAAAGGAAAATGAGTAAGTTGTTAGGAATATAGACATATAGGTGTGTAATATATATATATATATATATATATATATATATATATATAGAGAGAGAGAGAGAGAGAGAGAGAGAGAGAGAGAGAGAGAGAGAGAGGAGATCAGAAAGGAAAATTAAAAGCGAGTTTTACTAGTTCTATGCATAGAGCTAGATAGGTAATGATATATATAATAATCATTAATCTATTTTAAAATTTATATTTTGAAAGGAAACCAGAGTTTGTGAATAAGATTCTGCTCCATTTAATTCAAGAAATCCTATATTGTAAAGTGATCTAGTATCAAATAAGATAAATGCCTTAAGAATGAAAACATTATTATATTCACTAGCTTCTAAATTTTCGTGAGAATCCCCTTAGGTTCTTAGAATATTTGCTCTCAGGAATACATCTAATTCTATATATACACCAACTACTTCAAAATTGAATTTATGCAATAATCTCAAATAACCATATGTGGTTAAACTAGAGGGCCTCAGGTGTATTGCATTTATTTTTCACCGGATTCAATCATCTTTGATTATAGTTTGTATTGCATGCAGACTGAATATATGTGGAGGGCTTGTTCTATAACAGAGACTACCCTCCTCCCACTTTCTATCTACAAAGATGTGTATAATTCTCAGTAACAGAAATGATTTTGCTTCCCAATTAATTACTTATTAGTGATGTACATACATTCCAGTATGGCTCCAATATAACAGTCATTCTTGTGTTTTTGTCCCAAATCACGGTTATTCCAGAGACAAATTTCAGAATCAGGTATAGGCCAACGGTATGCACAGTGTACGCATTTCCATTGAGTTCACACTCCTTACTTTCTGTCGTTTTGATGGCTGTTACCTTACCATCTTGCAAGATAACGTTCTGATCCTGAAAATAAAAACATATACTTACAATTAAATCCATTTTATTTGGCCAATCGTAATCTGAGAGGAGAAGTAAGTAAAGAGAAATGGCTCTGTACCTGAAAAGCAACTATGATTTTTCTTGAGCACGTGAGCCCGTCTTCACAGCAAGGGACGCTTTCAGTTAAAATGCGGAATGTGCCATTTTCACTGCCACAATAATCCTTTAAAAATCAAATTATAATACGTTTATGAACATCAGGGATGTGGAACTCAATTTCAACATTTGTATCAGACAAATATCTCACTCAGTGACACCTGAAACTCAATAAGTTACCATAAGCTGGTAATTTATTATGGGATGTTATGGAATTCCCACAAGACAGTAGTCCCCTTGACTGAGTGCAAACTAGTCACCTCGCTTTGACTCAGCCCTTTCCCATTTCTTCTATACAGGTTTAGAATTATATCATAGATATGTAAGTATTTAAATTATATAAGTTTATAATCATAAGTTTATTTCTGGATGCTGTAAACAGCTAAAGGTATGTGTTTTTTTCTCTCTCGGTGATTTATATGAAACTTACTATTCAATCAAAACTAATAAATACCAACCATTACATTTCACCCATTAGATGTTACTGAGGGAGCTTAGTTGTATGTAATGAACTCTGGAACCAATCAGATCAGGTTTGAATATGGCATTGTCTACTTAGCCATTTACATTGCTTATCCTCTCTGACCTTCATGTCTTCAGCTGAATCATAGGAACACTATCAGCCTCTTAGTGTCATAATGATTAAATGAATAAAATACATAAATTTGCTTGGCAGAGAAACAATCATAAAATGCTGTTGTAACACATAGTGCTGTTCTTAAAAAAATAATAATATCTAACATTAAATAAGAAGTTAGTATGTGCTCCAGTATTTTTTCTAATTTCTTTTCAAGTAAGGACTATTTCCATCCCCGTGTGATTGAGAAGGGAACCGAGACACAGAAAGGTGAAGGGATGTGCCCAAAGCCACACATGTGAGGAGGTAGAGCCGGGATTCAAATCCAGGTGGCCTGCCTTCACAGTCAGCATTCCTTTGTCACAGTTTATTGCCTTTGAGAAACATGTAAGGGGCATTTAAAATATTTTTTTCACATTTTCAGAATAAAATTATCCAGAGCTTATATACAAAAAATAATAAGAAATATAGAAAAACTGTGGCAAAACACTTGCAGTTACCTCAACAAATGAATACTGGCAGAGCCCATCAAAACTGTAACTTTTTCTGTCAAAAGTTTGAACGTGACCTTCCCCATAGATGTGGCAGGTACTCTGACATTCATTTTGTGTGCAGTTCCAAGATCCTTTCATGCAAGTACTAAAAGGAAGCAATGATAGAGGGCACACCAGTTATATCATTCCAAGATGTCTATGTGCATACTGTTTTTGTATAAAAGCACTAAACAGTTTTCGTATGGATTTAAATTTTTAATTGTCTTCATTACATTTTACGATGTTCATCATATATGATGGTATATAAAGTTCTATTTAAAGATATAGCATTTTTTTCTAAATACATTTGACCATTACTTTTGAAATATCCCAGAGTATGACTTTTCCTTTCCCATAAAAATAAGGGCAGACATCACACTTTCTAATATCCAAAAAATAAAATAGCAATCGTTAGGCACCATTTGTTGCAGCCAACTGAGGTGACACTTCCTTGGCTATACTCTCGTCCACCAAAAGAGCAAGGGCAGTCATCAGGAAAGACACAGTTCCCTTTAGAATCTCGAACCATTCCTACTGGACAGTAGCACCCACGTTTGCAAGATGAGTTCTCCTACAGGAATAAGTACAAAGTATGCATCATAAGGCACTGCTCTCAGCACATCACATCATCAGCATTAATGTACAATACATTAATATACCAGGCATGCATTTAGTGTCAACATTGGACAAGTCAAAATAACAAGCAATAAATAATATGACCTTCTCATTATTTTTTTTATCTGCATTTAGTTCCTTTTGCCCCGAAACAATGAAAAGTTTTAAAGAGCTAAACTCTGATGCCACGTTACTTACCTCAAAATTAGGTATGTTCCGAGTGCTGCATGTACTGTCAACTCTTCTCTGTGCCTTGGGATCACTGCAGTCAACATATTCAGCCCCTCCAGAGCAATTCTCTGCAGGAGAAAGGAAGGGATTAACCAAGGGCCTCTTGATCTGTTTATTTTAACCAAAATAGGTATCATAAGCCTTCACCATGATGTCAACACTTACGGTGGGTTAGATCAATGGGAGTCTGGCAAAGAAGAATTCCATCCCGACAGACACTGGAAAGACAAGAAAATGATGCATTTAACATCGAATTTCAATAACAAAATCTTAATACACTGTTACAATAACTTTAACCCCTCATCCATGCACCACCTGTTTTAGTGCAAGTAGTAGTCTGAAGAGACACAGTCCTCAGAAAATGCAGATGAACCAAAATATAAGATATAGGCTTGAATGTGTGATAGGAATATACAAACAAAGTTGTATGGACGTCAAAGAAAGTTTGATTCTCCCAAGAGTTAGTACCCTGCTTACTCTTGAGTCCCAGACAACGTTCATTCATCTTTGCATCAGCTGCAGTAAGCACAGGCCTGATACACAGTAAATATACATTTGATGTGTTTGTTGAATGGTGAATGCTGAGAGACAAATAGAAAGTCTTGTCTGACTAGGAAATCATTTCTACATTGTTTGCAGGTAGGAGCTGCTAAAATATTCTTCTACTGGTATTTAAAACCAAACAACAGTAAGATAGATTAGTTACAGCCATGATGATGCAATGAACACTCTGATAAAGGGTGTCAATAACCAAGCTTCCTCAGAAGTAGAAAATAAAAGGTGTGACAGGTCTAAAGAAGACATCATGCTAGCAAAAGACTATTTCTCTGAAAACGACAATCCCTGGATTTCAAAGCGATAACAAATAAATATGTGATCTCCATACCATTTATTGTCATCAATCTCGATGAGTTCGCCTGGTTTTATGACCTCGTCATTCATGTAGCACTCACACTGGGACTTTGAAACACAATTTCCTTCGTTATCCTTGTACATCCCATCAGGGCAAGTGCATCCATCTACCGGAACATCTTCTACATCACAGCTCCTATCGCTCTCTGACAGGGATCGGCAAGAACTGTTGCAGGCTTTTACATTGTACTTGAAAACTAGGCCACTTGGACAAGAGTGATCTGTAGGGATAGAATAAATATGCACATATTCAGAAAAATTAGCAACTTTACTTCAATTTGATGTTTATAGATATTATAGTAAATTTAGTAAATTGTTCATAATTGATTTTTTAAATATATTTTTATTGACTACAGAGAGGAAGGGAGAGGAGAGAGAGCTAGAAACATCAGTGATGCGAGAGAATCATTGATCGGCTTCCTCTTGCATGCTCCCCTTTGGGGATCGAGTCTGCAACCCGGCATGTGCGGGCTCATGACCTCCTGGTTCACAGGTCCACGCTCAACCACTGAGCCACACTGGCTGGGCCATAATTGAGATTATTTTTAAAAATCAAGAAAACGTACTCATTCATTGTTTATCCCCACCCCCCCCCCCCGCCTCCCCCTCCACCCCTAGTTAATATTGAGTCCCTACTATATGTTTATATGTTTTGCTGCTGGGGGAAGTACACTTTCCTTACGTGCTGTGTGCAGCAGGGAACCTGCTCTTGGTGAAGAGGAGGGACAGCGTGAAAGCAGCCCAGAGAAAGGTAATTCTATGTGTGGGCAACAGCCTAAGTTAGAAGAGGAGGAGATTCTTGTAAAGAGCACGTGAAAGAATAAAAGCTCTGCACCCTGACCCCGAGTCGGCAGGTAGAGCCCTCAGGCCCTCCTAGGCACTGTGGTGTTTCAGAGCCATGACCAGCCCCTGCCCTGTGTTAGACCGAGTGCCACACAACCGGGTTTGCTTTATTGGTTTTCTTTAAAGATGACACTGACTTCTCTGGTGAAAATGGATTTGAGGAACCAAGAGGGAAAGTGAAGGAAGCTATTGCTGTCACCCAGGAGGAAAAAATCATGGTTTCTCAACTAGGTTGATGGCAATAAAGATGAAGCGATATGGATGGATTTTAGAGAAATTTTGGAAGTGAACTTGACAGAACTTATTGATTGACTGGATATGGACTATGAGGTATTAAGTGTGATCTATAAGAGATGCCTTTGTACAAAACATTATTTTTACAAATTGAGTACTTTCTAAAGTTGCATTCAGGTAGTGCAGTAAGTATTTTAAAACAAAGCAAGGTTTTATAAATGATAGTTGAGACTTAAATTTACTGATTTAATTTTATTTGGTTTCTAATAAATAAGTTTTTTTTAACATTTGACTCTGACTTAGAAATGCAATAGGAGTCAGGATGTTATTTAAATTTTGGCAGATAATAATTGAACAGAAACTTATATTTATACATAAATACATACATATTCTGTTCTGTTTAAATATGAACATATTAAATCAAGATGAAAGAAATAAATAATGAAGTAAAAATGCAAGGATTGCTCAAAGATAAAATATTTCATATATGTACATATGTATACATATAGACACAAAGATATACATGTATATACACATATATAACACTATGTGTGTGTGTGTATATATATATACATATATATGTATACACATATATATACACACACATATACATACACATATATACACACACACACATATATATACACACACACATATATATACACACATATATATACACACACACATATATATATACATACACACATATATACACACACACATATATATACATACACACACATATATATATACATACACACACACACATATATATATATATATACATACACACACACACATATATATACATACACACACACATAGGCACTGAGTGACCATATTTAAATCACATGCTAATCCCTGTCCTTCAGCAGGCTGGGTTGCTTTGATTGGTAATTCTAATTAGATTTACCCCAATGAAGATGGGGCAGATTCCCAAAGAAATATCAGAATTTTATCACAAAAAAAGGGAGGACATGGATCTTGAGTATTCAATACAATTGAGGAACAGAAATGTGCACTATTAATATTTTTAAATTGTTATTGTTTTCCTTGGCATAACCCCCCAAACGTGTAAATGCAGTATCAGGACGATGAAGATTTTTATAGTTCCTACTGCCTAACGTCACTGACTTCCAAAATGTCACACTAGTGCCTGAAGCTCCTCCTCCCCTACCCAGGACCCGGGGAGACATTGTTTTAAACCACACTTCTGGCAACTAACCATCTGTTGTGTGTCAGAAACAGAAATTTATCTTTGATAGACTCTCTCTCTCTCTCTCTCTTAAAATTGAGAAGGAAGCATTATCTGACGCCTTCATCCTTCTTACCGCATCGTCCAGTTCTCCATTCCACTATGTATGTTTCCTTCTCGGCACACGCTTTCACATAGTTGCCTAAAATTGTGCACAGGCATTCTTGACCATCTTCACAACTGCAAGTGTATTTTTTGCATTCCTTTAAAATAAAAAAAATTATATTACATTATAATATATTCAGAAGAACAGATAAGCCGAGTATGATGCTTCAGTTCATTACCACGCTGCTTCCCTGAAAAATAAAATAGTTTTGAAACTGGGAAATATTTCTTTTTATAGTAAAAATTTGCAAGACAGCATATCAATAGTTAACTGAGTTTTCAATGAACTTAGGAAAGACAGAAAGAGAACATCATTCAAGATTTTTCTCATTTTTTGTACCACATTTTAAATTAAAATTGGTATATCTAACAATTGAATAAATTAGTGGAATCCCATGCTAAATTTAAACATATATCATCATCTACTGTCAATGGTTGCTTTTAAATTTTTTTAATATCTGCATGAATCTTTTGAGATTGTCAAAGTATTTCCTAAAAAAGTTGTTAATGTTAGACCCTCACATACCTCATGATACGGTTTGGGGTTCACAATTGGATGGCAGGAAGCAAAAGGCCCATTTGAATCAAGAAGAATTCCACAGTGACTTTCAGCAAACCTTTCTGGAAGGAAATTAAGGCACCCCAAAATTATATTAATAACTTTATAATTTTTAATTACAAGACAAAAGTGCAAATGTTTAACAAAGTTTTGTCTTTAAGTAATTATGTTTTTAAAGTGTTTTTAAATTGAATTTATTGCTATATAAAAACAATAGCATGATATAATAAGAGACACTTTAAGCCAAAGAGGCAGAAATCTTTATTAGCTTTGGACTTTTATATAAAATCAGCTAACTTTATTCTGCAATGCAGTTTATACCTACACATAAGTGGTAAAAAGAGAACCAGATTATTTATTTAGGTGTATTTTAATTTAAAATATAAATTTATGTCTGTGTTGACAAGTTGGGTAAATGAAGCCACCACAACACCCCTCATTTCACCCCTGTCACCCAGTATAATTTCCTTAATAAGATGCAGGGTTTGGGATAACTAATATATTTGATAGCAGTGGCTGGGAGACCTGGATCTGGCTACAGCTCTATTGTTAAGTGGCTCACTCTTTAACAATTTCAAGCAACGATCACTTCCATGAGCCTTGTTTAATAAACCAAATAATCTATAAAGTCTCTTCTACCCCTATTATTCTATAACCATGGAGAAAACTGTATAAGAAGGAAAAAATGGATATAGAAAACGACAACTGAGATGACCCATCCATTCCCTGTGAAAGATGTGTTTGCTAGGAATGCCCTCAGCCACACAGACAGTTTCTCTAATCATGGGACAGCACGCCAAACAGTAGTTAAAACCAGATTTATGTGATAGACTCCTATCATTACCAAAATAAGTACATAATTCCTAGCACCCAATCTTTAACCACAGAGTTTGGCATTTAATTAGCATTACCTGTGTCTATGCTGATGCATGAAGTTGGGTTTCCTTTAGGACAGGACATCATTTCCCAAGAATCAGCAAAAGCCTGAGACGACTTCTCCAATATATTCTGACTTGACATGAAATCATCCTCTGCTCTGTTGTTGTAGGAGCCACAGAGTCCTATGGAAGAGCACAGGACAAAGCTGAACATCCCCTTCCCAACTCAACTTTTTGGACTCATATCCTCACTTCATATTCAGTTCTTTATGTCAAAACTGCAGAAGCTATCTAAGAGTACGGCTTGCTTAGTCTTTATACACGTAAGTGACTATGGAATTTGCCGTAATTGTTCTTGTTTGTTTCGTGTGACGCCATTGACAGTATGTAAGAGCTGATTTCTGTAGTAGAAAAAACCTCAGTGGAAGATATGAACACGTGACCAGAAAAAACATGTTATACTGTAGTTTTTATGTGAAATATGATTTTCAAAAGATTGATATCCATAATATCTTAGTTTATTCTTTTACAGACCCAAATCCTTAAAAATGCATATTAACAAAAGGATATTTAACATATTATCAAAGATCACTATATTTGAAAAATAAAAGCCTTTATTTAAAAGCCTAAAATGTAGAGAACCATTTAGGAATGGGTTTTGTAACAAACAAGGTTGTCATTACTATAAAAAGCAAATTGAAATTTTACTGAAATATAAAAAGGAAGATGAAGTAAAAATGACTTATGGTTTAATATCATTAAGAGACAATTGAAAATTACAAGAGATGATTGACATATTAGAGCCTTGGAAATAAAAACAGGCAGAGGACTTACCGACAGTGTCTGTGAATTGGTTAGGTGGCATGGAGACATATAATTGCATCACGGGATCAGTTTGTATTTGCATTTTTACATGAGAGTATGTTTCTACTTGAAAGTATGAGAGAGATGCCTTGAAAATCTGTATTTTGTCTGTTAAAAGAATTATTAACATTATTAGCAGGAATTAATATATTAAACAGTTTTAAATTTATTGAAGTGTTTTTATTCTTTAATATATATTAAAAACAGAAACATTTATTATCATTAAAACTTGAATAAATGAATGCCTCCTACATTTATTTTTAAGTGGTATTATTAAACTTACCTGAATAATAATAATTTTGATTTTCAATCTTGTCATTTGTGACTGTTCCATCTTTATTAAATACATATTTGTCAACTGAACCAGACTAAAATTGAAAATACATTGTTAGTTCATATCAATTTACAAAATTATTTCAGTTTAATGCAATGCAATACATAATAGATGCAATAAAAACAGGTATAATTTTATTGGATTAATTCCTAAATATCTAAACCATTTTTAAAGCATTTTCCATTCATACTTTGCTTCATTGTTTCTCATACCAACTCTTTGAGGAAGTTTGTAAAGGACTCTTCATCCCCAATTGTAGATGAGGAAACTAAGACCCTTGAAGGTAACTTGGATTTCCAAAGGTTAAAAAGCTTGTAAGTGCAGGCTGGCTGCTCTTCCTTCTCATCTAGGTCTATTTCCACTTAAATTGTTAGTTTCTCATACATGAAACTGTAAGCAAATATAATTGCTTCTTTCTTAAATGATCCACAGTATTTAATAATTTTATAATTACGTAAGGTTGATGTATAATGAGCGTGTTAGTTGTGTATCTATGGTATATTTTTATTATTTAAGGATCCTTGGAACTATCCAGCTCTTCCAGAGACTCTACCACTTTTCTGCATAATTTTATTTGTGCTCTTAATTTACATAGTAAGGTCTCTTTTCTGCAACCTCTGAAATTCTGAATTTGTGACATAATTAATTTGGTTGTGCTCTGAGTAAACTTTAGGAAGCTGATGACTTACCGAATTTAAGACGAGTGTAACACTATTTAAGCACGTTCCTGACATACCATTTGGACATGGACGAAGCTCAACACTAACAGACCAATCTTTGTCCTGTTAAAAGAAATGCATTTCATTTAAATAATAATTTAAATGTTATCGATGACATGTTATTACTATTTTATTTATTCACTATGCATGTTTGCATTTTTAAATTAAATTTATTGGGGTAGCATTGGTTAATAACATTTTATACGTCTCAGGCATACAACTTTATAATCCAACATCTCTAGATTCCATTGTGTGCTCACCACCCAAAATCAAGTCTCCTCTGTCACCACAATGCCTCTATACAATCATTCTGCTCTGAAAATGGAATCCAACTTCAATCCATGGTATAGATTAATATTGGTAAGAGCTTTACCGATCAGCTCTGTGTGGCCTATGATTGGTGGTTTTTCATAGCCATTGTTTTGTCTTAATCTTTATTTTCTGTCTTCCCCTCCAAGGGAGTTATGCTGTATGTGGAGACTAAGGTGAATTAGAGGCAACCTAGCTTGGTTAGTCTCTGGACAGTCCACATTGTCTATTCAGATCCTATGTGAGAGACAATTAATAAAACCTAAATATAATTCATGTCAAACATTGACTTCCAGTTCTCATTTTAAGATCTAGGAATCCCTAAACTATAAGAAGCAAATATTCCATACATTCTGGCATATTTCCTTCTCACTTTACCCATTCCCCATTCTCATGGATTACATGAGGCATACAAAGAGAAGGAAAGAAAATTTGGAAAACTGACTTTTAGCAGCAGCAAGTACATTTCTCAGAGTACTGGGCATTGGCCCGCATCTCTCACTTCAGGAATCACAAATTCTGTTCATCTTTGTTTCTTACCAGGAAGACTAAATAATATTACTTATCCTCATGCTAGCCGAAGGTACAAGCTATGAAATGGGACTCCCACTTTTATTAAAATTCAAACTACTTAAAATTTTAATACTGAAAAGAATTTAAATATAAGGACAGCCTCTATCATACTGATAATATTGTCATAAAACCTAAAAATAAATGCAATGAATAATGATGAAAGAGAAAGATGCTTCATCTATAATAATAAAAGCACAATATGCTAATTAGACCAGACGTCCTTCCAGATGACCTTCCAGACGAAGCCAGGGCTGCAAGGGAAGCCTGGGTCCTGGGTGCCAGAGGGAAGCCAGTGCCGGCAGGCGGGGGAAGGAAGGCCTACTCTTGCACGAATTTCATGTATTGTGCCTCTAATAGAATATAAAGGATAGTTTCATTTGAGACACTAGTGAACACATGCAAAGAAAAGTAGCACAAATAATTTTCCAGTGCATTTAGAAAATTATTAGTGATGAAAGGGGCTTTGTTTGTTTGTAAGCAGGAATTTCTAAAGAGCACAGGTAATACTGGTTGCCAATGTCAATGTGATAGCAAACATACTGAAATATATAACCAGTACTTGAAAGGCTGTTTGTTATTTATTTTTTTAATAATTGAAGGTGAAGATTGTGTTTCAAATTAATTTAAAAATAGCTTGGAGCCTGTATTAGTTTTCTGAAGTGTTCGATATTCTTACGTACATGGATGGCCAAAAAGTGACAGTTTCCAGGATGGTTATATTTTTCACCATCAAAGGTGGTAATTGAACTTCCTTCCACCTTACATCTTCCAGGACACATTGCTTCAGTGCAAGACCACTTTGCATCTTGGCATGTGCTGTTAAAATAAAATGGTTATGTTAAAGACCACCAATCACATCTTTAAGAAATCACAACTTACACTGACATTTAGTTAAGCTGTATTAGGCCATGCACATCCCCCACCCAGCATCTCAGTTCTGATGTAATGCCTCACTGACAGTGGTATCCTGGTATTTTAAAAGTCGTGAATTCCACTGAATAAAATGATAACATCCAACTGCATTAAACAAATAAAAACTTGTAAACTGAATCTCAGGTGCTTAAATGGAACATATTTCACTGTTAGTATTAAAACATCTGCTACTTGCCACATTGTAGACCTGCACTTTCCAATATAGTACAGAGTCGTATAGCTATTGATTATTTGAAATCTGGCTAGTCCAGATTGAGATCTACTTTAAATGAAAAATATACAGACTACAAAGACAACATGAAAAAAATTGTAAAACCTCAGGTTAACGTTTTATACTAGTTTTATGTTGAAATAATAGTTAAAAGTGTTAATTATCTATGTGAGTGACATTCATGACTCACATTATACTTCTCTTGAACAGCATTTTTGTAGATATTTAATAAATCATACTATTGTTTTTATAATCATTATGAATAAATTATTACCACATGAATCAAACATCTTCTATTTATAGGAAAATTATTATAGTATAAATACTACATTGTTTTTCATTGAGTTAAATTATTTCCCCAGAAGGACATCATATATTTCTAGAAAAGTCTTTTGGAGTCCTGCAGAAACTTGGAGTTTCAGAGAAAAGTAATAATGAGGAATGGGGAAATCTCTCTTGTCAGCAAATTCTTGGTGCACTCAAAAGGAAGAATCAAGCTAACTATTCAAAGAGGAATAATCTACACTAGCCTTTGGCACATTAAAATCTACTCTGGATTAAATTTATCTCCACTAATGTAGCCTTCTATAGAATTATTTAAAAAGTGTTGGGCTGTTTCTGATTATACATTTTATTAAATATTCTTGGCAATTAGAATGATTACTATTTCATTATTGTAACCATACTCTTGTACTATTCTTTGTTCTCTATTTACAACCACCAACTGGAGCACTATTCAAAACACTCTTTCAGTTAGCGGAAAACATTATCTTTTAAAGATACACAGAAAGTTCACATGTTTTATACAAATATCACACTAAACATTCCTCAGCCAAAAAGATAAAATATTAACACGGAAAATCCCTTGAGGTTGCTAAATTAGTCTGAAGGGTGGATTCGGCGATTATTTTAAATTAGACTAAAATATTCGTATTTTTTCACTATCAACAAAGTGCGGATGAAAAGTACACACATACCACTGAGACCCACAAGGACCTTCTCGAACGTCTCCTGACAGGTAGACGTTTCCATTAGACTCACAGGGACAGTCGGCCTTCAGTACACATCTTCCTTTCTCTCCAATGTCATCCAACAGATAACCTAGAATATGTTATGTAAGGTGAATCTCAAGACATATGAACTCCAGTAAATTCTCAAGCAGTGTATTGTGAAATGACTGTTGAGCTAGTTCTGATGGGTGCAGACATGCACTTAACATAGTAATTTATATTTAAGCAGTTACTCCTTCTTTGAGAACTTGCAAGCATGTAATTTTCTGAACCACAGAGCAGTACTCCTGAGCCAAATATAGAATCAGAGGATAATCTGTGGGTATTACAGGCCTCAGGTACCACAGAGATAGAAATGCACATTAACTTTAAAGGCCTCTCTCTACCCCGCATCTGCAGTTTGCTAGAAGGCTGGACTATGAATAAGTGAATTCATTAAATATCTTGTTAGAGATAAGACTGCACTAGAGTGAGTCACTTCTTTGTCAGGTCTTTTGGTGTAAATAGTATTACCTTCTGGACAGGTGCAGCCACTCACACATTCACTGTCTTGAAAAGGAGCTACATTAGAACAAGTTGCAGGATTTGAGGGGCCACATTCTTTGTAGATATGTTTTTCTGGGCATTGAGGTTTTTCTGGAGAAATATAGAAACATTTATATATGAAAATTAGAGGAAAATTAATGTGATGAATATATAACATTCTAATGAGGATCTTTTCAAATAGGATTCTTTGAGTTTAATTTTCAAGATATATGTTTTTCAAGATATGCAGTACCACTATATTATGCCAATTGACCATGCATTATTTTATAATACAAAATTTAATATGGAGGAAATGCATGCTGTACATAATATCATTTCATCTTACTTTGATCTTATTTGTATTCTAACTTATTAAGATTGAGCTAAGCATACGTGGAAAGTATATATATGTTATGAAGCTTATATTTATGTTTTATTAAGACGGATCATGAGAATTCTCATGTTCTCCGTTATTACACAGTGTTTTACAAAGTATCATACTTTAAAAAGATATTAGCTTGTAATAACATGTAATAAATAATTTCAAAATGCAATGGGTATTTAATTTTAAAGCATGCCTTTAACATTTATGTAAAACGTTTTTTGTACTCATTCAATAGAACCTTATCTGGCCACTGGGTAAAGCTAACAATAAAACTACTGGTCTGCAATGTGTTAATTTTTTTGAAAGAAAATCATAGTGCTAATCAATATCCTTTTGATAACATTTCCAGCACTTTTACAGTTTTTTTGTAGGGTTTTACTCATTTCCCCCAGTGAATTTTATTTATTGTAAATATCATGAAGTTCCTCATTAACATCTTTACACAAAGCACTGCAACCTGTGGCGAGTTACTTCACCAAAGCGCCTCAGTGTCCTCGCAAGAACATGTGAAGACAAGACTCTATCATCTCTCGATGCTTCCCAGGGCTTACAATCATCTGAGAAGATCACTATGAAACACAGCTCAACTTTAAAGTCCCATACAGGGTTGGTCCAAAGTAGGTTTATAGTCATTCGTATGGAAAGTAATACGATAATTAATAAATAATAATACAACAGTAAGCTCTGTGTTTTGTGTACTCACTACTGTAAACCTACTTTTGCCCACCCCTGTATAAATTTCCTGATTGGAAATCTACAATAAAATGAAAAACCTACCGCAAACCACATCAGAGTCGTCTCGCCAGGATTCGTAGGTGCCGGGACCGTCTGAGGCACAAAGGCGGGACAATTCTGAATAAGTGTCACATGTTGACGTTTTGTCTCTATTTTGGCAATACTCATCAATGCAGACCTTTTTGTAGTCACTGGATAAGGCAGAAACCTTTCCACATTCCTCAAAGTAGGTTCCAATAATTTTGTTACAGTACTGCAAAATAAAATATAAAGTTTTTATAAAACATTAAAAATGAACAAATGAATATTTAAGAAGAGAACAATTCAGAAGTACTTTTCTGCATAATATCCTGTGGTTTTGACAGGGAGGATTATTGGATGCTGGTTGAAATGAAGAATTTTTTAAGGATTATAGTAGATACAGTCACTCCTAAAATAGTACTTCACTTGTGGCATCTGAGTTGCTATAAAACAACTTCAAAAATTGTACCTGAATTCATCCCAAGTTTCTCTAAACGTGACATGAGGTTTAGAACTTGAGAAAGTGGAAGAGGTGAGAAAAAGAGAGATCAGTCGATATCAGAAATTGGTTGGTAAATGATTGATAACATAATAGACAGAAGGGATATTGGCCCTTTAACTGTTAGTCTGCTTATATTTGGTGAGCAGATGACAGTAAAATGCAGTGACTGTTTTCTTGGTGTGGGCTATGTGAGTTTGTTCTGGAAATAATATATTTGTTCTCATGTTGGTTAAGAAAGTAAAAACATGTTAATGAATCCAAAAAGTTCAAATTTCAATATATCTTAACTACCGCATAACTATCTTCTATTTTAACCATTTTTATTTGCTTTCTTTTAGGAAATGTGAACGCTATTGCCAAACAAATGCACGATTTGCACTAATTAAATTCTGGGACAACTGATAATATTCTCCAAGTGAAGTATAAAATAAAGTGAAATAACACCTGCAAAGATTGCTTTTACATCTATTGTCCTTTGTTACTTTCTCACTAGATTATAGGTCCCTTTAGGGCAAGAAATATAACATTGAATTTAATTTAGCATGGATTAATACCAGGTCTTGGATATAGTAGGTCTTTATCAAATATTCACTGGCTTTAACATAAATTTATGTAAACATTCAACTAACATTTTTAAGCAACAGGGGTAACTTCTCACACAGTATGCAACTACCACAACAAATGAGACATTATCACGCAACTCATACATAATCTCATAGAAAACATATGAGAAAAACATGGGAAATCATTATAGATGGTGTCTTATTGTAAGGACCAATGAGTGACACAGGGAATGAAGGAAAGAGAAGGCATTCTAAGTGCAAAGATCAAGGAGGGTTTCACAAGGAAGATAGTAGATGATCTTGTATAATGTCACGGTTTAATTTGATTTGCTAAAAGATGACAAGATGGTTATAAATGTAACACCCATTGTCAATAGAACAAAAATTTCTTCTATCTTTTGATCTTGAGAATTTTGTTCTAGATTGAAACAGGAATATGTGAATATTCATTCAGTCACCAAATGAATCTATCGAATTCAACATAACACAAGGTTGGAAAATTCACAGAGTAAGTAATGACTATTCTCAATCGTCATAGTCAAAAATATTACCTGTAATGCTTTCAAAAAGAAGGTAAAGGATATAAAGGATGACAATTCAGACTGGTTCTCTGGGGCAAAAGTAAGAAAGCAAGAACAGAAACTAGTTCTTAGGGACACCGTACATGGATTTCTAAACTGTAAGAGTCAAGTTAGTACCCATGAAGAGGTAATAATGCAGAGGGGAAATGTGTAAATTTACAGACAAATGAAAACACTATGCAAAGGAAATTAGAATTGTCACACTAATACATAGTTAATATCATAGTGTTTTGGGGAGAACATTATTTTGTCCTCTTTAGTTAGACTAAAGCTCACACTACAGGGACATTGGAGGGGAAGCAGTTGCAGAATTCTAATATGTGAGTGCTGAGAAAGGATGCTAGCTATCTAAATTGAAACCCAGGGGAATATTGCAGAAATTTGCTACTAGGTGAAATACTAATTTCTTACCTCTACTCCATCTTCGCAAGTTTGATAGGTTTTACTGGTAGCTTCAGGGCAATCACCAGCAATTTTACTCTTGGCAATGTGCTCATTGATGTCTTCTCCTTAAAAAAAAGCAATGTTTGATTCACAATACGCATTACATGTACACGTTACCTTCAAGCTAAATATAGACTTGACAACATAAATATAGACATATATTTATTTTAACATTTTTTCATTCTTTAGACAAATGCAAAGTGTTGTTACAGTTATCCAAACATGAGCATTTACTTTATAATTTTCTTTTGGGAAGCAATATTCTTGTTCATAATAAATTGAAATCTTACCTGGAGTGGTGTTGAAATTACCACAAAGACCGCAAGTTGGATATTGCTTGTGAAGAGTGAGCTTTAAAAGAAATGTATATATTTATAAAATATTGAAAATATCTTAAGACAAGATTTACCCAAAACAAAGAACATGGCTCTTAGTATTTTATTCTATCTAAGCTGGTTACTTACGGATGTACTACCGGGTGTGTGATTTTTAAGAACCTGGCTCTAGAATTTGGAATAAATCCTGACTCCACCAGTTACTAACTGTGTCTTTGAGCAGGTTATTTAACTTTTTCATTAGCGTGAATCTCATGAATTCCATCATCTTTAAAATAAGATTAATAATAGTATGTAATTCACGATGTTTTAAATATTAAGATAATGGTTAGTACAGTGACAAATACATAGAGATTGCTCAATGAACTTTAGCTCTGGTTTTATAATGTATTGTTTTTGTAAGTAAAAGCAAAGAAAAAAATAGCACAGGATTATAAGAAAATCAAAGATAAACTTACTGAGAGTTTGTTATTTTTGTCCCACATTAATGACAAGATTCCTCTACGGCTGTTCAGGACATTATATTCTCCATGTTTTTTAATGTGAATCAGCTTGTTGTTATATGGTATCTGTACACTGAAAAGTAAAAAACACAAGTACATATAAATGTAAAAAGTATTCTTATAACACCTTTGGTAATTCATTTTTCTATAGTTAGAAAATCTGTCTAGTAATTATTAAAGGTTTCTTTTTTATATCATTTCAGAAGAGATACAGTGGTTCTTTTCCCAATATTGGAAAGACTTTTAAGAAACAATGAATAAATCTTTGGGACTTTGGAGTAATCAACAACAACAACAACAAAACACAGTGGTTCAGTATAAAATAATAATGATGAAATAATTTGAAATGTTCACAAATAGAATAATATGCTGCATTTTCTTATCCTGGTAAGTATTCAAATATGCTATCCCTTCCAAATGTAAATTACTATGTCTGTAAATCATGGCCTATGGGCTTCAATCTATTATAAAACCTCAAGTTTATATTTAGTGTTAAACATACAAATAAAAATTAAAATATTCTTTAAACAGTTTTGTTGAATACACATGTTGCTCAAAATCAAGATACTCAAAATAGTAAAACAACAGACATCTCTTTTTTCCCTACCTTGTTATAGAAATAAATATATTTTACAATCCCACATATATCTGTATTATAGAGTTACCAAACTCTTTTCCAATAATTTATTAAAAATATCAACATGCATCAAAATAGGAAAAGCGTACATCATCTCTCACCATCTCTTTATCCATACACTATTTCATTTACCTTTCTCCATTAACTAAAATGGTGTCACCAGATATAGAGATGTCATTATTGTCAATTAAAACCGTTATTTTTTCAATCTCACTATCAGTGTTTCGTTTGATCTCAATATTGAAATCTCCAGAGTCAACGCAGTGGCGGCAGAAAGTGTATGTGCATGGTGACTCAAAGGAAAAGATACGGCCGTTGAAAGCTTTGTATGCTCCTTTGTCCCAAGTAGAAGCTTCACCTGTAAGATATTTAGAATAGAATATTCATAACTATTCAGACAATTAATGTATTATCTAGTTCTGATTTATTAAAGTGTTTATTCACCAAGGTAAAAAAAAAAAATCACTGAAAGATTCTATCCTCGCAGCCATTAGCTTTATTCATTAGTTTTCTTTCTCACATACTGCAAAAGCACACTAAAAGTACCACCTGAGGCCTTGGGAAAACCCAAAGTTGGCTATATGGCAAAACAAAACATGAATAAAACATCTTGTTTACATTGGAAGAGGGAAAATGAGTTTACTATGGGGAGGAATCTATGGAGGAAACTGGTGGTCTGCATAATTGTTCTGCTCTTTATACAGATAGTCTTTTTAATGTTGTATGAGTTGGTTAACATTTATATCAAATGAGTGTAAAGACTTCTATTATTTCTTTCTATACATATATATGCACATGTGTACATGTGTGTACATGTGCATATACATTTATGTGTCTTTGTATGTATCTTTAAGGAAAAATAGTACTGATGTAATGTTATTCATACATACAATGAACAAATAGATAATGGCAAATTAGTTACTTTATACCTTGCTAGAGGCCTGGTGCACGAATTCGTGCACTAGTGTGGTCCCTCCACCTGGCCTGCGGGATCAGGCGGAAACCAGTTCTCTGAAATCCTTCGAGGGGTGCCAGATCGTGAGAGGGCGCAGGCCAGGCCAAGGGACCCCACCGGTGTATGATCAGGGCTGGGGAGGGACTCAAGAGGTTGGCCAGCCAGGGAGGGACCTCGGGAAGGCTCCAGGGCATGTCTGAGCCGTAGCTCATTCCAATCAGCTGGACCCCAGCAGCAAGCCAACCTACTGGTCGGAGCATCTGTCCCCTGGTAGTCAGTGCATGTCATAGTGAACAGTTGACCTGCCTTAGCACATAATTGGCATATTACCCTTTGATTGGTTGAACAGTTGACCGGATGACCGGACACTTAGCATATTATGCTTTTATTATATAGGATTAGGTACTGACTAGCTTAGGCATATAAATATGAATAAGAATCACAATAATTTTTACTTACCAATAATTGTATTTGTTTCTGAGTATGTGGGAGTTGCTTCTGGAATATGAGATCCTTTTTCTATTCAATACAATGCATAGATTAGTAAAATTTCAGGATCTATATTGATTTTAAATATATAGTTCATTTGGGCATCTATATGGAAATTAAGACGTTGGTACTAAAATCTATAAATGGGGATTGTTTTATCCTGAATATATAATTTTATTTTGTGAGAGCTATGATTTGCCAAGGTCATACACATGATTATCTCTGAAATTCCTATTTTTTCTTGGGACAATCAGCCATAGTAAGCTCAGAAATTAAGAGCTTATTAATTTTGGGCATCTACAATTACAAACACATGTTGCATCCCTAACAGAACTATTTTTTTCAATTATAAATTTTTATTGGCTATTGCCCAAACAGGCCCAAGATAGATTGTATTAAACCAGTCTACTATATAGTACTGATAATTCAAATATATATATATATATATATATATATATATATATATATATTCTAATTTTCCTGATCAAAGGGAAAAATCAGTATACCTTGAAATTTGTTTCTCATGACTGTTTATTTCTAATGCACTGATCCTTTTATGTAACCAAGTAAATTTATAAGAAATCTTGGAGCAACATCTAAATGCAAGCATAATAAAACAACAACAATAACAAAAGTAAAGATTTTTATATAAATTTAAAAACATTTTTTACAATGCCATTTATTGTGTATCTTGAAGCCACTTCTCTTCACAGCAGGCTGTCTTTACTAAGAGTGAGTGGAAATAGTTTTAACTCTTTATTCAAAACTAAATTTTAAAATAATATATCTAAAATGATATAGAAGTTGCACTGTATTTTATTCAGGTTGACTTAAAATAATTTACTCTCTCTTATCCATGAAATTGTTTCAAATAAGCACTTGGTTATCTAAACTTTAGTACTCAAAGAGAAGAGCACTTAGAAACTCATCTCAATATGAGAAACACATAATAGGATATTATTTACTAGTATTATTTCTTATACTTTATATAGATTATAGATATATATATATATTTTTTTCAAAACTGAAGTCAAAAATTAAACTACCTGGAGTACTGGGTGGTCCCGTGGTACTGTAGTCAGATGAGCTTGTCACGCCTATTTAATACAAAATGATTAGGTTGTTTATGTGTATCTTTTAGTTGGTAAAATATGAAAAAAGGTTTTACAATCTTATGGAAAAGCTCTGGCTCCAATTACAGCAATGCACTTGCTGGAGTAACAGAATGAAATGCCTTGCCACTAAACGGACTGACACAAAATTACTCTATTCCAGATCAATGGCCTTAAAACTTACTCAGGAAAAGAGGTAAGAATTGCAGAGAAAGGGTTCCAGGTCTCCTATCCCAGTTTCAGTCACATTTCCTCCCACTTTAAATTATTTCACATTTGGGAAATCTAGCTGCCATTTCAAAATGTCAATTGAACAAAGCATTCTGCATTCCTAAAAGCTGGAAGTGTGAAAATCAAGAATCTAGATGAACAGAGATATTCGTCTCAAGATGTGAAATGTCAAGGGACCCACAATCTGCCATTTCAAAGCCACTGGATTTACTGCCATTAAATACACTACCAGAAAGACACTAATCAATAAAAGTCTGTCTCATTGAGAAAAATGAAAGCAGTTGAAAGCTGACTTTCAATGAGCAGAAAAATCTCAACTTAGCAATTACTCCACAATAGAAAGATAGGAGGCAATTACTTCTCAGTACATGCCTCAGGAACAAAACCTAAATGTGTATGCCTGCGCTAATGGCAGCAGATCTGAGGGTCAGAAATCCAGGGTCCCTTAAACCATTTGTACCAACTGTGCCTAAAGGAAGTCAGTGGCAATAAATTACAGGTGATTTTAAATTTCTCATTCCTGTTGAAGTGTTGACCTCTACATTGATGTCCAAAACTTAAGAACAACCCCAAATAATTATTGTTTCTATATGACCAAGACTGTTTTGAACAGATTGATTGATGACCAATTCTGACTGAGGTCAACCATTACTACACTGCACTCTATCTATTACTAATTAGACTTCACTAAGTTTC
Source organism: Myotis nattereri (assembly GCF_964212035.1). Taxonomy (NCBI): domain Eukaryota; kingdom Metazoa; phylum Chordata; class Mammalia; order Chiroptera; family Vespertilionidae; genus Myotis; species Myotis nattereri. Next base: position 174,027,995 of record NC_138076.1, read on the forward strand.
CAGAGGCACAAATACTAAATCCAGCCCAGCGTGTTGTACTGATGCTATCTGCTCATTGTAAAAAAGATTGTCACTGGGAAATATTTAAATACATCTTATGACTCTTTAGGTTTTATGCACAAAACCTGAAGAGTAATCCCTAGAATCTGATTTTCCAGTGTCCCCTATTTCATTTTAACCAAGCCTTTTTGTTCAAGAACACTGTGCCAACTCCACAGGACAGAATTACCAAGACCAAATCCAAATAAACTCTTCTTTTACTACAAAGTCTAAAATTAAAAGCAAACGGAAAAATGAAACTGTTATCAGGATCAATAAGCAAAGGATGTAAATTATTTGTATTTTTTTTCTTAATAGAGCCTGGATCAGAATTCCTGAGCCACTGACATGGGAGCCAAAGCCCATGGATTTATCAGCAAATTTTTTGCTGTTCTTTCCTTTTCCACTAACCTCCACATCTTCTAAGATAAAGAGCTCTGACACAAAAAATATCTGGATTTACTGTGCTTTATTAATCCATTTTTCTTTCACTGGCTTAAATTTTAATATAAATTTCTATTTATCAACACTTTTATAAATCTACTTTTTCCTGACATTTATTTTTCAAGAAAACTAGTTCGAATATGACTAATAAAACTTGTAAAGTTTTAGTGTAGTATAACTTATAAAGCATTGCAAAAGTCATGGAAATATAAGACCAAAAATTTTTGTTCTTATGTCAAAACTTGTGAACAAGAGAATTTTTTAAAATATTATTTTATTGAATTAGAGAGAGGGGGAGGGAGGGAGGGAAAGAGGGAGAGAGAGAGAGAGAGAGAGAGAGAGAGAGAGAGAGAGAGAGAGAGAGAGAGAAGAGAGAAAGAGGAGGAAGGGAGAGGGAGAAAGGAGAGATAGAAATATTAATTGGCTGCCTCTTGCTCGCCCCTTCTGGGGGTCAAGCCCAAAATCCCAGGCATGTGCCCTGACTTAGGAGGGGGGAAGGAAGAACTAGTGATCTCTTGATGCATGTGATGATGCTCAACTAACTGAGCCACACTGGCCGAGCAGGAACAAGAGATTTTAAGTGGCTTCCCCCAAGTCCACAGAAAATTACTGAGAAATCCTGAGGACAGAAACTGGATATCTTCCTTCCAGGTCCAAGCCCCTTCATTATAGCATTATATCAATTTGCCTCTTAATTAAAATGTTTAAATTCCTGCTGAAGATAACACAGATCCTTTTAAGAATCAAACATAGTTTAAAAATCTTTCCCATGTGTTCCTCTAACAGTAAGTCTTTATTTGTCAAAAACACCACCAGTCCCTGCTTTGCTCATTGATGATTTTTCTACCAAAAGAAGAAACTAAGAAACAACTTAGAATGCAGGCAGCACAATTAGAGCCAGCTCCTCTTTTTGCATTTTCCTCAAATCCACTTGGGCCAGATGGATCCTTACCATCTTCGCTTTGATTTGAATCAGTGGTAGCAGCATCCGTACCACCCGAGTCACTGCTGTCAGAACTAGTTGCCGCAGTGGTTTCCTCTGCAAAAATACAATCATTATCAGAGAAAAGTTGCATTCATTGACTAGTCAGGAAATTGTACTATACATATTGCTTGAACTACGCCTATATTTCAAATGGAATGTATATTCCCCCTCCTCTCCATATGTCTTTCCACATATACTTCCACACTGTGTAATCAGGGGTGTGCATGGCAACCAGTTTGCCAGGAGGTTTGATAGAATTCCATAGGAGTTTCATTGTGTTCTGTATAACATGAGCAAACAATTAAACGTCTCACTATCATAAAAACAAGTGGTAATGATTATTAGTCATACCAAGTTTATCAATTTCAAAACAGATGACTGGTGTCCTTCCTGAAAATACCTCAACTGCACCCCTACACCCAAGGCTGTTTCTCCCTTTTCAGATATAACAAAATGAACTCAAATAATAAATTTTAATATGAAACATTGAAGTTATTTTCCTCACGGAATCTCCTTTCCCATTTATGTAGAGCTATGAAATATAGATATTTCAGGGACCAGGCAGGTAAAGTAAAAGCCTGAATTGGCCAATAAGGAGTAGTTTATTGAACCAGAGAGGACATGCCTCATCTAAAGAAATTTAATTCCCCCCCGCAAAAAATAAAAATAAAAATAAAAATAAAAAATAAAATTAAAAAAATTGCGAGGCTACAAACTGTTTAGAAACCCTGCTTTATCCTATCACTCAGAAAATTGACTATGAAAGTTAAAGAGAAAATACTGATATAGAAAATGAATTGTGGTTGCTAACAGAAACATGAGAGATTAAATTTGGGTCTGGAAAGCATTTTAAATCAGTAACTTATACTTTATAAAATGACTGATCATCATAATAATGGTACTAGGTAGAAAGATAACAGAAGAAAATAAAAAGTATCGGGGAAAAGTTCGGTTTAATGTAAATATCTTTGCTACAATTCTCTAAAGACGGAATTCATCACTTTCAATGGCACTGGTATTAGTGACTTTAGATGATTCCTACTCCACTGTTACTATTAAGGCCATGAACTACAAATAAAACAGAGATTATCAGGTTCTCCCAAGTGAGAAAGAAGCCCCTGTTTCCTAGGTAAGCATTTGTCTCTAGCAGTACCTGCTGGGGTGTCATCTAGCTCTAAACTCTCAGTGTCTCGCCGCTCTCGCCGCCTGTCCTTAGCCTTTCCTGGAGAACCATGTTCTGTGTCGAAGACCGAAGCAGCAACTGATTTCCTTCCGTGTGGGTCATCAAAGGGTGAACCTGCAACCAGTAAGTCACCTGGTGTGAGAACAGGAGGTTTCATTTGAAAACAGCATTGCTGTCACAATAAGGTGACTTGATTGCGACACTATGAAAAGCCACATTTTATTTTGTATCAGCCTTGTTTTTCTGGCAACACTTGAAACAAAATATGCTACTGATTGTCTTAATCGCCATAGTCACATGTTTTTGTCTTAGTTTTAAGACTTCAAGAAAGACGAATACAATGGTGATGGAAGGAGTCTTGATTTGGGTTGGTGAACACGCAATACAATATACAGATGATGTATTCTAGAATTGTACCCCTGAAACCTATATAATTTTGTTAACCAATGTCACCCCAAATAAATTCAATTTAAAAAGAAGGTGAATATTGCTGGGAAGACATATCAGATGTGTCCTAGAAATTCTCCTTGTGGACAAGGGCAGGGACTTCCCCCTGTTTCTCCTCCATTGCTAAGCCCCAAGTTTCAGTATCCAATCTTCCCCCATCAAAATATTAGTGTGGACAGTTGAATCCACACTATCCTTGGCTTAGTATAACTGATAATTTTAGGAAAACATACCTGTTTCTCTTTTCCTTAAATCTACAAAGAAAAAAAAAAGATTAAAACCTTTACTCATAATTTAATGGTAGCATTCACCTCTTCAAGTCTTAGTTGAAAAGTCATCTCAATGAGGCATACTCTGAGGATTTAAATTGCAACACCATCCCATTCTAACACTAACTACCCTTATTCCGTCCAGGATTTTATCATCTTGTCATATACCATGTTACTACTTATAATGTTTATTGTTTATTGACTGTTCATTCTATATTCTGAGCTCCATAAACTCAAAGTGTGTTTTTTTGCTTGTATGTGTTGTTGTTGTTGTTTTGCCTGTTTCATCCTCTGAGACATCCCAAGTGTCTAGAACAGTGCCTGAAACACTAAGGACAATCAACTAACATTTACTTAACAAATGCATTCGTCAACAAAACACTCTTGTTAAGGTAATGTATACTATATTACATGAGGCATTCTATGCTTTCTGTCATACCACTTATTTTTTTAATCTCCCAAATAAAATTAAAATACTTTAGAAGTGATAATGCCTTAATGAATACACTATTCCCATAAAGTTGTGGCAAACATGCATTTTGGTCACTGACTAGACAAGAAAATGAAATTCATGATTTATAAGTAAAATTTGAAGACTATGCAAAAATAAGTACAAATAAAAATAAGACATAATTCTCCCTAATGAAAATAAAGGAAAAGAGACTCCCCTCCTCTTTTTTAGATCCTTTACTTTAGAAAACTTGTGAGTTCTTTATCTACCTCTTTGATCTAAAAATGCCTTATAAGCAAAACATATAAAAGTAATCTTGGGCCATTTTGACTGTTGTATATGTTAGACTGGAATGATAGTAAATTTATATTGATATTAGCAAAAATATTATTGTTAGATTTAAGAAAAATTCCATGAAAGCAGTTTCGATTTGCTGTGGCTTTTTCTTTTGGTGGGTAGGGAAACAAAATTATGGATAATATTCCATGATATTCAATTGCCCAAAGGAATCAGTAGTAAAACTGTTAGGCCTAGAGTGAGTTTAATTAAAATAGATCACTAAGGAATTAATCCCAGAGTACAAAATAAGAGCATGTTTGTTCAATAAAAATATGGGAAAGTAAAACCTTAAATCCACATCCACATTTCTCATGTAAGTATGTGATTTTAGAAAAGCTAATAATCAAAGCAATTTCCCATTTCAAATGTCACCACCTTATAAACAACTGGTTAAATATTAAAACGTCTGACCCAAATTATACAAAAATACACTAGAATACGTTTGTTTGTAATAATAAGGAAGATTTCATGAAATGTTTTAGTGATTTTTCCAGTAAGATATGCTTTCTTTTCAAAGAAAAGCACTGCCGCTGTGTTGTTACTTGGTATAAAGAGTATAAGAAAAGAAAACCAAATAATTTACCTGAACTGCTTTCAGCTACTTCATTATCTAAAGAAAAAAGAAGAATTGCTGTCATTACTAGCATATTTGACAGATTTGCCAATAGAAAGTGAATCTTGATTACAGTTATTTCTTGTCCTTGGGAGGTGTTCCCACAGAGATAGGCTCATTGAGTTCAATGCTCAGACATGAATATGGAAATTATCCATTGACTATGGTATGTTTATACCCCTTCAGAACAACCTTATAAAAAGAATACGTGTGCCAGTCCCCCAGCCAGTTTAGAGTACACCCTAGATGCATGAATTAGAATGCAGCAAAATACAATAATCCTTGGATGATTGCAAAGGCTCTTCACAGCATTAATTATTATTCAGTTGGTGAAGCGCAGATGTTTTAGTGAACAGATTTTTTTTCATGTGGCAAAAATACTGTGTAAACTTAATTTACTTAATTTGAATCAAATTACCTCAATTTTTATTTTATAACTGGATCCCATAAAATTAATAGTTTACAAATGATTTAAGGGTTATTATGGTAAACCAAAGTGAATTTTCTTCATATTTAAATAAATAGCATAAAAATTTGCAAACTTGTCAACTCTAGTAAGTACAACTGTCAATGACTCATATTAAGAGTGAGTATATACAACAAATGGCATAATTTATATATAAAGATATTTTTATAAAAAACATAAAAATCATTGTTATCCAAAAGAATTTTCATAATAATTATGTAAAATTAAATATAACAGAATGGCAACAACAAAATTTTGCATAAAGTTGCATATTGATTATACATTCAAGAAACTTCAAAAAACATTTTGGATAACATTTTTATTTGGGGACTTAATGGATTGCAGGTTGTTGGTTATTTTTCAATTCTTCTCCATACTCTATAATTTTTACAGATTTCCTAACTGAAACTGATGACATTATTCAAGTAAAAGTCAAAGCATATGGTCATATACTAAGACAAACTTCTAAAAATTAGAACTGTCCCAGAAAATCAAGGATTTGTGGTCAGCAAACCTATCTCAGACCTATAGGTGTAAATTAATTAAAACAGCAAACACAGCCAGTTAAAAGACAAAGGGTTTCCTATGTGTGCTAATAAATTGTTACCAAAACCAAATTGTGTGTATTTGCACAAATACATGCACACATATTTAGCTGAAGGCTAAGAAGTAATGGTTTACAGATATGGTTTGAAGATAATATAAATGTTTCTAAAAAATGTATAATAACATAGCCTCCATATAGGTTAAATACCTGGAAGAGTCTCTCTAAAATATAAGTTGAGTTATATTAAACAAATAGAGTTATCATAAAACCCATGCATGAATTTTATCCATAGGGAAAATCCCACAGTGTCTCAGAGTACACTATATTACTACAAATACTAAGCTAATGAGCTTGGATTGATGGTGTTCTCACCCCAGTTGACTGAAAGAAGTAAATAATATTTGGAAATGTGTACAAAAAAAGCAGATATAGAAAGCAGATATAGTGATCCTATCAGGATATAGAGCTGGATGTTTAACAGAAGTAGGAGAGACAGAAAAGCAGACACAGTAACTCAGAAACCATCTCCAGAGTAGGAAAATCTTAGCTTAAGAAATTTTCCCTACAAAATGTTCTTTTGGTGATGAATCAGTCTTTCAATTAGCGATATTTTCATGATTTGCAGGTCTTTAGTCTTAATGTGGCTATAACTTTAAGATAGTCATTAAAGGATAAACTGTGATGAAAAGTAGTAACAAACACTACATACATCTTGAGTAACCGCTTCATGGATATTTCTAAGCAGATATATCCTAAAGACAGGCTTGTTAAAGCTGAAATAATACCCGAGAGGTTGAAAATCCACATGTATGTTTTTTAATTTAATATATTACTCTAAGATGTTGGAAAAATTTTCCAAGGAAAAAAATGTTTGAAGTAGGAAACACCAAACAGTTAAGCAAATGTATACCTAGATCTATCACATTTGAAAGGATCTTTCAGTTAGTCCCTTACCTTTGCAGAAGACACAAAGTGTCACAACCAAGTACAAAGAAGTCAACTTCATGGTAGTAATTTGGGACCTAGAAATAGAGACAGGTCATCCTGGAGAAACAGATCCACAGCGGACCCGCAAACTAGAGCTTTTATACCCACTCATACCACCGTCTTTCGTCATGGGCTAGGCGTGGTAAACTTAGTGATGACAGAGCAAAGGTAAATATCACGGCATGCCAAAGACGAAATCCATTTCAAGTCAGGTTTGTGTCTTATTTATATGACATCTTCTCTCTCGGACCCAGTCCAGTTCATGCCAAACCCAGCCCTGTGCAAACAGCGAAGGCAGGAACTAAAAGCCTCCGGATTAAACACCAAACAGGCTGATGATATGCATTTATCTGTCCCCTATTCATCATTGCAAAAGCCTTAATACCTCAAGAAACTCAAATATTGTAATTAAATATTTCAATTGCCTCTGCCTTTACAACAAATGTGTTTTTAACATTAGGCTACCTTGAAACAAAGAACTCTTTATTTATTGACTAGAGGCAAGGTGCATGAAATTTGTGCATGGCGGGGAGGGGGGAAGGGCGACCCTCAGCCCAGCCTGCACCCTCTCCAATCCGGAACCCCTCGGGGGATGTCCGACTGCCTCTTGCAATTCAGGACTGCTGGCTCCTAGCTGCTCCCCCTCCTGCCTGATCGCCCCTAACCCCTCTGCTTGCCTGCCTGATCACCCTGAACTGTCCCCTGCTGGCCTGATTGCCCCTAACTGCCTCTGCCTCACCCCACACCCAGGACCCAGGCTTCCTTCTTTCTGGACAGCCACAGGCACCCACAACCTGAGCCAGCTTCACCAGGGCCGGCCGCAGCTGCAGGGGACTGTGGGCTGGCAGCTTCATCCGGTCCGCAGCCACAGGCACCCAGGACCGCGGGGCGGGTGGCTTGTCCCTCTTCCGGGCCACAGGCACAGGTGCAGCCGCTGTCACCTGGGACCATGGGGTGGGTGGCTTGTCCCTCTCCTGGGCCACGGCCTGGCTGGTCCCCATTCCTCTCTCCCTAGTGTTGAGTGTCTTAGTCGTTATGGCATGACGGCGTGAGGGCATGATGACCATTTGCATATTAGCACTTTATTACATAGGATATGTCAATAGATATTTTGAGAAATGTATAACCCTCACAGAGATATAGGTATAGATAGGTACTAACATACTAAAGTATACAAATGTACCACAGTTATAGTAATAGCATTATTATTCACAGGATACATAATGCTCCAACAAGATACTTCATAATGAATATATAAATAAGTAGAAAACATGAAAATGGGAATATCAGGAAAAGAATGTTTTAAGACAAAAATAAAATTAAATAGAACCATGCATGAATTTATGTGTAGGTATTCCAGAGTGAAGGGAGGAAGTTCAAGTTAGGGTCTAAGAGGAGACTGTCTGGCCTGTGCTAAGCAAGGCAGAGAGGAGTAACAATCCAGGAATCCAGGTACCAACCAGGTGGGCCTGAAAAATAGAAGGGCCAACTCCCTCACTTTGATGAGAATCCATTTTAGTTCTGCTACCAATCACTACCAAGAAAAGACTTCAGTAGCTAAAGAGAAAACAGTCATCTGTGTATTCTCTCCACTCATCTCCTGAATAACCTAAAGGAAATAAACAGGTGGATAGTGAATGCTTTTATTCATATGCTCCCTGCTCTAGGAAAGTGGTATTTCTTTTTCTGTTTTTACTAAAAATAATAGATTTTTATTTGCAGATTTCAGTTGTGCTGTGAACTTTGCAGAAGACAAAAACAAACAGCAAAAATGAAATGTCACAAAATAACCAAATGAAAACTGAGCCTCCCAAGGAAGTAGCCTCTAAAGGACAAATGAGAGTGAGCATCAGAGTGAGGTGCCAAGGGGTAGTGGCAGCCTGGAAACCAGGCACTGAGCACGCTCCTGTCTTTATTTGTCCATGAACTATTTGGTTTGCTCGGCTTGGTCCATGAATGCCCCATTTAGCAGCATTCTGAACTCATCAAACCCTCTGATTTATAGCTATCCAGCACTGGGCTGCTCTTTGAGAACTATTTCCTTTGTTCTTACCAATTTTTTTTTCTTTTTTTATCGAATTTATTGGGGTGACATCAGTTAATAAAATTATATAGTTGTCAGGTGTACAATTCTATAATACATCATCTGTATATCGTATTGTGTATTCACCAACCCAAAATTAAGTATCTTTCGATCTCCATTTATGCCTCCTATACTTTCTCCTACCTCTCCCTACTCCTCTCCTGCGGGAAGCCACCGCTTGCCAATACTGTCACGAGAGTGCACGAAGGAAGGAACGCGGAAGGCCGATGGACTGATGCTAAGCACCTCATCTGTTGAGACAATGGTGGCTCAAGGCAATTTCCTAACCTGATAATCCTTTTACTGTTTACCAAACTTTACCTTTGATATGCCTGTATGCATTGCTAAAGGGCAAATGTGTGTTCAAGTAAATAAAAAGCAAACCGGCCAGAGGTCAGTGTGCTCTTCATGAAAGAGACCCCCCACCCTGGCCCCAATGCCTTCTAAATTCATATTTCTTGTATAGCATTTTCATTTGTGTGTCGGCCCCGTCTTCAGATCCTGAACCCCGCCATGCAGGTTGCGGCACCCTCCCCATCTGGCAATCTTATACTGATGTCTGTGCCTATGAGTTTTGTGGGGGTTTTTATTTAATCCCTTCACCTTTTTCATCCAGCCCTGCAACCACCCTTCCCTCTGACAGCTGTCAGTCTGTTCTCTATCTATGAGTCTGTTTCTATTTTGTTAGTTTATTTTATTCATTAGATTCAACATATGAGTGAAATTATATGATACATGTCTTTCTCTGACTGGCTTATTTCACTTAGGATAATGCTCTCCAGGTCCATCCATGCTATTGCAAAGAGTAAGATTTCCTTCTTTTTTACATGCAAGTAGTATTGCACTGTGTAAATGTACCACAGCTTTTTTATCCACTCTTCTACTGATGAACACTTGGTCTACTTTCAAATCTTGGCTATTTTAACAATGCTGCAATGAACATAGGGGTGCATATATTCTTTCAAATTAGCATTTTGGGTTTCTTTAGATATATTCCCAGAAGTGGAATCACTGGGTCATAAGGCAGTTCTATTTTAATTTTTTTTTTTTTTTTTTTTTTTTTTTTTTAGGTAACTCCATACTGTTTTCCCCAATGGCTGCACCAATCTACATTCCCACCAACAATTCACAAGGGTTCCCTTTTCTCCACGTCCTTGCCAGCAACTGATGTTTGTTGATTTATTCATGGTAGGCATTCTGGCAGATGTGAGAGGATATCTCATTGTGGTTTTAATTTGCATTTCTCTGATGATTAGTGACATTGAGCATCTTTTCTTATGTCAATTGTCCATCTGTATGTCCTCTTTGGAGAAATGTCTATTCTAGTAAGGTGGGATGTCTTTTATCTTGGGAGAAGCATGAAAAATATCATGGAGAGGATAGTGTTTAAGGGCTGAAACAAGAAAAATAAATGGGACTTGGCCGTGCAGAATCAGGGAAGGATTCTAGATGGAAAATGCATTTTGAACAAAGTCAAATGCAATTTCAAACATTCTGAAGTCTCAACTCCAACTTTTCTCTTTCCAGATAATTCATTCTAGAAGTCTAATTCCAACAATCTTTTGGCTTCCCTCCTCTTGGCAATTCAGGTACCTTCTTACATGGTTTAAATTCTATCAGTTATCATTATTTCCTTGCATACATTTTTAACTTCCTTGGCCTTGTCTTATACTTGCTTGGAAAAACCCCAACCATGGCTTAAGTGAAATTCTTTTCCTTCCCTCTATATTGCATGTAGGTGAATATGACAGGGTAAAAATACACAGTCTTGCTAACTCATTTCTCTTAAATCTATTACCAAGTGTGCCCTTAAAATAGCCAGGCAATTATATTTTCTAGTCCATTTGCTTTCACTTGCTTTTACTTTATGTTTTCTCTCTTCTCTACTATCCAATACCTCCTTCTCATCCTCCCTCTTAGTTAATGACCTCACTTCCAAGTTTATTGAGTTAACAAAAGCCATCAAAAGAGAAACACTACAAGCTCCCTTTCCCACAGATTCCTAATTACTGGTATTTGTACCACGTACTCTGCCTACCTTCTTCATACAGATGAACTCTCTGTGCTGCCATCTAAAGCACCCTCCCATTTGTGTACTGGATTCCACCCAACTATTTTATGCCAGTAATTTGTTCATCTCTATTCTCATCATCAAGGTTTCCCTCCCCTTTTACATTATTCCCAACAGTATAAACATTTCCACTATTTGCCCTTCATTTAAAAATTAATAATATAACAAACCAAAACACTGCATGGTATCTGAATTATACCTTAATAAAGCATTTACTTTATTTAAAAATTGTTTTTATTGATTATTTTTAGAGAGAGAGGGATAGAGAGATAGAAACATTGATGAGAGAGGAACATCAATCAGCTGCCTCCTGCACATGCCCCATTGAGGATTAAACACACAATCCAGGCATGTGCCCTGACCAGGAACCAAACCGTGACCTCTTGTTTCATAGGTTGATGCTCAACCACTGAGCCATACCTGCTGGGCAATAAAGCTTTTATTTTTAAAAACCATTGAACGCACTTCCCTTTCAGCTCTCTCTACCCATTTCTCTGCTCCCCTTAATGATGAAACTTCACAAAGTTCCTTGTGCTCATTGCCTCCATTTCCTGACTTCTCATTCTCTCATGACTAACTCAACTCCCACTGTTTTCACTTGAGCATTGCATTGCACAAAATGTGCTCTTGTCAAGGACAATGGAATCCAACAGTCAGTTTTCAGTCCTGGTTTCACTGACCTCTTAACATTTAACACATAGTTGATTAATTCTTCCTTCTTGTTACACTCTGACTTCCGCAATTTCCAGGGTTTTTGTTTTGTTTTGTTTTTTTTCTACCTCATTTGCTGTTTCCTCTTATTCTTCTCTTGCTGATTTTTTCTCATTTCCATAACTTATTTTCTTAAATAATTCTTATTTTTAAATTACAGTTGACGTATAATGTTCTATTTGTTTCAGGTGTACAAACCAGTGATTAACGTTCATATAATTTACAAAGTGTGCCCCCGAGACTCCCCAATATAGACACAACTGTGGGAGTCTCGTGCCTCTTTCCTCCTCAAACCACTCCAAGGATTTCACTGTAGGTTATTTTCACTTTCTAAGATTTCAAAGTCTCCATCATTGATAGCATTATAAGAGGAAAGTATTTTACAAACAAAACTATAAACTTAGCAAATGTTAAATGTGATTCCTAAAAGGAAAATACTTTTTATAGGAGGCAGACTGTTTTATTTTCTGAAACTTTTTATTGGGTAGCTTGTTTTTACAAGTAAATTAAGCACTTTAACTCATTGGCAATAGTATATCAATAAAATAAAATCATCTACTCATACCAAAAAAATATACTGCATAACTGATGTACATAGGTTAAAAGCATATCCATCAAAAGAACAATCGTCGAATGTTTCCTTCTTGATTTAAAAGGATGTGGCTTAAGTGTCTGTACACCTAACGACACACTGTCAGAGGAAAGATCAACAATCAAAAGAACAATGGCACAAGTATGGGCAAGAGAGTTTGTTCTTTTAGTAGCATTTGTACCAGAAGGAAACACAGAAAATGTTTAACAGTATCTATTTGGATTGTGGAACAAAAGTTCCCTATTTTCTTATATGTTATGATCTGCAATTGCATTGGGAAATTGAGTTTCTGAAAATGAGAAAATGTTTGTTATAAGGGAAGTTTCATACCAAGGGAAATAAGAATATAATTACATCTTTGAATAAATGTTATTTAAACGGATATAATTATTTACATATAAATAATACTTAACATTAGATATATATGCATAAATAATTTTCTATGGTAAATAACCTCCTCCAATTTAACTTACCGAATTTTTTAAAGTAATTTATTTCGTAGGCAGAAGAAACTGGTAATGTTAAATTAGACTCATAAGATAGTGATTTTATGAAAGTAAGCAAGAAATGTTGTCAAGATTTTGAGCATCTTTGAATCCTGGCTTTCTTTTGATAAAGAAATCTGTGGTGAGCCATATTCCTGACAATAACAGCTTTATGTCTGTGTCTCCTGTCTCCATTTGTATCATTGAAATGGTTTGTGCTCAATCTAAAGCCGTAATTTTAAAGATCGTCTATCAGTGGTCCTACATGATTACCCCACGTTATTATGTCAATTGCTTCTTTCCAAGTTTATTCTTCTACTTCCGAACATTCATTGCTGTCTTTCCATCCCCATTGCACCTTCTTATTGGACATACTCCTCTACCCACTTCAATCAGCCTTCCATTCTATAAACTGTTCTCTAAATGGTCACCAGATAGGGCTGCATGGCCACATTCATTTGCTTTATTCAATCCACATAGATCCTTATTCAATGGTCTGTCCCTTTGATTCCACTGATTACCTCCTGCTTTAAACTATCTTCTCAACCTGTCCTTTCTTATATCTCGTATTAATATGGATATTTTCCAGACCCTTCTTTTTCCAGTATACCCTCTGCATTGGCCATCTCATACTCTCCCCTTTTAAAGGTAATAGTGTTATAGGATGAATTGTGACCCCTCAAAGATTCATATGTTGAAGTCCTAATCCTCAGTACTTAAAAATGTAACCATATTTAGAGATAGGATTTTTAAGGAGGTAATTAAATTAAAAGAAGATCATTAAGCTAAACCCTTATTGAATATAACTTGTATTCTTGTAAGAAGAGGAAATTTGAACACAGGGAAGACAATATAGAGACACAGGTAGAGATGGTCATCTGCAGACAAAGGACAGAGGCCTGAAGCAGCTTCTTCCCTCACAGCCCTCAGAAGGATCCAACCCTGCGACACCTTGATCCTACTTACACTTCTAGCCTCCAGACCTGGGAGAAAATAGATCAAGGTGCCAGCAGTTTGCAGTAGCAACCCGTAACAAAGTAATACAGATGACCTCTCAGCAGATGGCTTACAAACAGACCTATGTCTCCACAATCTCCTCTGAGTCTTGGATGGCATCCACCGCTGCCCACTGAACATTTCCATCTGTATGGTTTTTTTGTTTGTTTGTTTGTTTTTTATATATTTTATTGATTTTTTACAGAGAGGAAGGGAGAGAGATAGAGAGTTAGAAACATCGATGAGAGAGAAACATCGATCAGCTGCCTCCTGCACATCCCCCACTGGGGATGTGCCTGCAACCCAGGTACATGCCCTTGACCGGAATCGAACCTGGGACCTTTCAGTCCGCAGGCCGACGCTCTATCCACTGAGCCAAACCGGTTCTGGCTCCATCTGTATGTTTTACAAGAAACTTAAATAAACATGTCAAAAATTAAATTAAAATAATCATCATCTGAAAAAACCTACTATACTTCTCTACTTCCTAGTATGTCTCAATACACAAAATCTCATCTTAAATTTTCAGAATTATTTTGCTTGTATGGTCTTAATTATAGTGTTAAAATGGAATGAAGCATTATGTAGTGATGTTAACTAGAAGTGAGTGATTCACTTAATTATTTATAAGCTATTATACCCCATTAAACCATGTGCCCTATTAACACTTGACAGGCTGGGGGGAAATCAAAACTAAACCTGAATAAGAACTACAGAAATTTAAATTGTCCTGTTTTCAGGACAATTTTATTTCATTTAGTGGAAGTCAATTAGTGTGTTTTATTTTTAATGGAGAGAGAACATACATGAATACATATATTAAACATAAATACATCTTTTAAGGAATTATTATATAACAAAACCCCATTTAACCACCAACTAGGTCAAGAGATAGAATGTTTTCCAGCATCTCTACTCCCCTCCTGCTGGCTTCTCTACAGAATTCTTTCCCTTCCTATAGAGATAGTCACTCTCTTGCCATTTATAATCATTATTTATTTGCTTGCTTTATAGTTTTACCACCTATACATGCGTCCATGAACATTAGTTTTTTTCATTTATATGAATGGAGGTATTCTGTGTACATTCTTTCTGTTTTGCTTCTCTCATCTAATACTATATTTATGAGACCCATCCAAGACTTTTTCTTTGATGTTCTGTATTTTTAGTTTGGTTGGCCTGTGTGAAGATGGCTTTTAATTTATTCTGATTTAGATTCTCCAGGCTTCTTGTGTATACATGGGTTGGTATCCTTTATCAGCTCTAGCTCTTTCTTAGCCACTCTCTCTTCAAACATACCTTCCTTACATTCTCTCTTCTGACACTTCAAGCAGCCATACCTGAGACATTCTTATGCCATTGTACAAGATTCTTGAACCCTCAGTTTATATTCTCAATCTATTTTTCTATCTATGGTGCAAAATTTATTTGACTTACTTCCAGTTTATTCACTTTTTTTCATCTATGTCTATAATACTATCAAACCCACCCATGACACTTTTAATTACAATTATTGCATATTTTTTCTTTTTAGAAGTTTCACTTGATGGGTTTTCACATCTCTTTAGTTATATTTGTAGTTTCCTGTGCCCTGAAGTAATTTTCAAGTTTGTTTTTAATCTCAGAATTCTATGCTGCACAATTCCAGTGTTTGGACTCTTAGCTGCTCTCCTTTTGCTCTGAGTTGATTCTAAAGCTTCTCTCTCATGTTGTCCTCTTTTCTTGTGGGCTTTGTTTACATGGGCTGTACACTGCTTATTTCCTTTATTTGTGAGATAGGATAAATGTGTATTTCTACATAGAAGATGTAAGTTTTCTTCTTCCAGGCACCTAAACACTCCCGGTGGAACTGCTTTCAATAATGAATTTCCTGATTTAAAAAAAACAAAAAACACACATGTGGTGTAAATCCAGTCTGGAAATCTATCATGACTTCAGAGTTGCAGTGCCTCCAATTCTTTTATCACCACCTTCCTATGCTCAGCAACAAGACAATTTGAGTGAGGAGCTGCAAAAGTATGAGTGAGTTGGTTCTGGTTTGCCTTTATTCTGATAGTATACCTCTTTTGGGTTATAGCTGTCCAGATTGGGTGTGTCCTTATTTATGTCTTCTGTCCCATGTATTTCACAAGTCCTTCAAAATTTCATCCCTGTTTCATCAGAATCAACAAATGGGTTCAAAGCAATTGGTTATTATTCATGCATTTATTACTTTAGGAACATACTGGGATTTTAGTTCCCTATCATAGATGCTTCTCAATGCCACCAGGAACTGAAGGACACATCCCCTCAGTTGCTGAGAAGATTGTCACCTTAGCTTCTAGCCTTGTCCAGAGATATCTCTGTGGTCCTGCCCAAGGTCATTCTGCCTTCTTCAGGCATCCCACTTCTGATGACTGATTTGTGTGGGTATAAAGGCCTGGGCCTCTCACCCCAACTTAGGACAACTCTGAGGCCTATTGCAGCTTCAAAGTTTTCCATGAGATTAACAGAAGCCTTGTTATGTCTGTCACACCACCCATTCTGGTAAGAGAATACACTTGTATTATTTCAGCACTTTACAATTAAATAATTAAATTAATGATGCTGGGCCAATTCATGGTCATTTTTTGGTAAATGTTTCTTGTGTGATTGAAGAAAACACCCACATATGGTAAAGATATTAGTTGCAATGTCTTTTTATGTCTATCATGTCCAGTTGTTCATTGTTTCAGTCAATCCTCTGTCCTCACTAATTGGTTCTTCTTCAATCTGGTCCAATCTCCAATCAATTACTGAGCAGTATGTTAAAATCTCTCACTCTGATATGTCTAATTATTCTTTTTAGTTTTGCTCATTTATGTTTTATGTATTTGAGAATATGTAATTATATAAATTCAAATGCATATTATATACATAAATGTAAAAGTTATATCTTCACAGTGAATTAAATATTTGTCACCATAAGGTTCTCAGGAAGAGGGAGAATTCCCCAACTTTACCCTTCTTTAGTTCTACAGCTGGACTAGTAATAAAATAATAAAGTGGATAAAACATCAGATCAACAAGAGAAAAACCAATTTGATATGTCTGCACAGGATAGTCACCACAATATGACACTCAGATAATAAAATGAGGCTCAAAGACATGATTAAACCAGGCCCCCTTTTACACTGTTTAGACAAAGAAAGAATTCACTTGTGAAAAATTGACAGGACAAAAAATAAAAAGTTAGTGCTCACTAGAAAGGAATCTAAGAAAGGTTTGGGTATTCGTTATGAAGAATTTAAACAAAATAGTAAATTAGAAAAGAGGCAGTAAGATTTAATTAAACAGACTTTTAAGCCCTGAGTTGTTTAACTCTGGCAGTAAGGGGGTGTCTTCCGGGTACAGGCGGACACCTGTCACATGGAAGATTCATTTCCTGCATTCCAGCACACAAGGGAGGGTAAGGTTCCCTTCTGGCACCGGCCCCTTGTCAAGTAACTTAAATTCAAAGTAATCAATATGCCATAGCAGGATGTTTTAGGATGTCCTGCCTAGAGCCTCAAAAAAGTGACCCTGCTTATTTCTGGTAATGATGTTTGCCTTAAAGTCTGTTTTGTCTCATATAGCTGCCTTGGCTTCATTTTAGTTGTTACTTGTTCATGTGTGTGTATGATTGTGTGTGTGTTTCTATTATTTTCTTTTCAATATTCATGTATTCTTAAAATTTAGATGTATCTTATAGAATACAGATAGATTTTTATTTTTTATCATCTGAAAATCATGTCTTGTTTCATTTACTTTATTTACATCTAATGTAAGCACTGATATATTAATTGTATACCTATGTAAAATTCTATGTCCAATTTTTTCCATGTTTTGATTTCACTAATTTTGTGTTTTCATTTGGATTAAAAATATTCTATGAGTTCTTTTTTCTCATCAACTAGTTTGGACTGTATAGATTCCACTTATAAGTGGATTTTTTTTCAATAAATACAGTCAGCCCTTTGTATGCAGGCTTTGCCTCCATGGATGCGAAGGGCCTACTGTTGAGTCAAAAGCTACACTCACATTTTGGACTGCACAGTAGCTGACACGCCTGGCGCCCGGGTTGTTCAAGAGTTAGCTGTACTCTGTTCATATTCTTTTAGTGGTTACTCTAGAGATGACAATACATATATATTTATCAGAATCTAAATCTGTTGTGTTTTGTTTTTAGTATAGGAGGTGCTCTTTTTCTTCTTTTTTAAAATGTATCTTTATTGTTGAATTACAGATGTCCCCCATTTTATATCTTTGTCCTCTTCGTTGCTAATTCTTTGCATGTGACTTGCCTGGGAATTAATTACATGACTTCATGGGCACGATCTCATTTTACACTCATCCCTCTAGAAAAGGTGGCTGCGCCGCTCTTGCCATTTTATAGATGAGGAAACTGGTTCTTTGGCCACTTGAGTGACTTAGTCTGGTTCACTGACCTAGTAAATGGTGAATCTGAAATTTAGGCCAAAGTCTTTCTATCTCTAAATGTGGAATTCTCCTCACTGGTTCCTTTTGGGACATTTTTTTAATTCTTTTTTTAAAGTGACTCTTTAGGTAAGTTTTAATAATTGAGTAATAATGGCAGCATTGACTAAATGAACAGAGAGCCTCCAAATGAAATTTTATTAAAAAGTCTTCATTTAAATGTAGACTATTTTCTACATTTTTTTTCTTTTCTATTTCTTTTTAGGCATGCTTTGTTTAACCTGAGTTGTAGTCTTTCATCAAAGCAATCCACATTCTGAAGCATATTAAGAAACTTCTCTCTTCTCCAGGTCCATCCATGCTGTCACAAAGGGTAAATTTTTCTTCCTTCTTAAAGCAGAATAGTATTCCATTGTGTAAATGTACCACAGCTATTTTATCCACTCATCTGTTGATGGATACTTGAGCTGCTTCCAAATCTTGACTATTATAAATAATGCTGCAATGAACACAGGAGTACACATATTCTTTTGAATTCGTGTTTTGGGTTGCTTTGGATAAATTCCCAGAAGTAGAATTTTAGTGAAATAAGCCAGTCAGAGAAAGATAAGTGTCATATGATTTCACTCATAAGTGGAATTTCATGATCAAACTGAACTAACTACCAAGCAAAATAGAGACAGTCTCATAGAGAACAGGCAGTCTGCTGGGGGGCACGGGGGTAGGAAGAACTCATGGGTATGAACAATAGTGTGGTGATTGTGGCAGGGAAGGGGAGTGGATGGAGGTGTAAGAGGGCATAGGAGAGATATGGTGATGGGCAAAAAACGAAAAGAAGGAAGGAAGGAAGGAAGGAAGGAAGGAAGGAAGGAAGGAAGGAAGGGAGGGAGGGAGGGAGGGAGGGAGGGAGGGAGGGAGGGAGGGAGGGAGGGAGGGAGAAAGGAAAAGAGAAAGAGAAGAAAAGAAAATGTCTCTTTTTCTAAAAAAGTTACTTAAGTCAAAATAACAATGTTCTTATTCATCTGTCTGTAGCAAAGATTTTCTGCTTCGATCCTTTGACAAAGATGTAGTATCTGGTGAGTGTCAGCAAAAATCTGGCTGCATCTTATGGCCAGAAAATCCTCTTTTGCCTACAAGTATCTTCTATCTGTAGTTGCCTAATTACTCTGACATATGCCCCATCTGCACTATACTATGTGTAACAGGAAAGCAAAATACTGACAACGTGAGACAATCAGTTTAGAAAACATTTCCTCCTCCGCTGGGCTTCCACTATGGTAAATTACCTTTGATAGATTAGCGCAGCGTGTGTGTGTGTGTGTGTGTGTGTGTGTGTGTGTGTGTGTGAGAGAGAGAGAGAGAGAGAGAGAGAGAGAGAGAGAGATATCCTTCTGGATTTTCTACTCTCTGGCCAAGTAGATGCATTCTCCACTCTCCTGTAGTACTTCTAACACAGCGTTTATCACCCTGGTTTGTATTTTCATAAATAAAAGGGGGTAGTAGCCTCCTCCTCTAGATGGTCAGAGGAGCAAATGTGGGGAAGCCCAGGGCAGAGTGACACACAGAAGGGTCTCCATGTTAGTTTCCCAGGCCCTGATGGCCACAGAACAGCAGGTTCTCGTGGAGGCCAAGCAGCAGACCCCTGGACCCAGATGCTGAGACTCCTCCCCTTTCCCTGTTCTTCATCTTGGGCTGAGATTCTCCCAGGAAACCAGGGCAGGGGGGAGGAGAGTGCAGGAGAAGCAGGCTTCTGCTCACCACTCACGCTTGCTCAGCTGCAGGCCTTTGGGTCTTCCCTGCTTCTTGCCTGGGAGCCAAAGTACTAGGAATCCTCTGAATGCCTTAAGGAACCGGGACAAAATCAAGTACCTGTGTGCTATCAGCAGCCAGATTGGCTATTGGAAGCCATGGCACCCACAGTGGGGAACTAGCCAGAATGGAGAATGAGGAATTCCATTTATCCTGAGTGATTACGGTTTAAGATTTTACTGTATGGCTGATGGCTCCCCGTGAAAAATGCTCCATTTCCCAGGCTGCATTACGCTGTCTGCAGTGATGTATTACATCGAGATGAAAAGTCCCAAGGGTTTGGGGCTTTATCTCTTCTCCGTATCTGAACATTTGTACGCTCACCATCTTTTTTGCTACTTCTGCTGTGTTTCATCAATATCTGTCTTCCTTTCTCGATTAAAAGTTGCATTGTAGTTAACATGGTTCACACATAATCAATAGCGCTTGCCAGAGTTAGATGAAGGACTCCATTTTTTTAAATGCAAAACTTGCCTGAAAGAATCTTTTCTGTTAAGATAAATGCTTATATTTTGATAATGATGAGCAGATTATTTTAAGGCTCTGATCAGGAAAATGTTTAAATCACTGTGCCTGTTTGTTTGTTTTTTTAATCAGCTGTTATAAAAGTGTATTTTTTGTTTCAGTATTTCAGAGTAAACAATTCTTTTAAAAAATACTTTGTGAGTCTCTTCAGAGGCAGATGCAAGAAGGAGACAGGAACATTCCCGGAGCTCAGCCACCACCATCATGAGCCTCCTCAGCAAACGCTAGAGAGGTGACCCCGTGGAGCTACAGAAGCGGGAAGAGTAGGAACTGAACCCGGTCCCCTCTCCGCGCTCACGCAGTGGGTCAAGAACTACACCCAGCTGCTTATCACCAACAAGAAGCTGATGGGAAGGCTTTTGACAGGCACTGCAACATGTGCTGGGGGATGTGAAGGAGGTCCCCCAGGGTGGCAAGAAGTCCAAGCCAGTCAACAGGGACCGCTGCATCTCCAAGAAGGTCCTGCGCCAGGACTCGGGTCCTTGTGGTCCTGTGGACCGCTCTCCGCTGGCAAGCAGGGGCTTCCTCCTGCTGTCACAACTCCCTCCCCCGTCCTGCCAAGACCTGCCTTTTCACAGGAGAACAATAAAATCCTGTATTTTTTCTAGTGAAAAAAAAAAAAAAACTTTGTGAGAACTTAAAAATAGAACATATCATGCCCATCATGTTTTATCCTGAATTCCTGAAAACTAGTTGTATTATAGAAAACTGAATAAATCCTCAAAAGGAAACTTTAGTTAACACTTCCTATAGTGGATTGTCCCATACACAGATTAACACAAAGTTTCATATTAGATGGATTCCATATGAATCATTTATATGGGATATAATGAAACATTATCATAAATTTTTAAAATTCACAAACAGGCTTTAAAAAATGTTTATTATTCCATTTAAATACAATGTTCATTTACATATTTCTCCATAATAGTCTTTTGTAAAAAAAAATGCATATAAATACAAAGTTACAATGAGAAATTTCACAGGAACAAACAGCTCCATCATTTCTGACTTTTTAAAACTACATAACAAATTAAAACATAGGTCCCTTTAAAAAGTAGAGTCTTTCAAGATTAAGAATTTGATTGCCCTCCATTTTGTAAAACATATGAAGAGATAAATTGGCAGTTACAAAATAGTCACAGGAAAGGAAGTACAGCATAGGGAATATAATCAATCATATTGAGATCGCTATGTATGGTGCCAATTGGGGTACTGGAAATATTGAGGGGAACACTATGTAAAGTATATGATTATCTAACCACTAAGTCGTATACCTTAAACCAAAACAAAATAAAATTTCACAAAAGAATTTGATTACCCTTAATATAAACAAATCTAAAGTCTTCATATAATAAAATGCCAGTCAGTTCTGAAAATACTAAATAGACTAGTAATCCAACCATAGGGAATTGTTTGAAATTGTTTACCAAATCTTTCTATTTAAAGCAGAAATGACAAATTGTCATCTATATATTTGGCCCCAATACACCTATCATAGGACGATATTTTAAAAATTTATGTATAATTTAGAAAACTACGTTAGGACATACCCATCATAGCTAAAGCTCCTTTCTTCTTCAGCAAATTAAAGAGTGTTGTATACTAGGCCCCTTTGTCTGGGTGGAAATTGTAGGACTCTACAGTTCTGAAAACAGGGTTTCTACCTGAATGATGTAGGATTTGCAGGGCCAAAAATTTAGAAAAGAGATGAGTAGGAACATTAAAGCATAGAAGAGTAGAAACAGTGAGGAGTGGGGAGTGGTCTGGCTTAGCACTGAGAATCACAATAAAAGCATGAAACTACCACTGGAAGGACTGAACATTGCATTTACATGTTATAAAACTCAGGGTATCCACAGTCACAGGTAGAGTACCAAAACAGGAAAAGGCGGAGGGCTGGATATGAGGGCTTTGACAATGTGTGACATTCTCCATCAGTACATGTTGTGGTTTCATGCCACATTCTTTCAGAGGGAGTAAAGTTGTAAGATGCATTGTTTGCATCAGCAACCAATTGGCTTTCTTTACAATATAGGATTTTATTAGTGCAAATGCATTGACTATTTACAAGCATATATGATAACTGTATTTAAAAGCAATCTGAAGGAATATATTATATGAGAAACTGTCCAAATATTTTAATCTACTTTGCAGGAAATCTGGAAAGTAATCAAGCAATAGTCTTGTTTTAAGCACAGAATGTAAAATAAAGTTTACCTTCATTATGGATAACAAAACAATTTTAGACGTTGTAAATTTTAGCATAAGTGCTGTAATTAAGTACTTTTTATAGATTTTCTTTCATTACTTAATTCATAAAATTAATTAGGATACATAGGAATTATAATATTACATTTTAAATAGATCTTTTTCAATGGTAACTATTTTTACAATATTTACCTTTAAAATAAAACATATAAACATTCCTTCATATACACATGAGCTACTTCAAAGAGTGGGAATACCCTTTTCATATGTAAACATTTTTTAAAGAAGTATTTACAAGAGAAGAGATTAATTTTCCCATCCAAAGATAAAAATATGTGCTATCCCTCCTATTCAACAGTTATTCTTCTCATTCTTTCAGCTAATTCTTTTCTGACTTCAATATGTTTTTCTAAATTTTGCACTTCATGTGGAAGATTGATGTCCCAAATAGACAAGCAAGATTGTAATTCTAGAAAGATGAAAAAAATGAAAAAATGTCTCAAAGATGTGCCATAGGTATTTTTATTTTAACTTCATTAATTTATATTCAGTTACTTTGGACAAACGCATATATAGAAATATACCTACATATAATGTACTAAATTATTGCCATTTATATATAAAGATTCCATTTGGGAAATATTTTTTTTTAGTTGTTAACCTAACAACTAAATTTTTAAAAAGAATATGGACCTTTAATAACCTAACATCTAATTTTCTTAAAGAAATAGAGCTTTTCAATCACTGTTCAAAATCAGGCATCAAATGGATAGGTAAGATGCAAGGAAAAATGTCCACATTTAGTTTAAATTTGGGCTAGTTCTAATTTTATAATGGCTGATATCTCTACTTTGTCATAAAATAAATATTCAACACCCCTAAATCACTGAAACTTAATTTTAAAGATTTATGTCTAAATTATTTGCACTATAAAGAAGCTATCAATTAAAAATGCTTAAAGTCTTATAGCATATGTATTACTTACTATAAATGTATAAAACACATATTATAATCATCCATATCATCAAACTATGTTTGGAAAACAATATCCTATTAAACATACCTTTTTGGTGTTGCGTATCTTCAGTATTTTTCCAGGTATATCCCAAAACCAACATGGCATTTTTAAGGCTTCCTTTACCAAAATTAAAAAAAAAAGAGGAGTTTTCTGTTAAAACAATATAAGTTGGACTAAAAATGTACAGTTCACATTTTAAGACACAAAACCTTGGAATTTAATTTATATTTTACTTTTTCAGAGACGCCTAATTATATTTAATAAAAAGCTCTCCAAGAAGACCAGAAACTCTTTAAAGTTAGAAAATTTGTGATCTACCCCTTTCTATAATTTTTATTAATTGTGTGAACCTGAGAAAATAGCTTAACCTTCCTGAAAAATGGGTTTAATATTTATACATTACCCCTCCACCAAAAGTTATATTACATAAGATTGTGTGTGTGTAAGTATTTTCATAAGGCACTGGCCAAATGGGAAGCATCGGGATGGAGAGCGGCATGGATGGATACACGGATACTCTGTCACAAAACCATTCTTCTCCTCAAGTCATTCATTAACTTATTCAACAGTCACCAAAAGTCCCCTATGTATGAGGCCTAGGCCAGGCCCTGGGAAGAAAGGAGGAAACAAACATATGCAAATCCAACCCACAGGACTTTATGTTCTAATGAGGAGATTAGTTACTAATTAGTAACTACGTTAACTAAGCAGAAAATGCAAACCCTTGAGGCAGTATGAAGCATGGTACTTAAGATGGACTAAACATAATTCTAGACCAGAAAGAGCTGGGAGGAATGTGGCCAATGATGTAGGCTAGAGAGGTGGGCGAAGCCAGATCATGCTCCATCTTGTATGTTATCTTTAAATTTATCTTTATTTTAAAAATCAATTAAACCCATTGAAATCCCACTAAAATGTCAGTAGAGAACAACCTTGATGGGTCCCAAAGTACATACAAATTAAATTAGAGGATGTAACCACCCTGGAGGAATAAGCTTAGAGAGCAACTCACTACAGACCATCTGCTCTGCTTGTTGACTTCTATCCTGACAGTCACCAGTCGCTAGCAGCACCTCATTCTAACTCCTGGGCAACTCTGATATCCATGCATGGAAAATTGGGGACGGGGAGGAGAAATACTTGTCTCACCTTAATATATTCCTGTGAAACAATTTACTATTTTCTTCACCCTACCAGTTTATTACTTATCTGCCAAAGCGACACAAATTCTACTTTCACAGAACTTAACCCCATAATGTTACTTTTGTGATAAACTTTGTACATATACTAATATTATTATTTTAAACCAAATAATTAGCGAAAAGTAGACAATGAAATGTGATTATTTATGTAGAAAATATTTTTCATGCACCATCACGATTTCATCGTATTTAAATAGCGAAGTAGGAGCAAGGAAAGATAAAGTCTTGAGTAAAACATCATGATTTGTCAATATTTGTAGATTGAGGAAGGAGTTCAGCATATCTTGTGACAACAATATAAATTTATTTATAGAATAAAAGCCAAACGGAATTCTTTAACAAGGGTGGGAAGCTTGAACTATAATAAAAATAAACATTTGCTTTAATTTCTTTGGGCAAAAGTAAAAAAAAATACTCAACATTGTCCATTTCCCATTTGACCTTAGGTATAAAGAAAAAAGAGGAAGTAAACCCAGACTTGGGTGCTCTTGCAATAATCTGCTTCTCTTATGGGGTGGAGAGCATCGACTCTCTCCATTTCTTTAGTGACCCTATTCAAAACGTGTCCCAGCCTATGCTGCACTAGGTGAACTTCTGAGACACTTCAAGTGACACTGGAAAGTGAAGGAAAAACTTAAATTAAAGATCAACATAGTTTATAGTCTTAGAGAACATGCGAAAAATCCAAAGGAAAGACACGTGCCTATCTGCGCTGTCATCATGACTCGGACAGAGTCACAGAAGTCGTGAATTATACGGATGAGCCTGAGAGTCGAAAGGTCAAGGAGTAGCATGTAGCCTCCCCCGGTTCCAATCCAGAGAGCACTGTTCTTCTGTAGGCAGAGAGTTTTCACTCTCCCCGAGTAAGACATACTGTGTTTGGACTCCTTGTTCACTTTCACCATTTCCTCCCTACAACCGTGAAAAGAGTATGCATTAATGCTTTTTCAATGATTAACTGATAAAACAGATGTGTCTATAGATATTCACAAATATATAATATTTTAAATTATGAATACATAACAGTAGACATTATATATCATGAACATTATACAAAACTAATTTTGCTTTACACTGAATGCCATCTGGCCATATTTTTCTCCTTGAAGCACAAATTGTCAAACATAACACAATAGCCCCTTAACTTCAAGAAATTTTCAACTCAATATGATAAATACAATATTTATAAATAAAAATCCAGTATAAAAAGAATACATTTTTCCCAATAAGAAGGTAATACGTTATTTTCAAAAGCTTTCCATGAAGTATAAAAGCTTCAAAGAAAAATAAAATTATAATCATTTATATGTAAAAGATATCCATACAAACCACTAATTTTCCCCCTGAGCTAACGAATAAGTCATCACAAAAATGAGGTCTCAGAAATAAAAGGATCCTAATAATTTTGGATCTTCAGGTGGTAGGAGACCCTTTACCAGGCAGAACTGTCTGCATATCTGCGCAAAAATCTCCTCCCCAAGCAGAGAAAAACTGTCAGATAAGAAGATCCTAGGAGAAATAAAAGGCATCCAGATTGGAAAAGAAGAAGTAAAACTGTCCTTATTTGCAGATGACATGATACTGTACATACAGAACCCTAAAGACTCCATCAAAAAATTATTAGACTTAATAAATGAATTTGGCAATGTAGCAGGATACAAAATTAATGCTAAGAAATCCATGGCATTTCTTTACACCAATAGTGAACTTACAGAAAGTGAAACTACAGAAGCAATCCCATTTACCATTGCACCAAAAAAATTAAAATACCTAGGAATAAACTTAACTAAGGAAGTAAAAGACTTATATGCTGAAAACTACAGGACACTGAAAAAAGAGATAGAGGAAGACATAAACAGATGGAAGAATATACCGTGTTCATGGATTGGTAGAATCAACATCATCAAAATGTCCATACTACCCAAAGCAATTTATAGATTCAATGCAATCCCCATTAAATTACCAACGGCATATTTCACAAATCTAGAACAAACGTTCCAAAAATTCATCTGGAATAAAAAAATACCCCGAATAGCTGCAGCAATCCTGAGAAAACACAAAGTAGGTGGGATCTCAATACCAGATATCAAACTGTATAACAAAGTCACTGTTCTTAAAACAGCTTGGTACTGGCACAAGAACAGACATATAGATCAATGGAATAGAATAGAGACCCCAGAAATCGACCCAAACCACTATGCCCAATTAATATTCGACAAAGGAGGCAAGAGCATACAATGGAGTCAAGACAGTCTTTTCAATAAATGGTGTTGGGAAAATTGGACAGATACATGCAAAAGGATGAAACTAGATCACCAACTCACACCATACACAAAAATAAACTCAAAATGGATAAAAGATTTAAACGCAAGACGGGAAACCATAAAAATACTAGAGGAATCCACAGGCAGCGAAATCGCAAACATATGCGGAAGAAATTTCTTCTCTGATAATGCTCCTAGGGCAATGGAAACTAAAGAGAAAATAAACAAATGGGACTACATCAAAATAAAAAGCTTTTGCACAGCAAAGGAAACCATCAAAAAAACAACAAGAAGACCCACTACATGGGAGAACATATTTACCAATGATACCACCGATAAGGGTTTAATTTCCAACATTTACAGGGATCTCATGAAACTTAACAAAAGGAAGATAAACAATCCAATAAAAAAATGGGCAACGGACCTAGATAGACACTTTTTGAAAGAGGACATACAGAAGGCAGAAAGACATATGAAAACCTGCTCAAAGTCACTAATTATACGAGAGATGCAAATCAAAACGACAATGCGTTATCATCTCACACCTGTCAGAATGGCTATCATCAACAAATCAACAAACAACAAGTGTTGGAGAGGATGTGGAGAAAAAGGAACCCTTCTGCACTGCTGGTGGGAATGCAGACTGGTGCAGCCACTGTGGAGAACAGTATGGAGCTACCTCAGAAGACTAAAAATGGAACTCCCATTTGACCCTGTGATCCCACTCCTAGGAATATATCCCAAGAAACCAGAAACGCCAATTAGAAAGGATATATGCACCCCTATGTTCATAGCAGCACAATTCACCATAGCTAAGATTTGGAAACAGCCTAAGTGCCCATCAGCAGATGAGTGGATTAGAAAACTGTGGTACATATACACAATGGAATACTACGCTGCGGTAAAAAAAAAGGAACTCTTGCCTTTTGCAACAGCATGGATGGAACTGGAGAGCATTATGCTAAGTGAAATAAGCCAGTCAGAGAAAGATAAATACCACATGATCTCACTCATTTGTGGATTATAGAGAACAACATAGACTGATGAAAAAGGACAGACCCAAAGACTGAGAAACAGCGATCAGGCTATCAATCCCCAGAAGGAAAGTAGGGGAGGGTGGGGGTAAGGGGAAGAGATCAACCGAAGGACTTGTATACATGTATATAAGCCAAACCAATGGACATGGACAACGGGGGGATGGGAGCATGAGTTTGTGTGTGGGGGGGAGGTTGGGGGTTAAAGGGGGGGATGAGGACACATTTGTAATACCTTAACTAATAATAATAAAAAAAAAAGAAGATCCTAGTTAAGTAAACTTTGAAGTCTCCTTTCATGGATATAGGGTCTAATCTAAATGTTCTTCAGAGTATAAAAATGTATTCAGAAAAAAACAAAACAAAAGTAGAACATGGCTACCAAGTGAGGCTGGTGATGGCCCTATTTCTTTGCAGTAGCAACAAAGGATGTGCTTGATATCAAATCTGAGGTTGTCTCAGACACGCTCACTGTATCAGACTGAGAGCTGGCTCTCAGGCTTGGGTTTGGTCCTTCCTCTGTAGTTAGTGCATTGGTCAGTCCAGTGCGCCCCCCCCCCCCCATATTTTTATATTATTTTACTTTAGAACACAGTATTTTGGGGCCCACAGTCTAATTATTAGTAATATTAATACTACAGTTCTACTAGATGCACAGCCAGCAATGAATCCAGTATGGTCATTTTTAATAATGTACTATTTTTTCATGAGAGAGTATTCTCTATAATACTTCGAAGAAACCACAAATATTATGCTCCTATCTTTTTTCCTAAAATGACATTTGCTGCATTCCAAGACATGGCATTGAAAAGCATAAACAATTTTGTTTCTGGGTGTGTTTTTTTTTTTCCTTTCAACTTTCTATTGAGAGGGAGAAAGGAAGAAATGTAAGTCATACTTGCCCCGTCTGTAAAATTTGAAGTATAAAGACAGCTCTTACCGGCATAAAATAAAGAACCAATGACATTGGACCTATAGTCACCAATAATGTATTGTAAACTTAAAATTTTAAGAGGTGGATCTTATGCACCTCCTACAACAAAATAAAATTTAGAAAAAAATCCCAATGAATTTACTTTAAAAAGTGCGCACAGTCTATTAGTTCACAGAGTTTTTCCGTTTTCTTATCCCACACTTCCACAAATGGGCTATTTTTCTTAGCAATGTAGAGAGCCCTGTCCGCCACCACTGCTATGATGTTGGAGTCACTGACAGCTGCATAAGAAAACCTAGGAGGGGAAAAAAGAAGGTCACTACTATTCATTTTTCTTCTATTTTAACATGCAATGTGAGCCTGAATGAGTTCTTAATGCACGTAAAATATTAACACCATTTTGAAAAAGAAACAGGCTAGTGTATTGGCAGGTTTGTTGTTTTTTTCCACTTTTCTAATATGAACTAAAAATATACCTTACTACGGTACTTCACTTATTTTCAGTCACTTTATACTTTTCACTTGATAATAACATAAATTAAAGATCACAATTAATGTTTATTTCTGGTTTTAATTTTAATTTCAGTTTTATCTTGTTCTTTAATATTTTTTATTGATTTCAGAGAAGAAGGAAGAGGGAGGGAGAGATAGAAACATCAATGATGAGAGAGAATCATTGACCAGCTGCCTCTTGCACATCCCCTACTGGGGATTGAGCCCACAACTCAGGCATGTACCATGAATAGGAAATGAACCGTGACCTTCTGGTTCATAGATTGATGGTCAACCACTGAGCCACACCAGCTGGAGCTTATCTTGTTCTTTAAAGAATTTTATACTGCCCAAATATCCAAACCATCCTAGTTTCTAAAGGAAATGCCATCATATCAATGACTTTATGATGTGGCAAGAAAATTCCATTGTGTTAAAAATTAAGTGTTAGCCATCTATACCAAGAGTTATAAAACGTAAGTTGTTAAAATAAATTTTAGTGGCAACATCTGCAAATATTAAAGGAAAAGGTACCTTTGTATCAACAAAAGCCAGTCAAGTTATAAGAGAAGAAAAAAATCCACATCTTTCCCTCTTTGAAAATAAAGAAAAATGACAAGCATTTTAAAATATCAATTTTTCAACCTAGCACATTTGGCATTTTATATATTTTGCAAACAGATTGGCTAACATAGGCCCCATCTGTATTGGCAAACTTCTAGTTAGCCTTTGTGGCTTAACTTAAATATCAGCTCCTGTGAAATTCTTCCCTGACCTATAAAAATAAACTAATCATTCTTTTTTCCGCCACTACTGTAATATTATAGATCTTATCTATATATATAAAAGCCTAAGCAACCTGCTGACTGGCCGGTAGCTATGATGCGCAATGACCACCAGGGGCAGATGCTCAAACCGGTAGCTATGACACACACTGACCACCAGGGGGCAGCCACTCAACACAGGAGCTACCAAGCTGTGGTGACTTGGCAGCTGTGATTCTTGGGTGATGCAACCAGAAGCAGAGAGTAGGGAGCCCGATTCCAGAGTGCATCACCCGAGAACTACCCTCTTGCAATCCGGGATCCTTCAGGGGATGTCGGTAAGCTGGTTTTTGTCCAATCCCCACAGGCCAGGCTGAGGGACCCCATTGGTGCACGAATCCATGCACCGGGCCTCTAGTTAAATATAAAATTGTATTAGTGTGTCCCTGATGCTAAATTGTATATGTAAATGCTTAAGGACAAGGACCATGTCTTTTCTATAAGCTCTTTCTGTAATTTTCCTGTTTAGTCATTCAAACATGCCTTTGAGATAATGTATATTACAGTCCTCAGGTAAGAGGGAACTAGAGATTTGAGAAGTTCTTGTCCAACTTCACATAACCCATACATGGCAAAGCCAATATCTGAACAATGATTGAAGCTCTTCTCTACCACTGTACAGTGCTTCTCACTGAAAAATGTAATAAACAAGAACCACCTGCAATGATTCACTTGAAATACAACTTTAAAATTGAAACAAGATTTATATTTTATTTTATTCTTGCTTGAAATTGGTATGACTCACTCTGCTGTAGAAGGGACCATCAAATCAACAGAGGATTTTATACCTGAGTGCCTATGTTTCCTACAATCAAAACTTAATAGACATTCTCCAAAACATTATCCATAGATAAAAATAATGCCTTGCAAATTCCTTTTCTGATTTGATACAGAGGTAACAAAATTGTTAAACATTGAGATTGATAAATACTCCTAAGATTACCATAGGTTTTCATATTTACCCCAATTTTGATTAGGCTGGGTGATTTTTTAATGTCCTGCTGCTTTCTGGAATTTTCTGTTTTCTATAATAAATGTTTAATTTTATAATAGAAATATAAATTATGTATTTTAAAAGATTTTCATTTGGGATTATTAACAGCATTACTGACTTGATTATAAAGAATAACACAAATACAATGATAAATTAATTGCATATGCAGGAATAACTTACACCTGAGTTGTCCTGGTCTCAATGAGTTTCTGAATGGTGAAATCATCAGAAAACGAGAAAAGTTTTGTGCCACATCCTCCCCACATAATGTTTTTTTCAGTTGAATTCACGGATTCACTCAAACACATGAGTGGAGTGCTGATATTTCCTATATTGAGTATCTTCAAAGGAGCAGCTCCTTTACACTTTGCCAAAAAGAGGAAACACATCCAGTTTATTGGGTATATGCAGAATGAAACACTGTGAAGTTTAAGCTTTCTAAGGACTACTTTCCCATCTTATAAGGTTACAGGTATTAAAATAAAAATTCAGGATACATTTTTTCAAAGGATTTATAAAAACAGGATTCAATTCAACCAGTATTCAAAATGTGATCCTATAACCAAGCTCTTCACTTCTCCATGCAAAAATTATACCAGAAATAACCTTCATATTTTGCTCTACTTCTCTGTCTCTCATTAGATGATAAGTTTTTTGATAACAAGGAGTATGAAGGGGTAGAATTCTGAATGAATAGTTGGAACCACAGATGAATGGAGGAAGGGAGGAATAAATGCTCTAATGATAAATGAGAATCTAGAGAACACAAAGTTAAATGATATCTTCAAAGCTAAAGAAAAACTTGATGGCAAACCTGATTTAAAACTTGTTTCCTTTGTTTTTTCCACAATATATTTATAAGTAATTATCAACTTTGCTTACATACAAATAGAATTATTCATATTCCTCACATTATACATCAGATCTCATTTATCATTTTATCCTTAGTTTATTTCATATAAAGCATACACTCAATCAGCAAGTATTTATAGAGGATATACAGTGTACTGGACTTTATGAAGCAAAAAAAAGACAAAAAGCAGAATTTATGATCCTTGCTCTCAGAAAGTTTATAATCACTTTAGAAGGAGCTGAGGATGAGCATAGATAAAACAAATAACTTAATAAATTTGGTGTAGAATGCATTCAACATTTACCTTAACACTTTTATCTTCAAAAATTGCTAAGTTGCCATCAGCAGTTCCCACCAAAAGAAAATTTTTTTGCTTGCTAAAAGAAAAAATGTCAAAATTGTTACAAAAAGAATGCTTACCTTGACCAAGGTGGCCTTAACCTTTTCCCTAGCTTGATTAAATCTTTAAACAGGTTTCTTCCTGACTATAGGCCCTTGATCCCTTTTCTTATATCATTTACTTAAAAAAAAACTTAACAATTGTAATTCTTTCTCAGCCCAGTTGAGATGTAAATCTTCTTCTAGCCTCTTGCCAATTATATAGGCCTTTCTCAAGAATCCTGGAGCCCTCCCTTACAAATATATTCAAGGAAGAGTGGCCCATCTCCCAGTCTCTAGGGAGGGTCCCAGCCTAACTTCAATAAGGACCAATTTGCCAAGACAGATGGCTCAGTCTCATTCACTACTTCCCTTCATCCCAAAGACTTCCAGTACTTTCCCACTGCTCACTCGAATGGTTAAGAAAGGGGTCCTTATATAAGGTGACAGGAGATTTGACTTTGAGTGGTGGGCATGGTCCTATATATAGAGTTTGTAAATTAGAAATCTGCACATGTAACCTATATGTTCATGTAGATTAATGTAACCCCCATGAAATCTATACTAATAAAAGGTTAATATGCTAATTAGACCATGTCGACCAGACAGCTTCTGGTCATCTGGTCCTCCTTCCAGACAAAGCCATGGTGGTGGGGGCTGAGGCAGAGGTGGTTAGGGACGATCAGGCCAGCAGGGGAGCAGTTAGGAGTGATCAGGCTGGCAGGCAGAAGTGGTTAGGGGCAATCAGGCCAGCAGGCAGAGGGATTAGGGTCGATCAGGCAGGCAGGCAGGTGAGCGGTTAGGAGCCAGCAGTCCCGGATTTTGAGAGAAATGTCCTGGATTGGAGAGGGTGCAGGCCGGGCTGAGGGAAACCCCCAACCCCACAATGTGCACGAATTCGTGTGCCAGGCCTCTAGTTTAAAATAATAAAAATAAAAATAATTGTCCTGGCTTTTATTTCAGCAGAGTTGAGTCCATTCTCTTTCCTCTATTGCAATAGTCTTCAATAAAGTCTTCTTTGCTTGTTTAACTATATCTGATGAAATTTTTCTTTGACAATATTCAAACCATTGCAACTTTATAATTTCAAACATGGTTTACTTGAAATGTTCAGCTGCCAAACACTTGGGCTTCACATTTTTCTAATATTTATTTTCTAATATTTACTGACTTATCAAAGAGGAGTTTTGGGGTGCAATAATCTTAATGGCTCCTGGAAATCATCCCGCCACATAGATTACAGCAACTAACCTGTTACTCACACCTGAATTTATGCCACTTAGATAATTTCCTTTGAGATAAGATCCCAACAACTGACCATGATTAAGTATTTTCACCTATTAACAACTTATGCATTTATTTGACTTTTTTTTCCAATTTGATAGTTAGTTAAATCATATGTTTTAGATTGACACAGAACAAGAAATTGAAATATACATATTCAAAGAAAGAATGAACAAGAAGTCATCTTTAAAGAGGTACTACAAAGGTAAGTTGATGTGAGGAATGATAAAGAATGGAGCAACAGCTAAGATAAAACCAGGAACAAGGCTGGAGGCCTAAAGAAATAATTGGCCTTTTTTATAAATGCCTCAGTTTGATCTGTATACAGAAAAATAAATACCTTAGTGGCTTCCCACAATTCCCTTTAACAATGGGAAAATGTTAAAACTGAGCAATCTTTGCTGATGCTATAATAATTTCCACACATTAAGTCATCTAAAAGATATGTAAATTTACCCCAACGGTCAAATTTACTAGTGTACCTTTGTTTGGAATTGGAATTGCAATGCAAGCAAGTAACAGAATCGGTCATCTTTTCAAGGGTATGCATCTTTTTCCCATCTTCAGAATTAATGACGAGGAGCTCGCCAGACTGTGTCCCAGACACAATCCAGCTTTCCTTTTCCACAGGCAGGTGCACCAAGGCGAGGCACAGTATTCTGCTATTGGTAACTTCCTATTAAGAAGAGAAAAACACTCTAAAGAAACTGATTCTAGCTTAAGTGACCAGAACTTACAGAAAATAAAAATATTCTGCCAGACCTAACCAGTCTGATTCAGTGGATAGAGCGTCAGCCAGTAGGGGGTGTGTAGGAGGCAGCTGATTGATGTTTCTCTCTCATCCCTCTCCTTATCCTTCTCCCTTCCTCTCTGTAAAAAAAAAACAATAAAATATATTTTAAAAAAATATTCTGCCATCCACATACTGAACTCTTTTAATTTCTCTCTTTTGCTTTTAAAAATAATACCAATTTTATTTAATTTTCAACAATAAATGAGTTAACTGGCAAACAAGCTTTGCCTATCTAGAATGCATCTGAAACTAAAACTGGAAATTGAAAGTTATTTCTCACCATTTCACACTCCATTGAAGTAATAGGAGATTTTTCGATCTTAAAAGTAATGTTTAGGCACACGTATTTAAAGACAACAGTGAAAAACTAGGTTATTTATAAAATCTAGAAATTTATTTTATTTTTGCCAATACAACATATTGCAGAAGTTGTGCCCAGAGCCCCTCTCTCAGTCAGTTGCACCCGCCCCGAGCTGCTCTGGGTGTTGGCTACTAATAGCTCAGAGCTGCACCCTTCACAACAGAGCTGTCCTCAGCTTTCATTAGCTTGGGAGGTTATACCAGCTCCCAGAAATGGCTGGGAAGTTATACCTCCTCTCTCCTTGGGAAGATTGTAGCCAATGACTGGTTGATATATGGGAATAAAGACTGGCCCCCATGCCTCATGGAGGGATCAATCTGTGCTCTTTTTCGTACTCCAGAATTTCTTATGGATAAACCCTGAGGCTATACTTCCTCAAAAATACATTTTTGTTAAGATTTCTTCCTGCTCTTTCTGGCTTCCTATACTTAAAAGTTTCTCTCTCTTCACCTGGCCAATGTGGCTCAGTGGTTGAGCATTGACCTATAAACCAGGAGGTCATGGATCAATTCCCAATCAGGGTACAGCCTGGCTGGTGGGCTCTATCCCCAGGTGGGGACGTGCAGGAGGCAGCCAATTGATGATTCTCATCATTGATGTTTCTATCTCTCACTTTCCCTCTCTCTTTCCTCTCTCTGAAATCAATAAAAACATTATTTTTTTAAATTTCTCTCTCCTTAAATCACTCATACAAGATTTTCTGCCTCAGTCTCCGTTTTTAGAGACCCTGGCCTACGACACACATATACTGCAATTTCAAAACCAAACACATACTTATTTCATTTCAGATGAATACTCTTGTTCTAACAAAAGCCAATTTAATAATTCCCCTATACTAGCTCTTATTTCATTTCTTCCTAAGTAACTTTTTAACTAGTACATGATTTAAGGTTATCTAACCACTATGCAGTACACTTGAAATTAATAAAAAATAATATTGAATATAAACTGTCATTGAAAAATAAAATATAATAATCTGCAAAAATAAGTTTTCTACAGCATCTCTAATTTAAAGAGTATTTGGATTTACCTCCGAAGTAAGTCTTTCAGTAGTTAAGTCAAGAAGGGAGAGTTGGCCTCTGTCTCTGGGCCCGCAGCCCAGCCAGATGCTGGCATTCTTGCAGCTCTGATTTGCAGCAACCATGCACTCCACAGTGAAGTTTTTGGGTATGGATATGTGTCTCATCAGACAGATTAACTCCGCCGAGTTCAAAATGTCAAAGACCTGAGCAAGTTTAAAAATAACAAAACAACGCACATCAAGTTAACACAGGTCCTTTTGAAAGACCGGATTCTTGCACATAATGTAGACCTAAATGTTACAGCTCTATCAAGAAAAACCTAAACCTGTTAGCTAACCTCTGACCCACCCAGAGCAACAAGACTAATAGTGCAAAACTATAGATAAAAATCACATTAATATAATACATCTTTTTAAACTGGGCATGATATATACTCTTTTTGTATATGTGGTATGTATCGTAACTTGAAAAGAAAATCTGCAAGGTGGTGATGACGGAAATTGAGCAGGGTCACCCAGTTTTACACTGCAGAGCCACATCATGTTCAAAAGTTACTTAGGAAGATAAATACTCGGGCCAACTGAAGGGAAAATGAATTTTGATCTTTGGTAACAAAACTCACAACTCACTTCTAGATTCTGGTTTTATGTTTTTCCTTCAAGCACTAAAGAACTAGACAGACAGTGTAGAGCCTCTGTAAGGAAACAGAACTAGGAGTCAGGAAATTCGAATTAGAGCCACTTGCCTGCCCCTCACATGAGACCCTGAGAAAGCCCCTTATTATCTCAGTACCTCATCTGACAAAGGTGATGAGTTTACCCATCTTGCTTAGTATATATTGCAGTTAAAAAATTAAATATGTTAAAGTTTTCTAATTATGTCATGTACTAAAAAAATTCAATATAAAATACAGGAAAAGTATACATGAAAATAAAAGGAAGAAAAAGTAAAACAATAATTAAGCTATGAAAACTTCACTGTGAAAATGTCTGTGTGATTAAGAACAATGGTAACCACAATTAGAAAACCAGTAGTGTTAGTAGCCAAGATGATTATAAAAAGTTTGATAAAGTCAGGGAAATGTGTTCAGCTATTTTTAAGTAGAAAATTTTAAAGTTGAACAAAAATTTTTCAATAAATTACTATACAAAATCAAAGTCCACAACATAAAGACAGCTCTTATTTTGATCCATTAAACTCTGTTTTGGTTTAAAACATGTACGAGTTCTGTTTCCAATAATGTGTTAGAAGAGGTTATTTGAAAACCTTTTATTGTTGTTGTTAATCCTCACATGAGGATATTTTCCCACTGATTTTTAGAGAGAGTGGAAGGATGGGGGAGGGGAGAGAGAGAGAGAAAGAGAGAGTCATCTATGTGAGTGAGACACATTGATTGGTTGCCTCCTGTACATGCCCTGACCAGGGCCGGGAATCAAGACTGCAACTGAGGTACGTGATCTTGACCAGAATTGAACCCACATTAATTTATATTATATAAAATGAAATATCTACACTAATAAAAGAGAAACATGGTAATTAGTGTCACTCCGCTACCCTTCCCATTGGCTAATCCCCCTGTCACTCACAGAGTAGGGCCGAGATATGCAAATTAACTGGCAGCCAAGATGGCGGCCGGCAGCCAGGCAGCTGATGCAAACAGGGAGGCTTGCTTACTTCAGTGACGGAGGACTCCAACGTTCCCCGACTGACTTGCCGGCCTCTCAGCTGCAACTCTCAGCAACTATGTTGCGAATAAAGAAGCTAAAAAAACCCCAGAAACCTGCTTTACTCAGCGGCGGTTCAGCCAGCCGGACCGCAACATTGTATCAAATACAGACGGTAAACAATAGCCAGAAACCTGTTTTCAGCAGCCGAGGCCTCAGAGCTAAAGCTGGCCCAGAATAAAAAAAAAGAAAAAAAAAAGAAAAAACGGAGTGGTTGGGAGCTTCAGTCCCAGCCTGAAAACAGCCCTCAGCCCCTCACCCAGACTGGCCAGGCACCCCAGTGGGGACCCCCACCCTGGTCCAGGACACCCTTCAGGGCAAACCAGCCAGCCCCACCCATGCACCAGGCCTCTATCCTATATAGTAAAAGGGTAATATGCCTCCCAGCACCAGGATCAGCGGAGCCGCGAGGCTTCCTCGCACCGGGATCAGGGTGACAGGGGGCAGCGCCCAAATCCCCTGATTGCCCTGCGGCTCTGTGTGTGACAGGGTGTGGCGCCCCAACCCCCCCACCCCCCACGGGCCCTGCTCTGTGTGTGATGGGGTAGAGTCATAACCTCCCCATCTGCCCTGCCCTGAGTGTGACAGTGGCGGCGCCCCAACCACCTGATTGGCCCTGCTGTGTGGGTGATAGAGAGCAGCGCCCCAACCCCCTGATCCGCCCTGCCCTGAGTGTGACAGGGGGCGGTGCCGCAGCTCCCCTATTGGCCCTACTCTGTGAGTGACAGGGTTGGCGCCGCAACCTCCTCATCGACCCTGCCTTGAGTGTGACGGGGCGGTGCCCCAACCCCCCAATTGGCCCTACCCTGAGCATGACTGAGGGTGGCATCACAACCTCCCAATCCGCTCTGCTCTGTGCATGACAGGGGGCGGTGCCCCAACTCCCCAATCAGCCCTGCTCTGAGCCCGACCAGGGGCTGCACCTAGGGATTGGGGCTGCCCTCTGCCACCCGGGAGCAGGACTCAGCCAGCAGGTCGTTATCTCCCGGGGGGTCCCAGACTGCAAGAGGGCACAGGCCTGTCTGAGAGACCCCCTTCCCCCGAGTGCACAAATTTTTGTGCACCGGGCCTCTAGTATATATATATAATTTATATAATTTAATATAGTATAAATTAATATAAAACTTATATAAAATAAAAATATTTTTAAAATAAATTAAAAGCCTTCCGTCCATGTGCCAATTCTCTAACCATTGAGTAACCGGCTAGGGCATGATTACATTTTAAATAATCTGTAAATACAGAAATCTAAACTGAATGGCAAAATCATAAAGAAAAGAAAAGCAAGGATTGCACAAAAGCCAGCACAGTGCAAGGATTAAGGGAAAGGAGAGGGGTGCAAGCAGGGAAAGAGGGTATGAGGGGACTTCTGAGGTGGTAATGCTCTCTCACTGTGCATCTGGGCTGGCAGAGGACACACGCATCTGCTTTATACTTTTCTGAAATGTGCGTGTTTATTTATGTGTTTGAGTATATGTATGTCGGGATTTTATATATGTGTGCATGTATGCATGTATTTGATGTTCTGTTCCAAATATTGATACATTTTGACCACAGTAATACCTGGGCAGATGTAGGCCTTTCTTGAGGATTTTCTTTTAAACACCTTTTAATTAACTTCTCAACCATAGGCCACGGGGCACAACCATATTCTTTAACTGGATCTAAAACGTTCAAAAAGATGCTAGAACATTAGACAAATCAGAACATTTATTTTATTTCCACTCAGTGTACATAAAAGACCCAGATATTTCAAAACACTGATTTATATAATCCTATATTAATTATGAATCTACTTATCACAAAAGCTAATTTTGTTAGCATTATCTCTAGTTGAGACATTAAAAAAGATTTATGGATTTTTTTATGGTAAAAAAAAAGACACTAATACCAATTGAATAAAATACTGTATTTTCATTCCACAGCTGTATTTCAAATAGACTGAAAACATTTCTGTTCACATAATAATTAGACTCCTATAGAAGTGCTTTTTATTTGAATATTAATCGTCATGTCTCCACAGTCTGTTTGTACACATTTGTTTTTGTAAGAGAGATGCCATTCTTCTGGTTGAAGTAAAACAGAAACCTGGAAACTTTGACTGGAAAGATAACTGGTAAATAAGGGACATGACCCAGAGTGTGTCAAAAGTTTATTCAAATGAGAACAAATTTCCTTTTGCTGGGAATCTTTAAAGTCCCCAAAAGGAGAAAGTTAAAACTATATCCCTGCATATGGCATATAGTGTACTCTCAAAAATATTTCTTAAATGACAGGGGAAGCGGAAAATATGGGAAACAACTAAATATATTTAAAAGAGTACTTTGTCCTGGGAGCTGAAATAATAAAGAATAAATGAAAAAGTTCTAGAATTTCTTAAAAGCATGAACAATCATTCAAAATGAGACTTGAACTCATTAAATACCCATTTACTAATTCTTATAAATATTTACTACTAAAAATTATTATTATAAATAATTCAAACTTCTGTTCCTGCATATACATTATTTCACTCCAAGAAAATGAAAACACTCGAGGCAAATGGGCACATGGTAACTTTTTATGGGAACAGAAGTCACAACACCTGAAGTTTTAATAGCATGATCCTGTTCTGAGCATTCTTCTAAATATACACCAAATAAAGCAATATTGACTTGGGATTTATAAAAAAGCCTAGCCTAGCCAGTGTTGCTCAGTGGTTGAGCATCTACCCATGAACCAGGAGGTCATGGTTCTATTTCTGGTCAGGACATGTGCCAGGGTTGCGGGTTCAATCCCAGGTAAGGGACATGCAGGAGGCAGCAGAGCAGTGATTCTCTCTCCTTTCCTCTCTCTAAAATTAATAAAAATATTTTAAAAATAAATTAAAAAGCCTAAAACTGCTACTATACTCATGTGATTTTTATTTGTATCACAGATGTAAGAATATTCATGCACTATGCAATTACCATCTGTGAAATGAATTAGGTACACAACTACAATTAAATAGCTTTTTTAAAGGATATTTTTTAATCCATTGAAGATAAATAAAACTTACCTGGTAATTTGCCTTGTATTGCCAATTCATCAAACTCATTTGGAAACTTCAAACCCTCTGCTATTCTACCTCCAGTTGTCAAAATGTCATACAGTAGTAAACCAAATGAATAAACATCAGCCTGTTGATTATAAATTACATTTCCTCTAGCAACTTCAGGTGCACGAAAGCCTGAAAATAAACAGATATATTAATAAATATGCCCAAACCAGAGCTCATATACCTAAGGAGACATATAATTAGGCATATATGCTAATGAAGTGTCTGGGAGATGAGTTCTAAACTAGACCATGTCAACTCAATAAGAAAACACCTTGATCAAGCAATTAACAGTCCTGTCCCAGGACATTTCACCCCAAGGTCGATCTTGAAGAAGAATAACAGTAAGCATTCTATAAGGAATTATTAAGTAAAGTTTCAAAATTAAAGAAATGAAACTTAATAGGAAAATAAATCTCTATTATTTTTCTCCTTCCAGGGAAGTGTTTCAAACACAGAAAGGGGCAGGAGGGCGATTTCTAGACTTCAAGTGACATTAACATGGCTAAAATTCTGCCTTCATTATTTTGAGAATGTGTGACTCTGCTCCCTCTACCCAAAATAAAAATAAAAATGAAACTATGTCTAAAACAAATAAAGTCCCTCTCAGGAACTTCTATCGTGTGGCCTATTGAGAAGCCTGCTCCACACCTACTAAAGTAGAACTCTGAAGGTACCACCCAGTAAATACATTTTCTTAAGCTCTACATGTTATCCAATATAGAGCCGAAATTGAAAAACACTAAACTAAATAACACTTCATCTTCCATCTATCACTTAACTCATACCAAATTTCCTGAAGGTATCTGAATAGGGTATTTTATTCCTTAGTTTCTTTTGCCTGGAATGTCTCCTCCCACTCCTTTTTTTTCCCCTTTTCTTCCAAGCCTTCAAGCTTATTTTGAAAATATAAACCCAGAATCACCTTCCCTAGAAGGAAGTCCTGATGGCCTACAGCTCAGGGAATCACTTGCTCCTTGGGGCTATCACCAGACTTTGAACTAGATTTCCTACTGACACTGACACAAGGCTTTATGATTATTTGCTTCCAGCCTTATTTCTCCTGGTGGAATGTATGCTTCTGGATAGCAAAATTTACACTTATTCATGCACATTCCAAAATTCACCACTAGAGTAATAGTAAACATACTTGGGGCAACTGCAATATGCCAAGCCTTGTTCTATTATATGCATTATTTCCTTTTTGCCCTCAACGACCCCATGAGATAGACATTATTTCCCTCATCACAATTTACAGCAATGAACACTGAGCCCCAGCGAGTGAATTTTGATGAACCCCAAATAGCTATTAAGTAATAGCACCCGTTTGGTATTTGGTAAACTGTCAATAAATTATTGCCAAATGCATGAACAAATAAATAAATAAATAATAAATAAATAAGGATCATTTTCCCTCAGAGAATTATCATAATAATAATGTTGAAATAATTGGGAAAATATGATTCATTGTCTAAAAACTATTTTTAAAGAAATAATTTTTCAGATAAGCCTGATTTAACAAATGCAATGAGTATATAAACAGTCATAGATCAAAATTATGAGCGATTTATAAGCTATGTCTTATTTTATTTCTTTCTTTTTCACTTTCAGAGAAGTATAAGTAGAACACGTTACATAATCTCTATTAGATGATAGTGAATAACCAGAGACTAACATTTTTATTTACCCAAAGACTGTTGCATTTCTATGGATGAGTTGAAGCCATCAGTCAGCAATGATCTCAGTCAACAGTACAATTATCACAGGACCCAGAACTGTCACCCCCAACAGGATATAGTATATCCATTTGTCTGAGTTAAGGTTAAAGGTCTCCAAGTTACTTCAAGTTGAAAGAATCCATCCCCTATTTATATCTTTAAAAATGTGGACACACTGCACTGTGGTCCCTGCCAGTACCTGAACTGTCTCAGAGTTATGAAAAAGAGTTTGTGAACCTGAACTTGGCTTGCTTCATGTTTAGGTAGGGGTCAACATTACCCAGGTTAAAACTTTTGCTGTTCCTTTTTACAAACATCTCTGGAGTATGTAAGTATTGTAAAAATCCAACTTTTAAAATAGAACTTGACAAAAAATAAATAGTCTCTCTTTTTGTTTTGTTTTCTTTCCCCTGGAAAATTACATCAGTTGATTTTTTTTAATTTTTTTTTTTTACCCTACAGAATACAACGATTAAAATTACAATGTACTAGCCCTGACCGGTTTGGCTCAGTGGATAGAGCGTCGGCCTGGGGACTGAAGGGTCCCAGGTTCAATTCCGGTCAAGGGCATGTACCTTGGTTGCAGCACATCCCCAATGGGGAGTGTGCAGGAGGCAGCTGATGATGTCTCTTTCTCTCTCATCGATGTTTCTAACTCTCTATCCCTCTCCCTTCCTCTCTGTAAAATAATCAATAAAATATATATATTTTTAAAAATTACAATGTACTGGTCACAGTTCTTCACACAGTCAGCGAGTGTCTGCACACAATGTGACAGGCTTCAGGGTTCTCTTCACGCTCCTGGCCTCACAACTGAAGACACTGTTGCCATCTTGAGGGAACTGTCAAGGAAACCATATCCCCCACCTGGTGTGCCCTCCGAAGTTTTGATGCCCATTCTGCAGCAGTACTGAGCAATC
This sequence comes from Myotis nattereri, assembly GCF_964212035.1. Classification (NCBI taxonomy): domain Eukaryota; kingdom Metazoa; phylum Chordata; class Mammalia; order Chiroptera; family Vespertilionidae; genus Myotis; species Myotis nattereri. The sequence continues at coordinate 174,071,573 of NC_138076.1, forward strand.
CCGTAGTCAGCGATCTTGGCGATGATGGCGGCATTGGGATACAAGGTGAAGAGCAGCACATTGTGGGGCTTCAAATCCCGGTATATGATCATGGCCGAGTGGAGGTATCTGCCAGAGAAAGGCACGGGTCGTCTTACTAAAATGTGATTGCGTCATTATAAGTTTGGTCAGGATTTTCTTAAATATGTATGTCCATTATGCAAAGCATTAAAAATTCTGTGCTGTTTGACCCTCGAAGTTAAAAGATATTGTAGAAGGAAGTCCAATACTATAAAGCAAACATATTCCTTAAAAATAAAGACACACACAATAACATCAAACCAGGTCAATCCTGATAAGTGATTTATACTTCAGCCACAACCATTTGAAACAAATGACCAGTTTTCGAGACTTTTCTTTCATATACCTTAAGAATTACTTAAAAGGAATTCTCAATTCCTTCAATGATCACATGAGTATTTTTACTAGTTGAAAATGTAAATATGTTTAATACGAGTTGATAGGATAGTGTTGTAATCCCCATTTACTTAATAGTTTTGCTTTTCTTAAAACCATACAGAAGTTTATCTCAGATTTTTACATTCTCTTTATTCTATTTCTCTTTTGATATTTATTTTTACTGACTAAAATGCTACTTAACTTTTGGAAAATATTTTCTGCTTTTCAATAGTAATCAAAATAGAAACACTTTTCTAGCTTTCAATTTGTATCCTTTTGACCTAACTTACTTTAAACCCGATTCCATTATAAATTAAGGTTGACAAATAACATTTTGGGTAAGACTTGGAATAAGTAAAACATTTTCTTGGGAAAAGTAATACTGGGTGATGTTTAAATCTTTCCTTTTAGACTGATCCATAAGCAACTAGAGCTGGACACTGACGATAAAGTTAATAAAACTAGTTAATATAAAAAATAAAATAAAAGGTTTTTGTTGTTTTTATTTTATTTTATTTTTTCCATCACTGCAGCCACTGTGGAAAGCATTATAGATTTAGCTCAAAAAATTAAAAATGGAATTGCCTTAGGGCCCAGCAATTCCATTTCTGGGAATTTACCTGAAGAAACCCAAAACACTAATTTGAAAGAATACACGTACTCCTCTGTACGTTGCAGCATTATTTGTAAAAACACTAAAATAAAGCTTTAATCTCAACCACATCTTGTCTATTCTGGAAACATGGCCTGGGGGCTACTACTGTGCTCCAGCTACTACAGTAAGTCAATTATTTCCCCTCCTTATATATTCACAAAATTCACACTTTCTCCACCTCTGTCTTCTCTCTTCCATGCTGTCAAATATGCCATAAATCTCCATGTAATCTTCCAAGTTTATCATGACCGACATTGTAAGAACAATTTTTCACAGTTCTTAATAGAGATAAATATAAACCCTTTGTTTGTTTGTGGTTTTTTGGTTTGGGATCACATTAGATTAGCAAATATTTACTCCATTATCTAGTACCAATCACTGGCAGAGGGACTAGGAGGAGCAGAAAGGAAGCAATACCCTGAAATTTCCATTGCATGATGGCCCAGTTGTATGCATCATTTAATTACATCAACTAATGCAGTAGAAGATTCCCTTCCCGGATGTAGTTAGGACAGTTGACATTAGGCCTATTCATTTCAGTATACGTATTTTTTGGCTGAAAAATAAGATAAATGTACTAATGAAATTGACCTTAACAATAAGGAATGGACATGAAAGAAAAATTTACTAAGGGCTTACTAAAAGGCCATTAGTCACCCTTGCCCTGCTGAAGAGAAAGCTGGGAGATTAAGAAGAAAAAAGTTAAAGCCAAGTAATGAATAATTGAAGAACAGCCAAATCCTTCATAATGCATGCCTCTTACAGAATATTTATAGAATACAGACTCTCAGAATTCTTCACAGAGGTTAAAAAAGTAGTTAAACTTAATTTGGAATAATGTCAGTGGGAGGGAAAGATTATCTGGGTTAGTTAAAATGTTCAATTATAGAATTTAATCTTTAAAAGTACAGTTTTAATAACTTTTAATAGACTAGCAAAATAACTTTTGAAATCTTAACAAGTGCAGATCTTGCCTTCCTAAATATATTTCAGCCACAATTTATGCATTGTGACAATAAGCATTAACAATTTTTTTATTTTAAAAATTAGTCTAAACACAGTCTTTCATTAATCATGACTATCACCAGTGTATCCTGAGAGGTCACGATCTAGAACAGCGGTTCTCAACCTGTGGGTCGCGACCCCTTTTGGGGTCGAACGACCCTTTCACAGGGGTCACCTAAGACCATCGGAAAACACATATATAATTACATATTGTTTTTGTGATCAATCACTATGCTTTAATTATGTTCAATTTATAACAATGAAAATATATCCTGCATATCAGATATTTACATTATGATTCATAACAGTAGCAAAATTACAGTTATGAAGTAGCAACAAAAATAATTTTATGGTTGGAGGTCACCACAACATGAGGAACTGTATTAAAGGGTCATGGCATTAGGAAGGTTGAGAACCACTGATCTATAAGGAGAAATGGGGACTCTAACAAGGTTGCAGAAATGTAGTGAGTGCAATGCTAGGGAAGCGAGAGGGACAAAAGCAAAGAGATAAGATAGCAAAGCAGACTCTCCCATTACACTGCCAATTTTTCAATTGCTAAGAGCAATATCATTTCTACTTTTCCCTCTTCAGCACCCAACACCAAGTCTTGAATGGAGTGGACTCCAGAAACATGTTACAGAAGCCAACCATTCATGGTGCTGTTGAGCGTCATTGCGGAGATGTTATGTGTGCGAATTCTAGAGGAAAATGAGTCCTCTGGGCAGACAACTTAGTGGAAAAAGAGGAATGGCAAATGCAAGGATAGACATGGATGTCCATGAAATGTCAAGACCTTCAGCATGGCTAGAATGTAGAGTCAGGGCAGCGTGGCAGGAGGCCAGGGAGGCAGGCACAGGGCATACAGAAAGAGTTTTGATGCTACACCAAGGAATTTGGATGTACTTCATAGACAGCCTGGAACAACCAGGAAATTTCAGGCATGATTAGATTTTTATTTTAGAAGAAATATTCTGATAATTTCCTGGAGGCACTAGACCAAGGCAGCAGCAGTAGCATAAAAATAAATGAATGGGATAAGAAGATAATGTCAACTAGTATAAAATCTGGTGGACAAATGGATACTTACTTTTTGGGGAGGGCGTTGGTCTGGATATGACCACAAGGATTTTTGTTGGCAAGTAGGAGATATGAGAGAAAAAGCAGGTTGATAGGGAGCAGAAGTAATAGAGAAAGTAAATTCAATTTTGAATGTCCTGAAACATGGGTATTTATGGGAAGTCTTCACTGGTAATTGAGAATTATGACGAAGAGCTCAAAGGAGCAGACTGAATTAAAGATGTACGTTAATAGTTGAAGACAAAACTGTGGAACAAAAAATATGTAATGTAAAGAAGTTCTTGTATGTCACTCAAAACAGCTCCACCATTTAAGGACTCCAAAGGAGTGTGGTTTCATTGCCTCTTTCTATCTCTGTAGTTAGACTCTATACTAAAATATACAGGGTGTCCCAAAAATACATACACACTTTAACAGCTGATGGTTGTTAAATGAAAATGAAATGTCTTAATAAACACTGTCTTTATAATTATTTAAAGTGTATAATACATGCATTTTGGGGGACATCCTGTATTTGGGAAGACAAACTTTAATGCTGAGTTTTACTTAGTGCTGGTGGAAGATTGATAGCTACTGAAATCTACTACCCTCTTGGGCACAAGATCCAGATGCTGTCTTGACATTATGCTGAAAAAAAATCAAGCAAATTAGAGGAAAATATGCTAAAACTTCACGAACTTCATCAGAAACTACTGGATTTGTTTTCTAAAGGAAGGTCTCAGAGAACCCGAATAAGTTATTTTAGAGAGGAGGTCTTTCAAACAGGGGTGAGTAATAAAAATAACAATTCTCCATGTTATAAAACCGCACTTTGGGGAGTACATGGAAGAATTAGGGTAAAACTAGGATATGGAGTTAGTTAAATCGAGCAACGTGACCGAGGCGGCTCTGAAACACATGAAGCCTAGTTGCACTTTATCTGGATTAATTTAACACAAGGTTCCCCCTGGTGTTCAAAAGTAGGTATAGCAACCCAAACCCAAATCTGCATTCCTGTTTCATTTATTGATTCTGTTGTTTTACAGTGGTTTCTGCACTCTTTCAGAAAGAGAAATCTACTTATGTTACACACTTATTATATTCCCTATATGTTACTAAGAGTTACATCCTCTTGGTTGGTTTGGTTTGGTTTAAGTTTGTGAGCTGTGTTTATTTGTTTTCCTCAGTGCCCATTCCATTTACATGTCTGGATACTGCCCAAAAGGAAGAGACACACTATTTCAGAAGGGAAGGAGATTTGTATCCACTGCGTGGCAACTATGGCGAGGCACTGTTTTCATCCCTCCCTCCCTCCCTCCTTCCTCCCTCTCCATCCAAGGCCAACACATATTTACTGAGGCCCCACTGCTCTAGGTGCTGGGGATGCAACCATGAATGAGATGCAAAGTTCCTGCTATTGTGACGCTTAGACTCTAGTGGCAAAGACAGACAATAAACAATTAAAAAAAAATAAAAACAAAGAATACCAGTCTGAAATGAGTGGTACAGGGACTAGAGAGACATAGGATTCAGGGAATCCTGTCTGAGAAGAGAACTGAATGAAATGAGAAGCGAGCCAATAGGATATCTGGAGTCAGAGATTCCTGGTGGAGAGATGAGCTGGTATATTCAAGACACCTCAGGGAGGTGAGGGCTGAGCACAATGACCAGAAAGTGAAGTAGGAGAGGGTTGAAAACAATAATCAATAAAAATATACTAAAAATAAAATAAAATCACAGATACAAAGTGTGTGAGCAGTGATTTATCCTAGTCCCTTTTTTCCTTATATATTCTTATTGATTTCAGAGAGAGGAAAGGAAGGGGAGAGTGACAGAAACATCAATGATGAGAGAGAATCATTGATTGGCTCCCTCTTGCATGCCCCACATTGGGGATCAAGCCTGCAACCCAGGCATGTGCCTTGAAGTGGAATCGAACTGTGACCTTCTGGTTCATGGATTGACGCTCAACCACTAAGCCACACTCGCCAGGCTATCCCACTCCATTTGACTCCAAAGACCACAGGCTCTCCACTGCTGAGCTGCCTCTCCGCGGCCGTCTACCTCTGACTGCAGGGTAGGTGTGCCTCGGAGACACATTATGATCCAGAACCCAGGTCACTCTAGTCCTTTTCAGAAAGATGGGCTCATCTTTGCATATTGTAATCATCCATGATCACTGACACTTTCCTTGATACTTGGAATGCTCGCCTGTAGTTTTTTAGAGGAAGCAGGTCAGTCAGTACAAGATCATGGGCTCTGGAGCAGGACTCCTGGGTTCCTACTCCCTACCACTAGCTGGGAGGCTCCCCGTGGTCTTTGTTCTCTTGTTTTATCAGATTTTAAAATTCAATCGGGGAAATGGTCGTTTTTCATCCCCCCCTTTTTTTTTAATGTTACTAGGACACATTGTTAGTGGGAAGTGCTATTCTCAGAGCCTTGGGAGGAAGTGTGGGCTAACACACGTCATACAGGGAAGAGAAAACCACAGGAGTGAGTAAATACCTCAAGCCGTCAGCCACATGGAGCGCGATCCTATGCTGCAGAGTCCGCGTGAGACTGGCTGTGTCCTGCTGCAGCAGGCGGTCCAGGGAGCCCTTGGGGGCCAGCTCCATCACCAGCATCCGGGGACGAATCCCAGCCGCCAGCAAAAAGACCAAGCTGGGGTGGTGGTGGTGGCAAAGCACCACCAGCTCCTGCAAAAGCCAATCATTTCAGAGGAACAGGACATCCGCTCTGACCCAAGTGTCTCCTGCCTTAAGTGTGTCCACACCCTGAGATGGATTTCGCTGGGTGATTCAATGATAGGAAACTGTTTCTTCTGTGAGCTTTTTTACGTTTCCCACATTTTTTTGAAACTATAGTATGAATTAACATTTTAAGTTCTATTTTTCTTTTTGCTCTGCATTCATCAGAACATTTAATTCAGGGACAGGACACACCTGTGGTCACGCTAACAGATCATGTTAACCTTCTCAGCGCCAGGTTCTGAGTAGCCACCACTAATCCACTGTAACTGCTTTGCAAGGTACAACCTGCCTGTCGATCTCTGATTTGATGAGAAACATTTCATGTCTAAGGCCACAGAAATCTATGCTGTGGCCCTCTCCTCAAAACCCCACAGGTGTAGATGGCTTCACTCTCTCCTGAACACTCCCTGATGACTTCCCATACTCTTAGATTAAAATTCCACATACTGCTCGGCATGCATGGCTTAGAGGTTGGGCGTCGACCCAGGAACCCAAAAGTCATGGGTTCCAATCTGTCAGAGCCGCATGCCCAAGTTGTGGGCTTGATCCCCAGGAGGGGTGTGCAGGAGGCAGCCCATCAATGATGTTTCTCTCTCAGGGATGGTTATTTCTCTCTGTCCCTCTCCCTTCCTAAAAAGCAATAAAATATCTTTTAAAAATGTAATGTATTACCAGGTTTATTCATGGACATTAAAAAAAAATCCTATGCACTTATATAACCTTCATGGCCTGGCCTGATCTCACCCCGGCCCACCTCTCAGACCCCATCTCCTTTCTCTCTTCTTTTCATTCACCACCCCTCTGCCATGCTGGTGTTCATTCAATCCCTGACACCCACCCAGCTCCCTCCTTATAGCCATAGGTTCTCTGCCTTTGCTGATCTCTCTTCCTAGAAATCCCTTCCTGCTTCACAGAGCTGAAGGCTTCTTGCCATCCAGATCTTAGCTCCAATACTCTCCCTTCCTCAGAGTGACCTGTCTCAGGTCGCCCTTACTAAAGCAGTCTCCACCTGCAACAACCTCTTTCCAATCCAAGAAGTCAGAGACGCCATTTTAGCTTGAACAGAGAGCTCTCTGTTCTGATACCATTTTTTTTTCTAGACCACATAGTGCGAAACTTCATCATCTCCTTAGGATACTGCTGCTGTTTTAATTCCACATGCTTCATTCTGCCTATTTCACTTTACTCTGAAACTGTAATTTCAATGAAATGGATAGCTTAGCTGATTTTAAATGGATTCATGTTTTCAGCTGTGATTTCTGCAGAAGCTCTGCTTGTTAACAACCAGCTTCAAAGATGGGACGTATCAGTGCCAACTGCATCTATCAGGAAACCGACGTGTGGAGCAATCTGCCAGCTGAACGAGAAAGGCTGAATGCCCTGAGAGGGGCTTTGCCAAGGACAAAGGCTTCAGACAAAATCTTTGAAGATTAAAATCTTTTTTCTCCCATGTCTGATTAGCTGAGTTGGTGAAAACAAGTCAAGTTAGCTCTATTTTCTTTCACAGGCAGAAGCCAAATTTTCTATTCTAGAAAAGCAGCTCTAGAAAAGAGCAAAAGAATGTAATCGATCAGCCGCAACTCCTGACCACTGGCAGAACGACCCTCAAAAGGTAGCACCAAACACTAAAATGTTTTCATTTGATTTTCTTTTCTTTTTTTAAATATTAATTTTGTTTATTTTTAATCCTCACCAGAGGATATGTTTTTATTGATTTTTTTTTTTTTTTTTTACAGAGAGAAACATTGATGTGAGAGAGAAACATAGATTGGTTGCTTCCTGTAGAGATGATGCTCTAACCAACTGAGCCATCTGGCCAAGGCTCCTTTTTTTTTTTTTTTTTTTAATATATTTTATTGATTTTTTTTACAGAGAGGAAGGGAGAGAGATAGTTAGAAACATCGATGAGAGAGAACCATCGATCAGCTGCCTCCTGCACATCTCCCACTGGGGATATGCCCGCAACCCAGGCACATGCCCCCGACCGGAATTGAACCTGGGACCTCTCAGTCCGCAGGCCGACGCTCTAGCCACTGAGCCAAACCGGTTTCGGCTCCTTTTTTTTTTTTTTTTTAAGAAGAAGCATATTACTCACACTCTACTGTTTCTTTTCTTTTCTTTTCTTTCTTTCTTTCTTTCTTTCTTTCTTTCTTTCTTTCTTCTTCCTTTCTTTATTGATTAAGGTATTACATATGTGTCCTTATCCCCCTATTGCCCGCCCCAACTCATGCCCTCACCCCCCTGTTGTCTGTGTCCATTGGTTAGGCTTATATGCATGCATACAAGCCCTTTGGTTGATCTCTGCCCCTTAACCCCTCCCCCCCTTCCCTTTGAGGTTTGAGCATCTGATCACTGCTTCTCTGTCTCTGGATCTGTTTTTGATCATCGGTTTATGTTGTTCATTGTAATCCACAAATGAGTGAGATCATGTGATATTTATCTTTCTCTGACTGACTTATTTCACTTAGCATAATGCTCTCCAGCTCCATCTATGCTGTTGCAAATGGTAGGACTTCCTTCCTTTTTACAGCAGCGTAGTATTCCATTGTATAGATGTACCACAGTTTTTTAATCCACTCATCTGCTGATGGGCATTTAGGCTGTTTCCAAATCTTAGCTATGGTAAATTGTGCTGCTATGAACATAGGGGTGCATATATCTTTCTGATTGCTATTTCTAGTTTCTTGGGGTTTCTATTCCTTCTACCATTTCCTTGGTTCACCTAGCTGTCCATGCACTAGTCAGTCCTGTATACATTTTTTGGGTTCTGGTTTTCAAAGAGTTCCCTGAGCACATTACCGAAAATTTGAAACATACATTGAAGACTAATGACTTAGGCTGAAAAATCAACTTATATAACAAGTTGTTTATTAGCTATTCTTTAGCAGTGGTTCTCAACCTTCTGGCCCTTTAAATACAGTTCCTCATGTTGTGATCCAACCATAAAATTATTTTCGTTGCTACTTCATAACTGTAATGTTGCTACTGTTATGAATCGTAATGTAAATATCTGATATGCAGGATGGACTTAGGCGACCCCTGTGAAAGGGTTGTTCGACCGCCAGAGGGGTCATGACCCACAGGTTGAGAACCCCTGCCTTAGAGCTATAGTGTGACTTCTAGTACTAATAATTAAAATTACTCCACAGTATTTTGCACAGACACAAAATTATTTTTATTATTCAGAGTAACTAATATATTGTAACTGTGCCTTTTCTAAGTTATTTAGATTCAGATTCAGGCACAAAATATTTTTTTAATGAATCAAGGGCAAAAGAAAAAATGAACAAATTCAAAAATATAATTGATTTCTGGTATAAGATGGCAGATTGGATTTTATCTCTCTTCTCACCCTGTCTCCCTCCCTCATTCCTACTTTCAGGAAATTTAGGGCACTGCTATAGGGTTAAGCCTCGGACTGACCTGTTGGCAAAGCCACAAACAAGTCCCAGCTTAGAGGGCACAGCTCTCTTAGCATAATTAGGCTTGACCTTATGACACTCCCTAGATCTTATCTGGGAAACTAATGGGCTGAGGGAGATATAGCAATTACTGCCAAAACAAGTGAAACTCACAAGAACATTGTAACTATGGTGACCACTACCTTGTTTACCTCTGGCTATAAAATAAAGGCTCAGCTTGCCTCTGGATCTCTCTCTCTGTGGCCTCAGCTGGGCACAGGAACATCCACCTAGACACAGCTTATTCTCTTTGTCTGTCATTTCTTCATCCTTCACTGCCCTCACTCAGGCTTTTGAACCCTTGGCTGAGTTGACTGGGCACAAGGAAAAACTCAGAAAAAAAGAAATAAATCCCCCCCCAGTACTCAAAACAAGAGAGGGTACTGGAGTGACCACTCTGGTTATGCATTCAACATCCAGTCACCCTTCTTTCTTTCTAATAATACCTTGTTTCTTGCTGGGGTATCCAACCTTCACCCATGCAGCCCATCAACTTTAGGGGGAACTGACCCCATCTCCAGCCTTGGGATAGGTAGGGATACTCTAAGTAATACCTTTGTTAACGTAGTGATTGGTTCAGTGACACATAAGCCCATCAGCACACAGCATTACCCTGAACATAAGTGCTTGTTGAGAAAAGAAAATGTGATTTAATTGAGGCCAAGAAACGTTTTTAAATGGGCTACTGTGCATAAATTTTGATTCCTTTGAAATACAAGACCTCAAAAGAGGTACCCTTTTTCTTCTGTACATGTAGTATATAACTATGAAGCCTGAAAACAAGAATTATCAGAAAACTGTCTTTTCTTTGTTTTCAACAAGATAAACACAAAACTTTTTTCCTCCATGAAGAGAGGACAACGTGGGATTTCATGATTAAACTAAATAAACTTTGGGGGGAAACATGGTGATCATTTTGCATTTTCACAAACATGTGTAATACAGGAGTTCTAGGAGATTAACAGTGTATGGTTGAATTTGGTAATGGTATTGGATTTCTTACCTGTCTTAACAGTCTAAGTGATGTATGTTTATTAAATATCTTTACAGCCACTTCATCTCCTTCGTAGGTTGCTCGATAAACTGATCCAAAACTGCCATCACCTTTTGAAAAGAAAGTACAAAGCACGTAAGTTAATCTGTCCAAGCAGAAAACCTGAATTGTGTCGGGTGTAATTATACCTGTTGCATACTTGAAGATAAATCGGCCCACTTGCTTCATTGAATCAAGTCTCCTTTAATGATGCCTCTTCTTTCTTCTGCTCCATAAACTAAGATGGGCCTATAGGTCTTACCCCTAGTCTTTCTGTCTTCCATCTACACACTCCCCACTCAAGGACCCCATCCACTCCCTAACTTAATCGATCCCTACAGACAGGATTTTCACAATTTCACAAGCTACCCACTGAACTCTGTGTTGGGAGATTTCCACTGACATGCTCCTCCAAATCTCACATTCCACCAAAAGGCACATTCATTATCTCTTCTCCAACCTAGTTTTTATCCCACCTTCCATAGCTGATAAAAACAAAACTCTTTTTGTGGTCAAAATCTGGAGTCAAAACTGAAAAAATTATCATAGCTATTTGCCCAATGCCTTGCATCAAAGCTAACTGGTAATCCACTTTGTCTTTTTTGAGACTGAAAAATGGCTGTATCACTCATTCAAAAACCTCTTTATCTGCCTTCCAAACCCTGGAAATTAAAGAAAGTGCAAGGATATATTTTATAGATATATGTGCTTCCATGCTAGTCTCATCCTCATCTCAAACCTAATCTACAAGACTGTGTGCAAAGCAAATTCTAGATCCGAAACATTAATTTAAAATATATCATTCCAAAAGGGGGAAAAAACATTATGATAAATATATGAAAACACCAAAAAATCATGATAATACAATTATATTTGAAAATTTTATAGATTACTAGGAAAATGCACCCTACATTTTATTCTCAAACTAACAAAAATAGTTACCTAAGAGAAATTCCGGAGCTTGTTCAAATTCCAATTTATCACTATTCAACATAATATTTCTAGGCAGGTCAGCCAAAATCAAGTCAGGAGCAATCTGGGATATTGGAAGGGTGAGCCTTGGTTGATCTGGATTTACTAGGAGGTCTCCTGAGAAGTACATAAAAGAATGCATATAAATTTGTGATTATGACTTTCACAAGTTTTCTATTATTTCTACTCAGTCTTTTAGGTTTTCTTACCACTCCTATTTTTTTCTAGAAAATTTGATAAAGTTTTAAAGGTTAAATTAATACCTATCTATTGTAATTTAAAACTTATTCCTAGGTTCACTCATTAGAAAGCAGAATTCAGAACTGCCTTAGACTATCCAACATCTGACTAGGACATTATCTATCTTTTGCCACATTCGTGGAGCACTTATGACATGGCTGACATGTTGCTAAGTTATTTCCATGTATAATCTATTTTAATTTTTATAATAATTGTATTAAGTAGTTTTGGTTAGTAGTCCCATTTCACAGATGAAGTTATGTTGCTCATGTGGCAATATTCATCCTCTAAAACCAACATTCCTTTCAATTTAGAATACATGCTCTTATGGGTAACAAATATAATCCATTTTCCTGAATTTTCACTATAATTGAATGTAATATACTCTAACACATCTCCCATGGATAAGAATAGTCTCTACATTTATAACAAAACTCACTTTACAAATATTGAGACATCACTTAAAAACATCTGTAAGTTGCATCAACACATACCTTCTTCTGCTTTCTTCATCAAGTCATCAAGTAAGATTTTTTCATGTTCTTCGCCATCATTAAAACTATATAATGCCCATTTCTTCAACAAAGTTTCTCCTTCACCACAAATATCAATCTCCAATAACCCAGGAAACCATTCTTCCATGAGAGAATCAATGTGGTCCACAACTTGTCCCAAAATAATACAGCCTACATAATCCAAACAAGAGCTCATCACCGCCCTATTGGAACTTTATTCTGTCACAAAGCTAACAAAGAGAAGCTATAAAGTTTGTTTTTAAGTTTAGATTTCTTTAGTGGTACAGTTCAACGTTTTGAATTAATTTCCTTACCTTTTCTACAAGAAGGAACTGTAATTTTTAGGAAACTCTCTGGATGATTATCTAAGACTTCAGATTCTACCAGGCAATAAGCTTCAGGAGACCAATTCAAATAGATGCCTTGTCGCCAATACATTCTGTTTGGGCGAAGTGCTCGTTCTGAAAGAAGTTTAAATGGACCCAGTTATACCCATTAATTATTAACTACCCCATAAATTAAAGGTGGGGGAAAACTGCACCCCCCAATTGACAGTAATAGAGATATATTTGCTTTGAAAAAAAGTATTGAAATAATGATTGTTAGTCCTCATCTTAGGTATTAAATATGATGCTAAATATTTTATCTTTAATTTTGCAACAACAACAACAACAACAACAAAAAACACACAACAACACAAAATGTCCAGTAGATAACCTAAGATAGATTTCAGGTTTATGGTGTTAAGTAGTTTAATATGTGTAACAGATGAAGAAAGAGAATCAAAAATAAGTTCTCTTTAAAAAGAAGCTGGTGGTCATGCTCAAATCAAAACTTTCTGAATGTTTTAATGCAATGTAACTATCTAAATGCTGGTTAATCGCAAGCAAGATATGATTATTTCAGAATATAGCAACAGTGGCATCATGTTTATTCTTTTTTTTTTTTTTCTTAAACTCCTCAGGGATTATGCAGCAGAATAGAGCCACTATAGTCTCTATGCTGAATGGTCTGAATGGTCAGGATGTTACAAGTCATTGAGTAAAACTCTCTGACTTTGCAGTGCTCATTCCTAGTTTTTCTTTGTTCTCTCTCTCTGTGTGTGTGTGTGTGTGTGTGTGTGTGTAAGAATGCCTGTGTGTGTATGTTTAAACCAGTGATTCTTGGTAATCCACCTTTTAAAAATATTGCTTCTAATCTGCTTTGGCATAGAAAGCAAACTATTCATACATATTTTAAATGTGTCTAAAATATGAACAAATGGGCTTCAAGTGAGGACCTGTGGAATTTTCTTCTTGACAAATTGTTACACTTATTTGACCACATGTCTTTATATTGGCCAATATGAAGTTGTATAAGCTTATTTTCTGATTTTCAGGTGCCTTACAAATAAGTAAGCTCTGTGAAAATTGCATGTTATTTTTAATGTATTTTCCCCCTAACTTCTCTACATATTGTCTTCATTAAAATACTTACCTCTACCTGAAAGCATGTAAGGTGAAATTTCAAGTAATCGATTGATTAATCTTGACCAAAATCCCATTGGAAAATAAGGCATTTCATATAGTCGAATGATAATTTCAGAGTTCTCACAATGGGGGAGCTCTATCACAGGCCTGTGGTCAGACAGACTAAAGGGAAAAGGACATCGCATCATTACATAGTTTCATAAAACACCCAACCATGTTGACCAAAGTGCTTTATGACTTGAAGTTGATGAATTGAAGATAAATATTCAAAGCAATTGCATGTTTTTCTTTTGCTACATACTCTTCCTATTTTAAAAATCCAATGGCCCAGCTATTGCGGCTCAGTGGTTGAGCATCGACCTATGAACCTGAAGGTCACAGTTCGATTCCTGATCAGGGCACATGCCCGGGTTGTGGGCTTGATCCCCAGTGTAGGGCGTTAAAAAGCAACAGATCAATGATTCTCTTTCACCATTGATGTTTCTATCTCTCTCTCCCTCTCCCTTCTTCTCTGAAATCAATAAAAATATATTTTTAAAATTTCAATGGTTATTTAATCAATTCAAATGCATGCTCAGATGTAGTAGAGCATGAATTTTTTCAGTATTCTTATTTATACTAATAAATAAATTGTTATAATTGGTTATGCACAAACAAGTATCAAGCAAGGGATTATATAAAACTTGACAAGATTGCATGTCCAAAAAAAAGTATATATCTAATTTTAGAATCAGTCACCATCCATCCAGCAATGCAATTTGCACTTTTCAATGTCATATTACTTTCTAACATTCCTCAGGTGCTTCTAAAGCAGTAAGAAAAATTTCTATAATACTGGGCCAGAAATTAGCCCTCCATTGTTTCCCCTCTCCTCTCAAAATTCACTGCCACAAATTCTTTTAAAACTCTGATAAAAAATCACTGTCTCCCCAGAATTTGTCTGATAGAACTCTCTCATTACTGTGTAAGGATACACACACACACACACACACACACACACACACATCTCCACTATTTACCTTTATTAAATAAACAGTTGTAAACCAAATAGTAATTATAGACATGAAATAAGTCATTCTGTCTTTAAAATGTCAAATGTAGTGTTTTCATTAAAAGTGTTTTGCTTCAGAAGAACGTTTACACAATAAGCAAAAATAATACTTAGTACATTAATCATAGATCAAAGTTATTCTGATAATTAAAACAATATAATAGATGGTGAGTTTCTATAGGGTAGTTAAATGTTAAGTTTTTGGTTTACCTGCTTGGAACCAGCAAATATTCTTCTCCTATTGGCAAGGCAATCTGAAATTTTTCTAGGAGTTTGAAGTACTGTTGTGTGTAGTTCTTTGGAAATCTCTTTTTCTTTGAAAGAAATTTTTCCACACTTCTACGTGAAATAATTCCTTTAGGATATTTTGGACCGCCTTCTACTTTCTCTGTCAAAATCTGAAAGATTTACACTTATAATCACTGGAATTTACTTTGTGAAAAGTTTTGAATTTAATGCATTTTAGTGAAAATAATCAGAAGAATTGTAACACTGTCAAATATAACACAGGACCTAACTTCCCTAACTAGCAGCCATGTTACTTAGAAGCCAACTCCCCACACAAAAAAGCATCCACTCAAAAAAAAATACCCTCACAAAATTATTAAATTAAGGAATTCAGATCTGAAATTATGAAGATCCTCCAAAGCCAATGAAGCTCAAAGCCTTCCCCAGTTCCCATCAGCAGATCAATCTCATACCCTGCATTCTTATTACAGTTTCATTAATAATATATTACTAGGGAAATTATCTTCCAAACTATGTTATCACTAATGGTTTCTAATAAAACTTTCACTATATATTTATGTGGTAGAAGGTGTTTTTCCTCAATGAGAAGAGAGGCAGTTTAGTACAGTTTACTAATTTTCAAACAAAGGCACTGCTCATTTTGCTGGACTCCACTCAGAGTCGATATCTGTAGGTTTGGGATAAGGCTTGGGAAACTGCTTTTTTAACAAGAAACCCATGTGATTCTAACATGGAGACTTTGATCATCATCACAGCAGTTAAAAACATAAGTCAGAAGAACCCAAGTTCAACACAGGCTCAATTTCTAGTTGTGTGACCTTGGGAAAGAGTACTTAATGTCTTCAAGCCACAGTTTCCTTGTCTGTAAAATCTATATATATATAAAAGCCCAAGCGAACATTTGACCTTTTGACCATTCTTCCATTCAACCAGTAGCTATGATGCACACTGACCACTAGGGGGCAGACACACAGGCATGGAAACATGGAATGGACTGATAAATCTCAGAGGGAAGGGGGAGAGAGATTAACTGAAGATCTTATATGCATACTAGAGGCCTGGTGCACGGATTCATGCACCGGTGGGGTCCCTTGGTCTGGCCTCCAGGGATTGGGCCAAATCTGTGCACTGGGACTTCGACATTTCCGGGGGGATCCCAGATTGTGAGAGAGTGCAGGCCAGGCTGAGGGACCCCACCAGTGCACGAATCTGTGCACCAGGCATCTAGTGAGATAATATAAGTAACTGTCTTTACATATGAAAACATGCTCAAAGTCACTAATCATCCAAGAGATGCAAATCAAAACAACAATAAGGTACCATCTCACACCTGTCAGAATGGCTATCATCAAATCAACAAATGACAAGTGCTGGAGAGGATGTGGAGAAAAAGGAACCCTCATGTACTGCTGGTGGGAATGCAGACTGATGCAGCCATTGTGGAAAAATAGTCTGGAGATTCCTCAAAAAATTAAAAATGGAACTCCCATTCAACCCAGTAATCCCACTTCTGGGAATATATCCCAGGAAACCAGAAACACCAATCAGAAAGGACATATGCACCCCTATGTTCATAGCATCACAATTTATAATAGCTAAGATTTGGAAACAGACTAAGTGCCCATCAGCAGATGAGTAGATTAAAAAACAGTGGTACATCTACACAATGGAATACTATGCTGCTATAAAAAAGAAGGAATTCTTGCCATTTGCAACTGCATGGATATATCTAGAGAGCATTATGCTAAGTGAAATAAGCCAGTCAGAGAAAGATAAATATCACATGATCTCACCCATATGTGGGATATAATGAACAACATAAACTGATGAACAAAAATAGATCCAGGGATAAAGAAACACTGAACAGACTGTCCAACCTCAGAGAAAAGTCTGGGGGGGAGGGCGGGGTTGGAGATCAACCAAAGGACTTGTATGCATGCATATTAGTATAACCAATGGATACGGACACTGGGGCGGTGGGGGCATATCCTGGGGGGCGGGAGTGGCATGGAGGGTCAATCAGAGAAAAAAGGAGACATATGTAATACTTTAAACAATAAAAAAATAACTGTCTTTAGATTGCCTTGAGATTTCTGACATATAGTAAGTCCTCATGTGTTAGCCATTACTATCTACATATTCCTATTCATTTTACTTAGCCAAGTTCATTTTTAAAAGAGGTTTGTGCTTAATTTCTTTAGTAGATCTATGTTTAAGGGATACTTAAATAGGAGCAAACATTATTTACATAATGTAGTTGTCTGAAATGTTGGATTGTAAAATCCTTGGGCTCAGGACTTTTCTTACTCATCTCTGTATTTCTATTTTATACAGATAATGTTTATTGAATCAATAAACATAATGATATCCAACAAAAATGTATAATGAGTTGTTAAAGAGTAAAAATTATATTTTGATGTCAACTGTAATCAAAAAATAATTTTTTTAAACAACCTATATTTTGGGACATATCCCATATTGTATACTTTATAGATGTCCCAGATCATTCTTACAATTTAGGTGGTAAAAAGAATTGTTTGGTGTGTTATTGTTATTAAGTGACTATAACCTTGTCTAACAACTCGTGCTCTGCTACCAACCATATTTTATATTTTCTCTGTAGCACTTTGTACCACCTGACATGTAAGTGCTTCTTATTGGTCATTTCCTCCCATTAGAATGTCAGCTTCGTGAGTATAGGGATGCTGTCTTATCTAGCACTACAGTCCCAGCACCAGAACAATATCTAGAACATAGTTTGAATAAATAAGGTTAGATGGGTGGATTTTGAGAAAATGAAATTTGTAGCATTTTATCCTAGGGTTAGATTTATAAACACTGCTGTCAAACCACTTTGTCTGAAATCCCAATGTATAATTTTGGATAAATTATTTTACCTCCCTGTCACTTAACTTTTTCACTTTCAAGATGAGAGTTAATACAGTACCATTTAAGAGGGCTGTTCTGAGAAGTAAATGAGATAATCCTTGGAAAGCACACAGTAACCCGTGTATTTAGGCAAGCCATCCTTATATACTTATGCTAATACATTTTACTTAGACCAATTGGTTTTAAAGGAGGTTTGTGCTTGCATATATATA
This sequence comes from Myotis nattereri, assembly GCF_964212035.1. Classification (NCBI taxonomy): domain Eukaryota; kingdom Metazoa; phylum Chordata; class Mammalia; order Chiroptera; family Vespertilionidae; genus Myotis; species Myotis nattereri. Next base: position 174,089,571 of record NC_138076.1, read on the forward strand.
TATATATATATATATATATATATATATATATATGCCACCATTCTTTGTGGTAGTTTCCAAAGATGGACATATCAATTCCTTCTCTCCCTATACATGCATGCTGCTCAGTACCTCAGGAAGTGAAGTCCATTTCCTCTCCCCTCAAATCTGACCTGGCCTGGGGTTGCTCCATCCACTAGCATGTGGCAGAACTAACATTACACCAGTTCTAGGCCTAGATGTTAGGAGAAGGAGCCACATGAGAGGCACACAGAGGAGCACCAATGCACCAAACTGTGAGCATAGCCTTCTTGGACCCTCCAGCCCAGTTCAATGAGGAAAGCCACTGGAATGACCCTGGCCAAGGCCTTGCGGACCAGACCACTCAACTGAGCCTAATCAACCACAGATCGCTTAATAAACACAGCCGACATTTTAAGCCTCCAAGCTTTGGGGTATCTTGTTAAAAGGCAATAGAAAACTGAAACATTATCTTAATTTTGTCACTTTAAAAGACCTACTAATATTCCGTCAGCCTAGTAACTTATAAGGCTTTCGTAAGCCCTTTTGCAAGTAATGAGAATTTTTCAAATTCCTTCACACGTTACCAAGACTAAATTGCCATGCGAATTTTTTAATACTCCACCCGATTAATTCAATAAGCCCCTTTCATATCTTGTATCATACAGTTAAATGAGTTTTGTAAACTTCTCTGTGTGTTGATGGAACCTTCTTTAATAAGTGCAGTGACCTAACAGCTCAGGGCATATAGAGGGAGGGTGGGCTCATTAGCACTTCTGCACCATGAAATTAATCCTTTCCTTGTTTGCTGATTCATGCAGGCAAATATCCCTATTTATTTTTCATGATGGGTATTGGACAAGTCATTCTTGTTTAAACTTGATTATTTATAGCTTTCATTCTTTATAAAACTCAGTGAAAATGACATTGCAATTCACTGTATCAGCATAAATAGAATTGTGCTATTTATTTTTTAAGATAATAAGAAATTTAAATTATCATTTTATTGACCTTTTAGGCCTATATTTTAAAATAACTTGGAGCTATTCAAATTCTTGAATTGGTTTTCACTTAAATTAACATGTTTACAGTCTAACCATTCTAATGAGATGAACTTCCATGGAGTTTCAACTTAATTATTCTATAGAATTATCAGAGAGTTTATTGTGGTGATGGTGGAAATCTGCTTTTGCTAATAGATTATGATTTGCATACAAACCACTTCCTTAATCCACCTACTCTAATAGTGTCCACATGTGTGCAGCTTTCAATGTTCCTAGTTCACATAGAAAAATATAACTTCTGTGTGCAACATCCAGCATTTTCTTGACTAGATAGAGCGTGATAGCATGCCACTAGGACAACAAAATCTTCAGGGTTGAATATTTAAAACTCCTTTTGCTGTTGAGAATGCATCTACTGCACAGATTTTGTTGCTGTTGATTAGCTCCATACTGGCACACTTTCCAAAACTGCTTAAATACATCTGTATGCTTTTGAAGATTTTTTTTTCATTTCCTAAAATAATAAGCTTTAATCACCTAATGTGTCAAATATGAAACTAGCTAACATATACTGCTCACTTACACTGAACTAGAGAGGCAATGTAGAAGTTAAAGTTGTTACTATCCTTATTTTGTAAGTAAAAAAAAAAACACAGGCTTAAATCATTAAGAAATGTCACAAAGTAAGTTTCATAAGAGATTTGAGTACAGGTCACAATGGCTCAGAGTTAGTACTCTTGACCAGTCACTTTACTGGCTCCATTATCATGGAGCAGATGAGTACAATCACACTTTCCATGGCATATGTGCAGAAGGATAAAAAGCTACCTAATAGTAGCTACCAAAATAGTCATTGCTACCACATTACAATTGATTGCCAATTAAAATAATGTTTCAATATGCTCTTAAGTTCTGTGTTATAAGATTTAGATCCAAATAAGTTTCTTTAGTTGGACTTTAGGAACTATCATTCAAGATTAGCTGAGGGAATTTAATTACCATTATAGTTTAATTGGAAGAGAGACTCCTAATGTAAGAAGATATAATTATTTAAGGGATTCTGGGAGCCACATGCAAAACTATAAATTATACTCATAAACCAAATAAATGCCAGTGAATGCAGATGCTAGAGACATCCTCCCTGAGCTCACCTCTGTTTATGAGGGTGATTTTGCATCCCCAGCAATATGTGGTAATGTCTGAACACATTGGTGGTGAAAACTAGGATGATGCTACTAATATTTACAGGGTAGAGGCCAAAGATGCTGCTATTATCCTATAATGCACAACAAAGATTTATCTGGCCCTAAGAGTTGCTGTTGAAAAAAACCTGAGATGGTGTGTTCTCCCTGAGTGACATTCTGTAGCAAACCTATGTTGATGGATTGTTATAACTAATTAATATAAACTCAACGGTAATTATCAATAGAAGAAACAATTTTCCATATTAAATATAAATGAAGAAAAAATAGCTATTACTACTGCAATCCAAAGTTTTCAAAAATTGTAAGCATTTAGAACTCAAATCATTTCTCTCAAGAGTCAAAATTCCCCTCCATGTTGTCTAGATAGAGGTTTCACAGGCTCAATGATCCAATTTTCTCATATATATTTACTCCAAGGATTTTCACAAAGTTTTCATACAGTTGACTATCAACCAAACCAAAGATATGATCAGGATCTAGGAAAGCGCCATGGAACTCAGTGGTACAAGCATCCGTCATTACAGACATTAAAGGTGTGAAAGTAAATTCTTAGGTACCTTCCCTTCTTCCACAAAGCTCTTCTTTAAGTAGTTTTTTACATGAAGTGCCCTATAGTTTTCTATATTTGCTGTAGTTTCTATCTTAACTGAACAGCAAGTCTACAATGTTCAATGCTCTGGGTGCCATTTATTCTCCTTTCCAATCATTACCCCCATGTCACAAAAATATAAGACACCAACCTGTGCCATGACTTTACAAAGCCACTTGGGTTCCACAAAATATAAGTTACTTAACTGCAGTGCTGGGTCTTGAAAATGAAGAAGGACCCCTGGAGTAAAAAAAATCAAACAATGAAACATGAAATCTAGAATATACAAACATCAAAGAGCAGGAGAATCTAGTCCAACCTCCTCATTGACATGTGCGACAATGTCAGCATGGGCATCCTAGCTCTCTAGCCCTAACATCCAATATTATAAAGAAGCATTTTTTAATGATATTGAGTGATCATGTATCAGCATATTTGAGACAATGCCATGTATTGCAGGGCATCTATTTACAAGCAAACAGAAATTCATAATTTTCCTTTTGGCTTTCTAAATATGCAATACAAAGACACATTTCATTTTTCAAAAAGAGGTAAGAGACACAGAATATCCTAGGAAGCTACTGGTTTAAGAATGATGGAAAGAAGGAACAGATTATAATCAACATGAAAAAAAAATTTTCATATAAAAAATTATATGAAATTTAATAAAATTTCATATTAAGTTATATTATTTATAATTTAACAAATTATTTATACTGATCAAGTACATAATTGAGAGTTGTTATGTATGAGGTCATGCTGACAATATGTGAAATAACAGAGCAAGATCTGCACTCATAGCTGCATCTCAGGCAACCACTGATTCTCAAAGTGCCCCATTAGACCATTCCAATAATAATTCTCTTCTCCAGTAGGCAAGCCACTTCCACACACACTAAATTCATTTGATACTTTGAAAGGATGTGCCTTATACTCAGGCTTCCACAGCTCCTGACTAGTACAGTCAAGACCTGGAACCCACACATTTTAACTTTTGCTTTTTCCATTGTTGCCCTTAGATGGTTTCCAATGTTTTTCTTATGACATGACATATGATTTAACATCAATGCACAGGATGATCTTCCAAGAAGATAGACATCAGTGGCCTCTGAAAGAATTCTGGAGCTATTCTGTTAAGTAGCGACTGCAAATTCTAGCACGGTTCAGATCCATCTTTATAAATTACCATAGCCACGCTTTGAAAAAATCTGAAACAAATAAACACCCAAACCTGATTCATTTAGGAAGTGCACTGCATGAGGAAGCTCATTTTCATCTAACTGCAGTTGATTTTCTTTCACGAGTTGTAATAATCGTTTCCGGTCAATTACAGGAAATTCAATTGGCACATTTTTACGCTCTGATAAAATGATTTTCTCAAGTTCTACATAGCAGTCTGGAATCAGCTGCCCAACAACAGGCTGATCTCGGATCTATGTGATTAAAAATGACAAGCTGTAAAAAACCCATTGTATTCATACATTTGTCAGGTGCTGGGTAAATTCAGTGCTAATAGGTTTAAAGAACGGGGTATATCATTCAGAAGTGTGTTTTCAACTAAAATCAAAATGTGATTTAAATAATTTAAATTTTGAGGGATAAATAAAATGGTAATAAGATAAAAATATGAACACAGAAACCAATTTGAAAAGACTATCAAATAAAATAGTATGGAATTATTTACCCAGCAATCCAGAAAATACATAGCAAAAACCTAACCATAAATAAAAGATTTTCTGTTTTTTAAGACATTAAACATATATGCAATAGACATGCTAATATAAGCAATCAGTACTACAAGAGCTTTTGAACCTTGCTTATTAGATGAAAATATCCACACCATGAGGTAAAACATTAAATTCTGTGCTTGTTATTTGCAAATGTTACATTAATGTACATATCAACAGCGAAGCCTGGAGACAGACGTGACATCTCCTCACCTAAACTAGGCTTTTTGTAAAACCTTAAACTTGAGAAAATAAAACGTCATCCAAAAACACTGACAAAAGAGGATGACTTCTGTTCTGTGACACTCTGACTTTAATAACTGCATACTAGCCCTGACTGGTTTGGCTCAGTGGATAGAACGTCGACCTATGGTTTGATTCCAGTCAAGGGCATGTACCTTGGTTGCAGGCACATCCCCAGTAGGGGGTGTGCAGGAGGCAGCTGATCGATGTTTCTCTCTCATCGATGTTTCTAACTCTCTATCCCTCTCCCTTCCTCTCTGTAAAAAATCAATAAAATATATTTAAAAAAATTACTGCATATTATTTGAAATGTAAAATAAAAATATGTTAAATTGCCTTAAGATGATGTTTCCAATAATGACAGTCTTTTCCACACATTTTTTTCCATGAAAATCTAATTTTAAATAGAAATACAGCTCTAACAATAGTAACTAAAATGCCTTTGAGAACCACCAGGTGGCAAACTCTCCCCATTTCTGGACCCATGAATATATTCTTGTACGTTGTTTACCTGACTTACCAAAATTCCTACCTAAATTATTAAACATATTACAAATAGAAATTGGGTTTATAAACACACATAAAATTTAACTTGCTCTTTTTCTACTTGTAACTAGAACCTTAAGGAGCTTCATTTACAGCTGCCATACCCATTATTTACATATTTACCTCCGAACAGTAATTTGAAAGACTGTGTTCATCTATCCCTTGCCCCAGAAAATTAACTATAACTCTACTAATCTCCACTTTTCACAATCCCTCTCTGCTTTATTTATAATTTAAAATAAAACAAAACTTCAGGTTGAAGTTTATGTTTTAACTCAAGGAGGCAAATCTACAGTTATAAATAAACAAGGGTTTTCACAGATAGCAAATCATGTAGAAAAAAGATGAATTTTATAGGACTGGGCTCCAGGGCCAGCAAAGAATACCTGCTAATGGGTTGGACAAATTGAAAGGGGTATTGTTCTGTTTTGTCCTATTTCTTTTCATTTGTGTCAGGTCACCAACAGCCTCTCCCTCTTTCTCTTTCTCTCTCTCTCTCTCTCTCTCTCTCTCTCTCTCTCTCTCTCTCACACACACACACACACACACACACACACACACACACACACACACCAGTTTTATTCTAGAGTTTGCACAGATACATGTTAATAAAGGTGAGACAGGAAAATATTAGAGAAGGGCCAAGATAAAAGAAAGAAGAAAAAATGAGAGGGCAAAAAGAATGATCTCCAGTAGATTAAAAGCTGCTATTTGAATATGGGTTGAAGCACTGCAGGGAGAAAAGAATATTAAAGGTCTAGCAAGCTCGTTGGTTCTAGGTCATCGAAAAGAGTCACTATTCTGCAAAGGAATCAAATGAATTTTCGAACAAAAGTGCCAGAGTGATGTACACCTTAGCAATATATACCTTTCTTCAAATAACATTTCTATTTTTCAAAGCATTTCTTTTACATCCTTGCATGGTGTTGCCTTCAGATTTCATTTATAAATGCAGGAAGAAATATGCTTTTACTGATTGACAGTGACAACATGTTATTAGACAAAAGCAGTACTATTCCAGCTTGATGAACTAACCACTTTATGCATAGTGTTTGTTTCAACAAAATTCAGGCATTTTCAAAACAAACTTAACCTCCAAGGGGTCTTTTTAAAAAATATAATGTATGCTCCAACAGTAATGATAAAAAGAGAAGCTATTAAAATAGTGTAATTAACAACAGGCATAGTCTCAGAAGAAAACCACCTGGATAAAGACAATATTTAACTGGATGAATGACTTCTGTATATTTGTTTCTTAAAAGTCATGTTAATCTCTAATCATAAGTCCCATGAGAGAGTAGGAAACTCAGCAAATAAAATAATACACCATTCTTCTTACATAAAATGCCAAGAGTGACCCACCACTGGCAAAACCTTTCAGTGACTGAGATAAATGTGCTGAAAGATACAAACATGCAAATTGTCTCCTGGGACACCACGAAGACCAGCCCATTTACAACAGGCTCATTAGGCTCTGGATAGGAGCATAATCAGTGGAAATGGGACAGAACTAAGCTAACCGACAGACACATTATAACCAGGGCGACCATCACATTCATCATCCAGACCGGAATGCTTGATTGAGGACATTGTGGGACACTATTTATAATTATGCTGTGACTGTCCAGGCAAAACAACCCCTTAGTTACAAGCCATGCCTACATCATTAGTGCTAATGAGCTAAGCCAACAGGAACTGACAATGAAGGTCACCACTGTGTTTCTCATATAACAATGTCAGGGCCTATTCCACACAGTTTACATCATGCTGTCTGGAGGACCCTGGAAAATTTCTCTCTCCTGTAAGTATTAAAAATAAGTGTTCTGCCTGGCCAGTGTAGCTCAGTGGTTGAGCATCAACCTATGAACCAGGAGGTCATGGTTCAATTCCCGGTTGGGTTATATGCCCAGGTTGCAGGGTTATATGCCCAGGTTGCAGGCTCAATCCCCATTGTGGGGTGTGCAGGAGGCAGGGATTCAACGATTCTCTCTCATCATTGATGTTTCTATATCTCTCCCCCTCTCCCTTCTCTAAAATGAATAAAAATATTTTTAAGTATTCTGCCTGGTAACTAATTTATCTGTGTTTTATAAACCCAATGAATTGCATTTGATTTATTAGAAAGGCACTTTAGAAATCAAAGACATCATTCCTAAAATGAAAAACCCTGTTTGTATGTAATAAAAAAAAATTGCTTAGACATTGATGAAAACCAAATTAGTGATCTTGGCAACCAAGTGAAAAGCCATCTAACAATGTTGAGGGGAAAACATCTATAATGGGAATCAAAGGAACAGGAGGTATGGAGGAGCAGCCTGGAATAGCAAGATGAGTATACAAAAGGAGCTACCAAAGAAAGAAGCAGGAGAAGAAAAAAACAGTAAAAAAACTAACAGAAGAAAGATGATCCCAAGGCCCCAGTATTCACATTTACCCTGTTGATTACATCACCATGGAGGAAGCTGGGAGAGAAAGGCATCAGAATCATTTGCTCAGGCTCTCTCAGAAACACCCTCCGCCTCGCATCCCCTCTCTTAGATCCTCTCAGGCCCTCTAATTGTTTTTATTCCCATTTCTATGAACCTGAAATGAAGTATGGCATGAGTAGTTTTAAAACGGAAAATACTTTAATAACGCTAACCGGTATGGAAAATACCTCGTCTTCTGCCATTTCTAAGCAGCTGCGTAGCGTAAGAATTAATAAGTTAGACTTAGCTACCAGACCCCAGTAGGCATTAACTACGTTACCTTGAAATTGAGGCTCTCATTTATGATGGTTTTCCGAAGTTTTGCCAAAGCATCGGATTCCTCGGTGGCGTTCACAAAGTGGTAATCGCGGATTGCGGGAAAGCCCCGCTTGTTCAAGAGCTCCTTGTTGATTTTACTGATGCAGGCTTTGCGCTGCTTCTCTTCAGAAACATCCAAATGTGTGCCCACAAGAATCACAGGGGAAGAGGAAGCTCTCGCCTACAGAGAAAGACGCAAAATACTGATCACATTTCCACTGAAATTCACTCGAGTGGAAGTGAAAAATTAAAGGACATCATGAAGAAAACAGCTGCCTTTCTTTCCTTAACGTATAATTATCCATTGTAATATTTGCTCACTTTGGCTAACTATAATAAAGTAGAAACAAAAAAAGGTTTAAAAAATTACCAAAATTACAAAACGAGCTTGTAAGGAATAACTGGCAGCAAAGGACAAAGTGGAAACTAACACAGAGAGATTCCCAATATAAGAGCATATTGTCAATTATACTTCAGTTCACTAAATAAATAAATAAATAAAGGAGCACATTAATCTGGTGCCATATATAAGTGTAAGATCTGAAAAACTTCATACTAAATTGCCACTATGCATCTTCAAAGCTGCACAGATTGGTTTTCTTTAGCATAACTTATTTTAAGTTAGAAAACCTCATATTCCATTTTAAAATATGATAAACATAGTTTAGCATGTGTAGTTCCCATGTTTATAGCTGAAAAGGGTTCCAAGTATCTATAGCACTCACCAATACGGAACACCTTATTTTCTTTCTTTTTTTTTTTTTTAAATATATTTTATTGATTTTTTACAGAGAGGAAGGGAGAGAGATAGAGAGTCAGAAACATCGATGAGAGAGAAACATCGACCAGCCGCCTCCTGCACATCCCCCACTGGGGATGTGCCCGCAACCCAGGTACATGCCCTTGACCGGAATCGAACCCGGGACCTCTCAGTCCGCAGGCTGACGCTCTATCCACTGAGCCAAACCGGTTTCGGCAGAACACCTTATTTTCATGTCACAGCTTAATTACTCTGAAAATTTCCCAACTCAAAATTTCAGTGCTGCTAACTTCCTTAAAAAAAAAACAACAAAAAACACCCCACAAAACTCTTAAAGCAACTCTTTGCCTAAAGTAAATTACCTTACATACAAAAAAAAATGAAAATTACTCTGTATTCTCAAATGATTAGAATAGACCACCTTTATATTGAATAGCCAAGGCTTCATAGCATCAACTTCAGCCTGCCCTTTGCTGAGGTCATAGACGGCGAGGTACAGGGATCGCGGGGTCATGAAGTGCGGGTGCGTGCTGTAGAATTCCTCCCGACCTAAACAGAGATTGGAGACTCTTTTTGAGCCTGCTTCTTTTCAAAACAAATTTTTTAGGTGATACTATACACGATTCAGCATTAAAAAAAAAAAAAAGAAGAACAATCAACGATGTTTAGAAGACTATAACTGAGTGTTTACTAGCGATTGAGAACTTCTGGCTGAGGTGTTAGCTATGAACCCCATACTCAGCTTCAGCTGCCACCTACCGTTTCTAACATTCCCCTCCATACACTTCTCCGTCCTGGTGGCAAGCGTAATGCGGGGAGAAGTAAACCGCTCTGGAATAGTTCCATAGGATTCACTGGTCTCTTTGCAGTATTGGAACAGAAAACTCAGTTTTTAAATCCAAATTCTATATAAGAGATCAACATGATTTTAAAATTCTAGCAAAATAAATACCTGCGAAATCCCACACATTTAGAATCAGGTCTTTCTTCCTTTTGCCTCTTATTTGGATAGGCCAGTCCTTCACGTCTATGCCAACGGTGGCACTCTGCATCCCAGCATCTGGTTTCTTGGTTTTCATTAATTGCTGCAATAAGGTGGTTTTACCACTCCCAGTGTTTCCCACAATCATAAGTTTCATGCGGTTATAGGGCACAGCCTTTTTTAACCGCTGTTGAAGAAACCTGGTATTAGAAAGACAAAAATAAAATAATAAACTGTTTAATAGTATACTTAAAATATAGGTAAATTCTTGTGCATTAAACTCTTTTAAATGTCAGATTTTTAAAATATAGTATGCAAAAAAAAATGCACAACTTATATAAGTAAAGTGCACTTGTCTTTCGGTATGCTGTTAATGCCTATGTTTTATTATTAATATTGGTATAGTTGATAATGATTGGTAGCATTATCAAACACAATGACATGTTACACTAACACCATAAATAATCAAAATGTGAAAATGTTTGCAATGCCCATTAGAATTTTATACACACACAGACAGAGATTTATTTAAATTAACACAAAACCCTAAAAAATTATAAAGTATAAAATTTTAGAAAATCCATGTGTCAGAGAGCCAAGTTAGAGTACCCATGCATACTGTTATGCTAAACCTTGATAGTGAGGTTATATTGGGTACATTATATATGTGTGTGTACATATATATTCATGAATGACATATATAATGTATACTAGAGGCCCGATGCACAAAATTAGTGCACTTGGGGCGGGAGGTGTCTCTCAGCCCAGCCTGCACCCTTTCCAATCAGGCACCCCTCAGGGGATGTACAACTGCTGGTTTAGGCCCCACAGGGATTGGGTCCAAACCAGCGGTCAGACATTCCTCTCACAATCCGGGACTGCTGGCTCCCAACCACTCGCCTGCCTGCCTGCCTGATCGTCCCTAACTGCTTCTGCCTGCCAGCCTGATCACCCCTAACCACTCTCCTGTCTGCCTGATTGACGCCTAATTGCTCCCCTGCTGGCCCGATCGCCCCCAACTGCCCTCCCCTGCCAGCCTGGTTGCCCCTAACTGCCCTCCCATGCTCGCCTGATCACCCACAACTACCCTCCCCTGCCAGCCATCTTGTGGCTGTGGGTGCTGCCATCTTTGAGGGTGTGGCAGTCAATTAGCATATACCCTCCTTATTGGCTTGTGGACGCTGCCATCTTTGTGACAGTATGAGGGTCAATTACCATATTCCTTCTTTATTAGATAGGATATTCACATATATCATATATGCATATGTATAATATACATGGAAAGGTCATATTGGTTACATTATAAATTACTATACATAAACGATTATAGTATCAGATATATTGTTATTCCTAATCATCTTAGTGTAAAAATAGATGAAACTACTTAGAAATGCCATAGGTAGCTAACAAAGCCACCTTTATATCAATAGATTTTAAATGTTCTCTAAGATATAATGAATATGTAAAGGTACATTTTAAGTATATTAAAATGTTGCCACAGTTTAAAATTAGAGAAGGAAATTAAATCATAACTGAATTTTAGAGATCATTGATGGATCCATTCTCATAACTAACAGGAATCTGACCAACAGTCCTGGTGATCTGACCAAAAAGCTGAATAACTCTTCTTGGTTTCTTTGACACTTGAGAAAATAAGATCTGACAGATCATATCTCTACCTGCTATTACTGGAATCAGTCATTTTCTCACATGCAACTAAAGTTCTGTTTTCATCACCAATAAACGATAAAAGCAATGGTCCAGTGACCATTAACTATTCAGAATTCACCACTCTTTGAAAAAACTCATTCTTTGAAAAAGCAAAGGATGTCTACAATTTCTAAACTATCCCAGGGCTTTGTCTTTCCTAAAATGTAAAACAGAGTTTAAAAGATTTACTTACACAGTGGCTTGATAATATGAAATAATACACTGAAAACTAGCTCCACCAAATGTTTTATAGTAATTGAACCAATATTCATATGAACATCTTTTCAGTTTCAAGAAGGAAAAATTATGAGACATAATTATTTAAAATCAGGGGTCATGTTTAGCATAGCAGGCAACAAACTCTTTCCTTTCAAATTGCATCAAGCTCAGGAGGACAGAAATTATCCTATATAATAAAGATGTAATATGCAAATGGTCATTATACCTTAAAGTGTAATGACTGACCGAGTAAGACCGGATCGTGGATCAGCAGGAGGGTGGGGCAGCAAGCTACAAGGGGGCGGCGGAGAACTACAGGAGGGGGCAGAGCAGCAAGCTATGAGGGGGGGCGGGGGCAGGGGGGTGGGGGGAACTACAGGAGGGCAGGGCAGTGGGTGGAGAGCTACTGGAGGGTGGCAGCGAGCTACTGGCGAGCTACTGGTGCACGGTTCGTGCGCAGGGCTACTAGTTCTTCATTAAAAGTTAAATATAAATTGAAATGTAAGCAGAAGATAATTAGGTAAATACAGTTCTCTGGTAATTCAAACACTATAAATTGTATGCCAGGCTTTGTGCCAACTATCAGACAATGAGTAAATACAGCCATAGTCCCAGCCTTAATGGCTATTATAGTCAGGGACACAATGAGGGGTGATAAATGAGCTGAAACCTGTGAGATAAATACAGATATAAGTAATTTTGTGAAAATGGAAATAAATAATTGTATGAATAGGTAACAATAAGACTAATATGCTTAAAATATAACAAGGAGATAAAGTCAATTATCAAAAATATTTGACATTTGTAAAGTGTAAGCACCAGAAACAGTGATACCTGGGGAGTTTCAGGGATTTCAAATATGATCAAGGTCAGCAAGCAAAACCAAAGTTAGTAATGATTTATTATTTAAGAAACTATAATGCTTTAAAATAGAATAGACATATAACTATCTGCTATCTGAAATGAAGCTTAAGAAGTTATTATTGCCCAGCCAGTGTGGCTCAATGGTCACTGGTTCAATTCCCAGTGAGGGCACATGCCCAGGGCTTCGTGCTCAATCCCCATCAGGGGGCGTGTAGGAGGCAGCTGATCAATGATATTTCTCTGGCATTGATGTTTTTATCCCTCTATCCTCTCTCTCTACAAATCAATAAAGACATAAAAAAGAATTCATTATATTCTGCTATGCTTCTTTATATTGTGTAGTTGGTAACAAGAGACCAACTAGTAGTACTTTCCTTTTAGAGTCTGTTTCTAGCAAGAAACATGATAAGGAGGAAAAATATTCTCATATATATATATATATATATATATATATATATATATATATATATATAAATATATATATGAAGGCCTAAGCAACCATTCCACCAGTAGCTATGACACACACTGACCAACAGGGGCAGACGCTCAACACACAGCATGGAAACATGGAACAGACTGATGAATCTCAGAGGAAGGGGGAGGGGGAGGGTGGGAAGAGATTAACCAAAGATCTTATATGCATACTAGAGGCCCGGTGCATGGATTTGTGCACCAGTGGTGTCCCTTGGCCTAGCCTGAGGAGATCGGGACAAAACAGGCAGTCCGGCATCCCCCGAGGGGTCCTAGATTGTGAAAGGGGGCAGGCCAGGCCGAGAGATCCCACCAGTGCACGAATCCATGCACCGGGCCTCTAGTTCATTATATAAAAGGCAAATGATACATAGCATCTTAATGTTAAATAGCACTATACATTTTTTTCTTATTTTGTAATTCTATATCCCTCAAAGTCACAGAGAAATCTGAAACACACTTAACAGAAACAAATGGAAATAAAATGATCTAACCTTATGATGTCTTTGGCTTTACATCCTATATGCTTAAAATCAAAATTAAGACGCAGCTCATCCAAAGGAAGATCCCATATTTTGCTCAATTTCCCCATTTCATTGGGAAAGGATCTCAGTTCCAAGTTGTAACTAACATCAAGAGATGTCAGGTTTTCAAGACAGCCAATCTCAGGAGGAATCTTAATGAAATAAAAAAAAAAAAGGGCAAAGTCTGTTGGTGGGAAGGAAGATGTGTGCGGCCAAGGAACAAGAAGCTGATAAGGGAGCCAGAGAGGACCAGAGATCCAATCAGTGACATGCACAACCTTTCAACAGGGATCAAAAACCTTTCAAGTGCTTGTCACAGCTTTCACTATGAATGTTTAAAGAGATAAATATGAGGGATTTACCCAAAACTAGGTCACATATTTATAATCTTTGAAAACCCTTGCTCCCTTGGTAACATATGTCATCTCTTCACAACACTGAAAGCAAATGTCTTTATAGCTTTCCAAATCCAATCATCTGTTTCCTCACATTGTTTTGTTCTTCAGTAAAACTATAAAGATCTGGTCATCACAAGCTTATATACAACTTAATACTATTAAAATACAACTAAATTTTGTTTAACTAAGTTAGGTGGCACGCTAACTAGAGTTTGTTTTTTCCATTCCAAATTTTTAAGTACCCATTACTTTTTTAATTTTTTAAAAATATTTTTATTGCTTTCAGAGAGGGAGAGGGAGAGATAGAAACATCAATAATGAGAGAGAATCATTGATCAGCTGCCTCCTGCATGCTCCCCCACTTGGGGATAGAGCCCACAACCCAGGCATGTGCCCTTGACTGGAATCAAGCCCGGGACCCTTCAGTCCACGGGCCAACACTCTATCCACTTAGCCAAACCGGCTAGGGCTCATTACTTTTAAAATTAAAAAAAAAAACATTAATTTTTCTGGCAAAAATCAGGTACCAAAAATCAGTTATTCTGAACCTCACAGTTTCAGACATTTAATTATTTTTGCCTTTTGAATTTGGCCCCCAAAAAAGTTTTTTTCTGAGATCAATGGATAATCAATTTCAGATTTGTAACAGAGGCAATGGAGTAAAGCAAAGGACATTGGCCCACTTGGATGAGGTAAAGGAATGCAGGAATTTAAGAATCTAGGAAAGAAAGTCAGGGGAAAAACACGACTACATGTGGCCCAGTGTCAACTTTAGAAGTGCAGAGTATCTGAGAGTCTGGTAACAGACCAGTGATTTCATGATTAAATAACACATTTAAAGCATTACAGACACCACATTCATAGTTAAATAGATATATTTCTGTAATTAAAAAATAGAGCACAAAAAGTATTCTTTTATGGAAATTACGCATTCTTAATATACCAACTTATCTCAGGGTAGGTTTAGATCTTATTCAAAAAGTAGGAAATACAAAATGACAGATTTTAAAATGATAAATTTTGATGATGCAAATTACACAAGCCTATTTTCAAATGGCAATAACTTTAAGCAAATAAAGATGACGTCTTACCTCTTTCAGTTTATTATGAGAAAGATGTAGTTTCTCTACTCTAGACCATGCATGTGCTTTTTCGCTCAAGTCCAAGATGCTGATCTGATTATGACTAAACAAGAGTTCCCTTAAGTTCAAAGATTTCCAGTGTGCAGGACTTGGTAGGTATTTAATTTCATTGCTGCTCATGTCTAATGATCGCAAGCTAAAACAATACAGTGTCAAGATAGAACCAAGTGAGTGTTTCCAAAATACATAAAATTATATCACCAGTAATTTCCACTAGAGTCTAAGAACTTTAAAACTAACAATATTTATATATAAGGATGCATGTGTGCTTTGGGGTACTTATAAGTACAGATGAGCTAGAAAGGAGGCCTTCTCACTAGAAACATTTACATGAATAAGAACCATTAAAAGCAAAATTGAGGCCTAATTTCCCTGCTCCAGAAACATAAAAATGTCAATCTCAGAATGAGTGTTTTACGCATGTTTATGACACATGAGAAATCATAATTAACAAATGCAAAAATGGCCATTAAAATTCCTGCTTCTATTCAAGTAGAAGAGTTATAAATATACAGCCCCCCTATCTCTTTTCAATTTCACTTATTACTAGGAGGATTCTTCAGAGGTTGGGTCTTAGAGCTCATTAACATTGTGCAGGGGCACACGCTTCCGCCTGCTTGTCTCAGGGTGATACACAGCGTTCCCTAACACTGAGCATGATGCCTCACATAGTTAAAGTGACAGCCAACATAATCTCATTTGAGTATCATAATGCGAACTATTCAGTAAATAATCTTCAACTGTTACTACACAATAGCACACCAAATTAATATAAAAGTTTAAAAGTCCAAGTAACAACTTCGGCCTTTTGTCTAGTGAATGTCAAACATTCATAGATTTGAACAGTAAGCTAAGTAGGTTTAGAAATCAATTACATTTTATATGCCTAAATCAAAGCCTTGTTTCTGAAAGTTCTGCTCCAGCTCATATGGCTTTAAAATTAAAATAATAAACTTACTGTGGAAGATTTAAAATTGCTTCTGGAACACACGTAAATCTGTTTTGAGATAATTTGATGTTTGTCATAGAAGAAGGTAAAAAAGGCATAGCAGCTAAAAGAAAACAAAAATGAGATAACGGGCATTTAAATCATTTTAACTAGATTTCTATTGGATTCTATAAGAACGGCTACCAATGACCTGTCATTTAATTTAATTTCTATTCTTATGCTGACAATTTTTCAAAAATCTACTTTTAAAATATGGTGACATCCTTAATACTACCACTAAACATTAAAATAATACACCATACTTATACAAATCTTTTAATATGAAAGCTAAGCAACTATCTAAATATAATTAATCTGTTTAACATCTATGAACATAAAAATTATTAGAATATTCATTTCAAATTATGTGTGATATTTTGTGAAATAAATTATAGATTAATTCAAATTACTCTTAAATAACTGTAACAAAATACTTTAGAATACTAATATACAATATAATATATAAAGATAAAAATTCTTCAGAGTACCATCTCATAAAGAGTGTCCTATGGAATAATATGGATGTTACTTAATGAAGGTATTTTTTGATCATGTGATCTTAAGAGATTGGGGAAACATTAGGTAAAATAAAATGAAGTATCTCAGAGTTCTCAATAGCCTGGGATATGTTATGAATTCCCAAGAAAGAAATATAGTATGAGGACCTCCAAGGAATGAAATTCTATGGAACACAATATTGGAAACCGAGCACATCATACAGCCTGTTTTGTCATCTGCAAAATAGTACAGCTAGACCAGATGATATCTGAGATTCTTCAGAAATATAAAAACTTATTGTTCCATGAAAGTAACTTCAGAAATTATTTCTTAGCATTTTCAATATTAAAAGTATGAGTTATGCTTTATCTAGAAAATCTTCAAGGATCAAAAAGTTCCAGGACATGGCTAGACGCTGTCTTCCTGAAAGGTACATGCTATGCTACACCTCACCTATTTTCCAAAAGTATTTGTGACTAAATAACTTAGTAGAAATGCTTCTCCACTTAAGAATTAAAGAGTCTTGAGGTTCAGATGCTATATGGAAAACACTCATAAAATCAAAGAATTGAGTAAAACTTCATTTCACATGAGGTTATTTTCAATGGTTGGTGGTCCTACTCAGGTATGACCTAACTATAGACAACTTCTAAAACTATTAAAGTTGTGTAGTGAAAAGCAAATCAATTTTTGAACTTAGGTGTATTCAGGTTTTCATGGTTAGCTAATTTTATGTCCCTGACATGTCACACAAAAATCTCAGGGCTTCAATTTCCTCAATTGGTCACGCAGAGATCATACCTGTCCTACTCTAAGTTTTTTGTGTGTGTGAAATTCAGTGGAGATGACATATTTACTATAATCTAGCCTCAGAGTCCTTATAAATGCAATTTTTTCCTGACCCAACTTAAACATCATACTCCCCTGCCTCCTATCCCCAGTTTCTGGTTCATGGTAGGAACATGATCAATATTAGAAGAGGGTGAAATGGAGAAAAAAAGAAAATACTATGCAAATTAGCATGGCTCTTCTCATTTGTTTCTGATCGTTCTGACAAATTAATATATTTGAAAATAAGTGGTCAAACTGTATTCTGCTACTAAAATGTATTAAAAATTATTTTATAAAAAAATAATTTTACTGAGTCACATATAGAACAGTCACGTTGGTGGCAAGATGCACATGGCCTCCATTAGGAAAGATAAAATATGAGGAGTTTCTGTTTATGGTTATAAAAGTATTTTCCCTTAATATTATAATTCTCAGATAGGCTGCAAATGAACATAGTTCCCTGTTATCTCACAGGCTTAGGGTATTCCACAAAGAGTGTTCCATGGCTTGTAATAAAAGTAGTGGTCATATTATGTATTATTGTAATACCTTGCACAAAACAAGAACTTATTAAATGTACATGAACATTACTAATTTGAAAACTGTTGAGTGATTGATTAAAAAGAAACAATAGTGCTAATAATACTTATACTCCAAAAATTTCTGAAGAAGCTTGGTAGGAACTTAGGATTCCTGCTTTACCCAGATCAGGCATTCATAGGAGTTTTTAGTTTAGTAGACTGAAAGGAACCACAATATAGTGACTATTTATAGCCCAAGATATTGTCATTTTTATCTATGCCAATACTAACCTGCTAAAATTATTTTTCATTTATAAAATTTTAACATTAAAATTTTAAACTTTCTTTTTAATTTAAAAAGTAGACTTTTTTAAGCAGCTTTATATTTACAGAAAATTTGAGTGGAAAGTACCAAATTTTCCATGGATCCCTTCTCTCCTCACTACCACCACCCATAAACACACTTTTCCCCCCTTCTATTATGAATAAGTTGCATAGTTTGGTATATGTTATAATTAATGTCAATATTAATGCCTTGTCATTAAAATCCATCGTTTACAACAGAGTTCACTCTTTGCAATATGCATTCTATGCATCCTGATAAATGGATTATGACCAGTGTCCACATAACAGTAGCACACAGAATAGCTCCACTGTCCCAATCCTCCTTTTCCCCAACTATGCATTCCTCTCTTCCTCACTCCAAACCCCTGGCACCCACTGATTGTCTTCGTGCCTTTGCCAGTGTCTTTTAGTTGGAATTATACAGTATGTAGCCTTTTCAGCCTGACTTCTTTCACTTAGCAGCATGCATTTAAGTTTCCTTCCTGTGTCCACGGCTTGACTCCTCATTTATTTTTATCACTAACCCGCTAGCTTTATATTTGAAGCTCCGGCATCATATTTAAACTCAAACAATACCATTAAATCCCCACCAAAAATGTCCAATATTACTCATCCTGTAATATTCAAAAGTGCTGGTAAAGAGAAGGCTCACTCAGAACACTTACCAAGGGAGTTCATTCTGGCGCTGAAACTCTCCACTTTAGGACAAGCCTCAAGAAAGTCCTCTGACAGGGATGAAATGTTGTTTTTACTAAGATTTAAAATCTTCAGTTCCTTC
This sequence comes from Myotis nattereri, assembly GCF_964212035.1. NCBI lineage: Eukaryota > Metazoa > Chordata > Mammalia > Chiroptera > Vespertilionidae > Myotis > Myotis nattereri. The sequence goes on from NC_138076.1 coordinate 174,108,702, forward strand.
AGGCTCAGGGGAGAACACATTCCTGATATTTTATTTCTAGTCATAAGAGAGAAAATGAGGACTAAATTGCATGAATTCCTATGCTTTAAAGAAAAAAGAAAAAACAACTTGCCTTCAAAGTTTAGCATCAATCAGATTTATCGACTTTAAAATTAGTTGTGAAAATTTAAGTCAATTGATGCAAGCTGCAATATTAGTTGCCTCCGTCTTTTAACATGTTACAGTTTAAAATTTATTGCTGTAGAAATAATGTCAGCATATTTTGTCAACCTTACATAACGTCCATGCAAGGCAACCCTTTGGTCTCTAATGAGCCCTTCCTACCCTTCTAAAGTCAGCTGCTCCAGTTTCTCTGCCACATTGCCCAGGTTCTCGGGAACAGAAGACAGCTGGTTATATGACAGGTTGAACTGTTTCAAGGTCGGACACTTCACTGCAGGATCCAAAACTATCGAGGGCCCAATGTCATTTCGAGAGACATCAAGGTTGGCAATACAATTCATTTTCAACAAGTAGGAGGGAAACGCTGTGAACTTATTACTGTGCAAGTCCAAGTGCGTCAAACAGTTCAGCACCTGGAAAGACAGTATTTTTAAAATTCCAAAATAAACCCCCTGAGAAACTTACTAGTAAATTTAGCTAATATTTCTTGCCTGCCATAACTCCCATAACTAGAACCATTAAGAATTTTCTAAAACTTGAAAACATAATTCACAAGAGAGCTTTAGTACACTGACTGGTCCAACTTTCTCTGCTCTAAAATGGGTAAAACCAGGGGACATGTGGCAGGCGGGTTTTCAAAAGCAAGTTCACAAAAATAAAGTTTAGTATTTAACTCAGCTTTATTCCTTCAGCAAGTAAAAATGGAAGCAGCGTAGGCCTCAAAAAATATTTAGACTAATGATTTCATGAATAAGTAGTATAACATAATCCTGGGAATACAATTTTAAATGCTAGCTTTTGGAAATTGTTATACATTTTAATATAAATAAGATTTAACCGTAAAATTAGTCACTGTACATAACATATATTTTATTTAGAACCTCTTCTTTTTAGGGAACTTTTTGTTTCAAACCTCCATTTTTATTTTTAAGCCATTTCTAATCCTACTATCATAACAGCAAACCTTCCATTTACATATTATGTCAAATTTTTAATATTTGGTATGAATTATTGTCAAAGGGCTAAAATACCCAAACAATCACTTCTCTGTGCTCTTCTTTACTTAGCAATATATTTATCTTCACTTGGAATTCTAAAGAGTTTGACATGATTATAAAGGCTTATTAATGGATCTTTCCCCCAGAAGTTGTTTCAAAATTTCTGCCACTGTTTCAGATCCAACCAGATTATTCAGATTTTAAAATTATTTATTCCCAAGGTTTAATTAGAAAATATTTTTATAAGAAAACACAGTTAGGCAGGAACAGAAACTGCCATCTAGGGGTGTCAATTTGAAATTTCCTGCAGAGGAGGTTCTGAGCTGGCTCTGTTTTGGAATGCCTTAATGTAGCTCATTAAGAGAACCTCGCCATATTCTCTGCAAATTCCCTCTCTTTTAAGTAGGCTGAATTCTAGTTTTCTTTTCCTATTCTTTAACAAATAATTATTTTTAAGTTACATATAATTTTAAAACTCAATAAATGCTTTAGGAGTAGTTTAGTCTAGCCTCCGTGTTTGGCAGATGAGGAAATGAAAGGCTTAGAGCAGTCGGAGTAACATTTTCTTATTATCACACAGTTGGCAGCCGAGCCAGAGCCAGTGCCACCCAAACCAGGTCTACGTCTAGTCTATCAAGTTGAAGTAGTTTGAACCACCTTACAACAATGAAATAATTGAAGGCATAACCAACATCTAGCCTTAAGAGAGTTTAACATGTACCATGTATCTTTAGGACAGGACCCTGAATTCCTTTATAACTACCTCTCCATTTCCACTGCCTGCCCTCAAAGATGTTTCTGAACACCACCCGTCTAAGAGACTTGTGTGAAACCCAGGAGAATGGGGGAATTATTGTCCAAGGACACAAAAGTAGAACGTTCTTTTTAAAGATTTAACCATGCACATTAAAGGTAAATGCCAAAGCTCTTCAGATATGCTGAGAGTTAGTAGGACAGGTTAAATTTACTTCACATAGCCGCTGTGGGAAGCCCGTGAGTGCGTTCTGGTGAAGCTCCAGCCTTGCCAGGTGCTCCAGATGACCACTGATGCAGCACTTCTGGCTTAGGGCATCAATATCTCTGAGTTCGTTGGCTGAAAGATCTAGGGATGTAATATATTCTCTCTCAGAAGCCAGGGAAGAAGTGCTGTCTGAATGCCTCATATGGGATGGAAGCTTTGATGACCCTTTTGTCAAAAGCAGACAAACAATGGAAATATAAGTGGATAATTTAGCTGGGCAAATGTTTATTGATCACCTAATAATGTAGGCTCTATTCAAGGTACTGGAGATTCAGCAAAAACCAAACTATGGAAACCAAACCAGTGCCAGAGATGGAAAGTAAATAATAAATATTTAATCAAGCGGTCTTAGCAGTGTAAAAAAAAAAAAAAAAACCACAACAGACCTGGAGAAAGGGATGAAGAGGGCATTATTGGTGAGGGCATTATTTACATTTCAGATAAATAGTAGAAAAAAATACATTTCCTATATATACTGTATAAACGGTAAATTTTTAAATCTATTATAATTGGAATGTTATATAAGATGAAATGGGCACTAAGAAATTTTGAAAAAAAACAGAAGAAATTTAACAAATATTATATTTTGCTCAAAATATCAACTGAGTTTTGATTACTTTCAAATACTTACTGAGTGAATCATCTGAAGACAATATTTTTCTTTTTCGCTTCAGTAAGTCTTCTTGATCAAAAATGGGTCCCTATTAAACAAATAGACATTTACAGTACAATCACTGTCATTTTTTTTTTCAGTGTCATTTTTTAAGAGCAAAGAGAACATTTCCTATCTGGGTTCCTTGGGAATCACTATAAGATTTCTATCTAAAGTATTCATGGGCCCAGCGACACCATAAGACAGAGACCTAACATGGGCACATAGACATGGGACTCTGAAAGAGAAAGAGGATAAAATCATAATGAAGTATACTTAGTACATAGAGGGTGGGGCCAAAGCAGGTTTACATTGTGAGTATGTGAAAACAGAGTTCATTCTTGTGTCATTATTTTTTATTCATTATTGTATAATTTTCCATATGAACAACTGTAACCTACGTTTTTTGCCCCCACCCTGTATATGCCCCAAACATGCTTAAAAATCTACAAGTATAAACTAAGATTATATATATGTAAATGTAGATATATATTTATATTCCGATATGAAGTTTTCATACATCAGGAAATTTCTGCACCAATAGCTCCTAGCTTTTTTTTTTTTTAACCAATAGCTCAATTATCCAGAGAATGTCAGTAACAAAACACACAACATAATCACAATTTAACTTACCAATGAACTGGAATGACTTTGCAAATTTGGTGAACAACGTTGCAAGGCAGGATCTCGGTAAAATTCTCCTACACTAATCGAACTTGACTTCTTTTTCATAAGAAATGAGCCTTCACTTCCTATTTTTAAATAATAAATAAAGGCAAATAGACAATGTTTACCCAATCATAAGATACTAATACCACATTTGACCATGAGATTAAAAATATTTTCATTAATAGAAATCACCTAATTTCTATTGTAACATTTTAAAAATAGAAATAATAAACTAAGTTGGTTTTTCATTTTCAAAATTCAGTTACACTTTTCTTCATCCATAAATATTTACTGAATGGTTGTCATAGACTAGACACTGAGTAAGTGTTGGATAGAGATAAACTGGAAAAATAATCCAGGCCTCCTGAGCTCATAGTACAGTAGAAAAGAGCCAAGTGAAAAAAAGTAGTTATATATACAATAATAAGTATGGGCATGTACAGCAAGCAGAGAAAGTTTATGTTCAAATCTGATCAAAACTATTTTGTTTCTCTAAATTTTTCTTAGAAATTTTTCAAACATTGTTTTCTATACTGAAATCACACTTGAAATTATTTAATATTCAGCAATCTTGAATACATCTCTATTTACATTTCATATTTTATGGTTTCACATAATAACATTAAATAATGTTATTTATTCAGGTAAAATAACATTAAATAAACACATTGTATTTAGTTAGCAATACTGTTTTGAGAGAGAAGAGATAAAACTACTTTTAAAATTATGAATTTAAAAAATAAAGATCAATAAATAAATCATATTACTAATGATATGTAATCTGAAGGCACTACTAAAAATTATGATTAAATTATACTACTCTTTATCTTAAGAGAAAGCATAATCTTAAGTGTCAAAAAAATTACATAAAATCTATATATCCAGAAATCAACTTGACAATATTCTATATAAATTGTAAAACTCATACAAATACTTCCTACTTGATCAATTATTAAAATTTAATTCATCCTGCCGAAACTGGTTTGGCTCAGTGCATAGAGCGTCGGCCTGCAAACTGAAAGGTCCCAGGTTCGATTCCGGTCAAGGGCATGTACCTTGGTTGTGGGCACATCCCCAGTAGATGTGCAGGAGGCAGCTGGTCAATGTTTCTCTCTCATCGATGTTTCTAGCTCTCTATCTCTCTCCTTTCCTCTCTGTAAAAACTCAATAAAATATATTTAAAAAAAAAATTTAATTCATCCTAAAATTTAAATGATCTTATGCTTAAGTATTTTAATAGACTTTGTAATTTAATCGTGTACATATCTTATAATTATTACATTTTGATAATTATCCCCCATTATGTTTGTGAAACTTCTATTAGCATACTGTTTATACAAGCATCTATACATTTTATAATTTATTTTATGTTAGCATTTATTTAAATGTTTTCCTTTATAACTACTTAAGAAGAATTCTTCTTTCAGCCATGATAGAGACAAAAGCACAGATCTTAACCAACCCCCATAAACAAATGGAAAATTGGACAAAATATTTTAAACAACTGGTTTCAGACATTGGGCAAGGGACAGTGCTGGACTGTGTAGTCCTTGAATGAAGGAAACAAAATCTGTAAGCCTATGATCACCCTGGCTTTCTGCCTCAGGGAAATTGGAGGGCCTGTGGCACAGTGAGAAGGAATTTAAACAAAGCTCAATGGCTTTCCTGAGATGAGATGAAGATCAACATTCAGGGAGACTTCCTTAGCTGAGAGTTTAGGGGCAGAATCCTGGAAAAAGAGCTCCAGTAACCTGCAAAGAGGTCTCCCACAGATCTGCACTGTAAGAAATGAAAAAGGAGTTCTACAGGAGGAAGGGAGGATACTAGATGTAAGCTGGATCAATATAAAAGGGTAAAATCATTTAAAAAAATTAAAACCCTTACTGTTACACACCCCATAACAGAGCTGCAAAATACATAAAGCATAAGCTGATCAAATTGAAAGTATGACAAAATCCACAAATTTTATTTCAACATTTCTTTCTCCAGTCAAGTAGAGAGAAAAATCTGTAATGATATGGAAGACTGAAAACACTACCAAGCAATCAGACATACTAATAGACTTAACTCCAGATCAGCCAAATATATATTCTTTTAAATTTCACATGGAGCATTCACCATGTTAAGCCATACAGTAGTCCAACAAAGCATCTCAATAAATTTAAAAGGATGAAAATCATCAGAGTATGTTCTCTGACCCCAAAATGTTAAATTTAAACCAATAAGAGGAAGTTATGTGGAAAATCTCCAAATATCTGGAAAGTAAACACTCTTCCAAATGACCCATAAGTCAAACTAAAAACCACATAGCAATTAGAAAAATTTTAAACCCTACTCTTTGAACAATACCATAAAAAGAAAGCCAGAGGCGTGGCGAGCGGGCGTTGGGTGGCGGTGGGTAAGGAGGGGTGGGGAATGGGAACATCTCTAATAGTGTGAACAATAAATAAACAAAACAAAAACTACTCATTACATACATGCACTCATTTAAGTTTAAAAAGTTAGCAAAAGATGTGAGCAGATATTTCCCAAAGAAAATACATGAATGGTCAATAAGAACATGAAAATTTTGTTAATATCAATGGTGATCAAAATTCAATAATATTCATCCCAAATAAAAATTCAGCCCAAATGAGCTAGAATTGTGCCTTCACTAGAATGGCTAAAACTAATTTGACTAACTCTATCAAGTGTTGTATGGTGACAAAGATGGAAAGCACCTAGAATTTTCATATATTGCTGGTGGGAGTATAATGTGGTACAACCACTTTGGAAAACAGCCAGACATAAAAGAGAACATACTGTATGATTCCATATCTATGCAACTGGAGAAGATACTAATGCAATCTATAGGAATAGAAAGCAGATCAATGGTTGCCAAGGACCAAGACTGGGGAAATATTTTATGAAGAGGCAACAAGGACTTGTTGAATGATAGAAATGCTGTATAACTTGATAGTAGTGATTATTAAATGGATGTAAAAAATTTTCAAAACCCATGAAAATATATACTTAAGTAGGTGCATTTCTTTTTATAATTATTTCTAAATAAAGTTTATTTTTTGGACTTGAGACATGAGATCTTGGAATAATCCTTACTTTTTGCCCTCTCAAATACCTTTATTCTATCACCCAAAGTTTACAATCACACTATGTTAATAAAAGAAAATACCTCACCCCAAAACATTTTTACCAAACTGTATTTCATTAAATGTCAGCCCAAATAACTATCATTATATATCTTGCTATGTCAATTTTTAAAAGTTATCTTGAGTGAGTTATTAAAAGATTAATATTATTCTTAATACTAATAAAGGTAAATACATATTTTTAAGTACTTCCTATTTTCCAAGAACTCTCCCAGAGAGTTTATATATTTTTTTTATCTAATTCTTACCAAAAAATCCTAGAAGGTTGGCAATACTATTTTTAATAAGGTTTACACAATCCAGAAATGATATAATCAATGATGGAACTTGGAATCCAATTGCAGTCACCAACTAAAGGCAGTATCAAAACATTGTTAAGTACAGAGATGAATTGTTTTTACAGCCATTGCCTGGATTGGAGTTAGTAAGCACTAACTATTTTCAATAATGAACACATTTTCCTCAAGTTTTTCCAAATAAATTAAATCAGGATTTTGTCTCAATTTCCATTTTTCAATGTCAGTGTGTAAGGGTTTTAAAACATACAGGGAACTATTTTTTTTTATAATAAATACCTTCGCTATCTAGGTCATCACTTTGACCAAACACACTGTCCACGTAGGACTCAGGAATGAAGGTCCATTGGTCAAATTTATCAAGTACTTGCTCAGAAAAATCCCCATCGCTGCCTGAGGCTGCTCCCTCTGCCACAGAACTTTTCATCTGGTATCTGAGGACCATTCTTGCTAGTATGGATCCTATATCTAAAAATAAAAAAGATACACCAGCAACTTAGACATCAACAACTAAACAAATGTAAACATATACCATCCCAAAGCATATTCTCATACTTTTAGAAAATTGTTCATTCCTACTTCCAAAGTCACTTTACAATTGTGATATTACAGGAAGTCAATGTTAATTTTCAAAAAAATCATACAAATTTATACAAAGCTTTGGTGTAGATGACAGAACTGAATATTTCTGAAACTCACTTAACCTCAGAAAGGGCCTGGGCTGTGAAGCCAGACAAGCCTGTGCCCAAATCATAGTAAGGCCACCTGTGAATTGTATGACGCCCCTACATGTTAGTGTCTTCATTGCGGAAGTGAAGATGACAATATATACAACATAGGGTTACCGAAAAGATGAAATGATGCATATAAAATGTTTAACATAATGCCTAGGACAGAGAATATGCTCCATAAATGATATTCGTATTTTTACAAACTATTTGCTAAGTGTTTCATTCTATTGGGGAATTATGTGGAATTTCAAAGTTAACCTTAGTAGTTGGCAGAGTCCTCATTGTCTACATAAAGCCTGGGAAATTTCTTCCAATACTGTAACATATGTATGTGACTCAGTTTAATAGTACCTGAAAAAATGTTTTAAAGCTATGAATCCAAAATGTTCTTTACTCAGACAAGCTGCCAAAGAAATCATGCTATATCCTCAAATCAATTAAGTAACATTATTATATATTTTTAAATTAGGTAAGACTTGTCATGGTAAAAAAAAAAAATTCAAATTAAAAAATTTTAGAAAACTTCATACAGAACAAAGGGAATAAAGTAAATGGTAAATCTCCCTTCCTTTTTCTCCAATGAGCCTACAGTTCCTCTCTACCAAACACCAAAGCACCAAAGATTAAAGAAGTGAACAGGCTATTGCCATGAAACTGATTAAATTGATGAAACTAGGGATCTAATCATGACTCATTCATCTCCAAAGTCCCCAGAGGCAACCGGAGAGCCCATTTCTGTAGTATTTTTTCTGACATGTTCTTCTTCATATTCAAACATTTATGACTACAGTATCACAATTGTGTGCTCACCTATAGTATACTAAAAACACTGTTTCAGTATACTGAAACCACTGTTCTGTGCCTCTTTTTCTACTTAACAATACATTCTGTGTCCAAACATTTGAATTTGCTAGATTTATTTTTCCCAATGATTGCAAAGCACTGAATGGATGTTCCATTATAATTTGAATAGTTTCTTTTGGGGAATACTTACAATTTTTCCCTAAATTTTTGCTATTATAAACAACACTTTAATGTGCATCCTTGTACACGCATTTTTATGTACATTGAGAATTTCTGTATCAGAGATTCCTATTAGAGTATTGCTGGGTAAAAATTCTAATGGATATGGACAAATTGTTCTCAAAATAAGGTGCAGGGAAAGGGGGGTCGGTAAAAGGACCATCCACCCACACTTCATAGGGACAGGAACGTTTTCTTCTGAAAAGTGCTATGGTGCTGAGGCAGGAAGAATGAAGAGTTGGCCAGGTGAGAGAGAAGGTAAGGGAGTTAGGTGGAGAGAGTAACCCTGGGAAAAGCCTGGAAGAGTATAGGAAGCATTTAAGAAGCTGAGGGAAACTCAGCCAGATGGGGTCTTCTAGGTCCCATCAGGAAGTTGGAGGCCTTGACTATGCAGAAGCACCAACATGCACGGATGGATCCTTCAGCAGCATGCAGCTATCTATGGGAAGGAGAGGAAAAATCAGACTGTTGGGCTGATGAGGAATGGGGTTTGGTCTGGTGAGTGTGTCAGAAAATGACAGTAGAGAGAACATGTTATTAACAAGAAAGTCCTTAAAGTGAAGAGTCAGAGAGTCCCACCACTGCGGGGAGGGGAGTGAGCATGGGGGTAAGGTCACAGAGGAAAAGCTGGGAGGTCACGCTTTAAAATACTGTCATACTTTAAACAAGAAAGATTTTTTTTTAAAAAAAGAAAAATACTGAAAAAAAAATACACTTAGTGTGAGTAAATGAGAGACAGCTAAAAAGACAAATGTTAAAGAGGTTCATGATAACTTGTCATCATTATACTTAATATATACAAAATATATATTAACTTGAAAATATGGAGAGAATATATCTTTAATTAAAATAGACAGTAAATGTTGGAGGAGGTCATTAAAAGGACATTACTGCTGGTGGATCCATGAGCTGGAAGGGGCCATTGGAAGACCCTCCCCTCTCCCCGTCCTTGGATTTCACATCCTGCCCATCCTGCCCACAGCGAGAGCTTCCCACAGATGTAGCCTTTGAGAGAGTAGGTGTTGTTGAGACCACCTGGACTGCATATGTGACTAAAACCAGGTCAGACCTGTACATGACCTTTAAGATTCTGGCAGGTGGGTGTGGAGATTTACTCATCTTGCAGTTGCCCAGACAAGCCTCGTACGTTAAGTTCCCTTGGTCATTAAACCTGCCAGGGATCAATCTTGGTAGTCTGCCTCTTTCCTCCGTCTCTCCTTGGCCTCCAGGTATGGAGCCAGTGTCAGATTTCAGCCGGGAACATCCCAAGGCAGTACCCTAACACTCAGAGATGCATTTTCTTGGCAGTGATGGCCTTACCTAGAGTTAGAAGTATTGACTAGTTCCAATAATGAACACAATATTGGAACCAATAGTATGTTAACTTGAAAATGAAAGTATATATGTTACTACATATACATTTAAATGCATATGTATATGTAAACAAATAAAAAGTATAGGGGAAATCTACATCATTGCCTATAAGGGAAAAGTTATTATTTTCTTCCTTATGATTGTTTCCCTATCTTTAAAATGAGTATGAATTACTTTTATAATAAAAATTAAATATATAAAAAAAGTCCTGGTTGGTGGGGCTCAGTTGGTTGAAGTGTTGTCTGGTGCACTGAAGGATCTCACGTTCGATTCCCGATCAGGGTATGCACCGAGACTGCGGGTTCCATCCTTGGTCAGGGCCTGTACGGGAGGCAACGGATCAATGTTTCTCTCTCACATCAATGTTTCACCTCTCTTTCTCTCTCCCTCTCTCGCTCTCTCCCCCCTTCTTCTCTCTCTGAAATCAATTAAAATTTTTAAAAAATAAAAGTAAATAAATAAAATATATTAAAAAGAAAAGTAACCCCTCAGAAAGATCCCACAGTCTTACACTATCTTTATAAAATATGCATTTGCTGGGTCATAAGAAACTTAAATATAACATCACTTTCAAGCATTTCATGACAAGAAAAAGATACCCAAACCCTTGCAATATTTTTGGCTTACGTTGTACCAATCTAGAAGAAAAACTAAAAGATTAGTGACAAAAAAAAATACAACTAAAAATAAGACATACGAAGTGTTCCTTTTAATACCTACTTATTTCTTTTCTTGAATTGCATGTTTTGTCTGGAAATAAAGGACCAAGCCAAGAAGGTTCGATTTTCCCGATACAAAATCCTCCGAGGCATATGCTGTTATTGGCCAGATCCAGGGCAAGTCTCTTTAAGAGCAAACTGATGATCTGGCTGTCGCCTTTCCTGATGCTTATGGCCAGCGCTTTCCGTACGTCTTGTTCACGGGACCCACTATTCAGTAACAGTTCCACCAGTTTAGGACTGCTTGCTTTTTCACACACCTATTAAGGAAAAAAGTATACATATAAGCTTACTAAAAGCCTGTACCTCTTCCCTTTGGGAGACTGGGACATTGAAGCTGGTGTCATTTTTCTCTACACTCTTAAATTTAGCTAGAAACAAAATAAAATAAGGCAAAACCCATTCTTGAAATAGACTAGGAAAATAAATAAGATTAGCACCATCCCTATCAAAGAAGCATAAATCAAATAATCTGCCACATGGAAGTCAGTTATCATGAGAGAGGCAATATAATATGGAAGCTCATAAACGTGAAGTTACGCAAGTGCAAGTGAGGCTTACACTTTTCGGGCATCTGTTTCTTCATTGGAAGACATCTGGCATACCAGTGCCTCAGCACAGTAAATGCTTACTGCCCCTCTTCATTTGTAACAGAATATAAATATTATAATGTTCGTTAATGCCGTGTGCAAAAGACAGACATCACTCATTTCTGGTTTTCCTGAACTCCTATGGACAAGAATCTGAATTATCACACAAGGATATATCTTGTCTCTCAGCTTTCCACCTTCCCTCGAGTGTTGCATTTTCAGAGCTGTGTTCAGGTGGGTTAGCTCACTCGTGCTACAAAAGCTAGTGTCCACTGTAAGCAGAGAGAAGCCTACACCGCCTGAAGCACAGCACACTGGCCCTGCTCAGGAACAGCTTCTCTAAGACATGGAATGGAGTGTTTGACAAATAGAAGTTCAAAGTCACAGATAGTGGAAATATTATATGTCAGATACTGTGCTGAATCCTGTCCAGATAGGATCTATAATCCTTACAATAACACATATGTAATACCTTAATCAATAAAGAAAAAAAATAAAATAAACAAAAATAAAATAAACTAAAACCCTATGCCACAGAAATGATTACCCATTTTATAGATTAATATTTAGAAAACATGTGTGATTTGTCCAAACCCTTAGAGATAGTTGATAAGAGATTTGGAGTTGAAGTCAAATCTTCTGGCTCCAAAGCCTGTGCACCTTTCACTACCCAAAATTAAGGACAAAGAAAAGAAAAGGGAAGAAGAGAAAAGAAAAGAAGACCCTAAGATCCAAGGTACCAGGTCAGCAGTCTCAGCATCACCCACCTTCAACATATTCTCCCGAGAGCCACTAAAGTACCTTTCTACTGTGGATATGACCAAGTACGGTCCAATTTAAAAATCTTCTAAAACCCCTCTGCTCCAGGATATTCCCCCAAACACCACTTACAATTTTTCAAATCTCATTACCTCCATTTATGCTATTTCTATTGCCTAAGTGTCTCAACTAAGCTCTTCACCAACAAAATGAACAAAAAGAGGTTTGTTCTTCAAGGAATAGCTTCAAAGTCTCTTGCACAGTGAGTCCTTGCTGTCAACCTCCCAGGCCACACACTCCCTTCCTCCTCCAGGCTCCCATCTCACTTTGTTTCACATAGTACTTAGCACACTGAACCAGACATGCCCATCTGTTTTATAACTAGAACAAAAGGCATGAATGCTATTGTAATTCAATTTGTACCTCTGTGGCCTAGTGCAATGCCTAAGAATATATGTAATTTAACTAGAAAAATTACTAAAATCCTCTTTAAGGGCCCATAGGGAATTTGGGTAAAAGGGAGTGAGGGAGGGAGAGAAGGGCCAAAAAACTCAATTACAAATGTCTTTTCTTGCAGCCCAGCCAACTTTTATCTCTACGTTATGGCACTTACTGCTCACTTTGTATTAAGATGATTTATGTTTTATTCTCTCTCCTCTCACAATATCCACTTAGAAAAAAATAAACATCTTGAAACAGGTAACCCCTTTCCTATTTTTTACTAATTATCTAGCACTGTGCTTTCCACATAGAAGGTGCTCAATACATTTTTGTAGGGATATTGTCCTTGGGGGACCCAAACAATCCACACTGACTTTATGCACACGGTGCCAGGAAGAAAGAGATATATAAGAAAGTGTAGCCCTAACCAGTTTGGCTCAGTGGATAGAGCGTCGGCCTGCGGACTGAAAGGTCCCGGGTTCAATTCCAGTCAAGGGCATGTACCTTAGTTGCGGGCACATCCCCAGTAGCAGATGTGCAGGAGGCAGCTGATCGATGTTTCTCTCTCATCGATGTTTCTAACTCTCTATCTCTCTCCCTTCCTCTCTGTAAAAAAATCAATAAAATATATATAAAAAAAGAAAGTATATTAGACAAAAGAAAATTATAAAAGTAATTTCAACTTCATGAGAGGAAAAAGTACTGCTCATAAATACAGTTTTATATTTAAATAATAATTTAAGATAATTTATAATATGATCAGTTTTTAAAAGTATAATTTATTATCTTTTGAAATCTTCTATCTCATCTTGTAATTTATAATTAATGCAGCCAGCAATCCAAACCAAATATTTGAAATAAGCATTTGAGAATGAATGAACAACCCAGCAACACGACTACCATGAATCTGCTGCGTAGACAAGAGATTAAAGCAGCAGACAGATGTATTGAGGCCTTGGATGCATTTGCATCACCAGCTCACAATGCAACAAGCTCAGAAACACAGAGGTGATTACAACACTAGAGAAAAAAAAGGTGGCGCTTCAAAGTGAGTCGGATTATCATGGAAACGTCTACAATGTTGTACAGCAAGTTTAAGAACACATTTTTGGCTGGTGAAGGAGATTCTGTAATCACACGAGTGGTGAATAAATCTCTTGCCAAACAAAGACAGCACGAGGAAGGAAATAAAACCAAAGATCCAGAGAAGAAAAGATCCAGGGAACAAAGTCTCGAAAAGGAGCAAAAAGGCTCAAAGACTCTTCATGGAGGATCTGATGCTCAAGACAGAAATCAACCACAACATAATGGAGACAGCAACGAAGAAGGCAGAGCCGAGGCGGCGGTAAGAAAAAGCCATCCCGTGCAGAGAGAGACTGAAATATCTCCCCAGGACTCTACGCTAGATAAGGAGGTGGACACACCTGGAACATAAAAAACATTTGAGAAGTATGTAATAGTTTTAATTTGAAATATTCACTGTTGAAAATTTTAAATTTTTATAAACATCGGTTTTGATGTTTAAAACTTGTTTGAGGGATAAAATCCCGTGGTCTTTGTTTCAAAGGAAACACTGCTTACTTGTACTTGTGCAGTAGTAACAGCTACATTATACAGTAAATGTGAGGGAAATCCATTTAGGAAATGCTGAACTGCTTCTGAGACAGTGGTTGTAGAATATTCTCAATTAGTGTGTGTATGCTCATGTATACTTGATAATAGAAAAAAGTTACATATTTAAAAAGACTACCTAAATAAACCTTTCCTCTTTTCCCAACTATCATGAGCTTTGTGCATAGTTTTTACAGACCTTGAATTTATCAGACTGTCTTTCCACTGTTGGTGGGTTGTGTAGAAGTTATGCATTTTTACGATAGCTAAATGCTACTTCAATATAATTCCTCCCTTCTTCTCCCTAAAGTTAATCTTACCATGGTCTACATTGTGCTCAGTCATCCTGCTGCTTTGTAGCAATATGTGGTCTATATGCCTTTTTATATGATAACCAAACTGTTCTACAAACAAATGGGTGGTAACAAAACCCATGTTAACTTTAGAGGGTAATTTAGTTCAATGACTAGGAATTCAGTGAAGCCGCATGCCTTTCCTGCAGAGAGCAGAGTGGGTGTATTTGGGAATGAACCTGGCTCTAGGATTCAGCCACCTCAGATCCTATACAGGCACTAGCAGCTGAAACTGAAAACTAAATGATGAAAGTTCATTTTTGGTGCATGGAACAACCCTCAACCAACTAAGCCACACCTGCCAGGGTAAAAGTTAAGTTTTTGAGATATTGCTGAATTTTTAAAAAATCTTTATTGTTGAAAATATTACGTATGTCTCCCTTTTTCTCCCATTGACCCCCTATAGCCTGTCCCCGACCCCACCCCAAACTTCCACCACCCAATTGTCTGTGTCCATGGATTATGCGTATTATGCATACAAGTTCTTTGGTTGATCTCTTCCCACCCATCCACACCTGCCTTTCTCATTAACAAAGTCACACCCTAACCGGTTTGGCTCAGTGGATAGAGCATTGGCCTGGGGACTAAAGGGTCCCAGGTTCGATTCCAGTCAAGGGCATGTACCTTGGTTGTGGGCACATCCCCAGTGGGGAGTGTGAAGGAGGCAGCTGATCGATGTTTCTCTCTCATCGATGTTTCTAGCTCTTATCCCTCTCCCTTCCTCTCTGTGAAAAACCAATAAAATATATTTTTAAATAAATAAGTCACTAAGTAGTATCTTTTTAATTGGAGAACAATCCATGATACTTATGCAATAAATCAAGGTAAATACCATATAACAAAACTAACCTATGTGAAAACATGGCTATATCAGAGGGGATTTTTATTTCTGCGTGGTTCACATGATAGGATTGCAAAGAGTGGGAACATTTGTTGCTCTGAGGCAAGAAGACAAAGGAGTGGTTTTTGATATTCACAAATATGGGCTAAATCAGGGGGAACCAAGGTTTACACACAGAACTTAAGGATCACCTAACAGATGGCATTTCTAAGATCATTTGATAGGTCAGTTGGTAGTTCTTAGTAGTTCTTTGAAACTATCACTATGGGAAAGGGGCTTTTAATACTTCAGCGTTTGCATGTGCCGTGCATTGTATGTTTTGACTTCTCGGATAATTGTTTTCATCTATAGATACTTTTTTTTATCATCAATTATTAACTTATTTCAGTAATTGGAGTTTCACTGTTTTGAAGGAACTCTTGCTATTACATCTGTTTGGTCTTTAGTACAATCAAAATTTGTACAGATTATTCTAGTTAAGCCATAAGTGTCAACATGTAAACTTGTTTTGATTAAAGAATTTTTCTGTCAAACTCTAAAAAAAAAAAAAAAAATTTAAACCAGACACTCGGGAGGCACTGCTTACCAGGAGACGTGCTATCAGGCAATTCACCTAACCTCTCTGTGCCTCAGTTCCTGCCCAAACAATGGGGATAACTGGGACCCACTCCTAAGGATGTGATGAGGATTAAATCGTGGAAAGAACACAGAGCGGTGCCCAGGTGGTCATGAATACCACAAAAGTGTGTATACTTTTATTCAGACTTCATTATACTTGTTCTTCCCACCATGATTTGAAGAGTTTTATCTTCAGGTCTCTATTCATGCATTTTCATACCCAGAATTAATCTTCCATATTCTTCTCTATCAATCATGCCCATCCTATATAATAAAAGGCTAATATGCAAACTGGCCGAATGGTGGGAGGACTGGTCACTATAACGTACACTGACTACCAGGGGGCAGATGCTCAATGCAGGAGCTGCCCCCTGGTGGTCAGTGCTCTCTCACAGGGGGAGCACTGCTCAGCCACAAGCCAGATTCACGGCTGGCAAGTGCAGTGGTGGTGGTGGGAGCCTCTCCCGCCTCCACAGAAGCACTAAGGACTCCTCGGGGGTCCCGGACTGCAAGAGGGCTCAGGCCAGCCTGAGGAACCACCCCCTACCCTCCCCCCCCCCAGTGCATGAATGTCGTGCACTGGGCTTCTAGTTACAACATAAAATCTCCTCAGAAAGCCTAATAAGAATCACTCACCATTGCTCTGACTAGTCCTTAAATATGCAGCATTGCCAAATAAATAAACAGCCTTGATTATCTTATTTTGCACTAGTACACAATAAGGTATGCTCAATCAATCTACCCACATATTTAATCACAATTTATTATTTGATAGGCTAAAAAATTTGACAACTAGGACAAATTCTTTAAAGTTAATACACTCATCCACTTAAAGATCTGATATTTTTTTTAAAAAAAAAAGATAATACGTAAGCAATTAAGTTTAAAAGAACATGGGAAGAAAAATAAAAAGCTTTTTTATAGAAAGAGTTGGATAAATTGAGAGACAAGTACAATGCACTTCCAATGGAAAATGTAGAGTACCTGCACTCAGGTGCTTTTAGGTATGTTGTTTCCCAATGAAAAAAAATGAAGGGGAAGATTCTTCTAAGTTCTTGGAATACCCAAAAACATTAATGCAGTGATCTGCACATATCAGAAAAGATACACAATAAAAACATTAAGTTATTGAGGGGGATGATTTAATTACCTTTAAAATAGAGAAGCAACTCTTTTTAATGTTGCTAGCTTTAAAATTTTTGACTAAATTTGATTATTTGGTTTTAATGCATAAATTAATTATGCATGAAAATGAGTAACAGGTTTAGTTTTCTTTTATGCAGATTGCTAATTAGTACTAACTTAATCTCACAGTTGAAAAAACTGATTTGAATACATAGGCAAGTGAGAAATTAAATAAAGACTTTAAAGATAAATTATTAGAAAACAATACTCTGCCGGTCATCTAATAATATATATTAAATCATTACATAATTGCTTTATTAAAAGAACTGTTTATTAAATTTCTAGAAAAAATACATGATACTACCTGAATGCTATCAGAGACTCCAAAATTTATACCACACACACAGACTTTTAAAAACATGCAATGCACTTTACTAAATACTTACTGAATCATACTGAGAACTGGACATTGAACATTTCTACTTTCAGACAACTCACAAGAGATACAAGAGGTGTACATAAATTGTCATGGACTTCAGAAGAAGTAAATCTTTATTTTGTCTGGAGGTCGGGGAGTGTGAGGAGGGCTTTATCCAGGAAAGAGAATTTCCATTAGAAATTTAAGGAAAGTAGAACAATTAAATAGATGTGTCTGCTCAGTGCAGGAGGGAAGGGAGAGAAGGAAGGCAGGACCACAGTGCTACACAACGTGGGGGAGCAATTGCAGGGGATGTGGATGAGGCCCCTGAGGTGTTCGGTACCAGCCTACATGGCCACATGCAATAACCTTGAGGGGGGAACTTTCTAGGCAAAGAAATACAAAATGAAGACAAAATGGTTGAAAAATGATCAATACCAAATAAAGCCATGGGTTGAGGGAGTGTGGCTGCTGAACGATGTGTACAGAGATGCACAGGAGAACATCTGAAAAGTTACTAATCAACCTAACAAAGTAGGTAGACAAGTAAATGAAGGATCCGACAACAATGCCTAAGGACCCTATTACCTCTGAAATTCCACAAACGAAACTCCTGTTACACATCACAAGGAGTTGTGCAATAAGCTGGCCAATTCTGCAGGAAGGAATAATGGGATGTAAGTAAGAGCTATACAGTGGCAGCGTCAACAGAATAAAACAAGGGTCGTCTTGAAAGTTTACCTGACAAATTAAAGAAGTTCCCTCCTTTGCTCGATTGGCGTCTGCTCCCAACAGAAGCAAGCATTCAACCATGATGCTATTATTCTGATCGCATGCTCTCTCTAGCATCACACCTTTTAACTCATCATCCATGGCTAATTTTGCAAAGCACTTGCAACAAAGGTGTAGAAACTAAAAAGAATGGAAATAAGGATTAGAGTTGGCTAAATACATGACAGTTAGCACACAGGGGAGAAACTTGGTACCTGTTGATCCTTCTGTTCCATGAGACTGGAGGACATCTGATGGAATATTACTGAGTCAAAGGAATAATGCACCAACAGCTTGGAAAAAGACTCTGAGCATTCCAGCACGGTCAAGACTGTCTGAAATCCCTGCAAGTGTGATCAAAAATAATAATGGAAACATAAGCAATTATGAGCAAAAAAAAGAATAAATAATATTAAAAAGCGTGTATTTGATACTAAAAACCTGAGTTGTTCGCTTAACTAAGTAGATATTTTTTGGGGTGTGGACTTTAAAGCTACAAATCTTGAAATAATCCTATAAATACATCTTGCTCTCTCATTACTAAGAAACAGAGCAGGCACACAGAAAATAAAATGCTAACAAACCGTTGTCTAGCAAAGCAGGAAAAACTCCTAATTCACTAATATTTAGCTTTTAAAGATTCCTGACTGAAGCTACTGCTACACGATGCAATCCAGGTATTCATCGGGGTGGAAACATCACAGGCTGCAGTGTTGCAGACCCAAATAGGCCAGTAAAGTTATGTTTTTATTATGAGGTTGCAATTGGTTTATAGATATTGGTTTATAGCATTTCCCCCAACGTTTTGCACTTTCTTCTAAAATTTTAACCTCAGAGACAAATGTGAGCCCTTGGATTTCATTCACATTCAGTGTATTTGAGAGAAGCTCTCAAGGCACTCTGAAGTTTACATCCTTGAAGCAAATTATTTAGAAAGAACTGATTAGTCACGCCATTACTTTTTAGGACCACCTAAGCATATTTCCAAGAGTTCTGGGCTCTCCACCCAGGTGAGATTTGAAGGAAAGAATGAACTTTTTTGTCTTTTCTATTACTTAGTGTGAGTAAACTCATCAAAGATCAGCTTAACTTTTTAGATATTTAACATCTTTCAATTTCATATATTAATAAGATCATCAAAATATTAAAATAATTATTTTGAGCACAAGATGCTGAGTTCCTATAAATAATTCCTAATATTTGATAAGAGGCATAATCTTAATTTATGCAGGTCTAAGGGACTTATGGTCCACCCACCTCTATAGCAGAGGTCCCTGCAAACTCAAATGCAGCGGCAAAGCAGGTAATGCGAAGGAATGTGTAGAAGGCACCTAGTTCAAATTAAAAACACATAAACACTGAACCAGCCAAATAAAGTATGTTGGCAGGTTGAATGCAGGAGGTCAATAGTTTGCAACCTCTACTATAGAGATCCTAGAATTTATGCCCAGATGACTTCACACTGAGTCACTGAGAGTCCCATACCTGCACAAAACCATATACTTCCCCTTGGATTACTTTTAACCAATTCTGCCTTGGCGTTAAGCAGTCTCAGTAGAGACACATTATAAAGAGCATATTTATAAAGCACATTGTTGTTTGTAATCTAAGAATATTGTGTGTTCAGCAGCACTTTATAATTGAAAACTTTATATCCATTATCTCATTTAATAATAATGTCTCTGCAAAGGTTAGAGCCAAGACATTTTTATTCCTGGTCAAGGCTTCCATTTGTGAAACTATTTGCTGAGCATGGTTTATGAAAGTTGTGAACTCCATTACTGAAAACCACAACCAGGGCAGAAATCTTAAAGAAACTATTTGTTTTCCCAACATTCGAAAGGTGGGGGGCAGGGGGAACTTGAAAGAATATATTTCTTAAATCTTGCCTTAATTAACCCTAAGGCAGTATCTTGGAGTCCTCATAAAAACAGTGATTGATTATATATCATATTTTAAATGTTGCTTGATGAAATTTTTTTTTAATATTGTTTCACTGCAAGAAAAAATTCAAGGAGCAAAAATACTACACGTAAGCAGCCCACAACAAAACACAGAGAATGACAAACTTCAGAATAATTATAACTTCTATTTATACAAACTCTAAGCAAATGCAGCTCAGCTACCTAGAATCTCTTCAGCACACTCTCTGCTCTTCATGGAAAAGACAAATGGCAAATAAGCAAGCTGATCTTGGAGATTTAATGAAGAAACATAGGATCTTTAGAGATTCAATCCAATTCTCTTCCCTTTCTATAATTAAAATATTACAAAATGATAGATGGTTTTCAATTAACTAGAATATCTCCACTAAGTGGGAATTATACCAACAGCTCTGAAAGAGAAATCTGCACAAGATCAAATTCCCTTCAAGATAATGCACATACTTTAGTCTGTAATTCAGTAATATCTTTAAATCGCTGCAAACTGGAAACCAGAATTTTTGCCAGCAGATTCTCAATTCCTAGGATTAAATTCTTCTTTGTAATCAAGCATCCTATAAGACTTAAACCCAGACGCTGAATTTCTAGAAGAAAGGGGGAAAATAAACAATATTAAGTGTTTTAAATCTCAAAACTAAAGAAAAAACTTTAAAGACACCCCACCAGCAGCTAAAGGCCTATAAAAATCTACTCTAAACCCTGCGTTCAAATTGTACCAACCTTGGTCATCCGGATACATTTTCAGTGTTTGCAGCACCGATTCAATAGCACCTTCCAGAGATAACACCTCTAAGGCATCAGGAAAACGTGCTATAGAAGAAATTACTTTTAATCCACATTTCTGAATCCCAGGATTTCCAATGAACTAAAATCAAAAGGACAATTCAAAATATTTGTTTTTAAAAATGAGTCCTTAGTACTTATTTTAGTTAATGCCAGTTATATAGACTGATCAAATATAAAGTATTTAAATAAAGATTAATATCCTTGATTCTGCCTCATACTAATAATTACTATTATTCGTTATTAAGGTTAAAAAGCTAATACTTCAATACATATTGAGTACCTGTTCCATGTCAGGCACTGTGCTAAATACTTTACATGCATTTTCATAATCTTAGTAAATATCATACTCTACTGACTTCACTGATGAGTTCACAAATGGTTAAAGGGCTTGAATAACTATTCCTACAGTCGCACAGATTGTTAATTGCTAAGACCATATCAGGGATGTATGATTCCACAGCCTGCATGTTGAATCAGGAAAATGCAATGCTGCTTGTCACTATAGAAAATACTAATTGAGAATTTACTCTTTAAGTGCTTTACATGCCTTATCTGTTCATTTCCCCTCCACCACCGCATGGAATAGATTCACCAAACTTTAAAGACATGGGAACAGAGTTGAAGTCACACAGCTAAAAGTGTCAGGCCTGAGACTTGAACATACATGTGTCTGCCTTCAAAGCCCAGGATCTTAATCCACTTCCAACCTTTCATCTCAATTCTTCCAGGTGATTTGTCATTATTTACAATATTCTTTACTAGAGGCCACTTCTTTTTCCAGCCCATCACACTAACTGAGAATAACACAGTCAACACACTTTCCAACCACATGACAATCACAGCCATACCTCCCCTCCTTTGACATTGGTGATGTATAGCTAACTCTTAGACTGATCCTCTCTGCTTTTCCATGATGCTCTCCTAACTTCTACCATGATGCACATGTCCACCAAATAAATAGCTTTCTTTTCAAAAAAAAAAATGACAACGTTATCCTTACCAGGACTTTTCCTTTCACGGACACTGGTGTCATGGTATCTCCACTCCAAATCTCTGGTTGATGTCAGCACAGGTCACCATAGAGCTGAAGTGGCTTCAAGCCAGGGGTAAAACCTCTCAACCAACATCTTCTACCCTGTCACCATTCTCCCACCCATTCTGTTAAAGAACAGACGTTCATTCCTTTACCAACCTAGTCCCTCGGTGCCTAGCAACTGTCCTCATTCAGCATCTTTTTGTGAATAGGGTGTGGCTAAGCATCATTTTCTCACCTTGTGCCCTTCTCCTCCACATGTCTGGTATCTCCTGACATAAGCGTGTTTACTGTAAATGCTGAAAACATTTTTGAGGCACAACTAATTGTCTATAAGGCAATTTCACCGTAAAAGATAAAATAACAAAAAATAAGAAACACTAAAAAGGACAAAATAAAACATGAAAAATTAATAACAAAATTTTAAAAACCTAATTGCGAAAAATGAACATATATTGTTTTGGAAGTCTTTCATTCACAGTATTATACTGTACTTTTTCTTTATAGGCTGTGGATTCGTCTCCTTGTTTAGCTTCATACTTTTTCACTTTAGGTACTAATTTTTCCTTCTTTAAGAGAGATATCAATTTCAAAGAAGCAAAATTTAATGCTCTTGAAACTGTTGAGAATTAGTAGCCACATCTTTCCTGTTTGCCATAGCTTGGTAAACTTTTGGTGTTGATGTGGAAGGGATGACTGTGCACACCAAAGGATTTGCAAACTACATTACCATTTTCCAACATAGTATAAAATCTGGCTTTACATGTGGTTTTGCAATCTGGCCTCATATATAGTACTTGTCATCCACTACTTTAGGATCACCATGTCTCCTCCTTACTATAGAGACCATTAAGAGGGCTAAGCCAGTGGTTCTCAACCTTCCTGATGCCACAACTCTTTAATACAGTTCCTCATGTTGTGGTGACCCCCAACCATAAAATTATTTTCGTTGCTACTTCATAACTGTAATTTTGCTACTGTTATGAATTGTAATGTAAATATCTGATATGCAGGATGTATTTTCATTGTTACAAATTGAACATAATTAAAGCATAGTGATTAATCACAAAAACAATATGTAATTATATATTGTGTTTTCCGATGGTCTTAGGTGACCCCTGTGAAAGGGTTGTTCGACCCCCAAAGAGGTTACGACCCACAGGTTGAGAACCGCTGGGCTAAGCTTTATATAATACTAGAGGCCCGGTGCATAAATTTGGGCACCAGTGGGGTCCCTTGGCTTATCCTGCAGGATCAGGCCAAAATCAGCTCTCTGACATCCCCTGAGGGGTCCAGGATTGCAAGAGGGTGCAGGCCAGGCTGAGGGACCCCACCAATACACGATTGGGGCCGGAGGGACGTGGTAGGTTGGCCAGCCAGGGAGGGGCCATGGGAGGGCTCCAAGGCATGTCCGGCCCATCATGCTCAGTCCCGATCAGTCAGACCCCAGCAGCAAGCTAACCTACCAGTCAGAGCATCTGCCCCATGGTGGTCAGTGCACATCATAGCAAGCAGTTGAGAGGCCTTAGCATTCATTAGCATATTACATTTTGATTGGTTGAACAGACGACCAGACAACTGGACACTTAGCATATTAGGTTTTTATTATATGGGATAACAATGGGGATACTGCAAGAATTTAGTCAATGGAAAATTGAAACCAAACCCACAACTAGCTAAAATACATTAAGTCTGTCAAATGTAAACCAAATCGTCAACTGGTTATTTTATCTTTGAGAAATTGCCTTTGTATCAATTTGTCACTCAGCAAAGATACTTGCAGCCAAGATGTTCGTGGCAAAAGAATGCTTGTGATGAAAATACCTAGAACCTCTCCTCCTTAGCCTCACTCACTGTTCAGTGGGACATCATTTCATCTAGCATTTCAACAAGACACCTCTAGCCTTGCCTCCCTTTTTCCTGCCATTGTTTCCATCTCCACAAATCTCTAGGTAGTAAGCCAGCTTTGGAGCCAATTAAATTTGAGTTTAAATCCTGTCTCATCACTTAACAGTTCCATGAATTTGAGAACCATTAAAATGAATTACATAACATTTTTCTCACAAGTGGTCTTTATTCAGACAGTGTTATTCAAAAAATATTTAAAAATTTAAAAGTGGTGCAAGCGGAAGCTAGAGGGATGGCTCAGTATCCATCTTGGCTTCCTCACCTCTAAAATGATCCTAATGCCAGGTGGTAATTGAAAAATCCGGGGAATCACTTTGTACATTATGATTGTCAAACCACTATCCTGCATACCTAAAGCTAATATAAAGTAATATTAAATGTCAACTGTCACTGAAAAATAAAATAAAATAGCTGAATGATCCTAATAATGCTGGGTTCTTTTGAGGATGATATTACTCATTGTGTAATAAACATTGAGTGATGTCCACAGTTCAGGCCTGGGCTGACATTCTCCTCAGATAAAAAAATACTTCTAAGTGGGAGACAGAGTATAATTAAATCAGTCTTCCATTCCATCAAGCTACCACTTCCCTTCATTTCTAAACTTATTAAGAGAAAAGTCTATACCCACTAACTCCACATTCTCCCCACCCCTTAGTTTCCTATAATCAGACTTCGGTCCTGACCACTCTGAATTCAAACCATTCAAAGAAAAAAAGTCCTTTAATAACTGACTTGCTGCTTTTCCCTCCCTTGATTTCCATGACACAATATGCCCCTAATTATTCCATGACACAATATGCCCCTAATTATTCCATGACACAATATGCCCCCAAAGCCATTCTGTTGCCCCTCTCCTTTACAATCTCTTCTTTCAACATCAAACTTTGTCCAAAGGTCTTTTCTTATGACTCTTCTATTCATGGATGGAATTCCACCATGACACAACCTCAAGTCACCATAACAACAATAGCAACAACCATGAGGATAATGCCAAGACCCATGGAGTACTTGCTATGTGCCAGATATTCGCATATATTAACTCATTTGATCTTCACAACAACCCTATAATGTAGAGTAAACAGACTATTATTAGCCCTACTTTATAAATGGGAAAAATTGAGATTGAAACTGATAACTCAAGGTACAAGTGTAAACTGTTTTAAGCTCTCAGCCCACATTTCTTGGGATTATATAGCAAAAAAAATTGTTAAAAAGTAAGACATAGGAGTTGACTGATTTCTTGGCATCAAGGTACTTACTGGCAGATCTGGGTCTCTTGACTCCTCACTGTCAACTATATCACACTCATATTCAATAACTTTAGAAAACATTGGGCTAACTAGACTCAGAGCTAGCTTAAGGCGTTTCTGGTACCTCCTGCTTCTCACAAACACATGCTATGAAAAAAAATGAACTGCTGGCTCTTCTAAGTTCCTAGAATACTGTTCATAAAGCTAGGAGAGCTCAGAAATGCTCATGTAGAACAACTGGTTTCATGCATGCCTTTATTCTCCTCGCTGGGTTACGGTATCCATGACAGAGGGTAAAAAAATGTATTCATTTTTGGCTTCCCGATGCCTAACACAGTTCCTTCCACATCCTTACTTTGATCAAATATTCCTAGAATCAAATTCAACCTATTCTATTGCTATATTCAAGGATCATATTAAGGTTTAAGTATAAATGCTTTAAATATATCATAGACAATTACATGACAATTTCAGTTGAAATTGAATTTGTAAAGGAGATCTCTCTGCAGGCTATATTCTAATTAATTCATGACATTTTTCAGAGTATATTAAATCACATGAAATCATTTCCATTAATGACCTTTTCTGCTCTCTTCCTTTCACAAAAGCATTAACCCTAATCATTCTTTACTTCTTTACTCTTATATCTTTCATAAAGAACCAATTTATATTATGTTAAACTTCCTAACCACCTTAATTCCATCAATACCTTTGCCTTGCACAATACAAACATAATTTAGCTCGTCTCCTCTTTTCATACTTAGTATGATTATTGATTATTCTATCTAATAAAAGAGAAACATGGTAATTAGCGTACAACCTCTACCCTTCCCATTGGCTAATCAGGGAGATATGCAAATTAACCGCCAGCCAAGATGGTGGCCAGCAGCCAGGCAGCTGGAAGCTAACATGAGGCTTGCTTGCTTCAGTGACGGAGGAATCCAACATTCCCCGCCTGCCGCTGCCCACCTCTGAGCTTGCAGTTTGAAACATTGTAACAAATATAGAAGCTAAACAACACCCCAGAAACCCGCTTTCAGCCAGCCTGGATCTCAGAGCTGGAGTTGATACAGTGTTTCAAGATTATAGAATACAAACAAATCAGATACCTGCTTTCAGCAGCAGAGGCCTCAGAGCTGGAGCCAGAGCTAAAGCAGGCCCAGAATAAAAAAAGAAAAGAAAAAAAGGAGCAGTTGGGAGCTTTAGTCACCCGCCAGCCTGAAAACAGCCCTCAGCCGCTCACCCAGACTGGCCAGGCACCCCAGTGGGGACCCCCACCCTGAAGGGTGTGTGACCAGCTGCAAACAGCCATCATCCCCTCACCCAGGCTGGCCAGGCACCCCAGTGGGGACCCCAACCCTGATCCAGGACACCCTTCAGGGCAAACCAGCCGGCTACCACTTATGCACCAGGCTCTATCCTATATAGTAAAAGGGTAATATGCCTCCCAGCACCGGGATCAGTGGAGCCGAGAGGCCTCCCAGCACCGCGATCAGTGTGACAGGGGGCAGCGCGCAAACCCCCTGATTGCCCTGCGTCTCAGTGTGTGACAAGGGGCGGGGCCACAACCTAACTATTGGCCTTGTTCTGTTCGTGACAGGGGAAGGCGCCCCAACCCCCAGATCAGCCCTGCTCTGTGCCTGATAGGGGGGAGCTCCCCAACCCCCTGATCGCCCTGCGTCTCTGTGTGTGACAGGATGCAGCGCCCCAACCCCTCACGGGCCCTGCTCTGTGTGTGACGGGGTAGAGCCATAACCTCCCCACCGGCCCTGCCCTGAGTGTGAGAGTAGCGGTGCCCCAACCCCGTGATCGGCCCTGCTCTGTGGGTGATAGAGGGCGGGGCCCCAACCCCCTGATCTGCCCTGCTCTGTGTGTGACAGGGGGGAGCTCCTCAACCCCCTGATGGGCCCTGCTCTGTGAGTGACGGGGGGAGCTCCCCAACCCCGATTGACCCTGCTCTGTGCGTGACAGTGTGCGGAGACCCAACCCCCTGATGGGCCCTGCTCTGTGCGTGACAGGGGGGAGCTCCCCAGTCCCCTGATCCGCCCTGCTCTGTGTGTGACTGGGGCGGGGCCACAACCTCCCTATTGGCCATGCTCTGTTCGTGACAGGGGAAGGCGCCCCAACCCCCAGATCAGCCCTGCTCTGTGCCTGATAGGGGGGAGCTCCCCAACCCCCTGATCTCCCTGCACCTCTGTGTGTGACAGGGTGCTGCGCCCCAACCCCCTGATCGGCCCTGCTCTGTGTGTGATAGGGTGTGGCACCCCAACCCCCCCCCCCCCATGGGCCCTGCTCTGTGTGTGACGGGGTAGAGCCATAACCTCCCCATTGGCCCTGCCCTGAGCGTGACAGTGGTGGCACCCCAACCCCCTGATCCGCCCTGCTCTGTGTGTGACAGGGGGCGGTGCCCCAACTCCCCTATCGGCTCTACTCTGTGCGTGACAGGGGGCAGCGCCCCAACCCTCTGATCGGCCCTGCTCTGTGCATGACAGGGGGTGGTGCCGCAACCTCCCTATCCGCCCTGCTTTGTGCATGACAGGGGCCGGCGCCCAACTTCCCAATCGGCCCTGCTCTGAGCCCGACCATGGGCTGCACCTAGGGATTGGGCCTGCCCTCTGCTACCTGGGAGCAGGCCTAAGCCAGCAGGGCGTTATCTCCCGAGGGGTCCCAGACTGCGAGAGGGCACAGGCCCTCCCCCCCGAGTGCACAAATTTTTGGGCACCGGGCCTCTAGTATTAATTATAATATATTATCAGAAATGCGCATAGATATGTAACTACCTAAAAATGGGAAGAAACAATGCCACACGGAAATACTTCAGAGATTATCTCTGAGGAGAGCAACAAAAGCAAGCAAAGGCAATAGAAGAAGACTTCCATGCTGTGCCACATGTGTCTTCATGGGCCAAACTTTTTGAAATGGGACCAGAAAAGAAAGACAAGCAGCTGGGAGGAGAGATAGAGAAAACAGCAGCCATAGCTCCTGACATCACCCCTGAGGCTCAGCTGTGTATCTGGCTCTTCAGTTCTGTTTCTGGTTGGGCAAATGTGAGTGGCTTTATGTTACTAGCAATCAAAAGAACCTGTCCAAGCCAGGGGTTGATAGCACACTCACAGTTGATCGTTGTAGTTAAAAGTATACTTATCTTAGCGGGAATGGCACACCTCTTCACTCCTGTATCCCTACTGTCATCTTACCACACAACATCTCTAACCACAGAACTTCCTACTATCAGAGTAAACAGAACATAGAAAACTTACACTAAAAATGCCTCCTATTTCCCCAAACTTCATATCCTGATTAACAGTATAAAGGCAGAAAATCTACATTGTACCTACCCTGTTTAAAGATCCCAGGACCAGTTTGTGAATATCATTCCTGAAACACTGATTTGTAACCATTTTTAGCTTGTGTTGATATTCGGTATCTTCTGTGAATTCCTCTGGCATGCCTAAAGGCAAAAATACATACATAGATACGTACATATATACATACTTTTCTCATAAATATTTAAGCTGAACAGATTGTCACTTGCTAGGAATGATCATAATTAACAATATACTGTACTTTTTTTCTAATACATTTTTTTTTTTTACCAAGGGGAAAAAGAACCCTAGCCTCACTTAGGAATTTATAGAAGTAGTTCATCATTGAATATAAAATAAATACAGTGAGTGTGGATGTTTACTGAAAGGAGCAAAAAGCAAGAAGTTATTTTGGTTGAGGAATTTTCTGTGGCAAACAATCTCTTTTTTGTATGAGTAGACTGTACTCATACAAGGAGCTAGAAGATTTTTGTGCAACAATGGACAACTTGAGAAAAGTTCAAATTTATTTGAACTACCAAAAAAAAAGGTCAGATATAAAATGTAGGCAAAAAGAGCAGTTGAAATAATAGTGAAAAAATAAAGATTGCATTTTAGTGCTATGCTGGGAAAGAGCATAGAGTTTTCTGAAAAATTCCCTAAGGCTATATATTGTTATTTAAAGGAAACATATGCCTTATTAAGCTACATTGTAGCTAAACTATCCAAAACTGTTAGAAAAAACCTGGACGTTAAAAAATTGATTATGCAATAGAATATTAAGTAAAATTATTATGAATGAATGAGGTTTCCAAAACCTGAGACTCTAAAAATAATTATTAATAACCAATTATTTATCTTTCACTTTAAAAATTGTATTAACACAAATTATAAATTGGCTGTATGTAGCTTTTCATTTTTTAGCAAATATATGAATGCCCGCTATCAGTTAGTAATTATGGTATCATGAAATTTTCTCACATGCAGGGAATACCACAGTGGATAAGCCAGGCTGGATTCTCAGACTCCTGGAATTTGCAGCCCTCTTTTTTTTCTATTGCTTTATTAGGTATCATCTGCATATTGCCAAGCAAATACATTTTTACTTAATTCAGTTTATTTGTTTTAACAATCCATCTGCAATATTTGTCCTTCTAGCATCATAGTTCTTCTAGCTATTTGAATACAGCTTCTCTCTCTTTTTTTTTTCTGCTTAAATACCATAAGATCTTATTTATATGTGGAATCTAATGAAGAAATAAACTGACAAACAAAATAAGACCAGAGAATGAATACATGAAACAGATTGACAGATCTCAGAGGCTCGGGGCTAGGGGAGAACTGGAAGAGAGTAACCAAAGAACATATATGCACAAATGCATAGTCCATGGACACAGACAATAATGTGGTGAATGCCTGGGGCGGGGGGGAAGAGGAGTGAAAACGGGAGAAATCTGTAGTAGTGTCAATTAAAAAATCAGTCCTTATTTTAAAATTTATTCAAACAGGTTCTGACATTTGCTATTGCTGTAGGATCTTGGGGAAGTCACTTAAACTCTGTGTCTCACTTTCAGTGACCAAGACCACATTAACCTCTGAGGCTGCCCATTACATCACAAGCAGATGTGCCAAGAAAGAGCAGGCCTGTTGAGTAGTAAAAACTTCATGCCACATGTAACAAGTCTTATTAGATATCTTTCTTTTATTAAGACCAAACGAACATTTCCATAAATTTCATTTCTGGATTCTGTTACATCACTGAAGTTCTACTGTCCAGAATGCATCTAATTTCCTTTCCACATAATAGCCCTTTAAACTGTATGGACAGCAAAGTTAATGAGGGCAGAATCCATTATTTAATCATCTCCAGACCCCCAAGGGTTTCAAGCAAAGTGCTTTAGATATAACTGCTGTTCGATACACTGTAGTTGCACAAATGTGTATTGAAAAGTGCCTACTCAAGAGTCAGGCTGCAGTTGAACATCTGGCCCCATTATTTACGATGTCACCTTAAAATATCTGCATCTTTGACTCCGTTTCATCATCTGTAAAATGGCAACAACAACAAAAAGTAGCAACTGCTTGGTGGGTTGCTGCAAGAATTTAAAAAGTTTATATACATAAAGCACTTCCAATAATACCTGACACATTGTTAGGTATTATTGTTATTAGCTATGAATGAGGGGACTTTAATATAGTTTTTGTATCCTTCTGAATCATCTCTTCTCCAAATTAAACAGATTCAGCCCCTCTTACTGTTATTATGGATGTGGTTTTATACTACTAATCACTTTCTTCTATGCACTTTCCAATTTACCTATGCCTCTTCTTAAAGAATTTTATGTTATTTCCACTAGAACTGACATGAGTCAAGAAAGAACAAGCCAAATAATATTTCATTAAAATAACTGGGTCTTGATTATTATTTTTTAAAGCAACTAACTCAATCATTTCAATAAGGTAATGGTATTTTAAAAAGGGAGGAATTGAACAATACTAGATTGAAAGAAATTTAAGAGCCATAACACCAGAGGATATATGTGGTCTTAAATTGGATGCTGAATTATACAAACTTGCTATAATGAACATCTTTGTTTCAATTAAGGAAGTATGAATATGGTCTGGTTAATAAATGATTGCATGTACATCCAGATATCTTAAAAGCACCTCAAATTAACATGTTCAAATCAGAACTATATTTAACCTCAAAACTACTGGGGTACTGATACCACAGTTACTAACAGATACATAGACCGGTATGATAGGTTATAGTATTGTACAGTAAGGTATGGTGCAGCATGGTGTGGTAGAGTGTCAATATGATATGGTAGCATAGAGTAAAGTAGATGATTAAGCCTTTACCTATTAGAGAAATGTATGATAATGGCAGGTTTAGGATGATTTCATTTCAAAAGAAAAAAAAAAACTGGACTTCCAAAAAATTGGAAATTTTATAGAACCTAAAAAAGTAATATCCCTGATATCAATGAGCAGAAAGTCATGCCAAATGTATCTCCTATGCCTTCATCCATCCTCTCCTCCATCGATAGGCCCCCACCATACCATCACCTGCAACCCTACATCCCTGTAACCAGGCTCTCCCCATACCCCTCGCCCTGTACACCACTGTGCTATTGTTACAAACTGCAGATCTGGTCATGACACAACAAGCTTAACCACCTTTAATAAAGTGGAACTGACTTCCAGGAATAAAGCACAAGTTTCTCAGTGTTGCATTCAAGGCCCTATACTTCCAGGCTTGTGCCTGTCCTTCCACATTCGCCCTCAGGCACTGCTCTCCTCTACGGCAGACCACATGGTGCACTTTCTCCTTCTGCTTGAAATGTCCTTCCTGACTTTTCTACCAGGTCAGCCCTGCTCACCCTTCCACGGCAATATCACAGTCTCTGACCTACTCCTTTGAATACATTCTTTATGCCTCCATCAAGTATGATTGTAACCTTTATACAAAGATCTAAAACAGCTCCTCTCCCACTGTCTGAAAATTCATTATTTACATGTCCGTCTACCTCTGAGCTCCTAAAATAGTACAATTATGCTTGCTTTCCCCTCCCCCACCCACCTATCTTTCATACCCTGTAGCCATCACAATGTTTAGAACATGAGGCACTTAATAAATATGTGTTGAATGAATGGAGGAGCAGATGTTTAAACGGACCCTGAAGGACAAGCAGGTCATAATAGATGTAAATAGGAGGTAGAAGAGGGAGGAGATGGGAGCTATTCAGGTTAATGAGTAAAAATCACATGGTTCTGTTTGAGAAAGATTAATTCAGCAACAGTGTAAAAGGTCTGAAAAGAGCCAAGACAAGAAGCGTGAAAATTAGTTAGCTATTTTTATAGTTCAGACAAAAACAAAACAAAAATAACTTGGACTCAGTGATGCCAACAGAAATAGAAAAGACTTATTAAAGACGGATACTCTCCTTGGAAATACTTGCACTGTAATTACTTCTTGTGTAAATAAGTTATTGAACTTTCTTATTAAATTTCCTTATACATTAATCTGTTCCGCATCATTTTCCTTTATTTTGGATTAGTGGAAAGAATTGCATTCGTTAGGCAGAAAATGGCCCTTTAATTTTTGCCTAGAAAGTTCATACTTGTAAGAAGACAAAAATCCATTTAAATTGCTATCTCTTCCCACAGTCAATTATGTAGCTTACCTGGAAGCATAAAATGTAAAATGGCTCGAAGTGCCTCCAGCTGCACTGACAATGATGTCCCGTGACTTTTCATAACTGTTATTATTTTGGGGGCCACTGCTGCCATTACATCCAGGGAAATGTTACTAGAGATACAAGATTGAAATGCTTATTAAAAATACAAACTGATTTCCTTGTACGAGCACCAATTTGAAACAAGTGCATGGAAACAGAACCAATACCTTCTATCAGAAAAGGCTATCTGAAAATGCATTTGAATTCAGTGATATGAGCATACATAATTTTAATTATTCTTTCATTAAACTTTAACCTCAAGAAGTTGAATTCACAGTCACCTGGGCATTCTTTTATTCCCTTTCAAATACTAACAACTCCCATATGGGCGCCACATGGGTTACTGGCAACAACCCTGAAAAGTAGAAGTTATTTCCCCATTTTCCAGATGAACTTAAGTTGATAGATTTTAAATATCAAGGCCCTATCACTAGAAGGTGACAGAGCCAGGGCTGGAAGGTAAACTCACCTGACCCTCAAGGTAAGGGCTCTTTACATCATACTGCATGCCTCTTCTAAAAAACAGCACCAGACTCCTTATACCATCTTCTAATTAGTTTTATTTGCATTAAAGTCTTGATTTCTTTAAGGCATTTTAACTATTCTTTCTTAATTTTATTTCACTAGAGGCCCGATGCACGAAAATTTGTGCAAGAGTAGGCCTTCCTTCCCCTGGTTGCCTACACCAGCTTCCCTCCGGCACCAGGGATCTGGGCTGGCTTCCCTCTGGCCCCGGCTTCCTCAGGAAGGATGTCCGGAAGATGTCCGGTCTAATTAGCACATTACCTTTTTATTATTATAGATTTTCAGTTACAGTTTCCATTTAATATTATTTTATATTAATAATCATAAACTTTACAAATTAAAGTGATCCCCTCGATATTTCAAATACCCACCTGACCCCATACATAGTTATTACAATATTATTGATTATATTCCCTATGCTGAACCTTACATCCCATGACTAGTTTGTTAACTACCAATTTGTACTTCTTCATCACTTCACCTTTGTGCCCCCGTCCCCCAACATCCCTCCCCTCTGGCAACCATCAATCTGTTCTCTGTACCTATGAGTCTGTTTGTGTTTTGATTGTTTGTTTGTTTTGTTCTTTAGATTTCACATATAAGTGAAATCATATGGTACCTGTCTTTCTCTGTCTTATTTCACTTAGCATCATACCCTAGTTTATGTCCATCCATGGTGGTGCAGATGGTAAAATTTCATTCTTTTTTATGGCCAACTAGTATTCACTAAGAACCATATCCTCACTTTGCATGGTTCTATGGTCATTGAAATACAGTCCCTCTTTTCCACCTTAAAGTTCCAGTTTAAACACATTCCCTCTTTGTACCCTCCCTCATTGGGCAATTCCAGCTGAGTTCTCACCACTATGCCTCTTACACATCACTGCCATTGCATCATCACACAGTATGTTATTATCTGTTGACATATCAGTCTCCCCGACTACACAATGAATTTTCAACATAGATGTATTGTCAGTTAACTCTGAATCTCCAGGACTGGAACTGTATGAATATTATATGTGAGCAAATAGCCAGAAACACGAATTGCCCAGAATCTACAAAATCTTAAACTATAGGTTAACTCCACTGTGTTTTCACCTCATTTATAAAGATTCACACACTTGCAGGACCATGAAAATCACTATCTATGATAAACTTCATTTAAATATTCAAGAGCAACTTTTAAATAAGAGAAATTCAACTCAAAGATATGACATATATAAACACAAATAGATTAGCTGGGCTGATGAAGAAAACAATGTAATCCCATTCCTTTTACATCTATAGATGTGCTACATACAATTCCTCATGCTGTATGCATTCCATTTATTCATATTTAATAACAATATTAATAATAATTATGATTTATTGAGTGCTTATTCCACCAGGAATTATCCTCATTTCTTTCTTTAAATTAATTCATTTAATTCTTACACTCTAAACGTACAACTGATACTGTTATTGTTATACCTCTTCACTAATGAGGCACCTGAAATTTAGAGGCAAAACAGTTGGCTCAGATTAGTAGGAAAACCAGGACACGAAATCAGTTTTTAATGCAACGTCTGTGCCATGCAGTTTTCCTATTATGCATGACAGCGTTCTATACAGCCTATTTTTGTTTGACATTTACTCAGACTATGACAAAGTTACCTCACATTCTTTGGCATAAATGTAAAAAGGCCCTGAGCGTATCCTGTAGCCCCATCACCCACCCCCAGATCTGGTCTCTGCTGTGCCTCTAACCAGCCAGGTAGTCTTGACATCTCTGGACTTGGACTAGCTGTGAACAAAAGTTTCCCAGCTAAGGAATAAACAGGAAGAGAAGACAAAGTTAATTTAAATGAAGGGACAACCATAAAAGTTAGTTGTGAAAAATCAACAATTAGAAGCCATATCCTGATCTGAACTTTTATACCTTTCATACACAATAATTTGAAAAACTATTTAAGGTTATGTGCTTTATAATTGCCACTTTGAAAACCGTAGCCAGCACCAAGCATGAAGCACAGATGCAAACCTTCAACATATTTCTACAATCTCTACCATCCCTTTCAATATTCAGATAAGTCTGTGATATCTTGATATGATATTATATTACACAATGTTTCAATTATCAAATGCCTTATTTTTCTTTTCATTCTTAGAAATATGCTTGAAATATTTCTATTCTACCTGGTCCAATATTACATATTCTGCATAAGTTTATGAATCTATATTACCTTCCTTCAAAAAGATGATTCAGCATTTTGCAGCCACTTTCAGCCACTTCAGGGGAGTGTAGATGCCTCTTCATCAACTCCAGCACATTCAGGTAGATTCCTTTTGACAACAGGATTTTTCTGAAATTAACTACAAGATTTTTAAATGTTACTTGTAGAAATGAATACACATAGACTACTAAAGAGTCCAAAATCAGAGGAAAGTATATATACAAGTCTATATGTAGTTTATATTTCATTGACAACTTTACAATCATTAATATTTGCTTCATTATAATATATACTATTTCCAGTGGTTTTTCATTTATGAACCATTTGTGGAGGTTTTAATTTTAAAAGTTTTATTCACCGAGTAAATGGCTACCAATGTAATCACCATACCCTCGGCCATGTGAAAAGAGTGTTTTTGCAGAATGTTTTAAAATATTGCCCTCCAAAGTAAGATTGAAAGTTAAGTTTCATTCTAATATTTAAAATAATTTCATGACATAACTGTATTTATATAGAGCTAAGACTCACTAGGTATATTAGACACCAGTGATCTGGGAAAAGTTACAGGTGTGTGGAGATATTGACCATCCTCTCTCTTTCCTTGAGGGACCATAAGGTGGGGCCAGAGACTGGAACCAGACTGGAACCAGAAGGTAGCCTTGAGCTACCTTCTCCATTTGCCCTAGTGGACTCTAAGAACATTTTCATATCTATGTGTGCCTTCTTAGGTGAAGTAATGGAAAGCCCTGATATAGACCGTAATAATTACTTATTTTCACAAGACTTAAGAAACACATAGATATGTTTTGCAGCTAATTTTACATTACATGTAAATAACCATATCCCAACAATAATGATTACAGAATAATTTTCTTCTTCCAATGAACTTTCTTCACTAAATACAAATCCAATGTCTTAAAGTCTCCATATAAATATAAATTGTTTTGAAACCTCTCTAAAAATATTAATTCCATCATTATACAGTATAAGTCAATACTTTGAAAGCAGTAGAAAATGAAACTTAAAACATTTTAACTTATGTGCTTTTATTTTTTTTTAAATATATTTTATTGATTTTTTTACAGAGAGGAAGGGAGAGAGATAGAGAGTTAGAAACATCGATGAGAGAGAAACATCGATCAGCTGCCTCCTGCACATCCCCCACTGGGGAAGTTCCCGCAACCCAGGTACATGCCCTTGACCGGAATCGAACCTGGGACCTTTCAGTCCGCAGGCTCTATCCACTGAGCCAAACCGGTTATGGCAACTTACGTGCTTTTTAAAAAATGAGTTATCAATCTCAAATTGGGAAAGGAAAAAAAGGGGACAAAACTCAGAAGGAAGTAGAAGTGATATACACATTCTAAATTCCTGCCAAAGCCTGAAAAACTCATACCTTTCAAAGACATCTAAAATATCACACATTAAAATGTGGTAAGACCTTGGTTCTTTTGCTTGGTTACATCAGAAGTTTTAATAACCCCTCCTAAAGTGGTTAAAGTCTAACCAAGGAGATACTTTAAAATATAGAAGTTATTCTAGACAAGCAGTTTGCACATGTTAAGGGTGCCTCAGAATCACCTGTGAATTTGTTAAAACATAGATTGACTGGGTCCCAACTCCAGAA
Organism: Myotis nattereri; assembly: GCF_964212035.1. NCBI lineage: Eukaryota > Metazoa > Chordata > Mammalia > Chiroptera > Vespertilionidae > Myotis > Myotis nattereri. The sequence continues at coordinate 174,145,857 of NC_138076.1, forward strand.
TTTATGATTCAGTAGGTCCATATAGGGGTCTAGAATTTACATTTTTGAACAAGTTCCCTGGCAATGTTCCTGGTCCAGAGACCATACTTTAAGAACCACTATCTTGGACGCTAACTCAATTTGAGACTTGAAAATTGAGAACAGAAATTTCATGAAACACTAGACCTAGAGAAGAAATTTCATCATAGAGTCACTTTACAGTTTACAGAACACTTTGTACATTTTATCTCATTTACCAACTGCCTACATAATATTCTTGACTTCATTCCATTTTAGTGATAAATTATCTGCTTTAAAAGACCATTAGCAAGAGGCAACTCCTTCAGGGCTTTACTTCAATAGTCACCTTCTTTCATGGCTGCCTAGTCTCAATTTCATCTCCTCTGACCCCTAACACATTTCCTCCAAAAAAACTGTGTTTTTTTTTTCTTAGCTACCAGGCATATCAGATATTTTTATTTAGTCTTATTATCTCTCTTCCCCACTATGGTTTAAGCTCCATGAGCCTGAGATTTCTATTAAATTGTTTTATCCCAAGTGCCTAAGGCATGGGGTGGTACATAACAGGACTTCAATAATTAATTAATTAAAAATGAAAACATATGTCACTATGTTTGATTCTTTGCCTTAAGATCACAATGGCAGAGTCTAATGGACTGGCTGCCAATCCAGTCATATTTCTAGAAAAACCACAGCCAGCCCTGCACATTCAATGTTCTCAAGTGTATTTCAAGGAGAAGTTGCCCACGAGGGCTGGTGAGCGAGCTGCTCAATGCCTTAATGATCTCCGAAGGCAGAACTCCAAGGATGACTCAAAGGGGTCTGTGGGCAGTTTACCTGGCAGGTGGCCAAGAGCAAAGAAGTAGGAACCAGAAAGAGTAGAAAACTGGTTCTGAACAAAAATATCAAGGTCGACTTCAAATGTAACTGATCTCCTGACACCCTAATAAAGGAGCAGGCCAAATCTCACAAGTCATGACTGTTTTGTTGACATATCAATGACGGCGATTTCTAGGTAAAGAATCACAGCACTGACGCCATGTTGTTCGTGCATGGCACTCCACGCAATGACAGCCCAGTGTGGCCCTTACTTTCAGGAGCGAGGTCCCTATCCAGGCTCCGTGCAGTACAAGCTGGGATTGGAGAAGAGCAATGCCTTTTCTTACCACTCCTGCCCCGTTATTATCCCCACACACACCCCCTGTCTGCCTGCAAGGACTCCTGCCACCCCAAGCCTTTTATTCAAGTGCCACCAGAGAGGTGGAGGGAGAAAGGAAGAAAAGGAAGAACAAACGCTTTTCCCCCTGGATTTCCCTTCCATAACGGCATAAGAAAACATGCAAGAGGTAGTTTCTTGATTCTTTTCACTAAACGCAGGTTCTCTAGTACACTGGTCCCTGTCTCAGATTTTCAGTATTTTCCTTTCTCCAAAAATATTCTGCAAGAGCTGTCAATTCCCAACGCCTTTATAATCATTTGCAGATCTCTCTGTAGCTCCTGTTGGGTGGCCACAGGCAGTGGTTGACTTTACACTTCCCTGGAGACCCAAGAGCCAGTATACCCAGTGGTCAGTGTCAGACCACACCAGATTATAACTCTACACATCCATATGCAACACACTCAAGGGGCAGACTCAGTGAACACCAAAGCCCCACTGAAGCATGTCCTGCTTCATAAGGGCGTCTCCTGCACAGCAGCTCTTCCACGGTAGTCACAAATGGTCCCCCAGCCAATTGTCCTGGAGGTCAATTCCTCCCAGTGACACCAACAGCAATTAAAGCTCAGCTACAACAAGACTGTGCACACAGCACACAAAGGGGTGCACATAGAGCAAGCATGTCAAACGCATGGCCAGCGGGCTGCGAGTTTGACATGCTTGACCTAGCGCCATGATCGGCAAACCACAGCTTGCAAGCAACATGCGGCTCTTTGGCCCCTTGAGTATGGCTCTTCCACAAAATACCACGTGCGGGCGCACACGTACAGTGCAATTGAAACTTCGTGGCCCATGTGCGGAAGTCGGTATTTTGTGGAAGAGCCGGTATTTTGTGGAAGAGCACATGTGGCTCACGAGCCGCGGTTTGTGGAGCCGCAGTTTGCCGGGCCGCAGTTTGCCGACCACTGACCTAGAGTGTCTACCTCAGGTGATCGGGGAGGCTGAGCCACTGGGGCCTATAGGACACCTACCACATAACGCCACTCTGTCAACTTAAGGAGGCTTAGCAGCTCTATCCAATACATAGAAACAAACACAGGGAAGCAGCCAAAATGCAGAGACAAAGAAATATGTCACAAATAAAAGAAATGGAAACACTGGATATAGAGTTCAAAACCAAGGTTATAAGGTTACTCAACAATCTTCTAGAAACCTCCAAGGGACTTAGTGAGATTTTCAAAGATCTTAGTGAGAATGCCAAAAAAAAAAAAAAAGACCAGTCAAAAATTAAGCATACACCAACTTAAATAAAGAATAATATACAGGGATTCAATAGTAGACTTGTGGATCCCAAGAATCAAATCAATGATTTGAAAAATGAGGAAGCAAAAAACACCCAACTAGAAGAGCAAAAAGAAAAAAGAATCCAAAAATATGAAGATAGTGTAAGAAGCCTCTGGGACAACTTCAAGCATACCAACATCCGAATTATGGGGGTGCCAGGAGAAGAGAGAGAGCAAGATATTAAAAACCTATTTGAAGAAATAATGACAGAAAACTTCCCCTACCTGGTGAAAGAAATAGACTTACAAGTCCAGGAAGCACAGAGAACCCCAAACAAGAGAACCACATCAAGCCACATTATAATTAAAATCCCAAGAGCTAAAGACAAAGTGAGAATCTTAAAAGCAGCAAGAAAAAAGCAGTTAGTTACCTACAGGGACTGCCCACTCAACTGTCAGCTGATTTCTCAACAGAAACTATGCAGGCCAGAAGGGAATGGCAAGAAATATTCAAAGTGATTAATAACAAGGACCTAGCAAAGCTATCATTTAGAATTGAAAGTCAGATAAAGAGCTTCACAAACAAGAAAAAGCTAAAAGAGTTCATCACCACCAAACCAGTATTATATGAAATGTTGAAGAGTATTCTTTAAGAAGAGGAAGAAGAAAAAGGTGAAGATAAAAAATATCAACAACAAAATGGCAACAAATACATAGGTATCAACAATTGAATCTAAAAATCAAACAAATAAGAAATCTAATAAACAGAATAAGCTGGTGAATAAAATAGAATCATTGGCATGGAAATGGAACAGACTGATGATTCTCAAAGGAAAGGGAGGGGGGCGGGAAGAGATTAAACAAAGATCTTATATGAATGTATGCATTACCTATGGACACAGACAATAGAGTGAGGAAGGCCTGGGGTGGGGTAGGGCAGAAACTGGGTTGAGGGGAGCTATGGGGGGAAGAAAGAGGGACATCTGTAATAATCTCAACAATAAAGATTTTTTAAAAAAGAAACTGGTTCATAAAATAGAATATAGGCATACATTGGAAAACTATCCAGGCATTAAAAAATGAAAATGTAAGGATTTATATTTATCAACACAAAAAAATGTACACTTTGTCTGTATAAGAGTATATGATCCCATTTCTGCAAAAAAAAAAGGGAAATATTTTGTCTATATGATGTGTGAGTACATACAGAGAAGTCCAGAAGAAACACATCAAAGTATTTATTTTCTTAATTTTTTTACCTATATATCAGATATGTATATATATAGAGAGAGAGATGTATAATATACATGATGCATGTATATACTTACTATCTATATCAGATATATACATATGACATTTTTAACAATGTGTTGCTTTTATAATGTAAAAAACACAAAATGTGTTTCTTTTTATTAAAAAACAATGGTGTGCCCCTTACCATTTTGTTCTAGGAGAGTGCACAAAGCGTTTGCAGATGCCTGAAAGACTTCTTTTGACGAAGAATGCATCAGCATGGAGAGCATCACTTCCCGATGAGCTGGGAACCTTGCACAAATTCAACCACAATGTTAATCTTTCCAATCATGATCCCAAATATTCACTTCTCTACTCTCTCTAACAAAATACAAGGGCATCTACATATTTTATATCACTTCCACTTACAAGATTGAATTATGGGTAATCACTTTTATATGTATTTAAAAGTTAGATTTAAATCCATTAAATGCTAATAAATTAGTATTTCTGTCTTCAAAGTTGATAAGCAGTAGAAGGGGGAAAAGACTTAGCAAATCTATGAAGAAGTGGTTAGATTTAAAAGAGAAAGCCTGGCTGGCATGGCTCAGTGGTTGAGCGTTGACCTATGAACCAGGAGATCAAGGTTCGATTCCCGGTCAGGGCATACGCCTGGGTTGCGTGCTTGATCTCCAGTAGGGGGCATGCACGAGGCAGCTAATCAATGATTCTCTCTCATCATTGATGTTTCTTCCTCTCCAAAATCTATCTATCTATCTATCTATCTATCTATCTATCTATTAAAATGGATAAAATGAAAAAAAGGATATAATGGAAGCAAGAAAGGAAAAACAAAAAATTGTAAAGAAGCAGTGTGAGTTTTTGAAATACAGAGCACAGGTATTTTCTTTTAACAATGTATTTATTTTAAAGATTCCTATGGCTATTGACAAATCAGTGTGCTATGAAGTGAAATTCATAACTGCAACATGAATCTACCTTACCCAAACCTCTTGGAAAGATTGCTCAAGGTAAATCAGGATTAGCATTTCCTTTCAAAATAGAGATGTTTAATTAAATAGCAAGTGTGTTATTAATTCTATTCTAATTGGCAGTGGGTCACTATGCAAACGGGCTATAAGGAATGGATATTACTATTTAAATTTCCAAGATAAGTCATTTAAATACTGAGAACAAACAGCACAAGTGTAAGCAGCTGCCACAAGACATGGGTGTGGCCCTGATACAAATCCGATATACACAGATCTCCTGTTTACAGTTTGTATCTTTGGAAAGAAGGTCCATCTTATGAGGCTTGACTAGCATTCCCATAGAAAGCCTCCTCAAGAGGTATCAGCTACAAATAATGCACCCAGAAGAAGGCAGGTCAACACTGCAACATCAAGTAGGGAATCACTACAGGAGTCTTCTAAACACATTTAACTCCTGATAGTGACAACCTGCTGGCTAGCCACTGCAACAGAAAAAGTCACAGGTGACTGCAATTTCTATCATCTGAGACTATTTAAAATGGCATTATTTAAAATATATATTTTTGTTGATCTCAGAAAAGAAGGGAGGGGGAGAGAGAGATAGAAACATCAATACTGAGAGAATCATTGATAGGCTGCCTCCTGCACGCCCTCTACTGAGGATCGAGCCTGCAACTTGGGCACCCGCTCTTACGAGGACTCTAACAAGGAACTCCTGGATGCTCAACCCCTGGGCCACGCCAGCCAGGCTAGAATGGCATTTTTAAATGAACAGCCATAAAATTATAAGGTTCTTTCTTGATGATTCATAGTTTACTGAATGACTCTTGACTCCAAATGTCACAGTAATAACTCAAACACACAACCTTTTACTAATTCCTGAAGGCAATGGGATCACAATACTATATATCCACTACTATTTTGTGAAGGGACTTAAAACATATGTGCTTATATCAAAAATATAACAATGAAATTCGCAGTTATGGTATTTTATATGCATTGATTAGAAATATAATTAAAACATATAAAATCAAAACAACTGACTGGCCATCTTCATCTCCAATCTTCTCGTGCAAACTGTTCTGATACATAAGGAGATTGTTTAAGGCCCAGCAGGCAGCCTCCTGGATTAGGGGAGGGGGAAAAAAAAAACTTGTCAAAACATAAATCATTGAACAAACAATTTTGAATAACTGTAATATTTATGGAGTCCAACCTGCACATGCTTGTTCTTTCTATGCCAAGTTAGGGCTTTGTAACAGGCTTCTAGCCAAAACAATTTATCTTCTTCCTCATCATCTTCATTCTCCTCATTTTCATTCTTTACCTCTAAGTCTTGATTTAAAAAAATGGTCTCAGCTTGAAAAGAACATAAATATATGTCTTACTTACAGTTTGAACAACCAGCTCTAAGTCCATATTTTGAAACAAAACAAACATAGTGAGGTATTCATTAGTAGCGGCTTTGGTTAATTATAAAGAACTTTTTAATAATATATCACACACCTCATGACACTGCTATCCCATCTAGCTAATTGGCCAAATGAGGAAGAGGAAATCAAACAAAACTACTGGACTGGAGGAAGATTAATGAAGATTAGCTGCCCCATAACAGAGTCAAGTCAAAGATGTACTGGTGTATGAACTTGGGAAATGTTAATCCCCTTGAAAGTATCCTCTACTGGAAAATGAATTACATTAGGACAGAAAGGGCGCTTAATGGGTCCTTCTCTACATATGACTTTCTTGTTATGATGTTATCTTGTTATAATGTGAATAGTCAGGATCAAATGTACCTGTAAGAATTTCCTTTTTAGTAAAGTTACTTACTGAGGAGCGCTAAACAGCTGAGCCCTGCGATTTGCAGCGTTGCATTCTTTGAATACCGCTGCACAGCTTCCACCACAAACTCATGCACCTCGTTTAATACCAGGATATTAAAAAAATTACCTGAAAGTTAAGTGAAATATTAGATGTATTCTCACTCATGGAACTTAAATTAACTTTAATTATATAACAGTATTTAAATCAGTAAGTTTAAGTAGTGAATAGTTTAATGACATTAAAACATACATTTGCCTTAATTAAAATAGCTTAATATGATGGCATTAAGTTTTAAAAATTTATTTCATGCAGTCATTCAATAATCTTATGTAGGCAATGGAACTGACTGGGCAAAATTAACATGGTTGGGTGATATTAACCTTGTGTTCTTTGACTCCCTCTCATGCCATCATTATATGAAAACAATGAGGTGTCTGTTATACATGGCTCTACAATATTCATTGTACATAATAGTTTAAGTTTCCTGTCTTCTGAAAGATGGGGGGCGGGGAGAGGTTAAGGCCCTCCCTTGTCATTAAATGCTTTTGCTGAAACATCCTTCTTTCGCTTAAAGGAATACTGCTAAGAAAATCTATTGGCACACTTATTACTTGATCTTGTCTGTGGAAATCCCAGAAGAAAACCAAGCAAATATTTCAACAACTTTAACCCAACCCAGAAGAAGTCCCCCACCTTTTTACACTCATTCTTCCAAGAATCAACACATCATTCAAAAAATCTAAATCCTGAATAGGAAAAAATAAATGATAATTCCTGAAAGATGTGCCTCTTTCCATTCAGCTTGTTTGTAATTCACTAACCGTTGCCAGGTTTCCTTGTAGAAGTAAGAATGGCACTCCTATTTAGCCATAAATGTAATTAAATGATCCCTGAGAAACAAAGCCAGAATTGGAAAAGTTCCTATATAATAAAACACCTAAAACACACTAGAGAGCAATCAGTGCTTTCAAAATCAAAAGGTAGTTTTACTAGGCATAGCTCTTCGTTACCAATACCCTCACACGTTCTGCCTCTTCCAGATGCACCCACTAAGCAGACATGCTCCCAGCCCTTCGTGATCTCTGGTCTTGGAGTCATTTTAAAAAGATTCTCTTCTACTTTTATCCATTTACCTAAACTTGGTTCTTCTCCCTACTATTATTCCCCTGCCACTGCCAGCTCTGTGACTGGGCAAATACCAGTAAGACTGGCCCCATCTTATTTTCAGATAATTTCTGTAAAAACACATAGTAAATTATATAAGGCTTTCAATGTATTAAACCCCTAATTAGATTACATAATTTGACAAAATGCTAAGTATTTATATCTTGACTTTGAGTTTTTATTTTAATTATGAAGAGAAAGCTAAAAGTTTTATCCAGCTTCTTTTGAAACAATAACAGAGACAATAAATTCTCTAGTTTTTAAATGGAACACATACTAAACCTGTTGAGAAATCAATGAGAGAGAAAAATGCATCCTTATCTGAAGATAAATTTAATGGCTTTTTATTTTCAAAAAGTTACAGAACAACACAAAACTTAGTGATTTGCTATTTTTTCTGGTTCATTTAATTTCAATAGCATAATGCTGCGCACCCTTCATGTGCCATGACAGACCTATTTGGTAAGCAAGTACCATTTCCCTACGCCCAACAATGAAACCACTTCCTCTGATTCATTACCGGGGATTAAGGTAAACTCAGAATTGTAATATAAGTGGAGCAAGCTGTAACTTGACTTGTAAATTGCAGAACATGAAATAGAGGATTGTATGTTAGTATGGTAATCAATGGTCTATTTTAAGAAATGAAGAGTGGAATTACATTAAAATGCTCTCAAATATCATGTAGCAAGATCTTCATGAAGATTATGACCTTCATGAAACATAATAAATAAAAATCTCACCTGATAAAAAACGATATACTAGTAATGCCTACTATGTCTTAGAAGAAATGCTTTTGTTTAGGGGATGCAGAAATCCCAGCTCACAGCCTGATTTCACCACTTATTCACTACGTGATCTTGGGTGGCACACACAGACTTGCTGAACTGGGTCCTCATGTGTAGTAGGTATGGCGATGTGGTAACATGTCTTAATATTTGAACTTTTATTTCCTAGTTTCCAAAGTCATTTCTTATATATAATATTGTTGTTTTATTGATCCTTTAAATCAGGGGTCCTCAAACTACAGCCCGCGGGCCACATGCAAATACAAATATTGTATTTGTTCCCGTTTTGTTTTTTTACTTCAAAATAAGATATGTGCAGTGTGCATAGGAATTTGTTCATAGTTTTTTTTAAAACTATAGTCTGGCCCTCCAACGGTCTGAGGGACAGTGAACTGGCCCCCTGTTTAAAAGTTTGAGGACCCCTGCTTTAAATGATCCTGGAAGATGGGTTGGGGAGGAGTGGGGCAGGGAGGTTCAACAAGAAGTTGAAACAAGGACTGTGGGATGAAGGGAAATGGACTAGCCAGGGTAGCCTTGTAGGAAAGTATGGGTCACTCAGATCAACAGACTAGCCCCGGACTCTCTCCAAGATAGGGTAGCTCGACCAGAGTCCCCCACATCCAGCTGGGACCTTAAAACGATTCTGAAGTCCTCCTAGATCAGTCCTGTGCCCTAACTCCTGCAAGTCCTGAGGATCTGTAACTTAGATCCACAGTATTTGCAGAGATTAAGCTCAGTCAGAGATGCTCACAAGCATACAGGAAGACAAGACTGTCACAGACTGGCAGCACAGAAGCACTAAGGTTAAACTCCCAAGAACTTCTTATATTGGAATTCTCAGATACAAAACACATGATAGCTATGGATTAATAATTAAAGAAAACCAAAAATATTTCAACACAAAATTCTGGATAGTGTTAACCTCTGTAGAGAAAGCAGAAAAAGAAAGAGCCCAGAGTAGCTTTTATCAAACTGGCAATGTACTAACATCCAAGTTGACTGGAGAGTCCTTTTGCCTAGTGCTTCACATTTTCTGCATATTATTCTCATTCTTTATACGTGAACTATTTACATAACGATACTTTAAATATCACACTAACAATAAGACTTCTCTTACCCACATCTATTTTTTGCCACTCCTTTTAAAATTCCTCCTAAGCATGACAGGACAGTTTACAATTTTACAGTATTTCCATCTAATATATGTCAGAATAAAATATACATATGCTATATATACTTACATCATAGAGACTGTGATAATAAATGAACCAAGAATTATAACTCACCTAACGTAAGTCTATGGAGCAAGCAGCAACTCACTTCTTGAATTTTTTCATTGACAGGGAATGCTTTCATGGCTTCTACCACAATGTTGTAACACCTGACGTTGCCACTCATGAGGACTTCAACATTGTTGCCTAAATTTAGAGAAATCCTAATCATCATTAAGGTAAGAATTTTCCCTCATAAATACACATACAAAGACTTCTTACTGTAAATCTCTGGCAGCATAATGGCTACATTTCCAAATTTAAATACCGTGCTTTGTCAAATAGCTATAAAAATACTATGCTGTTCATTGCAAATATAATAGGATTTAGGATTCATCTCTAGCATTAAAGGAAAGTTGCTTTATTGCTGTTTCTTGGCTTAAAAACTTAAACAAGATAAAGGGGAAATTGAGAGTGTTTTTATATAAGTATAAAAATATCATTATTACATAAAAATATAATGCCTTGGCCATAAATGTTCCAATAAGTGAATTTAGGGCCTATTCCCTAATGAGGCACTAGTATATCAGATAAAGTCTTTTAATTGTTCCTTTTCCTCAAATCAACAAAAGAAAAATGAAGATTCCATTCCATAATTAAACAGCTAAAGTCAGCTAAGAGCAATTTTCTGTCCATTCCAGAAGGGGAGCAGAACAGCCAGTGTGCAAGGCAACAAAAGGTGGGGGACAGGGAGGAGAGGCAGCATACTAAACTATATGGCTAAGGGCCAAACACTGGTGAACAGAAAGGAAGGAAAGAATCCACTGGGAAAGGCAGTTAATTAACAGAGAGAGGGAGTGTGCGAGCAGAACCTATATGGAAAAAACTACATGGCTGAATGAAATGTTGACTATTATTAAAACAACAAAAAAAGATGTTTGCAAAGTATTTTTATTTCTTTTTCAGCATAGCCAAACTAACCATTTTCCTAAAAAATATATTTTTATGTTTAAGTTGTACTAAAAATATTAAATATGGAAAAACATGTTAAAATGAAAGAAAAATGGGCTCTTAAAAACAGTTTTCTGCATTTACTCAGAATAGCAGACATGATTTTCTCTATGACTCAATGGTAAATGTCTTCCAAGTACCATCAGTGTTCAAAACACTGACTGTTTAAATTTGTTACTTTCTTTGACCTTTACATTATGAATCAACACATTTTCCCTGGGGTTATGGCAGATGTGGGTGGGAAACACTGAATTTCAAAAGCAGCCAGCCCCAAATCTATACTAATAAAAGCATAATATGCTAATAATATGCTAATTAGACCGGATGTCCTTCCAAGGAAGCTGGGACTGCGAGGGAAGCCCAGGTTCTGGGTGCCAGAGGGAAGTCGGTGCCAGCAGCCAGGGGAAGGAAGGTCTACTCTTGTATGAATTTTGTGCATCGGGCCTCTGGTAGATAAATAAATGTATAAATATAGCCAAGGAAAAGTAAAATTAAGAATATATTCAGTTGGTTGACAGTGGATGACTCAGAGAAATCTAAAAGTATGTCCATTATCTATTATTGCTCAGTCCCATCTACTTCCAAGTGGTTAATTTCCTGGGGATAAAAAAAAATGATGGATTTTAAAACCATCACAAAGAAAGGGCTTTCTTTCACAAGGGACCGGGGTTTTTACTGAAGTCTCAGACCTGCAGATTTCCATGTCTGAAACCATGTGTGCATATTTATGTACAATACCATATATGTGAAATACAAATTAGGTAATAATATGGTCAATGTTTTTATAACACATTACATAACAGAGACTAGTCTGCATTTTTTCACATCATTTAACCCATTTAATCTCATGTGAAGATGGAAGTATTACTAAATAAATGCATGTGTATGTCCTGGATAAACCCTCCCAGATAATACCTGAAATACAAAATGCTCATACACGTATAAAAGTAACAGAATCTGAAGCATTATCTGAACCCATTGACAATCACTGGTAGCATCCACAGCAGATTAATTTTTTATCTGTACTTTTTTGTGATTTCAAAACATCAAAAAATGCTAAACAAGATCACAACAAAGTTTAAACTCCTTCCTGTGGCTGTTTGGGTCCTTTAAGATCTTGCTATGTCTCTATTCTCATCCACTGACTCTTATCAAGCCCTGCCACCACCTCCATTAAATGACACCCGAACACACACTTGGGGCTGTGCATGTGCATACACACACACATGCACACACACACATGCACACACACGCATGCACACACACATACACACTCTGAAACACACAGTTTACTGAGCTACTTTTATCTTCTTAAATGAACTGTGCTCTCTCTTGCTCTGGCATCTTTATACTTATCATGCCCCCTCTCTGGGCCACTTTACCTACACTTCCACCTCCCTACACACAAAAAAAGCTCTTCTCATCATTCAAGTCTTTGTTGAGAGATCATGCCTCATGCACTGTTTATTCTCCTAATCCAAGGTACTTCGGCCAACTCTTGCCTTATAATACATCGCAGTCACCTATGTATTTATCTGTATCTCCCATAGTACTATGGGCTCCAAAAAGGCAATAAATATGTTTATATTTTCTACTAACAGTTTTCCCCATACCAAGCCCAGAGCCAACTCCAGTACAGCATCAATAAATAAAAACCAATTAAATGAATAAATAAATGAATGGGTTCAGCATCCACAAGTTTCTAAATAATAAAAATATTTTTAAAACACACTCAGGAAAAAATATATTGTAATTGTTCACACACACAAAAAGAAATCATGTACATAGGCTACTTACAAGGACTTGCTAGGGAATGTAAACAGCGCAGTACGTAAAGCACAATTTCCTCCTCATCTTTAAAGTTTTTTAACGCAGTTAGCAATATCATATAATCTTTATTCTCGACAAATTCAGTCAGTTGCTCCTCTGAAACTAAAAAATGAACGGCAAAATACTGAAAAAGCTTAAAGATGACATGAAATTTTTAATTAATCAAAAATATAATATTCATGATAGTTGTGCGAGACACAATAAATACAATAGAGATATGTTTATATATATCAGCAAAAAGCCCTTCCTAAATTTTTTTAAATATATTTCATTGATTTCAGAGAGGAAGGAAGAGAGAAAGAGATAGAAACATCCATGATGAGAGAGAATCATGGACCAGCTGCCTCCTGCAAGTCCCCGACTGGGGATCGAGCCCACAACCCGGGCATGTGCCCTTGACCAGAATTGAACCTGGGACCCCCCAGGTCACAGGCCGACACTCTATCCACTGAGCCAAACCAGCCAGGGCCCTTCCTAAAATTTTATAGTGGAGAAAGAACTATTGAGATTAAAATAATTTTTTTTGACCTATATTAGTTTCTCCACGATTTCAAATGTAAGAGTATTAGTCATCAGTTCTCAGAAAAACAAAATTATTTACAGTTCCATTTGGGGGATTTGGGAGAATCCTGACCAATGACTAATAAAGATAACCTATGGGAAGTAAACATACCACAATACTGAAAAGGGAGTGGTTAACTGTAACTGCTGAAGGACAGCTCAGCTAAATCTATCAGTTCAAGAGGAATGCACATCAGCAAATGACAAGTAATTAGACTTTCAAACGCTCTGTCTTAATGGTCTTGATTTCATCAGCAATCAAAAATTATCATTAATTTTCATAATAAAAGTCTCTTGATCAAGCCAATGAGTTCCATTTAGAGTTGTTTTATTGGATGAGAACTTCAAACACATGTACAAAAATCTGATTTATCCAGACTGAGCAAAGCACTGGCAAAAATGTTAGAAAATGCAGCACTCTTCATGATCAGTATTACTTTTTGTTTTTCAGCTTTTTACCAATGGCCCATATAATATAATGTGAAATTAGGTTCTTCTAGTAAGTATCATGAGCCTTTCATTTTGTGGAGCAGATTCTACAGCATACTTTCAAATTTTGAAAAGTAACTTTCCAGGTGCCACTAAGTCCTGGAGATACTCCTTGGAAAATTTAGCAATTTTCCTACTCTACATTGACAACCATAATACTGTCAGCACTGTTGAACTTTCTACTGAATAAGATCTTGACCTTCCCTGGTGCTTCTCCATATGTCATGGACGGGTCCCACATGCTGGTGAGTGTGCTGTTAGCCCTTCTTCCCTGAGGAAGAATATGCCCCTAACACAGAAGATTGGAGGCCCTGTAGGACAATAAAACCTCAAACTGTACTTTGCCCAATTCTTCACAAGAGCCTCGCTGCAAGATAAAACATTTATAGAAGATAGCCCAAAAGACATGCAGTTCTTCCATTCATTACTCACAGCAAATTCTTCTCCCCAAGTATGATCATCTAGCAGGCCCATGCTGCTCTGACTCTTGACAGAGTGTCTTTCAATGAAATACATTTTGTATTCCTTGCATATTGTGTGTACTTTATCATCTCATCCAAGGAAACCTTTGGGGTGATTTCTCAGGTCTCTCATGAGACCCATTGCCTGTCCTCATAAGTGAGTTTTCTTTTATCTCAAGTAAATTTGTAACCAATGATGTTTACCTCTTTTCTTTGCCAGATAGGAAGCAAAGAGCCAAATTTCTGGTCCAATAATTTGCAAATGCACAGGACCTGAGGTAGGTAGTAAATTGAACCTATCATTTTCTTATCATCTTCCCTTCACCCATTTCCTCATCATTTTTTTCTCTAGTATGTATAAATATCTATATGCTGTTTAAAGTCCTTCTGGAATGAGCTGGAATTCAACAGTATAAGGTGATCTATCCTATTCCTGGAGCTGCCAGACACTAGAGTGGTAAACTGATAAGGACACAGGGCCCACATAAATTATTCTCATCCTAAACCCCCAGCACAGTCAGCTCTCATAATGATGCAAAAGCTGCTCTCAAAATATAGTGAACTGCAATGGTGGCAGCTAGCTGTGTGCCCTCAGGCAGGTTGCTCATTTCACCTGATCCATTTCCCCATCCGGCCAGTGAAAGGATGAAAGGATCCGAACAACTCTAAAATTACATGATAATTTCTGTTATCAATCTCAGTGCCATCTGATAAAAAAACATATTGGGCTTTTTCCTAAGGGGCACTTTGTAAATCTCCTGAGTCTGTAATGCAGAGCTGTTACCAATTTCTAACATCTCCGGTGATGACTCAACGTCATAAACCCAAATTTAACCTATGCTTGTCTTCAGTTTTATTCTTTCTTTCTTAACACCTACACATTTGGTTTGCAAAGTGAACCTTATGTCTTGTTAAGCAATGGAAGAAAGTGTACTATGATTACATAATTTATAGCCCATGAATAAAATTCATTCCACAAAAGCAAGCAATATTTCTGAATGAACACCATTACTCATCCAAGACTGACAACGCCTACCTCTTAATAAATAGTACATACCTTCTTGGTATCATAATTATGTTCTACTTTTCCCATTATAAACCTCTTTTTCTTATATAAATCTCTTATATAAATATAAAAATAAAGAATTTGACATATTAAAATACCTCTCTCAAATAGCACATGTAAAGCTTTGCATCCAAGTTTCTGGACCTCGTCATTGGCTGAAAACTTTTTCATGGCATCAAAAATTAATAAGAAAATATCGCTGTCTTCATCCAATATCAGCAAAGTGATTTTACCTATAATGAAAAGAACAATATGTCCCAAGTAAACAGCTGCTTTAACATTTAATGTGCTAATTTTAACATGAGGACTACAAATGGTTTGTGGGCTTTTTATTTTTGATAAACCACGAAATTGCCCCAGATGTTAGACCTATCAAGCTCTATATACCTGTAGCCAAGACATCTTGCCTTCAATTCCTGAAACATATTTCTATCTGCCTCTTAGACAACACTATTTGAATATCCCAAACATAGGCTACTCCTGTTCCCTATCTTCATCAATGATACCATCACCCAATAGTTAACCAAGAGAGAAACCACCGGGTCATCTTCCTTCTTCACATTCTCTTCATACTCTGCCCAACCAATCAACTCATTACCAGGTCCTTTGAATCTCTCTGCTAAATATCTTGAAAATTCCTATGATCTAGCCCCTCCCCCCCCCATGCCTATTGTGTTCAGGACCTCATCATCTCTCACCTGGAATACAAACACAATTGCTTAATTGCTGGGCCTGGCCCAAATTTCTACTTAATTTATTCCTTGAATGATATTTCCAATACTTTCTATTGAATAAGATCTTAACATCCTCTGGTACTTCTCCTTATGTCATGCAATGTTTTGAAACAGAAATAGAAATAGACATATAGAGCTTCAACTATAAACCTACAGAACCAGGAACTAATAATTCAATTATGTCATAGTGGCCCTTTAAATAACTATGCTACCTTATCCAAGGGAAGGTATTCAGTAAACCTCTTGCTGAAACTGTCGAAGGCCTTATCATACCCTTCAGTCTGACAAACAAGATTCTTCACAAACTGACTGCTGGCTGCTTTATTTCATAAGCCCCATGTCTCTCCATGCATTGTTGATTCGAAACATGCTAAACTCCTTACTGATCACTAAACATTTTCTTTGATATCCCTCTGCACTTGCACTAGTTCCGTGCCCTTTCCCATCACCAACATGCTCCTACCATAATTCAAGAAATAACACTAACAATACCTATTCTGTCAATGAAAACAGTAGTCCTGGAATGAAAGCGGTGGTCGTAGTAGCAAACCCTGTATAGTACATAGCATGTTGGATACGGGTTGAAGCACTTCCTGCTACCACGTGTAAATCCACCACAACCCCACAAGGTAGGGGCAATCCCCATTTGAGAGATAAGAAAACTGAAGAAACTTGAAAGGTAAATCAGCCGAGTGACTTTGCCCAAGGTCCAACAACTAATAAGAGGCAGGGCTGGATTAAACTTGTTCCTGTCCATGGTCTTAACTTCTACAAATGAGTGCAGCGCTCTCTTCTCTGTATTCCTATGCTGGTTTTCTTCAAATCCATGTTGTAGTACTTTTCTTAATAAATTGAAATTATTTATTTAAATACCCTTGATGCCTCTGCCTGTGCTGTCCGTTCGGTACCCACTAAGCACATCTGGCTTTTCAACTCTAAATTAATTAAAATTAAATAAAATTAAAATTCAGTTTCTCACACTCTAGATGTTCCACAGCTACCATATGGCCATGATATCGCAAAGTATAGATATTCAACATTTCCTTCATTTCAAAATGTAATACTGGACAGTGGTGCTGAGCTGTCCAATATTACTATGTTGTAGGAATCCTGCCTTATCTCTCTTGCAGTTCTCCAGCACAAAGGAAGTACCCAGTAACTATTAAATCAACTAGCTAATAAGCCAACCAATAAAAATGATTCATAAATTAACCTTCAATAAGTATCTGGGATAAACTTTAAAACACATTAAAAACTTGCCTTACAGGGCAAAATTATGAAAGTTATGTGGAAGAAATTAAATTGACTGGTCTTTTCAAAACACATGGCTGCACACACTGCTATATAATCCAGTGTTGGCAGATTTTTTAAATACATAAACCCTCAGCAGCTTCCTGTCCACTGCCAAATAGAGAATGACTCCTCTCCCCTCAAAAAGAAAAAAAAGCTCCCAAGGATGAGTTTAAAATAAATCATGGCTGAGATTCGTTAGAAGGTTCCATTATACATTTTGATAAAAGGTTGTGGTGAAGTGGTGAGTACATTCTGGCCTTTCCTCTCCCTCTTCCCTTGTACTCTGATCTTTACCTTCTTTGTTCCTTTCCCTCTCCTTTTGGGTCCTTGCCGGGGTCCTGCCCCAGCAGATCCAGGGGTTCCCAAAGGCGTAGACGGAATCAGCGAAGACGGAATCAGCGTTCAGTTGATCAGCAGCCTAGCCAGGATCTCCAGCCAGGATCTCCAGCCAAGTTCTGGTCTGGATCTCCAGAGAGGTTCTGCTTAGGATCTCCAGCTAGGTTCTGTGTCCATGTTCTCTTGCTAGGTTCTCCAGGTTCTCCAGCCAGGTTCTGTAGCCATGTTCCCTCGCTAGGTTCTCCAGCCAGGTTCTGTCCAGGTTCTCCAGCCAGGTTCAGTCACCAGGTTCTAGTCAGGTTCTCTTGCCAATTTCTGTAGTCAGGTTCAGTCCAGGATCTTTTGCCATGTTCTCTCCAGCGAAGTTCTTCTGTCTCTAGGTTCTGTGTAGGTTCTGTCTTCTGAGTTCTGTCTTCTAAGTTCTGTGTTCTAAGTTCTGTGTTCTAAGTTCTGTGTTCTACATCTGTATTTATACCAGTTGATTCCAATCCTATCAATCTCTATTCCAAAGGTTAGGGCGTTTCTTATCTCCATTCCAGGGAGTAAAGATTATGTAGCTTAAGCATGATTGTTCATAGTTAAAGTGATTAATTACCCACCTGGCACTTAGTTAAGAGGTTTTATTCCCTCCCTAACTTCAGGGGAAAATCCCTACCTGGGGAAACAACCTTTCTCAGAGACCTTGGTTAAAACACATAGTGCCAAGAAGGTGAGCAAACATATTAAGAACAGTATGCCATATATGCCAGGTCCCTTGAAACAGGAAGCATGGACAGGCTCCCGGCAGGTCCTCATGACTAAGGGAGTTCGACCCATGGGTCCAGCCCCTACGGTGCTATCCTCACAGACCTCTCAACTCTGCCCCTGTTGCTCTCCTGACCTACAGTACCCTCCACCACTTGGAAGGAAATGCCTCCCTGCCCTTCCTGATTCGCTTTCCTGTCCGCAGCCTTTCTTCTGAGACCCTTCTATCAGAGCAGGCACCCATCACAGCAATGAGCACAACTATTTCAAAATATGAAGAGTCTTTGTTTTCTGATCCGGACAGAAGTTTCCTCAGGGAAAGAACCTGACATGTGGAACCAGACCCTAATTCTGTTACTTACGGGATGAGGCAACCTCTCTGTGATTCAGTGTTCCTTTTCTAAAAACTGAGATAAAGCACCTATCTCAAGAGATGTTTTGAGGATTATGTTTTCAAAGACATGTGAAGTATTTTACAAGTGAAACATGGCATCTATCAAGCACTCAAGAAGTAATGCTATATATTTTTAAAATATTACTATTATGTCATATTCTAAAAATATATATTAATTATATTATATTATATTATACTAGAGGCCCAGTGCACAAAAATTTGTGCACTCGGGGGGAGAGGGGTCCCTCAGCCCGGCCTGTGCCCTCTCTCAGTCTGGGACCCCTCGGGAGATAACGACCGGGTGGCAGAGGGCAGGCCTAATCCCTAGGTGCAGCCCCTGGTCGGGCTCAGAGCAGGGCTGATTGGGGAGTTGGGGCGCTGCCCCCTGTCATGCACAGAGCAGGGAGGAATAGGAGGTTGCGATGCCACCCTCAGTCACGCTCAGGTAAGGGCTGATTTGGGGGGTGGGGCACCGCCCCCATCACACTTAAGGCAGGGTCGATGGGGAGGTTGCGGCACCACCCCCAGTCACACACATAGGAGGGCCAATGAGGGGGTTGAGGAACTGCCCCCTGTCATGCACAGAGCAGGGCTCATCAGGAGGTTGGGGAGCTCGCCCCTGTCACGCATAGAGCAGGGCCCATCAGAGGGTGGGGAGCTCCGCCCTGTCACTCACAGAGTAGGGCCGATAGGGGAATTGGCGCACCGCCCCCTGTCACACACAGAGAAGGGCGGATCAGGGGGTTGGGGCGTCGCCCTCTGTCACCCACAGAGCAGGGCCAATCAGGGGTTGGGGCGCCGCCACTGTCATACTCAGGGCAGGGCCGATGGGGAGGTTATGGCTCTACCCCATCACACACAGAGCAGGGCCCATGGGGGGGGGGAGGGGGTTGGGGCGTCGCCCTCTGTCACCCACAGAGCAGGGCCAATCAGGGGTTGGGGCGCTGCCACCGTCACACTCAGGGCAGGGCCAATGGGGAGGTTATGGCTCTACCCCGTCACACACAGAGCAGGGCCCGTGGGGTGGGGGGTTGGGTTGCCGCCCCTTGTCACACACAGAGCCGCAGGGCGATCAGGGTGTAGGGGAGCTCCCCCCTATCAGGCACAGAGCAGGGCTGATCAGGGGGTTGGGGTGTCTTCCCCTGTCAGGAACAGAGCAGGGCCAATAGGGAGGTTGTGGCCCCGCCCCCTGTCACAGACAGAGCAGCAGGGCAATTAGGGGTTTGGGCGCTGCCCCCTGTCACGCTGATCCTGGTGCCGGGAGGCCTCGCGGCTCCGCTGATCCCGGTGCTGGGAGGCATATTACCCTTTTACTATATAGAATAGAGGCCTGGTGCATGGTGGGGGCTGGCTGGTTTGCCCTGAAGGGTGTCCTGGATCAGGGTGGGGGTCCCCACTGGGGTGCCTGGCCAGTCTGGGTGAGGGGATGATGGCTGTTTTCAGGCTGGGACTGAAGCTCCCAACTGCTCCTTTTTTTCTTTTTTCTTTTTTATTCTGGGCCAGCTTTAGCTCTGGCTCCAGCTCTGAGGCCTCTGCTGCTGAAAGCAGGTATCTGGTTTGTTTGGGTTCTATAATCAAAACAATGTATAACTCCAGCTCTGAGATCCCAGCTCGCTGAAAGCAGGTTTCTGGGGTTTTGTTTAGCTTCTATATTTGTTACAATGTTTCTTAAACTGCAAGCTCAGAGGCCAGCAAGGCAGGCGGGGAACGTTGCAGTCCTCCGTCACTGAAGCAAGCAAGCCTCATGTTCAGTTTAAGCTGCCTGGCTGTCAGCCGCCATCTTGGCTGGCAGTTAATTTGCATATCACCCTGATTAGCCAATGGGAAGGGTAGCAGTTGTATGCTAATTACCATGTTTCTCTTTTATTAGATAGGATTATATGCCCGATGCACAAAATTCATGCAAGAGTAAGCCTTCCGTCCCTTGGCTGCCGGCACCGGCTTCCGTCTGACACCCGGAACCCAGGCTTCCCTCCAGCACCCGGGACCTGGGCTTCCCTCTGGCTGCCAGCAGGCATCCAGGACCCAGGCTTCCCTTGCAGCCTCGGCTTCATCCAGAAGGTCGTCCGGAAGGACGTCTGGCCTAATTAGCATATTATGCTTTTATTATTATAGATATTATCTTAATATATAAAGACCCAGGGGCTGTCACAACCGAAACAACCAGATAGATGACCAAACAGCAGGCTTTGTGGGGCGACCAGGCCTGCAGGGGGTTAGTGAGGAATGACCAAACGACTGAACAGCAGGCTGCAGGGGGCAACCAGGCAAGCAGGGGGGTTAGTGAGGGATGACCAAACCACTGAACAGCAGGCTGTGTGGGGCAACCAGGTTAGCGGGGGGGGGGGGGGGGGGCAATTGGAGGCTACCAGGCTGGCAGAGGGGCAGTTTTGGGTGACCAGGCCAGCAGAGGGGGAGTTGGGGGCGACCAGGCCAGCAGGGGGATAGTTGGGGGCCACCAGGCCGGCAGGGGGGCAGTAAGGGACAACCAGGCTAGCAGAGGGGGTACCAGGCTGGCAGGGGGGGGCAGTTGGGGGTGATCATGTTGGCTGAGGGGGCAGTAAGGGGCAACCAGGCCAGTGGGGGGGGGGGCAGTAAGTGTAACCAGGCTGGCACAGGGGGGGAGTTAGGGGTGACCAGGCCATCAGAGGGGCACAGTTGGGGCTACCAGGCCATCGGGGGGGGGGCAGTACGGGGTGACAAGGCTGGTAAGGGGGAGCAGTTGGGGGTGACCAGGCCAGCAGGGGAGGCAGTTAGGGGCGATCAGGCTGTCAGGGGGGGCAGTTAGGGGTGATCAGGCAGGCAGGCAGGTGAGCAGTTAGGAACCAGCGGTCCTGGATTGTGAGAGGGATGTCCAACTCATCAGGCCTAAACCGGCAGTCGGACATCCCCCAAGGGGTCCCGGATTGGAGAGGGTGCAGGCTGGGCTGAGGGGACCCCCCCCTCCCCCGTGCACTAATTTCATGCATCAGGCTTCTAGTATTATATAAAATATACTAAAGATATAACGAAGAAAGATATAATAATGACAAGGATCTGTTTGGACCACAAGCTAATGGGAATATGAGATGTAAAACCAGATTTTAGGAGTCAAGCTGAGGCTAGATATATAAATTGGGGTATAGTTCTATATAAGGTAATATTAAAAGCCAAGATATTATGTGGGATTTGATAGAAAATGTTAGAGAAAAAGAGATAAGGAAAGAAAAATGGAAACAAAGAATTTGGGGATCATCAATATTTAGGTTATATTATGTTATTATACTTTAAAACATTAAAACACAGCAAATGGTTTAAAAATATTTGTTAAATAAGCAACATTAAAAATATATGTGTATATATTACCTGAAGTTAGAAGGAGATCTAAGGCCTTCAGTCCAACCATTGACAGGTTTATACTGGCATTATGAACTGTAAGCATTTTAATAATCAGTCTGTAATTAAAGAGAAATTGAGATCAAAGAAATATAATGCCCAGATATTTGCTTTTTTTAGCTATTGTTTTTATTCGCCTATATTTTATTCATCTCATTGTATTTCATTCCCTATACTGAAGTTCATGTATTTTTTTCTTCCTATAAACCTGAGCCAGGCTTATGACAATTCAACAGGGAACCATTATGAGTCCCAATATAAAAGTTATAACTTCTTCCTCAAAATATTCAAATTTAATTATTAATGATTTTCTATATCTAAGATATGAAGATTTATATGCATCAAGAGATCAAGCCCATTTTTACATTATATAAACTTATGAAATACATGTAATGCATATTGATGTCTTAAAATATAGAGAGATGTTATAAAGATGTTAGTTTGTGTATATAAATTAAGAATCCTTTGAATATATAAATTATTGATATTCAAAAAACTAGTGGTTTATATTAGGTCTATAATTTAAAAGGTCTATTTTTGAAAAAGAAATTGATAATATTTTACAATAGAAAGTGAACCTAGGATATCAGTAATATTCAATTAGTATTTATTAAATTTGAGTCTCTGAGTTATCAATTCTAAAATATGCAATCATTAGTCTATTCCCACCCAGCACTGCTTGGCTTTCAATTGTTAGGTAGCATCCATAGCTTCATTTTAGATCCAAGAAACTTGTTACATGGTCTCCAGTTGGTGAGGTGAGAAAGTGAGTGACCCCATACTTCAACACTGTGGATTCTCCTCCTATCCACGCTACCCCTACCTCTCCCTACAGCATTCCCTCTATTCAGAACTTCACCATCCAAGGGATTTCTTCTTCAGTACTGTAAGCCTTTGGGGGCGGGGGAATCCTTGAATATAGGGAGAAATGTTTTACAATAAACTTTTGCAGGGAATAATCTAATATGCTCCACTGTAGAGAGCAGTGTCTATCTTCTTCACACTTCTTGCCTAAAGAAGGAGTGTAATAAACAATTGATGAATGAAGGGTAAATGAATGAATGATCAAATGAGTGAATGAGTGACTGCATGATTGAGTGAACAAATAGCTCTTATTTTTCTAAATTTGCAGCTATCGCTGATACCAATAAACAACACAAAGATGTAAAATTTCATTTTGCATATATTACATTTTTCACAAACAAAATGCCATTGGGAACAATATGTATTCAGTTCTCTATGCTAAAGGAAAGTCCCATTAAGAACAAAAAACACAAAAGTTAATGACAGGACATAGTTTTTAAATGTCACAAAACAAAGTTATCCAAAAGGAATTTTCCTGGAAACAGATTTTCCTTGGGAACATTTTTTCTTAACTAATTATGGCTAAACAAGTGATTTCATCTACAAAGTAATTATGATGCAAACTGCAATAACATAGCTGGTAAAACAGCTATCAAGATAGGCTGCAGATGTGCTGCAAGGTAATTTCTTCTTTTCATTTTGAAAGCTGCAGTTTAAGCTCATTAAATATATATGTATGAGCATACATAAATGTACTTCTTAAAAACAGTAAAGCATAAACTTCTAAATTACTGTTCAAACAACTAACTTTTCATTTCCCTCTTTTTAAAAACTAGTGGTTTGTATCAGTTCTATAATTTAAAAGTAAAAAAAGTCTCTTGGTTTGAATTCATAAGTAGTCATCAAAATTGTACAACTTAACCAACTGTACAACTGTATTGCTTATTTTATTAAAATTAACTTCTGACATTTTACCTCAAATATTAGTTTTCTTATTCAATTAGATAATATACTTCTGAGCTGAAAGCTCTCTATCAGTGTAAATCATTGATGCCCTGGCCAATGCTTCCCAGTGGTTAGAGCATAAGCCCCACTAAAAGATCTTGGGTTCGATTCCTAGTCAAGGGCACATACCAGGATTGCAGGTTCAATCCCCAGCCCCCATTGGGGCATGTGTGGGAGGCAACCAATCAATGTGTCCCTCTCACATCCATGTCTCTCTCTCTCTCCCTCCTTCCCTCCCGCCCTCTCTCCCTCCCTCCCTTCCACTCTCTCTAAAAAAAAGTCAATGGGAAAAAAATCCTCAGGTGAGGATTAAGCCAAAAAAAAGTAAATCATTGATTCAAGAAATAAATAACCTTGTATTTTAAGTAATTTTACTAGATTGACTTGGATTACAAATACAATGTATCAAGAAAAGGGTTGTCATATGTATAGAGAAATATTTAATGCAGTTTTTGACACATCTGTCATACTTACTGGTGAATACCAAGGACTTCCCAATCACATCCAATGTCCTGGGGTCCCGTTAAGCTTTGCATTGTATCTGGACAGATTTCTATTAATTTGCATAGAAGTGACCAACCCACCTGAAAGCAAGAAAGCCAAATAGTCACACTTTTTAAAACATGCTAATGGAACATTTTCAGTCAAACGTGAATATCTTCATTCCTAGGACAGGTGATTAGATTACTTTTAAATAGTTATGTTTAAACAAAATGATAATCTAACATGCTTCCTAAGAAAAGCAAGCAATGTACTTGCAATACATCTTGTTCCAAAAATCATACCAGAAGGTCACACAAAAAATATTACATCTTTCTAAATGACAAAGGAAACGGACATGCCTGTTGTCTAAATATTAAAAAGAGCAAAACACACAAAGTAGTCCTCAAGGGCATAGCGAGATTATGAAGCGCATGAGAGACTATACTCAGGCCTCAGTATTATTTAAGTCATATCTACCTGACAGAATTTCTTCGAAATATTTAGGATTTTAATAATAGGAAAAAATGAAGTGGCTTGGCATGGAGGATTAGGGGAAGTCGAAGATTTTTTATGGCAAAGTGTGAGTTATCAGGAAAGACTGCATCCCAGGTAATGGACCTAGAAAAGCAGCATCATTGTCTGATAACAATATAACATCTGTTCCAGAACAAAGAGAAAGGCAATATAAGATAGAGAGAGGGTAGAATCTGTTCAGGAAACCCTCTAAATTTCTTTAGAACATCTAAAAAATGAGCTGATGATGTCTAGACATCAAAAATGTCCCTAGGGCTGAAACCGGTTTGGCTCAGTGGATAGAGCGTCAGCCTGCGGACTGAGGGGTCCCAGGTTCGATTCCGGTCAAGGGCATGTACCTGGGTTGCGGGCACATCCCCAGTGGGGGATGTGCAGGAGGCAGCTGATCGATGTTTCTAACTCTCTCTATCTCTCTCCCTTCCTCTCTGTGAAAAATCAATAAAATATATTAAAAAAAAAAATGTCCCTAGGCTCTTTCATATTTCCAAATGAAATACTATCTTACCGATGGTTTATTTTTTTTATTTTTTTATTTTTTATTTTTTTTGGGGGGGGGATTGTTTTCCTTTTTATTGAATTTACTAGAGGCCCAGTACATGAAATTCGTGCACTGTGAGGGGATGTCCCTCAGCCCAGCCTGCACCCTCTCCAATCTGGGACCCCTCAAGGGATGTCCAACTGCTGGTTTAGGTCCGATCCCACATCAGGCCTAAATTGGCAGTCAGACACCCCTCTCATAATCCAGGACTGCTGCCTCCCAACCGCTTGCCTGCACTGCCTGCCTGATCACCCCCTAAACATTCCCCTGCTAGCCTGATCAACATCTAACTGCTCCCCTGCTGGCCTGGTCACCCCCAACTGCCCTTCCCTGTTGGCTCGGTCACCCCCAACTGCCCTCCCCTGCTGGCCTGGTTGCCCCCAACTGCCCTCCCCTGCTGGCCTGGTCGCCCCTAACTGCTCTCCCCTGCTGGCCATCTTTTGGTGGCCATCTTTGACCACATGGGGGCAGCCATCTTGTGCAAGGGCATAATGGTCAATTTGCATATTGCCTCTTTATTATATAGGATTATATAGGATTGGAGTGACACTGGTTAACAAAATTATACAGGTTTCACATGCACAATTCTATAGCACATCATCTATACACTGTATGCGTGTTCACCACCCCAAGTCAGGTCTCCATCCATCACCACTTATCCCCCTTACACACTCCTCCATCTCCCCAATCACTACACTGTTGTCTGTGTCCATGCGTTTTTTCTCTCTATTTTTTCTTTTTTGCTCAGTCCCTCTGCCCCTCCAGCTCCTTAACCCCCACCCCTCCAACAGCAGTTGGCCTGCTCTCTATCTATGAATCAGTCTGTATTTTGCTTGTTAATTTTATTCATTATATTCCACATATGAGTGAAATCAAATGGCACTTGTCTTTCTCTGACTGGCTTATTTCACTGAGCATAATGCTCTCCAGGTCCATCCATACTTTTCAAATATATCTTCTTTCTAACACTGGATGCATAAGTGGAACTGAGGGATGCAAAGAGTTGAATGACAAGGATGAGACATTTCTGTGCATCTAATAAGGAATAATGGCACAACATTCTTGTTTACAGGAATAAGGAGTATTTCACAAGATAAAAATAATTACACAAGATCTCTTCACCATATCATTTCTGGATCTTTTCTGGATTAAGCATGAATTGCTTTACTCCGTCATTACTTCCTTTTACATGCTTTCAAATTACTCAAAAATGCAGCAATTTCTGACAGTTATTTTTTCTATACTTAAGTAAGACACCCTCCTCCATATAAGCTGAACAGACATTGACAATGCAGCTGTCATAGAAACTGGCTATTTTCGTGCTTTCATAAAATTCATTGAGACTTTTTCCCCAAGTATTTAAGAAAATAACATTTGAAACAGCTTCCAGTGGAAAATAAATAATTAATCACATAGGATGCTATATTCATTTCTGTAGCTGCATGGCTTTTTCAAGGAGAAAACCTGTTTTGTTTTGGTTGGTGAAGCAACAGCATCAGAAATTACTTTGCAAAAAGATGAGGCAACTGGGCTGCTATGATTAAATAGAATTGCTGGGCCTTAGCTGGTTTGGCTCAATGGATAGAGCATCGGCCTGCAGACCGAAGGGTCCAGGGTTCAATTCCAGTTAAGGGCACATGCCCAGTTTGCAGGCTCAATTCCCCAGTAGGGTCATGCAGGAGGCAGCCGGTCAATGATTCTCTCTCATCATTGATGTTTCTATTTCTCTCCCCCTCTCCCTTCCTCTCTGAAAAAAATAAAAATATATTTTAAATAAATAAATAAATAAAATAAATAGAATTGCTGGCCCTAAAACATGGGTAGCAAGTGATCTATTGACCTGTTCAATTTAAAAGCTTATCTTTCTTTTTTTTTTTAATATATTTTATTGATTTTTTACAGAGAGGAAGGGAGAGAGATAGAGAGTTAGAAACATCGATGAGAGAGAAACATCGATCAGCCGCCTCCTGCACATCTCCCACTGGGGATGTGCCCGCAACCCAGGTACATGCCCTTGTCCGGAATCGGACCTGGGACCTTTCAGTCCACAGGCCGACGCTCTATCCACCGAGCCAAACCGGTTTCGGCTAAAAGCTTATCTTTCAAAGAGAGAAGGTTCCCATACTACAGTTATAATACAACTAGAGGCTCAGTGCACAGATTTGTGCACCAGTGGGGTCCTTTAGCCTGGCCTCTGACATCCCCTGACCAGATCTCTGACATCCCCTGAGAGGTCCTGGATGCAAGAGGGCGGTTCTTGGGTGAGGCCCCTCAGAATCAGGCTCCCTCCTCTGATTCCCGGTGGGTCACCCAAGAACCGCAGCTGCCAAGTCACCACAGCTCAGCAGCTCCTGTGTTGCGTGTCTGCCTCCTGGTGGTCAGTGTGCATCATAGCTACTGGTTGAATGGTCGGATGATCAGACAGTTGCTTAGGCTTTTATATATATAGATCAAATTGGTAGTTTCACTTTATTATAATTAGTCTATAAACTCAAAGATCTAATTAATGCACAATGGGAAACAGTATAGAGTGTTAAAGAAAATTTTAGGCCCCTTCATTTACTTCACTCCCTTACTTCAAAGGTTGAAACTCTGTGGATAAAGACAAGTAATGTAAAATTGAGGAGCACAGAGATTGATCAGATGACTGGCAGGAAGAGAAAAGTAATTAGGACAGCTAGCCTAACGACCAATTCCCTAACGGTTGTCATTTGTTAAAAAGCATGAATAAAATATGAAAAGACCTTGAAAATAAAAATTCAGAATCTGGATTATCATGCTAAATGAATTTTTGAAACATTAATATTTTATTATGAAGAGTAATTTACCCGAACTCCTTTAATTCATCATTAAGAGCTTTTCATTCAGCACTCCCAGCTAATTCAACATACAAAGCATGAAAGGATATCTATATTAATTGCAAAAGTAATATAAAAAGACGTGAAGAAAAAAAAACACACCACTTTCTTTTAAGTGGAGTATTAAACTATCAGGGAGAGATCCCTTTCTGCAGTCCTTTGATAAGACCATTGATAATTAAAATTGATAATGTCATTGTGTCTAGAGTGGCCACAATATTTGCGCCAAACAGCTGTGATTTTTACTTGCACCAAAAGCTTGTGAATTCAGACAGCTAGTGGACTGTCTGATGGGAAGATAGTCTTAAGTGTGTGGAGACTTGAGTTCTGGCTCTGTCACTGCTTAGGCAGTTCCTAAAATAAAGAATTAGGTGGTGGCTTTGTCCCAGGCTCCCCTTGGTTCTCAAATCTAGCACTGCCTCCTCTGGACCCTGCAGACCAAAGCCCAGCCCACCCAGGGTCCAATTGTTCTGAGTGGCACCCAACAGATGTGGCTCCACCAAGCACAGAACTCAAGGAATGGGGGGTGCGAGCCAAGGACTTTTGAACACCAAAGAACAGGCCAGTAAGAGGGGATGATGTGGGTGGAAAGCTCAAAGGGCCAGAGCTAAAAAATGACTCATATTTCATGGACGACATTCAGACACTGGACGCTAAAAAGGACAGTATCGCCCTAACCGTTTTGGCTCAGTGGATAGAGCGTTGGCCTGCAGACTGAAGGATCCCAGGTTTGATTCCAGTCAAGGGCATGTACCTTGTGATGTTTCTCTCTCATTGATGTTTCTAACTATCTACCCCTCTCCCTTCCTCCCTGTAAAAAAATCAATAAAATATATTTTTTAAAAAAATAATAAAAAGAACAGAGTCTTTATCATGCCTCCATTTTTTCATAGTTTATTAGCTGACAGCCTGAACATCAATAGTCAGATGGCAAATATTTCAGTTGAAGAAAAACAAAAGTAACTATTTATCCCAGATATAAATGTCCTTATATAAAAGAAGCTAGGTATATGTTCACCCAGGAGAGACTAGCTGGATAAAGAGATAGGCAGGAGATAGAGATTAGAGATACAGATAATTCTTACAGCTGTCTAGCCTCACATGTAGGTATTATGACTGCACCTCAATAGAGTTCAAAGTTCAATTCTCTTTCACTCAGGACCTTACATGCAAATGACAACACTGATTTCAGTTCTCTAAATCTCTAAATCTACAAAGGAAGTTAACAGGTTAGGAGGTATTTGTTTTGACTGGTTATCATCCTTAATTATCTCCTTAGGGCTCCTTTTTCAAAAAATATATATCTAATAGATCTAGCGAATTTCTGGCTTTCCAATGGTGCACATTCTAAGTTTCACTTCTACATTCATTTTTATGTGAAAACAGTTGAAAAGTATAAATCTGAGCTTATAGAGGAATCATAAACCATGACTTCATTTAGATACTACAAGATATACTACAACTAAAGACAGAAATCTGTCTTTAAATTTAAAAAAGCTTAACCCTCTGAAAATATGTGAGTTACCTCATTTTACTAATTTATTATTAATTTTATTACTGTTAACTGTTCCCTTTTCGCAAATTATTCACAATGCAGTCATCTGGAGCCTGCTGTACATTGGCAGGATTGTTGGGATAACTTTTACTTAAATACTGATGAACTCAGATAGCCAATAACAGAACTAAACCTCAACCTATTATTCACCTCCCACCACCACCCATATTGTCAGTCAACTGTATAAAGTTACTTCTTAAAGACAATTAGAGAGCACAGTTAGGGTGTCCTTTGACACCGTTAACTTTTGATAATGATTTGACAGTCCTTCTCCATCTTAAAATCACAGTCAGGGTTTATCAAGCCAAATCTCTGAAATGACTCATAGCTCTAGGTATGCAAAGCTGACAGGAAAACATCCTTTTCCAAAAAAGAAGGGGAAATAAGCGACTGAAAACTTTACCTGCTGCACGCAGGCCACTCTCACATAGGAGTCCAAGACGATCAACAGAGGCACGTGGACATTTTTGCCTTGAAATAACTTGGCGGCTGGAAAAGAAGGGGGTGGGGGCAGAAAAAAAACAGCAAAGTCACCACTCCCAGTGGCACCCCCTTTCAGTCTGAAAAGTGCGGAGAAAGCAAAAGGAGTCAGGGCAAGCCCTTCCTAGAACTCTCAGCTGCTTTCTGCGCTAAGGAGTGGAGTTCGTGGTTTCCCAAGAGTCCAGGTTTGCGCAAAGAGCGGAGGAGAAAGTTTGCAAAAGAGGAGCGGGGGGTTGGGAGGGAGAGAGGGAGGGGGAGAGAAAGGAACGGTTGCAAATGATTACCGTGGTCAGCGTAGGTGAACACCTGCATATCCTCCAGAGTCTGGACCAGCGTCTCTATCTGCTTTCCTTCCTGGAGATTGTTCAGCCTGACTATCAACTTCTTCAAAGTTTCCTCGTCCTCCTCCTCGCACCCCTGACAGCTGCCACTGGCCATGATGGACCCTGCGCCCAGCAGGCCTCCCCTCCTGCGCCAAGGCCAGCTGCTCCCGGCCGCTGCTCCCAGGCCGCTGCTCCGGGGCGAGCACAGCTCACTGCCCGCAGCCCGAGCGCCCCGCACGCCCCATGCGCACCCACGCCCGCCTGTTTATGCCGAGGGCGGCGACTCCCCACCCAGCTCGCCCTGCCCTCCCTGAGCCTCCTCCTCCTGCTTCCTCCTCCCCCACCCAGGCCCCAAAAAGGAGCTCAGTGGCCTGCGAGAGGCTCGCCGAGGCTGGGCGCCCAGCGGAACCGTGGCGAGCAGCGCAGACACAGCTTGAGCTGGGGCCCGGCCTGGGTGACCCTGACCGTGACCCCCTCGCGGGCCAAGGCGGACCGGATCCCAGTGGCAGGGGCGCAGCGCGGCCCGGAATCGCGCTAGAAACTGACTCAGCGACCCGGCCCGCTGAGTCCCCAGGCCTGGAGCCCAGCAGAGGCCGGAGGAGGTGCGGGGTCTGCCGCTGGGCAGGTCACTGGCTCCAACCCGCCAGCCTGGGCTCCCTGGGCCCCGCGGAAGGTCTGGGAATTAGGAAGAGGAAAAATGAAAGCTGCCTCCTATCTCCAGATCTAAGAATAGAAATCTGGGCGTTGGGAAAAGAGGACACCGCCCAGCTGGCCCCTTTTTGGAAAACATTCTCTTTAGAGTTCCCCCTGTAGGAAGATGAGTAATTTCCCCTCAAGGATGGAGAGAGATTTTTTGCCAAAAAAAAAAAAAAGGGAAAGAAAGAAAGAAATTAATTTTGCAAGCCATCTGAATACTTTTCTATGGTCGCTGCAGCCCTTTGTAAGGGAAGAAATTTAAAAAAAAAAAAAATGTTTTCCCTGATAGTTATTTGAAGTTCTGTTGGCTAAAAATCCACTAAAATTAACTTTTAAATTTTTGAGTTTGCACTCAGGAGAATCCTGATCATTGGGGCACAAGAGAAACACAAGATAACCTGAAGTGAAAAGGTGAGAGAGGCAAACCTTAATAAACATTGTTTTCTTGGTATTCAAAATTATGAGTATGCCCTGCTAGAACCCTAAAGTTAAAAGAAAAACAGTAGGAAACACTGTAACTGTAAACCAGGCTAAACAAGGCATCTATTGCCTTCAGATGGTTTGTCCTGGGAGTGATTTATAAAATAGAGGATTGGACGGTGAGGTTGAGTATTTCACATTTGTTTTCAATTCTGTTACCTCATCCTGATGGCAATGCTGAAATGGATAAGCCGGCTACTTATCTTTCATTTACTAACAAAGCAATGGAGATGTAGAGGTGATAAAAGAGCATCCTTGGAGTAGCACAAATAAGTTGAGGGCCATGACTTAAACCCAGGTAGATTGCCTAAAGTCCACCTGAAGGTTCTTTGCACTCTACCACTTTAATCAAGATGAGCAAGATTGGTTGTTGGGGAGCACATAAGACTTGGTTGGAAAGTTTGTAAGGAGGACATCCCAAGAAAAGGAAAGTGCTGAAGGCGGCATACCCTGTTTATCGGAATTCCAACTTAGGCGAGTGCCAAAGGCAGTGCCCCTAATTATTCCTTGAACTTTCCAAACAAGTCTGTGCATGTGCAGACCCCCGGGTGTTTACTGGAATCCTTACGCTTAATCTTTAGGTGTCCTTGCTTAAAGGACATTGCAGACACATGTGTCCTTTCAGTATTACTTACCCTACTGATTGTATCTAAAAAGATAAACTTTATCTCAAATTGCTGTTACAATAAAAGCCTAAAGAGGCAGGCAATCCAGGCTGTCTGGTTCCTTTAGCCAGGCAGCCCCTTAGCCCTCTCTTTCACAGAAAACATTGTGTCAGAGCAATCCATTCATCCATAGCAGGGTCTGCTGGTCAGCCCCAGCAGTTGGTAAGAGTGGAAATTTAAATTCAACCTGGATATCATGAATGTATTTTGTTGTCCTAAAGACTTATCTTTTACAGATGCATACTAAAATATTTGCAGTTGGAATGCTAGAATGTTTAGAATTAGCTTCAAAGTAATCCAGGGTTGGGAACACAGTGAAATGGAAAGAAGTGGAGATGAAACAAAACCAACTTTTGAATTGATAATTGTGGGAAGGAAAGTGATGGGTTCATGTAGTCTAATGTACTATTTCCTCTGCGTAAAATATTCCATAATGAAAACTAGACAAAAAAAAACTCTCAGCCTTGTCATCTTTATCATACTTGCAGTATATCCTTTCTTTTCTGTTTTCTGAACATGTTTCAACTTCTAACTAACAAATCAAGCAATCCTAGTAATTCTCCCTTTCATGCCTCCTTCTCAAAGTTCCTCTGCATCAGTTTCTCCTTCCCAGTCTCCTGGATTATTATTTGGCAAAAAATCAAAGCCTAGCTTCCTCCCAAAGAGAACTAAATCTAAGTAAAAAAGTGTCCCCTCTTTTCCTCAATTCATTCATCCATCTATTATCTATTTATTGTCCACTATCTGTTAGCCAGACTTGGAGTAAGCAATATAGGAACCCAAATTCTCTGTTGGGAGCACTCTCCCACACTACTGCAGTCAGAGGTCAAAGTATCCTCTTAGCTTTCAGAAATGTTTAATTGATTGACTAAAATATAAGACATTCATGCTTCGGGTAATTAACAAGACTGAAAAGGAAGGATACAGAGACAAATTCACAATCCAGGTGGTGTTCAGTGGAGAATTAAATAGTGCCGGAACACTTGGCTAATTTCCTGAGAAGAAAAAAATAAAATGGACATTGCTAATTATAGCAAAGGGCCAAACAAATTTAAGATGGGTTAAAGTTAAATGAAAATGATTTTAAATAGAAAATATAAATTAGTATTTATTTAATCTTGGCAAAGGAAACATAAAAGCTAAGAAAGAAACCACAGAAAAGTATATGTGACTCCACAAACATTTAAATTTTCTGCAGTCAAAGAAAAAATAAATGAAACAAAAGCAAATGAAAAACTGAACAAGAAAAAGGTTGCAATACAAATGGCAAAAGTTAAGTAA
Source organism: Myotis nattereri (assembly GCF_964212035.1). NCBI lineage: Eukaryota > Metazoa > Chordata > Mammalia > Chiroptera > Vespertilionidae > Myotis > Myotis nattereri. The sequence continues at coordinate 174,179,504 of NC_138076.1, forward strand.
CCTTGATCTCTCAAAAGTTCTTACAAGTCATTGGGTAGAGAAGACACTCCACAGATACCCCAGGAGAAAAATGGGTGAAAGTTTTGAATAGGAAATTTGCTGTGAGTGGAGAATAAGTATAAGAAAAGTATGTTCATATACAGTATGACTACAGTATGTTCAATATATAAAATTTGTGTACCTAAACATCAATAACAGTTATAAAATGTAATTTTATGTGTTTTTTGTGTGAATACAATAAAAACAATGAGAGAAAACTTAGAAATTAACCCCACAAAATATTTTCAAAATATTTTATGAAGGAATTATTAAACTATATTAAAAGGTATTAACAAGATGCAAATAAATAGGCCATATTAATTAATGAAATAAAACACACAAAAAATGTCAGTTCTTCATAAAGTAATACAAAACAATGCAAATCCAATGGAATCCTCAGAAGAAGAAAAAAAATGTAGATTTAAACAAGTGTGGAGAGCCTAGAATAGCCAAGACATTATTGAAGAAAAACAAAGCGAAATAACAGCCCAGTTAGACATTGACTCAGGGGTCTCTACTAGGGTTTATCAATTTCCAGAGGAAGAAAAAGTACCTGATGATGTCTTCCTGTAAATTAGAAAAATGTGCCCCTCCTTGCAGACAGACAGAGCCCTATGCCAGGGTGTACAAAGCAGGAGGTAGATTTCAGGCACCACCTATCCCTTCAGCTTGCTGGTCATGTGGATTATAGAGAGCAAGAAAGGGGGCCTTTAAGTCCACGGGCACATGGAACTATGCCAAATTTGCCATGCTCTCTGGGAGAAGGCTTCTTGGAAGAGAGCCATCCAGACTACTCCTGATTTCCTCTGTCTTGAATTTTATATATTCTTTAAGTGTTCCATGATCAATTATGCGACACCCTCAAAACCAGAGCCAAATCAGAGTAAACAGAACTGGAAGTACTACAAGATATGTGAAACAGTTTAGGTCAATTCCAAAAGAAAAGGATCAGAAAGGGAACATTTTGATAGAAAACTAGAATAAAAATGTATTGACAGTTAAGGCAACCATCTTCTCTAAAAGGCATATCAATTTAGCCCTATTCATTCAGTAAATACTTATTGATTGATCACCTACTGGATAGTTATGAGCTAGTGAGATTTGTGCCTTTTCTTCTAGTATCTACTGCCAAATATTGCCAAGATGAAAAGTTTACTTAGAGAATAATAGAATAGAATGAATAGGAAGGATACTCAAATATGTCAGTCTCTTGCTGACAAATTTCTTCTGTGACTCCATCCAATTGCTGAAAATTGACAGAAATAAGCTGAAAAAGTTTATACTATGTTTAACATAGAAGATAACCTTAATGTGTTAAAGTCTTTTAAAAAGGAATTTTTAGAAGTTGAAAATTGGATAAAGGCCCTGGCCAGTGTTTTTCAGTGGTTAGAGCATCAGCCTGCCCACCGAAGGGTCATGAGTTCAATTCCCTACCAAAGGGCACATACCTGGGTTGCAGGTTCCATCCCCAGCCCTCCTGATCAGGGTGGTGCTGGAGGCAACCAATCCATATGTCTCTCTCACAATGATGATATTCTCTCTCTCTCTCTCTCTCTCTCTCTCTCTCTCTCTCTCTCTCTCTCCCCTCCTACCCTTCCACTCTCTCTAAAAATCAATGGAAAAAATATCCTCAAGTGAGGATTAACAAAAAATTCCTAAATTAAAATTTTAAAATTGGATAAAGGAATCAAGGAATGCCTTGAGAAAAGATGTATAAAGAATCAAGGAATGTTCACCTTTATTTTTCTGATTTGAAGAATAAACAGGAGAAAATGACAGAGGACATTTTCATACAACAGGTTAGCACAAATTTTGCAACTGAAAGATGTCTCAATGCTAAAAAATAATAATTAATTAATGCCAACTTCCTTTAGGAATGTTTATAGCAAGCTCTCTAGACACGAGGCTAAAAAAGGAAGTCACAGGGGATCCTTGCAATACAAAATTATACAGTACACCATATTTCATAGTAGAGGTCTTGCAAAATAAGAGAAATAGAAAAGATGGAAAAGGTAACAGAAGTCTACTGGCTGCTAAAGCTAAATCAGGTCTTTTTCATTGTTATACATCAGTGGTTCTCAACCTTCCTAATGCCATGACCCTTTAATACAGTTCCTCATGTTGTGGTAACCCCCAATTTCATTGTTACAAATTGAACATAATTAAAGCATAGTGATTAATCACAAAAACAATATGTAATTATATATGTGTCTTCTGATGGTCTTAGGCGACCCCTGTGAAAGGGTGGTTTGACCCCCAAAGGGGTCACGACCCACAGGTTGAGAACCTCTGTTATACATTCTACATACATACACACATACACACAACACACACACATACACACACACACACACTTTCTGTCTATAAATTATCCCAAAGAAGAGTAACAGCTTTTTTCAAAGGTTAGAATCTTAAAGTCCTGAGCGCTTGCTATAGCAGAAAGAAGAGGGAAAAAGAGAAACCATAGCTTGCCAGTGTCGAACGAATAACCATGAGAGAGTGACAGTGCTTCACCGGAATGTGATTTTTTGTGCTTCTGGCTCATGGGCATTATGTCAACATCCTGGGTGGACTCAAGGCCATTTTCCTCAGTGTTCAGCAAAGATTATGTCGGCCAGGAGGGATTTCGTGCGTAGTTTTAAATGGCTACACAGAAAATAAAAGGGGGGACGGGCAACTGGAAATAAAAGGAGACAATTTACTGAGCATCTATGAATCCTACCTTATGCAAGACACTTTACATATAAACTTGTTTAGACACAAGAACCCTAAGAGGCTGCTATAACCATTTTGTTAAAAAAAAAAATAGTGTTAGAAGAGTTATATATTGCCTAAGTAAGAGGTGGAGCTGGGATTCAAACACATAACTATATAACTTTGAAACAACTCTGACCAAGAAGGACTGGGCCATTACAGGCATCATTCTGTGGATACAGAGAGATACAGCAAGCACTGTGGCAGGTATGGGACCCAGAGCATAACAGCAATGGTTGTTAGGATTTGCTTTGGCTCAGAGCATAATGAAACCACAAGTATGAGTCTCTCTCACTTTAACTCATCACTTAAAAATAACAACATGAGAAGACTTCTTTTCAAAATTGAGAACTAAATTTGGGTTCCTACACAGTTAAGTGACACGCCATAAAAGGTAATCCACATTTTGTTGGCCAGACTAGGGGTCCACGGAGATGCACAGCAAACAGCCATTTTGCTGTTCTTCCAGACATGCCTGGGTCCGCAGGAGGTATATTGTATGTGCCCATAAACATTCTTTTGGTTATCAAGTAGAAACTAACTTTATTTTTTTTTCTGCTCTGCATTGATTGGATTATAAGCTCCACGATTTTCTCACTCCTGTGCCCTCAGAGTTTAGCCAAGTTCCTTAATTCACGAAGATAGTCAATGAGTATTTCATAAATAGGGAATTGTGGGGAAGCATGAGACTTGGTTGGAAAGCTTGTAAGGAGGATATTCCCAGGAAAGGGAAGGGTGTAGAAGGCCGCCTGCCCTGTTTATCAAATTCCAACTTAGGGAAGACTTAAGGGAGTGTCAAAGGCAGCACCCCTACTTATTCCCTGAATTGCCCCTGTTTCTGTCACAGCAAAAGCAAGATGACTACAGCTGACCAACAATTTGTTTAAGCACAACAACCCTGAGAGGCTGCTATGAGTCCTATTTTTCAAGAAATAGTGTTAGTGCCCTAGTTGGTTTGGCTCAGTGAATAGAATGTCAGCCTGCAGACTGAAAGGTCCCAGGTTCTATCCCAGTCAAGGGCACATGCCAGGATTGCAGGCTCAATCCCCAGTGGGGGGGTGTAGGAGGCAGCTGATCAGTGATTCTCTCTCATCATTGATGTTTCTATCTCTTTCTCCCTCTCCCTTCCTCTGTGAAATCAATAAAAATATATTTTTTTAAAAAAGAAATAATGGCCCTGACCAGTTTGGCTCAGTGGATAGAGAGTCAGCCTGCAGACTCAAGGGTCCCAGGTTCGAGTCCAGTCAAGGGCATGTACCTTGGTTGAGGGCACATCCCCAGTGGCGGGTGTGCAGGAGGCAGCTGATTGATGTTTCTCTCTCATCAAAGTTTCTAACTCTCTATCCCTCTCCCTTCCTCTCTGAAAAAATCAATAAAATATATTTTTTAAAAAAGAAATAATGTTAGAAAAAATATATATTGCCTAAATAAGAGGTGGAGCTAGGCAATTACTTAGGCAATATATAAGGCAGAGGGCTCCATTCCCTTCCACCCCCCACCCCCTGCCCAATGGCTGAAGCCAGGGAGACCAAGCCCAGTTCCTCCAAATCTGTCCTTGCATGTAGCCAGATTCCGCTGATGCCAAAGCTGCTGCTGCCAAAGCTGCTGGTGCCCTCTGTATGCCATGACTACCTCACAGTGATGTCAATGATATAGTGATGTTAGTTTTCATTTACCTAATTTCTGCAGTCCTCTTGTTTCATGTCTCGGGCTAGAGGACAATCTACATGACAGATACTGTGCTATTCTCAGAAATACCTCCTCACCCCTCTGAATTTTGTCCCATTGTCTTTGAAATAACCATGTCTCCATAATTCTTTTTTCCTCTTAGAATAACCATTCTTAACTGTATTATATATGTATTTTTTATCATACACAAGCCTATCATATACATGCATACTATATATAATACATGACAGCATATGTAGTACATATTGCCTGTTTATTATCTATAATAATAAAAGTGTAATATGCTAATTAGACCAGATGTCCTTCCAGACGATCTTCTGGACAAAGCCAGGGCTGCGAGGGAAGCCTGGGTCCCAGGTGCTGGTGGCGGAGGGAAGCCTGGGTCCCGGGTGCCAGAGGGAAGCTGGTCCTGGCAGCCGGGGAAAGGAAGGCCTACCACTGCATGAATTTCATGCATCAGGCCTCTAGTATAGTACATATTATATTACATACCATATAGTTTACGTATTATATATTGAAATATAATCGCAACACTTATGTTACATAATTATATATAGTTTGTTATATTATAATGTATAATTATATATTTTCATATACATATATATTTATAGAGGGTGAGGCAAAGTAGGTTTACAGTTGTGATTAAACAAAACACAGTTTATTATTGTACTAGAGGCCTGGTGCATGAACTCATGCAAGATTGGGGTCCCTCAGCCTGGCTGGCAATCAGGGCCAATTGGGAACATCTCACCTAGTCCAGGGGGAGGGACTGCAGGAGCTTGGCTGGCCACAGGAGGTTGGCTGTGGGATCATACTGACCACCCAGGGGCAGCTCCTACATTTAGCTTCTGCCTCCTGTGGTTACTGTGCATCATAGTGACCGGTTGACCAGTCATTTGGTCCACCAGTAATAACGGTCGCTTAGGCTTTTATATATATAGATTATTATTTAGTAGAGGCCCAGTGCACAAAATTCATGCACTCAAGGGGGTCCCTCAGCCCGGCCTGCACCCTCTAACAGTCTGGGAGCCCTTGGGGGATGTCTGACTGATGGCTTAGGCCCTCTTCCTGTGGAGGGTGGACCTAAGCCATTAGGTGGACATCCTTAGCTCTGCTGTGGAGGTGGGAGAGGCTCCCACCACCACCGCTGTGCTCGCCAGCCGTGAGCCCTGTGGGAGCGCACTGACCACCAGGGGGCAGCTCCTGCGTTGAGCATCTGCCCCCTGATGGTCAGTGCACATCATAGTGACTGGTCGTTCCACTGTTTGGTCAATTTGCTATTAGCCTTTTATTATATAGGATTATTATTTGTGGGTTTTTTAATTGATTTCAGAGAGAGGGAGGGAGGAAGAGAAGCATCAATGATGAGAGAAAATCATTGATTGGCTATTTACTACACGCTCCCTACTGGGAATTAAGCCTGCAACCAACCTGGGCATGTGCCCTGACTGGGAATCAAACCATGACCTCCTAGTTCATAGGTCAATGCTCAACCACTGAGCCACACCAGCTGGGCTATTATTGTATTATTTTTCATACAAACAACTGTAGGCCTACTTTTGCCAACTCTGTATGTATGTGTGTGTGATTGTGTGGATATATATATATATATATATATATATATATAAACTTTATATATATGAAAAGGAAAGAGAGGGGGAAAAAATCTTTAAATGAAATTAGTGGGTTTGGGGTTTTAATTTCCAGAAGTTCTTTTTTTCCTTTCCAGAAATTGGTGCTCACCTTAGCTTGTATTTGAGGGAAGTGGTTCTGATCTATGACCATCTGCATTAGCTCTGAGCCTGTATTTAACACTACTTACATCCTAAACCATCTGGCCCAAATCATCACCGGGTAAGTCAAAAGGAAGCAGGATTTTGTCATTTTCATTGTTGCTGAAAATTACTGTATTTTGGATTTTTGCTCTCAGTATTTTTCCTTCCACTTCCCATTTCTAACTGATTATTCATGACCTTTGTTTTTCTTGCTCAAGATTTATGGGGCTCAGAGAAAAGATTCTTTCCCAGCTTATGTTATTCTTAGGCCTATCCTATTTGAATGGATAAAGCTGATTGCCAATAAAAATGAGGTGCTATTTGGTGGAGAGAAGAAATGGGAGTCAGGGAGGTAAGATTTTTTTTCTTAATGTCGTAGCTGAGGATGAGAGAACTGGGAGAGATGAGGCAGTGAGGTTGCAAAGCAAAGTCCTTCCAGATATACATAGGAAGGCTGGGCTTTCCTCGGGGTCTTCTCAGAAGCAGCTCAGATCCCTGAACGCCTAAGTAGCCCAAAAGCAGAGATGGGCGGGACTTCTGCAGGCTTGGACAAAAGCAGGACCAGAGAACCCTGGAGTCCTTTCAGCCCTTTTCTGAATTCCATATAAACCTCTCTGATTCGCTACATCCTCAGGGGAGGATCCAGAGACTGAAATTCCTGCCACACAGTAGAATTCGGCTGATTTAACGAAAATAAAGATAGTAATAATGTTTAGACCATCAAGTGTGCCATCTGAGATATGGTTCTGTTGGTAAGACTTTTTTAAATTTTAAATAAAAATTATTTAATGCTTCCTCAATGAACTCATTCATTCAAGAAATATTGATTGAAGGACTTCTATGGGCAAGACATTCAGGATAAAATGGTGAACAGGAGAGACATGGCAGAGGTTGCAGCCGAGCAGCCGGATAAGCTAGTAAATGGAATGAATACAGTATGCTAAGAACATTGACAGGGTAAGTTAAGTTTATTAGGGGAGGCATAGACGATCACTTAACTGGGACGTGGGGAGTCAGAGAAGAGAATATTCATCCAGGAACAGGCCTGGAGAGGCGCGAGTGTAGTGAATACTGGAGAAAGCAAGATAAATATGGAGTGGCTACAAATGAATCCAAAAAGACCATCAAAGTCCAAGTCGCTGATGACTTTGACGGCCACATTAAGGGACTTGGGCTTTTCATACGGGACTGCTCAAACTTTTCATATCTAATACAAAACTTACTTAAGCTTCTAAAGTTTTCTTTTTTCCATTGCATTTTGCATGCATAGTGGCTACAGCTACTGATTCGGTAGGAGTCACCTCTCTGATTTGTAAATCTGCTGGTTTGGATCTCTGTTTCTCTCAGAGCTGTACTCTGCAGTAAGCCACTGAAAGGAGGTTTTAGGGGTGAAATAGGCAGGTTTAAGAAATTTTAGGAGTCAAGGGCCAATGGGAAAAAAAACACAGGGCTACAGAGCTACAAAGGGTACATTTCCATAGAATAAGGGAGCTGGGAGCTGCAGAAGGTATACATTTACAGAATAAAGGGAAGGAAGCCCCTCATTAAGAGAAGGAAGAGGAAAGCCGAAAGGGAATTGGGAAACACTAAAGGAGAAGAGGAGAACCTCACGTATCTCATGTGAGGTTTGAGCGCTGAAGTTGCTATAGTGACCAATCAGAGGGGATAGTGACCAATCAGAGGGGATATCAAGGCACAAAGATCTGCATCCTTTATAAACCATAGAGAAAAGGAACTTGTGGGACTCTTTCCCCCTCTCCACATGGGAGTCTGTGCTTGTTTCTCAATAAGTTTCCACCTCTTACTATACTACCTTTCATCCTTGGTTTCATTCTTCAACTCCACCAGGACAAGAGCCCGGGAACCATCCTGCCCAGAGGAACACCACCCGTTCCAGTCCAACTTTCCTGTAGCACCGTGAGAGAAGTGTTATGAGTTTAATGAGAAAAGGGCTGTTTCCAATCTGTTACCTGCAAACAGCCCTCTGTGCACAGGAATCCTTCGCCTCTGCCTGGCTTCCTTTGTTGCAATATCAAACATCCCCAGGATTGCAGCAGCTCAGGCCCACTTCTGTCTGAAATAAGGAAGGGGAAATTTACTTCTACTTTCAATATAGCTTTATATCATCATCCTTTAATACTTCAGTTCTGAAAGTGAGCCTATATTCAAAAATTAGCCAGATGAACTAAGCTACTAGATGAGGCGCAAGTCTTAGAACCCACCCAGAAATACACAGGTCCAGGCAACATGAGGCTCACCACCGGTGAGTGACTTGCTCAAGAATAGAATATGATAAGGCTTCCTAAAGTGAACATTGGATATGGCCATATTGAAAAGAAATTGCCTTTCCACACATTTGGAAAATTAAAGAGAGCTTAAACATTAACTTTGGAGTCACTGGTTCAAACACAAGGAGTGTTGCCTTGTCCATAGCTGAAAAATTTCCACTTTGCAAGGGCTGGAAAAATTTCATTGAATGCTTTAACCTGTTCAAGGAGCTTGGATGAATAAACCATTATTATGTAGCTGAGTTTATATTCAGGCTCCACTAACTCTCCTTAGGTGGTGCTCCTGGGCAAGAAAGGTATACAGCTCTACGTGGGGACTCTCCAGTTCGCCTGCTCACAGCCAAACAGGCAATTTTAAAAAAAAAAATCATCAACTGAACAACTACCCTGCAAGCACATACGCTGTACTGAGGAAGCTAGGGAGGAGCTGGGAGAAGTGGCAATGAAACTGAGAGTGGGCAAGGCTTACACATAGACTCAGAACAGCACACCTGCAAGGTGAGATCCTCATTTTTGTAAAAAGCAACCAATGAAGAAAAAATAGAACTAGGCAAAATACACTATAATGTATAGGATGTTAATCCAGGAACATGAAAATTTGCTCATTCTCCCAAGTAATCTTAGAAATGCAAACTGAACCAACAACCGAGATACAATTTTCTTCTATAAACCTCACAATACTTGATAATACGTTTGTGTTAAAAGCTCTGAAAGTATTCATACGCTTTATTTCAATATTTTTACTTTTTAAGTTCTAGTATCAAACAATAATAATAATGCAAACTATAACTATAAGTTTATTCATTGTTAAACATGTATGCCATCAACTGACAAATGGATAAACAAAAGGTTATATATCTAATGGAATAAAGTTCTAATACACGCCACACCATAAATGATTCTTGACAACATAATGGTAAAAGAAATAAGCCAGCCACAAAAGACCAAGTAGAGTAGTGGTGGCTGCTTAGAATTTGGTGGTGGGAGGTAATAGGGAGGGGGAGGGGGAATGATAATTCAAGGGTACAAGTTTTCTGTTATGATAAAAATGTTCTAAAATTAACTGTTACTGGTTGCACATATTTGTAAATATACTAAAAACCATGGACTCATATATACTTTAAATGGATGAATTGTATGCTCTATGAATTATATCTCAATAAAGCTTTCAACAAAACATGTATAATAGTAAATAAAAAAATTTAAAAACTAATATTCAAAACATTTGAAACGCTTAAATGATATCATGGTACTGTTGTCAGAGAAAAGTGTGGATGATCTTTCTCCGTTGCTGGTGCGAGTGGGGTTCTTGGGGTACCGCTGGAAGAAGCATTTTCAGAGGCTCCCACAGGAGGATAAGATGATGTCGTAGAAAGCTTTATTTTCATGGAATTACATCCTTAGGTTTCCAAAGTCCCATTTCCCTTAATCCAGTCCTGGAAGATGTGCAGCTGGGGATTCAGTAGAGCTAGCAGCAAAGCCTGTGTCCAGAGCTTCTGTTGCATGTTGGAATTTTAGTCCGTATAGCACCAGGCTAGATGCAGTCTGTTAGTCCACTGTGTGGGGTCCACATGGCAAGGAGCCATGTGGGCATATGCAGGGAGCCAAGACAGTGGCCCCCACAACAAGAGTCCCAAGAGTTCCAAAAATACAAGAGTGTGTACTTCTTTGTGCAGTAGTTGGCAAACTGCGGCTCGCGAGCCACATGCGGCTCTTTGGCCCCTTGAGTGTGGCTCTTCCTAAGCCTTAGGAGTACCCTAATTAAGTTAATAACAATGTACCTACCTATATAGTTTAAGTTTAAAAAATTTGGCTCTCAAAAGAAATTTCAATCATTGTACTGTTGATATTTGGCTCTGTTGACTAATGAGTTTGCCAACCACTGGTAGGGGATTAAACATCTCAAATCTCCCCGTGCTTGCAGTGGCCACATATATGCTGGCCAATGACCTGTTCCCAGGTGGGACTGACAGACAAGTACCTTCCTTATGTCCCCCAGACTTTACAGGGCGTGCCTCTATTCTCCCCCTGCCCAGCCCCTTTCCGCTCTATGTGGTCGGTGGGGGAATAGACCAGTAGCTCCCTGGGAGTGTTAAACTGCAGCTCCCTGGCAAAGCTGCACAAATGCATGCCTATACTATCCGGCCTTCCCTTTGCTCCTTTCCTGTTTTCAGGTTAATTACACATCAGTACCAATATAAGTTGGAAAAGTATCTGAGAAACACTGCGTAATATAATGTGAAGGTGTAAAAACAGTACTATTTATATCTATCTATATAACATTGACATTGGTTATGTAATTATTTCAGGATGTTGGCATTTGTGGGTAATTTTTACCTCTTTATTTTTTTTTTCATTGAAACTTCATTGTAGCATAGGCATCTGATTATTTTAAGAATTGAAGGAAATGATACATTGGGGGAGGAAAGATTAAAACAAATGGGTAATTTTTTTTCAATGCCCCAAATTAAACCCCTGGAAAAACAGTATATGGCCTAGAAGTCAGAATACTGAAAGTTAGTAGTTTATTTGAGTTTCTTTTTCGTTTGTTCCCTTTTTCAAAAATGTTTGTAATATTTTACGCAATTAATTTTATGCTCTACACTTCCTGTGGTGAACCACAAGCTATTTAAAACTTTCTTTCTCTCATGTTAATCATTCAGTAGAAAGGGCTAGCTGTTCACCAATGATATACGCATGGCTTTAAAAATCCTATGTTCTTCTTGCAACTTCAACGTTAAGAAAAGAAAAAATGATTCAATGGGCACTCCATAATAAGATTTTTAAGCTACTGATTCACTTAGAAATGAAAAAAATCTAAAGAATTATTAAAATTCTTGAACCCATAATACAGCTTTTAGCATTATTCAAGCTCACCTTCTTCCTAAAGTGTGCAGTTTAAGCAGCTTAGAAACAATCTCATTTAAAATCACCTTCACCTTTTCCAAATGGAAATAACACATAGTGGTGATGTAAGAAAATATTCATAATTTTAGAAATGTATATGGAGGGGTGGAATAACATAACATCTATTATTTGCTTTGAAATACTTCTGTAAGCCCTGGCTGGTGTGGCTCAGTGGATAAAGTGTTAGCCTACGCAACAAAGGGGTTCGCTTCCCAGTCAAGGGCATGTGCCTGGGTTGCAGGTCCAACTTTCAGCCCAGGTGGGGTCTCGGTCTGGAGGCAGCCAATAGGTGTCTCTCTCTCTCTCTCTCTCTCTCTCTCTCTCTCTCTCTCTCTCTCTCTCTCTCTCCCTCCCTTCTACCCTTTCTCTCTCCCTAAAAATAGATGGGAAAAAATATCCTCAGATGAGGATTAACCAAAAAAATACTTCAGCAACAGTAAAGAAAAGAAAAAAATGGATGGATGAAGCATATGTGATAAAACTTGGATAATTATGAATTTTGAGTTATTGATATGTTTGAGTTGCTTGTGTGTTTTGGACATTATTATAATGAAGTGCATTTTGAGTGGAAGGGACATTTTAAATTTCTTCAAAAGAGTATAAATATCACCTAAAGAAAGAGATCAATAAATGACACAAGGCACAGTAGAAGCTTATACATCTTAGTTAATATAAATATGCTAATGACACTTACATTTGTGTTGTGACTCCAAACATCAGTAATCCAGTGGGGGGGGGGGAAAGTCCAACTCCATATTTAGTTAAAAATTAGAAGAGGTTTGAGACTTTCTTTGTATTGTCCTAACAGGTAAGACTCTGACCAATGGTTTTTAAACTAAAGGAAAACAAATACCCCTGAGATGGAATAGGCTGCCTTGGGAGGTAGTAATTCACCCACTCCTGGAAATGGCAACACGACATTCTCTCAGAAAGACAGAATGAGACTCGGGATGTCAGATGTGGGGCTGGACTGAAAGTCCTTTAAGCTGACTTTGTTATTCACCCAAAGAGTCAGGGAGGCATAATAATGAGCTGGTTACTAGTTCCCTAACTATAGGGCCAGTCATGCTCAACGATTTCACAGGGTTGTTGTGAGGATTCAATGATAAAAACTATATAAAGCATTAGAACAGCACCTGGCATATAGGAGGCACTCAAAAGTATTAACATTTATTATGATGATGATTAATGTCATAAGCTTTGGAGAAAAATATCTGGTTAGTAACCGCAGTTCCACCATTTACTGTCCTTTTTCTTTTTCACAACAGGCAGTTTAACTTTTCTTTAAATTTTTTCATGCTAGACTTTGGAGAACAAATACTAGAATTTGATTAAATGATACATACATGACACAAGATCAACACTCAACAAATACTACTTATCCTATATAATAAAGAGCTAATATGCTAATTAGACTGGATGGCAGAATGACCTTCCAGAACCACCTTCCAGGACAATCTTCTGGAAGGACTGGGGCGGGACAGTGAGGCAGCGTGAGGGCCGAGCCCCATGTATGAATTTCATGCATCAGGCCTCTAGTTATAATAATGACACTTATTTCCTCCGTTTCAGAAATTCTATGATTCCAAGAAAAAATTACTGAATGATATTATTTTAAAATTTGATTTCCAACAATGTTGCTTTGGACACTACTCTCTATTGTGCTAGAGATTTACTTGGATGATACTGCAGAGAGCATTCGCTAAGAGCCACCTGGGTCAGAGCAGAGCAGAGGGACCCTTAGATCTTTGCTGGCTGGACCCCCAGAGCTCATCCATTGACTGGCTGAGAGGGTCACAACAGATAACTTCTCTCCAGAGCATCCACATCCTGTCGCCAGGAGACTCTTCCAGAGGGAAAGCTCTGTGGTGCTTATGATTTATTTTAAGATCTTTGCAAGGAAAGTTAAGAAATGTAAAATATGAGCATTGTGACATTTTAAAACAGGCTGTTACAAACTCAGCATCTAAGGGAAAAACCCCCCACTATATTTATTGTTCTCATTTACGAGAGACATCCTACTACAGTTTGAGATGTACTGCTTTGTTGCCAAATAAATCTTTTTTAGTAATGTCTGTATAGTTATTTCACTCCATGCCTCTGTAACTGAAGCAAGAATTTCAAAACTAAAGGCACTTTGAATCAGTTTTAAATATGAAACATGAAATTTCGCATCAACATCTAGCATGAAGTTCTTGTTGTAGTAAGTGCTCAAAAAACATACGTAGACTATAATTTAAGAAATTATCCAAAATAAGTGACCTTTGCCATTTAGCAATATTAAAATGCATTATGGGAAGGTAGAAGAAAGCTTAAGTCACTGTATCAAGTAGTTATTGCTAAGCCCGGCCAAAAAAAAAAAAGTTATAATGTATGTAAAAGCCCTTAAACATTTTACCATTATTATGTTTGTGAATATTAACTCAGTATTAAAAGTAAAAGATATCCATCATAGCCTGTTTTATGAGATTTTTTTCTTAGTATAAACTATTTCAATTTTAGATGAACATTTTCTCTAAAAGGTGATTTCTTATTGAAAATATTCTAGATAAAAATAAAGATAAAATTTTCTGGAAAATTTTATTAAAGTAAAATAGGAAATCTACAGTGAGAGATTAAAATTAACATTTTGTTGGCTCAACTGAACTAGTACATTAAAATTTTATAAGATTTTAAAATGTAATCTATCAGCTGTTTTGAAGTTTTAAGGTTTAAATCTTCTAAAACATTCTATAGTGTGTCAACCTTTAAGTTATTAGTGAGAGTATAGAATATGGATCTCATAATGGGATGAGGCCACATCCAAGAGTTAAAGGAAGCTAGGCCTTGGTGATGCCAAGAGCTGACCTGGCCCTCATATCTAGACCTTGCAGAGAGCATTCGCTAAGAGCCACCTGGATCGGAGCAGAGCAGAGCAACCCTTAGATCTGTTGGGCCTAAAATTTCATCAAACATTAACATCAGACAAGGCCACTCTTTGTGATAAATCAAGACAAAACCTGGCCCACTGTGCAATCATGTTTGAAAACATACAAACACGTGAACTTTATCCAACTCATAAAAATAACCCAACCTTCCCTCTGTTGGCTGCTATTGACTGTTTGAACTCATACGTTGAAACCTAGTCCCCAGTGTAATGGTTTTAGGAGGTGATTTGGTCATGAGGGTGGAACCTTCATGAATGAGATTAGTGTACTTATAGAGGAGACCCCAGAGAGAAACTAGAACAGACTAAGATGCTAGCTAATAGAAGTTATTGTTGCTTCTTAACCAATTATCTCTTGAGCCTTTTCTCCTAAATAAGTTCTATTTAATCATAGAATAATGATTGATATTAATCATAGAATTACTCCCTCTTCCTAAATCAAACCCCCTTCTATAAACCCTCCCCAAATCACCTAACTCAAGTAAAAATTCGGTAAATACTTTCAACCAGCCTTTGACTAAGATCCCCTAAGTTTTTCAAGGTTTGCGCTCTCCTTGGATGCCAAAAGTAATAAACCTGAAGTCTTCAATTACAGGAGTTCCCATTTGATCTTTCGCTACAGACAATGTAGGGCAGAATCCCTTTTCTTTCCTACTTTGCCAACATTTTCTTTCTCCCTCCTTTTCTCAGCATATAAACTTTTAAACTAATGACACCTCTGAAGCACTTTCCTTATATCTGCTCCCTTTTTATCCTCACAGGTGCTCTTGTGAGGGGCAGGGGGAGGTGGAGGGAAGGGGGGGAGGCCACATTAAGTAACACAGCTGATGAGCAGCCTGCCTGGGATTCCAGTGGGTGCAGTCTGGATGAAGAACATGTATCCTAATCCTATATAATAAAAGGCTAATATGCAAATTGACCCTAAAGGCGGAACCACCAGGATGACCGGTCACTATGACACACACTGACCACCAGGGGACAGACGCTCAATGCAGGAGCTGCCCCCTGGTGGTCAGTACGCTCCTACAGGGGGAGCTCCACTCAGCCACAAGCCAAACTGAGGGCTGTAAGCGCAGCAATGGTGGCGGGAGCCTCTCCTGCCTCCTCAGCAGTGCTAAGGATGCCTGACTGCCAGCTTAGGCCCACTCCCTCTGGCAGTTGGATATCCCCCAAGGGGTCCTGGACTGCAAGAGGGCACAGGCCAGGCTGAGGGATGCCCCCCCACCCGGTGCATGAATTTTCATGCACTGGGCCTCTAGTCACTACATAAAACTGTATCTAATAATCAAAGCATAAGCTGTACTCCGTTTCTCCTAGCTGGTTTCAATTCTCACGTTTTTTATTGTTAATCCTTACCCAAGGATATTTTTTCATTGATTTTTAGAGTGGAAGGGAGAGGAAGAGACAGAAAGAGAGAAACATTGATGTGAGAGAAACACATTGATTGGTTGCCTCCTGCACGCCCCTGACCAGGGCATGGTGTAGAACCTGCAATGGAGGTACGTGCCCTTGACTGGAATCAAACCTGGGACCCTTCAGTCCACAAGCCCAAACTCTATTCAATGAGCCAAACTAGCTAGGGCATCTCTTGCATTTTTTGTCACAGTTACATTTCAGTGTCCTTTGCCTACTTTCCCTTAACCCCCATTAACAGTGTGTGAACTTAGAGCACTCTGACTTCCATTCCCCACTTTCTACCAAGACCACCATCAACCTCAGAACAGCATGGAAAGAGGATGTGCTTTAGAAGTACACAGACCAGAATGAAAATCCCAACAAGTTCCTTAATGTCTCTAAGGATCTTCAGTTTTTCTTCATGCAGTTCCAGAGGGATCAAATGAGGTTACATGTACAGAACAGCCCATACATTATTGTCATTAAAATGATAACATTATTAAAATTACTGATAATATTATTAAATGATAATATTATTAAAATCAGCAGCATGTGATGTTGTTAACTATTCTACCTTGAAGCAATCCATCCTTTTAGCTTCTAGAACTCCATCCTCTCTTGGCATTCCCCCAATTTTCTAGAAGATTCTTGGTCTATTTTATATGTTTACTTTCATTTGCTTAAATTTCAAATATTAAATCTCAAGTATTCCCTAGGGCTTATTTTTGGCACTCCTACCTTCTTGCTGGAGATCAATAGTTCTCAATTTGTGTGAGGGGGATGGAGGAGGGAGAAAAAAGAGCTGAAGGGGGTTTTCAGAATTTGTAGAGGAGCTTTTTCAAACTAGACATCTCCATCCCTGACTTACAGGAGAGATTGATTCATCCCCTATTGGGGCATAGTACACTAGCATCTCTTTTGTGGCAACATAAAAGCTAACATCTAAAAATGCCAGAGGAAAGCCTTCTCTTCCTCTCCCTACATTCCTTTCTTAGGTCCTAAAGTAGGCACTCCCATCAACAGTCTGACCTGTAAGGGAGCGTTAGAAGGTCTCATTCCATACTTGACTTCCCTTGAGGATATGCTGGGGAGGAAACAGTCATCATTCTCTCCCTCCTTTCACTAGGTCCCTCCTGAGAAAAGAGGGGATACTTACTTAACTGGGAAAATTGGTGAGAGACTGGTATCCACTGGCCCGTGTTTCTTTACTGGCCACGTGAATGTATTAGAGGTCATTGCCCATAAATTATCTTACTTATTGGATCTAATTCTTTCTCTTCTCTGTTCTTAATTCTTGTGCACCTGTGCATTGGTGCATGTGTGTGCTCATACACATATGCACACACACACATACACACACACACTTCAAGGCTACAAATGTCCTATTCATTTCCTGTTTTGAGGTAGTAAATGTTAGTTGCCACATCCTACCTGTGAAAGAAGCCTGTAATTCTCCACGTTCTCATCCTGTGCCAAGAAGATTAAGTCCAAACCGCAATAGAGATAAGGGACCCGGTAGCACTCACCCATGTAGGGGAATATCACGAAAAGCTGACATCCAATCACCTCTTCCTCAGTTCCCGTGTGCCCACTCTATCAGTCGGGACACTGGAGGGGAGAAAAGGTGAACTGCACTCAGCAGAGCTGAGTAAAATTGAAACATTGTATGGCATCTGCTTTTTTCATTAAGAGAACTTAACTTCCTTCCTATGAGTTGTCCTTCACTGAATTCTGCACCTGCAGGGAAGAGTAAGGAACACCAACACTCTCAGCTAGCCTCACTAATTGAGAAGAGCTCGTGGCCACAAAAGCTACATGACGCAGTGTTTTTCAAATGTGACCCACAACCCATTAGTGTGTCAAGCAATCAGTTTAACAGATTATTACCAGGATTTTTTTTTTTTTATGAAATAGAAAACAACAAATTTTCAGAGTGCATTGGAAGGAATTAAAAAAATATCTTAATGTGGCTAACAGTCTTAACCTTACACATTTGTGAGCAGGATTATAAGAATTTGAATTCAGACCAGCTGAATTCATACCATATGCTTTTGGCTGCACAATCCATCTTCAATTTTGCTGGTTTCCAATAACGTATCTCCCAAATTTCTGAGTTGATTGCATTCTTAAACATAACCGTGGTGATTAAATGCATAGATTGTGAAGTTCAAATTCTAGGTAAGTTACTTTACCTCTCTGAGTCTCATCTGTGAAGATAATGACTGTCTCTACTCACAGGATTTGTTATAGGGTGAATTGTGTAGCCACCCCTTCCCCCCCCCCCACCCACATATTTATTTGTTGAAATCCTAACCCCTACTATCACAGAATATGACTGTATTCAGAATCTTTAAAGAGGTAATTAAATTAAAATGGGGTAGTAAGCAGTGGCCCTAATCCAATTCTATAAGAGATTGGGACACACAGAAAGACACCAGGGATATTCCCACAAAGGGAAGACCAGGTGAGGACACAGTGAGAAAATAACCCTCCACAAGCCAAGAAGAGAGGCCTCAGGAGAAAATCTTTCAACACCTTCATCTTGGACTTCTGACCTCCAGAACTGTGAGAAAATAAGTTTCTGCTGTTTAAGCCACCCAGTCTGTGGGATTTTGTTAAGGCAACAAACTAAAATTAAAAGTTAATTAAAAGATAATATATAAAAAGTGATTGACAATAGGGCTTTCCTATTGTTGCTGCTTGACTTAAAGTCAGTTTCTCTATATCTCCAATTCTTAAAGCTTACTTCCTGTTTATATGTAACTGTATTCACTTGTTTACTGTTTGCCCTTTTGGCTAATTTGTAAGCCTCAAAAGAGGCGGTACCATGTTAGCCTGTTCAACTAGAAAAGTGTTTGAAACATAGTAAAGATTCACTAAATATTTACTCAATTAATGAAGGTCTATGACAGGTATCTCTCCCACTCTCTACTAGAGATAGTCTCTACCTCTATGACAGAAGAGGATTCAAGACAGGGACAGGAGTCATCCGTGATTCCTGAGTTTGATGTAACAGGGTCAAAGCCACCCACAAAAATATCCCTGGTCTCTTCCAGAAACACAGACACCATTCATTAATGTTGCATCTATCAATGTTCAAGCCCTAGAGCTTACATTGGGGAATATAATCCTGCTTGTGGCCCAGACCCTCCGGAGAATCTGTTGAGATTTCTGTTTCCTTAGAATGAAGTAGGAAGATGAAAAGGCAGTATTCAGTTTGAGGAAGAAGGTCTGTTCCTCTATGTGAGAATATGGCAGTACATTAGAATATTACAGGTGGTGGTGGTGGGGAGGGGGTTGGGCAATGCAGCCAGGCACTAAAGTAGCAGATAAGGTTCAATAGGGACAAAAGCTATATAACCTAATGAGTTAAAACTAATCCATAGTCTATTGATAAGACAATGACTTTAACTCATTCCTTAGCAAGGACAGGAGCATCATTTGGGCTTGAAAATATCAATGTAGGGTATTTTTTGGTCAAAAGAATCAATAAAACAGCAGTCATTTTTAGGAAGGAAGCAAATTGTGAAACAGGATGCTTGCCTTGTTTACTTTTTGAATATGCATCTGGTCTCTGAGGCAATGAATGGAAGTTCTGAGTCAAGAAACTTTAAAGATAACTTAAGGGATCCAGAGAAGGTGAGAAATGAACACACAACTAGAGTAATATAGGAAGTAGAGTGTCTTCTGTATGAGAAAATAGCTATGACTGTGTAATCTGAAAGGAAGAAAGAAGATGAAATCAAGTTTATAATATGATGACAGGTTTTCACAGGACACAGATTTCACCAGATTACTGAGTAGTAAAATAGGAGGGGACTGACCTGATGGAATATCAGGACTATACAGAAATTTAGAAGTCCGTCTAATCCAAGCCCTTTATTAGGAATTAAGGTCCAGAGGCACAGACTGATGGATCTCAGGGGGGCGGGGGGGGGGGGCGTTCAGGGGATTGGTGGAAAGAGATTAATCAAAGAATGTATATGCATATATGCATAGCCTATGGACACATACAATAGTGTGGTGAAGGCCTGGGGTGGGGTGAGAACCGGGTAGATGGGGGTAATGGGGAGAAATGGGAACATCTGTAATACTCTCAACAATAAAGTTTTTTTTTAACTAAGGAATTGAAACCCAGAGTGGTGAGGTGACTTTTCCAAGGACACACGGCTGGTAACAGCAGAGCTGGAAATCAGCCTTATTTATCTATCCAACCACCACTCCTGACTATTCAGAGGCATCATTACACCCTGGCTGGTAAATGATGCCAACCATGCAATCTCTCTAGGCCTGTTCAATTAATTCTCTCTTTGCAGTCTGTATCATTCTACACATGAAGTAATTTATTCTAAGGTAAAAAAGAGCAATAACTGCATGCCTTACCTCTTCCATGGATTTCTATTAAGACTTCTGAAGACAGAAAACCCTAAACCAAAAGGGCAAATGCCTACATATCTACTTCATGATGTGGGAGATAATGAGAGCTAAGGCCACTATCCAAAACTTTCTAAAATTATACAACCTAGATACCAACTAAGTCTTGTTAAAAATCAAGAAAAAGGCTCAAAATGGAGTCACTTAGGCTAAGATTCATGTCACCAAACTGAGGCTTAAATATAGTTTAGATTTGTCCAGAAATAAAAAATTAAACCAGCCAATCAGGAATCGCCTGATCGGCATTAGTTAGGTAATCTGCCTGATAAATCCCTGCCATCCCCTATTAGGGAGTAACTTTTCCAGGACCAATTGCTACTTTTGCCTAGCAAAAGTTTTTGTTCCTGCTCCCTCCTGCCTTTAAAATCTCTTGCTTTGTATAGTTCTTCAGAGCTCCTTTCTATCTGCTAGATTGGAAAAAAATATTAAGATCTCTAACAATGGGCTGGTGAGGGACTGGGGGGAGAAAAGGTATGGTAGCAGGCTGAAAGAGGTTAATGGAGGAAAAAGGAAGGCCTATGTAATACTTTCAACAATAAAGATAAATAAATGAATAAATAAATCTGACCCTTAAAAAAAAAGAAACTATTTTACTATATTAAAGCATCAGAGTAATACTTTTTAATATCCAGTGGAGCATAGTGTACAGTTAACATTGTTTTGAAGAGAATAAAGAAAAACTAAAATGCTCAATAAATGAAGTAGAGTATAAGATGAAAAAAGTCACATTGAATTTAATTTGCTCATGGAATAAAAAACACAAATTGTTTTTAGTATAATCTATGTATTAAAAGCCTAAGCAACTGTTCCAACCAAAACAACCGAACAGACAACCAAATAGGCTGCGTGGGGTGACCAGGCTGGCAGGGGGGTTATTGAGGGGCAACCAAATGACCGAACAGCAGGCTGCATGGGGCGACCAAGTCGGCAGGGGTGGAAGTTGGGGACAATCAGGCCAGCGGGAGGTGGAGGGAGCAGTTGGGGGTGATCAAGCCAGCAGGCAGAGACAGTTAGGGGTGATCAGGCCAGCAGGAGGGCAGTTAGGGGCGACCAGGCCAGCAGAGGGGGCAGTGAGGGGCGATTAGGCAGGCAGGCAGGTAAGCAGTTAGGAGCCAGCAGTCCAGGATTGTGAGAGGGATATCCGATTGCTGGTTTAGGCCCGATCCCTGGGATCGGGCAGTTGGACGTCCCCTGAGGGGTCCCGAATTGGAGAGGGTGCAGGCTGGGCTGAGGGTACTCCTCCCCACTCTCCACCCCTGTGCACAAATTTTGTGCACCGGGCCTCTAGTCTCTTTATATACCAGTATAAAGATGCATTAAACACACACACACAAAATAAAATTTACTCAGTTTTTATTAACAGTTTTTTTTGTGATAGCAGTGGCATCTGAAGGTTTGGAGACAGTGAGAAACAGGCATCCTTTGAGTTCTCTGTCTTTCTCAATATTTCTGAGAGCCATTGAGTAACTTCCTCTTGATTCTGAACTCCACTTTTGTGTACAAGCTCTTTGCTCTTGCAGGCTTTCCAGTCCAGGGTTAACAGGTCAGTCTGATTGACAAGAGGCTCTATCAGAGCACCAGTCCTCAGCCCTTGTCAGGACACAGTTGAGGTCCAGGCCTTGGTCACCTTGAGCTGGCCGGTGGTTCCCCCTGGAACTACAGTCCCTAGCTCTGGGCCATTACCATGTCTGTGTTTACTCTTGTGTACACAGTTCCATTTCCTTGGTTACTCAGGTTTCTGCTAATTTGCACATGAAGTAAAAGAATAATAAATATATTATTAGTGAGAATCTTGGAAGCCAAAAATACAAAATAGGTGAGCATAGGTTGAGCACTTAGAAGCTATTAGAATATTTGCCACCTAAATCTAAGATTTTTGTGCTAGGATAAGTTGGTCATAAAATGTGTTAGATCACCACTAGTCCAGGAGCCAACCTCAAGAAAATATTCATGCAATGAGATACACCGTAAAACATCACAAAATTCCCAACCCAGAGGCACATCTCTCTTAGGTATTAATTTGGTTCTGAGAGACCCAAGGCTTACCAAAGAAATAGGGACCTCAAATTCCAAAGAATTAAGTGTTCCACCTTCCAGCATACCTGCTTACTTTTAAGAACTATGGTCCTAGAAGCTATAGATATCTACAGTAATGGCAAAATCTTCCCAAAGAAGTGCCCTTGAACACAAAGGTTCCCAAATCAAACAAACAGAATGGGATACCTATTTTAATTATCCTGCAGATGCCTTCAAAAGACTTCAAGATTCCAAAATACCTTTATTTAAAGATTAATTACAAAAGGTTAATGAAAAATGAAAGAGCCAAGAGGTACCCAAAATCAAAGCCAATAAGACTGATGTGACTCCTACGTTCCCCTCCATCCTCCTTTACCTGAATATTCACAGTCGAATAATCCTTTAGGGCAGTAGTTCTCAACCTTCCTAATGCCACGACCCTTTAATACAGTTCCTCATGTTGTGGTGATCCCCAATTTCATTGTTACAAATTGAACATAATTAAAGCATAGTGATTAATCACAAAAACAATACGTAATTATCTATGTGTTTCCCAATGGTCTTGGGACCCCTGTGAAAGGGTCGTTCGACCCCCAAAGGAGTCGCGACCCACAGGTTGAGAACCACTGCTCTACGGACTTGCCTCTGTACTCTGAATGGCTATTAAACTTACCTTTTCTAATAAGACCACTAGAGGCTGCACATAATCCCCTTCAGGTATTTTTCACTTCTTGATCAAAGAAAGACCATACTAAGGGCCATGGATACAAAATTTCCTAAACCTGATGAGGATCTCTAAAAGTTCTCTGAAGCATTTAGAGTCTTTATTGGGGCCTATGACCCTTGGCTGACAGATTTTTACTAGCTGTGCCCATGCTGGTAGGACCTGGTGAAGCCCAAATATAGATGTGGGAAGCAGAATGGGGTAACCCCAAGATTGATAGTCAAGATCTTTGATCTCCAACATGGTCCCCTTAAGGACCAGAAAAAGTTCACAAAATAGCAGCCAACCTTTTTAAAGCTTTTTAAACCTTTTCCTGGAGTCTTCCCTGCCCACACTGATGATCTATTATTCAAACCTGCAAAAAAGGAAAAAAATGCATCTGTGGTAGGCTTTAAAGCAGCAGTTCTCAACCTGTGGGTCGCGACCCCTTTGGCGGTCGAACGACCCTTTCACAGGGGTCACCTAAGACCATCCTGCATATCAGATACTTACATTACGATTCATAACAGTAGCAACATGACAGTTATGAAGTAGCAACGAAAATAATTTTATGGTTGGGTCACAACATGAGGAACTGTATTTAAAGGGCCAGAAGGGTGAGAACTACTGCTAAAGCCTATCTGTAAGTTTTCTTCCAGTGATATGAAGGAAAGGTAGGCAGGGTCATGAAAAATAGCCTATATCCCAATTTTTGCTGAGTCGTTGGAGACTCTTCTTACTATTGACGAAGCCACTGTAGCTCTGGAAGTAAACACTGTCCTAGCTCTGCCTTAGAGTGAATGCTTGCCTTTAAATTTCCCTCCACAGGTTTCCCCTCTAAGGAACATTACCCTCTGAAATGGCTCCTGAATTGTAGGGAATGGAGGGAAGGAGGGAGATTCTCACCAAATCTAAAGCAGAGTTTACAACTCAAGCCCCAAGGGGAGGAAGTAAATGCAAACACAGTTGAGGTATATTCAGTCTTTGAGCCTCATTGTGTGCTTAATGGATAAAGATCTGTAGAGAAAAGAGCATAACAACCCCAGGTCCTACGTTAAAGAGAATCTTGGCAGCATCTAATTTCATCAGAGTATAAGAAAAATTATCCATTACAGACTATTTCTTTTTATTTTAAATACTAGAGGCCCAGTGCACGAAATTCGTGCGGGGGGGTGGGGGGGTGGGGGTGGGGGGTGGGGGGTGGGTGCGGGGGGTGTCCCCTCAGCTCAACCTGAACTCTCTCCAATCTGGGACCCCTTGGGGGATGTCTGACTGCCGGTTTAGGCCCGATCCTCAAACCGGCAGTCAGACATCCCTCTCACAATCTGGGACCGCTGGCTCCTAAATGCCTGCCTGCCTGCCTGCCTGATCACCCCTAACCACCTCTGCCTGCTGGCATGGTCACCACTAACTCCCCCCACCTGCCAGCATGGTTGCCCCTAACTGCCCCCACCAGCCGGATCATCCCTTATTGCCCCCCCTGCAGGCCTAGTTGCCCCCAACTGCCCTCCTGCCAGCCTGGTCACCCCTCACTTCCCCCCTCTGCCGACCTGGTAGCCCTTAACTGCACCCCCCTGCCGACTTGGTCGCCTCCAACTGCTCCCCCCGCTGGCCTGGTCACCCCTCACTACCCCCTTCTGTGGCCTGGTCACCCCCAATTGCTCCCCCCCTGCTACCCTGGTCACCCCCAACTGCCCCCCTGCCAGCCTGGTCGCCATTCATGGCCCGCCCTGTCAGCCTGGTCACTCCTCACTGCCCCCCTGCCAGCCTGGTCACCCCACACAGCCTTCTGTTCAGTTGTTTGGTCATCCTTCACTATACCCCTGCCAGCCTGGTCACCGCACACAGCCTCGTGCTCAGTCGTTTGGTCATCCCTCACTAACCCCCCTGCTGGCCTTGTCGCCCCACTCAGCCTGTCCGGTTGTCAGTTCCGATAATAGATAGTCATGTACTCAAGCTTTATTAGCAAGATTTCAAGCAAATTCCCGTTTGTTCCACTAACCTAAAAATTTAACAATGATCTCTACACTCTTCATTAATCACCTAAGCACACATATTAGAGGTGATTGCAAGGGATCACCTCATCTGTCCTCTCACATTGAAATCTTCCCAAAGTCAAAAAGGCCCCTTATTTTAAATTATGCCAGGGGCTTCATCAAGAACTTTGAGGGTGAATTTTCTTGAATTGTACACAAAAATATTTTTACTTTAGAGTTTTTAAGTAGGTGGTTATGTTAAAACAGTTTAACAAATAACTAGCCTATAAGAGTTTTGCTAATGCCAGAAAACTTTAAAATCATGAGAAAAAAGTTGTGAAATGTGACTATCCTAACCGGTTAAAATTGCAATAGGATTTTCGGTAAAAATGCATACATGGTATGCTAAGTATTTATCAAGTGCTCAGTAAATACTTGCTGGATACATGCCTGATGCTTTGCCTTATGGGAATAAAGTGCCACTTAAAAGTAGGAAAATGAACGTTTGAAAGTGGAAAATTTCAGGAACTTGAAGAAACCACCAGAAGCCAAATATGATTTTAAAAAGCGCTATCAAATATGCAATTGATAGGTCATCTCTTCCTTCTAATAAGCCTATTAAATAAGGCAATGAACCTGCATTAAGAGGTATTTGGAGAGGCATTCAGAAATTTGATGACTTTGTATAACTTTGAGATAAAAAGCTCTCCCCAAAAGGCCACTGCCCATCCATCCACAAAAAAAATCTCTTAGCATGGGAAACAGGTGCTAAAATAAAAGAGGACAAAATTTGCTTTCTGCCACACTTGGATGCAAAACACAGCACCAACATTTATAGTTGCATGTGACCAAGGGCAAGTAACTTAATGTGGTTGAGCCTCTCTTTTCCTATCTGTAAAATGAAGACAATACATTTACCTTTCAGGATCACTAGGATTAGAGATAATATGTGTAAAATTTCTAACATATAAATGTTGGATTAAAATTGCCATTATAAAAATCATAAAGAATATTCCAAATGAGGAAATGTTTACAAATAAGATAAAGTTATGAAATAATTGTTGATTCAAAAATAATAATACTCACTACGATTGTGGCTAGAGAGCATAAGCAGAATCTGAAGTAGTATCACTCAGTGTGTAGTTTTCTTTCATTTTTTATTTGTATAAAAAAAATAAAGCTTATAGAAAAGTTGGAGAATAGTACAATGAACACCTGTATACCATTCATCTAGATTCAACAATGGATAATATTTTGTCACATTCACTCTCTTTTTCTTTCTATTTCTCATGCATGCTCATGTATTTTTATCTTTTAAGAGGAAGTTGAAAATATTCATTCCTAAATATTTCAGCACGCCTTTCCTAACAATAAGAACATTCAACGAGCTTGTTTATTTGAATGCATCCATCTGGAAAAGTAGATGTAAAGAAATTGTAATTGTTAACACTAGACTCAGCTTCTTGTGTTGGGGATCTCTGCTCTTTTCTAGCTACCAATTTGGAATTATGGGCTTGGCAAACAATAGATTCTAATAAGACCACTTATGAAGTAAAATGTTTTATGCAATAACTAATTTTAAAATTACCTATATTATTGTTAAAATAGAGTTTTATCATCAGCAACAGTATTCATAAAAACACGTGCTTTTATATAGCAACTAGAAGCCCGGTGCATGGGATGTATGCACTGGTGGGGGCGTGGCCTGCGGGGATCTGCCTGCTGTGGGAACGCCTCTCATCCTGGTCAGCCCAGCGGCTATGGACCTGCACTCTGAGCAGTGAGGTCATCCAGGTCAGCTGACCAGTGCTCTCACTTGGGAGCACACTAACCACCAGGGGGCAGCTCCTGTGTTGAGCGTCTGCCCTCTGCTGGTCAGAGCACATCATAACAACAGGTCGACCAGTCATTCTGGTCATTCTGCCATTCAGTCGCTGGGCTTTTATTATATAGGATACAGCTGTGGAAAGATATAAATGACCATATTGATATGGCCAAGATCTGAAGCCCAGTTTTCCAAATTTTATTACCATGGCTGACTTTTCCCTAGTCTTTCTCTGCAATGTCTCTGGACAATAACTCAGCTGTGCTGGATTAAGATTGTCACACAATATCCATCCCACCAGAGAACTGTTTTACAGAGAGGAGCTTTCACGTAAGCCTTATCTCTGTATTTAATCATTTCCTCTACCTTTTGCACAATTCTGTCAATTCTAACTGAGGCAACTTTTCACTATGCACACTCACTGTGTTCATAATTCCCTCTCCCTTGAATTTCCTCTATTACAGCTTTTGCTCACTTATCACAAGATCTCACTCCCTCTCTATAGCCTAGCCTTTCTGTTCCTTCCTTTTTTTGTGAACAAAATCGTTCCAACCACTACGACTTAGCTAGTTAACCTTAAGCAAATTGCTTGAACCCTCCTGGACTGCAATTTTCCCTCCTGGCAGCCAAGGTTGAATGAGCTCTAACTGCAAAGCCAGAATGGAGAGCTCCACTGGAGTGAGATTAAGAGGGTGGATTCTGGCCTCCACCTGCCTGAGTTCAAATCTCTGCTTCTCAATTATTAGTTTGATGACTGTGAATGAGTCACTTAACTTCATATACTTTGGTTCCATGTTTGTAAATGAAGAATATTAATAAGGGTACCTGCCTCATAATGTGGAGTTAATATTTGTTACCAGGGACACTTGGTGATTGGAAAATAGGAGTCATGCTCAGAATATACCCACATCAAGGAAAACACCAGAAGATCTGAGGTAAGTATGGACAATAGAGAACTAATGGGAAGCATGCAACAGACTGATGAATTTCAGTGGGAAGGTGGCAGGGGAGGGAGTGGAGAGAAGAAATTAACCAACGAATTTATATGCATATATGCATAACCTATAGATAGACAATAGTGCAGTGAAGGCCTGGGGAGGAGGCAGGAGCTGGGTTGAAAGTATCAATAGGGGGAAATAAGGGAACATCTGTAATACTTTCAACAATAATGATAAATTTTTTAAAAAAAGAACTAATGGGATCAAATGTCTAAGAGTATTGAACACATGCAAAATGTCTTATCAGAATAGATAACTATAAATGCTTCCCCCTTGATACCTATTTTCTTCTCATCCTCTAATCAAATGTACTTGTCATAAAAACTAAAACAAAATTCCTTAACATTATGTTGAAATTACTGTCATTACAACAGTCTGATTTTCTAAAATTCAATTGTATTTTATACCAAGTACATCATGAACTAAATTTATTTGGGGGATGTTTGGAATTTAACCATATTATATATTATTTTTAGGTTCTCCTTTTTGTTACAGTATGAATTTCAGAGTTAAAAATAAAATTCTCAAAATAAATAGTGAGCATATGTCAAAGATATTTAATTGCTTAATTATGGGACAAACAGAATGCTAAAGCTGGTTCCAAGGAGGAAAGGAGAGTCTAGTATGTGTAGTGAAAGGAAGGAAGAACACTGAAAAAAGGTTGCTAGTTTAGATTTAAAAATACTGATTGATGTAGTCTGAATGTTTGTGTGCCCCCATTCATATGTAAAAATCCCAAAGGTGATGAGCCTTTGAAAGGTGCATAAGTAGTGAGGGTGGAACCTTATGTACAGGATTAGCTGCTATCTTGAAAGAGGCTCCAGCAAGATCCCTAACCCCTTCTGCCAGGGGACTTGGAAGAGAGTTTTCACTCCTCCACACTGGCACCCTTATGCCAAACTTCCAGCCTGCTGAACTGTGAGATGACTTTTCCCTTCATCTTCACTTTACTTTTCTCTTTTAAATTCTCATTGAAGGATATGTTTATTGATTTTAAAGAGAGAATAAGAGAGAGAGGAAGAGAGAGAAACACCGATCCATTGTACCCTTATTTTCATAGCAGCACAATTTACAATAGCTAAGACCTGAAAACAGCCCAAGTGCCCATCAGTAGATGAGTGGCTAAAAAAGCTATAGTACATTTACACAATGGAATATGATGCAGCTGTAAAAAAGAAGGATCTCTTACCCTTTGAGACAGCATGGAGGGACTTGGAAAGGATTATGCTAAGCGGAATAAGCCAGTCAGAGAAAGACAAGTATCACATGATCTCACTTATATGTGGAATCTAATGAACAAAATAAGCTGATGAACAAAACAGATATAGAGACATTGAAGCATGCAACAGACTGACATATTTCAGAGGGAAGGGGTAGGGGGTGGGAGCAAGAAAAAGTTAACCAAAGAATTTACATGCATATATGCATAGCCCATGGACACAGACAATAGTGTGATGAAGGCCTGGGGGAAGGGGTGGCAAGAGGGGGTCAATGGGGGGTAAAAGGAGGACATCTATAATACTTTGAACTATAACGGTAATTTTTTTAAAGATTAAAATAAAAATTTCACAAGTATTAAGCAACATCGATTTGCTTTTTAATGTAGGTATTTCAACTAGTTTTTTTTTTGTCTTATATTTTTATTTTTGTGATGTTCCTAAAACCTCTTCAGAAAACTTTTTTTGTTAATCTTTCTGGAACTACCAAGTAGGAAAGTATGTTTGCTCAGGAGTCCATTAAAAATGTAACAAATAATAACCTACGTAGGTATGCGCCATTTCTAAGATCAAAGAAATTCTTTAAACCACTTCCTTGTGCAAGTCCCTTTAAAAGAAAAGTCCACGTGCTTTATTACAAAACGAAAGCTGGTCATTGTCCACGCCCTTTAGAAAACCACCAAGTCCTGGCAATTGTGAATATTCTGATATTTCCTCATACATCCATAAACACTGTGCAGTTATGTTCATTGGGAAGAGAAGGATCAGGAGGAGTCTAATTTTGGAGTCAAGCTTCTACTTGTATTTCTACAGCTATTGGTAAGGAAACTTACACAAACCCTAATCATGCAAATAAGTCTATTTCATAGTAGGTCTACTGAACAAATAACAAATGCATCTATCCATTGTTCATTAGGTAAAAACTCTTTCATGGAAGTTGCTCACTAAAGTGCCTTTTAGTTAGCAGCTTAATCTTACAACAGTCTACATTAACTATAAACTAACAACAAAGTGTGGGAAGGTGCTCAGAAGTGATTATACAATCCAGTTTTATCTAAACCTTATAATAAAACAGTGCTTTCCTTTTTCAAATA
Source organism: Myotis nattereri (assembly GCF_964212035.1). Lineage (NCBI taxonomy): Eukaryota > Metazoa > Chordata > Mammalia > Chiroptera > Vespertilionidae > Myotis > Myotis nattereri. The sequence goes on from NC_138076.1 coordinate 174,209,540, forward strand.
AAAATTATTTTTCTCTTTCATTAATAGTTAACTTGGGGCTTCTTTTTGTAACCAATTTCACCCAGAAAAAAAAAATGGAGCAATTATATAATAATATAAAAAATTACTAGTACCCTAAGCTTTTAGAATTTACTATCTAGGTACCAGAATTTGATTTTTATTTCTCTTTTTCAATGCCTGATTTAATAAACCTCAATTTATATACAATTACTTATTGAAGTATAACAAATTAGCCTAAAACTTAGTAACTTAAAACAGTGAGTAGTTATCTTCATAGTTTCTATAGGCCAGCAAATTTGGGAACAGATTAACTGGGCAGTCTGGTTTGGAGACTCTTATGAGGTGGCAATCAGAGATGACAGGGGTTACAGTCATCCGAAGGCTTGACTGGGCCGGAGGCTCCACTTCCAAGGTGGTTCACTCACGCGGCTGCCAAGTTATTGCTGGGTTTTGGCTAGAGGTCTCAGCTTTCTTGTGAGCTCAGCCATAGGCTTGAGTGTCCTCATGGCATAGCAGGTGGCTGGCCTCCCCAGAGCAAATGATCTGAGATGGAACAAAGTCCTATCTGCAGTGTCTTTTATGACCTAGACTCAGAAGTCACACACACTGTCACTTCCACCACATTCTCCTTGTGAAAGGTTAGTCAATAAGGCTCTCTCAACTGGAGGAAAATTAGGCTCCTCCTTTCACAGGGAGGAGTGTCAAAAAGTGTGGACATGTTTTTAAACCACTACAGTTACAGTATCACTTACTTTATCCCTTATTTATTTTTTTAAATATATGTCTCTATTTATTTCGGAGAAGAAGGGAGAGGAAGAGAGAGAAATATCAATGGTGAGAAAGAATCATTTATCAGCTGCCTCCTGCATAATCGGGATCCAGCCGCAACCCAGGAATCTAACTGTGATCTCCTTATTCATAAGTCAAAGCTCGACCACTGACCCATACCAGCTGGGCATCCCTTATTTATTTAAACCTATAAACCTAGGTTTATAACATAAACCTAAAATTCTAGTAATAGATAACTTTTCTCATTCTCAGATTTTTTTCAATGAACTTATTTAGTCCTGCTTATCCTAAAAAATCTTTCTCATAATTTTATTGCTATTCAACATATAAGCCTGCTCCCACTTTCACTATCACTGCAACAGCAGCTAAGCATGAATGCTCTGATGTACTAGATTGTGATGTTCTCAGTGGCCTTCAAGATTTAGGGTTCTTTGTTATTGCTCATTTATCCCTACAGCTTCAGAGTTTTCATTTTGTCTATAACTTAGTCGACACTCAATAAATGTTTGGTGAATGAATGAAGCATTTCCATTCCTTTTGTTGTTGTTTAGAATCCTTATATCTAGCATTTCCCATTATATTTATAAAGTAAAATCAGGGATTTAATGACAATAGTACATTTTGTGACCTGAAAGTTATGGCAAAAATATATATGGTGAGTGATTTTCACAAGAAAATGGAGTGCATTATAAAACATGAATTTAATGAGATAAGAGTACTGAGTAGAAGAGAGTGGTATATTGATCTGTTACCTCTCTTTCTCTCTTAAAAGAGGTGTAAGAGAAAGTTTCAAAAGCATAAAATCCAACAGTGCTGAAAAAATGGAGAAAAAGTATCATCAGCACAGTTACCACCTGAAAGTAGGATATATAAAGGGAGTTGAAAGTTGATAAAGAGAAAGAAAGGCAAGAAAGTGTTATTTTGGAGAGTGGAAGAACAGGGGGTAATGAAGTAAGGAAATATAGTTGACTGCAGTCCATATAGAGGAATTAGTGGTCATGAATTTAAAGTGAAAATAATCAGAAAGACTATGGGATTATCTTCAGCCACATTCAGTTGCTTGGGGACAGGCAATGAATAGAAATGAGTTCAGTTTGAATTATAACTGGGGTTTTGCCATAAGTAACTAAAGGGAGAGCAAGGCAAGGGATAGATTACGATAGACCATGGAATCTAAAGTGGGCAGTAAGAAGTGAAGATAATATAAAAAATGATGGACAGTGAAAAGGTAGTAGAATCAATAGAGTGGAGGTCCATTTGGGGTTGAAGGATTTTGGGGTAGAGATTTTTAGCTAGAAAGATAGTGGCAGTGGGAAAGTGGGATGTCTGGAATTATGACAGGGAAGAGTTGGTAATGACAATGTCTAAGTTAAGGCCACAAAAGTGAGTGATTGGCAGGATGTGGAGGGAAAGATTAATGGAGAAGTAAAAGAACTAAGATAGCCAGAGTGCTTATACATATGCTATCAGACAGGTTTTGAGAAAAATCATTTAAACCTAGAATTCTCTATCAATCCAAATTATCAATCAGATGTGAGCAAAAATTAGAGAGTTTCTTTTTACATGTAAAAACTTAAAGAACATAACACCCAGGTGCCATAAATAAATAATCTAGGCTGGACAACAGAATAATAAAATACATATCCCCCAAACAAAACACATTAATGTCTAACAACTGCCAGCCACCGAGTATTGCTCCAAAGAAGTGAAGGAAGCTAGAAAATGTGAAGAAGGTCCATTATATTCAGACAAATGAAGATTTCCTTTCAAGTGGCAAAATGTAAATGACACAAGATTATATTTCCCCTTTTCATCGACTCTAGTCACACACTACACTATAACTTTAACAATGACTTAATTCTTCCACTCCTTGTACATAAGTTGATTATACAAATTGAAGCCAAATAAGCGGTATTACAATGTGAATGTATGAATAATAATCATGGTTACAGCAAAAATGTCATCATTATAATTCTTGACAATGTAAAATAATGATCAAACTAAAGATAATCAAAGAGGAAGCTGGAAGGAAGAGCAAAGTGTAACAAGTTCTTCATCTTTCATGGCTGAAGGTGGCTGATGTTGCATAAAAGTCAATACAAGTAGGGAGTTTAAGTGTATTATTTCAAGGAGAACTAATGTTGATGTCTAATTTGGAAAGTGGAAGTGCAAATAAACTAAATTCCTCATACCTTGTAGCAGATTCATAAAGCAAGGAACTAAGGTAAATAATCACCATAAATAGGTATAAAAGTAACCGCAAAAAGTACAACAGCAGACTAAGAGTGGTTGCCTCTGGGAAATGAAACTGAGCCTGGTGTTTGGGAAGAGGAGTTATTGGTCTTCATGTTCTGCCTTTTGAATTCTTTGACTTAAAAAATAATTAATGTTGAAAATACATTATTTCTATCCCTCAAAAAAAGTTAGCTCTAAAGAAAAAAGAAGAATGGAAGGATATGGGGTAGAGAGTTATCACACACGTGATTAATTTCAAATCCACTTGTTTGAAAAGTTATTTTTCAATGAACTTATTTAGTGTGTCATCTTAGGATACAGGTAATTGTCAATTTCCTTTGATTTACAAGGATTTACATTATTTTATCTTATAGAGACAATAATGAATAAAATAGCCATTTTTAACTTAAAAAATGACCTACTGATCCCAGTTTTTCATCTTTTATTCATCATTATTGGTAGTGTTATGGCATCCTTTTTCTAAAAAAAAAAAAAAGTGAGGAATGAGAGGGGGAGATGAGAGAGAGAAAGTAAAAGGTCAGCTAGAAGTTTGAAAGAGGAGATCTGAGAGTTAATTATACAGAATAGAGACAAGATGAGCCATTAACAGCATCTACTGCCATAAATCACAAAGCTTGTATTTTTAAATGGTTTGCCTATCAAGATGATTTTTCACATTTCTAAGTAAACTATCCATGAAGAGATCTACCAAACATTGCCAAATATGTTTTGTATATTAGATAGTACTTCACATTGTATTTGATGAGGGATTATGAATAATTCAATAAATGTAACAAATTGATTATAAGTAATGTAATACTTTCAATGAAATATTACTGATATGTTCAGGAAAATCATGAACTTTTTTATGAAATGTATTAGTTCTAGTGTGTCACAGCTCTAATTTGGAGCGAATTATTCTGCTCTTTTGAATTAAGTCCAACTGGGAAAAAAGTAGAAAAAAATGTTTCCCCTTTACTTTTGATCCTGTATCCTACCTCTCTTTCTCTTTTTGTTAATTCTATAATTGTATCATCAGTTCAAGACCAGGACTCCATTTGAATAAACCAGTGTGTAAGAGCTATTACATGGTTGAAACAAATATAAATCTTTTTCTTTATTTTATTATTTTAAAATACATTCTTATTGATTTCAGAGAGAAAGGGAGAGGGAGAGAGAGATAGAAACAGCAATGATGAGAGAATCATTGATTGGCTGCCTCTTGCATGCCCCTACTGGGGATCGAGCCCACAACCCAGGCACGTGCCCTTGACCAGAATCAAACCTGGGTCCATTCAGTTCGCAGGGTGACAATCTATCCACTGAGCCAAATTGGCTAGGGCTCTTCCTTTTTTTAAAAGATAACTTTCTTCCTCACTAAAATGAGATAACTCTTTTTTGAAAGTTTGATTTTATGAGTAAGTTTTTCCAAAATTTGCCATGTATTACCTCTGGAAGAAGTAAGCCGCAGTTGAGAAATAAGGGGAATGAAGCCTTTCTAACACCAGTGATTCTAACAGCAAAGGGACAAGGAAAAACCCAAATGTTAAGCTGATCACTACCTCTCCCTCTTGTACCTATGGGACCTCAGATAAGTCACCTAATACTCCTAAGCCTCATTTCCCTTGATTATTTGAATTTTCTAGAAAATGGGGGGAAATGAGGAAATTAACATACTCTGCATCCCTGGAAGGTAGAGAAAATTAAGTGCATTGGAGTATGTGAGAGCTATACAGACATTAAGCAGTGCGATAAACCATCATCCTCATTATTATTGTGATATTAGACTAGACCACTCTATATGCTCTATGTAACATCACACCTCCCTAGCTTTAGCTCTATGAAGTTAATAAGCAGGTTCCTTTTTGTATTCTCACTCCCGAAAGCATAACACCACACATTCCAAAAGAGATCTCCACCTGCCCCTCGGCCAGGTTATGCTCAGACACTCTGAGAACTCCCTCAGAGGGGCCAGTCATTTTGGCTAAATTGTAAAGACCACTTAAGGAACCTGTAACTGTATTGTTTCTTAGACTATGCACAATTTCCCTGTTTAAATTAATGTGATATTTTGAAGATATCATATATGTAACAAAATGCAATACTATCTATAATAATAAAAGTGTAATATGCTAATTAGACCGGACAGCCAAACAACCTTCTGGATGTCATTCTGGACATCCTTCTGGATGAAGCTGCAGTGGCAGAAGCTGCAAGGCGGAGGCGGTTAGGGGTGATCAGGCAGGCAGGAGAGCAGTTAGGGTGATCAGGAAGGCAAGCGATTGGGAGCCAGCAGTCCCGGATTGTGAGAGGGATGTCCGACTGCCGGTTTAGGTCCGATCCCGCCCACAGGGATTGGGCCTAAACGGGCAGTTGGACATCCCCCAAGGGGTCCCAGATTGTGAGAGGGTGCTGGCCAGACTGAGGGACCCGCCCCCCCCCCAGCCCGCCCTCATGCATGAATTTCGTGCACCGGGCCTCTAGTATATAATAAAAGCCTGATAAGCAAATCACCTGAATGGCAGAATGACCAGTCACTATGACGTGCACTGACCACCAGGGGGTAGACGCTCAACGCAGGAGCTGCCCCCTGGTGGTCAGTGCATTCCCACAGGGGGAGTATGCTCAGCCAGAAGCTGGGCTCATGGCTGGCGAGCACAGAGGCAGTGGCGGGAGCCTCGCCTGCCTCCGCAGCAGTGCTAAGGAACAGCAAGCCAAGCGGTAAGGAGCAGCGAACAGGTGGGCGGACATCTCTGAGGGGTCCCGGACTGTGAGAGGGATGTCCAACTGATCTGCTGACTTAGGCCCGCTCCCCCTGGGCCTAAGCCAGCAGGCAGAAATACCCCAAGGATTCCTGGACTATGAGAAGGCGCAGGCCGGGCTGAGTGACACCCCATTCCCCCCAGTGCATGAATTTCATGCACCAGGCCTCTAGTAGGGAATAGAATCAATTATGTAGCCTGTTCTGAAATTCAGTAAACTCACCAGGAAGGGTCAGAGTTCAATCTCTGATACTTAGTAAAAATTAAGGGAAAATTCACAAAAGACTAGCCTTTCCTTGTGGAATTCATAAAAGAGATAACTAATAGAAACAATAAGTGTGAATGATCACCTACCAAACATAATGTAATGAGAAAAATACAGGACTTGAACTAAAAGTTTTGTGTTCATATCTCAGATTTACTCCCAAGTATAATGTGATTTGGGGCAAGTTACTGAACATCTCTTGAGTCTGTTTTCTCACTTATACAATGAGATTAGTAGCACCCTACCTTACAAAATTGCTGTAAAGATTAAATTAGGCAAGGCTTATTAAATACTAGTAAGAGTAATGTATATCATACTCTTCTTTTCTTCCTTTCTTTTTTGTTTTCTTGCCATCCTCCCTGAAATTTCTTAGAGGAAATCTCGCTTTACAGGACCAATGTGTGTATCTCCCTTCCTTGAAGCTAAGGCCATTTCTGGTGAGCGTCTGCTCACCCAACTGTGTAATATAAGCACCGCATTCTTGCTATGAATGGAGGTCTTTGTAATTTGTGGCATTTCTGTCTTCCCATATTTTCTCCAACTCCATATCTCAGACTTTGGCTCTGAAACATGAAAAATATCCTCTGTGTGCTCACTTTTGAGCATACTTTATCACCCCCTCCATATCAGCTACTATGGTAGAAACCTACATAATCATAACACGGTTGCATAGCAACCACATTATCAAGCATCTTTATTCTGCCTCTTCTAACTTAAACCTCCAAACAACTAAAGGAGTATTTTCAGCTAACAGTCTTCAACCAAAAAAAGAGGATATAAAATCCCAGTTTACTGATTCATGTTTTGTTTTGTTTTTAAATTTATCTCTATTTTTATGTTCACCAGGCTTGTGTAAAACAAAAAATGAAGTGGTCACAGATGAGGTAGCGACTAGCATCTAAACATATCCTGTGCCCAGGGAGTGCTGTTGTGAAGCTATCCAAAGTATCTAGATTATCACTGGAAAATAGCTTCCCCCAGAACATAGGAAACCGACAGCCACCTGCTCCTTCTTGGCTGGTGGAGTGAAACAGACTTTATAGTCTACTGGCTCTGCTAAACTATGAATTACAGGTAAGCCAAAGCCACTCTGCCGGCCAATCAAAGAAAAATGACTTTTTTCAGCAGGATCACTCACCTTGCCAAAAAAAAGGGAAAAAGACTTGAGAAATCATTTAATCCAAAACCTTCAGTGTACAAATCAGGAATTTTAGGTTAAGTGTTTTGACCAAAGTCATAACACAGTTATTTAGTTACAAAAATAGGATGTGTGAAAACCTTTTTGCTTCACTGAAGGATTCCTCCAGGAAGGCAGCATAACACTGTATTTAAAGAACCCGGTGCCGGTATTGAGTGAGACCGCCTTGGCTTGTACTCTAATTCTCCAATTATACAGAAGCTACCAAGTTCACCTTTAGGGACTTCGATTTCCTCGATGCTACCTCACAGGGTCATTCTGAAAAGTACATGAGATAATCCACAGGATATTCATGTAACTGCACCTTAAACAAATCAAGTACATATAAGCAATATATATTATTATTCAATGGTCTAGAAAATCGAAACATGATTTCTTCAAAAGAAGGAAACATCCCTCATTCAATATAGCTCTAAGGTCAAATAAACTTCCAAATTTTTAAACTATATCTTGATCACCTTTAAAAACGCTCTCTTTAATATCTTTGGAACAATACCTATCTTAAGCTTTCAGCAGATTCAGTTGGTCCAAAGCAGTGATCACATATAACATAGAGCTTAAGAAATAAGAATTTTTATTTATATCTAAAACACTAATGTGAGCCTTTAAACCAGATTCCATCTCTTTTATAAAAGCAAAAGAAATGGAAACAACGTAAAACAAGAACTTATGAAGCATGAGCAACTCTGCCTGATTGGAGCATTGAGTCATGGTTTAAACATTCTTTGAAACAAAGGCCCCCATGACTAATTATCACTATTTATTTATTTGCCTCTAAGATGTCAACAATCAACTAGATGCAATACTTGGGAGAATTTTGATTTGATTTTTGATTAACCCATTCACCTTAGCCAGAAAAGGGGAGGGGGGGGAGGTGGAAAGATTTCAAAGATCAAGATTTTCAAAAAGACCAAGACATGTTCCCCCACCACCACCCCGAAATAACAAACAAAACAAACAAACAAACAAAACCATGAAGCTATTCTTAGCAAGGTTAAAGAAAGATTATTTAAGAATCAACTGGAAAAAAAAACATGTATGAACTTTGAAGAAAGATGCAAAGTGAAATGAGTGACCCACAAAAGGACAAATATTATATGACTAGAGGCCTGGTGCACAAAAATTTGTGCACTCGGGGCGGGGATCCCTCAGCCTGGTCTGTGCCCTCTCAAAGTCTAGGACCCCTCGGGGGATGACCACCTGCTGGCTTAGGCCCACTCTCTGGGGGATTGGGCCTGAGCTGGCAGTCAGACATCCCTCTGGCAGCCCAGGAGCCCTCGGGGGATGTCCACTTGCCAGCGGGGAGCAGGCCTAGCTGTAGTCGGACATCCTTAGTGCTGCTGAGGAGGCAGGAGAGGCTCCCACCACCACCACTGTGCTGGCAGTCGTCAACCTGGCTTGTGGCTGAGCAGAGCTCCCACTGTGGGAGCACACTGACCACCAGGGGGCATCTTCTGCATTGAGCATCTGCCTCCTGGTGGTCAGTGTGTGTCATAGTGACCAGTCATTCCCAGTCATTCTGCTGTTAGAGTCAATTTGTATATTACCCTTTTATTATATAGGATAGAGGCCTGGTGCATGGGTGGGGGCCGGCTGATGGCTGTTTTCAGGCTGGCCAAAGCCCCTAGTGGGGACTCTCACCCCATGAGGGTGTGGTCAGCCCGGGTGAGGGGCTAATGGCTATCTGCAGGCTGGCCACAGCCCCTTCAGGGTGGGGGTCCCCATTGGGGTGCCTGGCCAGTCTGGGTGAGGGGCTGATGGCTGTTTTCAGACTAGCCACAGCCCCTTCAGTGTAGGGGTCCCCACTGGGGTGCCTAGCCAGCCTGGGTGAGGGGCTGAGGGCTGTTTTCAGGCTGGCCAAACCCCCTTCAGGGTGGGGGGTTCTGCTGGGGTGCCTGGCCAGTCTGTGTGAGGGGCTGATGGCTGTTTGAAGGCTGGCCAAGCCCCCCATTGGGGACCCTCACCCCATGAGGGTGTGGCCATCCTTGGTGAAGGGCTGTTGGCTGTTTGCAGGCTGGCCATGGCCCCCAGCCACCCTAGCTCCCAGTGGAGGCTGGCTGGAAGCAGCTATCTGGGATTTATTTATCTTCTATAATTGAAACTTTGTTGCCTTGAGCAGAGGATACAGCCGCTGGTGGAAAGCTTGGCTTCCTCCATCACCGGGGCAACCAAGCCTCCTGCTTGCTACAGCTCCATGGCTGCCAGCCGCCATCTTGGTTGGGTTAATTTGCATATAGTCTCTCTGATTGGCTGGTGGGCATGGCTTGGGGCATAGCAAAGGTATGGTCAATTAGCATATGTGTCTTTTATTAGTGTAGATTCTACCTATATGAGGTACCAAGAATAATCAAATCCATAGAAACAGAAAGTCTGGTGGTGGCCAGGGGCTGTAGAGAGGGGAAAATCGAGTTGTTTAATGGGTACAGGGTTTCAGTTTGTAAAGATGAAAAAGTTCTAGAGATGGATGGTGATGATGGTGGCACAACAGTGAGACTGTACTGAATGCCACAGAACTGTACACTTTAAAATGGTTAACATGGCAAATTTTATGTTATGTGTATTTCCCACATATATATTTAATGTTACCAATTTCCCTTACCCTACCAGCTGTTTTTACCTTAAAATGTGTAGGAAAGCTCAGAAAAGAGTGCCCCCTTGTGGGCCTCTGTGAGGTGGCAAGATACATAATGAAGAATCATAGATGTCTCCCTGAAATTACAAAACTAATTTGAATTACACAGTCTAAGTATTGCACATAACCCTATGCTTGAATCCCTTGATGGCAGAGGACTCAAAATCCTCCCAAAATTTAATCTTAAAAACAAGGATGCCGATGTATTTTGAAGAGATTCTCTTAATTTCTTAGTTAAGAAAGCTTCTAGCTTTTTGCCCTTGAATTAGTTGACCTCAGTGATTTTCAACCCCTGTGCTGCAAGAATTTTTAAAACATGACATACCTGACTTCACTTAGTCAGGGGCACTGACCTCTTCGCCCTCAGACTGTCAAATAAAAAAATGACAACAGCCAATACAATAGCCGTCTGGTGTGAATAAATCAAAATTATACCTATTTGTTTTCAGACCAATAAAAAATATATATATTTTGAACATCTTTACATAGACAATCCATCAAATTCTTACCACCCAATTTTGAAATCTACCTGCATCTCTTTTTTCAACACCAGGGCCTGCGGAAGTGCAGTAATTAGTTTATGTGTGCCATGAGGTGAAAAGGGTTGAAAATCGCTGGGTTAGCTGATGAATAACCTTTCCACCTGGAACTAATCTTTCTATTCCACGCCATGTTACCCCAGATAGGAAACCCAGTCATTCATTGTAGTCCCACATAATACAAAATAGACCATAATTTACTAAGTTTGGGGAGAGGAAAGGGATAGAAAAGACTTTACATTGATGCAACATGATCATCTTAAATTAAATCACAGACATCCTCAGTATTAACAGTCCTCAGCTCTCCTGTCCACATCTGGGATTCTCACTGCTGCCTCATGCAGGTAGACCTTTGGCTCCTCATTCATCTTCCCCTGTTTCTCTCACTCTTCCCTGCCCTCTCCTTACTAAAAGGCCACCCAGAACTCCAAATGCAGCATAGAAATCCATCTTGTTTCCAAGTGCCCCAAAACAAACAAAAACAAAACAAAACAAAAAGACAGTCTGAATAAAGCTTCCTTGCTGCTCTTTGAGCAGGAAGTGATATTCAAGAGAAGCAAGAATGAGGTTAAGAGGAAAGTGAAGCAGAGAGGAAGCAAAGAGCATAGGAGGGTGCACTCCTGACCTGCTGTAGTGCCACAAGAAAACGGAACGTTTTGCTTCTCTGAAGAGCAGGCGGGACCCTTTCCACCTTCTGTCCTTCACTGGCAAGGTTCCTTCCAATGTGGCATTCATTTATTTCCCTGTCCTTGTGGTTTTATCATCAGAGACATATGTAACAACATTACTTGATCCCAGGAGATGCTTACATTATAAACCTCTGCTTCCAAAGTTTCATTAGCAATCAAACTCACTGGCATCGATCATCTGCCATTTCAATGACCTCTTACCAGTGTCCTCAATTCTTCTACCCTGCTATTCCTTTGTCACAATAGGCTGGGAGAGAGGGGAATCCTGGAACAATATACCCACAGTGAGCATTGCTAGAGAAAATTGTACAACTGAGAATTCTGGCTTAAATTCACCAATGTTAACTGGACTCTCGACATTGCCTGACCTTATGCTTTGTTTCCTGTTCTTCATACAATTGGAAATCTTCCTGAAACTTCAAATCCTAAGCTTTCCCCTCATTCTCAGGAGATGTCTTCACCATTTATTTCAGAAAGAAAATGCCAATCCATCAAATTCCTATCACCCAGTTTTGAAATCTACCTGCCTCTTTTGTTTCAACAACAGGGCCTGGCATCATGTTGGTACACAATAAATATTTATTGAATAAATACACACAGAGTCTTACCTCCTCCCTCATGTATTAAACAAAAAAAGCCCCTTCCACTTGTCTCATATTCTTTTTTTATTCTGCCTTTCAGGAACCTCATACATTTCATGTTTTTATCCTCTCTTCTATATTTTCAACCTCCCCTTCTTACTGACTACTTCTCATAGACATTTAAATATGCTATAGTATCTCTACATTAAAAAAGAAACACTCCCTTCAGCCTTATATCCGCCCTCACACATCTTATAGTATTTCAATGTATAAATGTCCTACAACTTATGTGTCCATTCTGTTGTTCATTCTTGAGATGTTTCCTGTTTTTGCTATTGCAGTGATTCTACAAAGATACCTGAGAATATTTCCTGGTGAAGAATTGCTGAGTCATTGGATATGCATACCTTCAACCATGCTACAGAATGCCAAATTGTGATCCAAAAGAGTTGGACCGTTCAAATTTCCACCAGCATGTGTCAGGGTTTCCATAGCCCCACATCATCATAAGTTGATGGTCTCAGGCTTCTTAGTTTTTGCAGATCAAATGGGTATCACACTTTGACTGTAATTTATATTTTCCTGATTACTAATAAAGATGGCTATCTTGTAATGTTTATAGGTCAATCTTCTTTCTTCTATAAGCTTTTTCAAATATTTTGCCCACTTTTCCTTTGGGTTGTTCATCTTTTAAGTGATGTTTTCAGCTCTTTCCATATTCTGGACCTGAAGACTTTGCTCAGAAATCATACAAATATTCTCTTAGATTGTCTTACAAAATATTATACATTTCCCTAATCAAAACTATAATTCATTGTTGTGTATGTGGTACCAGACTTCCATGTTGGCCCCATTTATCCCTGTCTCCCTTGTTCACACTGCTGTGTGTTATCCTCCCACATGGAATAAGGCTTGCCTTGTGTAATAAATAGCATAAATAGCATATGCAGGAAGTATGGCTTTTGACCTCTGAGCTGTAATAAAAGACCTGCAGTTTCATTGTTCTCTGTATCACTAGCTGCAGGAGAAGCCAGCTGCCATGTTGTGAAGTCACTCAAGAAACCCTGTGGAGAGTCCATGTAGCTAGGAGCTGACCCCCACAGCCAAGACTCAGTGAGGAACTGGATATCACCAGCCACATGGATGAGCCGTCTTAGACATGGATCTGCCCATCTCAGTCATGCAGTTGGACGGAATACCTGACTAACGTTTGACTGCAACCTCCTGAGACTCTGAGACAGAACCACCAGGTAAGCAGTTCCTGAATGTCTGACCTGCAGAAACTGTGAAATAAATACTTATATTTGTTTGTAAGCCTAAATTTGAGGGCAATTTGTTGAACAGCAACAGATAATTAATACAACTGAGAATTCTGGTATGTAAGGTAGCATTTCGATTTCCATAGTTTTCACTTGCATAATCAGTCATTTCAGCATCATTTCTTTTTAAAGTCCTTCTTTATCTAATTTTAGCCTCCTTATTTTATTGCATTGGTCAATTTGTTTATCTTTGAGTTAATTTTTTATTAATTACTATCGCTTTATAATTTTTTATATTTGGAAGCCAGCTATGTTCACCATTATACTACCAATGCACACTATTTTTTGTATCTAATAAGGCATACTTCAAGATTTCAATATTCTTCAAGAAAATCTTATCTATTTTTTAACCCTTTGGTCATATACATACATATATTTAATTTCAGAATTATCTTATTTTCTACAAGAAAACCTGTTGGGTTTTTTTGTTTGTTTGTTTTTAGTATTTTAACACATTGCATATTATAATCCATGTGATCCCATGGTGAATTGCTGTATTTATTTGGAATTGCCTTTCAACAGTTTTATAATTTTCCTTGCAAAAAAATTATATGCACGTTCTACTAGCTTTATTCATTTTTATACACCAACATGGAGTATTTTAAAATGGAACTTTAAAAAAGATAACGTTTAAAATAGGATAAAATATAACAATGAGCTGAAGACAGAAACTGGCACATAGTAAACACTCAATAAATATCTTAAAGAAGATTTATGAAAGAATAAATAAATTGATGAATGGGTAAATAAATAAATGGGCGAACACCTGCATGTGTTTATTAAGTGACAGTATGCCTACCTATAACTTACCTATTTCAGATACCATTCTTCTTAGGTACTCATATTTTCAAATGGATTTACCCCAACAATAAGCTGCGATGCTTCCAGATCTCACCTTAGTATGCCACTGATCTATATAATAAAAGCCTAAGTGACTGTTAGGGCAGAATGACCAGAACAACGGGTCACTATGATGTACCGCTCAGCCAGAAGCCGGGCTCATGGCTGGAGAGCGCAGCGGTGGTGGCAGGAGCCTCTCCCACCTCTGCAGCAGCACTAAGGAGCAGCAAGCCAAGCGGTACGGAGCTAACAGGCGGGTGGTAAGGACTGTGAGAGGTATGTCTGACTGCCAGCTTAGGCCTGATCCCCTGGGGGCATCGGGCCTAAGCCGGCAGGTGGACATCCCCCGAGGGGGCCCAGATTGCGAGAGGGCACAGGCCGGCTGAGGGACACCCCTCAACATGAATTTTGTGCATCGGGCCTCTAGCAGAGAAATAAAGAATTTAAAGGAATAGCTTCCAAGAGGTGCAAGACAGCGTTTTACACCAATGTCTCTTCTGTCCCAGAACTTCCTTTTCTTCTTTGTAACTTTGGGTGTGTGTAACTGAACACTTTGGCTAAGTATATTCAATTCAACTTACTCTCTCCTTCATTGGGGACTTCACAAACCTTTTCATGTGTAAAATTAATCCAGAGTTAAACTCTTCCTGTAGTTTATTTTATCATTTTCTTCTGTTATAAAGATTAGCCTCATATATATATATATATATATATATATATATATATATATATGTATATGTATTTTTTAAAATATATTTTCATTGATTTCAGAGAGGAAGGGAGAGGGAGAGATAGAAACATCAATGATGTTAGAGAATCATTGATCAGCCGCCTCCTGCACCCTCCCCTCCTTACTGGGAATCGAGCAACAACCGCACATCTGCCCTTGACTGGAATCAAACCCAGGACCCTTCAGTCTCCAGGCCGACACTCTATCCACTGAGCCAAATCAGCTTGGGCTTATTCAATGGAGAATATGACGCCCCCCCCAAAAAAAAGTTCCGAGAATTATATTAGGATCCCATCATCACTATTATTATCGTTAGTCCCACTGTGTATAGAATTTCTAAGTAGTTCTTCCAAATGCTTAACTCTAGACATATCCTTCCTTGAAAAATTCTCTTAAGTCCCTTAGCAATTTAATACCGTCTGTTCTTTTTTCAAAATCTGAGGAAGAAACTGCAATTTGGAATTGAACCAACAATATGTGTTCCTCTCAGTAGATAAGCAAAATTTTGTAAGAACTAAAATGATTCCAACAGATGTTTATCATGTAACTGCCAGAAAAGGCACTGGGAATCACAAAGGTAAGTTGAAATCTACTGCTTGGAAACTTCACCATAGCCAAGCATCTTTTTATGTAGGTATTCAATTGTTTTGAAGTACTTTTAAAACCTTCCTAAATTTTATCTAAAAAAACAATTTTGAAATCTGTAGAACAATTCATGGATCTGTGACCTAGATGGATTTGGACGGGTCTGAGGGAGTAGATATGGATCTTTATTTTGGCTTTTAGTGGCTCCTTTATGTATAAACATACAAGGCTCTCCATGACCTGGCCATGGCTGATTTCTTGCTGCTTCCTATTCTACAAATCTCTTGCAACCATACCGAACTTATAGCATCTCCCAATGCATGGCATGCTATTTCACATCTTTGTGACTTTGCTCTTTCCCTAGAATGCTGCCATTACCCACCAGGCAAATACATACTGTGTTTTCAGAGTTAGCCCAGCATCACCTGTTCTAGGAAACCTCTTCTGCCTGCCACTCATCTCCCACAGGCATCTTTGGTACTCCCTCTCTCCACTCTAGATCTTTCTGTGGTATCTATAACACTGTGTTGGCTTACCAGGTATTTGCATTTGTGGTTCTCACTGAGAAATTATAAATTATTTGTAGGGTAGAATTGTATTGCCCATTTTTGGATTAGTAGCAGTTAGCGGTGTCTGACTTAGGTTATGGACTCATTGAATTCATCTTGAAGAAAATGGATGGATGGATGGATGGATGGATGGATGGATGGGTGAATAGATGGATGAATGAACAAATGAATACCTACATCTCTATCAATAATTTAATACTTACTTGTAAAATTTTAAATTTTTCTCTCCCATATTTTGAGATTTAGACGTGTGTTAAATGAAATCAGTTGTACACATTAGACCAGTGATGGCGAACCTATGACATGCGTGTCAGAGGTGACACGCGAACTCATTTTTTTGGTTGATTTTTCTTCCTTAAATGGCATTTAAATATATAAAATAAATATCAAAAATATAAGTCTTTGTTTTACTATGGTTGCAAATATCAAAAAATTTCTATATGTGATACGGCACCAGAGTTAAGTTAGGGTTTTTCAAAATGCTGACACGCTGAGCTCAAAAGGGTCACCATCACTGCTCTAGACATTACTTTGCCTTTTCCTTTATTCCCCCGCTCATACAGAATGAATAATCCTACAAACGTACTGTAATATTCCACAACATAGAAAAGGCATATCTAAAACATGTAAGTAAACGTACTGTAATATTCCACAACATAGAAAAGGCATATCTAAAACATCACAGTGCAGACACTTTGTTCCCCATGTTTGACATACTTGCGGTGTAAAACTAAAAATATGGAAAAGAAAGAATACTTAAAAATGATACCATTACAATATGCCATTTATATGCCTGAAATTATAGTGTTCTTTAAATGTTACCTCTTTAATTTAATATGCACAATCAGCCTATAATATTTGTTGGTATTTTCCTCATGTGCAGGTAAGGAAACAGAGTCTCAGAAACATTTAATGCATTTTCCCAAGTTACACAAAGTGATGTTGACTCTGGTCTTTCTAACATGAAAGCCCGTGGTTTTTGTTTTGTTTTCCTTTTTTATTCTCTTCTTTTTCTTTTTTCTATTGTGCAAAGAAACTTAACATGATGTCTACCCTCTTAAAAATGTTTAAGCCTGGCTGGTGTGGCTCAGTGGTTGAGCATTGACCTGTGAACCAGGAGGTCAAGGTTCAATTCCTGATCTGGGCACATGCCCAGGTTGTGGGCTCAATCCTCAGTGTGGAGTGTGCAGAAGGCAGCCAATCAATGATTCGCTCTCATCATTGATGTTTATCTCTCTTTTTCCCTTTCCCTTCCTCTTTGAAATCAATATATATATATATATATATATACACACATATATTTAAAAATGTTTAAGTGTACAATACAGTATCATTAACTATAGGCACAATGTTGTGCAGCAAATCTCTAGAGCTTAATGATCTCATATAAGTGAAACTTTGTACCAGTTGAATTACAACTCCCCATTTCCCCCTCCTCCCAGCCCTGGAAGAACCATTTTACCTTCTATTTCCACGTGTTTGACAATTTTAGATACCTTGTATAAGTGGAATCGTACAGTATTTATCCTTCTGAAAGTCTGTGTTTTAATTTATTAACTCTTTGAAAAGTAACAATAATAAACCATAGCATGTTAACATAACATATTTATGAACAATAACTATTTTTAAAAAAAATGTTAAAAGGGTGACATAATTTTACATATCACTACCAATTTCATTAAAATGTTTGAACTATTGGGAAGCATCCAGTTTGTGCTGGCAACACACTTTTTCCAAAATGTAACTCTTCTGTCAAAACTCACTGACAACAAATACTGTCAGCTTTTTTCCTTCAAGTAGCAAACTCACTTTATTCATTTTTGAGAAAATTTTTTCCCAATAATCAAGTCTGAATAGGTAATTTGTCAGTGTTTTTCCTTTTTTTTCTTTTTCTCCTTGTTCTTCTCTCTCTCTCTCTCTCTCTCTCTCTCTCTCTCTCTCTCTCTCTCTCGTCTCTCTCACCAAATGTATCCCTAAGGCCCATGAGTCACGGTGTTTCTATGGCAGCCTTCTGGCCAGAGCCGGCCATGGGTGCTGCAGGCACCGAATTTGACATGGCTGCAGGTCAGTGCTATTTTAAATATGCTCTGTTTAGTGAAAAGAAGTGGCCACTTCAACTTGCAACTCACTTGCATAAATGCTTTCTTTTTCAAAACAACAACGATAATTTTGTAAATAGCAGAAGAGTTCTAGGTGTATTTGTGCACTGGTAGAGTCCCTAGCAGCTGGCGGCAGCAGGCCTGGTACACCCTCTTTTCCCCTGGCCACCTACCACCACAAGGGCCTCCCTCCCTTCCCCCAGCCAGTCCCGTCCCCTGGTCGAAATCCCAGAAGAACTCCCAGTCTAGGGGACAATTTGCATACTATGCTTTTATTATATAGTATTACAATTCAACATAAGATAAATAACAAAATTAAAAATTAACAAAGGATATAAAAACATTTCTCTAAGGGAAATAGGCAAATTCCAGTGAATACATTAAAAGATGTTCAAAATCATTAGCCATCAATGGTAAATAAATCAAAATAACAAACAAAACAAATAACAAACTAGAGGTCTATAAAGACTACAGATTTGTAGTCTTTATGGCATAGCAGTGGTTACCTATGGCAAGAGGTGGGGGCTTGGGAGAAATGGAAAGTGACAGCTAATGGGTCTGCAGTTAACACGTAGTTTCTTTTGCGGTTGTTATAGATGCCCATATGGACTGACAATTCTATATCTCAAATATCTGGTTGTAAAACCCTGAGTGTGTCCAATGTGTATTCTTACCAACCATATTACTTTCCAAGAAAACAAGGAGAGAAATTTTTCAAGGGAGCCCCTTGGTAAACTCCTGAGCTTCCTTTCATATCCTCCCTGATTAACTTATGAAAAAATTGCATTGTTTTAAAGTTGTATTCCCCATTATCTACAAGGCTTTCTTGACATAATTTTTAAAAGTATATTCTCTTAAAGTCCACCAACAGAAGGTAATAGAGATGTAATAAATGGGTAGGAACATGTATTCTATTCTGACCTTTCTCTAAATACTACTTAACACTCAAATACCCTTTTATTGAAACATCAAAGTATTTAATTCACTATATTTTATTTTCACAATAAAGAAATTGTTCAGCCAAAAGAGTATTGAATTGTATAGCAAATAATATTTTTTATTGTAGTAAAATATGCATAACATAAATTTACCATTTTAACCATTTTTACATGTACAGTTCAGTGGCATTAAGTATGCTCAGATTACTGTGCAACTATCGCAACAAGTGACTTTTATATAAATAATTTAATGGGAAATTCAAGCATATAATTAAATCTACAATGTACCCTCAATTATTAGACTAAAACCATAGTTCTAATACAGAACACTATCACAAGACTTCAGATAAACTAGTTATCCTATCAATAAATTCATGTTTCATGGAACTGTATTTAAAATTTATTTACACTTGTCATTTTCTTTAACAACCCAAAGATTTTCATCCAGATTTCATATTGAAAATAACTTCATTGATGCATCATGAGATAGATTGCATATTAAGTATATTAAATGTCAGGCTTACTATTCTATTTTTATTTGAAAATCATAAGGCATGGACAGATGTTTTTAAGATAAGAGCAGCTGTAGCAGAGAATACATTTTCATTAAGGAAAAATGAAAAATTTTTTAATTGGTAAGATTATTAATAATTCTTCGGAATTATTAGACAAAGTTGTTACAGGGTTAAACAAAAACATCTATAATCAATAACCCTTCCACTCTGTTTCTTATTGTATTACCAACTGCTACTGTTTTCTTCTCTCTTGACAAGACATGAGGCTTCTAGACTATGCTTACTTGACCGTATCAGACAGGTCAAAACATTAGCCACCCACTTGTCTAAGAGAAGTATCCAATTAAGCCAGAATTTCCTGTTTTTCCTCTCCTTACGTGTGCTTCTTTCTTTACCCATGGCCTTTTCGTCCTTAGGAACTTGCTATCAATCACTTTTTTCCTGTTCCTTTACCTTCAAATTTTATAGGTTCTTTCCACTCCGCATTTTCATACTTTGAAAAAAAAAATTAAAATCCCTTATCTTACCTGTCATATTCCCATCCAGATAGTGTTTAAGATCTCCACTTCACTTCATAGCCAAATTCCTTTAAAGAGAACTTGACATTCCATCTTACTTTCTCACCACAATTCACTCCTTGATCTATTGGCATGTTTCTCCTTCTGAAACTGCCCATGCTGTGACACTCAGATCAATGTATATGTGTTTGTTTCCTTCCATGACTTCTCTCTGCCGCTGGTGGGCTGATGGATCCTTACTCTTGAAACTCTACTGCTTTGGCCCATGTAGCACCACTCTCAGTTCTCCAAGTTTCTCATTCCTCACACATTATTTTAAAATTCTTGATTTGTTGGCACAATTGTATGACACTTCAAATTATTATGGAACGAGGTATAATAGAAATAACTAAATACCACTCTATGTAGAAGTACATTTTCAGTATAGATATAATAAAGTAGTCCCTCTTTCCTCTAAGTGAACAGGAAATGAGTTTGCCTTTGCCTCAGCACATTAGAGAATGTAAAGTACTCAAGTCAGTAATCAGAAAGTCAGCAGCAAGGAAGATGAGATAGAAATCGTTCCTGGGGTAATCAGCAACACGTATTTTGCAAAGCAAATATTTTAGGGGGGAAAATGTTTTTAAGGTTGACATTTAAAGTGAACCTTGAGGAAACAATCAGCCAAACTCAGAATTATGGAAAATTCTACAGGACAAATGATCCAACTTCTTCAATAAATAAATGGGTGGAAGGGAAGGAAGAAGGTAGGAAGGGAAATAGAAGAGAGAGAGAGAGAGAGAGAGAGAGAGAGAGAGAGAGAGAGAGAGAGAGAGAGAGAGAGAAAAGAAGAAGAAGAAGAAGAAGAAGAAGAAGAAGAAGAAGAAGAAGAAGAAGAAGAAGAAGAAGAAAAGGAAAAGAGAAAAGAAGAGAACTGCTACAGATTAAAGAGTTGTAAAACACATATACACCAAATACAATATATGACCTTGTTACAATCCTGACTCCAATAAACTAACAATAAAAAGACATTTATGAGACAATTAGAAAAACCAAAATGTTATTAGGCATTAGATGACTTTAAGAAAATACTGTTAATTTGAGGTATATGATCATGAGATTGTAATTATATTTTAAGGCCTTATATATTAGAGTTACATATTGATATATTTATAGATGAAAAGATATAATATCAGCTATTTGCTTTAAAATATTCTAGATGTACACATTTAATTTGTGAATACATAAGCTTACCAGTTTAAAAGCAAGTAAAAAAATAAAGCAACACTTGAATCACGGTAAGTTTCTAATAGATTTTAAATGAATATAAATTATATTCTTGTCTCAATCTAGGTTCTTTCAAAAGTAGCAGTGGGGGAACATATTGGAAATAAATTTATTTGAGAATGTCATCCCAGGGAACAGACTTGGGAGTCAGAGAGAGTGAAAATGGGGAGAAGAGAAAAGAATAGAGAAATGCATATTGAGTTGGCTACCACTTTTGGATGTCAGGGAGCTCAGTCATGCATGGACATCTGAAAGCCTCATGAAATTCATGCCAGAATCATTATCAATCCCTTCTCCACTGGTCAAGGGCTAAGCCCCAGGGCATTAACACCTCTGAAATTCATACCTGTCTCCCAAGCATGAATTCTGAGAGTCCTGGGATATCTAATGACTAAGTATAACAGAAGCCCTCCAGCAGAAAGTGAGAGGTACCCAGCCTGGCCCCAGGCAAGATCTTGTCAGGCTGCACCTGGAAAATCTGATTAAAGTCTTCATGGGAGCTAGTCTCCACAGCTAAGATCAGAAAGGAGAATTAGAAGAAGCACAGGACTTGTTCTGATAAAACCCATTCTCTGTGCTGACCACTCATATTTCCCTTTTCCTTCCATGAAGTCCAGTCAGTTACAGACTCTCCTTCAATGTGATGGCCAGCTAGAATCTGGGTAAAGAGTGAATGCAAGGAAGTCAGTGAAGCAGGTGCAATGCCTACTGCTACACCTGGTTCCAAGGCCATAATAGGTATTATTTATCCTCTACGACTAATTTAGAATTCTCTCACACTGGGCCTGGACCTTTACTGGTTTACTTGTTTGCCAGGTGGAGTGACCCACACCTTCATCCCCAAGGTGTCTGTGTCCTTGATTTTCTTGTACTTATCATTCTATGGTTGCTGCAATTTTCTATCCACAATTTTCACTGGTCATGGTAGTACCAAGAGACACCCAGTGAGCATCCTCTAGGCACCCTGTAGTCCCAGATATACATCTCCCTGCCTTCATTTTGTACCAGGCACTCTAGCTCCTGGGGGGTAAAAATCAAAAATAACTACTAACACCACTACAAAAATGCTTTTCTTGCCTATTGTTAGATTTCAGGACTACCAGTGTTTCAAACAACAATATACAGGTTATCACCAATAAGATATTTCGAATGTGACATTTAATGTGTAACAGAACAGTGATGAAGGTCAAAGACAGTCTAATTAGAATAACATGCAACTGCAGATGTCATGTTACACTTCTATAAACTTGGCCTCAAACCATCAATCACCTTCAAATGCAAAAAGACAAAACCAAACAAAAGCAGGTGAACATGTCTCCAAAAAACAAGGCTATGCTAAATTAGATTTTGTTCCCATAATTTTTTTAAAAACTAATTCCTATTATTTTTGTTCTTTCTATTTAAATAATTTATAGTTTTTCTCATTCAATAAGGATTTAAAGGATTAATAAATTTAAGCAAGTCTGGACAGATGCCTAAGAAAGCTTATTTAACAAAAGAATGGAATCTTATCTATCTCACTTGTTATGTCTATTTTAGATGGATTTACTCAAAATGCCTCCACTTATTTTGTGCATCTACAGTGATAGACTCTTACATGAATTGGCTTTAGTTCCCTCAATAATCCTGCAAGGTGGGAAACTGAGGGGTTATAGGAAGTAATTTATCCAAAGTCCAGCAGTTACTTGTCCAATCCAGACCTGTTGTCTTAAAATCATCATCTGGAGTAGCAAAAGAAATCATTCAATTTAATGTTGTAAATATTGTGGAAAGTCTGTACAGATTTGGGTTCTTTGAATTGTCATTTTGTGATTCCAAATTAAGAAAAGAGGTATAATGAAGAACAGAGGGGTAATTTACCAACTGTTGCTTTCAAACCACTGGTTTTTATATCATTGCATCATTGCCTATTGCATCATAGCCAAAAGCAGAGTTTACATATAGTTTTTGTGAGCTGTAAATCAAGGTGCCCCAGTCATAGCCAAAGAGTTGTCATTTGTCTTCAATTCGAACAGTCAAGTTTTCTCTCCTGAATTCTGACATGTGAGTGAAAGGACACAACCTGGGAAAACAGATGGAATGTCCTTATTCCCAGGGCAGCATTCTTACAACACAAACAAGCAGTTCAGGCAACTCTGCCTTTGAAATTTGTTGCTTTTTTGGGGCAGCTCTTTAGTCTTCCTATAGATTTTGTAAGGATATCATGCTCTCCTTCCAATAAACTTTCTTTTTCTTACATTAAGCAGAGTCAGCTCCTGCTGCTAGCAAAGAACCCTAAATTATGCATAATTTAACTGAGAGTGATCTTTTCTTTCTGTAAATACCTATTGCATTGAGAGTCCATACCACACAATTCAGCATCAATGTCCTCTAATTCCACTAGGAACGCTGCCTCCCTCATTTGAATGTAAACTACTCAGACATTCCTATTATTATTCTTTGGGGTTTCCTCATATGACCTAACATAGGGCTATGTACTACATTGATGGACAGACTTAAAAATCATACTAAGATGAATATGATGGTGAGGGGTGGGCTTCTGGGTAAATCAGGGATAAAATATAAAGATCAGGGAATGCAAAAGCAGAAGTCCAAAGTCTTCTCCTTGTATCATGCTTTAACCCACTCATGACAATCATAAAAACATAGTTCTCCACTAGGACAGCTATTCAGACAAACAATAAGTACATGAAAACAATCATACTGGTCATGTCGGCTTGTGTTTATACAAACCTACTCTCTCCTACATGGGGAAAGGAGCTGGGGGTCACTGAATTCCCACAGAATAATGAATGAGTCATGCACATATTATTTTCGCACAAATATATAAAAATATTACTAGAGAGGTATTGTCTTCTTTCATCAGCATTAATGATGATTGAAAATATGAGGGCAATTTTTGGCAGGAAGAATATAAAACTCTCATTAGATGCTATAAATGTACTACAGTAGTCTCTCCCCTCCATTATTCTTGTTTTTGCTTTCCATGGTTTCAGTCATCCATAGTCAATCACAGTCTGAAAATATTAAATTGAAAATTCTATAAAGAAATAATGCCTAAGTTTTAAATTATGTGTCCCTCTGAGTAGCACGATGAAATCTCTCGATGTCCTTTTGGTATATGAGATGATGCACCAACCAACTGAGTCATCCGGTCATGGTTGTATTTTGAAGATTTTTTTTTTAATTGTAGTAGAATGATTTATTTTCCTCAGCTTGTAGAGCATAAACATTTTATTTCACAAAAATCTCAATAGGAAAGAATTACTTTTTATACTGAATTATTGAAATGCTTATTCTACTGGTAAAGTCATTCTGAGATATGAATATAGAGCTTTGGTTTGTTCACAGGCATGGCTGTTCTTGCCTGAATATTGAGAAAACAAAAAGAAAGCAAAACCCTTTGGGGAAAATGTCTAGATTTTTAGAACATAGTATTTCTTCTGGTTGCATAGTGTAATAGCTAAAGCAAAGTTTCCTCTTTGCTTTTATCCATATACTAGTAAATGCATGTCTTTTAGCAATTACAAAAGGTAACTGCACCTCAGAAAGGTCTCATTCACCTTGAGAAGAATTAAACGTTCCTCACCATTCCTACCTACCATGCTTTTCTTCACTCCTATAATTTTCTTTGAAACTTTTCTTAAAGATATGTTACTATGGTAAAGTATACAAGGATAACTAAATTAAACATGTCTTTCAAATTTGTGCATGAAGAACATTTTATGAAACTAGCAATTGCCGGTGAAGTCATTTGATTTTTGAAAGATATCATGAACTCTACAAAACTACATAAAAATTATTTGAGAACTTAATTTAGGAAGTGTGTAAAGAAATACCAAAAAATAAAACAAGGATACAAGAAACAGGAACAGCTAAGCCTTATCCAGAAGAAGTTAAAAAAAAAAATCTAGTGCAAAATCAAGAATATTGTAAATCCAAGATTATTCAAAAATTCCCCTTAGAGAAGGAAAGCTAAATGACACAAAACTGCACTAACTTCTTTGTGCATCTAACCACATTACCTGATTCACAGAAAATATCATTTATATAGCAATATTGTATTTGATCTTTACTGGTTTTGCGACTGAATCTACAAATTATAAAAGACATAATTTAGTGACTGTCATAAAACGTAACTATCAATATCTACACTAATAAAAGAAAACATGCAAATTGACCATACCTTTGCTATGCCTTAAGCCATGCCCACCAGCCAATCAGAGCAACTATATGCAAATTAACCCAACCAAGATGGCGGCCGGCAGCCATGGAGCTGGAGCGAGCAGGAGGCTTGGTTGCACCAATGATGGAGGAAGCCAAGCTTCCCACCTGCCGCGGCCAGCTCTGAGCTCCACTCAAAGCAACAAAGTTTCAATTATAGAAGGTAAATAAACCCCAGATACCTGCTTTCAGCCGGCTGTGGCCACGGAGCTGGAGCGAGCAGGAGGCTTCCCTCCTGCCCACCCTGGTCGGCTCTGAGCTCCTCTCAAGGCTACAAAGTTTCAATTATAGAAGGTAAATAAATCCCCAAAAAAAGAAAAAAAAAAGAAAAAAGGGAGAGTCTGGGAGCTTCCATTGCCGGGGTGCTTGGCCAGCCTGAAAATGGCCCTCAGCCCCTCACCCAGACTGGCCAGGCACCCCAATTGGGGACCCCCCCACCATAAAAGGGGTGTGGCCAGCCTGAAAACAGCCATCAGCCCCTCACCAAGCTGGCCAAACCTCCATGGGATGAGGGTCCCCACTGGGGGGGGGATTGACCAACCTACAAACAGCCATCAGCCCCTCACCCAGGCTGGCCAGGCAACCTAGTGGGGACTCCCACCCTGATCCGGGGCACCCTTCAGGGCAAACCAGCCGGCCCCCACCCATGCACCAGGCCTCTATCCTATATAATAAAAGGGCAATATGCAAATTGACCCTAACAGCAGAACAACTGGGAATGACTGGTCACTATGATACACACTGACCACCAGGGGGCAGACGCTCAATGCAGGAGCTGCCTCCTGGTGGTCAGTGCTCTCCCACAGGGGGAGCTCTGCTCAGCCACAAGCCAGGCTGATGGCTGCCAGCACAGTGGTGGTGGTGGGAGCCTCTCTTGCCTCCTCAGCAGCACTAAGGATATCAGACTGCAGCTTAGGCCTGCTCCCCGCTGGCAAGTGGACATCCCCTGAGGGCTCCCAGGCTGCCAGAGGGATGTCTAATTGCCAGCTTAGGCCCAATCCCCCAGGGAGCAGGTCTAAGCCAGCAGGCGGTCATCCCCTGAGGGGTCCCAGACTGCGAGAGGGCACAGGCCAGGCTGACGCCCCCCCCCGCCCCCCAAGTGCACAAATTTCTGTGTACCGGGCCTCTAGTAGATAATATTAAAAATATATCTAAACATGCAATTCTTTGTCCAAAAAATGAGCATGTTCAAAAATTAAAAGAAGAAAATTTGGATATACTCGATGGAGATTTTCACACATATTTGTGTGATTATTCCATTGATTCCCCAGATGATGCTGAAAAGGAAAATTTTCCCATCGAATTTCTTAATAGCTGTACTCCTTTGGGAATGCCGTGTCATAAATTAAAATTGAAAGTGGGTGCAATCATCATGCTATTGAGAAATCTCAATAGTAAATGGGGTCTTTGTAATGGTACCCGATTTATTATCAAAAGGTTACGCCCTAACATTATCGAAGCTGAAGTATTAACAGAATCTGCAGAGCGAGAGGCTGTTCTGATTCCAAGAATTAATTTGTCCCCATCTGACACTGGCCTCCTATTTAAATTGATTCAATGATAGTTTCCTGTGATGCCAGAATTTGTGATGACTATTCATAAATCACAAGGACAAACTCTAGACAAAGTAGGCATATTCCTACCTGAACCCATTTTTGCATATGGTCAGTTATATGTTGCTATGTCTTGAGTTTGAAGAGCATGTGATGTTACAGTTAAAGTTCTAAGTACTTCATCACAAGGGAAATTAGTGACCATACTGAGTGAAAGTGTTTTCACTCTTAATGTGGTATACAGGGAGATATTAGAATAAGTTTAATCACTTTATCAGTCATTGTTTGCATCACTGTTGTTTTTATATCATGTTTTTGTTGTTTTCATATCAGGTTTTTATCGTTTTTATATCATGCCTCTGTTGTTGTTATATCCTTTTGTTACTGTTTATTTATTAATAAATTTACATATTATTTTCATATACATTTTACTAATTTCCTTTCATCTCTCACACTTCTATTATAGAGAAAGGGCAAATAGAAATATTAAAATATCTCTGCTAACTAATTCCCTTTTTAAAAAAATATATATTTTATTGATTTTTTACAGAGAGGAAGGGAGAGGGATAGAGAGTTAGAAACATCAATGAGGGAGAAACATTGATCAGCTGCCTCCTGCACACTCCCCACTGGGGATGTGCCCCCAACCAAGGTACATGCCCTTGTTTGGAATCGAACCTGGGACCCTTGAGTCTGCATGCCGATGCTTTATTCACTGAGCCAAACCAGTTAGGGCAATTAATTCCCTTTTAATGTGCATGAATTTCATGCACCGGGCTACTAGTAATAACATAATAACACAACTATAAAAACTAGAAGGTAGACGAGGAAGAGAAATTGGTAGGTAAGGTAGGTACACTAAAGATCTCATGTTTCTGAGTTCTCAATCAACAGATGCTGTCTAATGTGGTTGGTAAACCTAAACATGGCAATCAGGGGCAGGCTGACCCTGAAATAATAAAGTTTAACTTTCTGGAGTCTTCAGTTGTAAGGGGCTCCTCAAAGGCACTGTGAAGAGCCTTAGCAATTTTATATTTGTAATTTAGCATCCTTTTTCTTAAAGTTTTTCCCCCCAAATGTATAAATTTTAGGCCTCACATAATCTGGATCCATTCCTGCTGCCAGGGCCTTGGGAGAGACCTATGTACCAACTTTGATGGTAACCAGCAAAATAACTAAAAGAAGAAATGGTGGACACTCTCATTAACACTCTGCTTCCTGGTAGAACTGGGAGGGTTGGGCAAGAAAGGAAGAGGGACTTTTGTCTTTTCATTTCATAGTCACTGGTTCCATTTGATGTATTAACCTGTAGAAGTATTTTTAAAAACCAGCAACAATTAATTTATAATTTATTAGTCAATATGTGTACTAAAGCTGTATATTGAAGGCAAAGAGCTAGGACTACAATGTATATATGTATATTTTATATGTTTTTTTCCAGATTGGCAACGATCTTTATTTTCTCCTCACACACACATTTATTCTGGATTGGGTGCTACCTTTCAACTTAATAGAAATGTCACATATGAAAGCAGTAGTGGGTAAGATAAAAGGAAATAGAAACATCTGGTATTACATTCCTGTCCTTAGCAAGAAAGACTGCAGAAAGCATCAGTGATGGTCTTTTCCTATCATATGCATAGTGTTATTCACAGAACTCTTAAAAATATAGGAATATTTTCTTCTTATAAAGAGTTTTCTCATGAATGATATCTTATTCTTCCCCAAACAACTTTAAAATAAATTCATGATTTTTATCATAGCATCTCGGTAGCATCATAACAACATGATTTTACTCTTGTAAATAGCTAGTAAAATTGTTTCAGGCAGATCTATTTAGAGCTTGCAATAAAGTAAGAAAAAATTGGTTTATGGACACATTTCAAAGTCTCATGTATTACCTTGCTAAAATGAAGTGTTGCTTTTTTCGGCTAACTACACCGTTCTTTACCTGCCCTGACAGAGTGCAGCTGCCAGCAGACACCGACTCCATGGTAACATGCAGATCAGCACGAACACCATTTCTCTGAACTTGTGCTCAGGCATTTATTCTCAGTAACAGGTTAGACAACTAGTGGCAAAGGAAATGTTTAAACATGTTCAAACTAGGAAACACGATTGGGTCATTCAACTACCTAAACGAGGAAAGACAGCCTTAGCAAATGAAGGGGAAGGATGGAGGAAGGCTGTACATTTCCTCCAGTCTTCAGCTGAGAGCAGATTGACTGGGGATTCCAGCCGGCAACGGTGGAAGCAAACCTGCTTTCCTTTTGCTTACCTCCTGGACAGCCTTGCAAAGAAAGGCAGAGGAACTAATTTAATTAAAAAAATGTAAATACCTGTTTTTAAAATTATTTTTTGGAGTTAGGGATGATTAAACCTCACGTGTGTATGTGTTTGTGTTTGTGTGTGTGTGTGTGTGTGTGTATGTGTTAAATAATTTACTTGCAAGTTTTTCTAAGAAAGCCTACATGAACATTTATAACACCAAATGGACTCTGTAAAGTATTGTGAAAAGTTAGGCCATTTTAATTTTTAAAAATATTTTAAAATGGAAGCATTACATTGTTAAACATTACACAGTGAATGATAAATTAAAAAGAACTTCTTGGTAAAATGAAGGTGGGAGACTAAAGCATCGCCAAGGTCCAGTAAATTTTATGTTTCTTTGAATAACAAGAAAAGACTATCTGTGGGAATTGAGGCAAAATACAGCACTGGATTTTTTTAAAGTTCCAAGCTATTCTTGAAAAATGCGTACCTATAATGGCATGGTAGGTTACAGCTGGCATAAGAGGTCATTGGAGAAAACAATGGTTTGTTTGCAAGAATGAGCAAAAAATATATGCCTCAGGGAAGTAATGGAACAGGAGAAAATGTAAGAATAAACAGGCAAAAATACCTATGGGTGCAAAGTTCATCAGAGGAATGATTTTAAAAGCAGACATGAAAAAGCCCCAGAGACATTGATGATAACAGAATTAATAGTGAAAAAATGAATTATTTAGAACTAGATAAAAATGAATAATTATAATTACTATACAATAACAAAGTGCAAGCAAGCAAGAGCAGAATGCCATGCAAGGATAGTAAAGACTACATAAATAGACATCAGATTCTAGAATTCAAAAGATCAATGGAAGGGAGAAAAGCATCGAGAAGGATCAGCAAACAATTTATTAGACAGTTATCAGTGGAAGCACACTCATTCTACACAACGCTATGGATCTCTTCGCTGCTATTTCTTCAGAATCACCTCATTTCCTCTCCTTCCCTGAGCCACACTTTGTGTTCTGGTCATGTGATCTTCTTTTACTTATTTGACTATGACAAACTCTGCCCAGCTTCGGGTCCTCTGATGATGCAGTTTCGTCTGCTAAGAACTGCCTTCCTTCTACTCTGCTGGACTAACTCTTCTTCATCTTTTACTCTTAGCTTAAAATATGATGTTGGCCCTTTATAATTCCTATTTTAAAAAGTCCTAAGCAACCCAAATCTGGCCCATGCCTACTGGCTACCATTATTTTGTATCTCAGCTATCTTTATCTTTGTTTTCTATAGAAACAAATCCAAACTTTGCAGTTTTATTTTTAAGACTAGAAATTAATTTCGCAATGAGAAATTAAGCTCAATGAGCGAAGGGAATGTGTCTATCCTTTTCACTGCTGGGAGCCCAAGTATGGTACTAGGCACAAAATAAAGAATGGTTAAATCAATGAGTTCATTGATAAACGAGTTGATAAACAAAACATGTAAATAGTATGCTATAAAATATAAAGTATGAGGTAAACAAACATCTGTTCGAAGGTTGTCTTTTGCAAACATAGTATATTTTCCCAAACTTCTTGTGAAATTCTGACTTAGTTCAGACCATAAGCCCACAGTGTAGCTGCCAGTGGTCATGGAGAACAATAATCTGAACTTTTTGGTTACTGTAGGTAGAGGCCCCCAACAAATCTGAGCCAGGTAGAGGATTGTCCAAACATCAGAGCAGGAGCCACATACTAAGCAGCCTAAAGTCTCCTAAGAAATGTTCCTAATAGCCAAGGGTCCTCGCACTGGGATTAATTGTGTATAAGGGCTGGAAAAGAGCTCTACTTAAGAAAAACAAGTGAGTTCATTGTACAGCTATTACCAAGATCCTGTTGAGTACCTATTGAAAATGTGTTTTGAGCCAAGCTCACTACCAAGTCCATAGAAGACAAAGAATAAGAAGAAATGTCTGCTTTCCTGAAACTCAGTCTAATAACACACACACACACACACGCACACGCACACATGCTCGCACACACGCACACGCACACACGCACACACGCACGCACGCACGCACGCACACACACACATTCATATACAGTTTTCTGCAATTTTGAGAATTATATTTTTAAAAAATATGTGACAGGATAATATGTAAGCTAAAAATGTAAGAATTTGAGAGACAATTGGAATGTGAGACAAAGTTCAGAACGAATACAGGAAGGTCTTATTAAATGTGACATCTTTATACTCTCAAGAACAGACTTTCAGTGCAAATGATGTCATCCAATGATTTCTTTTGATATTAAAATTTGAAATTCAATTTATTAAGATTCTTCTTTAAAGTTTTAAGTTGAACATACAAACTTATTCTACCTTAAAGTCTAGCAAATTTTAGCGGTTTCTGAATAATGTTTGATAAGGCCCATTTGATATTTTAAATGATAATTATACAGATAAAATCATCAGTTTCCTTCTTATGTCATTTGATTGTATGACTTAAACAAAATGTCCTCAGGTATAAATTTGTTTTTTATAAACATATTAAATTAAACTTCTAAATAATTTGATTCTTAAGTTCTTTTAAATGTTTCAATATAGACATTTAATAAGGGCTTGCTTTAAAATCAGAAGTCTGTATTAATCACTAAGCTAATTTTAAATTAGAATTAATGCTTTACATATGTTCCTATAAAAGGCCATTATTTTTCATTACAAGGATATTCCAAATATGTTCAAATTTCATAACATTGACATGTTAGTTTAGTGATTCTGATTTTCTTTAACATTTCTGTACTTAAACCTAAATCTTCTAATAGTTGAGAGATTGTTACTCGATAAGAAAATAATTACTATGTCATCCCAATCAAATTTCAGCATAACTTCATTATTGGTTGGTTTCACACCCAGAGCTTTGGGCTCTGATGCTGACTAGATTCTTAGCAACTGATAGGACAGATTTAGCATTACCGTCACACACCACTTACTGGACTGGAAGACATTCTGAGAAATGCATCCTTAGGCAGTTTCGTCATTGTGAGAACTTCGTAGAGGACTTACACAAACCTAGGTGGTCTAGCCTACTACACTCCTAGGCTTCATGGTCTAGACCAGGGGTCCTCACACTACGGCCCGCGGGCCACATGCAAATACAAATATTGTATTTGTTCCCGTTTTGTTTCTTTACTTCAAAATAAGATATGTGCAGTGTGCATAGGAATTTGTTCATTGTTTTTTTTAAACTATAGTCCGGCCCTCCAACGGTCTGAGGACAGTGAACTGGCCCCTTGTTTAAAAAGTTTGAGGACCCCTGGCTAGACTATTGCTCTTAAGCTACAAGTATGTACAGCATGTTACTGTACAAACAAGAGATTAAATCAAGCGCAAGAGAAAATGATGCAATTAAGAGAACCACCATCTAAATGTAAATATGAGATGTATGAGGCTGCTATGGGCATAACATGGGCACACTGTTTTACAGCAAACTCTTTTCATCTAAATGTAGAAAGAGTGCTCTCTAAAATAATGATAAAGTGGGAAGAAATCAACCAAAGAACTTGTATGCATATATGCATAACCCCTGGACACAGACAGCAGGGGGGTGGAGGCCTAGGTGGGGGGTGGGAGTGGGCTATAAGGAGTCAATGGGAGAAAAAAGGGAACACATGTAATACTTTAACAATAAAGATTAAAATAAGAAAAATAAATAAAATAATCATAAAAAGCATAGTACAGTAAATATACAAACCAGCAATATTGTTGTTTATTACCTTTAGTAAGTATTATGTACTGCACATAATTGGATATGCTGTACTTTAAGTAGGTTTGTTTACATCAGCATTCCCACAAACACTCACAAAACAAGTTGCCCTAGGATGTTGCAATGGTTGCAATGTCACGAGGTGACAGGAACTTTTCAGCTCTATTATAATCTTATGGGACCACCATCCTATATGCAGTTTGTCATTGACCCAATAGTCTTTATGCAGTGAATGACTGACGACTTGTACCCCGACAGCAATGCAATTTGCAGCTTATGTAAATCACATCATTGGGGTCAACTTACAGATCTCTGAATCTTCTGCTTACTCATAGAAATCTTAAGTCCTGGTTGCTTATATCACATGATTAGGTTTCATAGATTGTGAGCATTTAAGACATATACATTATTTTCTGGCTACCTCTGATCTGGAAGGAATCCTGCTTATAAAGTATATATGTCCCATTTCTTAGGACACACAACTCTTATGAATAAAATAATAATAAGCTATTCAATTTTTAATGGCTTAGTGTGACTATTCAGGTACAACTTCTGAATCAGTCAGGATCTGAGTTAAACTGCTTGTAGAAAAAAAAAAAATCCAAAGATCTTTTTTCAAAAGTCAATGTTTTAAATTTTCTCATATATAAAGAATATTTTTTTTTCCATGTGGATAAACAAATGTTCCAGTATCATTTATTGAAATCACTATCCTTTCTCTACTCAGTTGCTACATATAGAAATAGATCTATATGTGGATCTATTTCTGAACTCTATGCTATTACAATGTTTTGTCTGTCTCTACTCCATTGTCATACTCTCTTGATTACCACAGGTTTATAATAAGACTTGAAATCAAGCAGTCTTTGATATTAACTGGCCAAATAAAGCATGTTTATTAATCTTAAAATATTCTTTTTTCATTTTCAAAGTTGTTTCAGATATTCCATCTCCTTTGCATTTCCATATAAACTTAAAAATCAGTTTGCCAGTATCTTTACAAAAAGCCTATTAAATGTTTGAATTGTATTGTATTTAATCTTTGGATCAACTTGGGGAGAATTAACATCTTAATGATACTGAATCTTCAAAGCCATGCAAGTAGTATATACTCCATTTGTTTATCTTTAATTTTCCGGAGCATTTACAGGGTATTTTTTTTTCATATCTTTTGTAAGATTCATCCTGAATTATTTAAAGTTTTTATGCAACTGGTAATTGTAATTATTTGGTGATTGTTCATAGTATATAAAAATATAGAAGCATGGAAAAGACTGATGAATCTCAGAGGGAAGGCAGGAGTGGGTGGAGTAGGTGGGTAGAGATTAACCAGGGAATTTATATGTATATTAGAGGCCCAATGTACGGATTTGTGCACAAGTGGGGTCCCTCGGCCTGGCCTGTGGGGATCAGGCTGAAACTGGCTTTCTGACATCCCCCGAGGGGTCCCAGATTGAGAGAGGGAGCAGGCCAAGCTGAGGGATCCCACTGGTGCATGATCAGGGGACTGGGGAGGAACCGAGGGAGGCCTTCAGGGCATGTCTGGTCCATCTCACCCAGTCCCCATTATCTGGACCCCAACAGCAAGCTAACCTACTGGTCAGAGCGTCTGCCCCCTGGTGAACAGTGCACATCATAGCGACGGGTTGAACAGTTGAATGGTTGGACACTTAGCATATTAGGCTTTTATTAGATAGGATATGCATAGCCCAGGGACAGAGACAATAGTGTGGTGAAGGCTTAGAGAGGGGGTGGGAGGGAAGTAGAGGGGGTCAATAGATGGAAATAAAGGGGACATCTCTAATACTTTAAACAATAAAGATAAAGTTAAATATATATATACATAATTGATTTTTGTTAATGATAATATATATTATTAGGGGCCCGGTGCACGAAATTCGTGCACTGGGTGTGTGTGTGGAGGCGGGGAGTGTCCCTCAGCCCAGCCTGCCACCTCTCACATACTGGGAGCCCTCAGGCGTTGACCCCCATCACCCTCCAATCGCAGGATCGGCCCCTTGCCCAGGCCTGACGCCTCCGCCAGAGGTGTCAGGCTTGGACAGGGGACCCCCATTTCCCCCCGATCACTGGCTCTGACCCCCGCCCAGGCCTGAGGCCTCTGGCCCAGGAATCATGCCTGGGCAGGGGACCCCCATCTTCCTCTGATCGCTTGCTCCACCCCCCGCCCAAGCCTGACGCCTCTGACCCAGGCTTCAGGCCTGGGCAAGGGGACCATCATATCCCCCCAATCCCCGGCTCCGCCCCCCCAACTCCCTGTGGTTTCAGGCTCCGCCCCTGCCCAGGCCTGACGCCTCTGGCCTGGGCGTCTGGCCGGGGCAGCAGGGACCCACAGCTGCAGCGGCCCTGCAATCATGGGCTCCGCTTTAGGCCCAGGCAAGGGACCCCTAGCTCCTGGGACTGCCAGCTTCGACTGTGCCCAGCTCCCATCGCTGGCTCCACCCCTACTTCCTGCTATCACTGGCCAGGGCGGCAAAGGCACCTGATTCTCCGATCATGGCTGGGGGGCAGGGCAAAAGGCGGCCCCAGGGCCGCCTTTTGCCCTGCCCCCCAGCTCTTAGCTCCCCCCTGGGTTTCCAATCACTGTCAGTGGCAGGGGGCTTCTTCCTGCTTTCCCGTTTGCCTCCCTGCATTGTGCCTACATATGCAAATTAACCGCCATCTTGTTGGCAGTTAATTTGCATATAGCCCTGATTAGCCAATGAAAACGGTAGCGCCGTACGCCAATTACCATTTTTCTCTTTTATTAGTGTAGATAACCTTACTAAACTCAATTAGTTCTAGTAACGCTTTTGTAGAATACTTTAGATATTTTTTGGAGACTAACGTCATCTGTGAAGAAAGACAGTTTCCAATCTGGATAAATTTTGTTTTATTATTATTTTATTTCTTACTTTACTCATGAAGACACATTGTGTAAAAATCACAGGAAGGAAGTAGTGAACGCTCCTACCTTCACCATGAAGATTCTATGTCCCCCACTTACTGACTGTTATCATGAAAATCTGATATGAAAGCACGTTCAACATCACTCAAGTGTCATTTAGTGTATTTGAAATATATAAAAGTATTCCATGATATACATTCTAAAACTTATGATATTGAATCTGGAAGGAAATTACAATTGTGTTCTTTTGGAAACAGTGAGGTTGGCCACTCTTGCTGAAATATTTTTTTGCATTAAGTTAGTTTATTTTTCATTGCAAGTACTACTGGCTGTTTGTTAATGGCATTAGCTTACATGGACAATGAGTTACACAATTGGTATTATCAAATTAAAAGATTTGGTTCTTCTGAGTCAAAACTTAACTTTTCTAAATAACTTCATTAGCCAACTATAAAATATAAGCAAATTGTTTCAGCTGGGTATTTTGTTTGGTTTTAACATGATATATTCACTCAATTTTAAAAAGCAGAGTCATAATATTACCATGCTTACAACTTCAGACAGAGTCACATAATTGAGTTTACAATTTGGATTCAAAAAGCAAAATAAAGCCTACTGGATTGTTGTTAATCCTCACTCGAGGATATTTTTCCATTGATTTTTAGAGAAAGTGGAGGGGTGGTTGGGGAGGGAAAGAGACAGAAACACTGATGTGAGAAAGACTCATTGGTTGCCTTCTGCAAGCACTCAGATTGGGGCGAGGATTGAGCCTGCCCTTGACCAAAATTGAACCTGAGATGCTTCAGTCCACTGACCCAAACCAGTTAGGACCGATACCATTTTTCAAAGACCAAGTATACCATTCCTGATGACCACCTGTGGACATTCAGGTTTATTCAATAATACATTTCTGTAGTGTATCAGAACGTTTTGAGTGTGGAGTTTCTGTTACTCAGAATTGAAACCATTAAATACTGATACAGCATTATTAACCTTCTTTTACAGAAGAGAGAACTGATGCTTAAAGAAAATAAGTAGGTTGTTCAGGGTCCCATGGTCAAGTAAGAAGTAAAGATATGAACTCAGGTCTG
Organism: Myotis nattereri; assembly: GCF_964212035.1. Taxonomy (NCBI): domain Eukaryota; kingdom Metazoa; phylum Chordata; class Mammalia; order Chiroptera; family Vespertilionidae; genus Myotis; species Myotis nattereri. The sequence goes on from NC_138076.1 coordinate 174,246,395, forward strand.
TGTCTACAATGTCTAGGCTCCCTCCCTCCCCCTCCAACTATTTATTTAACAGAACTCTTTCCCCATTCTTGTTATTAACACCATGTTCTTCATTCCTGCTATTCCTTTTTGCTTGTCTTTTTCTCAGAGGAAGACGCATTCCTCTGCCTATCGATGGCTAGGTTAGCCTCTCCCCTAATGATCTTGCCCCTAATGATTTTGCTCTTTATCCTTCCATGACTTTTTGGGGACTTAGCTCAATCAATCATTCAGGCTCTTGAATTATCAATGTCTTCTTTACCTTCAGCATCTAAATGAATTCAAGTCAGACCTGACCCCTGAAATAACCTTCATCTTTTGACTTTTTCTTAGAGAGAGGAAGGGAGAGAAGCATCGATGAGAAAGAGAAACATCGATTAATTGCCTCCTGACCGGGAATCAAACCTGCCACCTTTTGGTGTACGGGATGAAGCTCCAACCAACTGAATCGGAACAGCCAGGGACATCCTTTCTCTTGATCTGACAACATAATCAGCAGGTCCAAATAGATATAGTAAAAAGTTTGCTAGGACTGCAAAGAAGCTTGTTATCTGCCCCTCAGACAGGAGTGGAATGGGATATAGAGAATGGAGCTTGCTGTAGCCATTTGGCCACCACATTGAATTTGAGAATGGAGCCTAAGTAGCATGAAGCAGAGTGGAGAAATGGAGCAATGTCTTCTCTTAAGGACATGCTGGTGTTTGAGTCCTATATCCAGCTTTACTTAAATCAGTTTACTATAAACTTTTCAGAGACAAGAGCCAATAAACCCTCCTTTTCTGCTATGATTTTTGATTTGGGTTTCACCAGTTTAATTTGGGTGTTCTTTCTTTTGCAATTGAAACAATACAAAAACAAATAAAACAACCTCTGTATTTTACAGTGTACATATAAATGCATACATATGCATGCATACAGAAAGTTCTGGAACCATTCATTTCAAAGTAGTAGGCGGGCTCATTTCTAGGGAAATGGGACTGTTATGGTGGAAGAGATAATTGGGAAGGAATCTTTGTGTTATTATTGCTAGACTGCTTTACAAGAATACAAATCTTGTGAAATTAAAAATAAACACCCAACAAACATAAAGACAACACTCTGCCTCCAACCCTACCATCCCCTCTCAACAACGACCACAACAACTTTTATTGGACTAATGATGAATGTCCTTGCTTGATATTCAGAATGTATAACAGTGTAGCTAAAACGCTTCTCTCTCTTCTTTCCCTTTTCTACAATGGGCCCTTAGTCTTCCTGGAGGCTGTAAAGCAAATGTACTTAAAACTGGGGCTTTGGAACTCACCTTGCAAATCAATAATGATGTTTATAATTATTATTTACTGGCAATACCAATTAATATTTCAAAATACTTTTTCATGCTTACTCTAGTTAATGAGGAGTGGCTGCACCACTATATCCTTTGCAAATAGGAAAACAAGGCAAAAACAAATTAAGTGGTTTGTCAAAAGTTGTAGAATAAAACAGAGATAGAGATGGGACGCATGTCTTTTGATTCTCAGCTGATGGGCTTTTGTGACCTGCTGTTGGGGCAGGCTTTGGAAAATCCATTTTGGACTTAGGACGTGGTGCTAAATTGAATTTGGCTCACTCTGTGCGCTGAGAAGAACTCCGTTTAACTCCCGCTGCCTTTTTTTCTCTGTCATATTTGTTTTCAGATGTAACCTGACTGTAAGTATTTAAATGCCCTGAAGATATGGAACAGAACCAGTTAAGTAGTTTAGTGTTCTGTTACACAGAGGTGGATTTCCAACAAGGGGTACTCGGGAGGCAAGGCGTTCACTCCACGTTCTAGGAATAAAAGCAGTTTGTTCCATCTCAACAAGAGAAGAACTGTCTACATTACCAGCTGATCTGATCTGGGGAGCCTTTCTCATCAGAAACCGTGAACAGGCTCATCACCAGGTGGCGCAGTTTTACTATACTGTATAGGCGGGGAAAGAGGTGCTCTCACCTGAATCTTTGCAGACTGTCAATATGAAGGCGCGTTCATTGCTTCAGAGCTAAAAGCTCTCTCTGTTTCACTGATCCTAGAGAATGAGGATTCAGCCTTGCTTTGAAGCCACACGGTAAGTTTAAAAAGTTAAGTCCTCTGAACTCAATGTATTTTTTCTTGTTGCTGGAGAGGAAAGTGCTATACTGTGGGCTATAATCCAAATACTAAAAGCAATTTTGACAAATTCTAACACAACTTTATTAAAACAGGAGCGACAAAAGCATTTTCTTTAAGAGAAAAAAGTTTTGGACTACATGAAAATAGGCCCCAGGCTAAGAAATCTTTTGCTCAAATAAGGGAACTACAAGCACTGACATTAGGAATAAGATCATATAATGCTTTCTTTCTTTACCTTCTCCCCTCAGCCCGAAGAATGAAAGTAAATCAGAGACAAAATCATGTTTCTCTTCTGAAGAATGATTTAAGTCACAGGGAGAGAAGACAAACAAACATAAACGAATGGGCAATTAACAGTTTAAAAAACTGGCCCCCAAAATGAAGTAATTCAAAATGCCCTGCAAATGGAAAGCCACAGTGGGCATTCCTCGGTGGAGAAGACAGCCTTCCCTTCCCTGAGCTTGCAGGGGGGTGAAGATTGCTTATTGAATCACAAATCAGATTCTTGGGTTTACTTTCTACGCCTGGGAACTACTGTACCTGGTTATACAAGAGTGAAAGGTGAATTTTCTTTGACACATCAGACATCCAGAGAAGCAGTTATGGGATTCACCTGGGGAGATATAGGATCTCCGTCCTCGTAAAGAATCAAGATGTACCATGTGTTTAAAATAAGCATAAATCGAGGAGGGACTGGCAATGAGAGCAAACATGTTATACACATGGAAGAACACAGTCCTGAACTGCTCCCCCACAAACTCATTGATGCCCCAATCTTATAAAGTGAAGGGTACCTGCTATGTGCCACACCAAGATGTTTTTTTCTAGGCCCTTTCCCGTCAAGGCCATCCCCAGGCTGGCAGAGGGAGGTCAAGGATGTGTTACAGGGCTCTCTCCCTGGCCTCCCAACCGTGCAGTCCTTGTAGCCAGTGTCTCAGGTGTGGGGGCCTATTGCCCCGCATTCCCACATGGGCCTGATGCCCAGCTGCAGCCCCCAGACCAGGGCTAATTCCCTAGTGACGCCAGAGCCCTGAACGAAGGAGCCTGGATGCGAGGTTCTCCTGGACCTGGGGGCGGAGCCCGGAGCTGGCGGAGCCCGGCCCCGCCCACGGAGGGGGCGGAGCCTCTCCCGGGCTGGGCCCCGCTGGTCCCCGGGCCGCACGTGACCCGCGGCCCCGCCTCCCGCCCGCTCCGCAACGCCAGCTCGGCAGGCGCGGGGCGTGAGTCTCGAGTGAGACCCGCCAGCCTCCAACTCCGCAGCGCCCGAGCGCGGCGGGCAGCAACTTTCTCCCCGGAGCGGGCCCCGGCCGGAGGAAGGCGGCGGCGGTCGCCCCTGCCCGCTCAGGCTGTCCAGCCCCTCCGAGACCGCCGGCCCGCGGAGCCTCGACCCGCCCCCGGGCAGCCCCGGGCCCCTGCCGCCCTATGTCCCGCAAGGCGAGCGAGAATGTGGAGTACACGCTGCGGAGCCTGAGCAGCCTCAAGGGCGAGCGGCGCAGGAAGCAGCCGGAGCCGGACGCGGCGAGCGCGGCCGGGGAGCGCAGCCTCCTGGCGGCCGCCGAGTCGAGCAGCAGCCTGCAGAGCGCGGGCGCGGGCGGCGGCGTCGGGGACCTGGAGCGCGCGGCGCGGCAGCAGTTCCAGCAGGACGAGACCCCCGCCTTCGTGTACGTGGTGGCGGTCTTCTCCGCGCTGGGCGGCTTCCTGTTCGGCTATGACACCGGCGTGGTGTCGGGGGCCATGCTGCTGCTCAAGCGGCAGCTCAGCCTGGACGCGCTGTGGCAGGAGCTGCTGGTGTCCAGCACGGTGGGGGCGGCCGCCGTCTCGGCGCTGGCGGGCGGGGCCCTGAACGGCGTCTGCGGCCGCCGCGCCTCCATCCTGCTGGCCAGTGCCCTCTTCACCGCCGGCTCCGCGGTGCTGGCCGCGGCGAACAACAAGGAGACCTTGCTCGCCGGCCGCCTGGTCGTCGGGCTTGGCATCGGTGAGTTGGGGACCTGGGAAGGGCCCCTGGCCTCCCCGCTCTTGACCCTGGTCGCTGCGTTCTGTTTGGGGGTCTCCGTCGGGTCTTGCCAGGTCGGAGAGGATTCCCTCCACTTCTCTTGCCCCAAGAAAGCCCGTCTGTTAGTCCTGCCTCAAAGGCTCCCTCGGGAGGTGGGAGGTGGGTGGTGGGCGGTGGGCGGTGGGCGGTGGGTGGGTTGATGCAGTTACCTCCCAGCCCACGGAGAATCTTGGCTCTTCCACGAAAAAGTGAGCCCGCGTGACTGCTGCCTCTCCGAGCACTTACAGGACCCCGCTCATCACCAGCTTTTTCCTTGATCCAGCCCAACCTGATGCTGCTCCGCAGCTTATGAGGGCGGGTCTCTCAGCTTTCCTGCGTTGTCTCGCTTTGTCTCTCCACTGCTAGCTCCTTTCCTTGTCTAGGATTCCAAACTCCGAACCCAATCAGTGCTAAAGTCACAGTAAGTTAATTTTAAAGTTAAGTAATTCTGGACCCGAAAGCTATTCTGTGCTACCCCCTTCTCTTTCCTTCTCTAGTCATTTGTCTTTAGGTGGAGTATAATTTTCCTCTTCTTGCTTTTATTTTTTTTGCATGACCTTTTGCTTTCGTCTTTCCCCCAAATGAATTCTTTGCTCCTCTGTTTTTCTCACTTTTCCTTTACATTCATATTCACCCATTCTCTTCGTTTTGCCTCTCCTGCCTTCCTGTTGGGAACCAAAATGATCGGCTAAAAGATCATGTTCACTTCCTACATTTATTTAGGAGCTACTCCCTCTGTGGATAAATGCCCAGCAAGAAATTTGTAAGGATTGAGGTTCCCCTGGCATTGATTTTTCACCCTGGTTGCTGAGCAGGGCAAGTACAGTCGTTGAGTTCTTGGCAGACAGAAGCTATTTGGAATGTGGTCAGTATTATTAGAAAGCACTTTTGAGGGAGAGTTGGGGGTTGAGACTTCAGTCTCGCTGGTAGTGTTTCTAAGACACACCGCTGATGCTTTTCAGATGTTGCAGTTCATTATGAATTCAGCTTTTGTTTCCTTTGGGGTGCGTTTAATGTATTTCTTCCCTGGGGCTGGGCTTGATGAAAGAAAGCTCTTTCAACCTGGGGCTCCCGATGATCTGCCCATTCACTACTTGTTTGACATTTACGCTTTTCATCCCTTCTCTGTAGGCTCCCAGGGGAAGCGAGCCCCATTTAAACAACTCCGCATGAACTGTGAGCCTGAACCCGGTTCCCTGCACTTCATGTCCCAAAGCTGTCATTACTGACCCCCCTTTAGTTTGTTTCTCGTCCTGTTAATTAGTGAAGCAAGGCAAGCCTCTCAGGAAAATGTTAAGTGGGCACGTTGAAGCCCAGTATGACCAAAGAACAGCTGACGTGAAAGCTCTTTTATAGGAACCACCTGTGCCTTCAACAAATCACCTGGCATGAAAGTCAAATGATCAGGATTCTTTTTCTCAGCATTCTCTGCTTGGGACACCCAGATCATCTTTTTTGTTTGTTTGTTTCTCCTGGCACAGAAATAACAATTTTGGGTAGCAAGATTTCTGCAGTCAGACTGACTCCTACTTGTGATTTTGAAATTGCATAATGTTTTGCAGAGATCTCTAAATGAAGCTTCCTAGAGTTTAGCTATGGCAAGTAGTGGGTATTTGAATATTATGTTGACTCTTGTATCTGAGCAGAGGTAGATCATTGGAAGGACATAAGAAGAGCAGATGCCCCGCAAACATGGCGCAGTGGTTGAGCACGGACCTCGGAATCAGGAGGTCACGGTTCCATTCCTGGTCAGGGCATGTGCCCGGGTTGCGGGCTGGATCCCTAGTGTGGGGCGTGCAGGAGGCGGCGATCGGTGATTCTCTCTCATCATTGTTCCTGTCTCTTCCTCTCTGAAATCAATAAAAGTATATTAAAAAGAGCTGATATTCAGTAATTAGATGTTTGCCATGCCCTTTGGATAGGTCATAAAAAGTTATCTCTGGCAATACCTCTTAGTATGGGCACGGATCCCAATTTAAATTCTTTAAGAGAGAGGTAAATTTTCTCTTGAGCCCTTAGGACCTCAATTGCCTTCAGGTCAAATAATCCGCGTGCCAAAGTGGCTCATCTTGGGGAGGCTGTTCTGAACCCCTTCAACACAATTTGCCGCCCCCCCCCTAAAAAAAATTAAAAAATTGTATTGTACAGGGTAATCTTATTGTTTATGTCCTTTACAATGACATATTGTTTAAGAATTTTATACTTGTAATCAAAGTTTTTAGGTGTGGTTGGGTACACCAGGATCCAAGGAATCTGAGTACAGTTTTCCTTTATTTGATTGCTATCTGGGACATTGTGTCTCTCATGCATAACACACACAATAAATTGTCAAGAAAGGGCAAATTACAAGAACTTAGTCCTGTTATCACTATTAGCACATACATAACCCCCCAAAAAAGCAGTTTGATTTAGCCTTTTCTCCATGGTGTTCGCATTTATTTTTATTGCTCCTCTTAAGCATGATTTAGTGCCTGTATAGGGAATGTCAGGAAGTCCCTCAATGTGGATATTCACCAATATTCAAAACCTTTACTGAGAATTGACATATTTGTATATACAACACTGGGTTTGTTGAATTAATTTTAGGTTTACATCAGTGTCTTCTGTCAGTCTCTGTTCCAGGGCTCCCTCTACTGGGACACAATTTGTAGCTGCATATTGCATCTTGTAATTAGTATGGTATGGCCTGTTGAGTAATTCTTTTAGATTTTTCATATTTTCTTCCCCAAATGGCACTTTGAATTCTTATCCTTTAATGCAAAGCAAATGTAAACTCTTGTTTTATCAAAAACATCATGCAGTTATGCATTAATGTAAAAAAAGAGTTTCATTTAAGATAAGCATAGTTAGCCAGAATCAGCCAGATTTTTAAATAATCAACTAATGCTTTCTTTTTGCAGTCAGCTTTTTTTATGTTTTTTTTTTTTTTTTAAATCCCCCTTCCCTCAATTTCTTGCTTTCACTTTCAACTTCTTTTAAAGCAGGATTGCTGTATTGGATTTATGCTCACTACTGGTATGAAACGCGTGTAAAGTAAAACTTCGCTCAATTTCCTTTATTTTCTTGTTTCATACACATTAACAATTTACATGCACTACCCTCTCCCCCCTCTTATTTCTGGTGGCTTGGCAATCTTAATGAGGATTATGACCTAATTGTGTTTGTCTAGTAGTATTGCAACACCCTCCTGGAGTGAGTTGTCAGTGAGATGACGGAAGTCTGTCCACGTGAATTCTTTGAAGTTATTCATGTGACTTCTGTATAAAACACTTCTTTTTCATTCACTCACCTTTTCCTCTTCTGCATTCTAAGCCCTAAGTAAGAATACAGCCTAAGTTAAACGACTTCACATTGATGTCCTTGGCTTTAACACCTCTAATGATGTAGAACCTGCTGGTAGACTTCAAATAGCAAGCAGTCTTGCTATTTTACAAAAAAGCACATGAGATATTTTCCTTTTCTTTTTCTCATCCAACTTGGATTGCTTTATACATCTGTCCTATCTACAACTCTTCATTCCTTTTCATTTATTTGTTATTTATTTTTCGTTGTTGACTGTGTTACAGATGTTCCCCATTTTCCCCCTTTTTGCCCTCCCTCACCCAAACCTTGCCCCATCCAAGGCCTTCCCCACACTATTCTGTCCATGGGTTATGTATATATTCATATATATTCTTTGGCTAACCTCTTCCTGTCCCCTCCATCCCACTGAGATCTGTTATTATGTTCCACGTTTCCATGCCTCTGGGCCTATATTGTTTGTCAGTTTATTTTGTTCATTAGATTCCAAATACAAGTGAGATCATGTGATGCTTGTCTTTTTCTAACTGGCTTTTTTTTTTGCTTAACATAATAGTCTCCAGGTCCATCCATGCTGTCGCAAAGGGTAAGAAGTCCTTTTTTACAGCCACATGGTATTCCACTGTGTTAATGTACCACAGCTTTTTAATCCATTCATCTACTGATGGGCACTTGATCTATTTCCAGATCTTAGCTATTGTAAATAACGCTGCTGTGAACATAGAGGTGCATATATTCTTTCTGATTGGTGTTTCTGGATTCTTAGGATATATTCCCAGAAGTGGGATTCTTTTCATTTCGTTACCACCCCCACCCCCCTTTTGTTTTTCTTGGACCTTCAGAATCAATAGTAGCAACACTTCTAAAAAGAAAACTTCCACTGTGATGAGAAAAACCTGTACTCACCAGAAAACCTCAAACCCCTTTTCCACATTTAAAATGTAATTTCCTTGAATGTAGAGAGAGAAAGAAATAGCCAACTTTTGCAGATATTCTAAACCGGGAGTACTACGTGCTTTATACTTTGCGTTTTATTAAATACTAGAGGCCTGGTGCACGAAATCTGTGCAAGGGGCTCGCCCCTTGCAGCCGTGGTGGCTTCCCTTGGCCCTCCCAGCAGCCCCGGGTCCGGAAGGTCATTCGGCTGTCCGGTTTAATTAGCATATTACGCTTTTATTATTATAGAATTACTATAGATTAGCACCACTGTTTGGAATGGTGTGGTCTGAAATAAGTGTCAAAGCCACATGACAGGAGCCTCACTTCACAGTGAGGCTGAGCAGGGTCAGGGGATCATCATCTCCCTGTGTTGCCTGAGGGCGACATCTCAGCAGTCACTCTCCAGGAAGAATGTGAATTGACAATGGAATTAGCTGCCTATGCCCTGGAAATGATAATATCTAACATTTTCTCATTACATCTCTGTGTCAGGCACTCTTCTAAACATTTTGCCCCTATTTACGTAATCTTCAGAATAAATAACCCAGTGACACAATACTATTCTTTTTGAGATGAAGATATTTAGCAGAAAGAGATGAAGTCACTTTCTCTTGGTCACAAAGCATCTGGTGGAGCCAGAATTTGCCAGGAGAGGTCTGGCTTCATAGTCAGCCCATGCTCCTCTGCACAGTGACACTGACTGGTCCCTGAAGCTACCAGCATCTGTGATGTGGACGTGAATTTTAAAGTATAGACTTTGCAAAGTAGCCATGGCATACCATGGAGTGACAATGAGGAAAGCAGAGCTGGTTAGAACATTCCTTTGCTAAGAGCTTGTGAACAAGGATGCCCATACTCAGGGCAGCTGTGTTGCACACCTTGGGGCGTGGGGGGTGCGGGGCTCCATTCATGCTGCATTTACACTGGAGGGGGTGGATTCCCATGGAATACAGTGGGGCCTCCTGGAGTTGGACAACACAGATACTGTTCATGATGTAGCAACTAAATTAAAAAAAAAAAAAAAGCTATTTCTGCTTTTCCTTTCTGTCGTGATGTTCTGTCTGCTTGGAATGTGCTTTTCCATAACATTCTCTCTACCCATCCCACAGTCACTTACTGAGTAATGACTTTGTTGGGTGCTGGAGAGACAAGGATAAAAATAGTCCCTGGTCTTAAAAGACATAAGGAAAGACAAGCAGGAGGTTGTTCATCCTACATAGAACCATCAAAGGATGTTTACTCATCCTTCCAGGCCTCGCTTTATCAGGAAAGCTCCCTCAGCGGGCCTCTGCTGGATGTTAGCGCTTTCTCTGAACTACACACTCAGGACATTGAACTGCATTATGCGTTGCAGTGGATCTTTTTGGCCATGACTCATCTCCCTGGTAGACCAGGAGCTTACAGGGTCACCTAATTTGGTAGTACAGTCAAACCTCGTTTGTCGAATGTCTCCCATCTCGAACAGTTCGGTTCTCTACCAAGTTGTTCACAGAAAATATGTCTGTTGTGGAACCAAACTTTGGTGTTGACAACCCTTCCAGCTCTCAACATGACAAAAAGGGTCTCTCAGGCAACAAAGGAGAGAATGCTTTTGTTGCTGGTGAAAGAAAGTACAATTTTAAAACATAATGAGACCATCAAGAGTGCTCATGTTCTAAGGGTGGGAAAGAAACTGATCACTGACAATTGAAGTAGAAACACTTGTTGATTTGGATAAAAGCAGTTAGCCAGTGTCAGCCATTTTGGAGGCATTGGTATATGAACAAGCAAAGATGCTGCGTGCTGACCTGAAAGACTCTCCTGGACCAAATGCTAAAAATGACTCGTCTAAGGCTAATAGGGGGGTGGTTCAATAAATTTAAGAAAAGAAGTGTTTATACATACATTAAACAGTATATTAGACATGTACTGTATATAAGAAAGGTTAAAACGGAATCATTTGGAGTCTGGAATGGATTAATTCAATTTACATTATTTCTAATGGGGAAAAATTCGATTTTCGAACAAATTGCTTCTCAGCCTCCTGGAGCGAATTAAGTTTGAGAACCGAGGTTCCACTGTAATAGTATATGTCCTCTCACTGTATTTACTACCCTACTATTTATATATTAAGCTCTTAAATATGTAGCAAACTAAAGAATGCATAAAAGTAGTACTCAAGAGACCATTGCTGTAGTTGAACACACGAAACCTCCGATACACAGTTCATTCAGAAAGTCGAATGCTTGGTGGTGATGCGTGAGGCCTCTGGATCTGGGCTGCCTGGGCCCCCACCTTGGCTGGCCACTTACTACCCAGATGACTGTGTCAAGTCTCGTATTTCAGTTTCCTTAACTGTGGAATAGAGATAATACCCGCCTCATAGGGTAGTTATGAGGATTAAGTAAGTGAACATTGATAAAGTGCTTTTACAGTGCCTTCACAGGTAAGCCGTGTAACCTTTGGCAAATTACCATTGTATGCCTCAGTCTCAATGACCCCAGAATGAGTGTGATGATAGCACTTAGAAAATAAGGCTGTTGTAGAAATTAAATGAGCTGATGCATGCAAACATGCCTGGTTAGCTATAAATGGTCACTCTAGCTATCTGGTGCAGCCGTCTCAGTCACGCCCTAACACAGTGGTTCTCAACCTTCTGGCCCTTTAAATACAGTTCCTCATGTGACCCAACCATAAAATTATTTCTGTTGCTACTTCATAACTGTAACATTGCTACTGTTAAGAATCTTAATATAAATATCTGATATGCAAGATGGTCTTTTATTTTTATTTTTAAAAATGTTTTTATTGATTTCAGAGAGGGAGAGAGAGACAGAAACATCAATGATGAGAGAGAATCATTGAATGGCTGCCTCCTGCATGCCCTCTACTGGGGATCGAGCTCACAACCCAGGCATGTGCCTCACTGGGAATGGAACCGTGACCTCCTGGTTCATAGGTTGATACTCTGCAAGATGGTTTTAGGCGACCCCTGTGAAAGGGTTGTTCGACCGCCAAAGGGGTCGCGACCCACAGGTTGAGAACCGCTGCCCTAACACTTATTAGCAGTCACGGGAAATAAAACTATTATGAGAGGTTAATGCTTATACCTAGTAACAGGTAAGTAAAAACTCCACCTATAAATGGAACAGGCAAACTTGAAAGGCAGAATGAGTAATTTAAAAGCATGGCAGTACTCTGTCTTTCAGGTGTTCAGTTTCTATTATGTAAAATTATCTTCCAGCCAGACAGGTGGAGTTCTGAACCCAGTCTTGAAGGAAGTGATAAACATAGGTTGTCTGAGAGAAGGGTACTTTCCTAGTGAGGCAAGAGGAGGGAGATAAATGCAGAGCACTGAGTAGAACAAGCCATTTTTCTGGGCCGTGTGGAGGGGTTGAAGAAGGTAGTAAAAATGTGAATCTCTTTGTATGAGTGTAATCTCTGCTGGTAGTAAGGGACTGGTTGGACCTGTGGTATTAGGTCTGTCTTGTAATATTTTACATGCCTATTTATAGACAAAAGAGTCCACTTCCCCATGGAAAAGATATATCTGCCTCTTAAGAGGCAAATAATGAATACTGTTCATAAAAACTTGAAAGTAATAGCTTTGGGATAAAAAGAACATTAATAATGGAAGCTTTCATGTAAAACTCCATTATATTTTTGGATTTGGTTATGACTCCCATGTCAGGAACTCATTCCATACAACAGAGAGAGAACATTGGAAACTAAAATTGTGTGCCTAGTATTCAAGGACTAGACATTCACTATTTAATATTTGGTTAGCAAGTGCTTATAGTTTTGAAAGAAAATTATATAGTGACTCAAGCACGTGTAACAATGGATTTCAAAGATTCTTGAAATGTAGGCATCATTATAAGTTAATCTCAGGGTAAAATTTGAAGCAGTCATTGCGATGTCTAACTAATTCCAACATTTGCTCTATATTCATAGGAAATAGGTTTCTAGAGTTCTATTTTTGGGTGGACAGGCAGTGTCAGGGTAAGGCGGCCATCTGGTTTTGTAGGTGAGACAGCATGTGTCTCAGGACTATCTCAGAGGTCACGCAGGGCCCACAGGCCGCCTGCCCGCCAGGCATTGAAGTGACTGAAATGAAAACATGCAGAAAACACAAAAAACTGATGAAGTCCTTTGTCATGGATCGTGAAAGCAAGCTTGTTGGGAATTCTTATAAAACCTTTCGTTATATTCACTTCTATCCTGTATTAGGGAAATACTTAGAATTTTTTCAGCGTTTACAGTTTCTCCTTCTATTTGTTCATCTGATGTTAAAATTTATCCAGTATGTTTTAATCAATACTACAAATCTAGAGTTGTAACAGTCATTTTTCATTGAATGCTTTCTTTTTTTACACTCATTTTTTAGAGACAAGACAGAGAAACATCGATTAGTTGTTCCACTTACACATTTATTGGTTGCCTCTTGTATGTGCTCTGCCCCAAGCTCTAACTTGACACCTTGGCATATCAGGACGATTCTCTAACCAACTGAGCTACCTGGCTAGGGCCTCCTTAGATACTTTAATTTATCCTGTGAGTCTGGCCTCTAAATATGTCTAGAATCTAGTTCTCATCACTTCCATTTCTGTCACCCAGATCCAAAATACCATCTCTCACTTGGAGCACTGCAAGTGTCCCAGCTGTTCACTCTTTTTCTTTTCTTTTTTTTTTTAAAAAAAAATTATTTATTTATTTTAGAGAGGAAGGGGGAGGGAGAGAGAGAGAGAGAAACATCAATGATGAGAGAGAATCATTGATCAGCTGCCTCCTGCATGCCCCCCACTGGGGATTGAGCCTGCAACCTGGGCATGTGCCCTGACCAGGAATCGAACCATCTGGTTCATCGGTCGATGCTCAACCACTGGGCCACACCGGCCTAGCCACTCTGGCTTTTTCTTGACGCCTCTGCTGTCTTTTCTCCACATGACAGCTGGAATGATTCTTGTAAAATACAGAGCAGATCCTGCCACTTCAGTGCTCCTCGAAGTGCTGCCCTCGGTAGCTCCCATCTCCTCAGAGTAACAGCCAGGGGCCTGCACGGCTGCAGTTCATGCCCATGCCCCTCCTTCCACATTGCTTCCTACTTCTTCACTCCTGCTCCAGCCGCCCTGGTCTCTAAGAACACACAGTTCATCCTTCCTGGCCTTTAGGTCTGACTCCTCTGCTGGAAAGCACTCCTCAGGCATCCACATCATTCCTTCATCTTTGTGTTTCATAAATGTCTCCCCTTAATGAGTTCTTCCTCGATCACTCTGACGTTGCAGCCCCCACCATTGGTACTCCTCACTCTTTACTTTTACTTTTTTTTTTTTTTTTTAATCTCCCTGCTTTATTGTTCTCTCTGGCACTTTTCACTAATTGATATCTATGTTACTTATTGTTTCCCTTCACTAGAACATAATCTCTATGAAGACAGGTTTTTATTTTTCTGTTTTGCATACCCCTCTTCACCAGTGCGTAGTCTGGTGCCTGGCACACAGCAGTCATTCGATAAGTATGTAATGAATAGATTAAAACTATATAACCCTGGTGAGTAATTTTAAGTTTAAGACATTTAAGTGTAACGTTTCTCAATACCTGGGACAAAAGCAGATCACTGCATCAGTCTTACACGTCTGAAACTGGAATTTGATTCACGCATGAAAGATGACTAGACTCTCAAGATGAACTTAAAGTAACTACAGTTGACCTTTGAATAACATGGGTTTGAACTGCGTTGGTCCACGTGTATGTGGATTTATTTCAATGCCTGTACAGTCAGCTCTCTGTGGATCGAAAACAATAGTTTTGTTCCCTGGTTAGGTATCTGCAGAGGCAGAGGACCAACTGTATAGGTACACTGTTCCACATTATTTTGTATCAGGGACTAGAGCATCAAAGATTTTGATATCCGTGGGGGTCCTGGAACCAGTCCTCTGCAGATACTGTAAAGTTTTGGGGACTCAAAAGTTAATATGGATTTTCAATTATGCATGAGTTGTCGCCCCTAATCACCTTATTCAGTGATTAACTATTGACACACGATGGTAGAATCAAACTACTTATGTGGTAGTACATCTCCCCCCATCCCTCTCCCACACACACACTCAGTGCTGTGAACGCTCTAATGTCTCCACTATTCCTGGCAGAGAGTTTTGTAGGAAGAGGGATTATCATTAAAGTAGTTGCATTTTCTAGTTGAACATGGAATTCAAGATAGGGGTGGGGGTGAGGGTTGGAGAGTCATATTTCACCCAGACTATAAGGAGGCCTGATCAGTTTCCCCTGACCTTCACATCATCTTTCTCTGATGTTTCCAAAATTCAGTGAATCATTCTCCTGGAGAATGCTGGGTATGGAATTTGAAATCTCTTCTCCTCCTCTTCCCCTCCCTCTCCCCTCCCCCTCTTCTTCCTCCTCTTCCTCCTCCTCCTCTCTACATCCTCCTCCTCCTCCTTCTCCTTCTCTTCTTCCTCTTCTTCGTTAATCCTCACTTGATATTTTTCCTTGATTTTTAGGGAGAGTGGAAGAGAGAGGGAAAGACAGAAACATCGATGTGAGAGAACACATTGATTGGTTGCCTCCTGCATGAGCCCTGACCTGGGCCTGGGTGAGGGAGGACCCTGCAGCCGAGGTACATGCCCTTAACCAGGATGGAATCCGGGATCCCTTGGTCCGCAGGCCTATGTTCTAGCCACTGACCCACACCAGCTAGGACTCTTGTTTTCTTCTTGGTGCTCAATCCATATTTCAGATTCTGTAATAGACTTTATTGAGTAGGTACTAAGCATTGGGCCGGGCATAAAAAATTTTGGGATTAAAAAATAAATAGACATACTTTATTTTCCATATGGACCTGGTTATAAATATAGGGGACAAAGCATGGGTAAATGTGTTATGATGTGACAAATGTTGAGAGATGTTATTAAATGTACGGAATTTAAAAAATAAATATGATCTTGAGGTTGCTCTGATCCTTAAATGACCTGTATTTTAATTCTGGATGTGAAAAATGGTTCCAGGCTTCAAGTGAGGCAGGTCTGTAACTTCATAGCAACGAAGTGGCATCACTAGTCCAAATTGCGATAATTAAAATAGTAGTCTTATGTTACATTTTAAACTAATTGGAATATGGGTGCTTCTGATAAATATGGAAACTTAAATTGTTAAACAAAATAATCAAATTATGCTATGAAGACCTGGCTTAAGCCAGTTTTCCAGTTTACCATTTTAGTTTTTAATCTTGTGAATTCCTTATACTCTTAATACCTTGCCATTCCAGACACGTTTTATTATGCCTTTCTCTACACCACTTCTATGACTGTCCAAGTGTGATACTCATATATCTTTGATGTAGACAGTAATAAAATAAAATATGTAAGGCACAGTAATACACATAGTGTCTACCTGGAGCTAGCAGGTCAGGCTTTACAAAGAATTTACTTCATAGAGTTCTTTTTAAAAAATATATTTTTATTGATTTCAGAGAGGAAGGGAGAGGGAAAGATAGAAACTTAAATGATGAGAGAGAATCATCAGTCAGCTGCTTACTGCACACTGGGGATCTAGCCTGCTACCCAGCATGTGCCCTGACCGGGAATGGAACCGTGACCTCCTGGTTCATAGGTCAACGCTCAACCACTGGGCCACGGCGGCCGGGCTTCATAGAGTTCTTGTGTGTGCCAGCTGATAAAGTAGTTTCTATTAAAAGCGTAGCATAGTTCCTAGTCCTCAGTAAATGCTTAATAAATAGTAGCTATTTGTATTTTTGTAATGTAATTTTACATAACTGTACTCTCTACCATATTATAAGTTTTAAAAGTTTAAAGGCTATGTCTTTTGCCCACCTCATGCCCCCTTTTAACCCCTGTGACATAGCCCAGTGCCTGATAGGTGGCTGGCACCTGCATTTGATTAATTGATCTGAATTTTTCCTCCCATTTTATCTCTATTGTAGACAGCAACATCTATTGAATTAGTAAACAGAAGTAAACTGCGCAATAAGTTTCCTTGGCATGTTAGTAATGAAAACCCTTTGTAGAGCTATAAGTTGTATATTAGTATGAGTACAATGGACAAGTTACCGAGTTTCACAGCCATAATTCCTGCATAAATAGAAAAATTTGCAATTTTCATCGTGTGATTTGAACCTTGAAATATAGGAGTGGACAGAAAGAAATGGAATTTACTACAAGTACATATATGATACGCTTTTATTCTTTGTTGTCAGTAGTTGGTCATTTTCAACTAATGAAGTTCAGGGAACAAAAACACAACAAAAGATTTTAATAATATGCTTTTATTTTTAGGTCATATTTCTTCATTAACCTGTGAAATAGGAACAAATAAGTGACACTTTAATAATAGTGTCAACATAAGTAAATTTTAAAGAACATAATAATATTCAGATGAATGAAGTATTTATTGTGAATTAACAGATGTTGAGACTGAAGAAGTAAGAAGTCATTTTTTCTTTTAAGAACTTAGTTTTTTAAAATAAGCTAATACCCTGATTAAGAAACACACGAATGTTGGAGAAGAAACACATAATTATGTGATATTCATTTAATAATTACATAATTACTTAATATTTGTGCAAGAAATCCTTATATTCTAGAGCATTTTCAAAATTTATTTTTCTAAAAATGATACTCATTTTCAAATATAGATTTATATGTACTTATAAGCATTTCTCATATAAGAATTATAGTTATCTATACTAATAAAAGGGTAATATGCTAATTAGGGCAGATGTCTTCTGGATGTCCATCCAGACAAAGCCACAGTGGCTGCGAGGCCCGGGGCTCAGGCCGCTGTGGGCTCAGGCAGCTGTAAGCCCCAGTGGCTGTGAGGACCGGGGCTCAGGCCTTGCAGCTGCCACGGCTGGCAGTGGCAGCAGCAGCGGGGGGTTATAGGGGCGGTGCCTTCCCCTGATCAGCTGGGTCGCCTCCCTGCGGGGAACGGGCCTAAGCCATCAGTAGGACATCCCCTGAGGGCTCCCAGACTGTGAGAGGGGGCATGACGGGCTGAAGGACCCCCCCCCCCCCGCACAAATTTTAGTGCACCGGGCCTCTAATTTATTAATAAGCATTTATGCTTTGCATATCAATAGCTACTGCTCTGGTTAACAGTTAACTTCTATTTGCTTTAAGTGAAAAAACTAGATGACTTAATTCAATTTGGATTAGAAGGATTTGTAGATGTGAATTTAATGCCATTGTCAGTAAATTTTTATTTCTAAGTGGTCATGAAGATGATGTATCCAGGGATGAGTCATTTAGACAAACATTGCCTTAATTATTCAAAAGAAAATGAATTCTAGGAATTACAGATCAACAGACTGATTAATTTCTAGCAAAATTATAAACTATTATTAAGGTGAAGATCTGGAGGCATTTGGAAAAGAGTAGGATGATTAATAGAAGCTTTTCTGGTTTCCCTAGGAATAGGTCTTATAAAACTTCATTTTTATGTTTCTTTTGAAAGCATGGCTGGGTTTGTAGATTAGGGAAATTCTGCAGTGAAAGAATTTGACAGATCCCCTTTCTTTCATTGAACATATTTGTAAAACACTTTTTACTAAGCGGTGAGCAAAATATGCTTTATTAATCCCATGGGGGATAATGATAAGTAATCTCTGACATTTGGCAGATACAATGACGTGACTTAGTTGGATGCTCTGTCAGGGTTGCCTCCAGTGGAGTCCAACACCGAGCTCAATCCTTCATGCTCCATGCGTATCCAGTCTGGGGGAGCCTAGAGCAAACCAATTGGCTGTTAATGCGGGATAACAGAGTTAATATTAAAAATACTTACAAGCTACGAGAATGCTCTTAAAATCAAGAAAAATTAAAAGTATTAGGATATATGTTTATAATATGTTCCATATGTATCTTTTACATTTCAAATATTTTGTATTATTTCTTTTGGTGTATACTTGGATCTGGCCAACCATGAGACAGATGCTTTCAGTGAGTGCAGCAAGGAGTCTATGGGAGTCTGTACAAGTAGGCAGTGTGCACACTGTGCAGAGACCTGTCCAGGTGTTGAAGGAGAAGTCTGCATTGTATTCATAGCCTGACTGGAGGGCCTCTGTGGTCCCATCTGATTCCAGATTTCTAAGGGCTGCTTCAGTGGTTACCATGGAGAAATGGTTTCATCCAATCTGTAAGGGAACCTGTCCTCTGAAATGGAATGAATGAGTGAAGATACTCAGATTGCAAGCGATGGAAGAGGGGGACAGTGTCACCTTTGGTAGCTTCTATTTGTGTTTGGTAAACATTGGTTGATTTGCTGGAAACACTTGAATCATTTTTATTAACTTTTGGCTCCTGCCTGTTAAATTCTCAAATTAGGTTTATTTTACTTGAATATAGTTTGAATCCATTTTTTGGGGGATTCAAACTATATTCAAGAACATTATTTTATGTTGTTCATTTTGTTAAGCTAATTTGTAAAATAGGAAGATGGCTACTTTGAAAGCCATATGTCTCTGGCATTCTCCGTGGAGCGCCACAATCCCCTCTGCTCTCTTTAAATGGTTACTGCTGCTACTTTCATGATTCTTATCAAGAAAACCAATTATTTCATGTTCTTGAGTTGATTGACTTGCAAATAAGGTTGTGCTCTTAAGGATTTTTTTTAAATTTTTTTGGTAAATTTACCAATTTCTGCAAATTGGAAATATTTCCACACTTACTCTAGTTGTAGTCATTTAGATAAAATATTTAGAGATTAATAGACTCTCAAAACTGGTAGGTGCAGACTCCATACTATACATTTTATGATGTTATGATGAACATTCATCTTCATTTCTTTGTTGTTGTTAAAAATATTTCACCAAAGAAATCACTTTGTAAAAACAAAGGCAACCATTTGTAGCTTAGTTTCCCACCACTCGCCATCCCCTCATCTTCATATTCCTTCCCCCACTCTCACCACCCTTTGGTGTTTTTATTCTTTACTAAAATACTTGGTGTTTCTCAATCTTAAGTGTGAACAAGAGCATTTTTAGAGTGCTTTGCTATGTTTATTGGTCTATAACATACAATATAGGTAGTATGCTAACTATGTCAATATAGCTTAGACAAGACCCCTAGCTCTTCTCCGACCAGATTAACACCCTGCCATATAGGGCTCCTGGAGCTGTGTTAGTTGTTTAGATAATGTTTACCTTTCCTTTAAGAGGCAGCCATTGTTGATTATTGATTTTAAAAAGTATTTTGAAGAAGTGATTATTCTTCCCTTCAAATACTAGAATGTCTGGCTAGCTAGTCAGGTGCAATTTCTTCCAACTTGTAATTCCTTCTAATGTGTGATGTTGAGGTCATTCAGAAAGATAGCAATTTTAAAATAAAGTGGTCTAATAAAATCAGTTTATGCATCATCTTTTTCAATTTAGGTATCGATGAAAAATATTCAGGTCCTACCAAGCAATTTGCTTTTTGAGTAAGACCTGCCTATACTTTGGTACTTATCTTTAACTGTTCTGCTTTTTTTTTTTTTTTAAAAAAAAAAAAAAGGTTTCTATTTATTTCAGAGAGGAAGGGAGCTGGAGAGAGAGAGAGAGAGAGAGAGAGAGAGAGAGAGAGAGAGAGGGAGGGAGAGAGAAAAAAGAAAGAAACACAGAAACACATAGATGTGAGAAAGAAATGTGGATCCGCTCACTCCTGCACGCCCCCTACCAGGAATCGAGTGTCAAACCCAGCATGCACATGAGACAGCAGTCAACCAACTGAGCTACACAGAACAAGGCAACTGTTCCGCTTTTGAGCTTCATGTTCTAAAAGAAATATTATATCACTGAATTTATTTCATCAATTAAACATATTTTTAGGCCATTAAAATACAATGAGGGTCTCTCCTCTGCCACCCTCGCTCCCTCCGTTCATATCTGTAGACCTGTTGCACTCCAAAACTCTAGTTACACTATTGAGTGGTAGCTTCGGTCCTTAGTACCATTTATCAGGGGCCTTCGGAAAGCCAATTAGATGATTAGCCTTTATTTTTCAAAAAATCATTTACTGTTTGCCTTTACATTTTTGAATAATCCTTTCTGAATGAAACTGCAGCAAGGATGGTAATGAGGGGCCTGGAGTGTTGAGTGTGTGTGTGTGGTTGTGGCACCAATAACCAGAGAAGACACTTGGTACCCAATGAGATCAATCTGAGGACGGATCTGTATTCTTCATCATCGCTGTCAGAGCTCAGGTAGCAGTTGGGAGGGAAGATGCTGCATTTCTAGAGCTGTTTGTGATATCCTTCCTGTCTCAAGGCCTTAATTGTACCTTTTGGGGTGAGTCAGTGAAACTTATTTTCCGAGACTGGCCTTTGGTAACTGCATGAGAGGACCAGCTTACCAGGTCATGTGCTCAATTTGTAGATTTCCTCAGAACATTGCAGTGTTGGGTTAAGGGAAACAGATCTGTCCTTGGATTTTGAGGCACACCGATTCACTGCCCATCAGCTAGGCCCTGGCACTTACGAATGCCCTGTTCTGGTTACGGGCCTTCCTGCTTGTGGACATGGCACAACACTGCCTCCTTTTTTCTTCCTCTTATTTCTTTTGAGCTTTTAACTGAATTGTCTGGAATATCTTCTGTTGATGTAATAAGGAAGAGCAGGTGGTGTTCTAAATCAATGGGGAAAAATAAAATGTTTCTTTCCCAGAGGGATGAAACATGGGAATAGACATGTTACTTTGTAACTTCCTGTTTAAAGACCTGTCTTCTCTCTCACTTCTGGCATCATTATGCCATGTTATTGGTGACCTTTCACTTTTTACTTAAATATATGATTTTGGACAAGTCACTTGCCTTGACTTAGCTTGTTTTCTGTAAAGTAAGAGAATGTTATTAGACTCTGGGTAAAGTGTCTTCTAACCCTGGAGCTTCCTTAACCAGCTGAGAGGAAAGGAAAGGAGTGTTGAGGTTACCTGCTACCTGCTCAGGCCCCTTTCTCACTGTGAGGTGGACAGAAAAACAGGGTGTGTCAAGCTTTCACCGGGGAGAGCGCTCAAGCCTAGTCTCATCAAAGTATAAGCTGTTAAATAAATAACCCAAGTGCATTATGGAAACGAGGCTCTTAAGTCCAGTGCTGTCCTAGAGCGAACCCTTTTGTATTCACTCTGAAACATTTTAACTTTTAACAGGCGGGAGTTTCCCTCCGCTGAGAATTGGCGCTCAGTTCTAGGCGGCTCTTCAGTTGAATGACCTGAATTAGGTTGGATTTTGTTATTTGAGCCAGCTCTGTGAGCAAGCCTGCCTTGCTGTCTATTTTTGAGTTTGTTATTTAAGGCATCTTGTTGAAGCTGAGGAGTACACTCTTTGAAAGAGTGTTTTTTAATGGAAAGCTGGCTTTGAAAAGTGGCTTTGTGTTTTCATAGACCACACAATTCTAAGCCAACTGACACGGTTTCAAAGTAGTAAATGGTGGGCAGAACCCACAGGTGAGTACTTGAGAGCCTGGGGCTAGAATTTTGAGGTATTCATCTGTATTGAAGCTGGAGAAGAAAGTAGAAACTGAAGCTTTCTGTGTGATTATTTTTACAGCATCTTAGAGTAGATGGATGTTTTACCCTGCCAGATGTGCACTTGATCTTTAATTAGATACATTTAAACATGTCAGTTAAAGAGTGTTTGGTCCAATTTCCAGTGTTCTGAGCATTTAATTCTGATGTTTTTGGAATGTCTTTTTCTGCCTCCCCAATTCATAGTTGTATCTGTCCTGTGTGCTGTCAGGAAAACAGTTGCGTTTTAAAATGTGAGGAGTGATATCCGCTGCTAGTCAAATGGTGTGCATCCTGGCTCTCCACTAATTACAGCTGGAAGCTCTAGAAATAATGCAAAATGCAGCTGAGGACCCTGGGAAGTAAGTGACAGCAGGGGAGGGAAGGTAAAATTTGAAGATTAACTGATGTGGCAGAAAATTTACCTTTTGTGTTTTTTCTCCTTAATCTCCTGGGTTTAACCTGTGGGTGGGCTGAGTCCTAGCACTAACTAAGAAACTTTGAATTTCAAGCAGTATCAATTCAAAGAAAGACAGGTTCAGGTACATTATAATCAAAAACTGTTGAAAAGCAAAGATAAAAAATACACTTGAAAGCAGTGAGGAAAAAAGCCCCACAGTATGTACACAAGAGACCAGGGAGTCAAATGAGTGTGGATTTCTCATCAGAAATCATGGGGGCTAGCAGATGGGAAGTAAACCTTTACCTGCTAAAAGAGAAAAGCTATTGACCAAGAACTTGGTATCGCATGAAAATAGCGTTTTCAGAAATGAAGGCAAAAGAAAGGCATTCTCAGTGAAGGCACACCAAGAGTATTCATTGCTAGCAGCTCTGCTCTGAAATGCTGAAGGAACTTCTTCGGACTGAAGGGGAATGGCATCAGAAGGAAACTTAGAATATCAGTCATGAGGGAAGAGCCACAGAAATAGTAAATAACTGAGTAAATATACTTTATTTTTCTCATCATAAGTTCTTTAAAATATATATGACATTGAAAGCCAAATTCATAACATTGTCTGATTTTTCAGTGTATGTAGTTATAATATATATGACACCTATACTAATGGGAGAGATAAGGGATCTCTTCTGTTGTAAGCTTTTTTTTTTTTTTTTACTGGAAATGGTAAAATATTAATTCTGAGTAGATTGAAAAGTTAGGAATGTATCTTGTAATCCTTAGAGCTAGCACTAAAAAAGTGAATACAGAGTGATACTGCCAGGTGACCCAACAGATAAGTTAAAATGGAGTATTAGAAAATATTTTAACAATGCAAAATAAGGCAGTAAAAAGGAGCAGAAGAACATCAAGCAGAGTGTACAAACAGAAAGGAAAATAATTGTATTAAATACTAGTATATATGGTCTAAATACAGCAA
The DNA here is from genome assembly GCF_964212035.1 of Myotis nattereri. Taxonomy (NCBI): domain Eukaryota; kingdom Metazoa; phylum Chordata; class Mammalia; order Chiroptera; family Vespertilionidae; genus Myotis; species Myotis nattereri. The sequence continues at coordinate 174,269,677 of NC_138076.1, forward strand.
TTAAAAGACACAGATTGTCAGATTGAGTACAAAAAAAAAATACCTATACCTATGTATTCTCAACAAGAAAGTGACTTTAAATATAATGATGAAGGTAGAGTAAATGCTAAAAGGATGGAAAAAGATATATTATGCTAACATTAAGTAAAAGAAAATTGAATGTCTCTTAACACATTGCGGACCAGTAGTTTTATTGCTAGCTTTACCCAGTGGACAGATAAGTTTCTATTGAATGAGTACAAAAAGCATTTTACATAAATGTTAAAGGCACGCTTTAAAATTAAATACCCATTGCATTTTGAAGTTATTTATTACATGTTCTTACAAGCTAATATCTTGTAAAACACTGTGTAATATAAGGTGAGAATTCTCAAGATCCATCTGCAATTTAATATAAGATGAAATAGCTTCAAACAAGAAATTTCCAGGGATGTCCTTCAATAAATGAATGAGTAAATAAACTGATAAATCTATACAACTCATACATATTACTAAGTGCTGGAAAGAAATGAGTATAAGCCACAAAAAGACATTGAGGAAACTTACATGCATGTTGATAAGGGAAAGAAGCCAGCATGAAAAGGCTGCATACTTTCTGATTCCAACTAGATGACATTTTGGAAAAGGCAAAACTATGGAGACAGTAAAGAGATCAGTGGTTGCCAGGAGTTTGGGGAGAAAGTGGGAGAGAGGTATAAATAGATGGGGCATGAGATTTTGGGGGCAGTGAAATTGCTATGGGTGATACTGTAATGATGGATATATATCATTACACATTTGTCCAAACTCAGATTACATAACACAAAAAGTGAACTGTATGGGCTTCAGTCAGTATTAATATAGGAATATTGGCTCATCAGTTGTAACACATGTACCACACTAAGGTAAGATGTTAAAAATAGGCGATACTGGTGTCGGGAGGAGAGGGAGTTGGAGATGAAAGACGGAATACAGTATTTTCTGCCCAATTTTTTAGTAAACCTAAAACTGCTCAAAAATAGGTATTAATTTTTATAAAGGTGCTCAGTATAATTTATTATTAGAGATATGCAAATTAAAATGACACTGGATACCAATATATACCTATTAAAATGGCACAATCAGAAATCTGGTAATACCAAGTTCAAGTGAGTGCAGTTGGGATGTTCATACATCACTCTTGTGATTTCAGCATGATACAGCCACGTTGGAAAGCAGCTTGGCTTTTCATGTTACTGGTAATTTAAACATACACTCACTATACAAGGCATTAGTTCCACTAATAGATATTTATACAAGGGAAATGAAAACTTACATTCATACAAAAATCTATGTGCAGATTTTTATAGCAGCTTTATTCATAATCACCAAAAACTGGTAACATCTAAAAGGCCTTCAGATGGTGAATGGATAAACCAGCTGTGCTCTATCCATACAATGTAATACTGCCCTGCAATAAAGAGGAATGAAGTACTGATACATCACACACCAGCATGTATGAGTCTCAAATGCATTAATGAGTACACCAGACTTAAAGACTACATATTGTATGATTGCATTTATATGACTTTGTAGAGAAGGTGAAACTGTAGGGAGGTGAACACTCAGTCACTAGCTGTGAGCTGCTGTTTAACTACAAATGGACAGCATGAGGGAAGGTTTCACGGTGATGGAAGTGTTCTGCATCTTTATTGTGGTCTTTCACAGTGATGGAAGTGTTCTGCATCTTTATTGTGGCCGTGGTTACATGACTCTGTATTTGTCAAAATTCATAGAACTATACACTGAAAGAAGCAAATTTTATGGTATACACATTAAAAAACAAGTTAAGTTTATTGCCTTGTATACAAATGAGGGAACTCGGAGGTTAAATAGGTTTTCTAAACTAATAAGTAGTAGAGACAGGATTCATTTCACGCCTCCTAACTCGGCACTATTGACATATTAAGCTGGATGATTCTTTGTTGTAGGAAGCTATCTTGTGCGTTGTAGGATATTTAGTAGCATCCTTGGCCTGGACCCACTTGATGCCCCCAGCTGTGACAAACAAAATTTCTCTAGATGTTGACAGATGCCTCCCTTCCCTAGAGCATGTGAGAAATTGTCCCTGGGTAAGAACCACTGCTGTAACCTATATATTGAATTACTGTATATAACCTACTGGGTCATTAGGTTTTATAATGGGTCTTTAGGTTATTGGGTCATATAAAATGGGCTGATAATGGATCCTGTTTTTTTCAGAAGATAGTCCTAAGTATAAGATGAGATGATAATGTGTGGAAGTCCTTTGCCAAATGTAAAACTCCAAATAGATTTTATTATTTTAGGCTTTTGCAAATAAGAAATGAAAACTGCAGGGGGTGGGGAAGGATGCACAGAGGTGAAGGGAAAGTACTTACTATGATCACATCAAAGAAGGAGTATTTTAAATAGAGGTTGAGATTTAAGGGAAGATGCAGAATGACTGTTCAAACAGGATCTCTTGGGATGGTATTACTTTAGTGGGGTCCCTAATATCTACATTCTGGCCCTCAATTGTTTAAGTCTGTAAAGTTGATTTCCCCCCAAACCCCCAATTCTTACTTAGTTGATTAGGGTTAAGGGTGCTAATTGCACTAAGCCAACCCAGAACAGTTGGAGGAAGAACCAGATGTCTTTTGTGAAGTAACAAAAAGAGTAAGGGCCAAGTGAATTGTGCTCAGTTTAGCTGGTAAGCATTTGGGAGTTTTTTTGTCTTGTTCTTTTATTCTGTCTCTCCTCCAGCCCACTCATCCTTATGGGAAGTTGCTTGGTGAATCAGCAGTGAGTACAAAGGGAGTTGGTAACATACCTGAAATGGAGTTGGTGATGTTTAAACATTCATTTTCCTTCTGTTTATTTCCCATACAAAGAGAAATCTGACAAATTAAGTAGTCCCTGGTTTGTCAGGGAATTCTTCATTCTTCCATTGCCAGACACACACTGAACGCCTTCGACTTTGGCTTCTGTTCACTTAGGATTTTATATAGACCAGTTATCCTTCTGTTAACATACTCTTTCAGACTGCTAATAATACGACTGATTAATTTATATCAGCTGTGGTCAAACTACGGCCCACGGGCCGGATCCGGCCCGCTTGAAATGAATAAAACTAAAAAAAAAAAATACTGCACCCTTTTATGTAATGATGTTTACTTTGAATTTATATTAGTTCACACAAACACTCCATCCATGCTTTTGTTCTGGCCCTCCGGTCCAGTTTAAGAACCCATAGTGGCCCTCGAGTCAAAAAGTTTGCCCACCCCTGGCGTATATCGTTCCGTTCATGCCTGCCTGAGGACACGTTCTTATTACCTTGATTTATAATAACGTTGGTGTTTGGAAACCTTTAATCAAGAATTTGTTTATAAACCACCTCTTAGGGAACGGAGCCACAGCAATAGTATAGTATAGCTCTCATAATGATTACAAATAGTGCTCTTAAACTGATTACCCATAAATAATGAGCATATGAAATTAGGAATGCACAATAATGATTTAATGTGAAACCTATTGGTGTAATCCAAAATATAAAAGTCATGACAAGTAGATAACATGTGACTTATCCTTTTTTTGAAAAAAGTTTAAATGGCAAATGATCAAGAGATTTAAAAAGATGGAGTTTGCTAAATGGATAAGAAACTATATACTGTATGATTATATTTATGACATTATACTAAAGAAACCACTTCCTGTAGGAGGTAGGCACCATTCTCTCCTCTTTTCACCATAGTTCTAATTACCTCATATATTCTGCGTTTCTATGGAAGCAAGACAATATCTGTAGATGCATGTAATTTAGTAGATGCTAATGGGTTAAAATAAAATATACTATTCCAAAATGTCAACTATTATATTACACACTATAATCCAGGAAAGCTTCTTTTTTTGTGAGGTTTTTTTTTTGTTGTTGTTCATATTGCGTGAGACATGAAAAATTCACAACATTTTTTACACATGAAATATTTTATCTTAATGGATGGGTACAAAAGGGATTTAACTTTATTGTTGAATACCATCAAAAGGATTTTTTGGAAACATTAAATGAATATGCATAATATGCGTTTTCTTTCTTTAAGCTATGCATAACTTTTTTAATACTAGAGGCCCGGTGCACAAAAATTTGTGCACTGGGGGGGGGGGAGGTAACCTCAGCTCGGCCTGTGCCCTCTCGCAGTCTGGGACCCCTCGGGAGATAACGACCTGCTGGCTTAGGCCTGCTTCCGGGTGGCCCCTAGGTGCAGCCCCTGGTCAGGTTCAGAGCAGGGCCGATTGGGGAGTTGGGGCGCCGCCCCGTCATGCACAGAGCAGGGCAGATTGGGAAGTTGCGATGCCACCCTCAGTCACGGTCAGGGTAGGGCCGATTGGGGGGTTGGGGCACCGCCCCCTGTCACACTCAAGGCAGAGTCGATGGGGAGGTTGTGGTGCCACCCCCTGTCACGCACAGAGCAGGGCTGATCAGGGGGTTGGGGAGCTCCCCCCTGTCACGCATAGAGCAGGGTCAGTCAGGGGGTTGGGGAGCTCCCCCCATCACACACAGAGCAGGGCCTATCAGGGGGGTGGGGCGCCGCCACTCTCACACTCAGGGCAGGGCTGATGGGGAGGTTATGGCTCTACCCCGTCACACACAGAGCAGGGCCCGTGGGGGGGAGGGGGGGTTGGGGCACCACACCCTGTCACACACAGAGCAGGGCCGATCAGGGGGTTGGGGCGCCTTCCCCTGTCACGAACAGAGCAGGGCCGATAGGGAGGTTGTGGCCCCGCCCCCTGTCACACACAGAGCCGCAGGGCGATCTGGAGGTTTGGGCGCTACCCCCTGTCACGCTGATCCCGGTGCCGGGAGGCCTCTCAGCTCTGCTGATCTGGGTGCTGGGAGGCATATTACCCTTTTACTATATAGAATAGAGGCCTGGTGCATGGGTGGGGGCTGGTTGGTTTGCCCTGAAGGGTGTCCTGGATCAGGGTGGGGGTCCCCACTGGGGTGCCTGGCCAGCCTGGGTGAGGGGATGATGGCTGTTTGCAGCTGGTCACACACCCTTCGGGCTGGGGGTCCCCACTGGGGTGCCTGGCCAGTCTGGGTGACGGGCTCAGGGCTGTTTTCAGGCTGGGGCTGAAGCTCCCAACTGCTCCTTTTTTTCTTTTTTCTTTTTTTCTTTATTCTGGGCCTGCTTTAGCTCTGGCTCCAGCTCTGAGGCCTCGGCTGCTGAAAGCAGGTATCTGGTTTGTTTGGGTTCTATAATTGAAACACTGTTTCAACTCCAGCTCTGAGATCCCGGCTCGCTGAAAGCAGGTTTCTGGGGTTTTGTTTAGCTTCTATATTTGTAACAATGTTTCAAACTGCAATGTTTCAAACTGCAAGCTCAGAGGCCGGCAGCCGTCACTGAAGCAAGCAAGCCTCATGTTCGCTTCAAGCTGCCTGGCTGCTGGCTGCCATCTTGGCTGGCAGTTAATTTGCATATCGCCCTGATTAGCCAATGGGAAGGGTAGCGGAGGTATGGCTAATTACCATGTTTCTCTTTTATTAGATAGGACTAGTGGCCCGGTGCATGAAATTTCCTGCGGCGGGGCAGGGGGTGTCCCTCAGCCTGGCCTGCACCCTCTCACAATCCAGGACTGCTAGCTCCTAATCACTCACCTGTCTCCCTGCCTGATCGCCCCTAACCACTCTGCCTGCCGGCCTGCTCGCCCCCAACTGCCCCCCGCGCCAGCCTGCTCGCTCCCAACTGCCCCCCTGCTGGCCTGCTCGCCCCCCAACTGGCCACCCCTGTTGGCCTGCTTGCCCCCAACTGCCCTCCCCTCCTGGCCTGATCGCCCCTAACCACCTCTGCCTCAGCCCTGCCACCATAGCTTTGTCCGGAAGGACGTCTGGAAGGTCTCCCAGTCTAATTAGCATATTACCCTTTTATTAGTATTGATAGATGTGTTAGATGTTTTCTGAATGAGTGAGGGATTACTATTGCTCATTTTTACCTTAGTTCTACCTCCAGACCATGAGGGGGTATTTCTCTTGTTGCATGTTTGTTAGGCGAAGTTTGAAGGAGCCGGAAGTCTTTGCTATTCTGTCACTCTAAAAAAGTGTATGTTATTTCTTTGACCAGAGGCTCATGTAATACTCAGTTTTCCTTTAGAGTAGTTGTATTTTAGGTAAATACGATTGGAAAATGTTATGTGTTTGTTTTATGGCTGGCTTTGAAGCCATTATACTTAGTGCAGCTTGTCTTGCTGCTCACTGCTTTATATACCATGAGATGCAGGCCTAACATTTTCTGGCCAGATCTATTAACTGGAGACTGGTTGTAGGGATGCAAAGTTACTTTCATAAATATTTATCTCAAATGTCTATGTTTAGTTACATCCATTAGACAGCTCCATTTAATTTTGTGTGTGTGCCTGTGCATTCTTAATTTATTTTTAATGTGTAAGCTTCCGAAAACCCTTTTGAAGAGTGGGCAATGTACAAATACTTTTACAGAGATATTTTGGCTACATAAGCATGAATGCTCGGATTAGACAGGCTTACCACTTACCAGCTGTGTGACTTTGGGTGTTTTGTTCAGCTCATTCAAGCTTCTGAGTCTTGAGCCAGTTGTAAAATGGGGCTAACCATGTCTACTTCGAAGTGCAGTTGTGAGCATTAAAAAGAAAGCATGCATGTAAAATCTGGCCCATGCTAGGTGCTCAATAAATTATTTTTCTTTAAAAAAAAAATATATATATATGTATATATTGTATTGATTTTTTACAGAGAGGAAGGGAGAGGGATAGAGAGTTAGAAACATCGATCAGCTGCCTCCTGCACACCCCCTACTGGGGATGTGCCTGCCACCAAGGTACATGCCCTTGACTGGAATTGAACCGGGGACCCTTCAGTCTGCAGGCCGACGCTCTAATCCAGGGGTGGGCAAACTTTTTGACTCGAGGGCTACAATGGGTTCTTAAACTGGACCGGAGGGCTGGAACAAAAGCATGGATGGAGTGTTTGTGTGAATTAATATAAATTCAAAGTAAACATCATTACATAAAAGGGTACGGTCTTTTTTTTTTTTTTTAGTTTTATTCATTTCAAATGGGCCGGATCCGGCCCGCGGGCCGTAGTTTGCCCACGGCTGCTCTAATCACTGAGCCAAACCGGTCAGGGCTATTATTGTACTTTTAATTCACTTTGTCTGCATTGTGGTTAAATTTTGTAATATAGCATCACAATTAACACATTGCGGACTAGTAGTTTTATTGCTAGCTTTATCCAGTGGCCAAATAAGTTTCTATTGAACGAGTACAAAACAAGTTTTATATAAATGTTAAAGGCATCCTTTAAAATTAAATACCCATTGCATTTAGAAGTTATTACATGTTCTTACAAGCTAATATCTTTTTAAATTATGATACTTTATAAAACACTGTGCAATATGAAGCGAGTATTCTCGTGATCCGTCCACACTATTCCTCTTAAAATAATTTGGTTCTTTGTGTTACTTCAGGTTGAGAAGTTATAAAGTGTCTGCCATGTAGAATTTTTATAGAATCCTAGTAGAGAGTGAACAGTAGTTTTAAATGGCAGTTTTTAAGGTGTAGCAGAGAAATATGAGTATGTTAATAAATTACCAGAATGCTCTACAGTAATGCCCCCTTGTCTACGGGTGATATGTTCCGAGACCTCCAGTGGATGCCTGAAACTGTGGATAGTATTGAACTCTACATATATTACGTTTTTTTTTTTTCTATGCATACATACCTAATTTATAAATTAGGCACAGTAAGAGATTAATGGCTATAACTAATAATAAAATAGGATAATTATAATAGTTGTTATAATTATAACAATTTTAACAATTATTTCAGTAATACTGTATTAAAAAATGTGTGAATATAGCATTATTAAGTAAAGTAAGGGTAATTTGAACACAAGTGAGGTGATATTGTGACATTCTATTTGATAACTGAGATGGCTTCTAAGTGGCTAATGGGCAGGGAGTGTATACAGTGTGGAGACACTGGGCAAAAAGGGTTGATTCAAGTTCCAGGTGAGATGGAGTGGGATGGCCTGAGACTTCATCACGTTACTCAGAATGGCGCTCAATTTAAAACTTACTGTTTTTTTAATTTTTTCTTTATTGATTAAGGTATTACATATGTGTCCTTATTCCCCCATTGCTCCCTCCCATCCCCCTGCTCGTGCCTTCACCCCCACTAGTGTCTGTGTCCATTGGTTATGCTTATATGCATGCATACAAGTCCTTTGGTTGATCTCTCCCCATTCCCTCCACCCTCCCCTGCCTTCCCTCCGAGGTTTGACAGTCCAGTAGATGCTTCTCTGTCTCTGGATCTGTTTTTGTTCATCAGTTTATGTTGTTCATTATAATCCACAAATGAGTGAGATCATGTGATATTTATCTTTCTCTGACTGACTTATTACACTTAGCATAATGCTCTTTAGGTCCATCCATGCTGTTGCAAATGGTAGGACTTCCTTCCTTTTTACAGCAGTGTAGTATTACATTGTGTAGATGTACCACAGTTTTCTAATCCATCATCTGCTGATGGGCACTTAGGCTGTTTCCAAATGTTAGTTATTGTAAATTGTGCTGCTATGAACATAGGGGTGCATATATTCTTTCTGATTGGTGTTTATTGTTTATTTCTGGAATTTTCCACTTAATATATTTTGACTGCAGGTAACTGAAAGCATAGAAATCAAACTGCAGGTGAAGTGGGACTCCTGTAGAATCCTGCACAATAAAAGCTTAGTATGCAAATTGTCCCCTTCACCAGAAGGAAGTTAGTCTGGGAGTTCAACCAGGGGGCTGGGCCTGCCAGGGGAAGGGAGGGAGGTGGAGGGGGAGGGAAAGGAAGGGAGTGCCCGGCTTGCAGCTGCTAGGGACCCTACCAGTGCACAAATTTATAATTATTGTGTAATCTCAGTGATTTATTCTCACATTGGTAATCCTGTTTATGAAACCCACCTTGGACTAGAGTTTCCTTCATTTTTCTTTATCTCACTTAAGTATTAGTGATCCACTTGTTTATTTTTTGGTAGCTAGATTTTAAACTTTTCAAGGTTGAGTATTATAACTTCCTGATATCAGCTATATAGACCATATACAATATTTGCTGAATGAATTATTTTATAAATAAAAAAATAGGGCATCGTTTTGTTTTGTCATTTTATAGTGATATCACTGTTTAGTTTTTAAAGTGTTTATTTTAATCCATCGTATCCCATTTTAAGAAAAAGTTACTTTTCCTTTGAAATAGTTTTATATTGAAGTTTGTTTTGATTTAATTAACCATCGGAGTGCAATTTTGGAAGGATTTCTAGTAATATGACTAATGATTCACCATTATTCCTCCTGTTGCTTTTCACCACTAACACTTCAGTATTTTATAACAGCCTCAAATAGCATCCTTGATGGAATGTTAGTAGTCTAGATTAAATATTTTGCCATATTTGTTGTGATGGAAACTTAATATACTGAGATATTACTATGAGGCATAACTGGCTTCTAATGGATTGTTGTTTTGGTAATTTTAATAAGGCAGAAAGCTGTGGGATACTTGGACTGACATTCTCTTGATCATGAAAAAAAAATTCCTTGCACTGTGGGAGTCCATTAGATTTTTTAAAAATTGTCATTTTTATTCTTTCCTTCTTCCTCTCATCAATAAATAATTACTCCATGCTAGGTATTTTTATTTATGTTAAAATATATCTAAGTCACATTTATTATTTATTTTTGAAACTTATATGTTAAAAATTTAAGATCTTCCTGTTGTGAAAATGCACTGATTGATCCTTAAAGTATATTTATAATTGATATGATGACTTTTTTTTCATACAGAGTCCACTGGAGAAAAATAACCTAATATTTGATATGTTGTGTAGGCACTGATATTTTAACAAAAGGGAAACTAATAAATAGTTCATGACAAACTTGTTTTCCTGAGGGAAGCTGAGTACGGCCAAGTGAAGTCTTCGTGTTTCTGGAGTTGCACACCTTAATTGGTCCGTCCTCTGTCTCTCTCTTGGTGGAGTCATCGTCTTCTTATAAATAGCCCGGGCTTGGGAGTCCAGTGAACGTGTGTGGCCATTGTCACTTCATTGCCATGGCAATTGTATAATTAGGGTGAAGTTGCTGGCAAGCCCCCGGGTGAGAGGGTTTTGATGGAGTGACTTGGAAGTGAAAGAATAAAAACCCTTTTCACAGCTGCTGTGTGTTCTGAATAGACACAGCGGATGCTTTTTTTCAGTTTTATACTAATTTAGATGTAGACATTATGCTTCAAGGGGTTGTTGGCAGGAATACCTCCTTGTTCTCCTGTCTATTGAAGGGAAAACAAATTGAGGTTTCAAGTAAATATTGGGGTAAGTAGTTTGTAGAAGTTCCGGAAAGTAGTCCTGGAACTGAGCTCTTGTCTGTCTTTTGGCTTTAGAATTGAAATGTCCCAAATAGTAGAAGAGTCATCTGTAAGCCTTCACGAGGAGATTTTTTAGTTACTGACATGGACTTAGCCTATTTCTTGGGATAAAATTAAAGGTTGTTCAGAGGAATGAATGAAGAAATACCTCTATAAAAGAACTTGTAAAATAGATGCTGGAAAAATGGTAGTTATATTCATGTTACTAGCTGTTAACTTTTTTAGTAAATGTCATTTAAAAAATGAGATATAATGATATCTTCCTATTACATTACAAAGTTCTCATACAGGTAAATAAAGCAGGACAAATAATTTAAACTTTTAAATGGTAGAATTTTTCTAATGGCAGTGTTACTCTCAAAAATTTTAGGAAAATTTTTTCCTACTGAAGATTAATTTGCAAGTTCATACAATCTCTTTAAGTTTTTTTTTTTTTTTAATCTAACAGATTGGTACTTAAAACAATTTTTTTGTGTGTTAATCTTCACCTAAGGATATTTTTTCCATTGCTTTTTTAGAGAGAGCGGAAGAGAGGGAGGGAAGGAGAGAGAGACAGACAGACAGACACATCGATGTGAGAGACACACATTGATTGGTCGCCTCCCACATGTGCCCCTACCAGGGTGGGGATTGAACCTGTAACCCAGGTTCGTGCCCTTGACCAGGAATCAAACCCGTGATCCTTCGGTGAGCAGGCCGGCCCTCTAACCACTGAGAAACCAGCCATGGCAGTACTTTTTAAAAAATTGTTGACAATATTACAGATGTCCCCCACATCTCCCCCTTATCTCCCTTTATCAAATTAATGTAGTGCCCATTTGTTTTTAGTTTTTTCTTGTTTTAACTCATGAATGAATGTTGAATTTTATCTAGCAGATTTTCTATATCTGTTGTTAAAAGCATATGATATATTTTTTTAAAAAAGCCTTTAATAAAGTAACTACATTAAATAATATTGTATTGGTAGGCTAATCTTGTGTTCTTGGGTTATCATGATGAATTTTTATACAGTGGTAGATTGCTATATTTTGTTTGTTATGTTTTTAGGATTGTCTTTTTTCATCTGCTCATTTGTGGTATGGAACTTACACTGCCTTTTTAGGTTTGAATATGTCAAGAACTGTGAAGGTTGTGAAGTTATATCCTGCTTGTAAGCTGAAAATTAACCTGCCCTAGTTTTATGGATTCTGGTAGAAGACATGAGATCCCTGGGTTACAGCAATACCCAGAGAATCAGCTTTTTTGCACTTATTTCCTGAGCCCCTGTTTTTACATGATTGAGTTAAGAGAATCGGCACACAGTGGATTATGTTGGAGGAGAGAATCACTGAGCCTCAGGAAATCAAGTTTGTAATGGACAGTAAGCATGCCTGCCTTTTGCTCTGGAGGGGATAATATTTCTGTCTTTAAGGCTATATTCAAAAGTATCCTTTGCTTTGAAAGGAGATGGTATATCTATCTTACCAGGCTGTTTGTTATAGTAAGCATCCTTGAAAAGGTTCTGTGAAACCATAGAGCAGTCAGTGCCTACTTGTAAGACATGCAAAAAAGCAAGCAACTCATGGAGAATTGTATCCCAACACAGCAAAAAATGGTTATTCTAGTCCACAAAATTAGTTGGTAAATACTGCCTCTTTTTCCAGATATTTTATAATAGTTGTGTAAGAATGGAATTGCTTCTTAAAAGCTTGTTGGAACTAAGTAAATAAAGCCTTCGAGACTTGAAATTTTCCTTATGGGAATATTTTTTTTGACCATTGATCTAATTTTCTTGATGGACTATTTAGGTTTTATAAGTCTTTCTGAATAAAGTCTTTTTCTATGAATGTGTCCATTTTATAGGAATAAGGTTGTTCATTGTGGCCCCCTTATCTTTTTTATGTTTCTGAATTTCTGTAGTTATTTTTTACTTGTAGTTTTTTCATTTTTAAAAAATAATTTATTCAGGTACCATTGGTTAACAAAATTATTTAGGTTCAAGTGGACAATTCTATGATACATCATCTGCATATTGTGTTGTGTGCTACAACCCATAGTCAAATCTCCTTCTGTTGCCATAAACTTGACCCCACTAGCCTTCACTACCCGCCCACCCCTCTTTCCTTCTGGTAACCATCATACTGTTTGTTGTCTGTGCCTGTTTTTGTTTGTTTCTCTTGTTTGTTCATTTGTCGCTTTCAGTTTTATATCTCACATATGAGTGAAATCTATAGTCTTGACTTTTTCTGTTGCATTTTTCTTAGCATAACCTCAAGGTGCATCCATGTTGTCCCAAATGACAGTATTTCATCTTTAATTAAGGCTAAATAGTATTCCATTGTCTGTGTGTGTGCGTGCGCGCGCGCGCGCGCGCGCGCGCGCGCGCGTGTGTGTGTGTGTGTGTGTGTGTGTGTGTGTGTGTATGTATCCCAGCCACTATGGAAAACAGTGTGGAGGTTCCTCGAAAAATTAAGAATAGAGTTACCATATGAGTAAGCAACCCTCTTCTGGATATCTAACCAAAGAAAAATTGAAAACATTTATTCGCAAAGACATATGCATCTCTGTGTTCATTGCAGCATTATTCACTGTGGCCAAGACGTGGAAACACCCGGAATGTCCCTCAGTAGATGATTGTATAAAGTTTTTTCACTTTTGATATTGGTTATTCAGGCTTTCTTTTTCTTGACCAGTCTTTTTAGTATTTGTGAACTTTAATATTGTGAAAGAACCAACTTTTGTTTTTTTTAAATACTCTTAAGTGTTTTTTTTCCTATTTCATTAATTTTTTTTTAGTATTTATTTCCTTCTGCTTTTTAAAGTTGATTTTCTTCCTTTTACCGCAGATTCTTTGGATAAATATAAATTATTTCTCCAGTGCCTGTTATTATTTAAACCTTTTTTTGGGGGGGGGGTGGTGAATCACAGAATTATTAATATGTAGTTTTTATTTTTTATTCCTTTCCAAAAAGTTAAATTCTCAATATGACTTCTTCTTTGACCAATGAATTATATGAAATGAAATTGTATTTCTCCTTTTTCTTTATCCTCACTTGAGAATATTTTTCCCATTGATTTTTACAGAGAGTGGAAGGAAGGGAGGAGGGGAGGAGAGAGAGACAGAGAGACAGAGAGAGAAACATTGACGTGAGAGTGACACATCAATTGGTTGCCCCTTGCACACACCCCAACTGGGGGCCAGGGATTGAACCTGCAACCAAGGTACCTGCCCTTGACTGGGAAGCGAACCCGAGACCCTTTGGTTCATGGGACCGATGCTTAACCACTTGAGCAAACCAGCCAGGGCTGAAATTGTATTTCTTAATTCTCAAACATATATGGTTGATATGTTCTGGTTATCTTAAAAAAAAAAATCAGTTTTCTGTGTAATTGCTTTGAGGTTGGAAATCATGATCCATATTATATAGGCCCTTTGATATATGATGAGGACTGTTCTCTAGACCAGTAAATAGTATTTATAATTGATTCTTCTGTGTTTGTACCAATAATGTGTAATTTTTACTTGTTGAATGTAGAGTTCATAAAGTGGATGCAGGTCCAATTTAATTGTGTCGTTCAAATCATCTACATATTTTATTGAACTTTTGTTTCTGAGATCTGTCAGTTACTGATTCTGATATGTTACTATCATCCACTGTTGTTTGGCTTTCTCTATTAAAATAATTATCAGATTACCCTGTTGGTCTTTAGCAATAATTTTTGCATTAAAGTTTATTTTGTCTGGAAGAATACTGCTCCCTCAGCTTCTATTTAGACTTTTTCTCATTTTTCTGCTCTTTTGTTTTTAATCTTGTTTCTATCCTTTTAATGTGTGTTTGTTGTTATTATTTGTACAAAAATAAAGTACACATTTTAAATTCAGACTGACTGCTTTAAATCTAGGCTAATTGCTCTTCTTTTCTATTTGGTACATTTGATCCTTTTGGGCATATTATGATGACTGCTGTAATTGAATTTATATCTGCCTTTTTGAATTGTCCTGTATACATATTTTTTTCTTATGCAACTTTCAACTAGTTTGGAAGTTATATTTTGTTTATATGTATTTTTCAGTAGTTGCCATTGAGATTTCATTTGTCCATATTTAACATAACGAAGTTGAAGTTGCACAATGTCTTTATCCTCCATACCAATAGAATAATCAACTTGAAGCTCATTAACTCATTTTACCCTCCTCCCAACTTTAATTTTATTGTTGTCATGTATTTTGATTTTCCTGTGTCACAAGATATTGCTACTGGGTTTTCATAGTTTTGTTTTTTACATTTTCGTACATATTTACCACTTTCTCTGGTCTTCATTCCTTCTTGTATTTTTATTCTTCTTATGTCAAACATTTGGGTTCACTTTCCATCTGAAATCCACTTTTAGAATGCCCTTATTTAGGAATTTTGCCCTTTTTCTTGAGAGAGATTTTTTGCTGTTGGACCAAAAACCTATTGATACTTAATTTTCTTTCGGCCCAATGAAAATACCATTTTACTGTCTTCTGTGTTCCATGTGGCTGATGAGAAGGCAGCTGTCATTTACAGAAAAATTCTAACAGCAGTTAGAAGATGGTCACAATACTGTGGATATTTCTTGCTTCCTACTTTTTTATTTTTAGAGAAACTAGATATATATGGGAATTTCGCTTTCTTTTCTCATGTGTGATCACCTCTCATAACAAAATAAACATAACATTAAACTTGGAACATATCTGAAGAAAGGAACCTCAGGTATTGGGGGATTCTTTTTAAATTGTCCAGACAATTGTAACAAAAGGAATTTTTAAATTTGTTGCATGTACAACTACCCATTTAGGAGTTTTCTTTAGATTAAAATTAGTCCTTTGAAAACAAAAACTATAATCTTTAGTTATATACCTATTACCTATCATTTTTCTGTCATCTATTTATTTTTAGATGAATCACTCTACCTCATCATTTGTCAAGTAGTTGGATATCACTATATCTATTCTGGCTTTGTCAGTGTTTCAAAGCTGCTGGAACAGAGGAAGATAATGCCAGCATTAATGCCAGCTCATTTGTGCCAGAGCTTGGTTCTGTTGATTGAGTCAGAGTTGCCACTAGATCTACAATTAGAGTGAAAGGATGTTTATAAGCCTTGGGGTTATAAATGGAGGTTCATTTTAAATCACCTCTTCCAAAAGCCAGCTTAAGAGAGATGATACTGCCCTTTTTCCAGGCTTGTTCATTATTTGTCACATCACTTGGAGTCTACCAGGTGTACCAGTTAATAATGCGGATTTTTTTCAATAGATGGAGTTACACTATGTTGATATATATGGGATTTGGTATGTATGCTATTTTGTTGTACTGACAGCAAGCTTCAAAACTTCATATGTCAAATTTGCTGAAGGTGTTAACATCATAGATATTTTTACGCTTAAAATTGTTGAATTTCATGACAAAAAGAGAGCATTTGTGGGAAATTTTAATTCATTACTTTGTTTTGAAGAAAAGTGCTGCTGGAAGTTATCGTATACCTCGGAAAGCTTATGGTGAACATGCTCCATCTCAAGATTCTTGTGAACGCTGGTTTAAACGCTTTAAAAGTGATGACTTCGATGTGAAAGACAAAGAACGTCCAGGTCAACCAAAAAAGTTTGAAGACCAATAATCACAGGCATTATTAGATGAAGATGCGTGTCAAACACAACTTGCAGAAAGATTAAACGTTGCTCAGCAAACAATTTCTGATCGTTTACAAGCAATGGGAAAGATTTTAAAGGAAGGAAAATGGGTGCCACATCAACTGAATGAAAGACAAATGGAAAACCGAAAAGTCATCAGTAAAATGTTGCCTCAGTGGCACGAAAGCAAGTCTTTTTTGCATGAAATTGTGACTGGTGATGAAAAGTGGATTTATTTTGAGAATCCCAAAATCATGGGTTGATCCAGGTCAACCATCAACATCACTGCAAGGCCAGATTGCTTCGGGAAAAAAAGAAAATGCTCTGCGTTTGGTGGGATTAGGAAGGTGTGGCGTGTTATGAGCTTCTAAAACCAGGTGAAACCATTAACACTGATTGCTACCGACAACAGATAATCAATTTGAACCACCTTTGACTGTAAAATGACCAGAATGTGTCAGAAGACACAGCAAAGTAATTTTGCTTCATGATAACGCACCATCACCTTTTAAAACCAGTAAAAGGCACATTAAAAGATCTTACCTGGGAAGTATGAACCCACCCGCTGTATTCACCAGACCTTGCTCCTTCAGATTACCACTTGTTCCGATCGATGGCACAGGCACTTTCTGAGCAGCACTTCAAAACATACGAAGAAGTGAAAAATTGGGTCTCTGAATGGTTTGCCTCAAAACAGGGAAAGTTCTATTGGGGCGGTATCCACAAATTACCTGAAAGATGGGGGGAATGTGTAGTTAGCCATGGACATTACTTTGAATAAAGCATTTTTGATGTTTCTCTTGAAGTTACCGTGTTTTCTTTGATTACAAAATCAACATTATTAACCGGTACAGCTGGTATTTCTAAGAGTGTTAGTGATCCATATTTACCAGCATCTTGTTCATCACCATTCATAAATGTTAAGGATTCCTACACTCTTTTTAAAACTTAGAAAAAGAAACAGTGTTGTAAAATGTTGATAAAAGTTTCAGCATGAATGATGCTTGCCATTTCAAAGAATCAACTAAACCTTTGAATTATGTATACATTCCTGGGCTTCTGAAGAACCAAATGTGAAATTTTGTCGATTAAAATGATTTTGATTGGATACTAAAGAGAACCTAAAGATTTTCCCCTCTCTGCATTCCCTTTATCATTGGACAGAACTAGCTTTTTTAAAAAAAATGATTTCAGAGAGAAGAAAGGAGGGGGAGAAAGAGATAGAAATATCAATGATGAGAGAGAATCATCGATCTGTTGCCCCCCACACTCCCCAAACTGAGGATACAGCCAGCAACAGGGCATGTGCCCCTACCAGGAATTGAACCTTGACCTCTTGGTTCATAGATCGATGCTCAACCACTGAGCCACGCCAAGCTGGGCAGGAGACCTCGCTTTCTTACAGCCTGATGATACCACACTAGGGCTCCTAAAAGCAGACTGTGTTTCATTTTAGTGTGGCTCTTTCTCATTCTTACCATAGCTCTTAAATGTTTTCATTTTATATCTTGGAAAATAAGTGCAAACTGTATACATGTAGAAAATAATTCCATACTTTATGGTAATAAAATAAAAGGAAATGAAAGCTAACTTGGCTGTGTTCCTCACCAACCATTTAAAATTTTATTATAGAGTTCCATGATTACCATGTATTATTAGAGAACACTGTGGGAAAGTATGTTGTGTATCATTTCAGATCCTTAAAAAAATGTGCCTTTTCCCCTTCATTTTTACTTGGTAGTGATTTTACTACTTATATGGATTTTTAAAAAAATATATTTTATTGATTCTTTTCAGAGAGGAAGGGAGAGGGATAGAGAGTTAGAAATATCGATGAGAGAGAAACATTAATCAGCTGCCTCCTGCACACTCCCCACTGGGTATGTACCCGCAACCAAAGTACATGCCCTTGACCGGAATCAAACCTGGGACCCCTGAGTCCGCAGGCCGACTCTCTATCCATTGAGCCAAACCGGTTAGGGCTTTTATGGATTTTTAAATGTAGGCAGCATAGGGATATATGCTGTAGATGGAAAGATAATAGAAAAGGTTGGTAAAGATAATAATCTGCTGGTAGGTGGCTTATATGAGTCTCATCCCTTTAAAACACTCAGGATCATTTTGTCTACTTTTTAGAGACACAAGAAATCATTAATAGAGATCTCTGGTTATCAAGATGGACATTGCGTTGCTCTGTGATTCTCTGCCTCTTTGAACATTAAAAAAATAAGTGGAGAACTTAAAAAATTATTCAAGCGTAACGTGCTAACCAAGTAAAATATGTAGCCATTGTTACCAAGTGCTGGAAAAGAAAAAGACCAGTGCATGCTTTGAAGTGGTTATCAGACCAACCAAGAGATTCTGTGTAGTTCGAGAAGTGTGTTACTTAGAAACGGGAAGAGAGAGGAGCCCTGGGGAGAATGGTTGCAAGAACACGCAGTGGCTCTCTTACTCAGCTAGATTTCTGTAGTCCGCACTAAGTGAGGGGCAGATTCTCTGAGTGGTTTATATGGAAACTTCCCTGTCCTTAAAGTTTTTGCTGTTAATCTTGGGATTGGCTTAGAGGTTATTTCAAAAACTAGAGGCTTGGTGCATGAAATTTGTGTGCGGGTATGGTTTCTAGGCCTGGCCGGCAATCAGGGCCAATTGGGGCCTTCCTTCCCCTGGCTGCTGGCCGGGGCCTTCCTTTGTTCAGCGCCACCCCCTGGTGGTCAGCAAACATCATAGTGAGCAGTTGAACTCCCGGTTGGTTGAACTCCCAAGGGGACAATTTGCATATTAGCCTTTTATTATATAGGATAGTAAATGAGTTGTTTATTTTCTGATACATACCCATGGCAACAGGATTTTCTAATGCTGTTTGGTTATGAAGTTGTGTAGCTTGGCACGATATAAAATACTTGGATCATAATATTTTTCCCCTAATTGATCTGCAGTTGTTGCTCGATGGCATTTCATATTGCCTGGTTATTATTACATTATAAGTAAGCTGGGTTTTTCTTTCTGCCCTATCCATAAAAAATCACACACAAAAAAACATTTTTGTTAACTGTGCAAATCAGGAAAATTCCCAGCATATGTCTAGCTGCTACTACCTATCCCATGAGCTCATTTATTGCTTTTGTCAGGATTTCTTTTCCAACAATATATTTTATCATTTTAATTTTCTTTGCTTCTGAAATTGATGTTCCACACTTTCTCAAACTTTATCCAGCTTTTTGTTGTTGTTTTTTATGCCTCCAATATGGTATTTCTCTAATTACTTACATATTCTGCTATTAAATTTTTAGTGATCTTGCAATCCTTTCTTACCCTACCCATTTCCCAGTTCAGTTTCATTCTGTCATCTTTTTACTTAAGCCAATTCCTTCCTGTGGCTCTCTGTTCCTGCTTTTAAGGCAGGACTAGACCTTATATTGAACAGCTTAAAATTTTTTTGGGGTGTGTGTGTGTGTGTTCATATATTATTTTGCTATGTTAATATTTCCTTTAATAGTTTCTTCTATTTTATTTCTGAATCCTTTATATCTATTGCATGAAAATTTCTACAACCACATTTTAGCCCTGGGCTTATTTCATTATAAAATATACACGTTTCTTGTATATTTTATCTATACCTATTCAGTTATAATCTGTATTCAGATGATTCACAGCCTTTTAGCTCCTATTTAGGTCTATGTTGTTTGTTGTCCTTAAATATTTGCCTCTAGATTAGATGTCACATAGAGCTAAATATGACAGAGTACCCTTATGTGCCTGTTTGCTAAATTCACTGCCTTGAGACAGATGCATTGATTTCTTATTATACGTTCTGCATTCCATTTGTCAGGTTTAAAACATACTGCTTCTACTATTGAGGCATTTCTTACAGCTATTTTTCTGTATTACCTCTAAATGCTGTTTAAAGAGCTCTCTTACATATCTGTTAATATCTTTTCTTGCTATCTCTCCTCATCAAGAAATTATTTCCTTCTCTGTCCTTTTTTTGCCTTCTTCATCTCTCTGTTCTAGGACCACTTCTCTTCATTTGAATACTGGAATATTATACTGCTACTTAAAATGATCTGGTATTACGAGGGTGCCAGACCTACGAGTGTGCAGGTTGTTGTGCATGGCTACATAGGGTATGTCTAGTTTGGCCACTTTCCTTGATCTGCAGAACATGTGATTATTATGCAATCAGCTTAATACCTTGTATCTTATACTCACTCTCTGGGCATCCATATTTATGGTACCTGCCTAGTTTATGGAAGAAGTTTGAGACCCCTTTTCAGAAAAGACTGTTTAAAGAGAAGGTAAATATTCACAATATAGTAAGTTAAAGTTACAAGCTTATGGAAAAACCATTGCAAGTTATAACCAAATTTTTTTTTTTAACCAAATTTTAATAGTGGTTGTCTATGGGTAGTGTGATTTTTATTTACCTTATTTCTTATCTGTAGTTTCCAAAATTTCCTTAATGAGTAATGTTTTTAGTGTAAAAACCAGTCAACTAACAATAATTTAAAAGGATATGGTTTTGTGTATGTATCCCATTGTTCTTCCATTCAACAAGATCTGTGCTTGACACTTAGGGAAGTTGTATTTCAGAAGATGTGAGAGATATCAAGAATGAGCTTGTGGTCCTGCTAGGAGAACAATGAGATACAGTCTCTACTGAGGAGTTATTAGTAAAAAAGGACATGAGCTGCCCTGAATTGAAGTGCTGATGATGTGTTCATAATGCTCTGTTAAGAGGTTTTAAACACCATAGAACCTTACCTCTGCTAGTTATTCCCATGGGTATGCCCCGGGTCTTCTGTTGTAGGCATTTTGTGTTGTACATATTTTCATCACTTTGGGGCTTATTGCTCTTTGAAGCTGTTCAGCAGTATTTTTGTGCGTGCCTTAGACCTTACGGTTAGAAAAAAACAAAACTGAATTTTAGAGTACTAACAACCTGGTCACTGTAGGCACTTGACATTAGCAGACATCCCCATGGTGGGCAGGACAGCAAAGCCAAAACAAATGCAGTGAGGGGATACTGTTCAGGCAGATTCTCTCTTTATTACAACCCTTTCTTTAGAGTTCATAGAGTAATAATTTACCAAGTGAATGAGGACATCATAATCTTTCTTGTTCAAGCAGCATTATTATAAAAAGGTAGCTTCATGTGCTTCTGAGAAGCTAATTAGTTGCTATCTGGCTTATCATGCTGAGATGCTGCTGTGATTCATGGTCTTTACCCTTCACAGATTTTTCTAATGTTGTTTGGTTATGAAATTATTTATATTTGTGACTCAGGGCTTTAAAAGGGCTTCCAGCAGCTTTTGTAAGCCAACTTCTGCACTCAGAAGTGTTTTGTGCTGTTTATGGTGAATCAGCTTGGCAGTATGAAAGTGCGTGAATCCAGTTTCACTGCGTTGTCTGAGGTGCGATTTTCTGGTAAAACTCCTTGCGAAGCATGATAATGAGTTTTCCTTATGTAGACCTTTTGGTCCTGTAAGAAACAAACTTTTCTTATATACAGTTTTAAACAGTATTCAGAAACAGTACCAACACAGTGTTTTTTTGTGGTTCTGTTTATTCTAATATGCCTTTAACAGGAACTTGGACCACTACTTTCCTTATGTTAATTTCAATTTTTTTATTTTAAAAAATTTATCTTGATTGTTACAAGTTATACAATACATTTTTTAAAAATGGAAAAAAAAATAAAACCCATTGACCCCTTCTAGCCTGCCCCCTCCCCTCACCATAGGCCTGCACCACACTATTCATGAATTTGGTACAATGATTAAGAATTTGTCCTTGCCCAGCCAGTATGTCTTAGTGGTTGAGCGCAGACCTATGAACCAGGAGGTCACAGTTTGATTTCCCAGGTTGTGGGCCCAGGTTGTGGGCTCGACCTCCAGGGTGGGCCATGCAGGAGACAGCCGATCAGTGATTCTCTCTCATCATTGGTGTTTCTATCTCTCTCCCTCTCCCTTCTTCTCTGAAATCAATAAAAAAATTTTTTTAAAAAAATAATTTGTTCTTTATCAGACATTTATTTTATTTGATTAGTGATTGTTGGGTGTGTGTGTGTGTGTGTGTGTGTGTGTGTGTGTTTTCTACCCTTCTAGGTTCTTTTACCCAGAAGGTAATTCATCATAAGATGACTAACAAGAGGAAATAACCAAATTTAATTACATACATACCATGTAGGGGAACCCCACATACATGAGCGAGTCAAACACCACACATACAAGAGAGGTTCAGATACAGAAAGTTAAAATGAAGTATATATGACATTCTGAGCTAAGGATGAGGTAAAATGCCTTGGGCTTCAGAGGGGAGGAAGGTCATTTGAAGGATAAGAGCAGATATTCAGTACCATGCCCTATTAAGTCATAGAAAGTTGTTTCTGGTTATATCTCACTAGAGTCCCGGTGCATGAAATTCGTGCATGGAGGGGGCGTTCCTCAGCCCGGCCTGCACCCTATCCAATCTGGGATCCCTCGGGAAATGTCCGACTTTCAGTTTAAGCCCGAACTCTGTGGGATCAGGCCTAAACCGGCAGTCGGACATCCCTCTTGCAATCTGGGATGACTGGCTCCTAACCATTCGCCTGCCTGGTCACCCCTAACCCCTCTGCCTGCCAGCCTGATTGCCCCTATCTTGCCCCCTGCTTGCCTAATCGCCCCTAACTGCTCTCCCCAGCTGGCCTGATCTTGCTCCTAACAGCTCTCCCCTGCCAGTCTAATTGCCTCTAACTGCCCTCCCCTGCCAGCCTGATCTCGCCTCCAACTGCCCTCTTCTGCCGGCCTGATCTCACCCCCAACTGCCCTTCCCTGCAGGCCTGATCTTGCCCCCAACTGCCCTCCCCTGCCCGCCTGATCGCCCCTAATGGCCTCTGCCTCGGCCCCCCACCACCATGACTTCGTACAGAAGAAAGTCGGACATCTGGAAGATGGCCAATCGACCCGGTCTAATTAGTATATTACCCTTTTAGTAGTATACGTAGATTATATAGGATAGGATTGCTTAATGGAGGGGAAAAGCCTTTTTCAGCAGGAGGAGATGCTCTTGGCAGACAAAAACACATAATCCCTATATCTGGACTGATAGCCATATGGACTACACTGCCAAACCTGTCATTAAAAAATTGAATCACTTTCTTATACCTTACACCAAACAGCTGTTGTCCTTAAAACCCCTCCTCAGCTGCCACCTTAGGTCCTGCCTTCGTATTTCATCCAGAGTAGGTTCTGATTGGTTGGTTTCTATGCCAGTTAGTGTCAAAATCTCTGCCTTCTAGGCAGCCATTGGCTCCTCGGAATTCACCAAGATTGGTTCTGATTCGTCAGTTTCTATGCCAGTCAGAGTCAAAAGCTCCGCCTCCTAGGCAGTCATTAGCTCCTCTCAATTCACTCAGATTTGGTTCTGATTGATCAGTTTCTATGCTAGTCAGTGTCAAAAGCCCTGCCTCCTAGGCAGCCGCCAGGGGTGGGCAAACTTTTTGACTCGAGGGCCACAATGGGTTCTTAAACTGGACCAGAGGGCCGGAACAAAAGCATGGATGGAGTGTTTGTGTGAACTAATATAAATTCAAAGTAAACATCATTACATAAAAGGGTACGGTCTTTTTTTTTTTTTAGTTTTATTCATTTCAAGCGGGCCGGATTCGGCCCGCGGGCCGTAGTTTGCCCACGGCTGCATTAGCTCCTCTCAGTTCACCCAGATTTGGTCCTGATTGGTCGGTTTCTATGCCAGTCAGCATCTCCAGGCCTATCTCTGGGCCTGATCATAGAGGGGGTGCTGATCAGCAGCTGACCCGGGCTGCTGGCGAGCGGGCTGAACTGCTGACCTCTGGGGGAGAGAGAGGCTTGGCTGCTGGTGAGGCCCAGAGAGAGAAGCAAGGTCTGATCACCAGCCAGCAGCAGCTGCTGCTGCTGATCACCCCCCCCCCACCCCCCCCAGGTCAGCAGTTCAGCCCGCTTGCCTTCTGTGCCCACAGCCTGGCTTTTGGTCGAGCCTTCGGTCATTTTGGATGTTACAACCCTGGCTTTTTATATCTAGAGAGATTAACTTTAAAGCCCTTAATTTAAATTCTTTAAAGGGAGAAAGTGATAAAAGTTTCTCCTGAGCCCTCAGGGTCTTGGTTGCCTCCAGGTCAAAATAATTCACATGCCAAAGTGCTCATCTTGGGGAGGCCTGTTCTGAACCCCTTCAGTGGAATAGGGAAGAAAACAAAACCTCTTCGTAGAATCTGCTAAACTTTAACTATCACCAATTACATCCATTTATAAAGCACATAATTCTTAATTTTGTGGAATCTCATATAAACTGTTCTTCATTAGAACAGTGAGTTTTGTCTGAGGAGAGAATTCCATGTGTTTCTCTAGAATAGATTTTGGGGGTGACATAGCTTTAATGTCCAAGGTTTTTCATAACTGGTCATGTTTGGAAATCCATCAATTGCGGTTTGCATGGTTTGTTTTATTGATAGCAAGGCAGGTTAACAGGGCCTGTAAAATATGTATATTGAATGGATGTGAGCCTAGTGAACATGAGTCTACTACTCTTCCTGATCACCAGCATTTGTTTATTTAGTTCTCCATTTTCATAAAGCAGCTTTATGGGTTCAAACTTGTCTAGCTTGAAATTATACAACTAATCACATTTAGTACCCGGTTTTCTGAGTAATTCATCTTTAGCATGACACCTGGTGGCAGTAAGTCACATCGCAGGCCTTCCTGCTCCTGGAAGTTCATGTGTGCTAGCTAAGGAAATAGGGCCCAAAAGATCAAGTTCCTGAGAACTTTACAAAGGGTCACCTTCTGAACAGAGGCTTGACACTCAGTCCTGGAGTGGCACATTGCAAAGATTAGGAAGCGTAGATCTGAGACCCACTTTGACGTTAATTTGCTGTGATGTGACTTTCTGAAAATCTCTTCCTGTCTGCCTCTAAGGCTGGGTTTCTGTACTTTCCTAGGGGGGACGATGAATATCTGTCCCGCCTACCTATTGATAGGATGACCTTATGTAATAATGCAAAATGGTATCATGAAAAGACTTTAGAAATAACATGGTATTCAAGGGTATGGTTGATGCTTGCTGGCTGCTCCTGCTCCGTTTCTTTTTCCAGCAGTTCCTTAAATAGTGCCATTTTTCTGGACTCAGTTCTAGGCGTTCTTCTCACATGTCTTTTTGGGAGTTCGCCTCCATTCCCGTGGTTCCTGTTATGTGCACCAGCCACACAGAACCACCTTCGGAACTCCAGATATTTGTATAATTCCCAAACCCTGCCTAGCCCAGTCTCAGTATGGAGTTGCATTTTAAAAAGTATAGTCCAGCAAGTCAAAGCAATTGAAAAATACTACTACTCTTGTGTCTTGAAGATTATAATAGCATGTAGAGTGCAACTCAGCAATATTTCTTAAAATCTGTTCTCTCTCACATCCCCCAGTCAAGCTTCAGTCAATCCCTTTGTCATAGGCTCCCAGTGTTTCCCATACTGACCCTGAGCCTCACATAATTCTCTCCAGTCTTTTTTTTTTCAGTTGAACTTCTTCCCACAACTAAGATCTTTGACCCATGTTTCCTTTATCTTTTTTTCTCTTGTCAAGCATGAAAACAGCTCAAGAACTAGGCTGACAAAGACCAAATTTTTCCTAAGGATGAATGAGAGGTTGCTTATTTTGGCAGAGGCCCTTACTGGGTAGGAGAAGAGAGGGAGGTTGGGAACATTCGCGTGTAAGTAATCTATATTCCCAGCACACTTACAGAGTGGTCTGCTTGCTGTCTGTATACTTCACGAAGCACCTCTTTCCCAACCGAAAACTTGACCTTATTATGGTCCACCCACACTTGCTTCTCCTCCAGTATCCCTTATCTTTATGAAAAGCACCCATCAAACTAGTGGTTTACTTTGGACATCTGAACATCATCCTTTAATTCTTCCTGTCCTCATCCTTCACATTCCATCCAAATTATCTTTAGCCTAAGTACAAAATACATAATTCTAGGAACTCTCCTCTTTACTCCATTTCTAGTGTTGTCATTACTCATTGCTCTCCTACAATCGGTTTTCCCCACTCCAAACAAAGTGATGCTTTAACACAGGGGTCCTCAAACTTTTTAAACAGGGGGCCAGTTCACTGTCCCTCAGACTGTTGGAGGGCCGGACTATAGTTTAAAAAAAAACTATGAACAAATTCCTATGCACACTGCACATATCTTATTTTGAAGTAAAGAAACAAAACGGGAACAAATACAATATTTGTATTTGCATGTGGCCCGCGGGCCGTAGTTTGAGGACCCCTGCTTTAACACATAAATCTGATTGTGACTTTTTCTCCTTTACATTATTCGAAGTCTTCTTAGTACCAAACCCTTAATATAGCTTCTGCGATTTCTGCCCACGTCTCCAGAAATCATCTCCCTCCACAGGATGCGTTTCTTCCTGTCTTAAGGCTTTTGTCTAAGCTGGTCTGATTGTCTAAATATATCTCACCTTCCACACTCCCACCTAGCTTAGCTTCCTCATTCCCCTGATCTTGGCTTAAATATAGCCACATCTAAGGCTTTTCTGATTCCTCCTCCTGTCCCTTTGTCATTCATGTCCCCCACACTTCCCCTTTGGTATGACCCATCACACTCAAAATGTAATTACTTGCTCAAACACATTTTTCTCAGCAAATCCTCAGGACAGAGGGCATGTCCTTCTCCTGTTAGAGCACTCTGTCCCCAGTTCTTTACACAGTGGCCAGCTCAGGTCAGGGATTCATTGGATGCTCGCTGCTAAATGGATGCTACTTCTATGATCTGTGCCCTGTATGCCTCTCCCAGTTCATTTCTACACATATTTGGCCTCACACTTTCTGTGCAGCCTTTGAGAAGCCCATGCCATTTTATATTTTTGTAAGCTCATGCTCTTTTCTGCAGAGTGGTCTGCCCAGCCTTTCCTCACTATCACCTAATCGTTGTCAGTGTGCAGCAATGTCAGCATCGAAAGATGGGATGCAGTGTGTAGCTGTGCTGTGACCCTTACCATGTTACTTTGAAAGTTTTTATTTGGCTGCATGTTTTTTTGAGTAGGCTTTCTGTGTTGCTTCCTTTAGGGAAGGGACCTCATTTTATTTATGCATTATTTTGATAATCCCAGCACTTAACACAGATCAGACTGAAATACTACTGATATTATTAACTGATTTCTGTATGTTAGGCACATTTTAAGTGCTTTATTCTATCAACTCACTGAATTTTCCCAACTTCTATGGAAGAGTTACTTTTATTCTTTCTATTATATAGATGAGGAACTGGAGACC
Source organism: Myotis nattereri (assembly GCF_964212035.1). NCBI lineage: Eukaryota > Metazoa > Chordata > Mammalia > Chiroptera > Vespertilionidae > Myotis > Myotis nattereri. The sequence continues at coordinate 174,297,013 of NC_138076.1, forward strand.
CAGAAAGGTTAAGTTGTCCAGACTTAACCAGCTGGTATAGGGCAAGGCTGGAATTTAAACCCACTGGTTGCAGAGCCTGCCCTCATCTGTGGTGGTCAGTCAGTGGAGTCTGGTGCTTTCAAAGCGGGTTCTGGATCTCATTGTCTGCTGCAAATTCTAGTTCTTCCACTTTACCTACTCAATTGTGAGACTTGAGGTAAAGTCCTTCTCTGCAAATGGGCATAATTATTTGTCCTTTAAAGGAATGTTCCGAGGATTAGATAAAATAATCGGTTTATATAAAGTATTTAATGCAGCGGTTCTCAACCTGTGGGTCGTGACCCCTTTGGCGGTCTAACGACCCTTTCACAGGGGTCGCCTAAGACCATCCTGCATATCAGATATTTACATTACGATTCATAACAGCAACATTGCAGTTATGAAGTAGCAACGAAAATAATTTTATGGTTGGGTCACAACATGAGGAACTGTATTTAAAGGGCCAGAAGGTTGAGAACCACTGATCTAATGGAATGTAAGTAGTTGTAACAGTGCTAAGTCACTGTGAGCACCCATTAGACAGATCTTTTAGGGTTCTTTCCAACAATTCATCGAGTTTGTCTTTTTATAGTTCTTCAATCTTTTCCCTCTGTCATTATCTGTTACTTTTCATTGTTGTGGTGTTTATTTATTGTATTTTATTTTTTTTTTGTTAATCTTCACCTAAGGATATTTAGAGAGAGTGGAAGGGAGGGAGTGGAACAGAGAGAGAGAGAAGAGAAACATTGATGTGAGAGAAATAAATTGATTGGTTGCCTCCTGCACCCACCCTGACCAGGGCCAGGGATTTAGCCTGCAACCAGAATTGAACCTGTGACCCTTCGGTCTGAGGGCCAACACTCTATCCACTGAGCAAAACCGGCTAGGGTATGGTGTTTATTTTTAATCAACCTTTATAAAGGTCTGGGGACATCTCTGAAGTTCCTATCGAGTAAAATCGATGAGCTTCATAACAAACATGTGCTGCCTAAAGCCACGGACCAGATTTCCACACTCCCATCTGTGGGCTCGACGGCTGAGTAAATATCTCTGGCTAAAGACAGCAACTGAATTCCTGTTCACAGCCAGACCAAAGCAGAAAAAGAAATCCAAACCATCAATGACTGTTGTCTGATTTTTAAAAAGTTTAATCATAAAAGAACTAAACGGAATAGCTAACATTTGCTGCAGGTGTTTCCTCTTTCCAAGTTAGATGAAAGCCATTTTAGGGTGGGCTGTGCTATTAAATTGATTAGCTGTCAGATGGAAATTTTTAGCAGTTTAGGCGCTGATTTAATTGTACAGACTACAGTACTTTGTTTACTAACTCATGTTTATTATTTCATGAAACTCATACAGTCATAAGAAACTTTTCATCATTGCCATGAATTGACAGGGACTAATAACATTGGTGGAAACTACAGAGTATATAATTTACTGGTCTGAATTCTGTGCAAGCCTAGTAACTACTTACCAGTAGTTATGCAATAATCCAGTGAATGTTCCAGAAGCAGGTATATATTACTTAAAGAAATTTTGTCTCTGTCCATTTTATTCACTTTGCTCAAAGATAGAACAAAGTAAATAAGTGTATTTAAAATAGGTGAAATTGGAGACAGTTGTGTCATCAGGAGGGAATTTAATCCATGGAATACATGCCAGGAAGTCTAAAACACTCGATAGGGGTGGGCCTCTCTGACTGCCTACACAGAGCGGGACATAAGAGAACTATGTGATTTATAGTGCCAATAAACAAACACAAATCAGTTATTGAGAAGCACAACTATTGCAGTTCGAGAGACAAGAGAGAAATGTCTCTTGTTGTCCAGAGTGGTAAACAGTACTGTCAACAGCCCCTGTCGGGAAACACATCAACAGATTTCTTAATTCAGCCAGCTTCCCTACAAGCTACTTTTGGGCATCATGCAAACCAATTCATTAAAAATCATTCTAGATGCATCTGTTATGCAACCCATTGATGTTCTGATTAAATCTTGGGATCGGTTTATAGTATCTACAGATATTTTTTCTTAGTTAATCCTGATTTTTTTTTTTCTGAACTATTGGTGAGTATTGATTAGCTACTAGTTTTAGGTTAAAAATTGGAAGTGCCACTGGGAAGTGAGCTAGATAATGACCAGCAAGGCCAAGATTTTCTTTAAGTAATGATTTTGGATTGGCTCAAAATTGTGGCCTGTAGAACTGCAGTTTTATAAATACATGGTGAACATCAGGGTCAACTGAAGGATTTTGAAAAGACAGGCTCATCTCCCAACTCTGTAGTCATCTGGGGTTGGTGAGGTGAGGAAATCTTTATTTAAAAGAAAAAAATAAAAACGCCACATAAATGATTCTAGTGATCAATGAAGTTGGAGAACTACTACCATAGATTATGCTGCATTGATTTTAGTTAGAAGAAAATTTAAAACAGGTATAACCAAATACATCTAAGCCATAAAAACTGTGTATTTTATGGTTAAGAGTATCTGTTTCTTAAAACTGCAAATTCCCAAAGTACTGTCCATTGTATACTATTTCTGAAATGTACACCTAGACAATTGAGTAAGGTGATTTAATGTATGGATCTCTTATTAGTAAATTAAGAGTTTTGGTGTGTCTGCTGGAAATGATGACTTTGAATAGTTACTATGTATTAATAATTTTTAAAAAATCTTTATTGTTCAGATTATTACAGATGTTCCTCTTTTTTCTCCCCGTAGCTCCCCTCCACCTGGTCCCCTCCCCCCCACTTCGGGCCTCCCCCCCCCACTGACCTCGTCCATAGGTGTGAGCTCTTTGTCCAATCTCTTCCCGTACCACCACAACCCCTTCCCCCTCGAGAATTGTCAGTCTGCTCCCTTTCCATGCCCCTGATTCTTTTACATTCACCAGTCTGTTCTGTTCATCAGGTTTTTTATTCATTTGATTTTTAGGTTCACTTGTTGATAGATATGTATTTGTTGTCACTTTGTTCATAATTTTTTAACTTTACCTTTTTCTTCTTCTTCCTCTTCTTAGAGAATACCCTTCAGCATTTCATATAATACTGGTTTGGTGGTAAGGAACTCCTTTAGCTTTTTGTTGCCTGTGAAACTCTTTATCTGACCTTCAACTCTAAATGATAGCTTTGCTGGATAAAGTAATCTTGGTTGTAGATTCTTGCTATTCATCACTTTGAATATTTCTTGCCACTTCCTTCTGGCCTGCATAGTTTCTGTTGAGAAATCAGCTGACAGTCATATGGGTACTCCCTTGTAGGTAACTGTTTTTCTCTTGCTGCTTTTAAGATTCTCTCTTTGTCTGTTGCCCTTCACATTTTAATTATGGTGTGTCTTGGTGTGGTCCTCTTTGGATTCCTCTTGTTTGGGGTTCTCTGCGCTTCCTGGACTTGTAAGTCTGTTTCTTTCACCAGGTAGGGGAAGTTTTCTGTCACTATTTCTTCAAATAGGTTTTCAATATCTTGCTCTCTCTCTTCTTCTGGAACCCCCATAATTCGGATGTTGGTACGCTTGAACTTGCCCCATAGGCTCCTTACACTATCTTCATATTTTTGAATTCTTTTTGTTTTTCCAGTTGGGTGTTTTTTGCTTCTTCATATTTCATATCTTTGACTTGATTCTTGGGATCCTCTAGTCTGCTGTTGGATCTCTGTATATTATTCTTTAGTTCAGTCAGTGTATGCTTAATTTCTGATTAGTCCTTTTTCATATCCTTGAGGTTCTCACTAAATTTCTCTGAGGTTTCTAGAAGATTCTTGAGTAACCTTATAACCGTGGTTTTGAACTCTATATCCAGTATTTTTATTTTATCCATTTCTTTCATTTGTGACTTTTTCTTTGTGTCTGCATTTTGGCTGCTTTCCTGTGTTTATTTCTATGTACTGGGTAGCTGCTAAGTCTCCTTGAATTGATAGATATGGCCTTGTGTGGTGGTATCCTATAGGGCCCAGGGGCTCAGCCTCCCCAGTCACCTGAGGTGGATGGTCTTGGTGCACCCCTTTGTGGGCTGTTTGTACAGTCTTGTTGTAGTTAACGCTTGATTGCTGTTGGTATCACTGGGAGGAATTGACCTCCAGGCCAGTTGGGTGTGGTGACCAGCTGTGTCTACACTGGAAGATCGGTTGTGTAGGAGACACCCTTATGGGGCAGGACTTTCTTCAGTGGGGCTTTGGTGCTCACTGAGTCTGCCCCTTGAGTGTGTCTCTTATGGATGTGAAGAGTTCTAATCCAGTATGGTCTCACTCTGACCACTGGGTACACTGGCTCTTGGATCTCCAAGGAGATGCAAGGTCAGCCACTGTCTGGGGCCTCCCAGCAGGAGCTACAGAGACATATGCAGATTCCTCCTCTTTGTATGGGGTTTGGAAGTGCCCAGATGAGGCCCAGCTGTGAAGCAAGGCAGGCTGCTGCTTCTGGCCTTGGACCTTCTTTTGGAAGCTCTGGGGCTCTCTGACCCAGCTGCAGTTTGACAGGTGTTAATCAGAGAAAGGACAGGCCATTCATATGCAAAAGCCAATGCGCACAGCTTGGGTGGGGTTGCAAATTGGGTAGGGCGGAGTCTCTGGGAATCACTAAGGTGGAGCAAACAGCAGTGGCAGCCAGTCAGCCCTGCACCAGAGAGGTCCCCGAGTCTCCATGTCCCGTGCCCCCCATGCAGGAACAATGATCACTGCAAGCACCTCTGAGAGAAGTCGCCCTCACATTCCTGTCCCAATGCCGGACAGTCCAGTTTCTCCCCGTATGTGTCTGGGTCCCCCAGAGTCTCGCCTGGAACGAGTTCAGAGCAAGCAGGAGCTTGTATCTCCCTCCCGATTGAAAGAGCAGTACATCCAGGTGACAGCACATTCCATGCCTCCACACCTCTTACCAGTCTCAATGTGCTTTTTTCACCTCTCTAGTTGTGTAACTTCCATTCAGCCAGCTTTCCTGCGGTTCCGGGTGGTCGTCGTTCTGCCTTTTAGTTGTAATTTTGATGTGGTTGTGAGAGGCAGCAAGTATAGGTGTTTACCTATGCCGCCATCTTGGTTCTCCTGATTAATAATTTTTTATTCTCACCATTGTCTAATTACATTTTCCATATAAGGCTAAAATATTTCAATAATTAGATTCAATCCAGGGAGCATTTTCCCATTTTTGGACCTTAAAAAATTATAAAACATACTTTGATGCAATCTAAAGTTATCTGAGATCTCTAGAGGCACTTCAGATAATATGAAAAATGATACTCAGAGACTGGTATCTTGCATACATCTTTACTTATCTGCAGTAGTCACCAGTTACAAAGAGAATCTTTAAATATGTGGTGGACCTTGTTAAAAGTAGAGCACCAAGCTTGATGTGTGTCCTAATCTAGCATAAATATTTGTAGCAACAGAAGAAATCTTGAGAAAGTGTCTTATGTTTACTTTTCGTTGTTCCTTACAGGCATTGCTTCTATGACGGTGCCAGTGTACATTGCTGAGGTCGCACCACCCAACTTAAGAGGTCGATTAGTCACCATTAATACCCTCTTCATCACAGGAGGCCAGTTCTTTGCAAGTGTTGTTGATGGAGCCTTCAGTTATCTCCAGAAGGATGGATGGAGGTCTGTAAACAATTCTTACAGTTAATTTTCAAATAAATCATGATATTAGGGGATGGGAGGACATTGAGAAATGAGAGGAAAAAGATAACGGAGTATTTTGAATCATTATAGCGAAATTCTAAGAGGGTGGCATTCAGCAAAATTGAAAGTGGACAAGAAGTAGATACTTATTTTAATGACAGACGAGGAACCTACCATTGAGAATTGATATTTACAGAGTTTTTTAGCATTTAGGTGACATTTCTCACACTGTGTGTAATCTTTTGTAATATTTGTTTAAAAATGAATGCAGCAATAAATATGCATGGAGTTCTTGAATGTTATCAGTGATTAACAAACTGTTTATGAACTGCAGATAAAGCTAACATCTTTTGGATTTAGGAGGCTACACATTCTGATCTGAATGAAAGAAAACCCAGTCTTTAAAGCTATAGATTTAGCTATACTATATAAAAGATGTTGATATATATACATTTAAAAGACACGAATTATTTTTTTTCACTATTTGTTTGATTTTGAATCAAAAGAGATGAGAAAAATGTTTTTAAAACTGCTTTAAAATACATTCAAATTGAATATTGTAAAAACAAACTAATTTTAAGCTTAAAGATAGTATAGGTTCTAAATTTTTATATCATAGTATTCAAAGCAACAAATTCATGTAAGTGTTCCAGGGAGATTTTATTAAAAGGCATAATAGGCTGCACAAAATTCTCTATTTATTGAGCATCTAATCTGTATAGATCCAGGGAATAAAATATTGAACAAGTCATACTCTAGTATTTATTTGCATGGTGATTACAATATTGAAATTAATTCTTTTTTAGAAAATACTTATTTGTTGATTTTAGAGAGAAAGAGGAAGGCCGAGGAGAGAGAGAAAGAGAGAGAGAGAGAGACATCAGTTTGGCATTCCACATATTTATGCATTCAATGGTTGCTTCTTGTATGTGCCCTGGCCAGGGATGGAACCTGCAACATTTTATTGGGACGACGCTCTCACCAACTGCGCTACCCAACCAGGGCTTGAAGTTAATTCTTAACAGTTTAAGAAAAAGAATTAAATTCATTGTGGATGTAGGGAATTAAACTTGTATGTAAGCAGCACAATAAATCATATGGCTTAGGATGAGCCATTAAAAACTTAGCCTGAAGTTTTATTAAAAGTCACCTGAGAAAACTCATTGAAGCCAATTAGGACTTATATTTGTCAGGACCATTAAAGAGAAGACACAGTTCTTAAGAAACATTAGCTTTGCCTGCCTCTGTTGCTAAACTGCTTTCTACCTTTCTCTGCCAAAGTTAAGAAGCAGGAAATTTCATCTCCGCCCCCCTCACACACACACTCTGTAAATGAACAGGAAGAGGGAGATGATAACTTATGAGCATAACCTAATATTTTGAGTTTTACTTGGAACCTCAGTAGAAGGCATTTAGTCTTTCATTCCCACATGTCTTTAAGATCTGAACCATCTATTTATATTTGGTTTAAAATTTATTAATATAACTAATATAGAGATACATATATACTATTATGAAAAATCTATTTTTAAGTGCAAATCCAAAGAGTATAACCCATGTTTTTGAGCTAAGTATAGCAATTTAGATATTTGTTTCCTCAGTACTGGCTAGGAAAGAGAAAGATTTTACAGTAGTGAAGCTAACCTATGAACGTGGTGTGTCTGGGTGGAAGTGGAGGTCTTGGTACAGGCATCATTAGTTAGAACACTTTTCAGGGACAGGGTGACATGGTTATAGCCAGACCTAGATTCCTATCTGTTTTCTTCCACTCATTGCCTACGAACCTTAGACAAATTACTTAGCTCCCCTGATCTTCACTTTGTTAGTATAAAAAATGGGACCAAAAATACTGGTCTTATAAGATTGTCCTGGGATCTAAATTAATTATCTTATATAATGAAAGCCTAATATGCAAAATGTCCGACCATTTGTTCAACTGTTTGACCAGTCACAACGATGCACACTGACCACCAGGGGGCAGATGCTCTGACTGGTGAGTTAGCTTGCTGCTAGGGTCCGGCCTATCAGAATTGGGCGAGACAGGCCAGACACGCTCTGGAGCCCTCCCGTAGTCCCTCCCCAGCCCCAATCGTGCACCGGTGTGGTCCCTCGGCCTGGCCTGCGGGGATCAGGCTGAAACTGGCTCTCTTACATCTCCTGAGGGGTCCCGGATTGCGAGAGGGCGCAGGCCAGGCCAAGGGACCCCAACGGTGCACAAATCTTTGCACCGGGTTTCTAGTTATATATACAGTACTCAGCCCAGTGCTTAGCACATGGCAAATACTCAACAAATAATGGATCACATTACTATTCTGATGAGTGAAAAAAGGTGAGTACTACTATAGGTAGGTTGTAAGAGAGGTTGAAGGAAAAGACATACTATGGCCTATGTGTTTTGTTTTTTTATCGGTAAAGATGGGTCTTGGAGTTGATAGGTGTAGAGATCTAGAGATCTAGAGAAAAAAAAGTTACTGCTTATAGCTACTGTAGAAAGTATAAGATGGAAGAGCCTAGAGACACAAATGATTTTTTCAGTGGACTGTGGGATCCCAGCTGAAGTTGGAGCCATATTGTTTGCAGTAAAGCCAAATAGTATACCTGTGTGATTTTTTTCCACAATACTGGAGACCCAGGGTGAAACAATAAATTAAGAGGATGGAACACCTAACTTCGACTTGTATTCAGACTAATGCATTAACATACCAGGTCACTTGTACCCACTTAATTGTTTGCACGAATACACATGAACTTATGCTTACGTGCAAACATGTTTCCTTATTATACAGGTGAATTTTATGTGCTATTCTCTTTTACTATTTAGCATCCTTAGCAGTATCTTTACCTTATTTTACTCCTGGGCTAATAGGAGTGTGGTTACAAGCAAATAAAGATTGAAGTGGTACCTTAGCATCAATTTGAGAATTTTCAGCAATTATATCTAAAAAATAATTATTACAGTTTTTACAGTAGTGATCAGATTAAGACATACAGAAGATCAAACTGATTAATCAGCTTCTTAGATTTTGATGCTGTTGAAAGACTAACTCACCTTTTGTGCCAGATGGGTCAAAGCTTCTGTTTTCTTATTGTTTGGATGTCATAAAAATAAATTGTTTTCTGCCTAACTGAAAGATTAGTTTTCTCAGAAAAAAATGAATTGCCTGTAGACGATTGAAAAAGTTGGCATGTTTTAGCACTCCAGTGTTATAATACATTATATGGTGGGAAGAATGTCATCTGGTTTCATGAGGAAAGGGGAATACATTTTTTGAAGATATCATTAAAGATTGGATTTTTAAAAATAATATTATTGAGATATAATTCAGATACCATTCAATTCACCCATTTAAAGTATACAATTCAATACCTTTTAGTGTATTCTCAGAGCTGTGTAGCCATCACCATTTTCAAATTTAGAGCATTTTCATTACCCAAAAAAGATAGTTTTCCCCCTTTGGTTGTCTCCCAGCTCCTCCCAGCTCTGGGCAACCATTATTCTACTTTTTGTCTCCATAGATTTCTTATTCTGAATATTTCATCTTTCAATATATGTGGTTCTTTGTGATTGTCTTCTTTCACTTAGCATTTTTTCAAGGTTCACCCATGTTGTAACATGTGTTAGTATTTCATTTCTTTTTATTGGCAAATAATGTAGATGTACCACATTTTGTTTATTCTTTCATTAGTTGATAGACATTTGAGTTGTTTCCACTTTTTGGCCATTATAAATAATCCTGTGAACATTTGTGTTCAACTTGCATGGTAGACCTATGTTTTCAGTTCTCTTGGCTGTAATCTAGGAGTGGAATTGCTAGGTCATATGGTAACCAAGCTTAGCCTTTTGAGGAAATGCCAGACTCTCCTAGAAAGCGTTACATATTTCCACTTAGCAGTGTATGAAAATTCTAGTTTTTCCATATCCTACTAAATACTAGATATGATAGTGTTTATAAAGATGGCAGAAGTAATTCAGTAGTTAATAATCCTATATAATAAAGAGGTGATATGCAAATTGACCAGCACTCCAACACACAAGATGGCCACCCCCATGTGGGCACAAAATGGCCAGCAGGGGAGGGCGGTTGGTGGTGACCAGGCTGGCAGGGGAGGACAGTTGGGGGGGACCAGGCCTGCAGGGGAGGGCAGTTGGGGGGACCTAGGCCTACAGAGGAGGGCAGTTGGGGGGGGGGACCAGACCGGCAGGGGAGGGCAGTTGGGGGTGACCAGGCCGGCAGGGGAGGGCAGTTAGGGGCAATCGGGCTAGCAGGAGAACAGTTAGGTGTCGATCAGGCAGGCAGGGGAGTGGTTAGGGGGTGATCAGGCTGGCAGGCAGCGAGCAGTTGGGAGCCAGCAGTCCTATATTGTAAGAGGGCAGTTGGACATCCCTCGAGGGGTCCCAGATTGGAGAGGGTGCAGGCTGGGCTGAAGGCCCCCCCCCCCCGTGCACAAATTTTGTGCACCAAGCCTCTAGTAATGATATAAAGTTTTATCACTGGTTGCCTTTTTCTGTGCATAAATATATATATTTATGTGTGTATATATATTGATTTTAGAGAGAGAGGAAGGGAAGGGAGAGAGAGAGAGAGAGAAATTGATGAGAAACATGGATGGGCTGCCTCCCTCAAGCCTGCAACTGGGGATTGAGCCTGGGAATTGAACTGGTGACCTTCTGGTTCATGAGTTAATGCTCAACCACTGAGCCACACCAGACTAGCTCTGTGCTAATATTTTTTAATCTTGCTTATTGAACATAGTGAAATGTACTCACTACACCTCAAGCAAGAAAGGTTTTCTTTTTTTTTAATTGCTGAGGTAAAACCTGGCATGTAACAGGCCCTCAATAAATATATGTTAAAGTGAATTGAACATACACCACAGTAGTCTAAAACATTTAACTGGGCTTGCCACTGCTAAATGCTTCACATCCTCCCCATTTCCTACAGGAAAAAACAAATTAAGCTCTTTATCATGGCTTGTAGTGTAATCCATTATCCAATGCATACCTCCTTTTCTAGTTTTTTGTAACTCATTGCCTCCCTCCCTTCTTTATGTGACAGCCATGCCTATTAACTCTATATACCTATCGCACCATGCTTTCTCATGTTTCTGCGTGTTTTTTCTTTCTTCTGCTCACTTTACCTATAAGGTCTTCCTGCCCTAATCTGGTTTAGTGGTCCAAATGCTTTTCCTTCTTTAAATCTCTGATTATATGTCACGTGAAGCTATCTTTGTTCCTTTGTTCTTTCATAAGACTTTGTATATAGTTTTGATTTTATACTTACCATTTATTTTGAACTAGTTATTGTCTATCTCCTCTAATTTGCTTTGGAGCTCCTGAATGTCATTGACCGTGTACTCATTTTTAAATTTAGGAAAGGCCTCTGAACATAGCAAATACTCAGTAAGTGTTTATGGAACTGAGCTGAATTGATTGGGCTCTGGGGAAGGGACTTTTAACCAAAGTAAAAAGACATTGATTATAAACCAAAATGCCAATTCACTAATTTATGCTGAGGAAAACGTATACTTTATAGATAGCTGAAAAACTAAATTATTAATCATAAGTGTTTCTGACTGAGCATAAAAATATGAGAAAGAAAATTAGTTTCTGAGTCCAGGAACATTTCTGTTTTTCAAAATAGCATACTTTTCTGGGTCCCAGAAGACTTTTTGTCCTTTTCTAGTGCACAGAGCTGGTTTTCAAATAAGTATTCTATATTTATAATTACATAAACCATAATGTGGTTTATATGAATAAGAATGGTATATCTATAGAGGGCTAGTTTCTTTCCTTTCATGTTAATTTTTTACTCTTTTTCCCCCCTCATTTAATTTTTTTAAAAAAATTGAGTTCTCTTATTCCACCTCACTAGCGTATGTACAACCATTTGTTAAATGTCTGAGTGTGCTAGATATTGTCATCATTTATGCGATACTTTTCTTTTTGTTTGCTAAAGAAGTAAAATTTGAGATGAGTGTTGAATGAGAAGCACAAGGATTAGTGCTAGCAACATCTGTATGAGAGATTTTTTAGAGTATTTTCCAGCTAATCCATGGACAACATGAGACTCGTGCTGAGCTTAGAAGAATTGGTGGGATTCATGCAGACAGAAATAAAAATGGGGGCAGAGTGAGAGCAGGCAAAGGAGACCTGAAAGTGAGGTGGTTATGTACATAATACATTAGGGCCAGAGTCTAGAGGTGGTGAATTTGACCTACGGGTGAAGAGAAGCTGTTTCTTTATTGTGTGCAGGGCATGCAGTAATAAGAGCCAAAGATTAATATGACAGTGATGCTCAGAATTTATTGGAACTCTTTTGGCTTTTGGATGGTTTCTAGGAACTTATTTATGAGGCTGCCACCAGAATATAGGTGTGACGTAGTGGTGGTACTATTGGAAATAGGTGTTAGTATGAATGTCATTCAGTCATTCAAAAAATTTTCTTTCAGGCATCTACTGTATACTGCTGTTGTGCTTGGTACTAGAGATGAAAGATCAATAAGAAATATCACTGTCCTCATGCACGCCACAGCCTGAAGGAGAGACTTTCATCAGCTTGTTAATTAAACAATCCATAATGTTAAATGATGTGAGCTCCCCTGGAGTGAATAACTTAGCTTTACAATGCAAAGACATTTGAGCTGAATCTTTAAAAGATCTTGTCAATAAGATGCTTTTTAGAATGATGTTTACTATTTAAAGAGAGTGATATTTCTAAACAGATTTATGCTGTGGAAAGTGTTCTTATGATTTAGTGCTAATAGATTAGTGGTGTGTGACTATACAAAATAAGGAATATGAGGTAGTCTTTGTCTTAAAAATTTAACTAATGCCATGGCCATTTTAAGAAAGATAGATTTGATTAACAGCCTGATTACAAGTAAATACCTTAATTCCAAAAATATTTATAATTTTATTATTAACAGAATTAAAATGTTCAGCTGTTTATTATAAAAGTATCATAGTGTTGTGGGAGAAATAGATTTAAGACTTGCTTTCATAGCACATTAATTTAAGCTCTAATATCCTCATGTAGCTAATGCTTGAGCAATTATACAGTGTTATTGTTAGGCTCAAATGAGTTAATGGCTCTACAAATTCTTAAATGCTGCTAGGTCTTATTTGCTTTTATCTCCAGAGAGTTTTAGGTTGACTCTCTATCTTGCATCTAAATCTGGCAATGAGAATTGCTCTTACATTCAGTTGTCTGGATTTTCAGGTAAAAAGTAAATATGGTTTACTGATAAGAGTGGTTTGTCATAAGAGTACCCTACCTTGAAGATAACCATTATACCAAAAGAATATAAGACACTAGTTAAGACACTGGAGAAGCCCAGCTCCAGGGATAGATAGAACTGAGGGGGATTTGATCCTTGAAGTGAGTGGTTCCTGGTGAGACCTACATTTATGGCTTTATCCCTGAGGGCAGCCCTCAGCCCAATAAACTACAGTTTTATTGATTTGTGGTGTCAGTGGCTAGAGTTTGTGGTGCCCAGAGCAGCTGGAATTTGAGGGGGGGAATCCAGGAAAAGAATGATCCATAGAGAAGGAAGCCTCCAAATCTGAATATTTTTTTTTAAATATATTTTATTGATTTTTTACAGAGAGGAAGGGAGAGAGATTGAGAGTTAGAAACATCGATGAAAGAGAAACATTGATCAGCTGCCTCCTGCACATCTCCCACTGGGGATATGCCCGCAACCCAGGTACATGCCCTTGACCGGAATCGAACCTGGGACCCTTCAGTCCGCAGGCCGACGCTCTATCCACTGAGCCAAACCGGTTTCGGCCAAATCTGAATATTAATTCACCACAAATGTTTTTCTGATTCCTGAACTATATGAATATAGGAGAGATTCCATGATGCCTGCAGAAAGTAACAGAAGATGGTAAAAGCTGAGAGATATTATATCCTGCCCATAGGAAGAGTGACATTTTTGGAATTTGAAACCAGGTTAGAGGAGCCAGCAGCTTGAGCTTTCCAGGAAGACCCCAGAAGTACCATGCCTGTGGAGTAGACTTTGTTGCATGACTAAGGATTTTTCCTAAGGTCAAAACTGAGAGTCACACTAACCAAGTCTACAACCAAACCTTTACAGATTTAAGGTGACAGATAGGATAGTGTCAGCGTTCTTCAGAAAAAGAGAAAACAATCTAGAATATCTACATTTTATCATTCTCAATACACAGAACACGCACACACATACACACAAAATTATTAGGCAATGTGAATACACAGAAAATGTGACCCATAAGTAAAATAAAAATTGTCAGATAGACCTTAAGGTGATACAGATGTTGGAATTATAAAAAGACTTGAAAACGCCCCCTTTAAATGTGTTCAGGACTTAAGGTAAATGGTAGTCACATAGAGTAACCAGATAGGGAATCTCAGAGAAATGCAAACTATGTATATACTAGGAGCTCAGTGCGCAATTCGAAATCGCCGCCCACCATCCGATCCAGCCCTGCCTCTCTCCCTAGGCCCCACAGCAGCTGTGGCCACTGCTGGTCCAGCCCTGCTTTGCTCCCGGGGCCCTGCAGCAGCTGTGGCCGCATCTGGTCCAGCTCTGCCTCCCTCTCTGGCCCTTGAAGCAGCCACGGCCACTGCTGATCAGGCCTTCCTCCAGCGCAGGCATGGGTGGAGGCCCCTGCTGCCCTGCCCCCGACGCTGCGTGAGCAACCTCCTCCTGTCTGGTGGACCCGTTATGGTATCCTGGTTAATTAGCATATTTCTCTATTATATATGGATAAAGAACCAAATGAAAATTCTCAACTGAAAGTATATCATTTGGAATTAGAATTTAAAATTTAAAAAATTCACTGAATGGGTTTATCAGCAAATTAAAGATGACAGAAACCAGGATCTGGAAACTCGAAGACAGACCTATAGACATCACGTAATCTGAAAGAGAAAATCATAAGGTGGGGAAGAAACAAAGAGAGGCGCAGTGGCCTATGGTACAACATTGAGTCATCTTATATACATCTAATTAATACCAAGTAGTCTAATGCACCTGTAACTAAAAAAATTAGTAAAATTGATAAACTGATTATGACTGATTAAAATGATTAAGAAAAATGATAAAGTCTAAATGATCAATATTAGGAGTAAAACAGAGTACATCATTTCTATGGGCTTATAAAGACAATGAGGGAACACTTTGAACAACATTGTGTCCATAAATTGCAACAAGTTGGAATGGGCATATTGGGGTAAAGATCAGAACTTATCAAAAAATGACAAAACACAAAATTGAATATCTGTATGTCCCTGTATTTATTAAACAAATTGAATCATTATTAGTAGTAACCTACCTGCAAAACAAACTTCAGGCTGAGATACTTTCATTAGTGAATTCTATAAGACATTTATGGAAGAAATAACTCTAAGTTTAAACAAAAGCTTTAAGAAAATGGAGGTGGAAGGAATATTTCCCAACTTGGTTGGTGAGGCCAATATAACTCTAACATTATGACCTAAGTTCTTACAAGAAAAGAAAATTCTAGGCAGTGTCTAAAAGTACCCTTAACAAAATATCAGTAAAATTGATCCCAGCAAGATAAAAGGATAATAAATCATAACCAGGTCAGTTTCTTTTTTGAAAGGTTGGTTTAGCATAAGAAATTAATTCATGCAAGTCACCATGTTGAAATTATTCAAAGGAGATAAACCGATATAATCATCTGAATATATGCAGAGAAAACATTTCACAGACTAATACTGATTTATGGTAAAACCTTCCAGCAAAGTAGGAGAGCACTTTCTTAATTCTACAAGGACATGTACAAAAAAAAAAATCCCTGCAGCCAACTGTATACTAAGGGTGAAAGCCTGAGTGCTTTCCTTTATGATCAGTTGCAAGGCGGAGATGTGCACTGTCACCACGTACATTCCTCCAGAGGGACAAGTTGATTATAAAATTTTTACGCAAAAGCAAAAGACCTACAATTGCCTAAACCATCTTGAAGACCAAAGATGGAGTGTCCGATTACAAGACTTACTGTAAAGCTAGCTCAATTAAGACAGTCTAGTCAGATAGATAAATAAATCAGTGAAATAGAAGGAACAAACAACATGGATAACATCTTTAAAGTATTATGATTGATAATGTGGGGATAAGGACACATATGTAATAACTTAATCAATAAAGAAATTTAAAAACAAAGAAATGAAGAAAAGGAAAAAAAATAAAGTATTATGGTTGAAAGAATATAGAAACAAAAGAGTAGAATGTCCATGGTTCCATATGGAGTTCATCCACATGCAAAAGGAGCTGTGTGGGCAGAAATTTGGTCATTGCTTCTCAGTGGCAATGGGCATTGACTGGAAAGCAGGTTATAAGGGAGCTCTCTGATGTATGGAAATGTTCTCTTTCGTGATTGGGGTGGTAGTTACAAGGGTGTATATGTTTCTCAACTCATAGAATTGGAACCTTGGATCTCTTCATTTTATTGTGTGCAAATTTTACCTAAAAAAGTAATTTTTTGTTAGCTCCTTCCAATATATTCCTTCTCTGCCTTGCAATGAATGATTTATATATTGTTTCTATCATGATATTTTTTCTAATAGCCTCTGTTGAAATAACTTCTTCCCTTATTCCTACACTTCTGTCTAAACCTCAGTCATAGCAATTAAACAATTCTGTTTTGTTTGATAATTACTGGAGTATAGGCTCTTTGATGCAAGGGATATCTGCTAATCATTACTGTATCTCCATAATCCCTAGCCCAGAGCTTTGCATATGCAGGATTCTTGAAGTTTAAAAAAAGAGGATACATGTGTAGGTATGATTGTGTGAGCATTATTTTCACCACTACTATTGTGAATTTTGTTCAGGTCAAATGCATTTTGTCATGTTACTTAAAACTGTCTGCCTAATATCTGTGTAAAATGCATTCAGTTTGTTTCAGTAGTATCACCTCTTATTCTGTCAAAGCAACTATACCTGTTATTTCTACTATAATCACAAAACTCTAAGTAACCTTGGCCACACCATCTACTTTATATATTGATATCACATTACTAAAGGGTTTTTTTTTCTAGCTACATAGATCATTACTATTTTCTTGAATTTATATATTTGGCGATGAATTTTTTACAGTTTACACAGCAATACTCACTGGGTAACACAAAATTGCTCATTTGCTGATCATATATCACCTGCTTACTTGAGGATTTCAACTGTGACATATTGATTTTTTTTTTCTTAAGAATCTCCAACTGTGATCTCATGTTTACTCTCTAGCTGCCATCAGATTATCAGGTGCATCAGTCATCAGCGTTGATGTTCTACATGGGCCTTGATGGCAGAGAAAATTAGCTTGCCAGCAGGAGGCCTCAATTTGGCAGTGTTTTCCTATTTTAATTTCTTATCTGTTAAAATGGAGTTCTGAATCATGAACCGAAATAGAAAAATACTTTATCAAATGAGTTGTTGTAACTCTAGTAGGGGGCTAAATTCAGTGTTCTCTTTTTGCATGTAAAGCTTTTGCATTAAGTAGAAACATATTACATAAATCATAATTTATGTTTGGGGCCCATCATGTAGATATCCTGTCATTGGTATATAATGATAACCATATCTTTTCTAAGTTC
This sequence comes from Myotis nattereri, assembly GCF_964212035.1. Classification (NCBI taxonomy): domain Eukaryota; kingdom Metazoa; phylum Chordata; class Mammalia; order Chiroptera; family Vespertilionidae; genus Myotis; species Myotis nattereri. The sequence goes on from NC_138076.1 coordinate 174,314,235, forward strand.
AAGAATAGATATCTTTTAGTAAACTCATCACTCATGTGATTATTTCCTAAGTAATCTTTTAGTGAACTCATCACTCATGTGATTATTTCTTAAGTATAAGAGAAGCATATGAAGAAAACTCAAAATCCATAGGAACTTTGAACAACGAAGTCAGGTAGCTCTAGTTATAGGTCCGAAGGAACAATGTTCTTGGATGTGTTTTGATGAAGGGGTTGGTAAATGCCTTTTTAAGGGGAAAATGTTTCACTGTCCTGAATAGGACATAATGATAAATATCATTGGAGAGTTCCAACTTGGGGGATGTTTTTGGATTGACAAATCATGACACTATCTTCGATTAAGTTCATTTATGATGCCCAATGCTTGGCTTAGAGTTTGGCACTTAACATACATTCAGAAATTGTTAGCTGGGTAATCAGCTCAGAAAGAACACAGAACATTATCTTTAGCTTTACAAGCAAACAAAGTAAATATTCATTAGGTAACTGATTCTAATTGCAGACCTTTTTTATTTTCAGTGAATTGCTTCTGGAAAAAAAAGGTTTAGAGTTTATTTATTTTACTAGAGGCCTGGTGCACAAAAATTTGTGCACTCGGGGGGGGGGGGGGCGGTCCTTCAGCCTGGCCTGTGCCCTCTCTCAGCCTGGACCCCTTAGGGGATGTCCACCTGCTGGCTTAGGTCCACTCCCCGGGGGACCGGGCCTAAGCTGGCAGTCAGACATCCCTCTGGCAGCCCAGCAGCCCTTGGGGGATGTCCACTTGCCAGCGGGGAGCAGGCCTAAGCTGCAGTCGGACAGCCTTAGTGCTGCTGAGGAGGCGGGAGAGGCTCCCACCACCACCACTGTGCTGGCAGCCGTCAGCCTGGCTTGTGGCTGAGCAGAGCTCCCCCTGTGGGAGCGCACTGACCACCAGGGGGCATCTCCTGCACTCAGTGTCTGCCCCCTGGTGGTCAGTATGTGTCATAGTGATCAGTCATTCCCAGTCGTTCTGCTGTTAGGGTCAGTTTGCATATTACTCTTTTATTATATAGGATAGAGGCCTGGTGCACGGGTGGGGGCCACCTGGTTTGCCCTGAAGGGTGTCCCGGATCAGGGTGGGGGTCCTGCTAGGGTGCCTGGCCAGTCTGGGTGAGGGGCTGAGGGCTATTTTCAGGCTGGCGGGTGACTAAAGCTCCCAGCCGCTCCTTTTTTCTTTTTCTTTTTCTTTTTTTTTTTTAATTCTGGGCCAGCTTTAGCTTTGAGGCTTGGCTCCAGCGCTTAGGCCTCCGCTGCTGAAAGCAGGTTTCTGGCCTTTGTTTACCTTCTGTATTTGAAACAATGTTGCGATCCTGCTGGCTGAAGCCCAGCGGACTAAAGCAGGTTTCTGGGGTTTTGTTTAGCTTCTATATTTGTTACATAGTTGCTTAGAGTTGCAGCTCAGAGGCCAGCAGCGGCAGGCAGGGAACATTGGAGTCCTCCATCACTGAAGCAAGCAAGCCTCATGTTAGTTTCAAGCTGCCTGGCTGCCAGCCGCCATCTTGGCTGGCAGTTAATTTGCATATCTCCCTGATTAGCCAATGGGAAGGGTAGCGGTCGTATGCTAATTTCCATGTTTCTCTTTTATTAGATAGGATAGGTACAAGTGAGAGGATGCCAGTTTGGGACTGTAGAGTTTTAATGAATAAAGCATAGCATCTTAATATTTGTACTAATCTTCTAATTTATTTGAGGTATTCAGGATGGGCAGGCATGGGCATGATTTATAAGTCAATAACAGCTATAAACAGGTGTTAGCTAGAAGACAGAGGGTGGGAATAAAGCTATTGGAAGTACAGGTACAGGTTTGTTATTTGATTTTTTCAGTTTATTAGGACCATTTTGAGTATTAGAGAAGATTGCTAAATACCCTCATTATACTCAGAACCAAGTTTCAGTTTCATTGCTAGTCTTAGTGGTATTTTTGCTAAAGCCAACCCGCTTCCCCTTCCTGTCAGCTTGGAGTGCTCTCTTGTCTCCAGGAGTCAAATCGATTTTGCCTGAGGTGTGGACTGTGGACTTCGGGTGCTTATTGTTCACTTTCATCCCATGGGTGTTTTAATCACTCAGGTCTCAGCCCTGAGTGCACATTAGCACCATCCTGCCCGGAGAGCTTTGAATAAAATAGAGGACTGTGGGACTGGGGCTCATACCAATTAATCAGAATTCCTCGTTGGGTGGAGCCTGGATATTAGTGTGTTTTAAAAGCCCCCTGGGTGATTCTAATGTGAAGCCAGGGTTTAGAACTGTTGACTTTAATAATAATGAGATCCCCCATGTCAGTAGGGGACTACTTGTTTGTTTGGGGAGTGACTGCCCTGGTTTATCAGTATATTCCTTGTCCTACCAGTATACGCACTGTTATTCATCTGGTCCTGATTTCCTTGGATTTAAGGGACTGATGTTAAGTCCCTAATACTGCCTTCACTAAGTCTATAGAGTTCCCGTTCTTTTAGTTGCATAATAAAATTCTCATCAGTGCTGCAGCAAAGCAAACTTTTATTTATCTGCAATCTGCACATCACCAGAGGAATGGGTTTTCCTCAAGAAAGAAATTGGTTAGTTCTACCTACCGAAAGTTTGAGTGAATGATAGAGGCGAGATAGACAAGTTGTATTGAATTGAGTAGGAAGGTGAAAACATTTTTTGCTGAGCATCTTCTCCATTTTAGGTACCAACTGAGTGATTTCACCTAATTACCCAGATGTCCTATGAAATAGACACTATCACCTGTGCATTGAAATGTTACATACCCTGACCAGGGTTTGTGGTTAGAATGCCCAGAGCTGAAGTATGTCCCAGGTGTGTTCCTCTGCTCTCAGTTTCAAACCACAGCCACCCCTTTTCCCCCACCCATCCTATTTGGTCTTTACAAAGCAATGGAAATTTTTTCCTATCAAAATATCTTTAGGATCATGTTTATTGTGTTTGAGATGATACATCAGGGGCCCTATCAAAATATCTTTACCATGAAAGGTAATCAAAATATAGTAAAAATAAGTTTCTTTAGAAACATTAGGATGTAAATGCATAAGGCATGTTTTATCTTGAGTAGTCTTTGGAATCAGGCTTTAATATCCTTAAAGATTGGCAGCAAGGTCCAAGTTCCTTTTCCCCATCCTAGCATTGGCGAATTGAATTGTAAATTTCAGACCTAGACTCTTGACACTTAACAGATTTCCAATGCAGGAGAGCTAAACTATTCTGTCTTCTGTAGCTTGTTTAAGAAACGTAGGCTATCCATATATGCATAGTCCATGGACATACACAGTAAGTAATGTGGTATAGGCCTAGGAGAGGCGAGGGCAGGGACAGGTTGAAGGTAGGCAAAGTGGGGTAGGGAAGATGGAGGACATCTATAACACTGTCTACAATTAAAAAAAACACACACAAAAAAACAACATAGGCTAGCCCTGGCTGGGTGGATCAGTTGGTTGGAATGTCATCCTATTCACTGAAAGATTTTGGTCAGGGCACATACTTAGGTTGCAGGTTCAATTCCTGGAGGCAAGTGATTGATATTTCTCTCTCGCCTTCCCTCCCTCTCTAAAAAGCAATAGAAACAAATCCTAGGGTGAGGATTAAAACAACAACAACATAGGCTAGCTAATAGTGAGTTGTAAAAGTGCTGTGTGAGCATCTTTGGGCCTGAAAATGATTTCATTTCTATATTCATTTCAAAGGCTCCTTTGATCTTAATTTATCACTGAAGGGAGTTTGGAGAACAGAAGAACAGATTATAAAAGGGACAGAGAAACAAAACATACAGGCATTCATTTTTAGGACCTTTAAAATTTATTTAATAATCCAGTATATTTGGTGTTTACCTTTTTATTGCTTTTCTTTTAAATAATTGGCAATACAATTTTGTATAAGCTTTTCTTTAAGGGATTACAACCAAATAGAACTTTCATTCCTGTACAGCAGTGATTTTCAACCTTTTTCATCTCATGGCATACATAAACTAATTCCTACACTTCTGTAGCACACCAAAAAGTATATGTTTTGCTGATATGAAGAAAAAAAAAGTATAAATTGATTCATTCACACAGGATGGCTATTGTTGTGTTGGCTGTTGTCATTTTTTTAATTTGACAATATTAGGGAAAAGAAATCAGTGCCCCTGACTAAATAGTAGGGTAATTGCATGTTTCAAAAATTCTAAAGGCACACCGTTTGAAAATCACTGATTTACAGCAATAAAAGCTATGTTTAAGCAGATTTGGTTATACAAGTTAACATTTTAAGGGGAAGAGGCCATAAATATGCATTTGTTTGAGCTGATCTCTCCTGCTCTCATCTGAAGATTCTTAGGAAGCCTTTAGATGAGTCATCTTATGAAGGGAAGGTCTCACCATCTCTAGAATAACAAACGGTTTCCACGGAAGGGATTACTGTGCAAGTAATTTTGCAGAGCTACATGGTCCAGAAGAGGTTGCTTTGTGAGTGTGAAGCACAGTTATTTTCTGTTTAGTTAATACAGGAAGTTGAGATATATAAACTATGTAAAATGAGTTACAAACTGCTTTTGTATCATTTCGTAAAACATTTTCTAAGTTTTTACTGTCTTCAAGATACTTTATTAGGTGCCGTGCTGAATACAAAGTAAAATATGCAATCAAGTGGGGCAGGTAAATAATTTATTACGATACAAGGCACAGGGACATAAATTGAGGTTAAGACACTGTGTTCATGGGTGAGCAGAGGTAGGAGTGATTCAGTGTTATCATAGCCCATCCCTTAAAATATAAAACCCTGTAAATGAGATTTCTGTTAACACTGGAGGCCAAGTGATTCATTTATAAGTCATTCATAAACGCTTTGTTTACTTTCTAAATCTTAGTGAATTTTGCTGTTTCCGTATGTAGTTTTAGCTACTGTTTGGAGTAGGAGTTTTTCCTAACACCCATGTGACAATTGTATTTTTTCTGTGCTGTGTATGAATTAAAATGAAATTGCTTAAAAAGTAATGAACTTTTTCATAAGATGTATGTATATCTGGAGGCTCCAAGGTTGCCATGCTTTGGGTTTAACATAGCTTAACAGCCAGAATAGCTCTGAAAAGCGTATTGAGTCAGATGACTTCTCACTGGTTTATTGATACACTATGAGCATGATTGTTATGTAATTGGAGTTGGTCTTCTGAGCTCTACCATCATGAATCTACCAGGGAACATACCCAGGGAATTTGTATTAACAGAAAACACCCAGGTGCTCTAGATTCATAGAGGTTTTCATTTGAGAGAGACCTTGAAGTTTACCTAACCTAACCCCTCAGTTCAAAAAGCTTGAGTCCTAAAGATGATAGGAGATCAGTCTGATGGTCAGAATAATTTGGAGAGATCTTTGATATCGATGGACTCATGTTATTATTTTTGTTATTTCTCTGATGGATCTAAAATGATATTTTATTTCCTATGTAGAATTTTGCCAGTCATTAAGAACAGACATTTTAAAAAGATGACATGTAACTTAAAACAACATGAGCAGGATTTTTTGGTTTAGTTATTTTTGCATTTCTATCATTTTAATACTGATTATTTGCTTCCAGCTCCATCTTTTTTTTTTTTTTCTTCTCCTATGGGCTTCTACTCCTTAGTTAATGAGGGTCAACATGATGCTTAATGACAAAATGAAATCATAGCTAATCATTCACAGGGCAGAAATAACTAAAGAAATCAATTTGGGCATTTTATTGAAAAGTATATCTTTTAAACAGATTAGAGAGTTTTGTCTTAATCCCATTTTATATTATAGAATACAAATCTCTATATATTAGTATTGGGTAGGGCTGGTGAATGTGATGTTTTGCATGATGTGTTAGGATCAGAATGCATATACATAATCTTTGTGACTTTTGCCCCTTCTTTTTCACTGTAATTTGTGTGAGAGAAGAACCAGACTTTTGTCATTTTTCAGTTTCTCACGACAGCATAAAAATATTATTTTTTCTGGTTATACATAGACATAATAAAAATAAAATAATTCCCACTATTTTTGCATTAAATAGTATTCCCAATGTGGTGCAAATAAGACCAAGTTTTACAATACTATCTGGGTTTTTTATTGCAGGTACATGTTGGGACTTGCAGCGATTCCAGCAGTCATACAGTTTTTTGGCTTCCTCTTTTTACCTGAAAGCCCTCGATGGCTTATTCAGAAAGGACAGACTCAGAAGGCCCGTAGAATTTTGTCTCAGATGCGAGGCAATCAGACCATTGATGAAGAATATGATAGCATCAAAAACAACATTGAAGAAGAGGAAAAGGAAGTTGGCTCCGGTATGTGGATTTTGTACTTACATGAAATTTAAAACTACACAATGGTTTTATTTTGAAATTATATTTTAGTAGTATTTAATATCTTTAAATTATTTAATGGTTTTATGTATATAACCAAAAAATACATTTTAATTTTTTAAAGCAACATAATAATGTTATAAAAGAATGAAGAAAAATCCCCCCACAATGCTATTATCCTATAAAATAAAGAGCTAATATGCTAATTAGACTGAACAGCAGAATGACCGTCCAGACGACCTTCCGGAGGGCTGGCAGAGGCTGCGAGGGGCTGCGATGGCCGAGCCCCTTGCATGAATATCGTGCATCAGGCCTCTAGTCCTCACATAATTACTATTTTAATTTTTGAATAGTTTTTTGACTATTCTAAATTGAGTCTTTCTAAATTGGATGCACTTTACATAGTTTTCATTATTTTATGTGTATGGGTATTTTTTTAATGCCGGTGGTCTTGATCCAGCATCTAGAATGGTTCAGGAATCTGGAGAAGCCCTGTATGTAAATTAATCAAGAGTCCAGAGACGAAGCATAATTTTGAAAGGCATTTTGGGGAGTCAGAGAAGACTTAGCTAAAGGAACTAAGTTCTCCTTGTCTCAGGACCTCTTGCTATTTATTAACACAAATTGTCCTAAGGCAAGTAGATATACACATCAAAGGCCAGGGTTAGTATACAGAATCCATTGTTAGCCCTGACTGGTTTGGCTCAGTGGATAGAGTGTCGGCCTGAGGACTGAAGGGTCACAGGTTCGATTCCAGTCAAGGGCATGTACCTTGGTTGCGGGCACATCCCCAGTAGGGGGTGTGCAGGAGGCAGCTGATCGATGTTTCTCTCTCATCGATGTTTCTAACTCTCTATCCCTCTCCCTTCCTCTCTGTAAAAAATCAATAAAATATATTAAAAAAAAAAAAAAGAATCCATTGTCAGATTGGGGAATTGCCTTCAGCTGTTCAGGTGTTTGGCCAGTAGGAGGCAATAACATGTAGATTGAAATGCCCTCAGCTGTCTGGCAGCAAGCAATCATTTAATGCATCCTTTTCAGGCTTGGGGAAATGTCCTCAGCCACCTCCAGATGATTCAGCCCTGCTGACATTCTGGAACTGGCTTCTGGCATTTGTTGAGTGCATGTTTATTCTTTTATTTTCTTATTACATTTTTTAATAAAATTTTTAATGTTAACAATATTGCTGATGTCCCCCACTCCGCCCTCCCCCCCACCACCTTTGCCCACCTTGCTCACCCCGCCTCCCCTTCTCTTGGCTTTCACCACATTATTGTCTTTGTCTATGGTGTGCATATATGTCCTTTAGCTAATCCCTTCAACTTCCAGTCACCTCCACCCACCTCCCCTCTGGCACCTACCAGTCTGTTCCATATATCCATAATTCTGCTTCCACTTTCTTTGTCAGTTTATCTTGTTAATTAGATTCCACATAGTAATACCACTGCTTTTCATCCACTCACCTGCTGATGGGCACTTGGGTTGTTTTCATATCTTGGCTATTGTAAATAATGCTGCTATGAACATAGGGGTACATATATTCTCTCTGATTGGTGTTTCAGGATTCTTAGGATGTATTCCCAGAAGTGGAATCACTGGGTCAAAAAGCAATTCCATTTTAAATTTTTTGATGAAACTCCATACTCTTTTCCACAGTGGCTGCACCCGTCTGCATTCCTACCAGCAGTGCACTGGTGTTCCCTTTTCTCCACATCCTCTCTAGCACTTGATTGTTGATTTATTGATAATAGCCATTCTGACAGGTATGAGGTGATATGCCATTGTAGTTTTCATTTCCATCTCTTGGATGATTAGTGACCATTAGCAATTTTTCATGTGTCTATTGGCCATCTGTATGCCCTCTTTGAAGAGCTGTCTATTCAGGTTCATTGCCCATTTTTTAATTGGATTGTTTGTCTTCCCAGTGTTGAGTTGTGTAAGTTCTTCATTTATTTTTGACATTAAGCCCCTATCAGATATACATTGGTGAATATGTTCTCTTACACAGTGGGTTCTCTTTTCATTTTTTATGGTTTCTTTTGCTATGAAGAAGCTTTTTATCTTGATGTAGTCCCATTTGTTTATCTTTTCCTAAGTTTCCCTTACCCTCAGAGACATATCTGCAAAAATATCGCTGCAAGAACCATCTGAGATTTTACTACTTATGTTTTCTTGTAAATTTTTATGGTTTAGTGACTTACATTTAAGTCTTTTTTGCATTTTTAGTTTATTCTTGTGTATGGTGTAAGATGGTGTAGTTTCATTTTTTTGCATGTACCTGTCCATTTTTCCCAACACCATTTATTGAAGAGACTGTATTTACTTCATTGTATGCTCTTGCCTCCTTTGTCAAGTAGTAGTTGAGTGTAATGGCTTGGGTCAATTTCTGGGCTCTCTTTTTTGTTCCATTGGTCTATATCAGTGATGGCGAGCCTTTTGAGCTTGGCGTGCCAGCATTTTGAAAACCCTAACTTAACTCTGGTGCTGTATCACATATAGAAATTTTTTGATATTTGCAACCATAGTAAAACAAAGACATATATTTGATATTTATTTTATATATTTAAATGCCATTTAACAAAGAAAAATCAACCAAAAAAATGAGTTTGCGTGTCACCTCTGGCATGCGTGTCATAGGTTTGCCATCACTGGCCTATATGCCTGTTCTTATGCCAATACCAGGCTGTTTTGATTACAGTGGTCTTGTAGTATAGTTTGATATCCGTTATGGTGATCCCTCTTACTTTGTTCATCTTTCTTGTTGTGGCTACTCTGGGTCTTTTTGGTTCCATGTACATTTTTGGAATATTTTCTTCTAGATCTGTGAAATATGTTCTTGCTATTGTAATAGGAGTTGCATTGAATCTATAGATTACTTTTGGTAGCATGAACATTGTAATGATATTAATTCTTCCAATCCAAACATGAACATGGTATATGCTTCCACTTATTTGTATCTTAATTTCTTTCTTCGGTGTCTAATAGTTTTCAGAGTACAGGTCTTTTATCTCCTTAGTTAAGTTTATTCCTAGGTACCTTATTTTTGTTATTGTTGCAAGAGTAAATGGGGTTGTTTTCTTAGTTTCTCTTTCTGATAGTTCATGATTAAAGTATAAAAATTCCATCTATTTCTGGGTATTGATTTTGTATTCTGCAACTTTGCTGAATTCATTTATTAGATCTAGTAGTTTTTGATGGGATCTTTAGGGTTTTCTATATACAGTATCATGTCATGTTCAAATAATGACAGTTTTACTTCCTCCTTTCTAATTTGGATACCTTTTATTTCTTCTTGTCTTATCACTATGGCTAGAACTTCCAGTACTATGTTGAATAAGCATGGTAAAAGCAGACATCCCTCTCTTGCTCTAGTTTTTAAGGGAAGTGCTTTTAGCTTTTGCTCATTGAGCATGTTTATTTTATATATAAATTTTTCATATATTGACTCCATGTTGACTAAAAAGTTATGTGAACTGTCCCAGTAAATCCATTAAGTAAAATTAAATATTTGTGTATATGTCATATTAATTTCCATGCTAATTTTATAAGATAAGAATACATTCATATACTAGTTTTGGAATCATTTTGTGTTTTCCTTAATATGTTTAGTTAACTACCTAATCCAATTATGCCATGTCAGAAAAGTAAGAAGGAGGAAGTTTCTAGTTAATGTATGTTGATGAATTTATTTTCAGAGAAGTCATGCAGGGATTTATAAAATTCTCAGGCAGGATCCATAATCCTGACAGGCTGATTTACAGGATACAAATGGTGGGGAAAGGTAGATATGTTAAAGTACATTTTTTTTTAAACCAGCTTGCCAGATTCACGTTTCCCAAAAGTGTTTCGTTTTTCCCTTTGCCTTTACTAGTACATTAATTGGTAGCTTAAATGAAGATGCTGACTTATATTACTCAGATTATTTGTTTATACCGAAAAAATGCCAAACACACACACCTTTGTTAATATATGTTTGCTCACTCACCTTTTTTGGTGGAGCTGGAGGTTGTGCTTTCTTGAAATAATAGAATGAACACTGCAGCAGCTGGCTGCTGCATTAGCCACACATGGCTTGACTTAACTTTATATAAAGTATAATAGTGTGGTGTGATTACCTTCTTGCTCAGACCAAAGCCCCAACTAATTGTGAGCCCAATCTAGGTGAAGGTTATTTTTAAATTTCAGATCATATACTATGTGCCTGTCATTCTCAGCTTTTTTGGAATAGCACATTAGTGCAACTATTTTTTAATACATTTTTATTGATTTCAGAGAGGAGGGGAGGGGGAGCTAGAGATAGAAACATCAATGATGAGAGAAAATCATTGATAGGCTGCTGGGATTGAGCCAAACCAGCTAGGGCCAGTGCAACTCTTTTTTTTTTTTTTTTAATATATTTTATTGATTTTTTTACAGAGAGGAAGGGAGAGAGATAGAGAGTTAGAAACATCGATGTGAGAGATACACCGATCAGCTGCCTCCTGCACATCTCCCACTGGGGATGTGCCCGCAACCCAGGTACATGCCCTTGACCGGAATCGAACCTGGGACCTTTCAGTCCGCAGGCCGACGCTCTATCCACTGAGCCAAACCGGTTTCGGCAAGTGCAACTCTTAAAGGGAATTTTGCTTTAACAAAATAACATACTTTTACAGAATGCAACATAGTTTTAATTTTTAAAGTATGATTTTAAGTGTCTATTTAAATTACAAATTATTCCTTTTCTGCTCCCATGTACATTCCTCTCAGCAGTAGCTTCAATGAAATATGAGATTGTTTTCATAGTAATCAGTGTATTTGAAACCCATGGGCTGATATTGTGGGAATTAAAAACTTTTCTGAGTGTTACGTCATTAAATACTACTTAGAACAAAAGTTTTTATTAATTTTTGTAAAGGATAAGGAAAAGATCTAATAAAAAAAGCCTTCTTGCTTAACAGTAGGAGTACCATTGATTTTATTGCAAAGTACTGAGCCTGTGCCTTCATTTTGACTACTTAAATATTGGTCTGACTGTCTAGCTATGCACTGTTGACAACACACTGTGAGTTCCATGACTGTTTGGAATGTATCACCAAATGGATTTTCTTAGAAACTTGAGTTACATAGGATTGTAATGATCTGCATCTGCTTTAGTTTTTGGGGTTTTTTTAAATTGATTTTTCACAGAGAGCAAGGGAGAGGGATAGAGAGTTAGAAACATCGATGAGAGAGAAACATCGATCAGTTGCCTCCTGCATACCCCTTACTGGGGATGTGCCTGCAACCAATGTATATGCCCTTGACCGGAATCAAACCTGGGACCCTTCAGTCTGCAGGCTGACGCTCTATCCACTGAGCCAAATCGGTTAGGGCTGTTTTAGGTTTTTGTTTTTTTTTTAATCAGAAGTCTTTGGGAGCTAAATAGGGCACTGGTTCTTGGGTGTAGATAAAATATTTAGCTGTCTATCTATTTCCTAAGTTTGTTTTATATACACATTTGGCACAGGTTTTTAAAAATTTTGTTATCCATTGAATCCTGATATTATTTGTCTCATGCTTGGATAAGTGTTTTAAGGTTTGTAATTAATGGGATTAATAATTTATCCATAATGGGATTTGTATTAGAGTACTATCATCTTGCTTCATTTAAAAACCAATCTCATATTCTTTTTTAAAAGTACCAAATTAATAGCATTGTGGCATGAATGCAGACAGACAGAAACGCCAGTGTTACTTGGCACCAGTGACTGGGGGCCTTGTTCCTATGGTTGGTAAGTCTGGCCACAGAAAACCATACTCTGCACAGTATGCATTTTATTTCAGCTTTGTCATGTCCAGGAGAAAGGCTCTCTGTCAGGTTCATTGGAAAACAGAGACCACTATGGTTTCTGTTAAACTGGCAGGGTCCTGGCCTTTGGTCATTTACATTCAAAAATGATAAGCTAGATGGACAAATACACACAAAGAAACAGCTCACTTCGAAATAATAAAAATGCCCTGGCCCAGGAGGACAAGTCAGCTCTTGTGTTGGAGGGTTAGACAGTGACTGAGGTTATTTGGTCCATGGATCCTGAGGGGTGATTCTGAGCCACGGCTGCAAGCCTGGGAACTATGGGCAGTGGAAGGCAACTGCCCAGGGAAGAACCTTGACCTGGCGGCCACAATATACTCAGCTATTCCAGGAGGTTAGAAAGAAGTCGATGAATAAGACCCCCATGTCTTTTAGGGAGAAATGTGTTCTTGTTGGACATTCTTGTTAGTAATCCCAGGCTTCCTTACCTGCTACCTGTGAGCTTCCAAATGGGTCTGATTCCAGATGAGTAAATCACGCCCTGCTCTGGAAGCGTCCAGAGGATTTCAGACTTGGGACTGTTATGATGCTTGCTTTTGTGACCCTTCTCCTTCTGTAGGATTTTTTTGGTTTTGTTTGTTACTTGAGTTTAAATTTGAGGAAAATAGGCATAGCTATTCTAGTATGCATTTGTTAAACTAATTGTTTGGATGTGTGAGGTGTCAGTGTATGTGGCATTTATGTACTTCTAGTTTCAAATCACACTACGGCTTTCTCAGTGAGTGTGGTGGCTGCTCTGGCCACGTCAGTAGCAGAGGTGAGGCTCAGAGGCCACGCTGTGGAAGGAGACTGGATTGGGATTCCTGTTGGGGTCCTGCCCAGCAGGTTCAGGGGTCCCCAGAGGTGTGGACGGAGTCGGCGAAGAAGGAATGACACGGAGACAGCGTTCAGTTGATCAGCAGCCTAGCCAGGATCTCCAGCCAAGTTCTGGTCTCGATCTCCAGAGAGGTTCTGGTTAGGATCTCCAGCCAGGTTCTGTGTCCATGTTCTCTTGCTAGGTTCTCCAGGTTCTCCAGGCAGGTTCTGTAGCCAAGTTCCCTCGCTAGGTTCTCCAGCCAGGTTCTCCAGGTTCTCCAGCCAGGTTTGGTCACCAGATTCTGTAGCCAGGTTCTTCAGCCAGGTTCTGGCTAGGGTATCCAGCAAGGTTCAGTCACCAGGTTCTAGTCAGGTTCTCTTGCCAATTTCTGTAGTCAGGTTCAGTCCAGGATCTTTTGCCATGTTCTCTCGCTAGGTTCTGTCTCTAGGTTCTGAGGCCAGTTTCTGTCCAGGATCTTTTGCCATGTTCTCTCCAGCGAAGTTCTTCTGTCTCTAGAGAACGTTCTGTGTAGGTTCTGTGCCTAGGTTCTGTCTCTCTCTCTGTCTTGTTGCATCTGTATTTATACCAGTTGATTCCAATCCTATCAATCTCTATTCCAAAGGTTAGGGCGTTTCTTATCTCCATTCCAGGGAGTAAAGATTATGTAGCTTAAGCATGATTGTTCGTAGTTAAAATGATTAATTACCCGCCTGGCACTTAGTTAAGAGGTTTTATTCCCTCCCTAACTTCAGGGGAAAATCCCTACCTGGGGATTCAACCTTTCTCGGAGAGGTGACCTTGGTTAAAACACATAGTGCCAAGAAGGTGAGCAAACAAATTAAGAACTGTATGCCATATATGCCAGGTCCTTTGAAACAGTAAGGATGAACCGGCTCCCGGCAGATTCCCTCTCCTCTGCAGGTGGTATAGTGGTCAACCTGTTTAGCAAGTGATTTCTCCACTGTAGTTGGGAAAAAAAAGACAGTTAATGGGCAAAGAAGCGAGAAGTCGGTTTTCACATGTGTTTAACACTGTTTATACCTCCCGTAGGACTAATAAAGTGAAACTAGGAGAAACAACAGCTTGGTTTGCAAAGCCCCCTGGAGTGAGAGACAGAGAAATGGAGTCTAGGGATGGCTCCTCCCCAAGCTGGTAATCCTAAAAGGATTTGGGGGGAGTTGCTGGCCTTCAGTTTCTTGTTAGGTTTGTAAGGAAAGAGAGCCAGATTATAGCAGTTTCATAGTCTGATTTTTTAGAGTTTTAAAAGTCTCTGAGAAAAGCCTGTTTGTTTGTTTGTTTGTTTTAATTTATAAATACCATGTTGCAGACTTCATTCACAAATATTTATTGAGTGAAAATAGAGATGTGGATATGGCAATAAATAAGACAGACAAGGTTCTGGCCCATTCTGTTAGATAGAGGCAAACAAATGATATGAAAGAGGAAATAATTATCAGTAACTCAAACTGCAGTAATGTCTTTGAAGGAAACAAACAGGATAGTCACACTTATAGCAGGACGGGAGAGGGGCTACTCTATGTGGGATAGTTAGCAAATACTTCTCTGAGAAGGTGAATTTGGTGGGTGAGAAAGAATCAACAATGCAGAGAACTGAAGGAAAGAGTGATCCAGGCAGAGGGAACAGCAGGTGCAAAATTCTATGTATCATTAAGTGAACTAAATTTATTTTCTTGGGAGTTTTGCTGATAAAGTGTACATGTGCCAGATTTTTAAGACACAGCTATAAGTCTATCTTTATTAATCCCAGGTTGCCAAGACTAAGCTTTGAATTAGTAGGGACATGATTACTACTTTTAGAATCAAAAGCAAATTTTAGTACACAATATATTCTTTCCATCATTTTGTTGCTAATCTCTTATGGTTTGTCCTTCTAGTTTATTTCACGTTGCATAAATATCTAATAGAGTCATGATTTGTATGTACAACAGAAGAAGAAAGCTGAGAGAGATCTAGGTTTTAGTTTAGGCATCAATGTGTAAACATTTCCACTTAGCTTCAAAGGTGCCTGGAGAGAGTCTTTTGGGGCTCTGGATACCATGGCAAAAGGCAGCTACAGTAAGCTTGGCATTTATGTGAATTTTTATGCTTTATCCTAGAAATGAACACAAGTTTGTATTCTGTTCTGTAACTGTTTTCTTCTTGACTCTAAAAATGTTTTTCCCTAAATATCTTCAGTGTTTATTCATTGTTTTTATGTGTTCCATCATGCTGTTCTGTATATGCCCCAAGATATGCATCCCTCATTTTGATAGACATAAATTACAGTGTTTGGAGTTTCTGTTCTGGGCGAATTCTTTAGGCAAGGTATTGAAAGTTGGGTCTGTCTATTTTACTAAAGAAAGATGGTTATCTCATAATTTACTGGGCATGTAGGGCAGAGAGTCATTGTCAGCAGCTTTAGTTCAAAAACAGTTAGGAATTTTCTCCCACAACAAGAAAAGTAAAATCAATTAACCAAAAAGATAGGCTTCTTCCAGGACAATCTTAGGGAAGAATCCTGTCTAATAAAGAGGGAATATGCTAATTGACCCTCATGCTGTCGCAAATATGGCAACGTCCACAGCCAGTAAGGAGGGAATATGCTAATTAACTGCCCCACCCTCAAAGATGGCGGTGCCTTCAGCCCCGCTGGGGCGGCAGGTGCATGCAGCAAGGCCAGGCCCGCCCGCCTCTGGAGTCCCCCAGTCCCCTCAGCCCCCCAGCCACCCAGGGCTGGCCCGAGGCACAGGCAAGCCTTGGCTGTTGGCTGCCCAGCCACCCAGGGCTGGCCTGAGGCTCAGGTACCAGGGCCGGCTGAGGCTTGCGTTGCCGGCAGTGGCAGCAGCAGATGTGTGATGGGGCGTCGTCTTCCCCTGATCACCTGGTCGCCTCCTGCCCCTGAGGGCTCCCGGACTGTGAGGGGGGCAGGCCGGGCTCAGGGACCCCCCCCCCCCCTCCAGTGCATGAATTTTCATGCACCAGGCCTCTAGTCTATAAATAAGTTGTGTATTCATATGCTTTATAGCACCTTGTTTGCTAGCACTCTCTAATTGACTTCTTCAGTTTCCTTTAAAAAAATTGATATATAATTGACATATAACATTATATTAGTTTTGGGTGTACAGCATAATAATTTTATATATGTATATGCTGTGAAATGATCACCACAGTAGGTGTAGTTAACATCCATCACCAAACATCATTACACTGTGTTTTTTTCTTGGCTTCAGTTTCTTATCCTGGGCTGAGGTGAGAGGAAAGCAAAGGTTCTGCCTTAGCAGAAGCAACGCCTAGGGCAGGGCTAGGGAATGGCTTACAGAGTCACCCTCTCCGCACGCTCTTCCCTGCTCTGTGTTGTGTATTGAAGCGGGGTCACCAGAGGGAAAAGGTCAACAAGGTAAGCTTTCTCTCCCTAGAGCAGTGGTTCTCAACCTTGGCTGCACATTAGAATCACCTGGGAATCTTTTTAAAATCCTGATTTTGGGGCCTCATCCTCCGGAAATTCTGTTTCTTTGTTATGGGGTGGGGCCACAACATTTTTATTGATTTCAGAGAGGAAGGGAGAGGGAGAGATAAAAATACCAATGATGAGAGAGTCATTGATTGGCTGCCTCCTGCACACACCCTTCTGGGGATGGAGCCCACAACCTGGGCTTTGTGCCCTGACTGGCAATCGGACTGTGGCCTCCTAGTTCATAGGTCGACGCTCAACCACTGAGCCGTGAAGGCTGGGCTTTTTTTTAACAGTCAGTATTACTTAGATCACAGTTACTTATGAAAATATTTATTGAACTTGAGAATATCAGGAAGAAAATTGGCCCTGCCCTATGGTCACTAAAATCTTACTATTTAGCATATGTGAGAAGTAGCAACTCGGAGAGATACGACCTAATAGTTCAGACTGAAATTCCCTCGAGGCCCACTGGCTGTTCTGACTGTTACAGAGCATTCAGGTGAGCTGTGTAGTATAAAAACCCTCATCTGTGCAAAAACATTCAAGCCAACAAGGTTTGTATTATTTAATTTCATCAACCAATCAGCTCTTAATCTGGGTGAATGTGGCTCTGTGTTTTCCCTTGGTCGGTAGTTCAGTCTGCAGACTGGAAAGGAAGAGCATTGTAGGGAGGAGCGTTTAGTCAAGACCCTCCTGTGAGTTCAGTTACCCTTTGATGTGATTTACCTCCAGCTCTTTGGGGTCATGTCTGTTGTGTACAGCAAGGGACAGCGGCATCTTTCTTTTCTCCTACCTTAATTTTGCAATTATGTCATCAAGTCTTGTCATCTCATGAGTCATTTTCTTTTTCTGTGACTAGATATTGCCTGTGGCCATTTCAACAAATCATATTCTGCAGAGAGGTCGGAGCGGGCAGATATTTATCATATGTTGATAGAAATCCTTCCAAAAGTTTCCTGAACAATCTAATTCCAGCATAATGGCATTGCAGTAGGCTGCTCATTGCAGTTGACATCTGCACTTAGATGAAAAGGAGTCATTTTTTCCCCAGTATTTATGGTAGTTTTGCTTGTATTTTCTTCATGTGATGGCACAGTGTTGTCTGACCCAAAGTAATACATGTAATTTACTGAGTAAACTTGAAGTAGATAGTGACAAATTGTTTTTCAGCGAGATGATCCCAATATTCTGAATATAGGCAAAGAAAGTATTTCTGTATCTAATATTCTCGAGGTCGTTGCAAAATTGCAAAAATTGTCAAAATGTGAGGCTGTTATACATTGCCATGGTGAGCAGTGGAGTAAAACAAAAGGTCAAGTAAAAGGCTGCTTTAATTTTCTATTCCTGAATCAACAAGCCCTAAGCCAAATGAATCTCTCTCTATATATAAAAGCCTAAGCGACTGTCTGACTATTCAACCATTCGACCAGTAGCTATGACGCACAATGCCCACCAGGGGGCAGATGCTCAATGCACAGGCATGAAAACATGGAACAGAGTGATGAATCTCAGAGGGAAGGGGGAAGGGAGGAGGGCGGGAAGAGAATAACCAAAGATCTTATATGCATACTAGAGGATTCGTGCACTGATGGGGTTCCTCGGCCTGACCTAGGGGGGATTCGGTCGAATCCATGCACCGGGCCTCCAATATCCCCCGAGGGGTCCCGGATAATGAGAGGGCACAGGCCAGGCCGAGGGACCCCACCGGTGCATAAATCGGTGCACCGGGCCTCTAGTATTAAAATAATATGTAACTCTATTCAGTTTTTGGTAAAAATTTATTTTCTTAAGTGTGAGAACTTATTTAAAAGAAGCTTTATATAACCCAACATGGATTTAAATAACGGTTGCTTTCTATTTTCTAAATCTCAGAGGGCTTTAAAATCTTAAAGAGAATTGAAATAGTCCTTGGATTTTACTTTAAAATGTCATTGACTCCCCTCCTACATGGGGATAAAGAACAGCACAGAGGAGACTTTTCGCTCAGCATGCTCATGAAGGAAGGAAACATTTTCAGCTCACCGGAAGGCTTTCAAGCCATTTTCCTTGATTTATATTGAAAATCCAAATTATCCTAGTAAGCTGATAGGTAATACTTGAAGGTTTATCTTTCTGCTCTCTTGCCAAGATGCACTTGAATCTATATCTCATAAAAAGAAATCCACGATTTCTGGGGGCATCGTGACTGTGTCCAAGTTTTCTTTCCCCCCAACACATTGTGAAGTTCATGCTATTTGGTGATGCTCTGTACTTAATGCAATCACATTTTTTGGGGTGCGGGGGGACCTAACAAAGTAGACATTTTAATAAAGCATATTCTTAAATTGCTGCTTCAGGGTAGTTCATTTCCAACTGAACACTAAATACATCATTCAGCACAGGTGGTAGTCTGCATTGTCAATAAAGCCATCGTCTGGAGATTTTATTTTCCTCCAGAAGAGCAAATTGCTGTGCCCTTTAAAGGTCTTTGGAGAAGGTTAGGGAAGATCCTGAAGAAAACCCAGTTTTCTTCATGACAGAGGTGTGGACACTTGCGCCACTCTGGAGTAGAGAGACATTTTAGAGGTAACAGGACCATTCCATTGATGAGCTCTAGGATCATAATAAAATAGCCATTTTATGTGCTATGGGAATAAACTTGTCTGTTTACAAATATCAGAAGAAATCTTCCTGAATCAAAAATCAAAGGGATCACTCTTATTTTTTTTTTCAAATGTTTTACATTCACTTTGTATTTAAGAGATAGAGTGGTCAAATGCCATTAATTTTCGTTTTCCTTTACCACTCTGCCTCAGGCTCTCTAAACTCTTTGGTCTAACCACTAAGCAGTATTTAATCAGTATCTTACTGAACACTTACCAAAGATGTACATTGAAGTTAACTACCCAGAATCTATAGTGCTTGAAGTGGAGAAGCCTTCAGTAAGGAGATGTGTAGGAGAAAATTGCTAGGTTTATGAAGGTAAAACAGTAAATTGCTGTCTAGGCATATCTCTGAGATATTGAGGGTTCAGTTCCAGAGCACCACAATAAAACATGCGTGGCAGTAAAATGAGTATCAATCTTTTTGCTGGTGAAGGGCCTAGTCTTCAATGTGTAAATAACTCAACATCTATAAAGTAAAATAAACAGATATGTGCCTGTGTGAGTGTCTCACATTTTTAATAGTTTTTTCCTCCCTGAATTTTTCAAGATATTTCCTTAAAAATGACTCCCACTGCACAAGTCTCAGAATAAAATAAACCAGCAAAAATATTTTTTTAGAGAACTGAACCCAATAACGGCTCTTTTCTAAGGCACGGAAGACAGAAACTTTCAAAACCAACTTTGTATAAAAAGTAGAGAACTTTTGTAATTTTATCTTAATATTCATTATTTATATTTGAATAATACTACTGTGAAAATACTGTTAATGATCACTATTTACTGAATGCTTACTTTTGTAAATGTGTGCACACATATACATGCACACACACACACACATTCTCTCTCTTTGATCCTTAAAACAACCCTAAAAATGAGACATTATGTTCATATTGTATTAGTGTTGCCCTGAGGACCCACCTCACCCAACCTGCTGCCCGGCTGGCACCCAACCAGAGCAACTCCAGCTCTGCCACACCTGGCAGAGGGTCTTGGCACCCAACTAGTGCCCCTCCAAAGTGGCTGTTGCTCTAAGGGACCACCCACTGCACACGATCGTGGATCAACCACTTACAAAGCTAGTATGAAGGTTAAAAGTCAAAAGTAGTAAAAACAACTGTAGCTACAGTAATTAGTTAAGGGATATACAAAATGAAAAGATGTAAACTATGAAATAAAAAAACACAAAATGTGGAGGTGGGGTGAGTAAAAATGTAGTTTTAGAACACAGTCAAACTTAAAATACACTGTTGAGAGAGAGAGAGAGACTGTTGTGTGTGTGAGCCTCATGGCAACCACAAAACAAAAACCTATAGTAGATACACAAAACCCAAGGAGAAAAGAACCTGAGCATAACACTATAGGAACTCATCCACCACAAGGAAAGAAAGCAAGAGAAGAAAAAAGGAACATAAAGGAACTAGGAATCTGTCAGAAAACAATGAACAAAATGGCAATAAGTACATATCTATCAGTTATAGCTTTAAATGTAAATGAATTAAATTCTTTAATCAAAGGCATAGAGTAGTGAATGGACTCAAACACACACACACACTCACACACACACACACACACACACACACACACAAGACCCATGTATATGATGCCAGAAAAGACTCACTTCACATAACCACAGACTGAAAGTGTTAAGTATAGAAAAAGATATTTCATGAAAATAGAAACCAAAAGAAAGCTAGGGTATCTATACAGTTGACCATGAACAGCACAAGGAATAGGGGCATTGACCGGACACACAATAAAAAATTCAATTATAACTTAGCCCTCTTCAAAGGCAGATTTCCAACTGCAGATAAAAAAAAATACAATTGTCCCTTGAAAAACATGGTTTGAACTGTGTGGGGACACTTATACATGCCAACTGTACTTATATCAGACAAACTAGACTCTAAGGTAAAGACTGTAGTAAGAGACAAAGGTCATTATATAATGACAAAGGGGTCAATTAAAAAAGAACATATAACACTTGTAAACATGTATGTACCCAACATTAGGAGCACCTATGTACTTAAAGCAAATATTAATAGGCACAAAGGAAGACATTGACAGGGATATGGTAATAAGGGGCTTTAACATTGATATATCAATGGATACATCATCCAGATAGAAATTCTATATGGAAACATTGGCCTTAGTCAACACAGTAAGACAGATGGGACTAATAGATATATATGGACCATTCCATCCCAAAACAGCCAAATACACATTCTTTTCAATTGCACATGAAACATTCTTTAAGATAGATCATGTTAGGCCACAAAACTAGTCTCAATAAATTGAAGAGTGAAATCATATCAAGCATCTTTACTGATAACAACAATATGAAAAAAATAATATACAAGAAGAAAACCAGAAAAACACACAAATAAATGGAGGCTAAACAACATGCCGTTCTTTATTGATTAGGCTATTTCATATGTATCCTTATCCCCTCATTGTCCCCCCCCCCTCCTAGTGTCTGTGTCCATTGGTTATGCTTATATGCATGCACACAAGTCCTTTGGTGGATCTCTCCCCCTTCCCCCCACCCTCCCCTACCTTCCCTCTGAGGTTTGACTGTCTGATTGATGCTTCTCTGTCTCTGGATCTGTTTTTGTAAGACAGCTAAACAACATGCTATTAAACAATCAGTGGGTCAACAAAGAAATAAAAAAATACCTTTAGACAAATGAAAATGGGAACACAGTGTTCCAAAATCTATGAGACTCAGCAAAAGCACCTAAGGGAACTATAAAAAGAAGAACAAACAAAAGCCCAAAGTTAGTAAAAGGAAGGATATAATAAAGATCAGAGCAGAAATAAATGAGGTGACAACTATTATCTTTACTCAGATTCATCAAGGAAAAAAAACCAGGGTCCAAATAAATAAATTCCAGCATGAAAGAAGTACAACTGACAACACAAATGCAAGGGATAATAAGAGAATACTATGACTGTTATAGGCCAACAAATTGGACAACCTGGAAGAAATGGATAAATTCCTGGAAACACACACCCTTCCAAGACTGAACCAGGAAGAAACAGAAAATGTGCACAGGTTGCTTGGTAGTATCAACACTGACTCTGTAACCAAAACCTCCCAACAAATCAAAGTCCAGGACCAGACAGCTTCGTAGGTTAACTCTACTAAACATTTAAAGAGAATTAATACTTACTCTTCTCAAAATATTCCAAAAATTGAGGAGGAACAAATGTTTCCACAAGGCCAGCATTATCCTAATTCCAAAATTAGACAAGATCGAGAGAGAGAGAGAGAGAGAGAGAGAGAGAGAGAGAGAGAAAGAGAAAGAAAGAGAAAGGAAGGATGGAAAGTAGGAAACTACAGGGCAATATCCCTGATGAACAGAGATGCAAAAATTCTCAACAAAATATTAAAACAAATTTAACAATACATTAAAAGGATCCTATACCATCAGAAAGTGGAATTTATTCCAGGGATGCAAGGATGGTTTAATATCTGCCAGTCAACAGGATATATCACATTAATAAAACCAAGGATAAACATATGATCATCTTAGTAAATGTAAAAAAAAAAAAAAAATTTGAAAAAATCAAACATCCGCCGAAACCGGTTTGGCTCAGTGGATAGAGCGTCGGCCTGCGGACTGAAAGGTCCCAGGTTCGATTCCGGTCAAGGGCATGTACCTGGGTTGCGGGCATATCCCCAGTAGGAGATGTGCAGGAGGCAGCTGATCGATGTTTCTCTCTCATCGATGTTTCTAACTCTCTATCTCTCTCCCTTCCTCTCTGTAAAAAATCAATAAAATATATTACAAAAAAAATCAAACATCCATTTATGATAAAAACTCTCAACAAAGTATGTATAGAGGGAACATACTTCAACTAATAAAGGTAATATATGATATACCCACAGTTTATAGTCAATGGTGAAAAATGGGAAGTTTTTTCTCTAAGATCAGGAACAAGACAAGGATACCCACTCTTGCTGATTTTATTCAACATAGTATTAGAAATCTTAGCCATAGCAACCAGACAGTAAAAGGAAATAAAAGCCATCCAAATTGGAAAGGAAGAAGGAAAACCCACTATTTGCAGAGGACCTGATACTCTATATAAAACACCTGAAGAAATACACACCACAAAGCTATTACTAATGTTACAGGATACAAAGTAAATATACAGAAATCTGTTGGGTTCCTACACACTAATAATGAACTATCTAACCAAGGAGATGAAAGGGCTATACTCTGAAAATTGTAAGATGTTGATGAAAGAAATTGATGACAAAGAAATGGAAGGATATGTTGTGCTCAAGGATTGGAAGAATTAAAATTGTTTTAATGTTCATACTACCTACAGCAGTCCACAGATTCAGTGCAATTCCTATCAAAGTGCCAGTGGCATTTTTCACAGTACTAGAACAATCCCAAAATTTATATGGAACCGCAGAAGACCCTTAAAAGCTAACAAAATGTTTAAAAAAGAACAGGTTGGAAGTATCACACATTCTGATTTCAAAATATACTATGAATGTCTATAGCAATAAAACAATATGGAACTTGCATAAAAGCAGACACATAGATACATGGAACAGAATAAATAAATAAATAGCCCAGAAATAAATCCATGCCTGTATGGTCAATTAATCTATGACAAAGGAGGCAAGAATACACAGTGGGGAAAAGACAGGCTCTTCAATAAACAGTGTTGAGTAAACTGGATTAATACATGCAAAATTATGTAAATGGACCACTTTCTTTCAGCATACACAAAAATTAAAAAGATTACGGACTTAAGTGGAAGACCTGAAACCATATAATTCTTAGAGGAAAACATTGTTAGTAAGTAAACTCTTAGCAACATTTTTTTTTTTTTTGGCTATGTCTCCTCGGGCATATACAAGAAAAATGAAAACAAATGGGATTACATCAAACTAAAAGCTTTTTTGCACAGAAAAGTAAATCACCAAGACAAAAAAGGCAACTTAATACACAGGAGAATATATTTGCAAATGGTATATGAGATAAGGCATTAATATCCAAAATATATAAAGAACTCATACATCTCAACATCAAAATAACCCAAACAATCTGATTAAAAAATGGACAGGGGACCTCAATAGACATTTCTCCAAACAAGATATACAGATGGCCAATAACATTTGAAAGGCTGCTGAACATCACTAATCATCAGGGAAATGCAAATCAAAACCACAATGAGGTATCACCTCACACCTGTCAGAATGGCTGTTATCAAATAGACAACAAATAACGAGTTGGTGAGGATGTGGAAAAAAGGGAACCCTCATACCGGTAGTAACTAGTAATGTAAACTAGCGCAGCCACTATGGAAACACTATGGAGGTTCCTCAGAAATATGAAAGGAGAGCTACCATATGACCAGCAATTCAATTTCTGGGGGTATTTGTCCCAAGACGACGAAAACACTAATTCCAAAAGATGTATGCACCCATATGTTCATTGGAGCATTATTTACCATAGCCAATCTACGGACCCAAGCTAGGTGTCCATGGATAGATGAATAAAGAGGTTAAGGTGTATATACACACATAGTGGAACCTTTTAAACTACATGGCTGGACCTAGAGGGTATTATGCTAAGTGAAATAAGGTAAAGAAAGGTAAAAATGCCATTTTATGTCACTCATGTGGGATATAAAAACCAAAATAAATGAACAAACAAAACAGAAATAGATTCATTGATACAAAAAAGAAACTAATGGTTGCCAGACGGGAGGGTGGGGTGGGGGTATGGGCAAAAAGGTGAAGAGCATTAAGACTTTCAGTTGTAAAATAAGTCATGGGGATACTTGTATAGCAGAGGGACTGTAGTCAGTATCATAATTTTTGGGGGTGAGTTACTGGACTTGTCATGGTGATCACTTTGTAAGGTACATAAATGTTGAACCACATTATGTATAACACTAGAGGCCCTGTGCACAAAAATTTGTGCACTCGGGGGGGGGGGGGGGGCCCTCAGCGCAGCTTGTGCCCTCTCGCAGTCTGGGACCCCTCGGGGGATTACCACCTACTGGCTTAGGCCTGCTTCCCAGGGGATTGGGCCCAAGCTGGCAGTCAGACATCCCTCTGGCAGCCCGGGAGCCCTCGGGGGATGTCCACTTGCCAGCGGGAAGTAGGCCTAAGCTGCAGTTGTACATCCTTAGCGCTGCTGAGGAGGCGGGAGAGGCTCCCACCACCACTGCTGTACTGGCAGCCGTCAACCTGGCTTGTGGCTGAGCAGAGCTCCCCCTGTGGGAGCGCAGTGACCACCAGGGGGCAGCTCCTGCATTGAACATCAGCCCCCTGGTGTTCAGTGTGTGTCATAGTGACCAGTCATTCCCAGTCATTCTGCTGTTAGGGTCAATTTGCATATTACCCAATTTGCATATAGGCTAGAGGCCTGCTGCACAGGTGGGGGCCGGCTGGTTTGCCCTGAAGGGTGTCCCGGGTCAGGGTGGGGGTCCCGCTTGGGTGCCTGGCCAGCCTGGGTGAGGGGCTGATGGCTGTTTGCAGGCTGGCCACAGCCCCTTTAGGGTGGGGGTCCCTGCTGGGGTGCCTGGCCAGCCTGGGTGAAGGGCTGAGGGTCATTTTCAGACTGGCCACAGCCCCTTCAGGGTGGGAGGCCCTACTGGGGTGCCTGGCCAGCCTGGGTGAGGGGCTGATGGCCGTTTGCAGGCTGGCCACAGCCCCTTTAGGGTGGGGGTCCCCGCTGGGGTGCCTGGCCAGCCTTGGTGAGTGGCTGATGGCTGTGTGCCGGCTGGCCAAGCCCCTCAGCAGGGACCCTCACCCCATGAGGCTGTGGCCATCCTGGGTGAGGGGCTGATGGCTGTTTGCAGGCTGGCCATGGCCCCCAGCCACCTAAACTCCAGGTGGAGGCTCGCTGGAAGCAGGTATCTGGGGTTTATTTATCTTCTATAATTGAAACTTTGTTGCCTTCCTGCTTGCTCCAGCTCCGTGGCTGTCAGCTGCCATCTTGGTTGGGTTAATTTGCATATAGTTGCTCTGATTTGCTGCTGGGCGTGGCTTGGGGCATAGTGAAGGTACGGTCAATTTGCATGTTTCTCTTTTATTAGATTAGATTTTATTGCTATTTTTGTACCATCACTCTCTTCTTCCTTTCCCCATCCTCCCTGCATTCACTTATTACCTGCTTTTCCTTCACCTACGCCCAGCTCTGAAAGAATCAGGGCCCCTCTGGCCCAATCTCACCCTAGACAGGGACCCTCCTTTGTGGCACAGGGGCAGGGACATTTTTTGAAATTATTCATTGTTAAATTAGCAGCTTTCTCTGTTACAACCTCCTGGTCAGGAGGTATTAGTCTACGACTAATACTTTGCAGTGGTTTCTACAGGTTTTCTGACATAGTAGGTGTTACCTACAAAGTCAGTGTTTTGTGTCTAGAGAGCTGTCTGCTTTAATATCTGTGGGGATTGATGGTGGCTCTAAGTACTTAGGTAGCCCTTATTAAGAGATAAATATTTGTGCTTGGCTGGTGTCACTGGCTCTGGTTGCGCGTTCACCTATGAACTAAGAGGTCACCGTTTGATTCCTGGTCAGGGTACATGCCTGAGTTTCAGGCTGGATCCTCAGTGGAGGGTGTGCGAGAGGCAGCCAATCGATGATTCTCTCATCATTGATGTTGCTATCTCTCTCTCCCTCTCCCTTCCTCTCTGAAATCAATAAAAATGTATTTTTTTTTTTTTATGCCGAAACCGGTTTGGCTCAGTGGATAGAGCGTCGGCCTGCGGACTGAAAGGTCCCAGGTTCGATTCCGGTCAAGGGCATGTACCTGGGTTGCGGGCATATCCCCAGTAGGAGATGTGCAGGAGGCAGCTGATCGATGTTTCTCTCTCATAGATGTTTCTAACTCTCTATCTCTCTCACTTTCTCTCTGTAAAAAATCAATAAAATATATTAAAAAAAATGTATTTTTTTTTAAAAGAGATACATATTTGGAAGACACAGCTACCATAGTGACCCACGCTGCTTTTCTTAATTCTATAAGGATTAAGCATAAAACATGAAGACATTTCCTTTAAACATCATATTGCTATATAATATTCTCTTGTTAAGCATCCTGAGTGTACAATTTAAGCAATCCCCTAAGACTGTAGGTCTGAGAGGAGCAGAGACTAATGAGGAGGCCGTGCTGATCTGAGGTAGCTCTTGGACTGTACCAGAGAGTCTGGAGTTGACTCAGTATTTGTTTACAGTGGTCCTGTTCAGAGAATAAGCTGCAATGAAAAATCATTTCTGGGAAGGAGCTGAGGTTAAAGTGCACAAATTCTTGCTACAATTCATTTTGGGAGAATTTAGGAAAGACTGTTTAAAGATATGTAAAAAGGAACAAAGGAAGTCATAGACCATAATAAAAAACAAGCAAAAGGATGTTCAGCTTCTCCCCTCTATTGAAAAACAGACCATTAATCTTGTTTTGCTGTAAAATTTAGCCAAGGGTAACCTTATTTTTATTGGCTACATAAAGAAGAGTTTAGTTCTTTCCAAGATTTTTGAAATTAGGACTTTCTTATTATGAGTAAAATAGGAGAGCAGTGTTTCCATGATCCATTTTTTTCATTCCCATAGTTTTCTTTGTACGTGTAGCATATAAAGAGGCATGGGCTCTGGAAACAGACTGCCTGGATTTTAATCGCAGCTGCACAACTTCAGGTGATTTAGTTGACCCCTTTGTGCTTCAGTTTCCACTTCTGTAGCATGGAGGTTATTGTAATATCTGTCTCAAAAATTTCTTTGAATATTGAATGTTTTAATGGTAAAGCTGTGAGAACAGTGCCTGGCACATTATAAACTATTATTATTGAGATTTAGCTTACCCACAAATTAACCAAGGGTGTACTAAAAGTAATTAACTTGTGCACCTTTTACATTTTTATTTATTTTTATTTTACTTTTTAAATCTATTTTTATTGATTTCAGAGAGAGAATCATTGATCAGCTGCCTTCTGCACACCTCCCTCCTCCCCCCCCACCCCCCCCCACACACACTGGGGATGGAGCCTGCAACCTAGGCATATTCCCTGACTGGGAATCAAACCATGATCTCCAGGTGCATAGGTCGATGCTGAACCATTGAGCAACACCAGCTGGGCACCTTTTGCATTTTTAAAAGTAGGTTTCATATAAGTAATGAGAAGTCAGATTCTAATCCACTTGGTGCCTGTGTATTCTGCTATATTTTGTGAAAAACACCTGTTTGTGTTTTTCCCCTCTGTCCTTACTTGATGTGATAAACTGTTTCATTCACTCAGTAAATATTTCTCGGTTGCCTACAACATTCTGGGCATGAGGAAGAGGGTGGTAAACAAGATCCTCTGCACTTAAAGAGCACTAATCCATCCCTTTTCACTCTCCTGTGAATTGTAGACCTCACTCAACCTGTGTAGAAAACAGTTCATTTTATTCCTTTTCTTCTCCATTGTGTAGTAAAACCACTTGATGATTTGGGCCATACACTTTGCACATAGTTTCTTAGAAGTTATCCTTTGTGGCCACACTGAGTGGCCAGATTATTATGACCACCTGACATTTGTAGGCAAATTAGCTTAATTTTGTGCTGAAATTGCTAGAGGGCCAGACCATTATAAATAGGGAAGCAGGTTGTTTGCCATGACAGTAGAGGTGATTTTTTTTCTGAAGATATGGGTAAACAACATAATTTAACAGCCTTTGAACGTTAAATAGAGTAGTATGTAGTAGTAGTATATATCTTTTGATACACAATTTTTATAACCATTTTTATTGTAACTGCCACTGCATTTTTGTTAGTTTTTCCTTTTGTCTGAAGGATCTTAGAAGTCTCTTTAGAGGGGACTTTTCTAACCAACACCCTCGAAGTTAGAAACTGGAGAGCAGGGAGTTAGAAGTGGCACCTCTGTCACAGGGTCTCCAGCGAGTGCTTCTCTCAGCGCTGTCACTCCGTCCCAGTTTCCAGGGAGCACTGCCTTCCTGCTCACGTGTGACCACGGCACTTCCTGTTCTAGGGTAACGCTGGACTCCAAGCACTTGTCGAGAAGCCTGTGCTGGTTGTTTTGAACATTACTGAACCAAAGGACTAACCAACTGCTTACATGTGGAAGCAGCCTTATCTGTGGCATAGATAGCATTGCTTGCTTGTTCACACGGGGAAGAATGTGAAAAAAAGACAGGAAAGGCAGTCAAGTGTGTCCTAATGATCTTTAGTAGGTAAGACCAAACTGATGCTATTCAATCTAGATTTTTGGGTTCTTTGTGGTCATACACATGCAATAGACATAACCCTCATATCTTTAAGTGACACACATTCTGACATTTTATAGTAAATGGTCATGAATTAATTCATTGCCACAGATAATTTTTGAGGAGAAAGTAGCTGTTCCCAAATGGTAAAAGAGCATCATTGATATTTTCTCCAGCAAAGTCGGGAGACAGATGCTACTAATAAAGCATAATAAAGTATAACAAACTCTTCATGGCTTTGTGTTCAATAAAACACAAGTGATTTTATGGTCCTATCATTTGAAATGTCAATCTAATTTAGTAGGTTTGTGTTGAAAACTCTGGTTTTTAAAAAAAATGAGGCGAAAACTTAATTCACTATCATGTCCAACACTTTTGCTTAACATAGAGAACACTAGTGAAAAAGCATGGCAAAGCCCGGGCCTAGCTGGTTTGGCTCGGTGAATAGAGCGTCAGCCCTCGGATTGAAGGGTCCTGGGTTCGATTCTGGTCAAGGGCATGTACTACCTTGATTTCAAGCTTGATCCCTGGTCCTGATTGGGGTGCATGTGGGAGGCAACCAAATTATGTGTCTCTCTCACATCGATGTTTCTCTCTCTCTGTCTGTCCCCCTCCCTTCTACTCTCAAAAAATAAATGGAAAAATTTCCTTGGGTGAGGATTAACAACAACAAAAAGTGTGGTAAAGACAAATTTAGAAACCTGTAAAATAAAAAGGCAAATTAGAGGCCTGGAATATTCAAACCTCTTGACCCGGTGAGATGTCATAGATATTAATGTGACTCCAGGTTTAGTGGCAGGAGCACGAGGAATCCCAGGTCATAACTCCCACCCTGACCTTGACTTAGTGCCCTTGGCAGGTCTGGCTTCATGGATGTGCACCTTCTGCAGTTGCACCTTCTGGTTTTAATGCTCTGTGGTTGCTGTCTGGAAATTCTTCATGGTGTTTGAGTGAGGGACCCACATTTTCATGTTGCCCTCTGCCCTATGAATTATGTAGCCAGTTCTGGCCATTAACAGGTTACTTCTCTGAATTTCAAACAAGGCAACCAAGATTTTGATAGATCTCAAGATTTGAAATTCTGAGTCCCAACAAAGTTTTCTAGACACCCAAAGTTCCTGGTCCACCCGCTTAGTGGGTCTCAACCAGGAGCACGTTTGCCCCCTAGTGGTCATTGAGCAGTGTCAGGGGACATTTTCAGTTGTCCCAGCTCAAGGGAAGGTGCTGCTGGCATCTAGTGAGTAGGAGGAAGTTTAATCCTACAAATGCTCAGGACAGCCCTCACTCTTACAGCTTCAAATTCAACACTGCCAAGGTTGAGAAACTCCACGTAGCTCATTATTTGTCTCCAATACCTGTTTCTGGCCCAGGGAAGTTATTCAGTGTTCATAGAACCAGCGGGTGCAACCTGGATCTTAGGGGGTTGTATTCCTTCCTGTATTCAGATTGCTAAATGTAACCTAGCATTTGCATGAGGTACAGTACAGAGATGCTGTCCTAAGGCACTTCCTCTTCTCACATTTATCCAGTTAACTGCTGGGCACCCAACCCTCTTAAAACCTTCAGTAAAGCATACATGCTCACAGCTGGTGGATGGCTTTCCAAGATGACCTTGTACTGCTGCTCTCACCTGTTGGGCTGCTGGCTTACCAAGTTTTTTTCTTTCTTTCTTTTCTTTTTTTACCAAGTTCTTTAGGTATGTTCCCAAATCTGTTTATAGCATTGTACTGGTTGCTGTAATGTAATGCAGTGTAATTAACTATTATAGGAATTTAGGGAAAGAAAAGTACTTAAAAGTGAAGAGATTCCATGACAATCCAAGTTGAGTGCTTTGGAGAGATTCAATAAGGGTGTCACTAAAGAAAACTGCTCTCAAATTAAATGTAGGCAAGATAACTCTAAAAGAGAGAATTATTAAAATTAGATCCTGTGTGGAATTTACATAACAGTTTAAAGTTTTCACTGTTCTTTATGCAGATTACAGACAATTACATCTGTGGTTTTTGAGAGAAAAAGAATAGCTTGCTGATTCATGCTCAGAAAAAAGGCCTTGTCCTACATCACAAGATTGCAGAGTGAATGGCATTTATATATTTTAGGATGATAGGGATTATTTGATTTAGGAAGGTAACTTTAGATGACTTAATAACGCATCAGAAGCAGGGCTTCTATTATATTTTCTGGTGAAAAACAAAGAAAAGGAATATAATTAGATATTTTTCTTTTGTCACTTCTAGAGCCAAAGAACTCTCAGTTTTGTGAATAATTTTCCTGACTTAACAGCAACTTAAATCTTAAGAAGATACTTCTTTCGTTTTTTATTCCATAAACATCAACCTAAGGCAGTGATGGCGAACCTCTTGAGCTCGGCGTGTCAGCATTTTGAAAAACCCTAACTTAACTCTGGTGCCGTGTCACATATAGAAACTTTTTGATATTTGCAACCATAGTAAAGCAAAGACTTATATTTTTGATATTTATTTTATATATTTAAATTCCATTTAACAAAGAAAAATCAACCAAAAATATGATGGCGTGTCAAAGATTCGCCATCACTGACTAAGGTCTGCCTCTTGCCAGATTCAGTACTGAAGTGTTCAGGGGCTGTTTGCTTCCGTTTCAGTTCATTTATTTTCTTCCTTGAATTTTACAGGTGCCTATATAGATTAGAGGTAAAGTGTCACATTTCTTTAGAATTGAACAGGTATGAGTAATATGATCAGAAGTGCAGTCAAATCAATTCATTTCAAAATACTGTTGGAAGTGAGGTAAGAGATGTTTGTCAGCATTTTCATGCTGGTTTTTACCTTGTTATTCTCTCATTAGGACTCATGTCCCTGAATTAGATTTGAGAGCAGAATTCTGAGTCTCTCAATACTGAACTTGTTAAGTAAAAAGAAAGAAAGATGGATTCCTCTTTAGTATAAATCAACCATTGGTACTTTTTGTTAACATTTTAAAATAATGTTTTATTTTCCATCAGTTGTCATTATTTTGCAAATGTCATGCAACAATTTATAGGCGTAAACATCCTATCTATATATATAAAAGCCTAAGTGACCGAACAACTGGTCTGGAGCTGTCCCCTTGTGGTCTGTGCGCTCCCACAGTGGAAGTGTCGCTCAGCCAGAGGCTGGGCTCATGGCTGGCGAGCGCTGCTGTGGTGGCATGAGCCTCTCCTGCCTCTGTGGCAGTGCTACCCAGTGGCGGCAGTGGCAGGAGCAGCGGGCCGTGATGAGTGGGAGCAGTGCCTGGCCCTGGCTCAGGCTTCTCCCAGGACGCCTGCTGCTTTGGGCCGAAACCGGCAGTCTGACATCCTCCAAGGGGTCCCAGATTGTGAGGATTGTGAGAGGGCACAGACCAGGCTGAGGGACCCTACCAGTGCATGAATCTGTGCACTGGGCCTCTAGTTTTGTCATAAAAGAAAAGAAAGAATTTATCATTTATGATCAAAGACATCAGGCTCTTTTTTAAAAAGTAGTTTAACAAGTAATAAATAAATACAGCCTCCCTTTAAAAAGTTAAAACATTATAGAGAAAGCTAAATTTTTCTTTGCTCATCTGATATGGTCTTGGAATCCTTCCAGACAAAGACACATGTGCATGTGTACACACACACACACACACACACACACACAGAACCATACAGATTTTTTATAGGTGCAGTATCATAGTGCATTGATCGTTTAGTTAATTTATTCAATTAAGTTGTGTCCATTTGAGCCAGCTCTTCTATAAATCTATCTCATTCCTTTTAGCTCTTAACTAATATTTCAGGTATATTCATACACATTTTATCAGTTTGTTTTTCTGTTAATGGACATTAAGTTGTTTTGTATCGACAGTAATGAAACATGTTTTGTTGAGCACTTGTACATGTTTTACTCTAGGGTAGGTCACAAAGTAGAATTGTGGACCATCCAAATCATAACATAGGTTCATTTGTTTTAGAGTCTTTCTAAATTACCTAGTGTATAGGACAAAAGTCATAGAATCATGGCCTTTTAGGAACTGAAGGTTTCTTGGGTGTAATTATATGCTATGAAGTAGCTGTCAACTTGTATCTCCATCCTCTTAATATTTAATATTTTTTACCCCAGAGCTTCTTTTACAACCTTCCCTGCTTCTGATGACTTATTAAAATTTTTTTGACTCCTCTATTGCTTCTACTTTTAGTAACAAAGTTTCAGACAACAAAATGTTATCTTGTAAGTAATCATTTTAGCAGGTGTCTTACTATATTCAATCTCAGATTTAAAACTGGTTTTAAAACACTTCTTGAAGTATTTTATGAGATTAATCCTGTCGGAATTATACCTATACTGGTTTAATACTTTAGATCTTTGTGTAATGTTTAATTAATGAGATGTGGGGCTTGGGGTGCAGACTTCTTCCATGAGTTCTTGCCCTATGAAGTTTGAAGAATAAAACTTGAGGACAAAAGGGCTTCTTTAATAAAAAATGTAGAAGTTTATGGGAAGCAGATACAAACTCCATCTGGGCATAGGGGCCCTCCAATGGGAAAAGCCTTCTCTCTCTCTCTCTCTCTCTCTCTCTCTCTCTCTCTCTCTCTCTCTCTCTCTCTCTCTCTAATGGGAAAAAAAATCTAAAAAGAAATGTGTCTTGTGTCCCTCTGTGTCCGGTTTATATATGCTGCAGCTCTTTGTCTGAACCTGACCCTTTCTAATTGGATGGATCCTTCCTTGATTTAGGGACCCCATGCTTTCTTCATTGGTCATTCTGCTACAAGGTATTAGTTTCAAAGCTCAAAGCCAGCTTGGTGCCCCTCTCTTCCTCTCCCCTTGTCTTGCAACATTCCTTTATCCTCTGTACAAGTAAGGTAAGCATTTTGTCGTCGTCAAGCCCCCACCTATGCAGTCCTCTCCCATGGACCTTCTCTCAATTGTCCTGGTGGATATGTTTTATTACCCCTTAGGTCAGGCTGCTCTAGATCTAACGTATGGCTGCTTCAATTGTTCATGTCAGAAATGCCTCCATCCTTTTTGGACTCCCCCTTGCTGTAGGTAAGCTAGTTAACCTTTTCATTACCTCAGAAGTGGAAGATACTTAGGTTTACAATCTAGGTCAGCAGTTCTCAACCTGTGGGTTGCGACCCCTTTGGAGGTCGAACGACCCTTTCACAGGGGTCCCCTAAGACCATCCTGCATATCAGATATTTACATTACGATTCATAACAGTAGCGACATTACAGTTATGAAGTAGCAACGAAAATAATTTTATGGTTGGGTCACAACATGAGGAACTGTATTTAAAGGGCCAGAAGGTTGAGAACCACTGGTCTAGGTATTCTCTTAAAACCCATTGTGTGTTATAAATGTAACATGGGTAAGTAGTGTTTGTGTGGAAGAAAACTTTAGGGGCTGATCGCCTCCTATCTTCCTTATGTGGATAGTTGTTTTTTTTCTTTTGAAGAATTACATCCCCACTCTTATTTAATGGCTTCTATGTGTGGGGTGTTGTGCCCACTTTCCTTTAATTCTT
The DNA here is from genome assembly GCF_964212035.1 of Myotis nattereri. NCBI lineage: Eukaryota > Metazoa > Chordata > Mammalia > Chiroptera > Vespertilionidae > Myotis > Myotis nattereri. The sequence goes on from NC_138076.1 coordinate 174,349,010, forward strand.
AGAGTGAGCCTAAGAACTCGACAATATTGTTTTAATCTTATAACTGTAAAAATTGGTAGAGAAGCTAAGTAACTTTCACAAAGTTCACCCTGTTAGGAAGTAGTGGAGCTAAAAACTCAAAACAAAGCTGATCTTATTAGAACCATAGGCATTCGTTAATGTGCTATATAAGGCTATCCTTTTTACCATCATTTAAAATTCATGTGAGTCTCTTCCTGGCCGGTGTGTGTGGCTCAATTGATTGGACTTCATTGGGTTGATAGGAGAATTAAATTAAGTTATCTAAATGGCTTGCAACAATGCTAGGCACAAAATAATTACATAAGAATGCCTATTATTATAATTATTTTTTGCATAAGTACTGCAGCAGAATAAGGCAGTAGATTAGGATATTGCTTTGGAATTAAGCTGCCTGGGCATTAATCTCACCTCTATCAATTATTAGCTTTGTGTCTTTGGATGACATAGACTTTCTGTGTCTCAGTTTCCTTATCTATAAAAGGGTAATAATTATTTTCTTTTTGTTGTTGTTATGTTTTGGTTGTGTGGTATTACATGAGATACTGAAAAATTTTTCTTTGTGAATTCTCAGTAAATTATAGGTTCAATGTATTTCTTTTAAAAAACAATAATCCTTGAAAGTTCTTGTCTTTGGAGAGGACCTACGTTTTTATATCAGGAGTTAACGCATTAGGGATTTAGAATGTTGTTAGACCCTTCGATAATCCACCTTAGTAGGCATCTCAGAATTACCTACCCCACTGTGCAGCATGCCTAAGGCATCATGCCAATGCTAGACTTAAAGATTCAAGAACCCTTATAGGTGTTTACCTGTAGAATAGTTCTGACTTTGAAATTTGGTTCTTTCTATCAGCTTCCATTCATCATGTGGTTAATTGGTTGTTCTTGTCTTTCCTTTTACTTGATACTTGGAGATACCCATTACTTTATTAGGAAGCTAGCACTGCATTAAAAATTATGCATTCAAATTTATCAAAGATTTGAGTTAAGTAGAGTAATTCATACACTATTCTGTTTGAAGCCGAAGTTAAGGCTAACATAATTTATAAGCTTCCCTTCAATAGATACTGCTTTTTAAAAAACTCATTTTTTTCTTGATTATGTAACTTGTAATTCACAATTTTTTAGGATATGTGAACTGTACATATGTTTCCACTTCTGGATCAGTGATTTTCAGACATTCTCTCTGTCTCATCCCCATTATGATTCTGTCATTCTTCACCAGGGGGGAGGAGGCAGGTGGAGCATGGAGCTGGGCAGTGAGCCTATGGCTGATATGCCCATTAAGTGGCATCCCTCTCTCCCCTACAAATCACAGATCTAAATTATTGATCCTTAGTTTGTGTTACGAGTAATCATACTTTACCCTGCAGATTGGACTCTCATGTAGTACATTTTTTGCTTTGCTGAATTCCAGTATAGAGGAATAGGAATGACTTTTTCCCTTCTGTTAAATCATTGTGTGGGTTTATAGATGTTCTTAGTCTATCACCACATATCTAGTTGATTCAGGTTATATAAAGGCATCCGTTTTTTTGGTTTGTTTGTTTTAAATAATGATTGTTTTCAAGGTACTTTTTATTTTATCCTTGGTGACTGCAGCCTTCGGAGAGCAGGGATTAAACAAATACTGACACGAGAGGTTGCAGAATGAACTAATTAATTCTGACTTGTAATAAGTCAGGTGGCCATCCTTGAAGTACAATTTCAGAATCACAAAAATACAAGCGATGCAAGACAGAAATCTAATCCCAATATCCCCCCTTACAGAAAGTCTTTTGATCTGATGGTGTAATGGTGATTTGTAGTTAAAACCTGAAATTGTTCATTGTAAAATGCAGTCTTCTGAGGTGATTTTAGGTATAGTTAATTATGTTTCTATTATTAGAAGAGTCTAAAACAGTGTCCTGCGAATTGTAATTTATTAGTAATGCCTTGTATGCTGTTACGGGTTACTATTGGTAAATAATTAGATAGCATTTTAATAGAATCTTAGAATTACCTGTCAGACTGATATTAAATGGTATTAGTAGCTGTCAGAATTTAGAGTTTTTTAAAGTTGTATCAAAGATTTACTAATTTAAAAAGTAGTAGATTTACTTTTTAAAAAAAAAATGTAATGCCCCATCTATCCAATTTCCAAATAAGTATTACCATCATATATAAAGTGGTAGAACAAGGTAATATTTAATTTGAAAGTCACAAATATGTGAACAAAATTTTGCCTTGCATTATTATTGCTTATGGAAATTTCTAATTTTGAACTTTTAACATACCCAGTTATTTGGCCTCATGAAATAAATTTCTGAACAAAATTTTGCTTCTAAAGTTTACGATGATTGATAGCTTACATATGTTATATTTGTTGAAGAAGTGGTCAGAATTCTGTTTATTTCAGATTAAGTTCATTTTGTGATTATGTAAAGAATTTCAGCAAATTTAATTTTATTTATAGACTTTTACATCCCAGTGGTGCTAAATAAAGTGAACTTTTCGACACTAGTTTCAGTGCCCTCAGTGTCATTAAGCCCCAAGAATGCAGAGTGCTGACTGAGAAGTCAGAAGCCCTGCATTCTCCTTCTGACTCCCTTGGTAATTAGCTTGTGACCTTGGGGATGGCCTTTAACTCTGCTCCATGTCATTTTCCTCTCTCTTTTTCGGCCTCTTTTCCTCACAGAGTCATTATGAAGGAGAAATGAGAAAAATTGGGGGATAGTAAAAAAAATTTAGAAATCTAAGACCCTATCTTTTGTGTAAGGCAGTGTTCTGTGGTGTTACTTTTAAAGATGAGATTACAGCCCAGGCTAAGAGTGAAAATGTGGTCTACTCGTCTGCCTCTTTATTCCAAATCAATTTTTAAAATATTCAGGAACTATTTTTGGTGATCTTTTATAAGTCCCTCTGAAAGACGATTTGAAAAGTCATCACATAATAGCTTGTTGTGAGAGCCTAACATCGATCGGCTGCCTCCTGCACACCCCCTACATGGGATCCAGCCTGCAACCCAGGCATGTGCCTTGACCAGGAATCGAACCACCAACCTTTTGGTGCGCAGGACGACTCCCAACCAAAGGAGTCACACAGGCCCAGCAATGCACTCTTTTTAGTTGAAGGCCCAGCTTGAGTATATGCCAACGTTAGTAAGGTTGAGGAAACTTTCTGCAAACAGCGGAACATACCAGTGTTTGTCCTTTTATTTCCTCAGCCATGCTGATATTTATGTATGTTAGCGTAATTTCTCCGGAATGTCCCTGACCTCCCTTACTGTTTTCTCTCTTGATAAGAACCTGGAGCGGCCTGGTTTGGGGGAATGTCTTGCAGCCTGTGTGTGGAGCTGGTCGCTCGCTCAGCATTTCCTAGAACTTAGTGATCCACTGAGATCAAGTAGAAATGGATTGCTATGGACTAAATAGTGTTCCTCCAAGATTCATGTTCAAGTTCTAACCCCTAGAACATTAGAATGTGACCTTATTTGGAGAAAGGGCCTTACAGAGGTAATTAAAATTAAATTAGATCATATGGGTGGAGCCACTGTGACTGGTGTCCTAATAAGAGGAAGAGACAGCAGGGATGTGCATGCACTGAGAAAGACCATGTGAGGACACAGCGAGAAGAGGGCCATCTGCAAGCCAAGGAGGGAGGCCTCTAGAGAAGCCAAACCTGCTGACACCTTGATCTTGCACTTCTGTCCTCCAAATCTGAGAGAAAATAAATTTCTGTTGTGTAGGCCCCCCAGTCTGGGATTTTTGTTGTGGCAGCCTTGGCAAACTAATACATGGAGTTTCTCAGATCCCTGGTGCTTGGTAATCCCAGTGTATGTGTCAGCCACCAGGGTGTAAGAAACACCCCCAAAAGCTGCATGTATATTCAGCTTCAATTGAATTTAGTAGTGGTTTCACAGATTTTACAGTTTGGAAATTTATGTTTTTGGAGGTAGAAGTGATGGCAAAGTTATTTCTAGCATGGAAAAGACAAAGAGAACAAACAGTATTTGCAATAGTCCATTTAAAAGCTTACTCTTACATCTTTCCTAGTTTTATATGTTTTTCTACTTTGAAGTTCTGGAGGAATTAATGCAAAGGCTTCAAATATGTTTAACACACACAACGTAAATTGTTCTTCTGGTTGTTTTTGTTTTAGTCATTGCTTATCCATATTAATGATTCACACCAAGTTACTTACTGTTTTGATGTTAATATTAATGGAACAATTTATAAAGATTTTAAAAACTTTTTATTGATTTTTTTTAAGAGAGGAGAGGGGGAGGGAGAGGGATATGTAGGGAGAAAGAGGAGAGAGAAACATTGATGTGAGAGTAAAACATTGAACTGCTGCCTCTTGTACACCCCATACGGGGGATTGATCCCCCAACCTGGGGATGTGCCCTGACTAGGAATCAAGCTGGCGACCTTTTGGTGTGTAGGCCAGGGCTATATATGAAGCTTTTGGAAAAAAAAATTTTGATTTTTAGATGACTTAATTTTGATTTTCAAATATTGAGGCCTGTTCAGGTGCCTATTTACTGGAATCAACTTTACATCTCTCTATGTATAGTGCTATATATATAACTTCAAAATGCTTATACATGCATCATCTCATCCCATCCTCCCCAAAATCTGTTGAGATTAGCAGTACTCTCTTAATTTGCTAAGAAAGATTCCAGGAAAGTTAGGATACTTTTTTTAAAGTCACACAGTGACTTCATGGATTCCACATTTTTGAAGTCCCCATCCAGAGCTATTTTTCTGTTTCTTGGGCCCAGGTAGACTAAGCCCTAAGGAATGAGAAATATATTTGATGTGTGTGTGTGTGAGAGAGAATGTTTATGTGTGCGTGTGCCCTTAAGTTGTTTCTAGTTCCTCCCTTTGCTCTTCTGATAATATTGTGGAATGGTGATATGTTTTGATTTTTCCCTTTCCTTTCCTGTGTGTGTGTGTGTATGTGTGTGTGTATGCATATATGTGCAGCTATATCAAAATACAGCTTGAAGCAGTGAAAAGATTAGTTCTCATAATCTGTAAGTCTGGATAGCAGGATGTGTGCAACTTCCTGCTTAAAAAAAGATTGGAAGGTGTCTATAGCTGTTGCTTCTTATTTCAGTGAATACAGAATCTGTTTATAGTAGTTAAAGAATAAGACCCAAAATCTGTATCTCTTAAAAAAATCCCCTGTAATCTTCAGTTTCCTAAGGTAGACAGCAGTTCATGAAGATGATGTGTTACTATTCAGCTAAATATTAAACTAGCTCATTGTTCCTCAGACTTCATACTGAATCCCTGTCTTCACGTTTCCTAGCAACTGACTCACATGTGGAGGATGCAGAGGGAAAGCCACCAGGGACCTGATCTGCATTTCTCAAACAGCATCTGAGAAATGGTACCCAGGCTACATTTCTCTTCACAGTTTCTACTGAAAGCTTGCCTTTTATGTGCATTAGCTTCTAAAGAGAATACCCATTAAAGATGAGCATGAAAAATTGACTGGTGATGATAAAACATCAAAGCCAAATTATTGGAAATTTTCTTCAGTAGTAATATTTTTTTAATAGGCATTGCTATTACATCTTGAAATAGTGGTTACTGGGATAAGAAGATGAAATCCTGTTTTATATTTGAGAATTAAGATCTTTATTATTATAAGGTCATTCCTCATAGATGCCTAAATACTTGTTCATAATTGTAAAATAAGATGCATTTTCAATTTTTTTCCTTAAAGGAAAGGAGGGCAATGTACCATAAATATATTACACATAAGTGTATGTTGTATGTAACTTTGTACACACGTATGAATTTTAAGCCTTTACATTGGTGAAGTGAAACAATGCTTTGTGAGCTAAATAAATGATAGATGTTATTACATTTAAGCAAAGAAAAATAACCACCTGGCCCCAATTGATAGAACCTGATGTTAGTTTTAGCATGTTTAAAATAGAAACTATTATTTTATATTTTTATGTATTATATTTTTATTCATTTAATCATGTCACTTGATTTTGGTGGTCTAGAACGTAAAATATAATGACCTTTACCTGTTAATAATTCTAAGACATATCTTTTAGAAAATATTGGCTTTTTTGATGACAAAAATCTGAAGTGATACCGCTTTCTTTCTTAACTGTCACTCTGTCATTTGCTGTAGTTGGCTCTAGGAAAGGGGATGGAAAGGAAATCACGGAGTGATGGGGCAAGTGGCAAACAAGAGTATGAGGAAAACATAAAGAAAGATGAAGTGTGAGTTAAAAAAGTGGCCATGACCAGTGAAAGGTGGAGTGGTACAAATTAGCAAGTCTGTTACATCTTTCTCCCTACCACCTCTGTAAAAGTATTAATCTGCTTATTCTCTTGTCCAGTATTGAGTTTGCTAATGAGGCTAGTACGTATCAGGAGAAACTGGTGTCATTCATGGAGAAACTGGTGTCATTCATGGAACATACAGATTGAAAAAAGAATAAGGTAGGAAACATACCATAATCATGCGGGTCCTTAAGTGTGAGCTGAGAACCATTTTTCTCCGGTGTCAGATGAAGGCTTGGACTACAAGCCCTCGGTGGGCCTGTGCTGATCCATTGAGAAGTTTTCCTTGACTTGCAGCCAGCTTAGAAAACTAAACTAAATATTTTACATCTAGTTCATCATATGGTCTTTAAGTTCATGGGGTTCAAACATGAAAATATTTTGCTTTTCTCTACTCACTGAGCCCAACAGTGAAACTTGCAGAGCTACTCTTCCTCATAGGTACACAGAATTCTCAAATTCCATTCCCCAATTTTTCCATGTCTTTTTGACTTAAACTTCCGTTTCATATCTGAATGAAAGCGTTGTCCTTCATCTCAGATGAGCTCAATGTGGCGTTGCTGCCCTGCCCGGCTCTTCTGCCCTCCATGCCCATTCCTGCCATTACTCTCCAGTTCTCATTCCTTCCTACTCAAGTAGACACAGGAGGCAGGTCAGTCAGCAAGGATGCCTCCTGTGTCCAGTGGGGTGTTGGTCTCTCCCTTTCACGCAGGCACTGCCTGTCTTCATCTTTATGGGTGATTTTCTTGACCCCTTATCTGTTGGCTTAGGATGTGAGGAGCATCATTCCCGTCTCACATGGGCACTCCCTTTTGAATATAGGCTACGTAATTGCCCCTCGGTGCACCACAGCTTTGGGTCCTATTCGTAGCATCAATTCAGGACAATAAAAAAAAATGTCCCACTCACCATGCTGTTATTATTTTCACATGTGAGTATAAGGTTGCCTAATGTTCTTTCTTTGAAACTACTGGTCCTTATACTAACATCATAGTCCTACTGCTTTTTTATTATTTTCCATATGAAGTGGTGATAGTAGATGGTTGTTGGTTTCTTTTCGTTTCTCATGGAAAGATTAAAAGCCGCCAGCCCTTTATGCAGATTCCGTAAGCCCAGACATTCTCTAGGCATTCTTTTTCTCCTTATGCTTAAAGTCTGAGTAAGGTGCATCCACTAGTACCCTGAAGCTGATTGTAAAAGCAGAGAGAAGCAGCCATTGTGGCTCGGATCACAGTTGTATCCAAAACAGTCACCATCACTGAGCTTCCAATGTTTCTGGCTTGTCTGGCCTTCAGCCCCAGCAGTGACAGTATCTGTGACCTGGTTCAGAACTTTCTGGTGTGTGGGTGTGGAGGTGAGGGGGGGGGGGTGGGCCTGAAGTTCACAAAGCCTGTAAGGGAGCTGTCATTGCCTGAGGGGACCTGAACCAGAGGTGAGGACAAAGGTCCTTCCACCCAGCCCCTGACTGGACCAGCCCAGAAGGCACCTTTCCCTGCAGTGGCTGGAGTCCCTTCATTAGCCAATGAAACATTATTTCTCAGTGTTTTCAACACAGAGTACGTCTTTTGCATGAAGCGAATTGCTATTTATGAAATGTATAGCTAAATGAATGCATAAACAAATGAATGAATTTTGAAGGTGAGCAACAGAAGGTGCAGTGCGGGGAGGGAGGGAAGCTGCAGTGCTGAAAAAATAGAGAAGATGTGGGCCTTGATTCCTAGGTTTGTAAATGTAATAAAATTGAGACTAATTTGAATGCTTGTGTGTGTGTGCATGTGCATGTGGGTGTGCGCGACGGAGGGAGGGAGGGAGGGAGGGAGGGAGGGAGGGAGAGGGAGAGAAAGAGAGAGAGAGAGAGAGAGAGAGAGAGAGAGAGAGAGAGAGAGAGAGAGAGGGATTGGAAATTTGAGTAGCTTTGATTCGTTGGGTTTTACTAAAATTCTTAGAGACAGTTCTCAGTGCCTAAATTTTCTAAACTATGGTCATATAATGAATAAATTAAGTGTGGATGGTATAACATGTACGTTTCCCAAGCATCGCCGCCATTAGTCACTTTTGTGAAGCAGGGCCACCTGGTGCTAGACCTAGAACCAGGGTTGGAGGAATCTCTTTGCTTTCTATGCATTGTTTCTCTTACAGTGTATCAGTAGAGCGACTACTTCCAGACTTTGTGCCTCTCGTATGTGCTGAGATACCATTCCCAGAATATGGTAAAGTCAGAAAGGCAAGTGGACCAATTCCACTTGTGCTTTTGATGTTCTTTAGGAGAAGAATTCTTAGGGGAAAGTGCATTCTTTTTAAAAAATATATTTTTCTTGATTTCAGAGAGGAAGTTGGAGAGAGATAAATATCAGTGATGAGAGAGAATCATCGATTGGCTGCCTCCTGCACTCCCCCTACAGGTGACCAATTCTGCAACCTGGGTACATGCCCTGACTGGGAATCCAACCTGGTTCATAGGTCGATGCTCAACCACTGAGCTATGCTGGCCGGGCGGAAAATGTATTCTTAGAGCAGGTGCTGGAAGTTAAAGTCTTAACTCCCTATGTAAAATATTTATTTATTACTTGAATTTTATTCATCCATTAAGCATTTATTGGGTGCTCTGTGTGCTTGGCATTTATCAGACCCCAGGGATATGATGGGAAAGTTAGATAAGCACCTGCTCTGTTAGAAGGAATTCACTTTCTTAGGGGAAGAAGACAGGAAGTAAGCAAGAAAATAAATATATGTAAAACAATTTCAGATAGTAAAAAGAGTTATATTTGGGAAATATTCAAGAATGCATGACCCATATGTGTCAGCAGAATTGATGTATCAGTAGAATTCTGAAGTCCTAGATATGGAATACTATTTTCTTCTCCTTGGCTTCCTTTTAAGAATCAGAGCTATAGTCCTATCAAGCAGGAAAAACTGTAAGAGAATTAAATTGAAATCTTGCAGCAGAAAAAAAAAGTTGAAGCAACAATAAAACAGATTATAGGGAGTATGTTTACATTACTGAGCAGCTTAATGTACTTTACGGTAACTTCTCATCTATAAAATTTCATAAGAACTGGTAGTTTTCTGATTGATAATTCATACCCTAATCCTTTTCTGGGTCATGGGAATTAACTTCTTCCCTGGAGATTCTCTAGGCTAGAAAGCTTATCGTCTTCCTTAAATGTATTCTTATTCTTCAGGATTTTTTGGAAAATGTGTGCATATGGCAATGATATTTTTAGCCCTTTCCATGTTAGACAAGCTTGAGTCTTTTTTCAAGACCTAACTTTAGTGTCATCTGTTTCGTATAAATCCATCTGACACTCCCCATAACCAGCCAGAGGAAGTCATCCGTCTTTGATTATTCATTCATTCAGAAAATATTTCTGAATGGCTGCTGCAGACCAGGCACAGTTCTGAGCACTGAAGATTTAGCAGTGAACAAAAGGAAGCCTTCACGGAGTTTCTTTCCACTTTATAGAGGTGACCAAACATATGAATGACACATGGTGATAAAAGTTAATGAGCAGATAAAGAATGGTAGAAGATGGGGGCAAAGAGGTTGCACTTTTTTATAGGTTGGTCCAGGAAGGTGAGAATGATGGCATATGTTCAAAAGGCCAAAGTAAGTGAGATGAGCTGAGCAAGCCATGCAGATATCTGTTCACATATGGCCAAACAGAACAACCTGGAGTTTAGGAGGTAAGGTCCGAAGAGCAGATTATGTAGTGACTGTGACTTCACTGGTCTGTCCTTAGGGCTCCCTCAAGGGGAAACACTGAAAAGTGCTATTTTAAGACAACTTGTCCTCTAAGACCAAGGTCCATAAATTTAGTACCTATGTTTTCTTCTATGTAGTTTCTTGTTTCAGGTCTTATATTTAGATCTTTGATCAATTTTTAATTAATTTTTGTACATGTGGACAAATTGTAATCCAGTTTCATTCTTTTGCATGTGGCTTTCACATTTTCCCAGCACAATTTATTGAAGAGACTTTCTTTTCTCCATTGTGTGTTTTTGGCAAAAATTATTTGCCCCTTAACATGTGGTTTTAATTCTGGGCTCTCAATTCTGTCTCAGTGGTCTCTGTGCCTGTTTTTGTTTTTGTTTTTGCCAATACCATGCTGTTTTGATTATCATAGCTTTGTAGTATAATTTGAAGTCAGTGTGATACCTCCAACTTCGTTCTTTATTTTTCTCAGGATTGCTTTGGCTATTCGGGGTCTTTTGTGGTTCCATACAAATCTGATGAGTTTTTGTTCTATTTCTTTAAAAAATGACATTAGGGTTTTGATGGTGATTGCATTAAATATGTATATTGCTTTGGGTAATATGGACATTTTACTTATGTATGATTCTTCCAATCCATGAACACGGGATTTATTTCCCCATTTTGTTGTCTTTTTCAATCTGTTTTAATGATGCTTTGTAATTTCAGTGTATAAGTCCTTCACATCCTTTGTTAATTTTTTCGCTAGATATTTCATTCTTTTGGTTGCAATTGCAAAAGGAATTGTTTTTTTTTATTTCTATTTCTGAGGTTTCATTGTTAGTATATAGGAAAGCAGTGGATTTTTATATCTTTCAAGTTTACTGTATTTATTTATTGTTTCTAATAGTATTTTTGTTGGAGTCTTTGGAGTCTATGTACAGAATCATGCCAGCTGCAGAAAGTGACATTTTAACTTCTTCCTCCCCAATGTAGATACTTTTTATTTCTTTCTCTTGCTTGATTGCTCTGGCTAGGACTTCCAGAACTATGTTGAATAAGAGTGGTGAGAGACGCTGTAATCGGTTTGGCTCAGTGGATAGAGCATCGGCCTGCGGACTGAAAGGTCCCAGGTTCGATTCTGGTCAAGGGCATGTACCTTGGTTGCGGGCACATCCCCAGTAGGAGATGTGCAGGAGGCAGCTGATCAATGTTTCTCTCTCATCGACGTTTCTAACTCTCTATCTCTCTCCCTTCCTCTCTGTAAGATCAATAAAATATATTTAAAAAAAAAAAAGAGTGGCGAGAGAGGGCATTCTTGTCTTATTCCTGATTTTAGAGGAAAAGCTTTCATTTTTTCACCATTGAGTATGATATTGAGATTTACAGAGCCTTATATCCCAGACCAACAGATTATATATCTCCAGTGCACATGGAACATTCTCAAGGATAGATGTTGGTTCAGGAGTTATGAATTTGGTGTATAGATTATATTTGTGAACACAGTGTCTCAATCATAGCATTTATTTAATTATTTTGTCATTCCTATACCTGTCTTTCTAGATTAGGATACCTGAGGCACAGACTGCATCTTATTTGATATTTTTATATTTTGTTATGTCATTTGGGCCATGGTGTGAAGCTGTAGGTTTCTGCTTTCCTTGTGGGTGTGAGCAGCTGGGTTCTACTTAGTGTTTTATAGGGAAGGCCATTCTTTCTTAAAACAAAGTGGTTATAGTTTAAAAGCAGCTGAAGGAGGAAATCAGGTTGTTAAATTTACAGTTTACTGGTCAAAGCTTAATATTTTATCCTCTCTAGGTATTTCAATCTTGCTCTCAATTACAGTTACCCTTTTGTTCTAAGAAATACATGTCTTTGGGTAGCCCCATCAGCACAGTCATAATCCAGGCGTAGTGGCAGCTTTAACCAAGATAAATGGCCTGGGGGAAATAAACCTTATTTATGCAAACTCAGATCTGTAGTCTGTTGGCAAGCACCATAGATACCCCTGAGTCTGACCCTCTTTGAAATTAATTGGTTGGCTTGATCGGTATCCCCCAATGTGTGGCCCACAGACTGCCTGTCTATGAATGCCCCTCCCCCTTTTGATCTGCTGTGTGCTAAATACAGAAAGTGAGAATAAACATTTAGAAACGTCTATAGCAGTGGTCAGAGTAATTTTATTTGACTGCTTGTATTTGTATGTCTCTTTTTAATTTTTTTTTTTAGTAATTAATGTATATAACAAAATATGAACCTATAAAAATGGAAATTGAAAACAATTGTTTCATTACAAATAGTTTGATAAGCTGTGTAGTGGTTCATTATATTAAACACTAGAGGCCTGGTGCACAAAAATTGGTGCACTCGGGGGGTCCCTCAGCCTGGCCTGTGCCTTCTCACAGTCTGGACCGCCTCGGGGGATGTCCACCTGCTGGCTTAGGCCCACTCCCTGGGGGATTGGGCCTAAGCTGGCAGTCAGACATCTCTCTGGTAGCCCGGGAGCCCTCGGGGGATGTCCACTTGCCAGCGGGGAGCAGGCCTAAGCTGCAGTAGGACATCCTTAGTGCTGCTGAGGAGGCAGGAGAGGCTCCTGCCACCACTGTTGTGCTGGCAGCTGTCAGCCTGCCTTGTGGTTGAGCAGAGCTCCCCCTGTGGGAGCACACTGACCACCAGGGGGCAGCTCCTGCATTGAGCGTCTGCCCCCTGGTGTTCAGTGTGTGTCATAGTGACCTGTCATTCCCAGTTGTTCTGCTGTTAGGGTCAATTTGCATATTACCCTTTTATTATATAGGATAGAGGCCTGGTGCACGGGTGGGGGCCAGCTGGTTTGCCCTGAAGGGTGATCCAAATCAGGGTGGGGGTCCCGCTGGGGTGTGTGGCCAGCCTGGGTGAGGGGCTGAGGGCCGTTTTAAGGCTGGCCACACCCCCCACTGACCCAAGCTCCCAGCTCTCCTTTTTTTCCTTTTTTTTCTGGGATTTATTTATCTTCTATAATTGAAACTTGTAGCCTTGAGCGGAGCCCAGGTTCAGCTGGAAGCAGGTATCTGGGATTTATTTATCTTCTATAATTGAAACTTTGTGGCCTTGAGCAGAGTTGAGGACCGGCCAGGGCAGGTGGGAAGCTTGGCTTCCTCTGTCGCCAGGGGCAACCCAAGCTTTCTGCAGGCTCCTGCTCCGTGGCCATCTTAGTTAATTTGCATACTCTCCTGATTGGCTGGTGGGTGTGGCAGAGGGACAGTTAATTTGCATTTTATCTTTTATTATATAGGACTAGAGGCCCGGTGCACAAAAATTTGTGCTCTCGGGGGGAGAGGGGGGTGTCCCTCAGCCTGGCCTGTGCCCTCTCGCAGTCTGGAACCCCTCGGGAGATAACAACCTGCTGACTTAGGCCTGCTCCCGGGTGGCAGAGGGCAGGCCCAATCCCTAGGTGCAGCCTCTGGTCGGGCTCAGAGCAGGGTCGATTGGGGAGTTGGGGCGCCGCCCCCTGTCATGCACAGAGCAGGGCAGATCAGGAGGTAGCGATGCCACCCTCAGGCTCAGGGTAGGGCCGATTGGGGGTTGGGGCACTGCCCCCTGTCACACTCAAGGCAGGGTCGATGGGGAGGTTGTGGCGCCACCCCCTGTCACACACAGAGCAGGGCCCATCAGGGGTTTGGGGCTCAGTACCTTGTCACGCACAGAGCAGGTCAAATCAGGGGGGTTGGGGCTCCGTACCCTATCATGCACAGAGCAGGGTCGATCAGGGGGTTGGGGCACTGCCCCCTGTCACGCACAGAGCAGGGCCCATCAGGGTGTTGGGGAGCTCCCCCCTGTCATGCACAGAGCAGGGCCCATCAGGGGGTTGGGGAGCTCCCCTTGTCACGCACAGAGAAGGGCTAATCAGGGGGTTGGGGCACCGCCACTGTCACACTCAGGGCAGGGCCGATGGGGAGGTTATGGCTCTACCCCGTCACACACAGAGCAGGGCCCGTGCGGGGGGGAGGGGGTGTTGGGGCACCGCACCCTGTCACACACAGAGCAGGGCCGATCAGGGGGTTGGGGAGCTCCCCCCTATCAGGCACAGAGCAGGGCTAATCGGGGTTGGGGCTCCTTCCCCTGTCACGAACAGAGCAGGGCGGATAGGGAGGTTGTGGCCCCGCCCCCTCTCACACACAGAGCCATAGGGCGATCAGGGGGTTTGGGCACTGCCCCCTGTCAAGCTGATCCCAGTGCTGGGAGGCCTCGCGGCTCTGCTGATCCCGGTGCTGGGAGGCATATTACCCTTTTACTATATAGGATAGAGTCCTGGTGCATGGGTTGGGGCCGGCTGGTGTGCCCTGAAGGGTGTCCTGGATCAGGTTGGGGGTCCCCACTGGGGTGCCTGGCCAGCCTGGGTGAGGGAATGATGGCTGTTTGCAGCTGGTCACACACCCTTCAGGGTGGGGGTCTCCACTGGGGTGCCTGGCCAGTCTGGGTGAGGGGCTGAGGGCTGTTTTCAGGCTGGGAGTGACTGAAGCTCTCAACCGCTCCTTTTTTTCTTTTTTTTTTATTCTGGGCCAGCTTTAGCTCTGAGGCTCCAGCTCTTAGCCCTCCGCTACTGAGAGCAGGTATCTGGTTTGTTTTGGTTCTATAATCGAAACAATGTAGAACTCCAGCTCTGAGATCCCGGCTCCCTCAAAGCAGGTTTCTGGGGTTTTGTTTAGCTTCTATATTTGTTACAGTGTTTCTTAACTTGCAAGCTCAGAGGCCGGCAAGGCAGGCGGGGAATGTTGGAGCCCTCCGTCACTGAAGCAAGCAAGCCTCACATTAGCTTCCAGCTGCCTGGCTGCCGGCCGCCATCTTGGCTGACATTTAATTTGCATATCTCGCTGATTAGCCAATGGGAAGGGTAGCAATCGTATGCCAATTACCATGTTTCTCTTTTATTAGATAAGGATACTTCATTAATTGGGTATTCAGCTGAATCAGTAATTCTCACTGGAGGTGGGGTGGATGGAAATTTAGCTAACAGGCATGATCAGAATCAACAGAAAAAAATGTGTGTATTTTGAAAAAGATTTACTGTCTTTTTGACATCATGACTTTTTGGTAGAACTATGATATGGCGGCATTAAAAGAGGTAAAGAACCACCTATTACCAGGAACATAAAAGATATAGGGATTTGTTTATTTTTTTTGTTGGTCAGGTTGCCTATAATCTCAAGCCTGACCTTTGGTTTGTAGATTTATTTGTAAGGTAAGTGACCACTATTGAATTTTATAAATATTTCCTTTTAGGGTCCAAACTTTAGGTGTGTCTTTAAATGTTAGTATATTGTTTTATTGTTTCCTAAAAGCAATCTCTGGGCTACAACCCATCTATGCACCAGATATTAACCTTATTTCTTAGTTTCTGTACATTTCTACACCTTTCATTTATCTTTTGGACGCTTCAAAAGGAAGTTACCAAGAGACCCACTGATTTTATAATCACTTTGGTCAGCTCTTTAATACCTTTCTTAACTGTTACCTACCTCTTACGTATAATTTTATTTCATTTTTATTAACTAATCAACTTTAATATGCCTCAGAGAATGCAAGTAATGGCCAACCTGGTAATTTTAGAGAACAGAAATGAGCAGATGTGAGGAGCAGGAGTACAGAGAAATTCCGGGAATTCTATCAAACCATCTGACACCAAGAAACAAACAACAGGATGAACAATATGCACAATTCCACACTGGGAAGAGAAATGAGACCACGAGAGCTGTGGTTTCCTCTAGACTGGTTTTTGAAATTGTTTCCCCGTTTTCATTTTTTAGAACTTCATAGATTATCAATATTAACCATATATTATTACTGTAAATATTGTTTACATATAGCCCTCCCCAAACAGGTAAGTAACCTAACTGTAGGACAGAGAAGCAAGTTGGTGGATTTGGTATTCTAGTTTTGATGTTCTCGCTTTTTGAGGAGCTGAAAAATTGTCAGTCGGTTCCTTTTTTGTGATTTCCCCAGTGACCGCCTATACAGATTGCTTCTTCCATCTTTTGTAAAGATATATGACAGCAAATCTCTGGCAGTTAGTGAGCATGTAAAAAGCTTTTTGTCTAAGGGCTGTTTGTTTTGCTACTTACAAAGCCATAAAGATGTTGACAAGCATCTCTCATTACCAATTTTTAGTCACGAAAGATATTAGCCACTTAAAAATAACTATCAGAAACTATTGGTGCCCTAGCTGGTTTGGCTCAGTGAATAGAGCATCAGCCTGAGGACTGAAGGGTCCCGAGTTTGATTCCTGTCAAGGGCACATGCCAGGGTTGCGGGCTCAATACCCAGTAGGGGGCGTGCAGGAAGCAGCCAATCAATGATTCTCTCTCATCATTGATGTTTCTTTCTCTCTCTCCCTCTCCCTTCCTCTCTGAAATCAATAAAAACATATTTAAAAAAAACATTATTAGCTATCTTTTATGAAACATTATTAAAGAAATAGTTTTGATTAAATCACTTAAAAATAATGGGATGTAACTGAGTGTTAATAATACAGAATTTCTGCATTGAATCTTCATAATTAGTGGTAATTACCTTCTATAATTTACTTCCTCCATGTATATTGTATAGTATGTTGAATCCTAGTTTCAGTATCAAAAGTTTTACATTTCAATTAGGTAGAAACAAAAGTTAAATAAAAATTATTGCAATATTCTTTCCCTTTCTTCAACCCCTTGTTTATAAAAGATTACATTTATTTTTGCTCTGTAATCCTACTTTGTAAAAAGTTTATTAAAGAGGGACTGTGCTCTGAAAGTTTCTTAACCAACCAAAAGAATGTATCTATTCAATATCTCATTGGGTGGAGATGGACTATATTTTAGTGATACTGCCATTGGTTGCTCAGAAAAGTTCTAGTAGAATTGTCTTGAGAGTCAGTTCTTGAATCGGAAAACACTGTGTTTCATTGACTCAGTCAACAATAACTTACTGCATTCTTACTTGTATCAGTTCTTTCTAGATGCCAGATATACTATGGTGACAAAACCCCATGCTTACTGAACTCACAGAGCTTACAGTGTAATAGGGAAGACAACTAATAATAATTAATTGACAGTTAATAACATTTAACAAAAAACACACCTTAAATACTTAGTAGTAGTAATAAGACCTCTGAAGAAAAGAAACGTGTTTATGAAAAATAATAATTTACATAGGAAGTGGGTGGGCATTTAAGGAAGGCAAAGGATGAGTAATAACTTGGAATAGCTCATTAATTTATAGGTATCTCTTCTTTTTATGTCAAATTCCTTTTTACTCAGCTAAATAAGCCATCTTCTCAATAAGCCTGCCTCTCAGTGCCTTCACTCAAAACCAAATTCTTTTGCAAAGGATGAAGATGTGTGACCACTGAGGATATTCAGAGTATGCCACTCGTTCTGAACATGGTTCTACAAGATTTTCAGAAATACTTGAGCTGTAGCATTATCACCGAAGTAATTTTATAGTCTTTCCCAAGTTGGCTGAAGGAAGCAGGTTTCTAAGTTTTGATGTGTTTGTTTCTTCAAAAATCAGCCACATTACTTCATAGCCATCTTTAATGTAATGAGAATAGAAAAAGCGATACTTCTTTGTAGAGAGGCTGAGCCCACTGCTTTTTCTTCTAAAGAAAGTGAAGACTGACAAAGAATAATCTCTGCAATTGGGAATGCAGTTCTCTTTGGCTCAGTTGCTTGTTCAAGGTCTATCAGAAATAAAACAGCTTGATATGTGGAAAGATTAAGGACTTTTTTTGGACTTTGAAGTGAGCAGAGAAGCATTGACCTTGGCACTCACTAGCCCTTTGATCTTTGGAAAGTTACTCAGCCTCTCATAGCCTTTGTTTTCTAATCTGCCAAATGGGATTAATGCTATAAATCCCTTAGATAGTGGTACAGATTAATTCATAGAGAGCTTGAATCTAGTAACTGTCAAATATTAGGTCATGCCAACCTTCCTTTTTCCAATGCTTTCAACCCCCCATTGTTACTACAGCTGTCAGAATGAATGAAATCTCATCATTAACTTAAATATATGTTGTTTTCATGTTTTCCCTTTATGATTAAAAAATTTTGTTTTGGGAATCATGTTAATGTATTATAGGAGATGGCAATGGTAGGGTTAAGGGTAGATAAAGACAACATGAGTTTTTCTAGAAGTAGATTTCATTCTCCATCCAACAATAAGGCCAGAAAGCTTTAAGAGAGGTGTGTAGGAAGGTGGGAGTTTTGACTTCGGTAAGTGGAAAGTGTACAATGAAAAGGTATTTGAAGGTAAATTAATTTGGTCTCCAAATATATCAAATGATATATTTCTCACTAAAGGTTAAAGCATTGTTATTAGTAGGAAACACCAGAAATAACATTTATGAAAATTAATCATTGTAACCTGAAATGAATCATGGAACTAATAAATATATTCATAGACAGTCTATTTTAGCTAGAATCTCTCTCCTGTTTTTAACTGTAAGCTCAGCAATTCATGCTTTATGGCTCTTAAGATTGTCTACCATGCCATCTGCGGTGTAAGTTTCTTGAGGGCAAGGATCTTGTCTAATTTATCTCTGAGCCTCCCAGTTAGTACAGAAATCGCATTTGATGGTAACCAGGAAGAACATGCTGTAGTCATAATAGATATCCAAGATGGCTGTTCAAGGGAGCAGCTATTTTAAGGTCTGTTTTCAGCCTTATTAGAGTGAGCTTCTGAGCAAGGTTCACATTTCTGAATGGTGTTGTCATTGTTTTTATGTACGAGTTGTTATATTTTGGACACCTAGCTGAGAAGGTAGTGCTCCTAGTCTGCTGTTAGTACACACAATTACTTAGAGTGTTCAAACTTAAGAATATGGTTTGTTGTTTATTTATGACTCAAGATTTATAAGGAAACATGCATTATTGAACATTTATATACTTGGACTCTTGAGAATTGCTCTATCCATTTGTGATGCATGTTAATAGAAAGTGAAATAGCAGTTGTATTTATTAAAGAGCTACATCTGTTCTGCACATGGATTATTTGAATTTTGGAAAGCTATTCTGGTCAAATAAATAAATCTTCAGACAGGTGGCTTACTTACTTGAATACTTATAACTTATTTTCATATTTCCCCTTGGGAAATGTTACATTTGGCTGAAATCTCTAAACTGTTTTATCAGCCAAGGATAAACTGGGAAGGGAAAGCTTCAATTAAAATTAATGGGACTTGTCTTGGGGAAATTTAGAAAATTTCCACTACCTTTTAGTGGCACAAATATAGTAAAAATTGAGGCTTTGTCCACATAAAGCGCATTACATGGACATTTTTAAATTTTTTAAAATATATATTTTTATTGATTTCAGAGAGCAAGGGAGAGGGAGAGATAGAAACATCAATGATGAGAGAGAATCATAGATTGGCTGCCTCCTGCACGCCCCCTACTGGAGATCAAGCCTGCAACCTGGGCATGTGCCCTTGACTGGAAGCAAACCCAGGACCCTTCAGTCGCTGATGCTCTATCCACTGAACCAAACCGGCTAGGGCATGGACTTACTTTTATATGGGAATTCAAAATGCAAATAGATTGTTTTTAAAAGGATGTATGTAGTTAAAATTGCTGTACTGGGTTCTAACCATTTTTGCTCAGTGGATAGAGCTTCGGGCCAGAGACTGAAGAATCCTGGGTTCAATTCCGGTCAAGGGCAAGGACCTCAGTTCGATCCCCGGCCTTGGTTGGCGTGCATGCGGGAGGCAGCCAGTTGATGTATGTCTCTGTCACATCAATGTTCCTCTCTCTCTGTCTCTCCTCCTCCCTTCCATTCTCTCTCAAAATCAATGGAAAAAATATCCTTGGGTGAGGAGTAACCAAAAAAAATGTGTCATGTTGGGAGTACAAAATGTTCTTCTTCTTGGGCATTATTTTCTTCCTATTCCATAGCCAGTAAACAAAATTAAGTGTAAACTGATTAGAGGGGGTGATTTTTTTCTATTCCTCAATTTCTAAAATTACTTTAACAGAAAGAAACAGTTCATCTCCATGAAATTTGCTCTAAAAATCTGTTAAATGTCCGTCAATCTAATCTGGAGGCATTTGTAAAAATTGCCAGTGTGAGTAGCAGTTCAGCCTTTTCCAGGAATGCAAAAGTATTTGGTCATGTGACATAAAAGAAAAATCTACAGAAAGAATACATGTGTTTTTTTGTTGATACTAGTATGTTTTGAGATTTCTGAATGGTAAAGTAAAATTGACCTATAATTCAGTTATGACACATAAAAATGCCTAAACACACACAAAAATTGATTAATTCAACATTTAGGAAATGTTGACAACAGAAATAAATTTTACCTACATTGTCTGTGAAAAATTATGTAAGTTAACAAAGAATATTATAGTGTAAACACATTATAAGGGGAGTAGGAATTATTTATCAAGATTCATACTGTAAAACTTCTCAAAGTTTATAGGCAGTAACGGTCACATTGTTCCATGGCATTTTTCTAAAATTTTACAAATTGCTATATATATGATATAATACTTCAGTAAGTTTAAACATATAAAGTAATTTTGAAGTATTTACATTTATATTCTTCATAAAGAAGTGCTTCAAAAATACTGGAAGATTCGCCCTGGCCAGTTGCTCAGTTGGAGCATTGTCCTAATACACCACAGTTCTGGGTTCAGTCCCTGATCAGGGCACATACAAGAATCAACCAATGAATACATAAATAAGTGGAACAACAAATCGATGTTTCTCTCCCTCTCTGTCTCCCCTTCCCCCATTTCTCTCTATCTCTAAAATCAATTAATGAAAAAGAAATTTTAATACTGGAAGAAAATACAGGCACTAAAGAAAAATTTTGGAAACAATATGAAGCTTTTAAAAATGTAGCCCAGTGCATATAGGTGTCAGAAACTAGGATGAGGAGCCAGCAGCTGTTGAGTGCCTGCCTTGTCTAGGCAGTGCACACGTCATCAGCTTGTGTCATCATCACTCTGCTCATAGGTGACCACGCTGATTATGTCAGTGTAGTTAGTAAGAACATGCGTAGAGGTCAGATATGGCCTTGAGTCCTCTCCGTGGCATTCATAATCATGTGGAAGACCTTGGACACATGGTTTAACTAGGGGTTGCAGGAGAAGGGGCTTTGGTGTCAGACCCTCAACTAAGTCCCAGCTTTTCCCAGTGAACAGCTCTGTGATTTTTACAACAGGAATGATGAAACTCACTTCATATATTTGTTGTTAGAATTAAATGATGTATATAAAGAAGGTTTAACATAATTTGTGGTTTGGTTTTGAAGATTCAAAAATAACAAAAATTCAACCAGTGATTCACCCAAGTAGTAATTAGTAAAAGTTTATTGTGCACACACCCAAAAGAGAGTTTCGGCACCAGGAGCACTCAAACCAAACATGGACTGAGGCTTGGGGATATTGTTATAAAGCAGTTTATATAGTGGGAAGGTGGTGACTGTTTATTCTTCACAGTGATTGTTTATAATATTAGAGTTTTCTTAAATGATAGGGAATTGGACAGTGATTACCTTATACCAACCTTGGGAAACAGTCTTGAGTTCTGCTTATGATTTTCAGAGGCGTAAGCAAGAAATGATCCAGGTCAAGTTCATCTTAGAAAATAAGCAAAATTAAACTTTGTTTGTGTGACTAACTGATTGTGTCTGCTCGGGGAATTTTCAAGGCTGGTCCCTGCTTGTTTTTATTTTAGCAGTGGACTGTAGTAAGTGCCTAATAAACGGTGTTGACAGTGAGGATAGAGCTGGGTGGGGGTGGGGGTGGGGTGGTAGGCCAGAGCTCATATAGAAACCCAGGCATATCTAGTTTCACACCACTTCCTTTTTTTCTACTGACTGATTCTGGAAGAGATCAGACAGGATGGTATGAAAATGTGCCTTGAATCAAAATCAGTTGTAGTTTCTGAAGCAGAATAATTCTTTCAACAAATATGCAAGGCACAGACAGTTCTGGGGAATAGGACTTAGAGTCGAGGAGCCCAGCCATATGGAAACTAGTCCAATGAGAGGGATAAACAGTGAACAAGGAAACAAATCCATAAACTGACTTCTGACAGTTCTAAGTGCTGTGAAGAAAAAGCTCCCTAAGTGGATACATTTAACTGACAGGTGTGAGGCAAAGATGACTCCAGTTGCTTAAGCAGGAAATGCTGAAGGAGAAGTGAATTGGTCTGGAATCAGGTGCACTGTTTTGCCTTGTACAGTTGGAGATGCAGATTATAGAGGACTACATATTCAAATGCTGGTGCAGATGAAGAAGTTGAGCATGTGAGTCTGGAGCTCAAAGGTGAGGTTAGCATGGTATGTTAATTTGGGAGACATGAGATTGACGGAGATCCATGGGGAATAGTACATCTATGGAGAGAGAAGAAGGAACTTGGGCCCTGGTCTGGGAGCTGGATCCAGCCAAGGAGACTGAGTAGAGGCACCCGGTGGTGCAGGAGTAAAACCAGGACAAAGTGATTTCTGGAAACTGATGATGGAAGTGCTTCAGGAAGGAAGAAAAGAGCAACTGTTTCTTGTGTTGCTCTTAGTTGAAATTGGATCATTGGATTTGCAAAGTGAAGGTAGTTGGAGACCTTCACAAGCACGTTTTCAGTGGCTTGTCGGGGATGAAAGCCTGCTTACAACGGGGTTGAGGAGAGAACAGGAGCTAAAAGATACAGATGACTCTTAAGGGGATTTTCTGTGAACTAGGACAGAAAAATTAGGTATGAACTGGAGAGTCATTTGTATTATTTAAAAGTTGGTTTTTCAGTTTTATTTTACTGTGGATGATACTATATGATACATCAAGATTATAGGCTGATGGGAAGGATTCAGTAGGTGGAGAACCTGACATTGGGATAGAGGCATGGATAATTATTACAGAGCAGTATTTCCCAAAGATTTACAGGATTAGGATTCTGAAGAAAAGTAGAGAGGTGAGTCTTGTACGGGGGGATGGCAGAGTATATGAGTCCAGATACAGGGAGATTGCCATTGTGGTGGCGAGAAGAATTAGTTCTCTACTCATAGCTTCTGCTTTCTCAGTGAAATAAGGAGGGAGGTCATTAGTAAGTGCAGAAGCTCTTGGGAGGTGTTTCCCAACAGAAGGCTTTGTGGGCTGTGTTCCCTGCTCTACTTCAGCCAGAGATGCTATTCCGTGTTTCTACTATGTGAATCTTACAGATTTCATTTGAGCAGTAATGTTTGAATAAAAGGCCCCCAATGAAGAGCCTACTTTATACCTTTATTTTTTCACCATTTTATCAGATGATTTCCAGGAAGTAGGGCATCACAGTCAGTTTTTATGCATAGACAATATTTTCATTTTTTATTATAGGCATATATACTGTTCCAACCCCCTAATGTAAATTACAATGATTTATAAATATATAAAGTGAGTCAGAAGGCCTGAGAGGAACTACCTGTTGATTTGCTCACTGCTATGAAGAAACTATAGCATAGGGATTTTCATCAACCAAGAGATGCTGATATGAACCAAGCCAATTCTGAAATGATGGAAATGGTTCATTGTTATTGAACTTCTTGCACCTTTTAACGACGGTGGTAACTTTTCAAATTATTTGTTAATATTATACTTTAAACAAAATAAGTATTTGATGAAAATCATTTAAAGGAAATAATTTATATAATCAAATTATTAATTCAGTTTAATAATTATATAATCAAATTATATATTCAGCTTAATAATCAGTGAGCACTGAGGAAACAAATATATGCACACACAGACACTTGGACTCCGCTGTTAAGGGGCTTAAACGCTAGTGGTAGATGAAGAAATATATAAAAGTAGTCATTGTACCAAGTCAATATAAGTTAGATCAGAGGACTATGAAAATAGGATTAAGCAAATTATTCTGAAGTTTGAGTCAGAGAAGAGAAGACCCTATGGGTGAGATATTATTTCAACTGGACCTCAAGGGGTGGATAGGATTTGGGAGGAGGAGTTTGGAGAC
Source organism: Myotis nattereri (assembly GCF_964212035.1). Classification (NCBI taxonomy): domain Eukaryota; kingdom Metazoa; phylum Chordata; class Mammalia; order Chiroptera; family Vespertilionidae; genus Myotis; species Myotis nattereri. The sequence continues at coordinate 174,372,977 of NC_138076.1, forward strand.
TGGTATAAGCATTCTGTGAACATAAAGAACTTGAAATAAGGCATAGATGGATGACAGTACATTTGTTCACTGAGTGGTGACAAGTTCAGTGCTGCTGTATTATGGGAGTTAGATTTGAAACCAGATAGCAGACTATTTTGAACACCATAACAAAGAGCCTGTGAATATTGGGGAAACACTGAATTTGTGTCTTGAAGAAGGGAGTGAAATGATTATGGCTGCTTTTTTAGTTTGATGATTAGTCATAAAGGTTGGACTGGAAGTGGGGAATAATTTGTGGACATTTGACAAGCATATTTGTTGATCAACCCAAAGTAGTATATAATGAGGAAAGAGAAACCAAAACTGAGTGATATTTCCAGAAGTATTTTTAATACCTTTTATCTAGAGAAAGAGAGAGAGCAGGGATATCATATTTGTTTGTTTATGTGTGTGGACTGTGGAGGATTCAATGAATTTGACTTTGTTGAGTACTAAAGTTGTTCTACATTATTTGTTTGCTTATTTGTTTGGTTATGTCTTGACTTATTTTCTAAATTATTTGGGAAAGTTTACAGTAAATATTTTAAATAAAATGAAACTAAAATAAAAATTCATGCTGATTATGGAAATTAAAAGTTAAGAGAGAAATTCAGAAGGGGGAAAACAAACATGTAGACATATATTATTGACCATAAAGGCATAAACACTTATTAATGATTGGTTGCATATTTAATTCTGAGTTTCCTGTCAACCATAACAGGAAGAATAATCCAATCATTATGTGATTCCCACTATCCAGAATGAAGAAAAATGAAATAATACTTTCACTGGCATTTACATGCTTTTTTTCTTTTTATTGAATTTATTAGGGTAACATTGGTTAATAAAGTTATGTACATTTCAGGTGTACATTTCTATAATACAGCATTTGTATATTGTGTTCACCAACCCAAGTCAAATCTTCCATCACCTCCTTTACCCTCTTCTACCTCCCCCCATGAGACTTCTTATAGGCGATATAGTTAATAGCAAGTGCAGTAATGCCATATATAAAGTTAGTTCTTGTAGCATCAGGGCACATATATTACTTTGGTGACCATGGAGAAGGACAGGATGATAGGTAAAAATTGCACATAGGCATGTTTTTTGTTGCATTTTTAAAAATTAAAAGATTGAATTTTGGAAGTAGTAGACTGGCTGCAGTAGAATTTAAAGAACATAGGTGGAGTAAAACCTTGGAGAATGCCTTCATAAAGATAAAAGAGGGCCTGGTTGGCATGGCCCAGTAGTTGAGAGTCAACTTATGAACCAGGAGCTCACAGTTCCATTCCCGATCCGGGGACATGTCCCGGTTGCAGGCTCGATCCCCAGTAGGAGGCGTGCAGGAGGCAGCTGATCAGTGATTCTCTGTCATCATTGATGTTCCTATCTGTCTCTCTCCCTTCCTCTCTGAAATCAATAAAAATATATTTTTTAAAAAAGGATAAAAGAAAAGGACCTATTGAAGGTCACGGAAATGGAACAAAGACACATTAGAGGCAAAAATCTCTAGCATCAGAAAAGGCAAGGGATATGAGAATTTTACAAAAGAATCAGACATAACATGAAATGTAAGGAGATAAAAGAGAATGAGTACTTCATTATTGGTGTTAACATTTAGACTTTCGTTAATGGCCTTTTGAGAGAGTAGTTGCAATAAAAGGGTGGAGAATGGGGGTGGGGTATCTTAAAAATAAAATGGCAGAAATTCAGGAGGTATGTGTAGACCCTTCAGGTAATGAATGATATTGAGCAATTTTATGTTGGCAGGGAAGTAAATTATGGGAATTTACATCAGAGGGCTTCTGAAATGGTTTAAGATTTGAGGGACTTTGCAAAGTGAGCTGGAAAGTATGTGTGGATAGAGAATCTATTTTGATTATGACTCTTTAGTTCAGAATGCCATTTCAGAGCAGATATTTTTTGAGGTTATGAAAATGCCATTTTCTGGTCTTAAATATGTCAGTCTTGTTGTTTTATTAGAAATGATTTAGCTTGCTTTACCCTTTTATAATGATCCACCTGCCACACAGATCTATTTTGCTTTTTGTTAAAAGACCAAATGGATATCTAACAATGAAGTGAAAAAGCTTCATATCAATAGGCTAAATAGAATATTTATGAGTAGTACTTTTTAGAAAAGTGCTGGAAAACAGCTTTTTATTATTTTTCTGAAACATTTATAGTAACTAGATGAATAATGAATGGGAATAATTTATAATAGCTACATACCTCACTCAAATAGAACATTCTTTTATACTCCTCCATACCTACATAACGTGGCTCAGTAGTTACATCAAGGCTATATTTCACATAAAGAACCATATATTTTAAATAAAGGTTGCTAAATAGTTTTTTCCAGCAGAGTCACAGAATCTTGGGACCTCAGAGGAGAAGATGTTCTAGAATATCCCTGGGAAGCATTCAGCTACACATTGCTTTACTCTGTTTAAATTGTGCATTCAGCCCAGCCAGTGTGGTTCAGTGGTTGAGTGTTGACCTATGAACCAGGAGGTCATGGTTTGATTGCCAGTCAGGACACATGCCAAGGTTGCTGGCTCAATCCCCAGGAGGGGGCATGCAGGGGGCAGCCGATCAATGATTTTCTCTCATCATGGATGTTTCTTTCTTTCTCTTTCTCTCTCTCTCTCTCTCTCTCTCTCTCTCTCTCTCTCTCTCTCTCTCTCTCCCCCCCCCCTTCCTCTCTGAAATCAATACAAATATATTTTTTTTTAAAAAAAGGTGAATTGTGCAAACAAATGATCATGAGCCATAACTAGAATACAGTCTAAGTAAGCCATGAACAAGTTGAATGGTGGGATTAGAATCATTTCCACATCTCTGACAATGAATATAACATATGCTTTTTATATAGGCACAACTGAAAATATATAGAAATAAGTTTTATTTTGTAATTAAATTTTGCAGTTAATAGGCAGATTGCATTTTTAAAAGACTAAGCTTCAGCAGTCAGAAAAAGTAGACAGATCAAGCATTTCTACGAAGAAACTAAAATTTCCATGAGTATTCTAAATAAGACACATCCTGACTCCCTTCACAGATTGCTCTTGACCATATGGTAACTGCAGATATGCCTCAAAATAACACAGCCATATGTAGCCTTTCAAATACTGACCTCATCCCTAGAGAGCCATCTTTATCTAGGAGAGCATCTCAAGCCATATCAAGTAAAATGACGGTTCATGGCATGGGAGATGAGCAGAATCTGCTTAATGAAAAACAATCACACATTAAAAATAAAAATGTCAAGGAAATAGGGTTAGATACCTACAGACATTGAACAGCAAGGGCATCTGGAGAAAGGTCTTTAAAATTCTCCTTGCCTAGTCATTATACACTGCAGGATAACACATAAAAGCATCTTAAAATCCTCTTCTGTGCTGTGGTTATCAGAATGGATTTAGTGAAAATGCTAAGGCATGATCAATAGCAGCGCAGGGCATGGATATCTGTTCTTGGCTAGCAGGCACTGAATGCAAATATTTTCTGTCTGCTGGCTATGCTCGGTGAATACCAATATATTTTTTGTCTGTTTCCCACCACACAATATCTAGAGTAGGATATGTGGAACTCACTCTCCCTTTCCCTGCTGCCAATTATTCTCTGTTGAAATTCTGGCACAATTTTTCAGAACTTTTAGACTTGTTGCCATGGGCCTGTGAATTAAACACATGAAAGAAGGAAAAGAATTACTGAAGCCATTAGAAAAATTGTGTTTATATCTTCAGTGATACCTCATTTTCCTCATCTAAGTAGGAGTGGAGAAGAGCTAAGGGGAATCAGGAAGTGAAGTCTGTGAGTAATAGGAGATTCTGTAATGGTGACCCAACTTCAAAAACAGTTCTCTCTCTATATATATATATGTGTGTATGAATATGTATGAATATGTATGTGTGTATTATACACATGATATATTTATATCACACATACATGCATTTTTATACACACATACATACATACATCTCTGTGTGTATTTATGTATGACAGGAAGATTTTACCACTCTTGTGGTGTCCAGACAAGCTCTCTTTCCAGAGGTGTTGTGTTATGCTAGCAGATCTCTCGTTTCCACGTTTTGTTTAAATCTGGGTACTCAGGAATATGTTATGTGCCCAAAGTTAATGAAATAATCACTCCTTAATGCTATTGGAGACCTTTAGTTTTCCTTTTCTTTTGATATAATAATATTTTATTGGATTTTATTCAGGATGAGTTGTGTTTCAAGTATCCTATCTAATAAAGAGGGAATATGCAGATTGACCATCATGCCGCAACAAGATGGCTGTACCTACAGCAGAGGCCGAGTTCCCGTAACGAGTCTTAACGAGCAATCAGCAGAGACCTAAGGCTGTGTGGCGCTGGGCCAGGGCAGGGGACCTGAGGCTGTGCCCCCCGCCTGGTGGGGCTTGACAGGGGACCTCAGGCCATGCACCCCGACCCGGCGCCAGGCTAGGGGACCTCAGGCCACATCCCCTGCCTGGTGGAGCTTGATGGGGGACCTCAAGCTGCACCCCCCCCCACCTGGCATGGCTTGACGGGGGACCTGAGGCCGCACCCCTCCACCCAGCACCAGGCTGGGGGACCTGAGGCCTGCCCCACACCCAGTGGGGCTTGATAGGATACCTCAGGCCGCATCCCCCTGCCCTGGTGCCAGGCTGGGGGACCACAGGCCACGCCTCCTGTCCCAGCGCCAGGCCAGGGGACCTGAGGCTGCACCCCCTGCCATGTGGGACTTGATGAGGGATCTCAGGCCACGCCCCCTGCCTGCGGGAATTGATGGGTGACCTCAAGGCGCACCCCCCGCCCCGGCCTGGCCTGGGGGATCTGAGGCTGCGCACCCCGCCCCAGTGCTGGGCCAGGCGACCTGAGGCCATGCCCCCCAACCAGCAGAGATTGATGGAGGTGGGGCCAGCCTGGTCTGGATCTAGCCCAATGGGGGTGGGGGCAGCCGAGTCTGGGTCTCGCGTGATTTCGAGGCGCACATGGGTGGGCAGGAGCTTGACTCTGGTTCCCGTGGCAGGCCCCAGACTCTGACAGGAGGAAGATTTTCATATACATTTTACTAATTTTCTTTCATCTCTGACACTTCTATTATAGAGAAAGGGCAAATAGCAATATTAAAATATTTCCTCTAATTCCCTTTTAATGTGCACAAATTTTGTGCACCGTGTCCCTAGTCTATATATATAAAAGACTAACATGCTAAGTGTGCCTTCGCCCATCTGACCAGTCGCTATGATGAACACTGACTACCAGGGGTCAGACACTCAACTCAGGAGCTGCCGAGCTGCAGTGACTTGGCAGAAGCAGTTCTCAGGTGACACATCCCAAAACCAGAGAGGAGGGAGCCCGATTCCACCTTTGGCTGTGGGTTATGTTGTTGCTGGGGCACTGTAGTCCTGAATCTGGTTTACTGCACACTTGTGTTTGCGTTCCACACCCTGTACAACAGCAACTTTGCAGAGTGCCTTCTCGTACTCTGGGATCCCTTGGGGATGTCGGAGAGCTGGTTACCGCACGATCCCAGCAGGTAAGGCCAAGGGACCTCACCTACCAGAGGGACCCCGCTCACTCTTCAGACGCCGGGAGGGACTGCGGGAGGTTGGCCCCAGGGCATGTCTGGCCTGTCTCACCCAGTCCCACCCTGCCAACCACTTTCTAAGTAATTTCCTTTCAATGTGCACAAATCTGTGCACTGGGTCACTAGTAAGTGATATATCATCAGTTCGTCTTAAAATAAAATCGTGATCCTGATGGAAATCACCATCATAGATCAAGACCTCTGAAAATTGTGCTCTGTCATAAGAGGTTACTGAATTTCTGAACCGACCTTCATAATACTTGAATAAACCCACACCATATCCTTTACAAAGCTGAGCTCTTCACTTATATATCACTGACATATAAGTAGAAATTTTGAAAACTTATTTTTGAAATCATATTTCTGTTTTTTTGGCAAGTTTAGATTACTTCATTCTAAGCCAAATTTATAAGTAGTTTTAAAAATATTATAAATTTACTCAGATGTATTAATCTCACTCCTACCTTTTCTAGTTATCTCATTTTGTTCTTTTCATTTTTTGCTGGAAATAACAAGATGTCTTTAACAGAAAAGCTTAAAGATGTATCTCCAATAAAAGTAATCAATTCCTTTGGAAATCTAATAGCTTTTAAAATTAAAACTAATGGGCCAGCTTGTTAATGTACAGCACTGAAAAGTTCTTTTTCAATATTGATTTATTTTAGGTATTGATCTCATGACGAGGGGGTGTTTAGTTAACCGCTTTCAGCCATAAAATGATTTAAGGAAAAGGAAATTAGAGGGTTGTTGTAGTAGTGTCCTTCCGGAATAAGCGATGCTATGTTTGTGCCAGGTAACTTGTCTTCTAATTATTTACTGGTAAGTTGTATTTGAGAAATAAAATGATTATATTTTGTCATTTGTGTCAAACAGTTTATTAGTGAGTATTATGAAAATTTGTAAACCAAGACAAGAAGACTAAGTGGCTTTTCTAATCAAGTTATTTTCTGATAACCCGAGCTTTGATTTATGCTTGCTCTGCATATCAATTTTTCTTCTAAGGTCTGCAGAACTTACTAACCCAAAGCAAGCTCAGCAGCCATTCAGAACTTGGATAGAAAGACCTTAATTGTGAAGACAGCCAGTGTATAAAGTAGCCCTAAGAAGAGAGCTTTCTTTTATTATACGTGCTATTAAATAGGGTAATTTTTAAAATATATTTTTATTGATTTCAGAGAGGAAGAGAGAGAGATAGAAACATCAATGATGAAAGAGAATCATTGATCGGCTGTCTCCTGCACGCCCCCTACTGGGGATTTGAGCCTGAAACCTGGGCATGTGCCCTTGACAGGAATTGAACCTGGGACCCTCCAGTCCACAGTCCGACATTCTATCTACTGAGCCAAACCACCTAGGGCAGTGGTCGGCAAACTCATTAGTCAACAGAGCCAAATATTTTTTAAACTTAAACTATATAGGTAGGTACGTTGTTATTAACTTAATTAGGGTACTCCTAAGGCTTAGGAAGAGCCACACTCAAGGGGCCAAAGAGCCGCATGTGGCTCGCAAGCCGCAGTTTGCCCACCACAGACCTAGGGCAATATAGGTCTTTTTCTGTGTTTGTTTGTTTGTTTTAATCTTTATTGTTGAAAATATTACATATGTTCTCCCTTTCCCCCCATTGACCTCTTCTAGCCCACCCCTGCCCCTGCCCCAGGCCTTCACCACCCTATTGTCTGTGTCCATGGTAGAGGGTATTTTTGAATTACCACTGTGAACAAAATTGATTCTAGAACTCATCATCCAACCTGTGGTCTCCAAGTGTCTGTGCACCAACCCACCTGTATTTAGCGACCAAACTCATTCATGCAGTTTCCTGGTACTCTCTGTTGTGTTAATGGCATGATGAAGACAGCTTTAAACCTCACTTGTTCTGGCACATGTGAACAAATGGAGATTTTGTTATTGCCCTGTTTATTTTCAACAGCATTTACATTCTGACGTAAGTGTTAATTATTTGATGAATTGAACCTTCATAAGCGAAAGATGAGAGTACTGGGAAATCCATATTTTGAATGAATACTTCTCTTCTTTGAACCCAATGCTCTAATGCCTACTCCATTTCTGAGAACTCAGTACTAAGTTCTTTTTATAGAAAATTTTATTTCTTACTCTATAATTAATAACTGACACTGACATTATTTAACCTGTAGGAGACCATGATTTTTTATCCTTTATTTTATTTTTATTTTTTTGGTGGAGGTAATTAAAGATTGGGAGAAGTGAGTAGGGGCAAGATAACTACTTTGGGATTAGACAATATATTTTAATAGCCTCATATATTTGGCTCATTTTTATACTTAGTTCTTTGGTATTTTGGGGATAATTGAGATTTTTCTGAGAATCATGCTGACAGAAAACACAGTCTCTTTCCTTCAAGATTTATGTTTCAAGGTTCCAAAATATGTTTGCGGCAGTCATGCTCCTGGAAGCTGGCAGAACAATCATGACTTTGGATATTCTGCCCCAACTGAAGATCATGAGCCATTGCATTTGGCCTGATTTTTATCTTTTTGGTATCTTTATTCATGGTTACCTATCACAGATAAAGCCAAATATAGCAAGAAAGAACAGTAGAAAATACACAAATTATGGTTAGATTTTCATCTTTATTCTCAATGGTGCTTATTTGTTGAATACCCACATCTGAAAAAGGAACATGCTAAGAGAATATTATTCAAATATTTATATAAAATTCAAATATTCATGTAAATACATATGTTTTTAACCAAGTAAATTATTACTTTTTTAGAAGCATAGTTCATATATCTTAAAATGTTCCAATCTGATAGATTTATAAGATGAATACTTAATTTCTAGAGAGTCTGTACATGATCTAAAATGAAGTCAGGTGAATGAGATAATTCTAGTTTACCTGTGATTGTATGAATAGTTTAGCAGCATATATCATTGAATTTGATAGAACTTAGTACTAAGTGCCATTTACTTTATGAGCCTGTGGTATAGATCATACTGATTTATCACTTAGTGATTGATAAGTAATCTGTGTAGGAATGTTCTATTAATTATAAAAGAAATAGAAATTATAAGTATAGCCTCCATTCTTTGTATTAATTAAGCTCTTTGAATTATTTTCTCAAATTTAAAAATGAAGACTGATTGTTTACAAGAAGGAGAACTCACAATTTGTTGATGATTTTCAATTTAAAACTTTCAAATTATATTTAGCTATGGAGAAATTCTACTTGAGAGCTGCTAGATGAAATTGTAGCATCATTATTTGAGTTTTGGTGCTATACACTTCATAAGCATTACCTCTTTCTATCAAAACACACCTCTGAAGTAGATGTTATCATATACGGAGGCCTGTGAGTCTCAGAGAAGGTAAGGAACCTGCCCAAGGTCAGACAGCTTCTCATTGCTGAGCTGGATTCAAACCTGGGATTCCCTGATTTGGAGACTTGCTGTTTTCACTATTCACCATTGCTTATGGTTGTGTAGCCTCTAGCAGATGCAAATCATAGATAGTCTTATATCTCAGTGTGTAATATCTATTGAAAAATTAGGTAGGTGAGAAATTTTTTATATCACTAAGAATGACAACTTGTTATGAAAATACTGTCAGAAAACCATCAGGTTTAGAGTATGTGGCCTTTTATTAAAAAACTAGAGGCCCAGTACACGAAAATTCGTGCACTTGGTGGGGTCTCTCAGCCCATTCTGCACGATCTCATAATCTGGGACCCCTCAGGTAGGGTCCAGTCCCCTCGCAACATGGCTCCCATTCCCTGGGCCTGTGGGCTGCGGGGGAGGGACCCAGAGGCCAATCCAATGGCAACATGGCTTCATTCCCACAGCTCCCTTCCACCACTGTACTATGGGTGGCCAGGGCCCTCAGCTCCCTCCTGCCGCCATGCAGCAGGTGGCCGGGACCCAGAACTGACTCCCGCTGCGGGCAGCCGGGACCCAGGACTGATGCCTGCCGCGGGTGGCCAGGACCCAGGACTGACTCCCGCCATGCCGGCTGGGACCCTAGCCTGGTGTTCAGTCGTCCGTCCGGAGGTTTAGGTCATGATGAACTCTGGCTCTTTATATATTAGGATTACTTTATTCAAGGACAGTCTAAATGTTAAGAATATGGTTGTTGAAGAAAATTTACTCATTTATTTTTAGAAAGGGGTGTCTCCCCTTCCTCAAGAAAGGTTTTTTGAAGTAATAATTCTTAATTTCTCACCCACAGCAATACACTACACTGCCATAGTGGCTAACAAGTTCAGAGATCTCTTGCGTAGAGGATGCATTTTAGGATTGCCTTTCAGTGGTTCTCAACCTTCCTAATGCCGCGACCCTTTAATACAGTTCCTCATGTTGTGACCCACCCATAAAATTATTTCCGTTGCTACTTCATAACTGTAATTTTGTTATGTTATGAATCATAATGTAAATATCTGATATGCTACATGTGTTTTCCAATGGTCGCGACCCACAGGTTGAGAACTGCTGGATGTAGATACCTTTGATAAAGGAAATATTTCAGAATTTAGAAACAATTCTTAATAGTAACAAAACAAGGTTCTTGTAAACAGCATTTTAGGAGCATTAAGCCCTATCCTCATCTCTCCTTAGAAGCAGAAAAGAGTCTTTCCTTAGCAACCTGGAATAATAATGACTAGATTAACTCAGCCATTGCCCACAGGCCTTAATGTAGCATGATCGGCTCACAAGCACGCAGCTGTAGACAGCCGGCCCAAGGCAACATCTTCGCAAATTGATCGCCTGAGCGGGATTTCAGGATGGATTGGCATAAATGCCAGACTGAAGGAATGATTGAATCACATGGGGCTGAATTTATCGATAGCAGCAGTCCATTCTTTCAAACAGCACATGTGCCAAGCACCAGTTTGCAATCACAAACACCATCTGCTGCAGATTGAAGAGGAGGACAGCATGGGTGTGCGCAGGATCTCAGTGTAGTTTATAATTAATCACAACTGTGTTTAACAACTTGCACTGCGTTCAGACTGCCTCAATCTTGAGTTATCAATCACCATTATTTGTTCTGGTGTTTCTTTCTGGCTCCTTCCTTCCTTTCTTCCTCATAGTCAGTAAACAAATATTTATTAAATTTCTTCTATTTGCATGACCCTAGGCTAAGTACAGTGGGAAGCAAAATGATAAAACTTAAGCCATTTAACCCACAAGTTCAGTGTGGAGGTCAAATCCAGTGCAGAAGAGACATCAGCCACATAAACTGCAAAACCAATTTGCCAGCAGTGAGAGCAGAAGAGAGGTATAAAGGTGATTCAGTTGACAGAGTAACTTCTTTGGAGAGCAGGGGTGACCTCATAGAACAGGAACATTGTAAGAGACAGAGATGTGAAAATATGAGGCTTATTTTTATAAAACAGGTTAACCGAAGATTGTTGAAGCATTGCCTGTTAGTGGAGAAGTAGCATGAGGTAAATCTTGAAAGGTAGTCCGGGGCAGGAGTGTGTCCCTATTGAAATAGGTGCTGATGGATCTATTATCAAAGGTTTTGAGCAGGCGAGTGAAGTAAGTGATCAGTGGTATGCTTTAGCAGATAGGTTGGCAGCAATGTGGAATGGCTGGGTTGGAGATGTGGAGACCATATATAAAGCTTTGTTATTGAATATGCCATTGAATATGCTATGTATTAGTATTAGTCAGGATTCTCCAGAAAAACAGCCAATGGGAAAGAGGAAGGGGGAAGGAAAGGAGGAAGGAGGCAGGGAGGCAGGGGGGGAGGGAGGGAGGGAGAGGGGAGAGAAAGAGATATTCATTCACCATGAGGAAGGGGTGTGCACAATTATGGAGGCTGAGAAGATGGTATAATCTTGCCCTGTGCTAGCTAGAGACCTAGGAGAGCTGACAGTGTAAGCCTGGGCAGAAGCCCAACGTCCCACTTGAAGCTGGCAGGCTGCGAGAACACTCTCCCTTCCTACTCTTCCGTTCTGTTTGACCCTCAGTGGATTGGATAATGCCCACCTGTATTGGGGAGGGCCATCTGCTTTACTCAGCCTGCAGATTCACATGTTCATCTTTTCCAGAAACACCCTCATAGGCACACTCAAAGTCATGTTCAACCAGGTATTTGGGTACCCTGGAACCCAGTCGGGTTGGCACACAAAATTAACAATCACACATAGTGTATGCAAGGAAGTTTATCATCTCTAACCCTCATAATGGACAGTACTACTACTACATCCGCTGAACTGAAGAGGAGATAGAGGTTTAGAAAGGCTGACCATGCATAAAACCTCACAGCAGCTACGCCGTGGAGCTGCAGGTTCACCATTGGTCTGCGTAAGTGCTGTTTGCGGCCATGCACTGTCCCTCCCAGGAGACGGATGTGAACCCAGGCGGTCCAGTAGTGAGCTGGGGAGGCAGAGAGGGCGCAGGTGCAAAAACCAGAGGAATTTTCCTGACATTTTTATTAGAATTTTGCAACTTACTGGATATGGAAAGTAGGAAGAGGGAATGAAGAGCAAAGTGCCACCTTCTTTGATCTTGACCTAATATGAAATTAGGTAACACAGAGTAGAGAGCAGGTTTGGGAGGAGAAGGCATGGTACACCTTTCTGGGTCCTGTCCTCTCCCTCAATCCCATAATACTTTGCATGTACCTCTGTGCGAGCACATAAGCTGTTGAGTAGCTTCCTTTATTTCTGTGTGTGACTCCCTTCCCACACTTCACTATGAGCTCCTCCAGGGCATGGCCTCATCGTGTTTCTGTACCTGATGCAGAGCAGGCGCACTTGGTCAGAGAGGCTGGAGAGAACACTGGGAGGCCAAGGAGGAGGAAGGTTTGAAATGGATGTTGTGAGAATACTGGCGTATTTGGGAGACAGTTAGAGATGAATGGAGGCTCCTCCAGCAGCATAGAGGGCCTGACTCACAGACACTGTATTTCTCATGAACCAGGGTGGCCTGTTTGCCTAATTATTTGCAAACAATTCTCAACGCCTTGGATATGGGAAGGGAGAAAGGAGTAAGGTGAAATGTATGTTTTGAAATAGATAACTAAAAGCCAGGATGAATAGAGTATGTTTGTTCCTGGAGCTTGAAAGTGCTTCAGTGTTGTGGTTTGTTTGTCATACTGAGTAACAAAAATTATTCTTTTATGCTTAGAAAAAATCAGCTTATTTAAGTGTATATGTAAAATTTCTTGATGCTCATGTAATGACCAAGATGTTAGCTCATGCCCTAGCTCTACATGCTTATTAGTTTGTGATTTGGGCAAGTAATCCCTCTGTGCTTCCTTTCCTCATTAACACCACCTGCACTGCCTACTTTGTGAGACTCCTGTGATGATGAAAAATGGGTGGTGAGGCATGAAGAGCTATTGGAATATTAGAAAATCTACTGAGATTTGAGCAGACGCCTCATACTCTTGGTGTCTGAATGTTATGGACTGAATATTTGCATCTCTCCCAAATTGATACATTGAAGCTCTAATCCCCAGTGTAATGGTATTTGGAGGTGGGGCCTTTGGGAGGTAATTAGTTTAGATGAGGCCATCAGTGTGGAACTCTCATGATGGGATTAGTGCCCTTAAAGAGAGAAAACAGCTCTGCATATCTCTCTCTCTCTCTCTCTCTCTCTCCCCCCTCCCTCCCTCCCTCCTTTCCTCCTTCCCTCCCTCCCTCTCCCTCCTCCCCCTTCTGTCTTTCCCCTGTGGTTCCTCTATTCTCCCCCTCTCTCCCTCTCCTGCACCCTTCCACTCTCTCCCTCTACCTATCCCCATGTGAGCGCACAGTGAGAGGATGGCCATCTACAAGCCAGGAAAAGAGCCCTGACCAGGAACCAAATCTGCCAGCTCCTTGGTTATGGACTTCCCAGCCTCCAGAACTGTTTTACATAAATAGATGTCTCCTGTTTAAGCCACCCAATTTATGGTATTTTTTATAGTAGCCCAAGCGGACTAGATATTCGGTGATTAATAAAATAATCAAAATTAAATGACTGTGCAAAACGTGCTGGTTAGTGCTAGATATCAGGAAGTCTAGTTTTCTTGGCAGTGGGAGCAGATGGGGAGGGAGACATCCTTCAAATCCTCATTGATCTTTTGCACACCTGTCTCCCTGAAGGGCATGAGAATGGCCTGCTCTGGCTGCCTTCCGGAGAGGACCAGGGTGTTGGATCCTTGCTGTGCTTTCTTATTGCCCAGTCATAGGGCCTCAGATTGGGTGCAGGAAGAGTCGTTTTTGAAGCTGAGCAGTGATTATCTTGCTCCCAGGAAGGGCACTGCTTTCTCCACGGAGGCACCTTAACTTATAACAGAGAACAGGACTGTCAGTGGGGAGACTGTCAGCAGTGGGGAAGCTGCCTATAGTTTGAATTTATTTCATTAGTCATGATGTGTTCTACTTTTTCTTCCTTAAGTTTTCCTTAATAGATGGTAAACCATAGAAATAAAGAAAACAAAAAGAAAGAGAAAAATAGAAGCAATGAAAACCTTGAATTCTAAGGGTCCTCCATCACCGCAGTTCCTACTTAGTAATGTGGCAGCCTACCTCATTGGTTCAGTTTAATCAAATACTGTTGCTTCTGATTAGTAACCCCTTTGTGTCCTTACTTAAGTGAAGGTCATGGTCTTTGAATGTCTGAATTTTCTTCTTATCATCCATTTCACCGTTTCAGCTCTCTTGACATCTAGTTTCTTGTGAAGTTTTTTTTTTAAAGCACCTCTATTGAGGTATAATTTATACACAATGAAAGGCACATACAGGATGGAGCAAAAGTAGGTTTACAGTTTTGAGTTTATTCCTGTATTATCATTTATTAATTCTTGTATTATTTTCCATACAAGCAACTGTAAACCTACTTTTGGCCCACCGTGTATTTAAAGTTTATAATTTGGTAAGTTTTTTCAGTATATACTATAAAACCGTTACCACAAGCAAGATAATGAGCCTTTCCATGCCCCTCAAAAAACTTTCCTTTGTACCCCTTTCTTCCACAGGCAACCACTGATTGGCTTTCTGTCCAACCATTTCGACTTGGGAGAGAGTTTTAACGACAAATTCAGTATTTTTAATAGCTTATAGGGCTGTGTTTTTAGTCTATTTCTTGAGTTAGCTTTGGAAGATCCTGTTTTTAGGGAATTTGCCTATTACCTCTAAGATGTTGAATTTAATGCCAGAATTGTTAATACACTTTTTAAAAAATTATTTTCTAAGTATCTGTAGAACAATCTGTAATGATCTTACGTCCCTTATTCATGATATTGGTAATTTGTGTCTTCTCTTTTTTCCTGATCAATCTGGGTATTAGTTTCCTATGGCTGCTGTAACAAATAATCACAAACTTGGTAGCTTAAAACAAGAGAAATGTATTCTCACAGTCTGGTGGCCACAAGTTCAGAATTAGTTCACTGGGTTGAAATCAAGATGCCCGAAAAGCTGTGCTCCCTCCTGTGGCTCTAGGGACAGCCTTGCTTTCTCCAGCTTCTGGTGGGAGCCAGTATTCTTTGGCTTATTGCTGCATCAGTCCAGTCTCTGCATTCATGGTCACACTGATTTCTCGTATTCTGTCCTGAGTCTCCCTTTGGTTCCCTCCTGTAGGTACCCCTTTATACATGCTATCCTGTTAGAGCCAATTAGGATAATACAGGGTAAGCAAAATCCTTAACTAAATCACATCTGCAAAGTTCTTTTTGCCATCTAAGGTAACATTAACAAGTTCCAGGGATTAAGATGTGCTGGTATTCAACCTTCTGGCTCAAAGTTTCCCCATTTTATCAATGTTGTCAAAGAACCAACTTTTGGTGTCATTGCTGTTTTCTCAGTTGTCTTATTACCTGTTTCAATGATTTTCACTCTGATCTTTATTATTCTTTTTATCTGATCCTTATTTTTTGTCTCATCTGTCCTTCTTTTTCTGGTTTTGTAAGGTGGAAACCAAAGCCATTGCTATTAAATTTCCTCTGTTCTACTTTAGCTTCATTTCACAAATTTTCATATGCATCATTTTCATATTCTTTCAGTTCAGAATACTTTCTGATTTTCCATTATTTTATTGATTCATGGAAAGGTATTATTTTCAGAATTGGGGAGAATATTTCAGTTGTCTTTCAGTTATTGATTTCTGTATTAATTTTAGTATGGTCAGAGAACATTCCTTTGTATGACTTGAATCCTTTTTTTAAAAAAATATATTTTTATTGATTTCAGAGAGGAAGGGAGAAGGAGAGAGAGGTAGAAACATTGATGTGAGAGAATCATTGATCAGTTGCCCCCTGAATGCCTTCTACTGGAAATACAGCCCATAAGCCAGGCATCTGCCCTGGACCTGAATCTAACCTGGGACCCTTCAGTTTGTAGGCTGATGCTTTGTCCACTGAGCCAAACTGGTTAGGGCGACTTGAGCCCTTTTAAATTAATTGAGACTAGTTTTAGACCTCAAAATATAATCTGTCTTGGTAAATGTTTCAAGAGATTCACCATCCATTTACTCTTGGAAAGAATGTGTATTCTGTTCTTGGTCAGTAGAATGTTGTTTATCAGTTAGGTTAAGTTCGTTGAGAGTGTTATTGAGGTCTTCTGTATCTTTGCTGATTTTCGGCCTACTTTTTCCATCAGTTATTGCGAAAGGGATGATGGGATATCTGAGTATAATTGTGGGTTTTTATATTTACCCTTGCAGTTGTGTCATACATTTTGTTTCATACATTTTGAAGCTCTGATTAGGTGTATAGACACTTAGGGTTGTTATGTCCTCATGATGAATTAGTCCCCTTGTTGTTACAGATTGTACTTTTCTGTCTTTTGGGATGGCTGGTGATTTTTTCTTGTATTCCAGATACTGTAAATTTTTATCTTACCGTTGAACTTTGTTCTGGGACACTACTCTATGTTACTTGAAAGCAGTTGGGTCTTGCTTTTAAGCTGTTTTACATGGTATTCACTCTGTGTTTAAGACTAAATTTATAGTATTACTGAAGTAAAACCTCTTGAATACTCTTTCTTATGGTCTAGGTTTTCACTCTGGTTGGAAGGAACAGGTCCTGTTCCCAGACCTGTGTGAATTCCTGAGACTGATTTCTTTAATCTTTTTCTTTGGCACTTTTCCTGCCTTGGTAGTTTCCTCACATAAATCCACTCCTCAGTACTCAACTGCATACTTGGACGGGTTGTAGATCGCTATGGTCCTCTCCCATGACTCTCTCTTTGGCACTCTGCCCTGTGAACTGGAGCCCCCGTGGCATCCCTGGATTCTGAGCTGCATCTTTTCAGTTCATGGAAACTACCAAGATCTGCCTGATTCCCCTCCCGTTGTTGCAGCCTGGACATTTTTTTAAGGCATTAAGCTGGGATGGTTTTAGGTTTCATCTCATTTGTTTTCTGAATCTTAGGAGTCACTATCCTTTGTTCCCTTATCATGAGAAATATTGTTTCATTCATTTTTTGCATGGTGTGTTAGTTGTTTCATGTTGGAGGTAACTGGTAACTGTTACTCTATTTTGACTGGAAGTGGAAATCAAAAGCTAGGATCATATACAAAATACGTCTTGGTGCATTTTTAATCATACCGGGAGAGGCTTCTGTAGGCTCAGTCCTTCAGAGACACCTGTCCCCAGGAACAGCTACACTTGTGGGACTGTCCTCGTCATCTATGCCACCAGAGCCCCTGCCACAGCTGGACAACCACTGTGAAAGTTACTTAGTGAGAGGTGTTCAGATTGAAGAAACAGACGGACCCATTTTGGGTTCTCACATCTGTTGTTTTATTATGTTACTAGGGGTCCAGTGCACAAATTTGTGCACCTTGAAAGGAACTGTGGGCCTTGAGGCTGCCATGGGCACAGGGGCAGGTCTTGGCCCATCCTCTGTGTCCCCGCCCAGCCCCTCCCACCAAAGCCCCCAGTTCCCTATCTGCCAGCAGCCCCGTTCTCACTGCCACGACTCCCATTTGCTGATGCCACCCGCAGTGAATACGAGTGGGGCCGGCGCCAGCAGCAGGTGCAAGCGGGTCCAGTGCCGTCAGCAGGTGCGAGCAGAGGTTGCTGCCCTGATTGCCCCTCAGAAGCTGGGGGAGGTAGAGAAGCCCTCAGGGGCAACCGGGGCCAGCAGCCGCTGCTTGCACCCGCTGATGGCGCTGAGCAATTGGGACTGGCGCCAGGTGCTGGCAGCGGGTGCGAGCAGGGCTGTTGCCAGCAGCAGGTGCAAGAGGCTGCCGGCCTCGATTGCCCCTCAGGAGCAGGGGGAGGTGGAGAAGCCCTGAGGGGCAATCGGGGCGCTCACACCAGCTGATAGCTCCAAGCGATCAGGGCCAGCGCCAGGCACCAGCAGTGAGTGCAAGTGGGGCTGGCGCTGGCAGCAGGTGCGTGCGCCGGGCAGGACCGTGGCACATGGGAGTGAAGAATTTTCAGTAACCACCAGAGACTCACCCCGCCTTGGTCTGGTGCCCCCGCTCACCTGCACTACCTTCCCTCCGCGGCTGTCGCCCACCATGTTCCACACTCTGCCACCGGCTGCCAACCCCCGCCAAGTCCCACGCATGCCCCCTGATGGTCAGTGCACATCATAGCAACCAGTTGTTCAGTTGGTCAGTTGCTCTACTGTTCAGTCTATTTGCATATTAGCCTTTTATTATATAGGATATTCTGAGTCTTGCATTTCCAATCTACTTTGGTTATTTAGAGGTTTTAGTTTTTATTATGTGGGAAATTCTGCGTTTCAGAGACACAAATTTTTTTAAATTAAGTATGAAATATTTGTGTACACAAAGTGCTTTTAATGAAAAATAAAAAAAATGTAGTAAGTACAGTGTGACATTTTAAATTTTCACTTATGAACATTGGACCAATTAATACATTTGATTTTTTTTCTTCTGCCTCATAGCTTCTGTGACATAAAGCTTAATAATTATTTTCATTTGTTAAGTTTTATTGCCTAATAAAGCTAGGTTTATGATTTTACTGAAAGGAAATTTTTAAATTTTATGTATAATCAGATGTGGAACTGCTATGACCAAATTCATCCTTTAAAAAAAATCTAATAAAGAGCTACCATTGTTTATTTTAACAAGAAATTCAAAGCAAGAGAAAATTCAAGGCAAGATTATCAAAAACTGGAAAATAAATGTGACATTTATATAATAGTTTATCTTTTGATATTTCGGCAAGTCAGATTTTAAGCCAAATTTGCCATAATTTTATCATAATATTTTGCCTTACAAAATCAGTGTTACCTAGTTTGTGCACCAAATCATGGAACAGTTTAATAGTAAAAGTAGATGCAACTATCCAAAGATTATAAAAGGTTTATTGAAGAAAGCCAGTTTTCTTTAAAACCTGAAAGGGGGTTTTGCTTGTTTTTGTTCTGTTGTCAATTGGTGTTTTATAAGTTTTCCATGGTTCAAGGTGAATGGTAATCTTTTTTATTTGAAGTTTTTTGTTTATG
Source organism: Myotis nattereri (assembly GCF_964212035.1). Taxonomy (NCBI): domain Eukaryota; kingdom Metazoa; phylum Chordata; class Mammalia; order Chiroptera; family Vespertilionidae; genus Myotis; species Myotis nattereri. The sequence goes on from NC_138076.1 coordinate 174,391,983, forward strand.
GATATAGGTAGATATTTATGATATCGTGCACGGTTTTTTATTCTGTGGCTCCTTTACAGATATCTAAATTTGCAGACAGGCCCACTCATCCACTGATCCAGATAATAGTTTAATACTATTACAGTAAAGCTCCCCAAATCTACCTCTTTCACACACCCTTTCTAGGTTTTAACACTGCCTCACTTGACGCTGAAGCAGTTTGACATTTAGAATACTCTCAGCCAGCTTTCTAAATGGGTTGGCACCACAGTGAGCTTTGAGTGACTATCAGTGCTTCTCTATCTGTGTCTTACCACTTAGACACACAATCACTTGCAGGAAATAAGGTTTTCATGTGATAGTAACACACCAATGTAGAGATGAATATTCTCACTCCTATAATACTCAGTTCTAATTAATACTCTGGCTTGACATCCCACAATAACTTTTATTTCTAAGACATCAGCACGTTCTGTTCCATTTCTGTGAATTGGAATATTAGATTTCCAAAAGAATTCTGAAATGGTAAGACTTCCTTGGATTTTAATTTGTCTTGGTTTAGAGTTCATTAATGAAACTTGGCCTCCAGGGGAAAAAAAATGCCTCTAATTAAGCAATTAACATCCCAGTGATTTCAGGCCATGTCTTCTAATAGCAGGAATACCTTAGATCCTTAGAGTCCACACTGGCCTCATGAGGACGGTATATAGAATACCTCTTGAAGGTGTAATTGAAGCACTTATGAGAATAGAAGGGGCACTTTTTGTAATTATGCCCAAATGGTGTACATCAATTAGGTTAGTCACCTTATTAAGGCCTCAGTGGTTCATATCTACAGCTTTCCAGAATTGATCTAGAGTTCTGATAGAGAGGCCAAGCCATCTGCACCATATTGGAAAACCTGTATGTGTGTGTGTATGTACACACACATACACACCCCTATATAAAATAGACATTAATTTTCTTTCTTTTATTATTTTTTGGTAACTTTTATTAATAATATCCACTGTAGCCATAACAAAGTCTGATATCATGCCAAATTTCTTAACTTTAGTTGAGAAGATTAGAAAGAATTTTGTTACTTTAGTCCAGTGATGGCGAACCTATGACACGCGTGTCAGAGGTGACACGCGAACTCATTTTTTTGGTTGATTTTTCTTTGTTAAATGGCATTTAAATATATAAAATAAATATCAAAAATATAAGTCTTTGTTTTACTATGGTTGCAAATATCAAAAAATTTCTATATGTGACACAGCACCAGAGTTAAGTTAGGGTTTTCAAAATGCTGACACGCCGAGCTCAAAAGGTTCGCCGTCACTGCTTTAGTCAAATGAATTCTGTTCCTTGTTTAATTGTTTTTAATGAGTGCTATTTTTTTTGATGATTAAAGCAATTTGTCAATGACTTTGTAAGTAGTTCATCATTGAGTGGATTTGAAGTAAGAATTAATTGCCAAGGAAGTGGAAGAACAAAGAGTAGTTAATACAGCTTGTAGAGATTTAAGGAAGACTAATTTCTAACACTTAGAGTTATGTAGGTCTTCCTTGTATTCGCATAGATGTATAGATGTATGTCTGTTTTAAAAAGTACACTGTACCCAGATTTCTGCAAAAGTCTATATGTTCTATTTTGAAATTCCAAGACATGTTGATTTCACAGAAATTTGGGGAAATGTATCCTAATGGGATAAATTACTATGGGAACTTAAAATAATAGATGTCTTTCTTTTTCTTTCTTTTTTAAAAAGCTGGACCTGTGATCTGCAGAATGCTGAGTTACCCCCCCACTCGCCGCGCTTTGATTGTGGGTTGTGGCCTACAGATGTTCCAACAGCTCTCAGGCATTAACACAGTCATGTATGTATTTCTTTCTGGATTTTCACTGAAAAGATTTTGAAGATATTATTTTATATGGAAAAAAAAGAATAGGACTCTTGGTGATTTGTTGTTATTAAATGTATAGGATTTTCCTTTTGGAAGATACTTAACTTTATACTTTTTTAATCCTATTCATTTGTAACTAGAAGATGGTGATTTATTTTGTTTGTTGTGATTATTGGCTTTTTTGATTTCATACAATTTCTCTTTTATGCCATCCAGTTCTTCCTTACATTATGAAGTAATGAATATGTTATTTTCATAAGCCATTTCTTGATGCTAGCACTGTCAAATCACGAATTCAACTTTGGGGGCAATTACAATGCAATGGGATAAGAGCACTAATAGAAATAATGTTTATTACAGCCAGAATACAGTGGACTGGGGATGGAGAGGGAGCAGAGAAATAGAGCAGGTGCAGGAATTCCCTGTTTTCTAGTTTTCAGAGTCATCCCCAAAGTTATATCTGTGTTGGGGGTGAAGTGGGGTGACTAGTAGGGGGTTCTACTATGTTTCAGTTATTCAATGTTAAACATGCTTTTGATGGCCTATTTTGTACTAGATACATAGCAGGGGAAAAAGTAGATATGGCCTTGGCCTCACAGAGTATATAGGCTAGTAAAGGAAACACTCATTTATAAACTCACAGTTTAATATATACTTTCAAATTGTGATCAGGGAAGTCTGGGACTGTTCTAGTTTTCCATGGAGCAGATGTTTGAGATCCTGGGTTAGAGAAAAGTCATGGTTTCTGCTGAGAAACTCATTGTAGGGTGAAAAAGTGCTGAGTCTTAGAAGCTATTTTGCTCCTACCTGAGTTTCTTTTCAGTGATTATTAGAAATAATGATTAGGGACCAATGATTCATTAGATTCAATCAGGTTTTGTTAAGAAACTGCATTTTGAATACATCCTTATCCTTGTTGAATTTGACTTTAATCATGATCCTTATTAGACTACAATTTTAATATTTGATCCTCTCCTTTTTCTGACATTTCCTTTCATTTTTCCTCACTTTTATTAGCATGTTCGTTTGTTTTCTGGATATGACCCACCATGACTGTTCTGAGATATGTCCACAGTCCTCAGTGGGTGATGGTACAGAATTGTAACATCACATTTTCCAATAATGCATTGCAGTAATAACTGTGTGAATATCTAGGTTATCAACCTAATTTAAAATGTCTTTTTTCTGAAAATCTTTTTCATTTGGTCTGCCCTTTTCTAGGCATTTAAACTTGACAAGTTTAAAAGCATAGAAAATGAATTTTTGTAGCACTTTTTTGGAAAACAGAGATTACATCAGCCAACTCTCATTGATTGGTGATGGCTGAGGCCAGTGAGATGACTGTCCTAGTTCACTTTTAGTATTTAGTATAAAATGTGTTGATTAAGGTTTTCAAATGTTAATAAAGCATTCATTTCTCCAAACCCTTGATCTTTTCACAGTGAGATCAGGTGATGTGAATATAAGGATCCTGATACTCCTTAAGATTTGTGATAGTCATTAATGTTCTTTGCTTAGCACAAATGTTACATGATGCAGGTAATGTTGTCATACAGCTTTGGCTTCAGTTGAATATTTATACCAGAAAGTAGGAAGAATAAAATAAGGTAAATGATGTTTAAACTTAGATTGTGTCACATGATGCAGATCTGCTACTCACTTAAATGATATGATGCCAATGATAAATAACTGTGGTTATTAATAGCACCCAATTTCAGAATTTATATCTTAAATCCATAAGACTTAGTATAAATTAATTTCATTGTAATAGTCTGCCCTACTGTCATTATCTGGATGGAAAATAACTAACCTAGGACCCTCACGTAATGTGCTTTCTTCTGTTCTCTCTCGAGTCCTTTGTATGCTTGTGTATATGTATGTGTCTTTTTCCAGTATTCTTAAGAGTCAATAAATATTATCATAAATTTTGTTTCTTCTAATTTAAAATAATCTTTTAATTGGAGCCTAATAGCTTACTTTTTGTTGTTTTTAGTAGAAAATATTAACTATATTATTTTTATTTTTTTAATGTTATGTTAATTCAGAGTTTTGTTTTTATTGATAATTCATTATGTATATTTTACTCTTTCCAACTTCTTTCTTGAATTTTAAGTGGGAAGTAGACAGTGCTCTTCTATATTCACAGCCCAAATCTAATAATATGTAGAAGTTGAAATGTTTTTATAAAATCCATATTTCTCCCCCAAATTTGTGTGAACCTGAAACATGAGAAATTTTGAGTAGTATTTGTCACCAAGAAAAGTTCATAGAAAGATAATATAGAAAAATATTGAAAGGTAAGCCATCCTTAAAATTGCCTTATATCATCTTATGTTTAATTTTCTCTCTTTCTCATAGGATCATTCTTTCTCTCTCCTTGACCTATCTCAGTTCTATCTCAGTCAAAAAAATAGGTTTTCTTCTTGAAATATTTAATTTTCTCATCTTGTACCATGAAAATATGTATGTAAATACATATTGTGTTTATGTATATGTCTGTGTGTTTTATTTGTATAATTCATGCTTATATCCTAACCTATAACTTATCCTTTATCCCATTAACAGAGAACTTTTACATTTTTAAAATCAGTACATACTATAGACAACTACATTTAACTTTTAGAAGAGGTAATTTCCTAATATGATTTTAATCACTAATTTCAAACATGCAGTGAATAGACCATTCTCTATTCACAGGAGATAAAGAATAGAGCAAATGGAGTACTAACTTTCCTGATGTAAAAGTGTCAATATTATTCCACTGTATCTCACAGACCAATAAAATATTTTCACATAAAAGGAGAGAGGAGTGATAGATGAAAGTGATGATCATTAATATAAAGAAAACTTTCTTAAGAAATATTTTTCTTGTGATCTATTATAATGTTAATTATTTTCCATTTTTATGTCTAAAAACTCTTATCTGATGACTACTTATAAATGGAGTCTTCCCACAGTATTACCATAACAAAAATGTGTGTGTGAGAGAGATTATGTAGGAAGGGGGGGGGGGGGGGAGAGAGAGAGAGAGAGAGAGAGAGAGAGAAAGGAAGGAAGGAAAAACCTGGTTCTATCTGGGTTTGTTATCATTTTTCTTCTTTTGAGGAAACTTATAATAAGCTTATCTTGATATATTCTGATAAACATATAATCAGTGCATCTTGGAACGGTGGAAGGTATCCTGAGAAAGACCAAGTGGTTAAATGACTCATTTTAAGGTTACACAGAAAATCCGCAGTAAACAGGGGTAGAAATAAAAAGGATTGTGGGGGAATAGACTGCTTTAGGATACTCTCTATACCTGTCCTCCACTTTTTTAAAATTGATTAAGTTATTACATATGTGTCCTTATCCCTACATTACCCCCCACTCATGCCCTCATCCCCCTGTTGTCCGTGTCCATTGGTTAGGCCTATATGCTAGCATATACGTCCTTTGGTTGATCTCTCCCCCTACCTCCACCCTCGCCTGTTCTCTACTTTTAATCTACTCTTCTTTGATTCATGTGTCCAAGTTCATCTCTGCTTTACTCTTCCCTTTCCCACTTACTTAAGGTAGGGGTGAGAAATGAGCAATTGTATCGATTGGACAGATCATTCTTACTTCCATAACTGGTTTACCTTAATCCTCGGGAGCTCATTTCTTCTATTGTATTTACAAGAGATAAATAAAGACCTTTGGAAAATATGCCCTTGTAATAATAATAATGTTAATAGCTATAATTTATTGATCATTCAATACCAGGTACTGCAGTAGCATGTATTAATTCAACAAATACTAACAGAAAAGGGAAAAATAGGATAAAAAATGTTAGCCCCTCTAATAGTATAATTATTAATTATTGTCATGATAAACATTTTTACTCCTTTACATATATAAGACCATAAAATAATTTAATAGACATGATCTCTCTTGATCCTCATAAATATCTTGTCAGGTAGGCAGAGCAGTTCTTCTCCTTATTCTCTAGGTAAGAAAGCTGACACTTAAAGAGGGAGGTGACTTGTTCACTGTTACACAATTAAGTGTCAAAGCTGAGGGTGGAGCCTGGTTTTCTGACTCCAGATCACAAGGGCTGCCCTTTAGTTGTAGAACACCTGAAGTGCTTAGAGCTGACTGTTTAAAGCTTGCTTGGGTGATGTAAGGTAAGAAATCAGTTAGTGGAATTTAGTACTATCCAGGGATAAACATCTAAAATGACTGTTTGTGTGCTAATAAAATTGCATCCATCTCAGGAATCATATCCTTTCACCTGCTGGTACCCAGTGAAGACTTGTGCCTTATACCCTGGCCTAGAGTTCCTAGGCAAGCCAGCCTGGCTGTTGGATGAGTCATTTATGTTTGTTAATCATATTTAATTAACTTAATTTCATAAGTGCAGTATTTTTTTAATCTGTTCCATTTTTGTGGAGAGCTCTTCCAACAAGTTCTCCGCGTATAAGAAATTACCATGCAATTAGGAAACATGGCACAACAAGCGGGCATGCTCAGCGGTGGTAAATGTAGAGAGAAATAAAGGTGACAGGAAATAAGAAGACAAGAATAGGGATTTATGCACTCTCATGTTGTAAATCTGAGCCAGAGGTGAGCTTTTCCTGTCAGAGAACCACGGCAGGCAGGGTACGTGGGCCAAAGCCCCATCTCACTAATGTGAGCCTTCTCCCCTCTCTGTCTCCTCAGTATGACTCTGAACATAATCCAAAACGCTGTTGAGAGATAATATGCTTATCTCATTGGAATGTTTCACAATGAGCATTTGCAGTCATTTGTATGCATTGAATGAACACCACTGAATAGAGGAGAAAATGGTAAGGTTCATGGTTCACTCTTTCGAAAGATGAGTTTAATGTGCTGGGAAGAATATTGACCCAGGAATCAAGAGAATTAGTTCCAAGGTCTGTCTCCACTGTGGGATTTTAGGTATGTCAGTTAATTGCCTTCATTCTAATTACCTCTGAAGTGAAGTAGATGGACTTTAATGTACATTTGAAAGAGAGAAAATGGAGTCTTCAGGTAGAAGTGGAAGTTAAAACATTTGAAATGTTTTAAATCTTTCTTGGATGAAAAGTTAGACTGTAGGAGATCAATTTTAGTTCTAAGAGAGAAAAATGTATTTTGTTCATATAATTTTTGGAAGATTTATTAGTGCATCCTTATGATTGTCCTAGATGTTAACTTTTTATATGGTAAGACCACATTTTTATTTCCCTTTTGCTGACTATTGCAGTTTAGAAATTCCAGGGCATTTGTGGAACACAAGGACATTCCACAGTTAACCCGTCCTCTTTGTCTCACACCGTTCAATCCAGGGTTTGTGGCATCCTCTGTAGACACAAAATTATTATACCTCTCTTTCATGCATGTCTCTATTTACAAGCTATAGGAAAGGAATCATAATAGTGGTTTTCTTCTAACTTATTGATGTGGAAGGAGTATTGTCTACTTCACTATTAGACATGTTCTTTTTTAAGAAATATATATTTTTATTGATGTCAGAGGGGAAGGGAGAGGAAGAGAGAGATAGAAACAATGATGAGAGAGAATCATTGATCAGCTGCCTCCTGCACACCCCACATTTGGGGATCAAGCCTGCAGCCCGGGCATGTGCTCTGACTGGGAATTGAACCTTGATCTGCTGGTTCATAGGTCAACACTCAACCACTGAGCCACGCCGGCTGGGCTAGATGTGTTCTTTTTATGTAAAGTTTAAGTCAGGGAGAAAAGACCTCCATGACCTTTGAATAATGAAAGCTAACGATGCCTTCTTAGGAGGTGAGGGAACTATAGCTAAGTATACCCCACGTGGCGTGACTGGTGTTTTATGTCAAAAGATTGTCAAATTCTTTTGGCATGCTTTCTGAGTTAGATGTGAATTTAAGGTTCTGTGGTAATATTTGGAGACTTACCTCCATGGTTTGTTCAGTGTCAGCAACAATGATTTTGTGTTCCCCAGAGTATCTTTGGTAATGTGAAAAGATTGTTTCCTTGCCTGCCCCCCTCTGACTCATATGTCTTTCTGAATGATAAGTAGAAGAACTGGAGACGTTGCTAATGAGTTGAACTAGCAGCAGGAAATCCACGGATGTGCCCAGGAAATAGGCTAGTTGTACCAGTAAAGCAGAACCCTGTCCCCCAAATCATATATGAGGTTGAAGGTAACCAGTCTGGTTAATTACAGGTGTAGACTATTACAAAAGTATAGAAATGTTTACTTTTTAAGTTCATCTTTAAACAAATTTTAAATCATTTTTAAACAGGTGGCAGTTGCTCTTCAGAGACTAGAAATACACATGTGGCCCATCCCCAGAGAACGTTTGTTTTTTCTCCCTTATCTTTAAAAGGATATGCTGTCACCTACCTTGAAAGGTTGTTTTGAAGATGAAATGAGACAACAAAATGCTTGCCAGACAGGAGGTACTTAGAGGAGGTTGGGGAGTTCGGTTTTCCTCTTCCACACTCACATCTGTTGTCCTCTTAATACTTCCGCTAGCTGAGCTCTCCTCACTTGGCTGTGGTTCTTTTAAAAAAATGTTTGTCTTACTGGCACATCACAGCATTTCATGTTGAGTCTCCTTCATGGCTTTTCCTACTCAATTTGCACCTTAATGTTGGTGCTCCCCAGGCTTTGGCTCCCAGCTCTACTGAGACTTTGTCCGCTCACATGGTTCCGATGACCACCCACATATTAGCGATGATCAGTTTACATTTCCAGATCAGAATTCCTCTGAGATGCACAACCATATCCAACTGCTGGACACTTTTACGTGGATACTCTCACAAGTCTCTACATGAATAAAACTGAATCCTTATTACTTCCCACCAACTGTGCCCCTCTTCCTCTCATCCCCAGGTCAGTGCCGGGGGTGACCAGTGGTGCCCAAGACTGTAGCTGGGGATCTAGCCCATCCAAATTCAAACAGCTGCAATTTCCTTTAGTTTCATATTCATAAGGTCACATATCTTTACTATGCTCTTTATTTTCATTATCTGTTCAAGCTCAGGCCCCGCTTCAAAAGTCAGGCCTCATTGTATTTGCAAGTAAAGGCATCCCACTCAAATCAAGCTTAAGAAAAATAAGGGTATTTACATTGAGGGCATAGGGACTGAAGGCAGGAAATACCACCGGACCTGGCAAGGGGCTGGAGCCAGAAATTGGAAACACTTGCTCAGCCTCTGTGTCCACATGGTATTTTGTCCTTGCTTCTCTGTGGCTGTATGCATCCTCTTTCCTTCTCTCTCTTGACATCTCCCTCTGGTCTTGCTTATATGTGGTTGTCCTGGCACCATAACTACAATAGGTTATGGAATTTTCCCAAATCCTAAGAACAAAAATCAAAGTAGACTTACCTTAGCCCATACAGGTGAAGCCAGGAGGTAGGGTGACACTGTAGGGGACTTTTCTGCCTTAAATAATACCCCCCTTCATTCATCCTTCTTATCTCTTCCAGTGAACTTATTTGAAACAAAATCAAATCATATTCCATCTTTACTTGAAATCATTTAATGATCCCCACAGCTTTCGCCTAGCTCAGAATCTAGAGCCCTTCATGGCCTGACTTTTGTTCAATACTGCACTACCTTGTGTTCAGCCACTTCCCACATGTGCTGCCTCCTGCTATACAACATGTCCTATCCTCTAGCGATGATTAAAAACTGATCCACGCTTTAGTGCCTTCATATGTACCATTTTCCCTGGCTGAAATATCCAGCTTACCCTAAGAGACCTTCAAACTCAGGTCACATGTCACCTTTCTACACCCAGGAGCTAATTTGGTGACCCTCCTTTGGCCTCCTATAGCACTCTGGTAGATATCTGTCATAACAGTTATTATACTTTATTATAGCTTCAGATTTATGTATCTATTTTCCCCCCAAGACCATATAGACAATAAAAAATTGCCCTCTTTAAAGTCCTCTCCCAGGAGAGCAAGCTAGATTTTAGCTACTTGTGACTATGTAGTTTTTGTTTTGTTCTGTGCATAGCCGGGACCATTGCATGGTTGTTATTGGATCTGTCTCGGTCTGATTGTATGAGTGTGTTCCTTAACTGATTTGTAGATATGATGTAGGAAAACAAAAGCCATAGCATTCAAAATTTGAGAATAGAATCTTTCAAAACCACTGCCAAAAGGGTCCCGATCTTTAGAATTAGTGATAAACTACAATGACATTTCTAATGATTTACAGTGTTGGATAGATACGCTGAAGATTCCATGACAAAAATTCTGCAAGTCACATTTCTTGGTTCCTTCTTTGTCAGGGCAACTGAAGAGCTAAAGTTAGTGACTTCAAGTCTGTGATTATGCTTCCTGTGACTGTTGAATTGCAGAATTTCAAATGCTATTAAGCTACTTGATGCAGAGACAAGTAGTCTGATGACAGTCATTCATGGCAGGGAGAAAAATGAACAGTGTCTCTTGCTGGAACATCTTCGTTTATTTTGATAAGATTACTTTTTACTGGGACAATTAAAATATGCAGAACTAAATATAAGGAGCTCTATTTCCATTTCTGTGAATACACACAGTACTATAAAATATATAGAGTAGATTTAGCTATACAGTTCTAACTTTGGTTTCCTGCATAGAAGACCACTTTTATAATGATCCTCTTCAGCTTCCTTAGGGCTCTTCTCCTCAGCCCCTTATTATACGTACATTTGAAAAATTCAGTCATGCATCTAAGATAGTTTGCAAGACTAAATTTATCCTGTAGGCATGTTTTCTTTATAAAGTGCAGAATTTTTGCACTTGATAAATTTCACATTGAAGTTTAGATTTCAAGGGACCTCTTTGCCACTTGTACTGCGTCTTCTCTCCCTTCCCTCACATTCCCTGCTACTCTCCGTGGCCAGGCTCCATCAAGGTCATTGAGGTTATGTCACCTGCCCTAAGGAGTCAACATTCAATTATTATTCCACTAGAACTTTTCCCTGTATATGTCCTGTTTTGATCTGGATCAAGGTGAGGGCAGGCAATTAGATTGCTCTGATTTTAGGAATAGAAATATAGTGTAGTCATTACAACTGCTGCGTGCATTTGTAAAATGTTCATTTTTATTTTTCACCCCTAAGACCTACATTTCATTTTAAAAAAATGATAATTTGCAGCTAAGTGAATGAGACTGTCATTTGCCAACACCTTACTCTCACTTTTATCAGCTAAGAGGGCTCAGAGGAGTATGTTGTAGATGTCTTTGGAAATAGATGTACTAATAATGTTGTCAGAATTAAATGAGATATTGTATTTAATATACTCTGATATGACTAACTCATAGCAGCTTATTATTTATTATATTATTATTTTATTTGGTGTCAGACCTGTAGTCAAATTTTACCATATTTCTGACCAATTATTGTACCTTGGTGGCTGTGTTTTCCTTCATTCTTACTTATCTCGGTGAGTTGCAAACCACCTATCTACTTGCTCAGGCCTAAAACCCGGGAATCACCTTGGATTTGCTTTTCTTCTTACTCCCACATCCACTTCTTCAGTAATTCTTAGCTCCAAAACCATAATTCCCAAACTGTGCAGAGGCATGAGGCACTCCTCACAGGGGAGCCGTGGGATACTTTAAGTTTGTGAAGGAAACATTGACATGCTCAGGCTCCTTCTGTTAAGTAGTTCGTACCTTAATACACAGAACCGTTAGGTATTTTGTTTGGCTTTGGGGTGCCATGAAAAAATTACTGAGACAATAAAGCCCCGTGGAACAAGAAAATTTGGGAGGCTCAGCTGTATCATAGAGCACATATCCTTCCTCTGTCTTCATCTTCACGACCATCAGCCATTATAGCCATTATTGCCTCTTGCTGGTTTATTGCAATAGCCAGTCCCCTAACTGGTCTTCTTATTTCCATGTTTACCCTGCATAAGCTATTTTCCACAGAGCAACCAGATCGGCCTTTGAAAAATAGAAATACTATCTTAACTCTTTATTACTCAAGACTTCTGGTAGCTTTCCTTCTCATTAAAGTCAACCTAGCTCTTCACCATGAAACACAGACTGTCCCCATCTGGTTCCCATGTGGCCCACCCTTCTCATCTCCTTCCCTCACCCCACCATTCACTAGGTCTCAGCCACATCGTCTTTTCCCAAACTCTAAGTTTGTTCCCACCTTAGAGACTTTGCAGTTGCTTTTCCTTCTGCTTGTCTCTAAATATAAATGTCACCACTTCAGATAGTCCTTGACCCAACTTGAAATAGCCGCCTTCTCCCATCAGTGTCACATCGGTTCATTATCATTAAGCTCACGAGAGTAGAGCCCTCATCTGTCTTATTCACCTTTAAACAGTGCCCAGCACACAGCAGACCCTCAGGAAGTATTGGTTGCGTTGGAAATGCAGACAAATACATGGTTGTAGTTCCCTTTGGCAGACAGTGTCACTGATGATCATGCACCCATTGCTGCTTTTTCTACCATAAACACTTGCTGAAGTTTTGAGAGATGGGAAGCTAAGTATTCTGGAGGTCATTTGTAACATCGGATTACTTACTCATCGTGCTTCAGTAGTCAAGGAAAGAAATGTAGTCATATTGTACTCTGCCTTTATTTGAATTGGGGACTTTTCCATATCCAGAGTAAATTGATTAAAGAACTGAGAAAAAATTATTTTTTCTATTTCTCTCTTTACCTGAATCTCTGTCTGTTGGCAAGCCTCACAGTGGGAGAAGTAATAGAGTAACATATGGTAAAATCAAAATCACCCTTGCACACCACTTATTCCATTAAAACACAGGACTGAAGCCAGCGTGGGAGAAAGGTGTTGATACAACTTCTGAGTTATTCTTTCACCTTTCCTAGGAGGGGAATGAACTAGATTGTGCAGGGTCTGTTGGCAGCTTAGTAAGAGGAAACATCAGATCAGTTAAGGAAAGGAAAATTGAACTACATAAGTAACAAAATGAAGACTCCATGAATTACCCTCAATCAAACTATGATTTTATAATAATAATATAATATTACATACAGTAAATTAAAACTATAATAATATTTTGGTAATTAGGGCAAAATGCAAACAAGTACATTTGAGTAAGTGTTTATTCTTTTAGGTGTTTGTATTCTGTCTGTTTTGTGGAACAGTATTTTTCTCTTTCATTTATCTTTACAGAGTCCACTTCCAAATTACTAATGGTCTGTTTTCTAAGGACTTAAAATTTAATTGGAAGTTCAGAAGAATGATTTCCCAATAGAAACACGTTGGCTATGTTAAGCTGGTACACAAAAATCCCTCCTGCCTCACCATATCTGCAATATTGAAACAATCATATCATTGCTGTCATAGGAAAACTCCCAAGTTACAAATCAAGATTCCAAGTATATTTTCCTCAGCCCCAGCGTTCCCATAGCACTGGCCTTAGATGCTCAGAAGGCCCAGATTCTCAAGGCTCAGGTCAGGTAGGGGTATAGGTAGGTGCCAGACCCTGATGGCAGATGAAATGGCATATGAAAGAGGGGGTAGAAACAGCAGAGGTGTCGGCAAGGGCAGCGAGTTGTAGTACTGGGAATGAGAACTCTACTTTGGTCATAGTAGGGTGTTCATTTTGTGTCTGGTAGGGGACTGAGGAAGTAGATGATGCTTATAGTGATTCTGATAGCAATTGTTCGAGATGAAGGGCACTCAAGATCATTCCTGTGTATCAATTGTTAGTAAATTGTATGTTTGTACATAAATGATTATCTCTAATATGGATATATTAGTTTATGATTTATATAGTCTAGAAACTCAGAAAAACTGAAATGACTAAGTTTCAGCGTAATCATATAATCAGTATTTCTCTCCGAGTTCATTAGAAATACAATTTGTGAATTAATATGCTTATTAAATTCATTGCTAATTTAGGTTGCATGCATATCAAGTTTCAACAACCAGATGAAAAATGTTCATTAGCTGGTTATATCAGTGGTAGGATATGAATCAAGTGGCTTGACTGGTTTGATTTGAAGAATGATCTATTAAAGAACAGTAAAACAAGTTTTTCTGTTCTATTGATTTTTAACGATTTTTTCAATAAACAATAGGCTATCTCTTTGAAGTGGAGTCATGTATGCTGTGGGTTAAAAAAAAAAGTCACAGACTTGGTCTAAGGTGTTTCATGTTTTTTTATTTTGAGTTTAATTTTTACCCCAGTATTACACATACAAGAGTTGAGATTCTATAAGGTTTGTCATGAAAAGCTGTTGTCCCAATTCCTCCCTCACTCTGCCTCAAGTTCTGCTCTCCAGAGGTGATTGCTGTCACTTCTAGATATTTCTTTCCATATTAACACCTGTATTCCTGAATGAATGACATTTACCTAATTTTTATGAATTTCAGTTTTTGAAATTCTTTATTGACTTCCACAATGGAAGAGGAAATGCCTCCAACTGCTGCCCCCAGACATTCACATTCATGCATCTCCCCACCCATAGTTATATCTCAGGTGTTTGGATTAACTCATTAATATTCACTGTTTTCATCGTCAGGACTACAGACCTGTTGTTCTTACCTGAGAACCTGAGTGTGCTGTGCTTACCTGTGCTTCGTTGTTGTACTGCGTATCTTCTGTTTGCTACTCCAGCGATGCTCTCCAGCCTTCTCCACCTTACTCTCTGCCTGGAGCCTGGCCTGATACATACGCACCATCCTTTTTTTCTCCCTTATAGGAGACCATGGCCTCCTCCTTTAATTTGCTCAGTGCTCAGTGTACCACCCTCACTAACATTTCCCCATACACTCTTCAGTGGAACTGTAAACCCTCTCTGTATGGTTTAACAGTTAAATACCGACTTCTGCGCATGGGCCATGAAGTTTCAATCGCACTGTACGCGTGTGCCCGCACGTGGTATTGTGTGGAAGAGCCACACTCAAGGGGCCAAAAAGCCGCATGTGGCTCGCGAGCCGCAGTTTGCCGACCACTGGTTTAACCTAATGAGAAACCTCAGGACATCCACCTTCCATCCTACTTCCCACCCCTTGCCTTTCTCGCAGCCCTTCCTCCTGGAGCCTCCATTATCCTGCTCCCTTTGGTCTGGATGCTCTCCGGGCACTTTATTTATTTATTTACTTACTTACTTACTTATTTACTTACCTACTTACTTACTTTGTATTTTGCAGTACTTGCCTATGAAATGCTCAATGGGAAGTAAAAAAAACACAAAATTAAGGCCATAAGAAATTTTATTCTGCGCCCAGACTTGATTGTTGTTCTCCCTCAAATTGTTTAGGTCGTGAAGTTTCATTTTCAGACCATGCCTTGCAGCTGACCTTAATTGTGCCTGCTGTCCTTAAGCCTGAAAGTGTGGTTATTCTCTATCTCTAGGCAATAAAGCTGCTTCCTCTCCTGGTGTGAGTAGGGTAAGGGATCTGGGAGGGAGATGAGGATGAGGAGGGCCAGCTCTAACTGATTCCTATAAAGATTTTCAATCAGTACTCTTGTTTTTAGTCACTGTCTAAAATATCTGGTGCCTCCAATTCCTAGACCTTTTTAGAGTTCTGTCATGTAAATCACCTTGTTTCTCTTAAGGTTCCTGTATATTCTGCTGTTTTAAGCAAGCTGGCACTTGTCTATTCTCTACCTGTTGTCCAAAACATCCATTCTTGTGTTGTTTATCCTTGCCTATTTTAAAAACCATTAATTATTTTGTAGTCATTTTAGTGGAGAGGGTGAGGAAATAAAGCTAAGTTTAAATGAATGTCTTTCCTAACTTATTAATAAAATGCTCATAATAAAATGCTCTCTAAAAAACACATTTTTAAATAAAAATAAACACACATTTATTTTTAAAAATTAGTTCTACACTTAATATCTTTAAAATGTTTTAATATTTTGAATTTTAAACTGTGTCTGTACAGTAGAAAATCTAGCATTTTAACTGTATGTTACTTATTCCTCATTTATTAACATAAACACTCTTGGTTCCACCACCCACACAGAAAGAGCAATCAGAGCCTAAATGGAGGATGGGCAGGCTCTGAAGTTCAATTGGTAACTTTCCATATTAGAAGTAGCGGGGTTTACTTCATCAACTCCTCTAATCTGAGGAACAGTGAAATTTTTCACCCAACCAGTAAGCAGAAGTTGAGACAAAGCATACTAAGTATTAGTGCTCTGAAATTGAATTTATTTCTGCTGTATGAAATGTCTAGCATTTTATAATATTTTGAAATAGAAGATGTTATTGAGCAAAACATTTTTTATCTTTTAGAGGTAATGTTGCTATAGAAAAAGAATTAAGTAACCTAAGTAACAAACTCTTAAACACACACAAGGCTCTTATTACTGGAAATTTAATTCATTTTCAACAACATATGCATTTGATACTAAGCTTACCATCTTATTTAATGTATACTTTTATTTAATGTGTGTGTGCCCAATTTACTTGAAGTTAATTCATTTAATTATGTATGTACTATTTATCTTTTTATTGCACACGTTATAGGAGCTGAATAAATGATGAAATAATTACATTTTTATTTCTTTTGTATAGTGCTTTGAACATACCTGGAAAGGTTCATAAGTTTGTCAAATTAATCAAAACATATCCTTTAGATTTTCTAAATATCACTTAAAATGAAAATCTCTGAATATGAAATAAACCAGACCAGGCACGTTACTATATAGCATTGCATAAACACGTCTGGTACTGAAAAGCAGCTCTGAGGGTAATAGTAGCAAATGAAATATTCTTTTCCTGTTGGATATTTTATTATTTAAAAAAACATAAATTCTAACTAAATGCAGACCACATAGAATGAATATCCTATTTGAAGTATTAAACATTTTGTTAACTTTATTAATAGAGCATGAAATCCTGAACTAACGTGTATTATTTAGGGTTTTATATTTTAAATGACCCAAGGGTGGGGGTGGAGGGTGAACGGTGACAAAGACATGTTTTGATTAATACTTTTAAACTCTTTCCAGACAACATTTTAATTCATATAGCTCACGAATTTTCAGTTACTTTGTATATTTTCATTAGCCTATACCTAGAAAAAAGTTAAACTCCTCAAATATTTTGGTGTCAGGGATCAAAGGTAGCATTAAACTTGCGAAGTTTAATGTTTTAAAAAATTATTAAAATGCACAGAATGTATTGGAGCATTTGATAAAGAGAATGGGAAAGAAACATTATTACTGAACTCACCAAGCCATTTGATTATGACACATGAACTATAGGCTTGTGGCTGACAAGAATTTTATCTGTTTAGCATGCTTAGTGCAAAGTCTATTACTGTTCCATTCATATGTGAACAAACTAAATGCTTTGGTTCTGAAGATACTATTAATTATAGCAACACCTTGATGGATTGCTCTATCAACTGGGTAGCTTTTCTCAATCTGATAGCATCAGGAAAAGATTTTTCTCTAAATGAAACCTCTAAAAAAATCTTTATCTTTAAAGTAAGAAGTATATTCAACTTATAAAACTGTAAAGATCAGTTTATTATTTATTGAAATAATGACCTGGCTGTTAAAATGCCAGAGAGCAATAAGCCAAAATACTTGTAGAGCAGTTAGTTTACAAAACAATGCTACATGTCTCATTTGTTCATTATAGGATTCTGACCACACAATTTAAATTTCTGCTCTGGTTTTTACGAATGTCAGAATCATATAAATCTGTTTGAATTTTTAAAATTTCTCATAATAAAAGTTTCTGTAATGTTTCCTGATTGCACTTGTTATACCTTTGAATCTTCCCAAGCCTCTAAACCTGAGATTTACATGTAGGATGGTCTTAAAACGGACTAAGGGGATAATAATCTTTTCATAGAGTAGTTATGTCACTTTCAAAAATATGTCCTGTCTTTGAGAGAAAAAAAATATTTAAACACAAAGGATTACTATCACTCACATATTTTAATAACAGTTTAATAATAATTAATATGTTAATAAATAGAGTGAGTGCTGGAAGGGTTTAATAGAGTGGTGGCAGGGAGCATCTTAGACTGTAAGAAGGTGGGTTTCCCTAGGTGAGCACTGGCCAGATGGGACTTTCTGCCTGGGATTAGTTTGCTAATATTTCACAGCTGTTCTCCTAACTAACAAAGGGGCTAATTAAAACATTATTCAGAGATAATAAACATATCAAGGTGCCAAGTTCCCTTTAGCAAAAATAATGTAGAAATTAGCATAACAAACATCTTTGGGGACAGAAAGGATGCTGAAGTAGGCCCTGTAGAACTTTTCACATTTAATCATTATCACAAAATATTGATACATGTATGAAGAATCCTTTTTAAATAAGTGAAATCTTTCTAAAACAGTGATGACTTTAACTTACGACTTTCAGGAAAGGTAAAAATTTCTGGTTTTTATGAATTTTATAAAATATTTAGTTTGTGTAGATTCTCTCTGTTACATATTTGAGTGTGTCCTTTAAAACATTATTTATATTAATTATACAGTTATCTCAAAACATGTTAGAATAACCATAATTAGAAACCTGTGGGTTGACAGATTTCTTAAAATTACTCTGTTATTTATATACTAGAGGCCCGGTGCACAAAAATTTGTGCACTCGGGGAGGAGGGGGGTCCATCAGCCGGGCCTGTGCCCTCTCGCAGTCTGGGACCCCTCGGGAGATAACGACCTGCTGGCTTAGGCCTGCTCTCCGGTGGCAGAGGGCAGGCCCAATCCCTAGGTGCAGCCCCTGGTCGGGCTCAGAGCAGGGCCGATTGGGGAGTTGGGGCACCGCCCCCTGTCATGCACAGTGCAGGGCGATCAGGAGGTTGAGATGCCACCCTCAGTCACGCTCAGGGTAGGGCCGATTGGGGGGTTGGGGCACTGTCCCCTGTCACACTCAAGGCAGGGTCAATGGGGAGGTTGCGGCGCCACCCCCTGTCACACACAGAACAGGGCCAATCAGGGAGTTGGGGCTCTGTACCCTGTCACGCACAGAGCAGAGCCAATCAGGGAGTTGGGGCGCTGTCTCCTGTCACGCACAGAGCAAGGCGGATCAGGGGGTTGGGGCGCCACCCTCTATCACCCACAGAGCAGGGCCGATCAGGGGGTTGGGGCACCGCCACTCTCACACTCAGGGCAGGGCTGATGGGGAGGTTATGGCTCTACCCCGTCACACACAGAGCAGGGCCCGTGGGGGGGTGGGGGTTGGAGCGCCGCACCCTGTCACACACAGAGCAGGGCCGATCAGGGGGTTGGGGCGCCGCACCCTGTCACACACAGAGCCGCAGGGTGATCAGGGGGTAGGGGAGCTCCCCGCTATCAGGCACAGAGCTTGGCTGATCAGGGGGTTGGGGCGCCTTCCCCTGTCATGAACAGAGCAGGGTGGATAGGGAGGTTGTGGCCCTGCCCCCTGTCACACACAGAGCCGCAGCGCCCAAACCCCCTGTCACGCTGATCCCGGTGCCGGGAGGCCTCCTGGCTCTGCTGATCCCGGTGCTGGGAGGCATATTACCCTTTTACTATATAGGGTAGAGGCCTGGTGCACAGGTGGGTGCCGGCTGGTTTGCACTGAAGGGTGTCCTGGTTCAGGGTGGGGGTCCCCACTGGGTTGCCTGGCCAGCCTGGGTGAGGGGATGATGGCTGTTTGCAGCTGGTCACACATCCTTCAGGGTGGGGGTCCCCACTGGGGTGCCTGGCCAGCCTGGGTGAGGGGATGATGGGTGTTTGCAGCTGGTCACACATCCTTCAGGGTGGGGGTCCCCACTGGGGTGCCTGGCCAGCCTGGGTGAGGGGATGATGGCTGTTTGCAGCTGGTCACACACCCTTCAGGGTGGGGGTCCCCACTGGGGTGCCTGGCCAGTCTGGGTGAGGGGCTGAGGGCTGTTTTCAGGCTGGGAGTGACTGAAGCTCTCAACCGCTCCTTTTTTTCTTTTTTCATTCTGGGCCAGCTTTAGCTTTGACGCTTGGCTCCAGTCTTAGGCCTCCGCTGCTGAAAGTAGGTTTCTGGCCGTTGCTCACATTGTTGCGATCCTGCTGGCTGAAGCCCGGCGGACTAAAGCAGGTTTCTGGGGTTTTGTTTAGCTTCTATATTTGTTACATAGTTGCTTAGAGTTGCAGCTCAGAGGCCTGCAGCGGCAGGCGGGGAACGTTGGAGTCCTCCATCACTGAAGCAAGCAAGCCTCATGTTAGTTTCAAGCTGCCTGGCTGCCGGCCGCCATCTTGGCTGGCAGTTAATTTGCATATCTTGCTGATTAGCCAATGGGAAGGGTAGCGGTCGTACGCCAATTACCATGTTTCTCTTTTATTAGATAGGATTGGAAAAATTTTAGACAAATGAGTAAATGAAACATTCCTGGAAAATGGAAAAGGGAGTAAAATATCAGCAGATTTTGATTTTTTTTTTTCATTTTACAAAACACCATGATGTTCCTTAGCATAAAACAGATATAAGACTTCAACATTATCTTGCTATCTGTAATGTAATTATCCATAATCACAGAGTTGCCTTTTTTAATGTGGAAATATTAAGGTTTTCTTTATACTAGTGGTGTTTTTCTTAAACCAAGAAGGATATTTATAATATATACAGTTTGTATTTTTTTCATATTAAAATATTCATAGTCTACAAACACCTAGAAACTTCAGATCTGGTTATACCTAACGAGTTTTTCTTTAACTCTTTCTAATACTCTGTGCATATGTGTACTCAGCATCCATCCCATTTCATAGATACATATGAATATGGTAAAAATTATTGAATATTCCTTTCCGATGAATGATGATTTACTGCATGGAGTCAGCTCTCTGATATTTGCAGCCTCTTTGTTTTAGAGGTTAAGATGTGAAAAAAAAATCTGGTAAATCAGGAAAGGGTTCTGATTAGTCAAATAACTTAAATATGGGAAAAACAGTGGTAACTTTATAAAGTGATGTATATGTTAATTAGCTTGACTGGGGCGATTATTTCACAATGTATATGTACTTTAAAACATCAAGTTGTATATCTTAAATACATACAAATATAATTAGTGCACCTAGCATATATAGTACCATATGGATACCGTAGAATGTCATAGATATGATCCAGAAAATATAGTGCGTAAGGCCAGTTAAGAGCACAACATCTTTTGAGCACCTACTATATATGTCAGGTAGTGTTCTAGCACTGGGGATCACTTGGGAACAAAACAGGCAACCGACCTATCTGGATTTTAAATTCCAGTGGAAGACAGATAATAAGCAGCATAAAGAAAGTATATAATATTTTAGCCCTAGCCGGTTTGGCTCAGTGGATAGAGTGTTGGCCTGCAGACTGAAGGGTCCCAGGTTCGATTCTGGTCAAGGCCTTCATCCCCCCTGGGAAGCAGGCAGGAGGCAGCTGATTGATGATTCTCTCTCATCATTGATGTTTCTATCTCCCTCTTCCTTCCTCTCTCAAATCAATACAAATGTATTTTTAAAAGAAAGTATATAATATTTTAGAAGGCAATAAATGGAACATGGGAAGGATTATAGAAAGGCTGGGGTAGGGGGAGGTAGAATTTTAAAGTGTTCAGGGGAGCCCTCACTGTGAAGGTGACCCTTTAAGATCAGTGCTGAAAGAATTGAGGAAATAGTACATGAGTATGTTTGGAGGAAGAGCATAGAGGAGAGAGCTCATGCCAGAACTCTGAGAAGTGCCTGGTGTGTTAGAAGAACACCGAAGAGTTGGTTTGGGGGAGGATGAAGGATTCGCTTTGCACACGTTAAATTTGAGTAGCCTGTGTACTAGTGTTTTTGTGGGGAGAGGAGTTGGGAGAAGCTGTCATGTCTGGGATATGAATGTGGGAGACAGCAATGGGTAGATGGTATTTAAAGCCATGAAGCTGCGTGGAATGAGCAAGGAAGCTAAAAGAAATGGGATCCAAAGATGTCCCTGGAGCACTGGCATGAGATGGATCCAGCCAAGGAAAAGGAGCAGCCCAGAAAATTCTGTGTCTTGCAAGCCAAATGGAGGTGGGAGGGGGAAGGAGTGATCAGCTGTGTCAGATGTTGTAGATAAGCCAAGTAATGGAAGGGCTAAGAACTGGCTATTGCATATAACAATGTGGATAACGTGGGTGACCTTGAGATACAGTGGTACAATCAAAAACCTAATTATAAGAATAAGAGGAGAAAAGTAACAGTGAATACAACCAAGTCTTTTTAGCTGCCTTGTTTTTTAAGGGTAAGTGGGATCAAAAAAGGTGTGTGTGTGTTGTGTGTGTTTTAAATGTTAGAATGTTGATGGGAATGTTTCAGTAGAGAGGAAACAAATGATGCAGGAGAAAGAAGAAAGGTTGCTGGAGTGGTGCCCTTGAGCAGGCAAAGTGTTTTCATATGAGCAAGAGTTTTAGTTGAGCTTCAGCTCTAAGCACATCTTGTTCAAGTGCTTGAAGGACACAGAGTTCAGGTGAGAATCTGGTGACATAGGTAGGAAGAGGAGACAGGAGAGGACTGAACTTTATTTTGTAGGTGGTGGGGTGCTATAAAAGGTTCTGAAGAAGAGACTGACAAAGTATGCACTTGAGACAATTGGTCTGGCACAGTAGACAAGATAAATGTGGAGTGCAGAGGCTGTATATAAGGAAACAGTAGAAGGACCTTGCAAGTTTAGGTCTGAACAAAGAGAAAGTGGTAAAAATGTTGAAGGCCTTAAGCAGCCTGAGTAAAGACTATATCAAAAATAAAAAAAGGAATACCTGGAAATACAAGGACTACTTGGTCAGAATGAACCTGAGGTACCTGAAGTTTCCCATCCTGAAAATTGATAAATGACAAATTAGTCATAGGTAAATAATGTTAATGTTTACAATAAGAATAGCAATTCTTTCTTAATGTTTTCATTGTTTGCATTTTAGTTATCAAGGCTATTTTATTAAAAATATAAACTATGAATTATCCATTGTGTCAGTAAACACTTAAGGCCCAGTTATACTTACTAAGGTCTGTCCCAGCCATCTGTGATCCCTCTTGACCATCACTCTACAACATCATTTTGTAACTGTAATTCGGCTCTGGTCTTAGACTACTGGATATCTTATCTCTCTCACTTTTATAACTAAGAGTAGTGTTGGTTTCTTATTCATCTACACTAATAAAAGAGAAAGATGCAAATTAACCATCACTGCAGCACTCCACTACCCCCACAAGCCAAGCCCACCAGCCAATCAGGAATGAGTATGCAAATTAACCCAACTAAGATGACGGCAGCCATGGAGCTAGAGTGACAGGAGGCTTGGGTTGCCCCCGATGATGGAGGAAGCCAAGCTTCCTGCCTGCCCTGGCCAGCCCTGGGCTCTGCTCAAGGCTACAAAGTTTCAATTATAGAAGATAAATAAATCCCAGAAAAAAAAGAAAAACAGGAGAGGCTGGGAGCTTGGGCCACCAGGGGGCATGGCCAGCCTGAAAACGGCCATCAGCCCCTCACCCAGGCTGGCCAGGCACCCCAGTGGGGACCCCCACCCTGAAGGGGTTGTGGCCAGTCTGCAAACAGCCATCAGCCCCTCACCCAGGCTGGCCAGGCACCCCAGCAGGACCCCACTCCCTGAAGGGGGTGTGAACAGCCTGAAAATGGCCCTCATCCCCTCACCCAGGCTGGCCAGGCCCCCCGCGGGAGCCCCACCCTGAGCCAGGACACCCTTCAGGGCAAACCAACCGGCCCCCACCCAAGCACCAGGCCTCTATCCTATATAATAAAAGGTTAATATGCAAATTGACCCTGACAGCAGAATGACTGGGAATGACTGGTCACTATGACACACACACTGACCACCATGGGCAGATGCTCAATGCAGGAGCTGCCCCCTGGTGGTCAGTGCGCTTCCACAGAGGGAGCTCTGCTCAGCCACAAGCCAGGCTGACGGCTGCTAGCACAGTGGTGGTGGTGAGAGCCTCTACCGCCTCCTCAGCAGCGCTAAGGATGTCCGTCTGCTCCCCACTGGCAAGTGGACATCCCCTGAGGGCTTCCGGGCTGCCAGAGGGATGTCTGACTGCCAGCTTAGGCCTGATCCTCTGGGGAGCGCGCCTAAGCCAGCAGGTGGACATCCCCCAAAGGGTCCCAGACTGGGAGAGAGCACAGGCTGGGCTGAGGGACCCCTTCCCCTAGAGTGCACAAATTTTTGTGCACCAGGCCTCTAGTCTTTATATATGAACAAAGTAGACAATAGATGTTGAAAATTTAAAATCTTTTTTTAAGGCTTCTTTAATCAACCTTGAGACAATTGGAGATATTTGAGTATGGGCAGTATACTAGATTATATTATGGAATTGTTATTTTGTGTGTGTGTATGTGTGTATGCCTATGTTTATGTTATGGATTGAATTGTGCTCCTCCCCAAAATGTTGAAGTCCTAACCCTCAATGTGACCATATTTGGAGATAGAGCCTTTAAGGAGGTAATTAAGGTTAAATGAGGTCATAGATGTAGGACTCTATTACGATAGTACTGAATGCTTATAAAGAAGGGAAGAGAGACCAAAGAGTATGTTGTCTTTCTGCACTTGCATGGAGAAAAGGTGATGTGAGGACCCAGTGAGAAGGTGGCCATCTGCAAACCAGGAAGAGAGATCTCACCGGACACCATCTCAAATAGCACCTTAGCTTGGCATTTCCAGTCTCCAAAACTGTGAGAAAATAAATGTCTGTTTCAGGCTTGATCTCCAGTAGCAAGTGTTCAGGAGACTGCCTTTCAATGTTTCTCTCTCATCAATGTTTCTATCTCTCTCCCTCCCCCTCTCCCTTCCTCTCTCTCTAAAAATCAATAAAAATATATTTTTAAAAAATTATACTCCTTTCCCAGGACCATTGGGAGGAGAATGGCACCAAATTCATTAAGCACTTACACACATGAACTTAAAATTCTTGTAGAGGTCAGCTTATTGCTGTGCTCATGATAGATGTTTTTAATATATCATCATGGTGTGAGCCAAGGCTGACCCGCTGCCTGGTGAGGTATAGTAGTCTGTGTTCTAAGGGGACATTTATAGAAAACATGATTAATTGTGTTTTTCTCCTCACATTTTAGAATGCCAGTGTGTGTACTGTTGGGATACATGTAGTATATATCATTAGGCTAGTGGCTGAGGCTTCCATTTTCAGAATTAAGATTTTTAGCAATAGCAGAAAGAAATTAGTTTTGACTCTCACTTTCACTTTCCTTAGCAGTGAAAAGTCTTAATTTCGTAAGAAATTTCTTCCTGACAACTGAGAGCAAAGGCAAAAATTAATTCATTTTGACACCTGATAGTTTCCACTATATTCTTAATTTGTACTGCCTGCCCTACTTGAGGTATCTGCCACAATGGAACTGAAAAATCCTAATTTATATTTCTTAAATTAACATTGCCCCTTCATAGTAGTCACTGTAGGAATCTATGAACATTCTGAAGATGCTGGTTTTAAATTTTTCCCTTTTAATTTGCTTTTCAAATTCTTTTGAATATCCTCAGTGGTAGGAGATCTTTGTCCTTTGAGGATGATTAGATCCTTGGAAATAGGCAGGAATAAAAGGCATTTAGTGGTATTCTGTCTTTGAATTAAAGTACATGATCTAGCCTTCTTGGTTACTTTCCCCCCTTTTTTTTTTTTTTTTTAGAAAATGTTCCATGAATCAGGTTTGTCATGATGGAGTCAGTCATTGAGCTCTTTATGTCTCATATACTCTTAAATTTCAATTTTTTTATGATGACTGTGATTAATGTTTGGACTTGTGAGATTTGGCATTGTGGTTATTTTTAAGTTGGCAGTGTCCTCAGTTGTCACTTTGATGAACCAGCTTGGTCTTGGTATTTTTAACTCTAGAATTATTTTTGGCTTTATTTCTGTGTAATAATCAAAACTTCTGTTTCATCACTGGCT
This sequence comes from Myotis nattereri, assembly GCF_964212035.1. Lineage (NCBI taxonomy): Eukaryota > Metazoa > Chordata > Mammalia > Chiroptera > Vespertilionidae > Myotis > Myotis nattereri. The sequence goes on from NC_138076.1 coordinate 174,417,617, forward strand.
ATTTTTGAATTCCCTGTGAATGATGACAATAAGTGTCATGACTTTTACTCACTGAAAGTTGATAAGCTAATTATTTTAAAATTTTCTCTATGTTTGTTTCCTTTCAGAAGGAAACTGTTAATTCTTCAACCATGATTTCTCTCTGTGACTGAATCAGCTGTCTGACCCTGCTCTATGAGTATTTTACTTCCTTCGAGGCTGTTTGCCTGACTATCTTATGCAGCATTATTATTGCTTGCCCAATTAAAACCTTGCTCATGACTTTGCTTCAGTCTTTCTTTTCTTGTCAGTTAATTCATTTGTCAATATGAATAACTTTACTGAAAAATTTGTATGATCTCATACTCATTTTTATGAAACATACTACAGCCCTGTTCTACTTTTTGTACATTATCATTATTATTCCATACATGACTTTTCTGTTCTTAATACATTTCCTCCCAATCTTTCCTTTCTAGTAGAAATTCAGTGTACTTATGAATTTAATGCTCAATGTATTTAACATACATTCTTTCAATCCAATAAGTGCTTATTTTGACTAAATTTGTTTTGTGCTGTTGTCCTAGAAATCTTGTTCTCTAACATTTCCCATTCATATTAGGTTGTTATATGGAATTTTAAAGTTTTTGACTGATTTATTTTATTCTAACATATTTATATAACAGCTTAATATATCCATATTCCTACTGATGGGGAATCTAGATGTCTCCTACTCTTAGCTTTTATAGTCATGTAGTGAACATTATCTTACATATCTCCACATAAACCTCTACGAGGACATTTCTGAGATATATACCCAGGAATTGGGAGTCTGGATTCTAGGATATTATTCTTTTTTAAAAAAATATATTTTATTGATTTTTCACAGAGAGGAAGGGAGAGAGATAGAGAGTTAGAAACATCGATGAGAGAGAAACATCGATCAGCTGCCTCCTGCACACCTCCCACTGGGGATGTGCCCGCAACCCAGGTACATGCCCTTGACCGGAATCGAACCTGGGACCTTTCAGTCCGCAGGCTGACGCTCTATCCGCTGAGCCAAACCGGTTTCAGCTAGGATATTATTCTTAATTTGACCAAGTCTTTTTGATTACTCAGAGCAGTGGCTTTATCCATTTTCATTCTAAGAATTTTTGTGTAAGGGTTTCCATTCTCAACTCCTGCCTTCCTCAACACTTTATATTTTACAACTTCATAAATGTTGGCAATCTTGTAGGTATGTATTGTTATCTAGTATTTTAGATTTGCATTACTCTGATTATTAAGCTTATTAGTTATTGATAATTCCTTTTCCAGGCATGACCATCCATATGTTTTACCCACTTCTCTAATGGTTTTTCTGGCTGATTTGAAGGTATATCTTATGCATTACATATATCAATCTCTTGTGATCTTTTGCTCGTGAAAATATCTAATCCACTTGTTAGCTCTGTCATCTACTTACTAACTCTGAGTTGCCTTTGTTGTATACTCAACAGTTTTTCCCTTCATAATGTGTGTATTTTAATTATGGTCTGGACTCCTGGACTTTCTTGCCCTAGAGTGTTGGTTCTGTCATGCATAAATCTCTTTAGATGAATATTTGTTGCATTGTACGTCTTGCTGTAATTGGGTTATAAGAGTTTTTATGTATATTTTTACCAGCTAAAGGGTACTTTCTCAGGGTGGTGTTTGTAGTGAACAGCCTTGAGAAATAGGTCGCATCTTCCCACCCCGCAGACAAACAACAAGCTTGCTCCACCTGCTGTAAAAATGGTACATTCCCCCTGAGTTCCGTGTTCATCTCCTATAGTGTAACCTTTGCATGAGCAGTCATCCATATAGGCCCCCTGTGTTTGCCACAAGGACTTAGGGGGTCAAGGGAGAACCATTGCCAGTTGATGCGATGTTCATGCTGCTTGCTCTCCCTTGAGTAACTGAGGGGTGTGTGTGTGGCAGGGGTTGGGGGGGAAGGGGGTGGTCTCTGGCCCTGTAGTCTGTTTTTCCTGCTAGCATCCATGAAAAAATAATAAGCTACCTTCTACCTTACAAATAGGTAAAAATCTTAAACCCTTCACCAATCCTGACAGGACCTGCCTCGGTCACTTGGAAATAGTGTGGTCCTTCCATGTCTTGCTTTTAAGCTTCATCAGGCAGTTCCAGAACTAATTTCAATGCAGTGCAACTCCTGAAGCCGTACCCTGCTGAGGACGGTACTCAGTGTCCTGGGTGTCCACTCTGGCTGAAGTCCACAAACTTCCTGTCCCGCGTGAGCTCAGGGGATGCTTTTCTACCTGCTCTTTTGGTGCTTCTTTGCTGGCCTCAGCAGTTTCTTCACACACACACACACACGCTCACATGCACACACACACTCACACATACACACACATGCACACGCACACACGCACACACACACACACACACTCACACGCACTGAGCGTTACTCACAGAGGCTCCAGGAGAACCGGTGCAGTCCTCTGGAATACTCTATCCCTCTGTGCAGCTCTCCTCTCCACTGCTAAGTCCTCTCTCTCCTTGTGTGACAGTCTGGAAAGTGGCTGTGCTACCTGTACAGCACACCTTATTTTTCTCCCTTCTCACAATGTTCTCTGTCCTGCGCTGCCTCTTGTCCAAAGTCTGAAAACACGTTTCTTTCTAGTTCACCTGGTTTTCTGATTGTTTACGGTAGTAGGGTGAATTTGGTACCTGTCCTTCTTCCATTGTTGTTGGAAACAGAGACTCCATTTCTTCATTTCTCTTGTAGGATGCTGAACTCGCTTGCTTTCATCTTTCATTTGACATGAAAAATCTATTTAAATCTCTGCACTTCACTCCACTGCTTTAGATTCATCTCACACAGGCTTTGACATGTCATTCAGCTCTTAAGTGTTTTATAATTTGTCTTGTTACTTTCACTTCATTTAACCATGAGTTCATTTAACTATTTAGTTTCCTGACCTTTTTTTTAAGTTTCCTTTTTGTTATTGATTTAAAGCTTTGTTGAATTTAATGGAGAGATAATGATGCATAGATAGATTTTCTAAAAAATTTGTTGAAACAAGAAGACCCACTGCATGGGAGAACATATTTGCCAATGATATCACCGATAAGGGTTTAATCTCCAACATTTACAAGGAACTCATGAAACTTAATAATAGGAAGATAAACAATCCAATCAAAAAATGGGCAATGGACCTAGATAGACACTTTTAGAAAGAGGACCTACAGAGGGCTGAAAGACATATGAAAACATGCTCAAAGTCACTAATTATACAAGAGATGCAAATCAAAATGACAATGCGGTATCACCTCACACCTGTCAGAATGGCTATCATCAACAAATCAACAATCAACAAGTGTTGGAGAGGATGTGGAGAAAAAGGAACCCTCATGCACTGCTGGTAGGAATGCAGACTGGTGCAGCCACTGTGGAGAACAGTATGGAGCTTCCTCAAAAAACTAAAAATGGAACTCCCATTTGACCCTGTGATCCCACTTCTAGGAATATATCCCAAGAAGCCAGAAACACCAATCAGAAAGGATATATGCACCCCTATGTTCACAGCAGCACAATTCACCATAGCTAAGATTTGGAAACAGCCTAAGTGCCCATCAGCAGATGAGTGGATTAAAAAACAGTGGTACATCTACACAATGGAATACTACGCTGCGGTAAAAAAGAAGGAACTCTTGCCTTTTACAACAGCATGGATGGAACTGGAGAGCATTATGCTAAGTGAAATAAGCCAGTGGGAGAAAGATAAATACCACATGATCTCACTCATTTGTGGACTATAGAGAATAACATAGACTGATGAACAGGGACAGACCCAAAGACAGAGAAACAGCAATCAGACTATTAATCCCCAGAGGGAAAGTAGGGGAGGGTGGGGGTAAGGGGAAGAGATCAACCAAAGGATTTGTATACATGTATATAAGCCAAACCAATGGACATGGACAACAGGCGGATGAGAGCATGAGTGGGGCAGGGGGGTTAATGGGGCGGGGGGGATGAGGACACATTTGTAATTCCTTAACTAAAAGAATTTAAAGATTAAAAAAAAAATTGTTGGGATGTCCACTGTGGTCTAATACATAAAGCATTTATATATTCTTGAAGAGAATGAGCATTTCGTGTTTGTTGGGTGAAATTTTATTATGTTTTTTTTTTTAATCAAACTTGTTAATGGTGTGACTCACATTTACTATGTATATGCTTATTTTTTCTACTTGCTCTATCCATTTCCAGGAGAGTTGTATTAAAATTTCTAATGAAGCCCTGGCCAGGTGGCTTAGTTGGTTGGAGAGTTGTCCTGTGCACCAGGAGGTTGCAGGTTTGATTCCCAGTCAGGGCACATAACCCAGGTTGTGGGTTTGATCCCTGTTTGGAGCACATATGGGGGAAGGGTTAACCAATCGATGTTTCTTACATCAATGGCTCTCTCTCTCTTCCCTCTCCTTCCTCTCTCTCTAAAATCAATAAAAATATATCTTCAGATGTGGGTAAAAAAATTTCTAGTGAAAAATTGTACCTGTTTCTATCAGTTAATGGTTATATAGTAGATGGATATATATTTGTGAGCATTATGTCTTATTAATGTTATTTTATGAGCAAATTATTTATGTTTTTTCAAATTATTTGCTCACAATTTAAATTGTTATTTAATCTTTCATTTGGTTAAGATTTACCTTATGTATTTTTCCCATCTCCTCCATCAACCATTCTTTGTGGACAATTTAATGATAGATTTTTTTTTCTGTAAATCTGGTATGAGTCAGTCTTTTGATTACAGTCTTTTAATGTATTTTTATTATACTCATTATTGTATGGAGATTTTATTTCTGCCATCTTATTTCATGTTTTTATTCATCGTGGTTTTTTTGCTCTCTTTTCTTACCTCTATTATATTGATAACTTAGACTTTATTCTTTTTGTTCAAAAGTTACACATACTATTTTTCTTCTGTTATCTCTGATTTATTAAGAATCATCGTATTTGTTTTTACCTTCTAGTGTATAAAACTGAATATCTGTCATCCCCCCTCAATAACAATCCTAGCAGTCTCTCAACTTCTCTATTATAGCCCCCTTCTTTCATAATGGCATCATCTGGAGTTTTTGTTCTGTGTTGTTGTTGTTTTATGTTTATTCAGGCAACAGTGATTTTACTGAGTTATTGTTTACCATTGATTTACTTCTCTCTTTGCTTTAGCTGGAATTTAGAACACATCTTACCGATACTTTCCAGAGATCTGTCATTGTGTGAGACACTTTGAGACTACTTCTATGCTTCCTAGTTGTGCATCTGTGGTCACATCCAAAACCGCTCTCTTTTCTTCTTTACTCATTCATTTAGCAGCTATTCAGGGGTTACCTGTTGTGTACCAGGTCTATGTCTGAGGAAGGAAACACAACCAACAGAAATCTCTGTCTGGAGTTTACACAGGTGTAGAAGAGAGGGGTAGTGAACACTTGGAGCCTTCTTAGTTGTCCTTGGGAAAGGCTCCTCACTCCAGCAGAGTCCGGAGCTGCCACGATGTCACCTGTGGTTTCTGGGTGTGCTGAGCAGGAGCTGCTCTCTTATCACATCAAGGTGACTGGGCAAGTGATGTTTGAACCAGGGAACTCTGGGAGAGAAAAGGGCCAACTAGAGTCTGTGGCTGTCGAATCTGGCTTTTTAGATGGTAACTTTCCCATCCATATTAGAACAACTTCTTCCTGCTCCCCCAGAGGGTCTTGTTGTTGTTTCTGTTGTTGTAGCTGTTATTTTACTTGCTAAGGTTCTGAAAACTACCAAGACACAGTATCATCTGTAATAGCTCTGGGATGTATCTGCGAAAGAAATCCAGCAGCCGTGGCAGTTCTCCATCTTGTCCAGAATTGGTAGTCCTGGAAGGGTTTAGTAATAATAATAATTTATTATGACTTACTATGATCATGGGGGTGTAGATGCCAATGGAAATCAATATTGAGAGAGTTTTCACAAATGATTGCCAAACCCATCCTTAACTTAAAAGAGAAAAACTATGAAACTTAATTGCATATATGATACATTATCCTATAAATGATTAGAATCTTAGGCAGTTTTTATCTGCTGAGCTAGGAGAGTTGCCCATGTGGGGAAAGAGGGCTGCAGGGTGAGGCTGAGACCCCCCTGAGTTACCCTTTCTTACCTGGTTCCCAGAGGCTGGAGCAGCTCTTACTTCCAGCTCATCATAGGAGGCAGGAGTGAATGTCCTCTGGTCAGAGTCAAAAGCAGCCCCGAGTTTCTGAAAAAGTAGAAACAGGAAGCTCTTGTAAAGAGTGGCTACATCTGACTAAGCCATGCTGTCCATTTGACAGCATCCTAGCAACATGCCTGCACACCTCTGATTCTAAGCCATTTCTTCCTCTTGTCTGTGCAGTCCTAATTTTAGGACCTCCCCCCCCCCCTCCTTCTTGAGTCTTTTTTAATTTCCAGTTAAAGGACTTTAATATTGGATTACATCTTAGTGTGCTGCTCAGTAATTTCCTTGATACTCACAATCTTCTCAGACCCTGTTTCAGGGAAGGGCGCCAACACTGCAGAAGGCAGTGGAAACAGGCCCTTGTCTAGGAGTAATCAAAAAAAGAAACTATATGTGATCTTGAGGTACTGCTCTTACATTGAAAAATAATATATGTCAAGAAAGGTTAAGGGCTGGATAAAAGCCCTCTTGTGCTTTTTTCTTTTGTTCCCTAATTTGTATTAAATCTAATTATCACAAAAGTAGAGCACAGGATGAGGTAACAGTATCTTAAAACAGCCCCAAAACAGGTTATATGCCTAATACACTGCATATTTAGTGACCAAATAGCAAAACAGTTGACCTAAAAATAGTGTCAATCATTGAAAGTATCTAGACATGGGAAATATTGTAAAGACAGCTTAGTAAATAAAAATAGATGTTAATTTTAAAAATATATTGTTATTTTAAGCTGCATTTAGCTGTGTTCTTGCCAAGGCCAAAATTTGAACATATTCCCTCTGTGCTCTGAGTGTCTAGCAGAGATACCTAACAGAGTGTAATGTTATCTTAAGGTCATGAAAGATCCATGAGATCCCAATTCTGATTAAAATAAAAAAGGTTGGTATGTTCTTCCTTTAACCAAACTAATTAAATATCACACACACACACACACACACACATACACACACACATACACACACCCTACACCCCTACCCACCCACCAGGTTGTAGCGGTGAATGTTTTTCCTGTCACAGAGTCTTATGAGTCACAGTTTGTTGAGCTGAGAATCTGAGTTCTGCAGCTGTCAGACATGTTCTGTGGGTTCCCAAGGTTGTTGATTTCCTCTGCTGAAACAGATGGGGTGCGGGAGAACAGAAGAGAAATCCATCTAGCAGGAGGCAGGCATATCAGTATTCCCAACGTGGCCATGCAGTAAAGCCAGGCAGTGGTTATGTCTGAAAACAATTAGACTTGGGAAAATATCCCCTGCAACACCTTGGTGACTTGACAATGGTTATTCCTTTCAAAGAAATTACTTGAGGTTTATCCAAGTTTTAACTCTACCGCATAGGTGGTGAGAACGTAAATGCATAGTTTCTTTTCCATAAGAATAGACTAAAAGACCATTTGCGTCAAAGAAACGGTTAAATGATACCAATTCAGATATCTTTATTAAAATATGGCAATTATTTAAAATGGACCTACTTGTATAATAATAAATATCACTTTCTGGGGTTATTAGTATGTTTGTAGTTTATTCAAGAAGGAGCTGTATGTGCACATGACAGGTAGACAGTACTGCACAGGGAGGCAGGGCACCAGGGTCTGTCCTTCCTCTTTCAGTGCTTTGAGAAAGCCATGTAATGCTAGTGGATTTTTTAAGGGTCCTTTTTAAAAAGGGGGGAATTGCTGTACCTTAACTGTCCCCCAATAACATAGTAAACCAGAGCTCCTCCCCCCCACCCCCCACAATGTTGCTTTTTATTGTAGTAAAATACCAGAGCTTCTTTGAACTTGCCTTTCATTTCAAACATCTTATAGTAACCTGGGGACAATGGAAAGGGAGGGAGGAGAGAGCTAGACGTTTATGGATTCCCTATGTATCTAGGCAGACGTTCTCTGTTATTTAACCTCATAAAAAATTAAAGAAGAGAAATGAGAAGAGAACTGATACTCTTTGAATACCCACACTGTGCAAATTATCTACATTTTCTCAATTAAACTTCCAATGAAATTTCATAAGTATGTTTCATTAGCACCATTTGAACAACTTAGACCCAGAGAGATTACATAAAGTGTCCAGCACAACACAGTTAGAGAGTGGCTGGATCTAAAACCAGGTCCCTTGACTACCTTGACTTCACAGCAGAAGCCAGTTCAGTTCACCTTCTAATACCCTGTGTATATTTAGTGACCAAACAGAAAAACAGTTGACCTAAAAATAGTGTCAATAAGTGAAAGTACTTGGACAAAGGTGAGGTTCTAAAGTCAGCTCAGTAAATAAAAATAGACATTAATTTTAAAAGATATTGTTACTTTAAGCTACATTTAGCCGTGTTCTTGCCAAGGCCAAAATTTGAATATATTCACTGGGCCCTATGTTCTGAGTGTCTTGCAGAAACACCTAACAGAGTGTAATGTTATCTTAAGCTCATGCAATAACCATGAGATCTTTGTTTCTGTATCTGCATTTCTACACTAAGATTGGCATTTATTTATATAAGCAACATTGTGTTTTGATTTTTTTTTTATAATTTTGGACCTGTTCAAATTTCTTACATTTAAGAAATTTGAGCAAATATGAAATGAGTATTCAACAATATTATAGCAATAAATTAAAGATGAACACATTCTTTTGAAATATTAATAGTACGCAAAACAAAGAGCACTAGATCCAAAACAATTAAATGGCGATTTTTAATTTTGTGCCACATTATTGACAGATACAAGCTGTTCACGTGCTGTTATTGGATAAATTTGGCAGTCCTCTTGTAAATGTCATTTCTCTCGCAATTGCAGAGAAAAAAAGCGTATTCAAATAGAATTTAGAAATAAAAAGAAGTGACTTATAAAGGAATGGCATGATTGGGAAATAATTATTTAGACCTCACAGCAGTGTCTGATTTAAAGATTTTAGTATAATCCTTTTATCTTTATTTGAAAATTGATGAGCACAAAATATTAACATTTTTCTTCCATTATCAATCTTTATCCTAGAGGTTTCCAAACATGGAAAATATATGTTCACTAAATATCTATTGAGCACTACTTGTTTCTACCCTCCATGAACTTCCCCCTATTTTAATATAATCAATTTTTAAGCAAAACCTTTCTTTGTGCTTAATTTTCAAATCTTGATGTACAGCTCATTTCGGTTTTATCTGTATTCTTCAATTATCAGTAACAGTTCAGGCCACACTGCCAGCTACACACCTGTTCTGAGTTGCCCCCCAGAATGTCCTTCCATCTTCCTCAGACATATGGTCTGTTTTTCTGGCCCTCCCAAATAACTAACACTATTTGCTTTCTGCCTCACCCCTGCGACCAAGGCTTCACAGTGGTTATGGTAGAGGAAGTATCGATCTGGATATTAGGATGGGGGTAAAGTCAGGTAAACACCTGCTTTGCTCCCAGGAACTCATCCTGGACACCACTGTCCCAATTTTTTTGCATCCCAGCTTTCTCCCCTTGAGCTGCATCTCATTCTCCTCAGCCACACGCTATAATTTTTTCCCTTCCTTCCCACCCTCCACCTTCCTCCTCTTCTCTCTTCATTGACACAATCTGTGGCTTCAGCTTCAGGTTTCTCTTTCTTGGTTTTGATGAACAAAATGCAGCCATGGAGAGTTTTCTTTTTACCTATAATCCCAAAGCAAGCACAGAATTTTGTGGTTGTCTGGAGGGTTTTACTATTAGAAACATCAGGGTGTCCAACAATGGGGAGACACAACCAGAAGAAAACATTCACATTTCAAGGTATTTTTGCCCTTCTCACAATTCTAGTTGTTACCTGAGATGTTTCTTTTGGAATCTATATCACCTTCATGCAACTTATTCCTCACTATTGCTGGAATGAATTAAGAAAGGAAGAGAAATTTAAGAAGAAAGGGGCCCCTCAATCTTCAACCCTACAATAGTTGGTCTTGACTACTCTTGTGATGTGTAAATTGTGCAGCCACCCTCACCTGCCCCCACACCTCCCTTGCTGGTTCCCATGTGGCCTCCCACCAGGGCTCCAATATTCTGAAACTTTTGAGGGTGTGATTGTAAAGGTTGGTGGCCACAGGAAGAGAATGAATGGGTCGGGAATGTAGACTCTAGACTCCATTCTCTTTCCAGTACCCAGGAGAGCACTTGGGCTGAATAATTAGAGAAAGAATCAGGTAGGCTTCTTTTAATGGCATATAAACTACTGCCAGGACAAGTATCCAGTCCACATACTTTCTGGACCTTCAGAGCTTTCTGTTCCACAGTCCAGAGAGTTTTCTATAGAAAGGTGATTAGTGAGATGCATCTGATTCTCTTTCTAAGATAATGTGTACAGGATAGGTAATCTTAGCACTCAAAACGGGATCATTTGACAACTTTCCCCAGTCATTAACATATCCCTCTACATTACGGACAGGTTCTGTATTCTATTGGTAGTATACATCAGGTACATTGTGGATTTTATAGGGTTTTGTGAGAACCCTGGATCTCTAACTTCCACTTTTTTTATGGGAAAATTCATCCTGAGTGCCATATAGATTTTTGGAATCTTATGAAACTAGGGATCAGTTTGTAAACTCAGTGAACAAATATTTTCTGTTTCTCATTTGAGTCAATTAAATTAGGAAACCAACATAAACAATTTAAATTTGCTCAACTGTGTCTATAGATAATACATATGTTCTCTTTCATCATTTTATATCTTGATTGATTTTCATGAATATGTAAATATTTCAAAAACTAAATACATACTCCTAATTGTAAGGGCCAATAAAATAGAATAGTTTTCCTATTTAGAAGGTTTGTATATTATTTAAATCACCAAGAAAATTGTAAAGGATTACTGAAATGCAATAACAACTAATTAAGCATTAATACGATAGCATATAAATGTGGTAAAACTTTTATTCATTTACCTTGATTTATACGTTTATTTGCTTAGTTTCTTCTTTTAAATAGCTCACTATATACAATGGAAGAAATCTGAGGGATAAAAATTAAAGCAAATAACTTTTCTATTTATAAAAAGAATGAAGTAAGTATACCTTGTACTTCCTGATGGACATTGCAGAACAAATTTTTTCTGACCTCCTCTGTCCTCCCTCATAATGGTTTTTCCTACTTTCACGCTTCAAGTAAAGTGTGGAAAAACATTACTGCAGTGATCTCTACTTTATCAACCTTTGATTTAAAATAATCACAAAAGACAACTGAACCCCTTACATTTAAATAGTTCTGATTTTAATAAGAATTTTAGTAATTATTTTAATATTTGCTTGGCCTGAACAATGCAACTGAAACTCTCTGCCACCACCCCATCCTCATCCTCTTGGTTGCCTAGCAACATAGAGCGTAGCAGAGATCCAGTAGAACAACAACCAAAAAAACAAAATACAAAAAAAAACAAAAACACAACCACCAGGTTTAACTATCAGGGAAACTGACTAAATTAAGCTTTTTCTTTCAGATTAGAGGAAACACTGGGAAGAGTTATTAGTGATTTATATATCTACTATGTGTGCGTATGCACATATGTACATACACATTTAATCCTCATAGACAGTAGGAATAGTGACAATTACCTCTGATGAAATTTAGTTAACAAGCTTGCTTAGTTATTCAAATAGAGAGTCAGTCAATTTGCCCATAGCTTCTGTTTCTTTCCTTAAGATAGGAAATGGGAACTGGAGTTATTTAGGGGTTGAGGACTAGGGGTATAAAAGACAGTAGAAACTGTGCCGTATAAAATGGTCTCCATTGAAAACAAACAGTATACAAGAATTAGACCTTATCTAACAGAGGTGAATTTTATCACAAGCAAATTTGTAGTGAGACAGTTGAAGTATATTTAGAATGTAGGATGTTTCTCAGTTAAAAATCATTTTAATCAGCTGTTTGACTTCACTTGAAAGTAAATTATGAGTATACTGTTTAAGCCAGATATCATTAACAGATTGTTATTATTCAGCACAACCCAAGTATTTTTATTAAAAATTTCCAAGGGTATCTCATCTATGAGAGGCAGTGGAATGAGTTAGCCATGGAATTATGGGAAAATTTTTATATGTGGGAAATTTTTTCTAGGTATTTTAATAAAAGCCTAGTGCCATATCAACATCTGTTTAAATTTGTAGGAGGACTTTTTTTAGGTTAAAATGATATACATGATTGCTTCCTGAGCTTCTTCTAGCTTTTTGATTCTGCACTGTTTCAGAATATTTATATTTATAGATAATAGATTCTTAAAGAATAACATCCTGTATTAAAAATCAGCAACATTTGTAAGACTTAAACTGAGGAAAATTCTCTTATGTCCTTTGATTCAAAATGCCTTATTTACTTAAAGATAATATTCTTAGACCAAATTTGTAAATAAGAGGTGGCGGGCGGGGGGGGGGGGGAACCACAAAATGAAAGAACTCTTCTAGAGACTTAATTAAAATCATGATGATCCATTCAGCCTGGAGTTTAGTTTTATTTTCAGCTAGTCATCTACAGCCACGCTTCCCACAGAGGGAGGTTGCCAGGCTCACAGCACACTGTGCAGCTTGGATGAACAGTATTACAGGCTGCTTATGAGCATATTACATCTGGGATCTGTGGAGAGCAGCCAGACCAGCAAGACAAAGATGCTGAATGCAGGGTGTTTTCCAGGTATGTTTCCAAGCTGCTACCTCTCCAGAATGTAGCAAGAAACAAAATACAGGATGGGCAAAAGTAGGTTTATGGTTGTGGTATGGAAAATAATACAATGATTAATAAATGATTGCAATTAATAAATGAGTTTATTGCAAGAATAAACTCTGTGTTTCATATGCCACTATAAACTTACTTTTGCCCCATCCTGTATATTTCCAGCTTAGTTTTTATATCTGGTAAGACCAGTAGGTTATTTTGCTTTTTAAATTGTTATTATGAACATAAGCCCTATTCTAGTTACCCTAAACTAGTTACCCTGAAGCAGCCATTGTACCGCTGATATTCGGTTAGTTTGCCTACATGTCTGTGTCAGAAATTCCACATGCCCTTCGTGTGTGCACGAGCACGTGCACATTTGTTTCAGGAGTAGCTGCACAACCAAGAGGCAGTGTGGAAGACCCACGAGTTCAGGGGCACGGCAAGTTTACCTCTTGGGGTTTAGGTATTCATTCAGCAAGTATGCATTAAAAAGTAGGATGCACAAAGAACTCTGGAGACAAAAATAAATGGAGTGTTGTCCTGCTCCCCAGTGGCTTGCAGGCTACTTTACTTGGCTACAGCAGAGCAGGGCATTTAAAGAAGTGCTGGTGCCTGAAATGAGATCCATTCTTCTATCTGAAGAGGCAGATGGTAGGGCATTGAATTTGCCTGCATTATCTGTGATGTCCAGTCTAGTCAACAAGAACATTCTCCATACTATGTGTGTGCGGCAGTCAGAGGAGAGAGTGTCCTAACCTGAAGTCTTGAAGTAGCCTAAAGAGAGGCTGTGCAGAGAAGAGCTTGCATACCAGGCCTAGGACTGCTGTCCTTAGAATGGCCGGCTCATCAGGTTGCCCTTAGGCTGGTGTTTGGGAACTTGAATGATGAAGTTCCCTACACTCATTGAAAACTTTTTCTAAATGGCAGGAGTGGCTTCCTGTGTACTGTGTCTGAACTATTTTTTAGAAACAATGGGGTTTCAATTGAACATCTATTTTTCTCTGGGAGGCTGGAATTTTTGTACATGCTCAGCAGGGGGTGACTACCTCCCCATAAAAACCCTGGGCACTGGTTTTTGAATGAACGTCCCTGGTAGACAGTGTCATACTGTCTATTTCTTGCTGAAGAAATTAAGTGTGTCCTGTGTTGCTTGCTGTTAGACTCTTGGAAGCTGGCACCTGGATTCCTACAGACTTAAGATCCGTTTCCCTTACTGGTTTTACTTTGAATCCCTTTGCTGTAATATAATCGTATCTATAATAACTTCAGGGTCCTCTGAGTTACATGTAAACCCTCTAGTGAATCGAGACTGAGAATGGCTGTGGGGTCCCCCAACAAGCCAGAATCTGACTTTGAAACTGATTTGCAGCAGCAGGAAATCGACGAGTAGCAGTATCTTATATCTTTTTCTAAAGTTTGAGTATAATGAACCTTCAGTGCATTAGGCTAAGTGAAATAAGACAGAGCAACCAAATACTGTATGATCGCAGTTATATGTGGAATCTAAAAAGAAACCAAACTCAGAGATGCATGGAGCAGATTGGTGGTTATCAGGAATGGAGGATGGGGGGAATGGGTTAAGATAGTTAAAGGGTACAAACTCCCAGTTATTAGACAATTAAGTTCTGGTGATGTAATGTTCAACATGGCGACTGCAGTTAACAATACTGTTCTATATTTGAAAGTTGCTAAGAGAGTCGATCTTAAAAGTTCCAACCACACACACACTACACATACACACACTTTCTATAACTATGTGAGGTGATGTGTTAACTAATCATATATATATATATATATATATATATATATATATATATATGTATACATATATATATATATATATTAATGTATAATTAAACTATATATAAAATTTTAAAATGACAGGTCCACCTGATAAATTTTGTAGCTATCTCTTCAATATTTTTGTGCCTTTTGGAAAAATTCTACCCAAAGTAGCTAATCTGTCCAATACAGTATTTTGATTAAAGGCCAGTCGCATAGATAGTACCCACTTGTGAAATCCTTTTTGTATTCCAATTAAGTCCTACACCTAAATTAATAGCATAAATAGTCAGATTCAGAATATTATTCAGACTTTCTGTAAGTAATTGGGCTTATGCCTATCAGATCAGTTTAGATTTTAGGTTTATTTTTCCACGTAGGTTTGCTAATTAGACTCAAATTCAGTTATTCCTATGGCCTTTTAAATGTCTTTTCCCCTTATTACTTACCTCCAATGCATAGTAATTTAACTTTCCATCACTTTGAAGAAAGGAAATGAGCTTTTTATGAACATAGGTTTCCTGGAATATAGTCGACCTTTTACATGTAACTCAATTGAAAATAAGATGCAGAATAAGGCATTGAATTCTTCATAAAATTCATTTCCCAGTTGCTTATTTCTTTAGAATTTGAACATACAACTGCTGTGCCATATACTTCATTCGTAGTAGGAAACTAACATACACATTATGTAAACATAAAATTTTATAAATCCCATTATATCTCATTTCCTTTTATTAGTCTGTAAGATAAGTGAAGATAACTCATGAGTACATGAGTTAACAGGACAGTACAACAAAAAGGTAACCCTACCTCTGAAATGTGAAACCTACCTTTAGACATACCTTTTTCTAGATTTCACTTTGGAAAGAAACAATACTCCTTCTCATTTGTGATTTTAATTTAAGTACCTCTGGCAGAGCTAAACATCATGAGATCGTCCCTGGTGTGTACCAGGCATATACCACTGTTTAATTTATGACAAGCAGTATGAACAGAGCATCGAAATAAGACTGCACACAGGCAGGGGGAGAAGAGGACACATTTGAAGTTTAAAAATAGTTCTCTTTCATGTGCATACCCACATTTTTCACTCTTCATTTATTTCCTCTTCCTCTTTCCTTCCTTTTTCTCCCATCTTTCACTTATACACAAAGATAAAGAACGTGTTAAATACAGTAACAAATCTTTTGCACATTTAATTTGTTCATGCTGAAAGAGTGAATAATCCAGAGAGATATAAATAGTGTGGGCGACTGTGGTTCCAACCCAGGAATCTATGCCCCAGATTGAGCAGCAAAATGGTAAATTGCAATCTGCTGTTTCCTTGTAATCTCAGTTCCCTGTGATTCTCATAGTGTGAGTATGGAGCCGATTTTAGTGCGATTCCTTAATTTAAACATACATATGCTACGTATAAAATACCCCTAAAGACAAGCTAGTTGCTTTGTCTGGTGTTTAGTCGAAGAAATGATAATATGTTCAGGGATAGAGGAAAAATAAACAGGCAAGCACAGAGCTCTTGAGTGGTAGAATGTGATATGTCAATCCCCAGAAATATACACAAATATTGTCTACTGTAATTTAAGGGTAAATCAAAGGATTTTCTTTCATAGTTATGAGATCTGTAGAACCTAGTCATTCAACTCTATCATTATCATCACCATCAACTTTTCACCCTAATGATTTGGGTCGAAGTGTTTGTAAGGCTTCTCTTATATTTTCGAATGTGTGTTATCTCTTCAGTGGTTGTTTTCTGTGTATTAATTTGACAGTAGTTACCCACAGTCTGAAAAAGAGACATTGGACCCAGGAACTCCAATTTTAAAAACCTATTCTAAAGGACTATTCTCACAAATAGAACAAATAGATATACAAATATGTTCACTGCCAGGCTTTTTGTAAGAACAAAAATAGGAACAAAAACTAAATCCCCAATAATTATGGACTGTTGAATGTCACCTCAATATAATAGTGTACTGTGCAGTCATTCATTAATCATAATGGCTGATGTCTATCAAGTGTTTATTGTGGGCCAGACACATAATAAACTTACATGTATTCATGCAGAATATGTCTAGGATTTTGTAGATGTGCATAAAAATGCCCAGTATATTGCATTTATATGTATTTAGCTTACATATGCATTATGTATTTTGTGATTTATTAATATATTCAGTAAAAGAAAAATTCTAGAATAATATAACAAATGTAAATGATATAGGTAAAGGAGGATAAAGTGATTTTTAAAAAATATATTGTATATTCTAATTTTTTAAGTTGAAGATATTAATTTATTTGAGCTATTAGTTACATATTCACTAACTCTACTCTGTAAGTAGAGTAGCTCCTGGCCACATGTGACTCTTTTAATGAAAATTATTTGAAATAAAATAAAATAAGAAATTCACTTTCTCAGTAGCACTAGCCACATTTCTCTGTCCTCAGAAACCACTTGTGGCTGGTGGTTCCCATATTGGACAAAGCTGATGTAAAATATTTCCACTGCCACACAGAGTTCTGTTGGCTGGCACTGCCTACCTGACTCCTGAATTCAAGGTTGTAGTCCAGCAACAATTCCCTGTGGAAACCCTAAAACACCTTCATCCTACTGGGTAGAGCAGTGGAACTGCGACATCGCCTCCTATATACTTGTGGTAGACAGTTGGGAATTGTGGTGGCAGCTGTCTGCAAAGCAGGGGCGGTGTGATTCTGAAACTGGGAGCTCCGTTGAGGTTTATCTTCCCGACAGGCTGGGGCGGCTGGCGGCAGCGTAACCAGGTTCTTTCCAATGCTTGATCTGCTCTCCCTGTTGTAATTGTGCTTGTTATGTAGATATCAGCTGTCACCATCTTTTTTTAATGGATGAAAAGATTGAGTTTCACAAACTTTGACCTAATGGCATAGTATGTCTCTTACTCAAGGGGTCTCTTAATTCACAGGAGAAATCAGAGAGAAATAACTATCAATTGTTATTAATTGCTTGCTGTCAGGAAAAAAAGCATTGAACTAAGGGTTGGAACTTGTCACTTCTTCCATGTTTTCTTTTACTACACCCCCATCTTTGTGGTTAAAGTTAGAAAAGTGAAAACATGCCATTCAATTTTTACTCCACCATCCAGCAAGTTGAAATTCCAGTAAAAGAGAAGAGGACATGTTTTTCTCATGCATGTAATTTGATTATAACAATTACAAAAATAGTAAATAATCTTGACAAAATAATATATTTCTCAATAAAAGTTTATGTAGCTGTATAAACTTTTGATTATGTGAAAACTGCAATACATAATGCAGTATAAGATGTTTTACTTGGATATACTGTAAAATACATGCAGCTTTCAATTTCTTTTTTTATTTTTTATGTTTTGATTTCAGAGAGAAGAAGGGAGGAGGAGAGAGGGATAGAAACATCAATGATGAGAGGGCATCATTGATCAGCTGCTTCCTGTACGCCCCCTAGTGGGGAATCAAGCCCGTATCCTGGGCATGTGCCCTGACCGGGAATTGAACCATGACCTTTTGGTTCAGAGGTTGAAGCCTTTCATTTCTAAGAAAACTTGGGGCATGGGATATTTTAACCCCACTGAGCATTGTTATTTTTTTCTAGAAATTACATTTTTCTTTGAAAAACAACATCTGCAGTTTGGTCACATGCTGAGTTACAGTAAGAGTGGCAGCCCCACTTCCTGTGACTTAGCTGGTTGTGGTTCCTTCTCTTCCTCTCAGGATTTAGGTCATGGTCCTTGAGCCTCCTTATGCACAGGCTTGGTAGGGGCTGCACACCAGCTCTGCTGTAGCAGTGGTCAGGACAGTTCTTGTTAGTCCTCTCTGCTTTCATCTCCATTTCCTTGTCTTCTTTTTTCTTCCCTTTTCCTTTCTTCTTTGTTGCTTCTTTTTCTCTCTTTATCTTTGTTGCATTTCCTTGCTTTACTCCCTAACCTTTACATCTGTTTCACTCTTACTTTTTAAGTAAGTAAAATACACCCAAGGCCAGTATTTTCCCATCAGCCTAGCCCAGTGGTCGACAAACTCAGTAGTCAACAGAGTCAAATATCAACAGTACAACGATTTAAATTTCTTTTGAGAGCCAAATTTTTTAAACTTAAACTATATAGGTAGGTACATTGTTATTAACTTAATTAGGGTACTCCTAAGGCTTAGGAAGAGCCACACTCAAGGGGCCAACGAGCCACATGTGGCTCACGAGCCGCAGTTTGCCGACCACGGGCCCTAGCCAACTCTTTGCATTGATCTTGAACTTAATGATTGTTACTGTCAGCTTTAGTTGTTTTCCCTGATTTTAAAAGTATACATTTAAAGTAGCCAGAAAAGATGAGTTCCATTTTATTTCCCCCTTTAGTCATTTCAATGTTAGAATTTGTAACCTGTCTCAAATATAGTCTGGTTTTAACCATCCCAATACCTAAGCTAAATCAATTCAGCAGGATAATTTATTTTTGTAGACTTGAAGGCTAGTTTTATCTTTCCTTGACATTTTCTTATGTCAAGCAAACCTTTTTCTTAAAGGTTTTAGTAGCTTGCTTGTTTGAATGTTTATTATGGGTCAGAGAAAAAATTCTTGTTGTAATCTACTTTTATTCATTATGTTCATGAATGTTAATAAGATACAACATGTGAATCACATCATTCAATGAATTAGAATTAAACAAAGTAAAATTTTAGTTCAAAAACTATGATGGTCATATTTTTTACTGATAACAGTGAAAGACACTTCAAGGCTTTGAGGCCTTCATTTTCATTTTAGTTAGTAGAGCTACTACTGTTTCCCTACCTCGTGATCAACTGTTAGCCACCTTAACTCCATTTGCAACCTTAATATTCCTTTGCCATGTAAAGCAGCATATTCACAGATTCTGGGGATTAAGATATGGATATTCTTGGGAGGCCATCCCTCTGCAGCCACAATGTGGCCAGTTTTTCAGTTTTATACATAATGCTGTAAAATAATGATGCTCTAATTAACTTCCTTCTGTAGGAATCTTTAGGCACATCTTTATTTTTTAAGGCAAATGGATGGTCAACTTTTTTCTATAAGTTAAATAATATTCTACTTATTTCCTCATTAAGTATAACCCCAGATTTTCTATATTTCTAATAATTGCCTGATTTGGAACCAAAAAAAGTTATATAGACATATATTACTTAATATTGGTGACTGGCATTATTTTATAGGTAGTATATTTTCTACTCACATGTCACAATTTTCTTGCTACTTCTGCAAAGTGGAGACGTAAAGTTACTATGTAGAAATATAAAAGTTGTTGGTCAGAGACAAGTTATAAGCAGATCTGGTAAAGATATAAAGAATTCTATTTATTATTACATTGAAATTATTATATGGGATTTTTGTAAAATATTAACTAATAAGAACAAGTGAGGTTTTAGACCTTAAAGTAACATGTCATTCACCACTAAAGCATAAACTCTGCCTGTACTCCAAGTGTATGATATAGAGTATGAGTACCCTGCATACACTCACACTCTAATAACTGTAACATATAGGGAACTTGTTATAGTATAAAACTGTAATTGTATTAATGTATCTTAACATTTATCATTTCATGTAAAAAAAAAATCTTCCAATACTTCAAATGTTGAAATAAATATATAACATCCTGAGATAATAAAGTAATAATTTAAATGCATAGGAAAAATTTAGCAATGAATGTGAGATTGAGAACAAATTTGGGGATTTATAATATATAAATGATAAAGAAATAGCAGTCAGATAGATAAAATCTGTAGAAAGATAGAATAGACCAAATAAACTTTAAAATGTGCTGGTCTCTGGTTTGCCTTTAGCTAAAATAAGAGCAGTCCCTAGTTTATATTTGTAAATATTTCTCAGATCACAATATCACAGCTAACATTTAAGTTCTATTGTTCAGTGTGGGAGTTTTCATTTTAATTGCTGAATTTCCCTTGTGTTTTTGAAAAGTCAACACTTTGAACTATTCCACAGAAAAATGGCTGAGTATTTATGGTTATTTGAAGTCCTGGAATATTTTAGTTGTTTTCATTCAAATACAAGCAAATCATAGCTGTATGAGTCAGGATAAAGTGAAGGCCCATAAATTGTTAGCATTATATTACAAAATTTTCATTACTTTGTAAGAATTCCACATAGAGGGAAATATTATTAAAAAGATCTACATGCGGACTGATTTCTTTCCTTGTTATGCTATTGCAAACATCATTAAATAATGGGCAAAGAATGATCACGAAAATTAAGTTCAGTGCCCTCTTGAAATTCTCTTCTGTCTGCCAAAGGGTCATTATTTAAAATCAGGGTAAGTTTTGCATGCTGTTACAATTGCACTAATTGTAAGTACCTTACCAAGTTGTATATTTTAAATAAAAATCGAGATTGAATACATAATCATTTCCTCCCATGATGAGACAAGCAGCAGAATTTGGGCATTGGAGGGAGCCTGCCTAGATGGCACAGCTACTTCTCTGGAAGGGCATCGGTACTCCAGGGGGTTTTGCCACATCTACCCAATCAGCTCATCATTTGGTATCTGCCAGATCAGGCTAATCGAGTTTCCAAGCTTTCTGTCACAGGCTGAGAGTGGGGTGAGGATGTAAGGTACAAACCAGGAGCAAACTAATTTTTGGAGATTCCTGAGAATAGAAAGAATAGGGTTCATCACTGGTCTGTTCACACCACTCTCCTCTGGCTTCTACCCTATTTGATCAGTAAGAGGAAGAGGAACCAGGGGTCTCAAACAGTGACAAGAAAAAACACATTTCTTGGCTCCAGATTCATGCTCTTTCCTCTCTGTGTCAGTGATACTGCCACTTCTGTGCCTTCCTTGCCAAGAAGAAAGACCTAGAAATTATCCCCCCCCCAAAAAAAAATGACTTAGTTAAACTAACAATGACCTTCACAACAGAATGGTGGTTACTTTCTCATGAGACTGGCATAAGTAACCTAGGCCTTAGCTGTGGGATTAAAATAGAAGCAGCTGGAAGGAGAAGGAAGTGTACCCTCTGGTGCTTTAAAAAATATATCTTTTTTGTTCAATATCTAATAATCCCTTGCCCTGTCAATACATGATAGATCGAGAGAGCAAGAAACTCCACTTCCCCCTTTTCTCATACATTTGTAAAGATGCCCTTTTCATGTATTCCCCTTTAAGTCAGCTCTTTAAGTTTATTTTAATTGATTCTAGAACTCTTAGTACAGAGGAACGCAATTGGCTTTGAGCCTCTGGGACAGGCTGGTGAGCTAAATCCCCCTTAAGGGGCAGCGTACATCTCTGTTGGAACAAGTTGGCTGCCCATTCGTCTGCCCCTCTCTGCAGGCCTCTAAATGCTTTTATGATTTTTATATTTTATGAATTTCACTAGTAATGACAACTTACTTCGCAGCAAAAGTGCTAAATGAGACAAAAGACTTAGCTGTGTAGAAAATGAAAATACTTTTTATGCAGAAAAAATTGTGAAGCAGTAAATGTGCATAAGGATTTATTTGCCCTGTTTGTAGGGTGACTAAGCTGAGTAAGAATCTCCATAACAGCCTCTTTGGGATCCTGAGTGTGTCTGTGAATGGAATGTAAAACTTTATGTTGAGTTAATTACACTCTAAGAAGGCTTATCATCACTCTTACCAAGTTTGCATTTTCATAGGGTGTTTGTGATGATTGACATAACACAAGTAAAGCACATCTAGGCACTACTTGGCATATAGTAAGTGATCATTAGTTGTTGTTCCTCCTTTTCCTCTTTTATCAGGACATGAGTTCTGCCGTCCATTCTAACTCTAAAATTGAATTTCTTGGATTCCGAAAGTGCTCAGTAAATGTTAGCCATTATTCTTGTGGTTTTCTTCTTCTGTATTTTCTTATGAAGCAGTTTTAGATTTTCATTGTAAGGAACAGAAATTCTACATACATAAAGGAAAGTAGAGAATTAAGACAGTACCATCAGTTCAAAGATACAGAAATATTTAACTCAAAAGAATTTTCCTACCCTAGCCAATTTGGCTCAGTGGATAGAGCATTGGCCCACAGACTGAAGGATCCTGAGTTCCATTCCGGTAAAGGGCACGTACCTGGGTTGTAGGCTCCATCCCCAGCCCAGTCGGGACACATGCAGGAGGCAACCAATCAACTGATGTTTTGATGTTTTTCTCTCTCTGTGTCTCTACCTCTCCCAGTCTCTCTAAGAATCAACAGGGAAAATATTCTTGGGTGAGAATTAACCAAAAAAGTGGATTTCCCTAATTTTTCTGGGTTTTTCAGGATTAGCTAGATGATTTCAGTGCTTCTCTGTAGTATTTGAGAATTAAAATGTTTTCCATGCAGTATTCCCTCAATAAATGTCATTGGTAATTGCTTTTTCTTCAGATCACACTTCATGTGTACATATAGGCAGAATTTTTCCTGTCATTTGTGAAAAGTCCTGCAGTTCTGCCAGTAATTGAACAAGCATGTCCTGGTGCCCCACGCACGCATTTGAAATGAGCCAGGTGCCATCTTAGGGCTTTCCATTTGAACATCAAAGGGCTCGGTGCTGTCAGTGTGCCCACGTCAAGTGAGCAGCCTGTTTACTACTGAATAATGCATTGGCTTGTCTGACTTTTTGCCCAGGGCTGTTACAGCTCAACTAGTTCCTCCGCTGTTAAAAAATTGATCGGCTTTCTTTCCTTGATATTTGCAAAAGGAACAATAGGATTCACTCATATTAATCCAAAAGTCTTTATTCACTTCAGTCCTTCCTCACTCCAGAATAAGTTTGAGGGCTTAATTAGAGAGCCAATAAGGTACAATAAAATTTAAAATTCGTGACTTAGGTAATACGACAAAGTAGGAAAAGATGAGATGATTTATACACCAGAAACTTGCTGTGATGAACTAGGTCACAAAGCCTGTCTTTTTCAAAGTGGCCTTGGAACCCCCTATGGTAGACTCTCTAATCAGAGTAGGGTGCATAGCGGGGAGCAAGAAGGTTGGACAGGTGGGAGGGAACCTTGCATTTTTTGCAATCCCCAGATGATTCTTATTCGCACTAACGTTTCAGAATCATGTTGCTCTAGATCAGCAGTCGCCACCGGTGGTCCGTGAGGTCCTAAAGGTTGGCGACCGCTACTCTAGATGGTTTAGCAGCCAGTACAGAAAGGGAGAGATGTTTTGTACATGATTCACAGAGTCCCTGAGGTAGAAACAAATCAGTTCCCCCAGGGAAACAGGAGAATTCCTGCTTTCTGAGGCCAGAGTGAATTTCTCTCTGGGTGCTTTGGTGATAGTATAATATCCATGAATACTAATCTTTCTTTTCATAGAGAATTTATTGTTGTAATAATCTAAACTCACAGGTATTGGTTTTGATATCTATAACAGGTAAGTTATGCCCTATAATCCCTTCATCCACAGTATAGCAGGAGGCACGGGGGTGGGGGGGGAGCACAATTATATCTGTACTTACATGTTCGATGATGAAATAAAATAAATTTCCTTGATGCCTTGTTCACAGTATTATGTTCTACATCCCCCACTTGCTCTTGTTCTGCAAGCGCACACGTTTCATTAAGAGATGAATTCATCACTTGGGGAGTTGAAGAGTGAGCGTATTAGGGGATTCTAAGTGTGGGCAGCCTGTGTGGTGCTCTAAGTCTGGGAACTGAGCAGCCCTGTTGACCTTTGTAACATCCTGTCTCTCCAGTGTGTCCGCTTCCCCATCGATTCTTTGGCCTCATGAGCACTAGTGGATGGGGTTCCCTTTCCATTGATCGTGGATATAGCCACATTCAGATCATTGCCATCTCCTATGACACCAACATCAATAATTCCCGCCCTGGCTATGCCATCCGCCTCTGACACGACAATCTTTTTAGTCGGTGAACCAAATAGGTGTTTATCATCCTGAACATGACTTACAGTCTCTCAAGTTCTTTTTCAGTTCTCCCCATGTATCCTCGAGCTGGGTTTAAATACTCTCCCAGACTAAATTGTATTTTTGCAATCCCAGAATATGGGAAGCAGTAATACGGCTCATTGGAATCACTAATTATTTGAACTGTGGATTAATCTCTGCCTTTGTGTTCCAATAGCACATTATTCTTACTGCTCTCACTGAACGTGCCCATCGGAGTGGAGTGTTTAAGTGTGTGACAACCTCCCTTCGTGGAATGTGGGCCCCTGCCCTCCCAAACAGCCCCAGATCTGACTTGTCTTTTTACCTCCCACTGTTTATGGCACATTGTAAGCCCTGAAAAGTGTATGTAATTCTCTTCAGCCATTACAGACTTATTTTCCATTAGAACATCTACTACTATAATCATGTCTAAATATTTGTTGAATAGATAGGACACTGTATTTTGGCCACCAAGAAGTAAATGACATGGATTATTTAATTTAAGAAAATACTGAGTTTGGCAAAGAAAAAAATAAGTTAAAAGTGTCTTTTTCTGAAGACAAACATATTCCTTATCATTATTGTCTTATTTGTTTTACTTAAGATAATATTGGATTTAGTTCACAGAGCGGAGGCTTATGGTGCCTGAATACAATGTATGATGTTCTAATCTGCAAAATTAATACTTTAAATAACACCTTTAGATAACATAAGCTTATTATAGAAAATTGGAAACATATAAAAAAGAAAAGGCACCTAAATTCCACAACCTAGGCAGAGTGTATCTTAACATATTGGTATATTTTTATTGTTGCTATCTTAATATTTTGTTATCTTAACATTTTGGTGTATTTTTCTGTGGTTAATTTTAATACCTGAGGTTCTACTCTCTACATCATTTTGCCTTTTTCACTTTATTCTGAATGCACTTGATCTATTTTTTCAGTCTGTGATTCCACAGAAACTCAGAGTTATAAATAATGTACATAAAACTACATATCTTTGCATAATCACGGTTTGTGTGACCATGCTCCAAAATGTCGCTTTTATAAAGAATTAAAGTTCTTGCAAACTTTTGCTTACAAACAAACCTTTGAGTCCACTGCATCTTAAAATAAAATACTGTATTCCCTTTGGATAGTGCCGAGAGCAGTGTTTTTCATAAGGTAAATGCCATGACCTGCCCTTTTTTCTTGCTCAGGTTCTTAAGCCTCCTGAGAGGAATTTTAAATAGACAGGCACTTTTTTCCCTCTTGTTTGCTTTAATGAGGCAGTAGATGGCACAACTTGGAGCTAGAGGGACAGGAAATGATGGAAAGAAAGACTAGTTTCTGTCATTGTTTGAGTAAAAAAGTTCACAAGTCATTTTTAATGCTCTCTTCACTGGCCTCGAGGGAACCTGGGAAGTCAAGGCTGGCCACGGGGGTAGAAAGGAGTGTAGCTGAATCAGGAAAGCATCTTGGTGAGGAATGTTGAAACTAAGCCATTCAAAACACAATCCTCTACCCTTCCATTTCACTCTCCTCTAAGGCCTTTTTTGTTTCTTTAAACAAATTATTTGAATACTTCTTTTTAAATATTAACCTATTATAATTATTTAAGAGGTTAAGTTTAGTCATGGATGTACTAAAAATCACTGAATTCTACCATTTAAAAGGTAAGTTTTAATGGTATCTGAACTATAGCTTAATAGAAATTTTAAAATGAGGCAAAAAAGAGATGAAAGTTCTGTTCATTCATTCATTTAAATAAGCATTTACTAAGTGTCCAAAAATATAAGCAGAAGCCTGCTTTGGCAGTTGTAAAGGTGAATCATACATAGATTGTTTCTTGGGGGAATTTATAGTCTAGTAGAGGAAAGACAGTGTATTAAAGTATGTCTAATGTTAGAGGGGAAGTGAGGTATCTTGTAAGAAAGGCACAGATAAATGCTGAGGAAAAGCAGAAGGAAATAGTAATAAATTCCAGAAGCAAACATTGAAGAGGACTTAAGAAGAAAAATATTTGAGTGCTGATCAATTTTCCATGACTTCATGCAGAGATGATCAGGTAGGTTGGTAGATTTGATGCTGGTGAGATGAGGGAGTACCCAACTGATGGCTCACACTTTCTCAGTGAATATTAGGCAAAATTTCCCCTGAAGCTGGATAGATTGAGAGTGGAAAGAAGGAGAGGCTATGAAATTATCCTTTGTGTAGGGGTTCATCTTAGAGAATTTCAAGTGAGGTCAATTTGTGTGTTTTTGCCCAGAGCCTTTTAGCTGCTAACTGTACATGCACAGTGGAAGAATCCCTGGGTATAAGTGAGCAGGGTTAGTGTTTATGGCATGAATATAGCACAGGGGGAAGAGGCCCAGGAGTTTGAGAATGGTGAGAGAAAGTAATTGTCATGGTTTGGGGAAGAGTTGTCAGCATCACCTGGAATCTTGTTGGAAATGGAAATTCTTGGCCCTAGAATCAGAGACTCGGGGTGCAGCTCATCAGTCTGTGTTTTAACAGGCCTTCCAGGCGATTCTGTAACAAACCACTACCTAAGAAGCCCTGGTTTGGGAAATCTAAATGACTTAAGTTACGGGGAAGAGGGAGGAATAGGTGATGATGGAAAACTATAAAGAAGTAGAGTGTATGTATGGCTTAATGTCTCCATGAAAGTGAAGAATTGTGTGAGTGGAGGAACTCAATGGAGTCGTGAGGATAGGCAGCGCTGGTCAGAGAATGGGAAACTGGAAGGATTTTGGAAGTAGAGCAGTTCAGAGACTCATGTGTTGTCTGGATGGACTATGTTGATGTAACTATCACCAAGAATTATGAGACAGGGCTAGGGGTGGAGAAGAAAATTATGAGGGACTGAAATCGCCACTGAATGAGGAGTAACCAGAAAGTAGGCCAACAGCTCAAGAAGGAGGGTTAGAGGATGGTCTGGTGTAGCTGATTTCCTTCCTTTCCAAAGGTACATAGGATGTGAGAGAAAAACAGCCTGGACTCTAGGTCTGAGCTGTGAGAAGGCAGTGCCCTCAGGGCACACAGTGAGAGTGTGAGAAGGATGGGGCGAGAGGAAGATGGAGTCAAATTAGTGACTCTGGAAAAATAATCAGTGAAAATTCTTGGAGAAAACCAAGATGGCGGCATAGGTAAACACCGGAGTTAGCTGCCTTGAACAACCACTTCACAAATACAACTAAAAGACGGAACGGACATCGCCAAGAACCACAGGAAGACTGGCTGAGGGGAAATTCTTCAACTAGAAGGAAAGAGAACAGCATACGAGACTCAGAGGAGGCACAGTGCGGAAAATACAAAGCAGCGGAGGTACACACAGAGCGGGCTGGTAGCTGAGGGCGCGGTTGTCGTTTTCAATCAGGAGGGAGTCTCAGATTCTGAGCTCCAGTTCTGGGCGAGTCTCTAGGGACCCAGACTCAAACGAGAGAAGCGGGACTATCTGGCATCGGTCAGAATGTGAGGGCAGCTTTCTCTCCGAGGTTTGCAGCGGTTGCTGGGACTCTGAGAGGCAGAGCCTCTGGGGACAGGACTGAGAGCAGCCATAACTGCTCCCTCCACCCACCCTGTTGATCCCATGCGACCCGCCCCGCCCAAGCCCTGCGCAGAGCCATTTGCCAGATAGCCTCAGGCAAAGGCTAGCTTAGCACCTCCCTAGAGGACAGAAGTTTTCCCACTGCAGACACAGCTGATTCTCACAGACAGTTGGCCTGGAGGTCAAATCCCCCTAGTATTAACTACAACAATCAAGGCTTAACTACAATAAGACTGCGCACAAAGACCACTAGGGGGTGCACCAAGAAAGCATAAAAAATGCAGAGACAAAGAAACAGGACAAAACTGTCAATGGAGGATATTGAGTTCAGAACCACACTTTTAAGGTCTCTCAAGAACTGTCTAGAAGCCGCCGATAAAGTTATTGAGATCCTCAAGAAATCTAATGAGACCCTCGATGTTGTGATAAAGAACCAACTAGAAATTAAGCATACACAGACTGAAATAATGAATATTATACAGACTCCCAACAGCAGACCAGAGGAGCGCATGAATCAAGGCAAAGATTTGAAATGCGAAGAAGCAAAAAACACCCAACCAGAAAAGCAAAATGAAAAAAGAATCCAAAAATACGAAGATAGTGTAAGGAGCCTCTGGGACAGCTTCAAGCGTACCAACATCAGAATTATAGGGGTGCCAGAAGATGAGAGAGACCAAGATATTGAAAACCTATTTGAAGAAATAATGACAGTAAACTTCCCCTACCTGGTGAAAGAAATAGACTTACAAGTCCAGGATGCACAGAGAACCCCAAACAAAAGGAATCCAAAGAGGACCACACCAAGACACATCATAATTAAAATGCCAAGAGCAAAAGACAAAGAGAGAATCTTAAAAGCAGCAAGAGAAAGAAACTCCGTTACCTACAAGGGAATACCCATATGACTGTCAGCTGATTTCTCAACAGAAACTTTGCAGGCCAGAAGAGAGTGGCAAGAAATATTCAAAGTGATGAATGCCAAGAACCTACAACCAAGATTACTTTATCCAGCAAAGCTATCATTCAGAATTGAAGGTCAGTTAAAGAGCTTCACAGATAAGAAAAAGCTAAAGGAGTTCATCACCACCAAACCAGTATTATACGAAATGCTGAAAGGTATCCTTTAAGAAGAGGAAGAAGAAGAAAAAGGTAAAGATACAAATTATGAATAACAAATATGCATCTATCAAGAAGTGAATCTAAGAATCAAGTGAATAAATAATCTGATGAACAAAATGAACTGATGATTATAATAGAATCAGGGACATAGAAAGGGAATGGACTCACTATTCTTGGTGGGGAAAGGGGTGTGGGAGATGCGGGAAGAGACTGGACAAAAATTGTGCACCTAGGGATGAGGACAGTGGGGGTGGGGGGTAAGGGCAGAGGGTGGGGTGGGAACTGGGTGGAGGGGAGTTATAGGGGGGAAAAAAAGAGGAACAAATGTAATAATCTGAACAATAAAGATTTACTAAAAAAAAAAAAAAATTAGTGACTCTGCAGGTTAGTGTGGAAATAAATGTCTGAAAGTCCTGGACTCCTGCTTGTCACAGCAATAAGCAGGATGTGAGACACGAGGAAGCCTGGTGAAAGCCCTCTTAGCTGACACGATTAGGATTGGCACTTTAGTTAACTCAAAAAGAAAGTTATGAGGAAATACTGCATTATATACTTTCACCATTTTAATTTTAGTTGTATTATAATTCATCATATCCACTACTTGAACTTAGATTTTTTTTTTTACATAAACCTACTTCAGTATTGTCATCTATGAATTCCAGGTTTAGTTTCTTTCAAATAGAACAAGACCTGAAAGATACTTGAGAAGAAACCCAAGGGCAGAATCTTCAGACTTTTACATTTTATCCCCATTTTTATTGTGTTATTCACATACTTTTTAGAAACAATTTACTTTTATTTATTCTTTTCAAAGCATGCAGTTTTAATTTTAATACAACTTTCTTTTAGCATCATATGTTTTATTGATCTATGTGTTATCTGATTAAATTACATAATTACAATGATAGGCATAAGCAGGTTTTGCAACAAACACACCTGATTTAATATGCATGTAATTCAGCAAATGAGAAATGTGAGCCTGCATGAAGTCACAAATGTCCAATATCCTGTGGGGGTATATTTTATAGAAAAAAATTAGTAAGTGAACCTGGCAATTGATGAGTTGGAGGTCTTATTGGAGAGCTTCTGTCATTGTTCTTAGAATGCATATGACAGGGTAAACTGTGTGAGGCGTGATTTCTCCTGAGTTTTCCAGAGGTGTGAAGCCAGAATGAGAGGACTGGTCTCTGAGATGGAGGAAGATCACATTGGGACACTTAGGAAAATTATCTTATATATTAAATGTGATGAATAATGAACTCTCTGAGGATTACTATGATTTTTGGATCACTACTTGGTATAAGAATGGTATGATACAGTTGGCTGGTGTGTTAGCTCAAACACATATTGATATACATGAAATCCTACTTCCTGCTTTTGAAATTTTTATTTTTGGCTACAGCTTACATCTAATACACAAAGAGGTTTTCTCAGTGTACAAAATGCATAAAAAAGATAGGAAAATGTTAATCATTTTTTAAACCATTTTTAAGACCTTTGTATTTGTGTGAAATATTTTTCTCTTAAAATTGTTGATGTAGTTTCCATAGTTTTCCATGTTGTTGACTGTATAAACAACCATCCCAATAGGGAAATCTAACTTTCTTAGTTAAAAGAACATCTTTTATTAGAATGACTTTTTAAATCTGTAGTCAGTGTACTTTGCATATGGCACAAATAAATGTATTTATAAATTAGAAGCTTAAAGAGCCGAACAGCATAACTTAGAACATGGGAATCTTTCAGGGCTTATAATAAGCTAAGCCCTGAAACTTCCGGTCTTCTCATTTAATTTGGTCTTTATCCCAAGTATGGACATGACCCAAAAGATAATCAATGCAAGATTCATGGAGGAGTTTCTATTTGGAAGCTCTCTGCAGCACTGCTAGAATGTATTACCTTTGTGCCACATGAATTAAAATAATGATGACAAAATCTTAGTTGTTAATTCATCTTAGAGTGGCTGCTGGTGTCAGGACAAGTATATTACATATCTCTTTCATTCATGAAATTAAAGTCTTCAGACTTTCATGTCAGAAAAAGTTTGTCTTTATCTTGAACTCATAAGTTTTGTTTTGTCAGACAGATAAAATGATCATTTATTATTTTGCCTTGGCTGCCAGCAATTTCAGAGTTAGCTTGTAGTGCTTATGCAGCTAAAGTTTTCATATAATTATCTTCATCTTCATACTCTCTTTCTCATAACGTTGTTTAATTTTTGTTTTATTGCTTCTATAATGTATTTTTTTTTAAATTATAAATATCCTTAATTCCTTTTTGAAAGTTGGTGGTAGATAAATTCAATTAATTCAACAAACAGTTATTGAGTACCTAATTCTTGCTGTTAAAGTAACTCTGTTACACTGGTAATAGTGAAAAGGGCAAGCTGTAGCTTCAGGAAGATGGGGGAAAGAACCTGTTTTCAGAAATTCATAGGAAATGCATTGGATCGTAAAATGTGTATTTTGCCAGGCACTTAAAGTGCCCATGTTTATTCTCTTATTGCTAGTTAAAAGTCACCATTAGGATAGATTGCCATTATCAATGCCTCTATGTTTTCTAGAGCCATTTTGTTCTACTCAGATTTAAAGTTCAGGACTGAAAGCTGGGTCTCACATAATCTCTGAGAGCAATGCACATCAAGCCTCGGCCTTTTCTGCTCTTAGACGTCTACAGAGACGAATGAAGCCGGCCTTTATGGGCACACACTGCCCTAGGCCTTTCAACTTCACTCTGGGGAAGAGATGGCATGTGTGAGATGACCAGGGAAATCTTTGAAGAAGATGATAGTTTTTTCTAATAGGTATTATAAAATGATGTTAAAAAGAGAAGGCATCCCTACTTTGAGTCTAAAAAGGAAAGAAAGCCTTTTTTTGTTGTTCACGTTGATCTTTTATGAAGATGATTCTCTTATGCTTTGTGCAACTTTTGAATGTGTACCCAGCCCTTTGAAAACACAAACTACTACATAAAGGTGTAGAAGATTATAAATATGGTGGTAGCCGATGAATGGTTGGCCGATAGCATCATTTATAACAACATGGGAATTCATACTTTTTGAAATATAAATTAAATGTATCTTTTCACTAATCCATCACCTAACTTTTAAAAACTAGATTCGTCAATTATTCTGACCTAGATATCTCATTCCCTGCCCATATGAAAGAGAATCTAAGTATTGCCTGAATTTTTCTGAAACTGATTGCCCTTTAAGTCAGGGGTGGGGAACGTCTGGCCCAGGGGCCGTACAAGGACTGCAAAATCATTTGGTCTGGCCCTGCCAAGGCATTAGGGGTGAGTTAATTAAATGTTTGATCAAATATAGCAGGCTAATTTTTAAGTTGATAATTTTGTGTGGCTTGTAAATGATGTTATAAATACCCAATGGCCCTTGGCAGAAAAAAGGTTGCCCATGCTTGCTTTAAGTGAACATCCTCGTCTTCATTCCTCGCCTTCTCGTTCTGGCTATTGGCTTTTTACAGTGGTTCTCAACCTTCTGGCCCTTTAAAACAGTTCCTCATGTTGTGACCCCCAACCATAAAATTATTTTCGTTGCTACTTCATAACTGTAATGTTGCTACTGTTATGAATCGTAATGTAAGTATCTGATATGCAGGATGGTCTTAGGCGACCCCTGTGAAAGGGTCGTTCAACCCCCAAAGGGGTCGCGACCCACAGGTTGAGAACCGCTGGTTTATGAAGACCTTTACGAGATAGGCAGAATAGGTCTCCCACCCCAGAATGTACACATCATAATCTCCACAGCCTGTGAATATGTTACATTACATGGCAAAAGGAAATGAAGGCTGCAGATCTTATTAAATCTGCTGATCAGTTTACCTTGAATAAGGAGATCTTGCTGGTAATCTGGGTTAACCCAATGTGATCTTCAAGTTCAGAGGAGGGCAGCAGAGTGAAGTGACATGAGGGGAGCTTGGCCTACCTTTGCTAGCTTTGAAAATTGAGGAAGGGGTCCCCCCAAGCCAGGCTATGCGGGAGACTTCCAATACCCGGAAAAGGCAAGGCAACCTGTACCCCGGAGTCTCCAGAAAGGAAGACGCTGCTGACACCTTAGATGTCACTTTTGACATAAAAACAAAACAAAACACCAAAAAAAAAAAAACCGTGTCAGATTTCTGACCTATAGAACTGTTAGATAATAAATTTGTGTTGATTAAAAGCTAAAATTTTAAGCCACTAAACTTGGGTAATTTGTTATGGCTGCAATAAAAAGCTAACACCTTTACCGATGTTCAAGAGAAAGAGATGAAGATGAACCTCAAGGCACTCCATCTAGGGAAAGATTTAGTGTGGGTGGACATTGCAATTCTTGCTGTCAGGGAGATAGAAGGCCATTGAATTTCCCATTAGTACAGAAAATCTACAGGTGCCAGTGTACTGACCTGAAAGAAAATGCTTCAAAACAAGGTATCTTTGCTTCGGTCTGCTTGCAGTCCACCTGTGTGGCTATCATTAGAGTGATCTCTTGATAGACAGATTTTTTTTTGTTTTTTAATTTAATTTTATTGTTTGAAGTATTACAAATAGTAGTACATATGTCTCCTTTTTCCCCCGCATTGACTTCCCCTCGGCCTCCCCTATCCCCCGGCACATGCCCTCCCACTCCCCCCAGTGTCTTGCGTCCATTGGTTGTGTTTATATGCATGCTGATAGGACAGCTTTAACTGCGTTCTCTTTAAAGTCTATTTCATGATTTCCAGGGACTACAGATAAAAGCCCAAACATGTAGCATGGCTGGCAGTCAAGGCCTCCAAAACAGAAGTGCCTGCTACTGCCTCATGTCACACTCCTCCCTTTTCTTTGCACCTATTTTCAGCCAAGGTAGCGTCCTCACGTTTTGTGAGCCTAGCATATAGTATTTTTCACTTTTCTCCTTCATACACGTCATTTCCTTCACCACCAGTGAGTGTCCTGCCAGATCATCATACCTGCGGCAAACCCCTACGAATTCTTCAAGATTCAACTCAAGCGTTACTTCCCTGAAAAATCAAGGAACCTTTCATATCAAATAAAATAGTTTGCTCTGTCTTTTATGTCATATTGTAAGTTGAATACCTTGTGATATTAAATTTATTTCCATTTCATTTTCTTATACCAAATTGCAAACTTCTTGAGGGCGATAACAGGGTCTCATAACATCTCTGTGGGATTTAGTATCTCACACAACTTATACAGCGGGTACTCAATAAATAAATATAAAATGAGTGGATGATTAGGTCACCTAACCTGGCTATCTAGGAAACATTTTACATTTTAAATAAAATTCTGACACTCGCCAACTTACTTTGCTTGATACAACTCCTCTTTCTGTTCCTTAATTTAACACTTGCATATTTGTGATTGTATTGTAGAAAATGAAAACATTGAAATCTGTTTTGTGTATGGCTCTTTTTGGAAGAATTATTTTGTGTAGTGTATTTGCTTTTATCCTTAACGCATTGAGAATACTGTAATTTAATGGAACAGGATGGTATAAAACAAATTTTTATATGCAGCAAGTCTCTTCTTTTAAGAACATAATTGCACAGCGTATGATGACTCCTCATTCATTCAATGGACTTGGGAGCTTGTCCTTGATAGTTTCAGTGAAACTACCAGCTGCCCCATCCCTCGTTGTGGGCTGCAGTGCACTTTGGAAGCCTTCCGCCCTCTATTTCTTGCTTGAGTGTTCTTCTTATGCATAGTTCAAAGTAAATTTATCCGAACACAGTCAAAGCAGCTTGCATGTTAACTTCATGCTATCACTGTAGCTAGTCATGGTTTGTTGGAGGTCAGCTGAGTATTTTTCTACATGAATAACTCTGTTTCCCTGAATAACCATCAGCAACAACTGTTTTGTGCTTGCCTTGCAGGTACTACAGTGCAACCATCCTGCAGATGTCTGGCGTTGAAGACGACAGACTCGCAATATGGCTGGCTTCAGTTACAGCCTTCACAAATTTCATTTTCACACTCGTGGGAGTCTGGCTGGTTGAGAAAGTGGGCCGCAGAAAGCTTACCTTCGGAAGTTTAGCAGGTAGGTGCCTGGATGAGGATTCAGGTATTACATTTCCTCTAATCACAACAAGTTAACCTTCCAAAGTACAATACCAATAGCATTTTGGATACTGTTTCTAGCTAAACAATAGAGTTCTTCTAGACAAGAAGTTTTGTTTGTTTTTTTTTTTAAAAAAAAGAGAACTTAGTGAATTTTATGATATATAACTAGAAACTAGAATGTGCGTAATAACCAGAACTGTAAGAACAATTTAAATCTACTGCGGGGACCATTTTGTTGTTATTTTGAGTTCTGCTCAGCAGGTACAATGCCAGGGTCCAACCCCAGCAGGTCCAGGGGTTCCCAAAGGCGTAGACGAAGTCAGCAAAAAAGGAAGGACACGGAGACAGTGTTCAGTTGATCAGCAGCCTAGCCAGGATCTCCAGCCAAGTTCTGGTCTGGATCTCCAGAGAGGTTCTGCTCAGGATCTCCAGCGAAGTTCTGGTTAGGATCTCCAGCCAGGTTTTGTGTCCATGTTCTCCAGCCAGGTTCTCCAGGTTCTCCAGCCAGGTTCTGTAGCCAGGTTCCCTCACTAGGTTCTCCAGCCAGGTTCAGTCCAGGTTCTCCAGCCAGGTTCAGTAGCCAGGTTCCCTCGCTAGGTTCTCCAGCCAGGTTCTGTCCAGGTTCTCCAGCCAGGTTCAGTCACCAGGTTCTAGTCAGGTTCTCTTGCCAATTTCTGTAGTCAGGTTCAGTCCAGGACCTTTTGCCATGTTCTCTCGCTAGGTTCTGTCTCTAGGTTCTGAGGCCAGTTTCTGTCCAGGATCTTTTGCCATGTTCTGTCTCTAGGTTCTGTGTAGGTTCTGGTCTAGGTTCTGTGCCTCTTGGTTCTGTCTTCTAAGTTCTGTCTTCTAAGTTCTGTCTTCTAAGTTCTGTGTCTTGCTGTCTTGTTACATCAGTATTTATACCAGTTGATTCAATCCTGTCAATCTCTATTCCAAAGGTTAGGGCGTTTCTTATCTCCATTCCAGGGAGTAAAGATTATGTCGCTTAAGCATGATTGTTCATAGTTAAAGTGATTAATTACCCGCCTGGCACTTAGTTAAGAGGTTTTATTCCTTCCCTAACTTCAGGGGAAAATCCCTACCTGGGGAAACAACCTTTCTCAGAGAGGAGACCTTGGTTAA
The DNA here is from genome assembly GCF_964212035.1 of Myotis nattereri. Taxonomy (NCBI): domain Eukaryota; kingdom Metazoa; phylum Chordata; class Mammalia; order Chiroptera; family Vespertilionidae; genus Myotis; species Myotis nattereri. Next base: position 174,453,965 of record NC_138076.1, read on the forward strand.
AACACATAGTGCCAAGAAGGTGAGCAAACATATTAAGAACAGTATGCCATATATGCCAGGTCCCTTGAAACAGCAAGCATGGACCGGCTCCTGGCAGTACAAAAGTGACCAAAATAATCGCATTTTGCTCTTCCTTGGTTGAAAAACTTGGTATTCATGAACTCACTTTTTAACAAAGGTGTTTTTTTTTCTAAATTTTGGAATAATATGAAGGTACATTTGGAGCATGTCACTTCTAAGCTCTTTCAACAGTAAATTCTGGTTTGTGAAGTTTGTTTTCTATGATAGCTAAGTAGGACAAAACCTTTCTCACTTTCAAGTATCCTTTGATTTTAAATTCTGCCCATTTCATTTATTATTTCTCTGTAATGCGAGGTCTGTTTGAGCTGACAGATGGGACCCATTTTTGCCATAGTCTTCACATGGTTGCATAATATAATCTTTTCCATGTATACATGTGTATTCCTGCTTCTCTATTAGCTATCATCAACTGGTTCCTTTATACATTTACCCAGAGTAAGAATACATTTTCTCATTCAAATGTAAAGTTTCCAGGCCAGCATTAATTAAATTTTGTTGTAACCAAATACGTATACCTCAAGCATTAAGCTAATGGAACTGCTTCAGGCCTTGTTCCAGATTTGATGAGAAAATACATTCCTAGTTTCATAGTTGGAACACATACTCTTTCCTACCCTCACCCCAGAAAAGGGTGTGGAGTGCATTCACCCTCTGTGCTTGTCTAAGAGTCCAATAACGTAGGTTGAACTATAGTATCAGCTGAGGGGAAGGAGAGGGAAAGACTGACTGAAAGACAAAGGAATCTCAACAGCCATAGTACGTATGGAACGGAGGGGAAGTGAGGAAAGGTGAGGGACAAGTGAAGGTTTAAAAAACCATCTCTCTCTATATAAAAGCCTAAACGAACGGAACAACTGAACAACCAGAACGACCGGTCGACCAGTCACTATGACGTGCACTGACCACCAATGAGCAGACACTCAATGCAGGAGCTTCCCCTGGTGGTCAGTGTGCTGCCACAGCCAACCTCCCGTGGCCAGCCCCCTAGATAGGCCTCGATTGCTGGCCAGGCCGACGGACCCCACCTACGCATGAATTCATGCACAGGGCCTCTAGTACATTTATAAACCTGTTGAAGAAGCCAGAAGTGTTTGCCTAGAAAAAAGGTCTAAAGGGGGAGCTAATAATCTTATTCTAGCAGATGGTCTAGGGGACATAGATTTGTACTTAATATAAGAAAAACTAGAGGCCTGGTACACAAAAATTTGTGCACTCAGGGGGAAAGGGGGGCGTCCCTCAGCCTGGCCTGTGCCCTCTCACAGTCTGGGACCCCTCAGGAGATAACGCACTGCTGGCTTAGGCCTGCTCCCGGGTGGCAGAGGGCAGCCCCTGGTCGGGCTCAGAGCAGGGCCGATTGAGGAGTTGGGGCACCACCCCCTGTCATTCACAGAGCAGGGCAGATCGGGAGGTTGCGATGCCACCCTCAGTCACGCTCAGGGTAGGGCCGATTGGGGGGTTGGGGCACCGCCCCCTGTCACTCACAGAGCAGGGCCGATCAGGGGGTTGGGGCGCTGCCCCCTGTCACGCACAGAGCAGAGCCCATGAGGGGGGTTGGGGCTCCTTACCCTGTCACGCACAGAGCAGGGTCGATCAGGGGAGTTGGGGAGCTCCCCCCTGTCACACACAGAGCAGGGCCCATCAGGGGAGTTGGGGAGCTCCCCCCTGTCACACACAGAGCAGGGCCCATCAGGGGGTTGGGGAGCTCCCCCCTGTCATGCACAGAGCAGGGCCGATCAGGGGAGTTGGGGAGCTCCCCCCTGTCACGCACAGAGCAGGGTCGATCAGGGGGTTGGATAGCTCCCCCCTGTCATGCACAGAGCAGGGCCGATCAGGGGGTTGAGGAGCTCCCCCCTGTCACTCACAGAGCAGGGCCCATCAAGGGGTTGGGGAGCTCCCCCCTGTCACACACAAACCAGGGCCCATCAGGGGGTTGAGGAACTCCCCCCTGTCACGCACAGAGCAGGGCCCATCAAGGGGTTGGGGAGCTCCCCCCTGTCACGCACAGAGCAGGGCCCATCAGGGGGGTTGGGGCTCCTTACCCTGTCACGCACAGAGCAGGGCCCATCAGGGGGGTTGGGGCTCCTTACCCTGTCATGCACAGAGCAGGGTCGACCAGGGGGTTGGGGAGCTCCCCCCTGTCACGCACAGATCAGGGCCCATCAGGGGAGTTGGGGAGCTCCCCCCTGTCACGCACAGAGCAGGGCCCATCAGAGGGTTGGGGAGCTCCCCCCTGTCATGCACAGAGCAGGGCCGATCAGGGGGTTGAGGAGCTCCCCCCTGTCACTCACAGAGTAGGACTGATAGGGGAGTTGGGGCACCGCCCCCTGTCACACACAGAGCAGGGCGGATCAGGGGGTTGAGGCGCCACCCTCTATCACCCACAGAGCAGGGCCAATCAGGGGGTTGGGGCACCGCCACTGTCACACTCAGGGCAGGGCCGATGGGAAGGTTATGGCTCTACCCCATCACACATAGAGCAGGGCCCCTGGGGGGAAGGGGGGTTGGGGCGCCACCCTCTATCACCCACAGAGCAGGGCCGATCAGGGGGTTGGGGCGCCGCCACTCTCACACTCAGGGCAGGGCTGATGGGGAGGTTATGGCTCTACCCTGTCACACACAGAGCAGGGCCTGTCGGGGGGGTGGGGGGGGGGTGTTGGGGCACCGAACCCTGTCACACACAGAGCAGGGCCGATCAGGGGGTTGGGGCGCCGCACCCTGTCACACACAGAGCCGCAGGGTGATCAGGGTGTTGGGAGCTCCCCCTATCAGGCACAGAGCAGGGCTGATCAGGAGGTTGGGGCACCTTCCCCTGTTACGAACAGAGCAGGGCGGATAGGGAGGTTGTGGCCCCGCCCCCTGTCACACACAGAGCCGCAGGGTGATCGGGGTTTGGGCGCTGCCCCCTGTCACGCTGATCCCAGCGCCGTGAGGCCTCTTGGCTCTGCTGATCCCGGTGCTGGGAGGCCTCGCGGCTCTGTTGATCCCGGTGCTGGGAGGCATATTACCCTTTTACTATATAGGATAGAGGCCTGGTGCATGGGTGGGGCTGGCTGGTTTGCCCTGAAGGGTGTCCTGGATCAGAGTGGGGTTCCCCACTGGGGTGCCTGGCCAGCCTGGGTGAGGGGATGTTGGCTGTTTGCAGCTGGTCACACACCCTTCAGGGTGGGGGTCCCCTCTGGGGTGCCTGGCCAGTCTGGGTGAGGGGCTGAGGGCTGTTTCCAGGCTGGCCGGTGACTGAAGCTCCCAACTGCTCCTTTTTTTCTTTTTTTCTTTTTTTTATTTTGGGCCAGCTTTAGCTCTGGCTCCAGCTCTGAGGCCTCTGCTAGGTTCTATAATCGAAACAATGTATAACTCCAGCTCTGAGATCCCGGCTCGCTGAAAGCAGGTTTCTGGGGTTTTGTTTAGCTTCTATATTTATTACAGTGTTTCAGACTGCAGGCTCATAGGCCGGCAAGGCAGGCGGGGAACGTTGGTTTCCTTCATCACTGAAGCAAGCAAGCCTCATGTTAGTTTCAAGCTGCCTGGCTGCCGGCCGCCATCTTGGCTGGCAGTTAATTTGCATGCACTTCCCATCAATGGGAAGGGTAGCGGTTGGACGCCAATTACCATGTTTCTCTTTTATTAGATAGGATATTTCTAATATTCAGAACTATCCAACAATGAATTTGGCTGCTTCCTTAGGATGGTAAACTGAAAAAAAAAAAAAGAAAGAAAGAAAAAGGATAGTACCATCAGGTAGTGATGTGCTAAATATACATTTCTAAGGTTGGTTGGAAATTGGATTTGCTAACCCCTGAGGCTCAGATCAACTCTAAGAAGAGATAACAACCACTTTAAAAGTTTTTAAATGGATACCCTTCCTTTGGAACGGGCCTCCATACATTGCTCCCGTAAGAGGTCTGTTTTTATATAGAATTTCAGGTTTTCTTAAACTTGGGAATTGGCTTTTTATATCTGAGGAAACTGCTGATTTCAGGATCCGTAGAAAATACTCTTTTGTAGCAGCCTCTGTCCCTTCACTTGTATTCCAGTGAGAAACTCTCATCGGTTCTGCAGTAGGTTGAGGTGCTGTGGAGCCAGACTGTTTGGGTTTGAATGGGGTGACTTTGAGCAGGTTTCCATCTCCTCATTTGTAAACAGGATTAACCGCAGTCCCTGCTTCACAGGATTGTAATGAGGAGTGAACACACCTGTACACACATAGCATGGAAAGCACTCCTGACTGAGGAAAATGCCCCGAGCAGCTTGGCTCTCACAGCATCTATCACTGCCCACCAGGGAGTCTCCGTTGTTGTGACTATAATGTGAAATCAGTTTTCAGAGTCAGAGTGCAGGGGCTTCCCTGACCTCCAGCTGGTGTCACCTTTCACCGCTCAGTGTGGGTCCTCTGCCCCGAGGAAGTTCACACTGTTCAGAGGGAGCATAAGACAGTTATTTGGCCCTGGCCTGTGTGGCTCAGTGGATATAGAGCATCGGCCCACAGACTGAAGAGTCCCAGTTTGATTCCAGTCAAGGGCACGTCCCTCGGTTGCAGACTGGGCGAGATGCCTGCAGGAAGCAACCAGTTGATGTGTCTCTCTCTCATCCATGTTTCTCTTTGTCTCTTCCCCTCCCTTCCACTCTCTCTGAAAATCAGTGGGAAAATATCCTTGGTGAGAATCAACCCTCCCCCAAAAGACAGTTATTTGGTGGGGAGACCAAGAGATTTCTCATGAGCAACCTGAAGGCACCTTTCTTTCTTGCCATGTTCTCTTTTCAACCAACATCACCAATATCCCAACTCCATCTATGATCAAGCCAAACAGTGATGCCTCCTGCTTGAGACCGCTCTTCCATGACGTGGGCACCTGATTAATTTCCTTGTGCTGTGGCCAATCAAAGTGATGATGTAGCTGCGGAGAGGTCAATGGGGGGAAAAGGAGACATATGTAATACTTTAAACAATAAAATAATTTAATTTTAAAAAAAATAAAAAGTAAAGTAATGATGTAGAAATTGCAGTGGTTTAGGAGGTAAAGGGCCTGGGTTTTTGTCACAGGTCTCCTCTTTACCTGCACATATAAATGAAAATAGTGCCGTTTTTGCAGTTCTGGTTTTTAACTGTGATTAAATAGGCCCCACTAGAATATAAGGAGCAATGGAACTTTACACTCTTCGGAAGAAAAGTCACTGCTAAACAGCCGCTAGTGTACAATCATCTTGGTATCTGCCAGGGATCGGTCCAGGACCCCCTCAGATGCTGAAATCCTTAGATGCTAAGTCCCTATGTTAAATGGTGTAGTATTTGGGTCTGACCTACGCACATCCTCCCATATGCTTTTACCATAAATCATCTCTATGTTATCTATAATACCTGATACAGTGTAAACACTACACAAGCCGTTGTTATACCGTATTGTTCAGGGAATAATGACAAGAAAAAAGTCTGTACACATGTTCAGTTGTGCCTAACTACATAGTACACATCAGCCAGAATGTAACTTTTTTTCTTCAAATATTTTCAATCCTTGTTTGCTTAAATCCATGGATTTGGAATGCATGGATACAGAGGGTTGACTGTTACATTACTCCACCGAGACCCACAAAATAGATGTTTATTTCACTTTCTGATGGCAGTTGATTCTGGAGTTGTCATTTTTATTTCAATGCATTTGTTTTATTCATTTGTCTGTAGGTATATTTTTTTATATTCTAATAGAGCTAAGTACTAGAACACTGTTCTACTTTACATTTCTTAAATTAGCTTAGAATTTGTAAACCTTTGATTTACTTTTGCTCCTTATTTTGTGTTTTTATAACTTTTTATTATATTGTGTTAAAAATAGTAGGACAGCTTATATCAAAATAATTTTTGAATAGGTATTCGCTCTTTAAAAATAACTGCAAATAAACTATTTAGTAAAGAAACTCTTTATACAAGGAAATATAAAACATACAGTCCAAGTCCATGAATAATTTTAAATGTAGGACATTTTGTGGTGTTCTGACTTTCACTATTTTCAAGGCTTGCTCAGAGAACTGGTCTTTCTTGTAAATATTACAAACTTAATGACCACCTCTTGATTCTTTTAGTAGAAGGTTTATATCTGTGTAACTTGATTGCTTATAAATAGGAAAGCCAGAAGCACTGTGCTATTTCCCCCCAGATATTTTGGTAGTGGAATATTTCTGAAAGTGTCACTCACAGGCGGCCTCCACCAGGATTATCGCGGGTACTGCTTTTGAAAGGGGGATTCTTGTGCCCTAGCCCGGATCTGCGAAATTAGAATCTCTGAAGGTGGGTCTGCAGCATGTGCACTTGAACAGGCTTGCCAGGTGATACTTAGGTACACAAAGTGTGCTGTATCAGAGTGGTGGGAAGGGACATAATTTTTTAAGTGTTACAATCTAAGCCCTGTACCAGGTAGTTACTGTTACTTGTTACCTCAGGTATTTTTGAGAATGCTATTTATCCAGCACACTTCACTTCCCATGGGAGAATGGTTAGGTAGATAGAGGGATCAGGAAGGTTTTGATCATAACTTGCTGTGCAATGAGCTATACTACGATATAAGTATTTTTCTTTAAAACTTAATAGTTGATATCAGGAAACCTATTTCATTACGTAGATCACTAAAAACCTGGTTATTCCTTTCCTGGATCAGAAGTTCATAAAACTTTTTTTTTCATCCTCCCTGGCTGACTTTCTGCCCTTAAGCGACCTAACAGTGGATCAGTCTTATTCTAACTCTAATTCTCTACATCTAAATCAATCATCATATCTAGAGAGTATTTTTTTTTTATCAAACAGCAATTTTTGTTAATAATTTGTTTGTGGTAACTGTGTTAAAAAACATTTAATAGCTATCAAGAAAAATGAAACTAGAGCATGGCCCTTTCTGTTTATTCTCATGAAGGCTGGAACAGTGGGCAGAAATTAAAAACTTTCTTATTTACCATCAGATGTCTCTCAAAAATGAACCTTTTAAGTGATATACATAATAACCATTCCCAGACCTTAAAATAAAAAACAAATATTCTACTTGCAAGTATCAGTAGCAAAGAGAAGTGAATACATGTTATAATATCATTTCTGACATCTTAAAGTCTTCAAAGAATGCTACTTTAATAAGAAATGCTATTTCAAGTGCTTTTAAAATATTCAGTTTATTACTTTTTAGCCTACTGATTTGGGTCTTATGATCAAATGCCATTAGAACAATTTTCTCCGCAATGAAAGGAACACTGTAAAAATCTGTTGCCTTTCATAGTTCCTGACGTGTCAGGCACTCAATAATGTTGGTTACACTAATGGATTTTGAGACTCTCAGCAATGAAAGCTGTGGGGTGTTTTGTGTGTTTTTTTGTTTTGTGTGTTTTGTTTTCGTTTGTTTTGTTTTGGGGTTTTTTTTATAAAATCATTACCAATCTACTCCTTGGCTAGCAAATGTGTCATGTCTCACAATGGATATGCTAATGTGTTTTTCTGTTAATTTGTTCTTAGGAGCACTTTTTTAATACAATGAAGAAAGATCAAGGTACTTTTTAGAGATATGTCTTGTCAAACTCAGTCTGCTTTGGAAGAATGTTATCAGCTATTCTCTAATGCAAAACTTTCTTTTTTTTTTTTTTTTTTTTAGGTACCACTGTAGCACTCATTATTCTTGCTTTGGGATTTCTGCTATCTGCCCAGGTTTCCCCACACATCACTTTTAAACCAATAGCTCCATCAGGTCAGAATGCTACTTGCACAAGATACAGGTGAGACTCCGTGATGATTCCCTTTTTTAAGCTAACTCTGAAAACTTGTTTGTTTGCTTTTGCTTTTCTAAAATTTGAGAGATGAGTAGAAAGAGGCTTATGGGGAAGGTAGAAAGTGGAAAAGCTGGTAGGAAGGGACCACCAGGAAAAGGAACAGTACATGTAAAGATCTGAAGGTAGAAGTGTTTAAGGAAAAGTGAGTTGTTGGACACAATTTTGGTGATTTTTGGGGGGGTGAAGTAAAGTAGGGATTGATACAGAATCTAAGCAGGAGTACTGGGAAATTGTTTGGGTTCATATGTGACTCAGTGACATCTACATTCTAATCAGTAATTAAACTTCACCATGATGTACATGTCTGTTATAGTTGATTACTATCTGGATATTCTAACAGTCTTCACCGAGTTCCACAGGCATCCCCTGATTCATTTAAGCAGAAAAGAAAGTTTTCTCTCACTACTGGGGTTCTTCCTGAGGATTAGAAGGTGAAAAGAGAATGGTAGAAGAGAGTGAAATGTGTACTAATGGCCAACTACAGGTTTAAGAGCTCGTTAAGTCTATTGGTGTACACACTATGTGATAAATGGATGCAGAAATGGATCGATGGTCAGATAGACTGAAGAATGAAAAAATGAATGAATTAAAGACTGAATGATTGAACAGGTCAGTTAATAGATTTGGCAGCAGAGTTTCAAAGTTGTTTTTTTTGTTGTTGTTGTTGTTTTACCTCATTTTAGTGGTTGAAAAGGCTAGCAACGCCTTTGAAACACATGGCTAGAACAAGGCCTTGCTTTAAAAAAATATTTCACCCTGGTCGGGTAGCCTGGCTTGTTGGAGCATTATCCAATATACCAAAAACTTATGTCTTTGAATCCATTCAGGGTACATAGCTAGGTTGCGGATTCAGTCCATGGTTGGGGCACATGCTGGAGGCAACTGATAGATGTTTCTCTCTCACAGTCAATGTTTCTCTCTTCTCTCTCTGTCTCTCTTTCTCTCCCCATCTCTCTCTTTCCCTTCCTCTTTCTTTAAAATCAATAAAAAAATTTCTCAGGTGAGGATTAAATATATGTATTTCTTCAGCCTCAACTAGATGGACACAACTCTCAAAATCAATGGGTAAATTATTTTATTAATTAATTTATTAATAATGAGTAAATGGTCTATTAATTTTTAGTCAGCCAGAGAGTATTAAAAAAGTTTTATGAAATTCTGATACAGGAAAGAAACTACGTTTTTAATGATTTACATAATGATATCATGTTTTCTGATAACAATTTTTAAAGTTTAAATAAAAATATGTATTTTTATAGGATAGCTCATTGCACAGCAATTTATGATTATCAATCTATTAACCCTCCTGATCCCTGTAAGTTATCATCACCTACCAATATGTCAGTGTACAACTGGAATGAAGTGAGAAATGTTCTAGTCTTATTTTATCCTGATTAAAAAAAAGTGAGAAGCTATTTTTTAAAACAGGACCAATTTTTAGATGTCCTTTAGAAGTCAGCAAAGTATAAAAAATGATGATTTTTGGTGTGCCTTTTTTCAGAGTAACATACTAGTCTTTGTGGGAATTTGGCAGTATGTATTTACAGTCTGAATGACTTTATAAAATATGTCTGCAGTCTCTGGACTGATTGTATTATTAAATCATGTTGAGTCATGTTTGTGGAACCGTAAAATGAGAAATAGTTATGCTATAAATGTAGGTGTTATGTCCCCCCCACCCCCCTGGAATGATCCATATATGAAAATTGAGCAAATAAAACATTTATAAGTGAGAGTGTGCTTAATATCTATCTTAAGAACATTATATATTATAGGTAGGTATGTGAATTTTTCTCTGTTTTGGAAGGTAATATAGTTCTGCCTAATAAAAGTGATGAAATCCCTGTGCTCATTGACTCAGCACTTCCACTGGTGAAAATCTATAGACTGTAGTGATGAGTTGTATAATTCATTCTGTCTAGAATAGATTAGACTTTAGATAGAAGCTTGAATGCTTCAGAAACAATGGTTCTTCTTTATTTTAAGTCAATAAATACACATGGTGTAACAGGCACTGTTGTAGGTTATGGCCAAAAATTTTGTAGGTTTGGACTCACTCAAGTCTTTGAACCCAAGAGATTGACTATCCTAAATAATTTCCATTGAGAATTTCCCCTTTTTAGAATGTTTTAATTTTCTAATTGATACTTTATTCCAAGGCCTGGTTAGATTTTTGTGAACTGAAGTATTCAAGACTATCATTCAGATCTGCTTTTTAGCAGATAAAACTGCATAGAGATGAACATGGATGCAAGTTTCTGTAGAATAGAAACTGTGCAGCCACCTGAATAAAAGTTGTCACCAGGTACCAGCTGTGACTAGGAGAAATAACCCCAGTATGGGTATCATCTGAGTCATGTATCTGAATGAGAAAACACACATATACTCCTAATATGGCTTTCAGCTCCACATTCTCAAATTGCTGTTGTACTATCCCTTTCTTATTCAGTTAAACATATTTTCTAATGAGAGGATTCAAACTTTTCATAACACTTCCCTCAAATTTTTTACATTATTTACAAGTGTGATCTCAGTATATGCAAATCACTACCACAGAACTCTTCAAAGTAGACACATATTTCCTAAAGAATACAATTATAGAATTTCACCTTGCCCTAGGGCAGTGATGGCGAACCTTTTGAGCTCGGCGTGTCAGCATTTTGAAAAACCCTAACTTAACTCTGGTGCCGTGTCACATATAGAAATTTTTTGATATTTACAACCATAGTAAAGCAAAGACTTATATGTTTGATATTTATTTTATATATTTAAATGCCATTTAACAAAGAAAAATCAACCAAAAAAAATGAGTGTCATAGGTTGGCCATCACTACCCTAGGGTTTTCATCACATCTTATTCATTCATTGATTCAAGTGCGGATGGGTGCAATTAAAATTATTTACCGAGCATCTACTCATAGGATTATAGTAAGGATACATTATTATATCAAAAGCACCTAAAACAATGTTTGGGTATATAATAAGCACACAATAAATATTATAGTCATTGTTGTTTTTAACAAAGACTATAAGAGATGAGAATGGGATGATGGGTAATCTCTCAGAGAAATTATCCTAAGCATGGGATGTTTGAAATGAACTCTGAAACAGGGAGAGGAACATGCCAGACAGAAGAAAAATCAGGTGCAAAGACCGTAGGAACTTGCCAAGAGCAGAAAACTGAAAGGAAGCTAATATGGTTTGAAAAGAATAGAGAAGGCTGGTAAAACCAGAGCCAGGTTCTGTAGAACCTCAGAGATCATCTCAGAGATTCTGACCTTCAGTCTAGGAACATGACCCCCTTGATGGGTTTTAAGCAGGGGAGTGACATGATCAGAGGTCGATTCCAAACTTTTCCTCTGACCCTGGGTGGGGGTGCACAGAAGTCACAGGTTGATGGAGGGAGAGTGATGTGCAGAAACCCTATTAGCCCCTATTTTTGTTCCAGTATTTGGCATCCTGGTGGTAACGTATTTGTTTCCAGTAATTCTTCCCAACTTGACCATGACTGTAGTATTATATATGAATTGAAACTTTCCCCATTTTGTTTTCTGCTTAGTGATTTCATTTAAAATTTACCTATTTTAATTTATTTTTGGCCTGATGGTACAGGCTAATATGTCTTGAGGTTAATATTAATAAATATCTGTTGAATAATACCCAAAGAACTATTACAGATGAAGAGAAATATACATAAATTGGTTGAAAGAGAAAATTAGTTGAAACAGAAGCCCACATAACTTTATCATGTACCCTTATCTCCAAATAATTGTACATGTCTTTTGCTAGCACTTAAACAGCCAGAGCTGAATTTGACACCTGGATAGAAGGATGGTGGGAGATTCTTACAGGAAATTGGCCACTTATGTTATGGGCCAACTCATTGAGTTCTTCATGACCTTTTTATCTCGATGGCTAGACTTTTGGCCAAGGACCTGCAAAGCCTCCTCAATGACAGCATCCCGTATTCAAATCTTGTGTTTTCTGCCCATGCTCTCGCAGCTGAATAAAGCCCACCCTAACTTTGAGGGGAATCGTTTATAAAAAGAGCAGTGCCTGGCTCAGAAGTCTAAGTACTCAGTCATTAACTCCTGCGTTGGGAGCTTGTCACGATTAGAGATGACTCTCTTCACCTTTCTAAGCTTACCTTTCATTCTTTCAAAAAAGAAGTTACACGTTTTAGGACACTGACCAAGAAACTAGCCATGGAGGTAGTATCCTGCAACCGTTGTTCTCTTTAGGTATCACTCACACTGGTTCCGCCTTCCACTGACGAGGAGAGATTTCTTATTTTCCAAATAGTGTGTCTATCTGGACCCGCACAGAGGGAGCTGAGTAGACACAGAGCAGTTGCTTATAACTCAGTGTTTCTTTGTGAGCAAACGAGGCAATTGCTTCTAGTGGGGAAGATAGTCTGACCCTTTTGTTAACCCTATGAGAAAATGATTGGCAGTGCGGTAGTCAGACTTAGGTTTATTATCTTCCTTGAGGCACATTCAGTGAGCAAGTTTCTTTCTTCTCAAAAGCAGCGATAAAAAAGACAATAATTTCTTGACACAGATTTTTCACAGGAAATGTATACCATCCTAACTTCTATTTATTGCTCTGTGGAAAGTACATGTGGATTTTCATCTTCTTTGGGAGGCATTGATTCTAGTCATAGTTGTGTCATGATGCGAACAGGACTTGAGGGAAATATGATCAGAATAGCTCAGAACAATTCCAGAGACTGATTCATTTTTATTTCTCCCCCATGGAATAAGTTACTTCTCACAAAAACACTAACCCACGTGATTGAATGATCAAAGCATTATTATTTAGCTCTGGCCGATGTGGCTCAGTTGGTTGAGTCCTCCCATGCACTGGAAGTTGCCGGTTCGATTCCAGGTCAGGGCACATTCCTAGGCTGCGGGTTGGATCCCTGGTACATACAGGAGGCAAAACCAATTGATATTTCTCTCTCACCTCTCTCTCATACCTACCTACCTCCCTCCCTCTCTCTCTCTCTCTCTCTCTCTCTCTCTCTCTCTCTCTCTCTCTCTCTCTCTCCCTCTCTCTTCCCTCTTCCCTCTTCCCTCTTCCCCCCTCTCTCCCTTTCTCCCTTCTCTTTCTTTTCCTTCCTCTCTCTCTAAAATCAATTAAAAACAAACAAACACTGTTATTTAGCCCTGGCCAACATCGATGCTTCTCTCTCCCTGTGTCTAAACATATCCTCAGGTGAAGACTTAGAATACATGTATATTGGAAATCCCTAATAAAAGTCCTTTTCAATAGAAATTTTCAAAAAGCACTATTATTTACCACGCTACTTATTTTGTACAAACTTTGTGTTTTAACCATCTTATGCATCTTATCCTAGCCAAAGCCACATACCCATGTTGTAGTCCTTTCTAAATCATTCCCCCCCCCCCAATTGAAAACAGATTCTATAACATCTTCCCCATGTTCTATTGTTCTGAGATGACAGGGGATAGAAGATATATAAGACATCGTTCCCATCCTCAGGGAAATTGCAGTTTGTGGAAGAGAAAGATGTTTTACACAATTGTCTGTAATCTGTATTTTAACCCAATGGTAAAGAATATTGTTCTTGTTCTTTTTTTTATTCTTGACACGGTAAAATAGATGACTCTATCATTTCTGGAAGGTAAACTTTGGAAATTTATTTTATACTATGTGGAAGAACTTAATGCGTAGTGGTAATGTCTCAAAGCTTAGCATGTCTTAGATATTCCATATTATTAGGGAACTGATGCCACAAATCTGTTCTTTATTCCCCTGCTTTTCACTTGATACCCGTAGTGTAGCTGGCTTTTTCTCTATGTACTTTTATTTTTTTTTAACTTGGAAAAAGGTAATGCTTTTTAAAAAAAGATCTTTATCTTTGAGAGCTTTAAAGATGTTCCCTTTTGCCCCACCCCACCCGGTTCCTGCCCCACCCTAGGCCTTTACCACCCTATTGTCTGTGTCTGTAGGTAATGCATATCCTAATATATAAAAACCCTGGGTCGTAACGACCAGTAAGGACCGAGGCTCGACCAACCGGAAGCCAGTCCTGCAGTCAGCGCTGGGTTACCATGGCACTGACTGCTGAGGGGGCTGCGAATCAGGGCCAGAGAGAGGCCTGAAGAGAGAAGCAGGGACTGATCAGTTGCCTCTGTGGCAGCTTTTATTTTTTTAAAAAAATATATTTTATCTGTTTTTTACAGAGAGGAAGGGAGAGGGATAGAATCAGAAACATCAATGAGAGAGAAGCATCGATCAGCTAGCTGCCTCCTGCACACCCCCTACTGGGGATGTGCCCGCAACCAAGGTACATGCCCTTGACCGGAATCGAACCTGAGACCCCCTCAGTCCGCAGGCCGATGCTTTATCCACTGAGCCACACCAGTCAGGGCTCTGTGGCAGCTTTTAATCAGCACTTGTCTCTCTTTTTCTCTCCCAGTCTGGCCAGCAGCTGCACCTCCATTTTTCTCCAGGCCTCCATCTGGGCTGCTCATCAGCCCTGCCTTTCTAATCAGGCCCCGTTGATAGGCCCAGAGACACGGACTGGCATAGAAACCGACCAATCAGAACCAAATCTGGGTGAAGTGTGAGGAGTCAATGGCTGCCTAGGAGGCGGAGCTTTTGACGCTGACTGGCATAGAAACTGACCAATCAGAACCAAATTATCCAGCAGAGGAGAGCAGTTGGGGGTGAGATCAGGCCTGCAGGGGAGGGCAGTTGGGGACAAGATCAGGCCAGCAGGAGAGGGCCGTTGGGGGTGAGATCAGGCCGACAGGGGAGGGCAGTTGGCGGCAACCAGGCCGGCAAGGGGAGGGCAGTTAGGGACAAGATCAGGCTGGCAGGGAGGGCCGTTGGGGGCAAGATCAGTCTGGCAGAGGAGGGCTGTTGGGGGCGAAATCAGGCCAGCAGAGGAGGGCAGTTGGGGGCAAGATCAGGCCGGCAGGGGAGGGCAGTTAGGGGTGATCAGGCAGGCAGGCAGAGGGGTTAGGGGCAATCAGGCAGGCAGGCAGGTGAGCGGTTAGGAGCCAGTGGTCCCAGATTGCAAGAGGGATGTCTGACTGCCGGTAGTCGGACATCCCCCAAGGGGTCCCCGATTGGAGAGGGTGCAGGCTGGGCTGAGGGAACCCCTCCCTCTGTGCACAAATTTTATGCACCAAGACACTAGTGTGCATATAAGTTCTTTGGTTAATCTCTTCCTGTCCCACCTCCTCCCGTCCCTCTGAGATTCATCAGTCTGTTCCATGTTCCCATGCCTCTGATTCTATTTCATTCATCAGTTTATTTTGTTCATTAGATTTCTTGTTTATTTAGATTTTTAGATTCAATTGTTGATAGATATGTATTTATTGCCATTTTATTGTTCATATTTTTTATCCTTTTTTTCTTCTTCCTCTTAAAGAGTATCCTAGTTTGATGGTGATGAACTCCTTTAGCTTTTTCTTGTCTTTAAAACTCTTTGTCTGACCTTCAACTCTAAATGATAGCTTTGCTGGGTAGCGTATTCTTGGTTGTAGGGCCTTGCTATTCATCACTTTGAATATTTCTTACCACTCCCTTCTGGCCTGCATAGTTTCTGTTGGGAAATCAGCTGATAGTTGTATGGGTGCTCCCTTGTAAGTAACTTACTGCTTTTCTCTTGCCACTTTTAAGATAATTCTTTGCCGAAACCGGTTTGGCTCAGTGGATAGAGCGTCGGCCTGCGGACTGAAAGGTCCCAGGTTCAATTCCGGTCAAGGGCATGTACCTGGGTTGCGGGCACATCCCTGGTGGGGGATGTGCAGGAGGCGGCTGGTCGACGTTTCTCTCTCATCGATGTTTCTGACTCTCTATCTCTCTCTCTTCCTCTCTGTAAAAAATCAATAAAATATATTTTTTTAAAAAAAGATAATTCTTTGTCTTTACCCTTTGGCATTTTAATTATGATGTGTCTTGGTATGGGCCTCCTTGGGTTCCCCTTGATTGGGACTCTCTGCACTTCCTGGACTTGTAAGTCTATTTCTTTCACCAGGTAGGGGAAGTTTTTCTGTCATTACTTCTTCAAATAGGTTTTCAATATCTTGCTCTCTATATTCTTCTTCTGGCACCCCCATAATGTGAATGTTGGTATGCTTGAAATTGTCCCAGAGGCTCCTTACACTATCTTCATATTTTAGCATTCTTTTTGCTCTTCTAATTGGATGTTTTTTGCTTCCTCATATTTCAATTCATTGATTTGATTATCAGAATCCTCTACCCTACTGTTGAACCCCTGTAAATTATTCTTTATTTCAGTTAGTGTATACTTTATTTCTGACTGATCCTTTTTCATGTCCCTTGAAGCTCTCATTAAGATTCTTGAGCAATCTTTTAACCATTATTTTAAACTCTGTATCCAGTAGTTTGCTTGCTTCCATTTCTTTTATTTGTGGCATGTTTCTTTGTCTCTGCAGTTTGGCTGCTTCCCTGGTTTGTTTCTATGTATTAGGTAGAGCTGCTGTGTCTCCTGGAATTGGTAGAGTGCCCTTGTGTAGTAAGTGTCCAGTAGGTCCCAGTTGCTCAGCCTTCCCAGTCACCTGAGTTAGGCACTCAAAGTATGCCCCTTTGTGGGCTGGGTGTATAGGCTTGTTGTAGTTGAGCCTTGATTGCTATCGGTGTCACTGAGAGGAATTGACCTCCAGGCCAATTGGCTGTGAGAACCAGCTGTGACTACAGTGGAAGAGCTGCTGTGCAGGAGACGCCCCTATGGAGCAGGACTTGCTTCAGTGGGGCATTGGGGATCACTGAGTCTGCCCCTTGAGTGTGTCACTTGTAATATGTAGAGTTGTAACCTGGTATGGTCTGAAGCTATCCATGGGGTGCCCTGGCTCTGGTGTCACCCAGCAGGAGCTACAGAGGGATCTGCAGATGGCTGCTATTTGCTATATGTATTGGGCTTGGAAGTACCAAGGGGTCGCCCCGCTGTGAAGCAAGATTGGCTGGTGCTAGTGCTGGGTCTTGAGCCTCTTATTGATAGGTTTGGGGCACACTGAACACCAGCTTCAGCTTTTTTGAGAGATTTTAGGAAAGTCTGAAGCCTGAGCCAGAACAGGCCATTCATATGGAAAAGCTGCTATAAACAGCTTGGGTGGGGCTGCAAATTGGATGAGACAGGATCTCAGGGAATCACCAGGGTAGAGTGAACAGAGTGGGCCACGCTGATGGAAACTCAGATATGGCTGCCAGTAAGCTCTGCAATGGGGGAGGTCCCAGCGTAGGAACAATGACCTCTGCAAGCACCCTTGTCTGGGAGAAAGCTGCTCCCAAGTTCTTGCTTCAATGCCAGACAATCCAGTTCCACCCCATATGTCCCTGGATCCCCCAAAGCCGCCATCTGGTGCTGGAGCTCAGAGGAAGAGGGACTGTGTAAGTTTGTATGCTGGCCCTTTAAGAAGAATTGCCTGGATCTCCAGCAGCCTGTGTCATTTAGCCACAATCCCCGCTGGTTTTTACAGTCCAAAGTTGCGGGGACTTCTCTTCCCAGCTCTGGAACCCTGGGCAGGGATCTGGTGTGGGGCTTGGACCATTTGCTTCTCTTGGGAGACCTTCGCAGTAGAAATATCCCTCCCAATTAAAAAAATGCCACACGTGGGTGTTGGACCAGCCCATTTCTTGCCTACACCCCCCCCCCCCCATTAGTCTTGGTGTACTTTCTTCTTCGCTTCTCTAGTTGTAGGACTGCCATTCAGCCCAATTTCAGGTGGCCCTGAATGATGGTTATTCTGTATTTTAGTTGTAATTTTGGTGTGGTTGTGGGAGGCAGCCAGTACGGCATTTACCTACATAGCCATCTTGGTTCTCCTCTCCATGTACTTTTATATTGGTTACTTACCAGTTTTTGTAGAAACTTGTTACTCCTTGGGAATTAACGTTGATGGCTATGTCAGTTCTATGGTAATTTCATCCTAGAACATATTTTTTTAATGATATAATTATCAGCATCATAAAGTCATTGTCAGTAGCCCAGTTGAGAGTTAATTTCTGAAAGCTCCTTCTAATCCTCCCTTTTCTTTGATTTTTATATTACAAATGCATACTGATTAGTCTTATCAAATCAAGAATAAAAATTGTTTCATAGAAAGAACTTATTAGCATTTTCTGATTCATCCATTTGAAATCAAAGGTCATCTTTTTTATTTAATTGGTTAGTATTTAACATTTAACTTTGTGTGGCCTGATTTTTTTCATTTTTATCATTTTATGATTGATATGTGACTATGTCAATAGATATCTTCACAAAAGTTCAGTGTAAAATCATAAACATTTGAAATTTAAGAAAGTAATTCACCCCCAAACAACAAATGTAGGCCTATGTAATCAAATTTGGCAAGGATATGTATCATCCTCATTCATATATGCTATATAATTGTATATACAAGTTATATAGCATATATGATAAACAAAGACAAATAAATGTATAAATTCTTAGCCATTAGCATGTACTAACATTGACACAGATATGAATTCTTAGTTAAATTTGTTTTTATCTTTGTGTGTGTGTTGGCTTCCTGTATGTGATAAGAATAAACTTCAGGACTCTCAACATGCTAAATTAATATTCCTTCTCTTCATATTTGGAATACCAACATGTGTGCCAAAGTGGTCTTCCATTCTTATTCCTCTTATGTGAATTGACTGGTCAGTGCAGCTACAGAATTACAAGTGGAATTAGACCACTGTACTTTTATATATATATGCTAGAGGCCCGGTGCACAAAATTTGTGCACGGTTCGTGTCCCTCAGGCCGGCCTGCGCCCTCTTGCAGTCCAGGACCCCTCGGGGGATGTCCGCCTAAGCCATCAGTTGAACATCCCTCTCACAGTCTAGTACCCCTCGGGGGATGTCTGCCTAAGCCGGAAGTTGGACATCCCTATCGCAATTCGGGATCCCTCGCTCCTTACCGCCCACCTGGTTGCTCCTTGCCGCTTGACTCACTGCTCCTTAGCATCAGGCTTCTTACCGCTTGGCTCACTGCTCCTTAGCACTGCTGTGGAGGTGGGAGAGGCTCCTGCCACCACCGCTGCACTCCGCATCAGTGAGCCCAGTTTCTGGCTGAGCGGCACTCCCCCTGTGGGAGCACACTGACCACCAGGGGGCAGCTCCTGCATTGAGCGTCTGCCCCTGGTGGCCAGTGCACATCATAGCGACTGGTTGCTTAGGCTTTTATTATATAGATATTCTGTTTATTTTTTACTTAATACCTAGACAAGTATATCAGTGCAATAGAGGAACTCAGTATTTTAAAGAGCCATTCATCTAATTATGTTTTAAAGTAATAACTCCTTTTTAGCTCCTGTAACTACCTATTACCAAATCCATTGACTCCTGAGATGTTATGGAAGGTTTCCCAAAGCTGGGCAGCAAGGAGCTGGTTGGAGTTAGACCAGAGCAGGGGAAGATAGCATTCCAGACAGATAGGGTAGCATGTGTACAGAAACAAGACGGAGCTTAATATTTCCTGGACACTGCAAGTATATGATATTCTCTGGTTTCAGATACTCAGCTTCACAGAATCCATATTTTTCTTACATTAAACTGTGTGCCTTCTATGCCTAATTTTTTTTGCAGATGGCCTGAGGATTGGTCATTTCTAACTCTGTCATGAAGGCACAGGCAGTAAGAGAGCTCACCCCCACCCGTTACTCGCCCCCCCCCCCCGCCCCCCCGCCATGTCCTTCCCTAGCTCTGCTCCAGGCATCTGTCACAGGCTGGTTCACAAGTTGGAAGAGCAGGGGCTTTCTTGCCACCTTCCTTCCCTGTGGCAGAGGGGCAGATGCTCCAGAAAGAAGACCCTGGATTGATGCCCGTGGTTCCCAGGGGAGGTTCCTATGGTAGCTCCTCTGTGGGCAGATGTCTCTCACATTCCCACATGTTGAATGTGGGGCAAATTGTGAGAAAACAGATACTGCCTACAATTCCATTCAGGAAACATGGGATGAGCTCTATATAGAGGTAGGAAATGGCAAGAAATAAACCTAAGGAGCATGTGGCGAGTTTAAATGCTAAGAAGTCGTGTGTCCCAGTAATAAGGACTTTGAACTCCCTCATTTAAAAACTCGGATGAAGCTGTTAAGAAGACTGTCATCATCAGATTTGCACTTTACAAAAATCACCGTGGCAGCAGAGTGGAGAAGGTAGAAGAGCAAACCTTTAAGAGTCTAAATGGAACCTAAGGTGGGGGGATGGGATGCGTCAGGTCTTGGTGACTAGAATGACTTATAACTGCCCAGGTTTTATGGCTTGTCTTTCTAAACAGAAATTTGTATCTGAAAGCAGGCATTATGTTTCCTCTCTTTCTTTCCTCATTTCCTGTCTGCTTACCTAGCAACTAACATCATGTCTTATGTAAGGTTTCCTAATTTAACCACGTACGGAGGCCTGATGTGTGTGTTACTGTGTGCTTTTCTCTGTACCTGCAATGATTATATAAATTCGTTTGGAAATTCAGTAAGAGTTTTCTGTCAATCTTAGGCCTGCCTCAGCTAATGGAAGGTTCTCAAACAAGTCCCTTGAGGTACCCTGTAAACCACTCTTCAGGCCTGCTGATAATAATCCATTTCCATCTGATGAAATCCTTGCATTTGGCTTTCAGCACATGTCTATTTGGTTCTGATAAAACTCCATTTGAATTAAATTGTCAAGGAAGATATGGAAACACACCAGAATCTAGAGATCTTAAACTGCAGAACTAAAGTAAAATTATTCATACTATAACAAAAACAGAAGGAAAATGCCCCTCTGAGAAAATATTTCTTTAAAAAATCATCAGAACCTTGAAGTCCAACCAGGAGAAAATAAAAAGGAGGGCAATGGCCATACAATTCTGAAAGTAAATGAGGATCTACAAGATCTTCGAAGCTTACAGTATTAAAAGAGAAAGGGAACAAATTGAACATATTATCAGAAAAGGCTAAGGAATTTACAGATAAATGAAACTCAAATAAGCATGAATCTGTGAGACTCCAAGAAAGACAGACTTAGTAATTATCCTGTCAGAGAGAAATTGGAGCAACAGAAATTGTAACACTAGAGAAAGACGTTTCACTGCTCAGTTACCCAATAAGGAAGAGACACAAAGGAACAATTTACCACCTCACTCAGATGTACTGAGGTCAGGTAGACACAGGCATGAACACATCAAAAAACAATTGCAAAGAAAATAACCTGGACTAGCTGGAGCACTCGCCATCATTGTCGTTACTAAGCTCAAGTCTCAGAAACGAGAGGCTGTGCCCAGCCAGAGACGCAGCCACCGTAGGTGGATGACATTAGTGGACTGAGGCATTAACTCCGAGACTTTTCAGGTCACCTTTCATGGTGTCCAAGTAACTTGAAGGAACCAGTGTGTTTGCAAAATACCCCCTTCACTGCATTGACTGAGGTGCTGGGGAAAATCAGTGTTACCAATATGCAGCCATATGTACACGGACATAGTATAGGAACTCCTTCCCACTTTTCAATTCATTCATTGGACCTCCATTACTGAATACTGACCATTTACCAGCTCTTGTGCCAGCTGTTAACAAAGCTCGAGAAATAGCCCCTTGTCAGAAGTTGGCAATATCTAAGAATGGCTTGTATTTACATCTTGAACTCACACTCAAGTCTCATATCTTTAGAGAGATATTGGGACTTGAGTAGAAGCTGATATTTCAGGTGTAGTTAGAAATGAGCAAAAATATTTTTTAAGCATTTGAGAAAAATATTCTTGTATCCATTAGGAATTGGTTTTGGCATACACAGCAGATGAACCCAGAATAACTGACTTACACAAAAAGTTTCATTCACATGTATACTAATAAAAGGGTAATATGCTAATTAGACCTGACATCTTCCGGACATCCTTTCGGACAAAGCCACAGTGGCAGGGGCCGAGGCAGAGGCAGTTAGGGGCGATCAGGCCAGCAGGAGAGTCCAGTTAGGGGAATCAGGCTGGCAGGGGAGAGCAATTAGGGCAATCAGGCTGGCAGGAGAGAGCAGTTAGGGGATCAGGCTGGCAGGGGAGAGCAATTAGGGCAATCAGGCTGGCAGGAGAGAGCAGTTAGGGGATCAGGCCAGCAGGAGAGAGCAGTTAGGGGATCAGGCTGGCAGGGGAGAGCAGTTAGGGGATCAGGCTGGCAGGAGAGAGCAGTTAGGGGATCAGGCTGGCAAGGGAGAGCAATTAGGGCAATCAGGCTGGCAGGGGAGAGCAGTTAGGGCAGTCAGGCTGGCAGGGGAGAGCAGTTAGGGCAATCAGGCTGGCAGGGGAGAGCAGTTAGGGCAGTCAGGCTGGCAGGGGAGAGCAGTTAGGGCAATCAGGCTGGCAGGGGAGAGCAATTAGGGGATCAGGCTGGCAGGGGAGAGCAATTAGGGCAATCAGGCTGGCAGGGGAGAGCAGTTAGGGCAGTCAGGCTGGCAGGGGAGAGCAGTTAGGGCAATCAGGCTGGCAGGGGAGAGCAGTTGGGGGATCAGGCTGGCAGGGGTTCTGGATTGGAGAGGGTGCAGGGATCCCCTCCCCACCTCGCCCCCCCACCACCACCACCAAATTTCGTGCACCAGCCTCTAGTGTAAAATAAATTCAAAGGTAGGAACTTTGGAGCAGATAGACTAGATTTAGTATCATCAGGGATCTGGATTCCAGTCTTTCTGCTGTATCTATACTGCATCTTTCTTACTCTTCACACGTTTACGAAGATGGCTGCAGGAGTCCACAATCATGTCTGCATCCGGCCAGGAGGAGACAATGTAGGAGCATTGCTTCCCAGGTGAATCAGCTCCTTGGGGGTCCTCCTGAAATCCCACCCAGTACTTCCCATCATAGTCCCATGGCCATGCCTAGTTGTAATGGAGACTGGGGAATATGTTCTTCTATTCAGTGAATGCGAGAGGAATGGGAGGCCACGGTGTTCCCAGTTTAAGGTTAGAATTCTCTTAACAAAGGAAGTAGCAAAGACTGGATATCGGGACAGACCACTAGCCAGGTTTGACTCAACAGTAGAGATAGGCTATCTGTTAGGTTTATGGGACAGGTGTGAGTGGTTCTGCTTGACAGCAGAAAAGAGGAGTTAATTAATCAAATAGAGCCCTACTCTCGTTCATGGTTCAGTTCTTTTAATAGTGATTAGAAGTCTAAGGTGAACTTTGCAGGTGGCAAGAAATATGGCCTTCTTAAATAATTTACCTCCTCCAGTTTTGAAAAGGAGAAAGAATCTTTAAAATCTTTTGTGCTATTTCTTTGGCCTTGTAAACCAGTTAAATAGCTTCCCTTAGTCATGTTTGTTCAAAATGAGTGTGATTTGACTAAATGAGTGATTCGTTCATCTGTTCAAATGGAGCACTAGTGACGACAGCCACCATTTATTGCATAGTCACCATTGTGCCAACCACTGTACTAAGCTTTATATGGATTCTCTCTTTTATTCCTCAGCACAACTAAGGTAGGTGCTGTAATTCCCCCCATTTTACCAATGGCATTGAGGCTTCAAAGAAGTTAAGTCAATTTTAGAGAATGTTGTGGCTTAGCAGACAGTAGAACTGAGCTTTACTTAAGAACCCAGCTTTTGCCCACTCTTCATTCTGAAATTTACCAGTCAAGCTGTGGGATGCTCCTGCTGCCCAGAGAGGGTGCACTACCCTTTAGGAAGTGGGCAGTAATTACTTACAATGAAAGGCAGTGGGTCTGAAAATACCTATGTTGCTGTGTTTTCAGTTATTCAGAGAAATTGAGATTGTTTTTCTAAGGAATCTTTTTTGTGAGTTGAAGTTTATTTGGGACTTGAAGAAGATTTTTTTTTTTTTTTTTTGCTCATTCACTTTTATTTACCTATGTTTACTCAGCTCAGAAATTTTTTTCTGTCATTTTAAGGATTACCATAGAGCAGCTTTGATATAAAAGCAAGTACTTAACATACTGTAAAGTCATTTGGAAATATTTAAAACAATTCACTACCTTGGGTTTTCTTAGAGCCCAATGATCTTAACCACATAACTTTGAAAAATGCGTATCTGATCCAAGTTAAATTGTGGTTTTTATTTTGCTTTGTTCATTTTGGTAAGTGTTGTTTATAAGGCCTTTGTTACACAGATTGATGAATGTGGGAAAAGTAATATAAGACAAGAAGCAATTATTTCTGAGATGCACTTACAAAGAAGTACCCTTTACGCAAATTAGACTATAACCGTCCACTCAGAGGTGGAAATGAACACCATGAAAGCTGTTCTCTTCTTTGCCTTCTCCTCTAGTTGTGGAGATGAGTTATATATGTGGACCTGACCTCCTTAAAGAGAAAAATCAGTGTGCTGATACTAGGAATCACTTTACTGATTCCTGTTGGTTTCATCCACCTTGAATTCTTTTGAGTGTCGTGAAATCCTGTCAGTGTGGTAGGTTCTAGTTGTCAGAGCGCATTATTACATGAAATAGAGTCAACAGGCATCAAAGGACAGGATGCTGTCCAGGGAGATGACTTCCGGGCTATCTGGTTCCATCTTTATCGCACAGCACAGCTTCCAAATCAGGCATCTTCCTGTGGCTCCAGGGGCTGATTGTTTCTCTCACTCTCCAAGCAAAACTTACTTTGTCCTTCACATTCAAACATTTCATTTCCTATGAAAATGGAAAAGCCCTCCAAGTAGCCAAGGAAGAACTGATAAGCAAAGCCGTATACGCCAAAATGGATTTTTTCTTTTGATCTAGTTTTCTCTGTGTGAAGCACTTTCACTCTGATAAGCACCGTGCTAGGGGTTATAGGGTTTGATGAAAAGTATAAAACAGACTTGGCCACTAAATTTCTTTCTTTGTGCTTAAGGAGATACTTGATACCACTTAAAAATAAAACAGTTATCAAAGCAACAAATGAAAAAAAACAGATCCCCAAAGAGGCAATTTTAAGAAGTGTTTACATAGATAGGTTAAAAAAAAAACAAAAAAACACTATGTTCTCACTTTAAAACAACCTATTTTTTGTGTTGACATAAAATATAGTTTAAAGTCAGTGTGACTGCATTCACCAAGAACACAGGTACTATGCATTCAAATTTAAATTTGTGATTCTCCAAAGGGAAAAGTTTAATTCAGAATAAAAATTAATTCCCATTCCCAAATTTATAAACTAGAAATCATTTGTAAATACTTACCAGGTGGGTTGCTTTAATATTTCTTTTTGGTCTTGAAAGTCATGGATTTAGGTGAGTGCATATTAAAATCCAACACAGTCTTTTCATTCAGTTGTTCTGGATAGCAGAATTTTTTAAAGCATATTTTGGTGGAGGCAGAATCCCCATAATTTTTCAAGGAAAAATTAACTACTTAAGAAAATAAGTAAAATTTTCCTTCCTCACTTCCTCGCCTTGTTTTATCCTGTCAAATGATGAATGAATTTAATTTCCGAAGTCCCTGAAAGACTCGAACCCAGAGCTGCATTCATACCTCACTTGCCTCCCTTGGTCCACTTGAAGGAGCATTGAAATTCAAGTGCATGACTTAGGATCCAGATGTGTTTACGAGAGTTTGGTCTATGTGGATACTGAAAACAAATGGCTTCAGTGACAGATACCTTGCTTTCTTGATGGTGTGTTTATATTTCATATGTCAAACATAAAGGTTATCTCTTCTGAAACGGATACCCTGAATTGCTTTTAAACTTTCATTTTCTAATTCTGAAAAATTTCAGAACAGCAAATACAGTATTTGTGGCTATCATTTCTATGTATGGAAAGATATTTATGAGCTCCTCACTTTTAAAAAATGTACTGTTATATTTTAAAAGTTCAATGCTGTTAAACAAAGGAAGTGTCCCTCAGTGCAGTGCTCAAGTTAAACCTTATTGTTACTGTGATCCAAACTGTCTGCCTACCCTGTGTCTTGGCATATCAGAAAGTTCTCAATATGTAGAAGTTAGTGTTAGGAGCACCATACAGAAATCGGCCACTCCTATCAGGAAATGTGATTAGCTAGATGCATATTGCAGGAGTGTGTGTTACACAGGTTTTTAGGGACACATTGGTGTTTATACAAGTACAGTCACAGAGACATAAAATAAGGCTTATATAAAAGAGTTTTCTGATGGTGATGATGAGCCCCAAACAAAACTATGTTCATGCATTTTTATTTATTATTATTTTTGGTAAAGATCTGTGACTTACATATAAATTGTTGCCCAGTTGGTGTGGCTGAGTGGTTGACCTATGAACCAGGAAGTCACAGTTCGATTCCTGGTCAAGGAAAATGCCCGGATGGCGGGCTCGATCCCTAGTAGGGGGCGTGCAGGAGGCAGCCCATCAATGATTCTCTCTCATCATTGATGTTTCTATCTCTCTCTCCCTCTCCCTTCATCTCTGATATCAATAAAAATATATTTTTTAAAAATTATATGTCAACAGTGAGGCTTGTAGTAAAACCCACCCTCCAAAATCCTCTTCATATCTACAAGTACTGATGGATTTGGTCTATTGGTAAACCTAAAAATTCCAATTCTAATATTTATTTCCTGTCTCTTCATTAATGAATAATGTATACTACCACTAAAGACGATTAATTACTGTTGTTGTTTTTCTTGGAAAGAGTCATGTTGCATACTAATTGTTTTGTATTTGGGTACTTATGTTTTTTGATTACCAAATTGTATTATAAATCTGATTTTACTCTCAATTATTTAACTGAAAAGATTGTATATAAATGTGTGTATATCTATAATACACACACTTACTTGCCTAAATACACATATCTACATATATCAACATATGCATGTACATGTCATCCTGTATTAGCAAGTTGGAATTGAGGCTTTGTTTTTAATAGTGTTGATCAAAGGTCCATATAGTATAATATGAAAACACTTAGCCTTATTGATGGTGACAGGCTTGGCAGAGAGAACTCTATTCTCTCTCCCCTTTAGAGAAACAATCTAAGAATTTATAAAAAAAGGATTAGACAATGAGTTCCTAGAAATTAGAGCCTAAAATACCAGTAAATTTTTAAAAAGAAACCTATTCTGACAAATAGGCTAAATTTGCCCTATGTTTTAATAGTGCCAAAGAGCAAAAGCCTATGATTGCTTTTAATGTGCCTGCCTCACTGCCATGAATTATTTTTTGCCTCCAACTCAGGAATCCATTGTATTTTTAGCCGCAGTTTCTAAGGGGAAGAGGTGAGAAATATGACTGTGTTCCAGATGGCTTCAGACAGTTGTATATGGGTTTGATCGGAAAGCCATGAATTCTGTGGAACAATGCACAGTTTAATTCAAGCCTCAATTCTTTGATCTCTTGGACCAAGATGTGGGGAACATCAGTGGAACAATAAAAAGAACTACCAAACCTGCTGTCTATGTAACTGATGTTCATCTCTTTACTTATGCAGCAGGTGTATACTGAACACATATCTCAGGCAACATGGAAATCACTGGGAATAAATGATGGACTAGTGATGCATCTAATTGTGCTGGGGTCAGGAGGTTTCATGGAGGAGCTGATGTCATATATGAGTCTTGAAGCAAGTGTGTGGGGAAGCAAAGGTGGGAAGTAATAATCCTGAGTAAGCAATAGGAGGGGAAACATCAAAGCAGGTCATATGCTGAATCCTGTGGTTTGTGTGGCCTGGCTGGAGCCCATGGCACCTGGGAAGAAATGGCAAGAAATGATGGACAAGATGAAAGGGGGCTAGATTGTGTCTTAAGAAGGAGTCAGGTCTTCACCCTACAGGCCATGGAACACTATTGCAGGATTTAAATGGGAGAGAGGTCCGATAGGTTAGATTTAAGGAAATGTAGAGGATGAAGGGGAGGGAGTCTAGAAGCAGGAAGACTCGTCAGAAGACTGTTGGGAGAGTTCAGGTAAGAGGTCGCAAGTTCAAGTCAGAGTTCAGGTGAAAAAAAGGAAAAGAATAGTGAGTAGAGGAGCTACCCATACTTTGAGATAGACTCGCTGCTGTTGTGCTATTTAAATGTGAGTGATCGCACAAGCTCAGGTCTTCAAATTGTGAGACACAAAAGAACAGCAGGCTTGACAGGAAAGCCAAAGATTGAGCTTGAGCTGTGTGGAGTATGAGGTACTGGTGAAACATCCAGAAAATGGGTCCGCTGAAAATAGGGGTCTGGCCCTTATGGAAGAGAAACAAACTGGAGAAACAGGTCACGCAGTCTCAGTACTGATGATAGTAGGGCCATGTGAGGCCAGTGTTTCCCGTAAGAGCGTACAGAGTAATGGAAGATTGCCAAGAGCAGAACCAAAGGAGAAAGAACCAGGCGGAGGAAGAGAACAGTAAGATGCGGCCGTCTGAGCGGTGGGGGGCCGGAAAGGGAGTGGCGTCAAGGGTGAGAGCTCAGCAGAGAGGAGAGCATTGTAGGGAATTTCATCACGGAACGATAAGTTAAGATTAAGAAAGAAGAGTGCCCAGAGGCCACAAGAAGATCTGGCAGTCTCTGTGAGGGCAGCTTCCAGCGAATGGATGGGCATGACTTCCTGAAATCAGAGCCAATAGATCCCCCGCTTTTAAAAAAATATATATATTTTTTATTGATTTCAGAAAAGAAGGGAGAGATAGAAACATCAGTGATGAGAGAGAATCATTGATCGGCTGCCTCCTACACTCCCCACACTGGGGATTGAGCCCGCAACCCGGGCATGTGCCCTGACTGGTAATCGAACTGGGACCTCAGATCAACCACTGAGCCATGCTGACCGGGTGATCCCCTACTTTTTAATTTCCAACCACTTCAGTCCCCCAGAATTTTGTTTGTTTGTTGTTTTTCATTATCACAAGTTCTCTATTTACACAGTCCAGCTGGGGAGAGGGAGTCACCTGCCGCCTGCACTCTGGCTGAGAAAGAGGGCAGGCGATTCGGTGTTCTTTGCAGTGCTCATGTAGAGATCGGGTCCACAGACGGAACAAGCAAGGCAGGCTGTCCCCCAGGAAGGGTGTCCTCTGGTAAATTGGATTCCAAGTCACCCGCTGCAAGCAGCAGGGACAGTCAGGAGTGAGGAGGGGGAAGTAAAGAGGAGGGGGGTTTGGAAGAGCTGTCACAGGAAACAGTGACATCGTTGCCCAAAGTAGGGTGTTACATTGATGCAGAAGGAATGTGTGAGGAAACACAGTTACCCCCAGAGAATGAATGTGAACCTGTGGCCACGTTCTATAAAGCAGAGGCTCTATTGGCTCTGATTTCCTGAAGCAAGTCATGCCTCACCACTCTGCTGCACGAATCATCCTGACCTGCACTGGCCACCATTGATTTTCTGAAATTCAGGCCACACAAGAGACAGGCACTTTAAAGGCCACACACTGTTCATAATACTCCATGTCATTAGATTTAATGAGACACACTTAAAAACAAGTGGACCGCATTCTAGAGAGCTGAGTTCATACTCGACTTCACAGAGTAGAGATTAAAAAGGTTCTGAATTAACCCAAATCAATGCTTAAAGGATTTTCTCAGGAGAAAGAAGAAGGCACATTCGCTTGAGGTCCTGGGTGCCATGTGAAACATGTAAACGGTTGATTAAACGAAAATAGGCCCTCTTTCCTCTGCCTTAGACACTAAGCTGCCTTTTGTTTTCTATTTTACTTTAATTGGAAGCATTTTAAAGTTCTTGAACCAGTTCTTTTTCTTAATATGGAAATACTTGTTTTTCTCTCTTTTTAAAAAGAAAAGTTGGAGATTGAAAAGTTAAATCTTCCCTTCAGCTAGCAAGTTGGCTTGGTTCTAATTGTAGTTCCCGTCTGGATTAGGTATTTTCACGTCTCCTATTACAGCAGTGGTTCTCAACCTTCCTAATGCCACGACCCTTTAATACAGTTCCTCATGTTGTGGTGACCCCCAACCATAAAATTATTTTCGTTGCTACTTCATAACTGTAATTTTGCTACTGTTATGAATCGTAATGTAAATATCTGATATGCAGGATGTATTTTCATTGTTACAAATTGAACATAATTAAAGCATAGTGTTTTATCGCAAAAACAATATGTAATTATATATGTGTTTGCCTATGGTCTTAGGCGACCCCTGTGAAAGGGTCGTTCGACCCCCAAAGGGGTCACAACCCACAAGTTGAGAACCGCTGTATTGGAGTTTCTAGATGCTGTGCATTCAGTTCCTCCTGCAGTTTCATCTCATAGAAGAGCAGCAGCATTGTCTATATAATCTCCCCACGGGAAGTGTCCACATCCGAGAACAGTATTGTAGATCCGGGGCACAGTTATTTGCCACAGATTCTCTCCGCATATTGTAATGTCCTTGTACTATGAGTTTCTGCAGGATGTGGTTTAGGAGAGGGCCCTCTACTTCTGGGGCGCTTTTGTCTGGGCCTTAAGGAAATTGGCCTGTGCAGCTGGCGTTTCTGAAAGTGACTTATCAAAATTACTGAGCAGTTCCATTTGGGTTGTGGATGGAATGTTTACAAATGGCAGCTTTAGCCTCTGGCAATTTAACACCCTAGCTCAATCTCAAGGACCCTCTGACACTGAGTTTTACCTTCTTTTTATTTCATCCTAAGAATGATTCAGCTATTCACCCCACCAACCCCCAAAATTATTGTCTTTAAAAGGGCAATAAAACAAGCTAATGAGCCTATAGTAATGCCTTGAATTATAGGACTGTTGTACTGTGCTTCTGTGATAAACTTGTCCTGGGGAATCTGGCCACCATGGGTGCTGCAGAGAGGGAGCTGGTACGCGTGCCTTTTCTCTCGGGTCCTCGCAGTCTCTTTTGCTGGCCAGTCAGTAAAGAACACTGTAACCTTTACAGTAGAGCTGTGCGCAGAGCAAGGAGGAGGGCCATCTCATCCCTGCTCTACATATTGATTCGTTTGAAATGTAAAGTTTTTTCTATTAATAGGGTGGAATCCCCATTTTATATAATTCCTTTTATAAAGCATAGTGCTTTTGTAAATACATTCTTAATTTCTGTTGTAAATTTAGAGTTTCTTACAACAGGGCTCACCAATCATTTCTGCCCTTGAAGGAAGAGTAGTATTTGTAAGATGTCACAACGTTATAATATGCTTCACACAGTTAGTGTTTGTGTGAATTTAGAGCTTGGGTACCTGCCTTTCTGTCACTCCCTTCATGCAGCATCTGGCAACCGGGTGGTTTCCCCAGGATCATGGGTGAAAAACTCGATGTCCAGAAATGGGGACTCACCCCAAATCCTCCCGTGGAAGGAGAATAAAAGGAGGTAAATAACGCCAGTCTGCTTTTCTCAAAAAAAGTTTTCATCTGTGCCTCAAGCATTCTTATGAACATTGATTTGGCACCAATATATTTAAATCCTCAGCTTTATATTTAGCAAACCTTACATAAATTCATTAGGTCATGTTCAAGAGAACCTTAAAGAGCAAATCATGAATAAAAAATAGCCACTTCTAGAAGTTTTCCTTTCTTTAATGTCATTTGTTAAAGCCACAGTTATGATAGGTGCTCTCTGTAAAAGGTCAATTAGCAGATTACTCAGGATATTTAAAGTTTTGTGTTAACCTTGTAAATGTCAAGTCGAAGTTAGAAATGTTGATACATTTGGGAGAATTTTGCCATAAAATCCTCTATATGATGAAAAACACACACACACAATTCTAGGTCACAGATAAAGGTTGGCACACCACTTCCCAAACAGTGGTCCACTCCCTGAATTGCCAAGGATGTGAACACTTTTTAATATATGACCTCTTCACCGAGCGGCCCCTATGAACGAGTGTGGAGGGATACTCTAACATGGGAAAGGCTTGAGCCCGCACATAAACTCCGGGGTAAGTCCTGGGAGGGGTTTGAAAGTACAAAGAGAAGATAACCAGTGGGACGAGGCATTGGTCCTGGTGAGGCCCAGAGGGATGATCCTTGAATACCCTTTTCGGAGCCTGGAGGAAAAGAGGTGATTGTAAATGATCTTTGTTCACGTCTGAGTTGAAAGTTGAGAAAATTCAGTCCCTTCAGTTTTCACTGTGAAGTAAGACAAGGAACTACTGACCTGCCTGTTGTGAGATTCTTCAGCTGCATCTGGGTGTGTGGGTGAAGGCACAGAAAGGTGACTGTTTGCATTCAGGCTAGAGAGGTGTGATGGAGAGATAAATGGCCAGCGAAAGTTAGGAGGCTGAAATGATGGGCCATGGTCGACAAGCTCGATAGGATGGAACTAATGAAAGGAACAAGCTAGTGAGTGAATAGGAAGCAAGTAGAGGGGCTGATTAACTGGAGGTCACTGGGAGGGCTAATACAAATGGGCTCCGCCAGCGCGGGGGATCTGCTTCATTCACAAATGTGTCCCAGCCCCTGCAATCGTGCCCGGCACATAAAGAGTGTAAAATATTTGTATTTGTTGAACGAATGACAGCGACAGAGCAGGGATTATTTACTAGACAGGCTGGGAAAGGGAGGTGTGGTCAGGGTTGGATGCTTGAAAGAGTGATGGAGGAGGCAAAGCATTATGGATAACACCCCATCTGTCTGACCTGTGTATGTGGTAGGTTCTCGGGAACTATCAGCTTTTATCCTTGAGTTTTCTGGCCTTTTATGGGAATCACTGGTTTTTAAAGAAATAAAGTAGAGTCATTTCTCTACAAATGTTTGAGTTGACCTTTCTCCAATAGCACCGTTAAAGCCATCGGAAGAATCGGGGTTCTTAGAGTCCGCTTCATGTGGGCAGAATAAACAAACAACAGGCTCGTAAGAAGTATCTTCCTTCCAGATGAGCCTGGTGTACTTCTCAAAGCCAAAAGCTCAGCCGGGAATGCCTTCTATCGCTTGGCTGCTTTTGCTCATCACAGAGGTGGACTGTCTCATGTTCACAGTGCTGTATCGCCTCTCTATCGCACATTGACCTTTTGGGGGGCTTTTGAAAGGCCTCCTTTTTGCTTTTAGGATCGGGCTGAAGTCGCATATAAACATAGGAATGGCTGTCTGCAAAGGAGAAGTTCACAGAAAGAGGCTGAAATGATGATCATCTCATTTTAAAGCGATGCCAGGATTTACCCATTTAGCTAAATGAATCAAAGCAGTCTTTTGAGTCAGGATTCACATCTTTTCCAGACAACTTAAGAGTGGTTCTTACCCTGTTTCTCCCCACACTCTTGTATGATTACTTGTCCGCAGGAGATATTTAAAAGTCTGTACTGACTGATCTCTAGTTGTAAAATAAGCAGGTCTCTGAAGTGCTCTTCCCTTTACCTCATAAATTTTTCTTATGATCCAATTCAAACATCACCTCTGAAGTTCCCCCCAGAGCTCCCAGGTGAATGATCACGCCGCTGTCCTTGGAGCCGTGCATAACTGAGTTCTCTCGCACTGCCATGCTTTACTTGGATACTGTTTCTCATCCTCACCTGTCATGCACCCAGGAGCAAGGACTTTGTCTATTTCATATCTCCAGTGCCTTGCGTGTGCCTGCCATGTCTGAGGCGCCAGAGTTGTCTGACCGATGAGTGTGACAGCAAGAAAACTCATTCTCCAAGCACACCGTGGTCGGCTTAGGCTGGAACATCGTTCCCTCTCAAGCATCTCCCCTGGATAGAATTTTCATGTAGTTAGGATACTGCTGTTAGGTGAGCAATGATTGATTGATTATGGCTCTGTGATCCAACCAATAGATGTGATTTATCTAGAGAAGAGTTAGCCTTTTTTTCTATACTACCTTCTTCTTTTTTAAAATGTATTTTTATTGATTTCAGAGAGGAAGGGAGAAGGAGAGAGAGAGAAACATCAAGGATGAGAAAGAATCATTGATCAGCTGCCTCCTGCATGCCCCCTACTGGGGATCGAGCCCACAACCTGGGCATGTGCCCTCACCAGGAATTGAACTGTCACCTCCTGGTTCATAAGTCAGTGTTCAACCACTGTGCAACACCGGCCAGGCTACACTAACTTGTCTTAAATTAATTATAATCCATAACTGACACTCTATATTTGTTAAAAGTACATGTGTCCACCAAGATTAACAATGATTATTATTTGGATGGCAGTGTTTTTGTATCTTAATTTTTTTTCTTTAGTTACAATTTATTTTATTCTTTGACTTTTTCTACTTCAGAATATATATTGGAAAAACGTATTTTCCATTAGGATGTGTTACATGATGGAAACAAGAGAAATAAATGCTTTAGTATAATTTGGAACCAGTTGGCCTGGATCAGGATGGGCCAGTCCATACTTTGGTAACAAATCTCAGTGGCTTAGAAAAGCATAGTTTACTAGTATTTGCTGCAGGTTGACAGGTTCTTCTACATCCAGTGTCTCAGATCCAAGCCTCTTCCATCTCAAAGTAGGTTCCGAAGGTGCTGCAGGAGGTGTGGGGAGATGGGAGAGTCCTTCCAGCTCTCACCGTCCTCATCACGTGTCACTTCGCCAAAACCAGTCTGAATGGACCCACGCTGACAGCAGAGTGGAAAATGCGGGGGAGCACCAGTTGTCTCTGCTAACACGAGTGTAACTCTTTTCATTTTACAGTTACTGTAATGAGTGTATGTTGGACCCAGATTGCGGATTCTGCTACAAGATGAACAAATCCACCATCATTGAGTCCTCCTGTATTCCAGTTAATAAAGCATCTACAAGTGAGGCAGCCTGGGGCAGGTATGTCACTCACTGTATACTGTGAGAATACACAGAGAATTTCACAAGGAGACCAGAGTTACTACACTTACCTTCGAGAACTGCATTTCTGTTAAGCTGGTCTTTTTTTTTTTTAATGGTCTTTCATACTTATCTTTATAACTACAGAGTGTCCCCCAAAAATGTACACACACTAAATGATTATAAAGTCAGTGTTTAACATACAGTTCATTTTCAAAATTTAAGAGAATTTGCAGAAATCAATACTTTTTTTTTTCAATGCCCGTTTTCAAACTGATGACCGTTCTGGTCCAGGCACTGCTGATAACACGAAGCCATGGAATGGCAAACATCAAGAATCATTGCATTTGGTATGTGTGTGCCCTCAATTCGCCATCTGTTGTGGTTTTGTACTGTAAACTTTTTCTATTATGTGTCCCCATACAAAAAATAAAGCTTAGTGGCACTTTGGGATAAATTTACTGTGTTCAAAGCTTAGTTTGGCTTCATCCATTATTTCAACTCAGTTAAACCTGAAAAGGAGTGAAAATTAAGTGAGTTAGCTGCTAAAGGATGTGTACATTTTTGGGGACACCCTGTATATTACTTTGCAGCATATACTCATGAGCGTGGGTGTAAAACATTGCAGCAGTATGTTTCGCAGACTTGGAGTGGAAAGCACTCCCGCCTGGACGTCAGGAACCCGGATCCCAGACCCACCTCTGCCCTGCTCAGTCAGAGTTTGGACCTTGAGGCAGGGGATCCTGTATGTTGTCAGGGCAGTTTTTCCCATTGCATATTTTTTAACGACACCAATAATTTTCAGACTCCCAAACTTAAGTGAAAGACAGAAGACTGTCAAATCAAAATGAATTAATGTCACTTTAAATTCTTTCACAGAACTCTTATTATCTTAGAGAACTTTCCTGGCGTTTAATGAAATTTAGCAAAATTAGGATAAAAGTTGGTGGTCACTGGCATGTAACCAGTCTGGGAAGCTATAAATCTTTTTCTTGCTTTTTAAAAAAAATATGTTTTTATTGATTTCAGAGAGAGTAAGATAAATGGAGAGAGAGATACAAACATCAGTGATGAGAGAGAATCATCGATCGGCTGTCTCCTGTACGCCCCCTACTGGGGAGCGAGCTCGCAACTCAGGCAATCAAACTATGACCTCAGTTCTTGGGTCAATGCTAAACCACTGAGCCACACAGGCCAAGCTAAATATTTCTCTTTTTGACAGATCACATTGGTTTGTAGTAGGCAAATAAATGAAATGTTTGTATACAACAAATAATCCCCACATTAATGAACTAATATTCACATCCATGGTCATAAAAAGCATATAAATATTCTTCAACATGGCTTTAACCTATTTTGTGTTTTAAATTGCGGTAAAGAGAATAGTATGTTCTCATCCTATCTGCTTCATAGTACTGATGCAGGTAATGAAATCTGTAATGAAGTACTTGTATCTCCTAGGAGCTATAAAGTACAATGTGTCATTATTAATCATTATACTGTTACCATTAATTGTTTTGTAAGAGAAGCACTCCAAGAAGTAGAAGTGAATTACATGTCAGTGAATGAAAATCCAGACCAAATTTTAAATACACTAATTACAAAGAAATATATTTAAAAAATTCAATTATTACTTAAAATCAAAGCTTTAAAAGAGCTCCTTTTAGAAACACTCAGCGTATAATTTGCATCAGCCAAGCTTCATTAGGGAGTTAATTGAGTGAATATTTCTGGGTGTAATAGTTTATAATTTTAACCCTATGATTCTTTTTCAGTAGAAAAAACCTGAAAGTTACTAGTCTAGAATTCCAACCATAATATGAAATCTGTGCATGCAGTTTCCTATATTTCATAGAATTCACTTCTAAACTTAGAGAAATGTTGACTAATGAAAGGAAACACTAAAATTAGACATTTCTCTTACTCTCAGAAGGTCTAGCGGTCAGAGGCTTTAAAATAGAGATTTTGTTGTTATTTTTTGCAAATAACAAAGTATATAATGCTTTAATAGAAATACATATTGTTTTGTTTCAATGTCTCCTTAACATTTTATTTATATTTTGAACTAGTATTCCTTCACTGCACACACTACTAGTGAAAAGTGAGGCACAGATAATATGTAAGAAGGAAAAATACAAAGAACTAAATGCAGTATATAAAGAACTTTTGTTTATAGAATCGTCTTAGAAAAATCTCAAACTCTTTTCTAAAAAAAAAAAAAATAGGTTGTCTGTGCTAGAAAGAAAATAAAAAGGTAGGATATGTTTACTATGAAAAAATTCTAAGATAGAATATCCATTTGTAGTTAAATAGCATTTACTATATTTTCGTTTATTAGTTGGTTGATGGGTTTTTTGCAAGTACCTGGAATGGAATTCTCAGGGAAAAATCTACCATTACCTTGGATTTACACCTGAAATATGTGATTTATATATATTTCAGGGTCAAGTATTAAGGCAGTTCATAGTTACATGGCCTGATGTGTAACTGTTTCCTGGAAAGACACCAGGTGGAATGGTAATACCATTCATTTATGATGGAAATGATCTGATGATTTTTATAAACTGAATTGTTTTAACATAATGAAAACCATTTGCCCATGTAATCAATTATATCTATGTTGTTGCATTTCAGTAATTTTTTAAAAAATAATTTAACTCTCCAAAGAAGATATACAAATGGTCAACAAGCACATATAAAACTGCTCACCATTGCTAATCATTAGGGAAATGCAAATTGAAACTATAGTGAGATAACATCTCATACCCATTAGGATGGCTGCTGTCACAAAAAATAAAATAAAATGGCAATGGTGGAGGATGTAGACAAATGAGAAAGTCTGTATACTGTTGATGGGATTATAAAATGGTGCAGCCACTACAGTAAACAGGATGGCAGTTTCATTAAATTTTACAATTGGATTACATATCACCCAACAATTCCATTTCTGGGTGAATATCCACAAGAATGAAAAACAAGGTTTTAAAGAGACATTTGAATACCCATGTTCACAGCAACACTATTGACAATAGCCAAAAGCTAGAAGCACCCCTAGTGTTACTCAGTGGATGAATGGATAAGCAAAATGTGGTGTTACATATGACATATTCGGACTTAAAGGTGATAAATTCTGGCACATACTACCCCATGGGGAACCTTGGAGATAAAATAGTAAGTAAAATAAGCCAGTTACAAACTGACAGATACCCTGTGACTCCACTAACATGAGGCGCCTAGAGTAGTCAGATTTACAGAGACGGAAAGAAGAAGGGCGCCGGGGTTAGGGGACAGTAGGGAGTTGTTTAATGGGTATGGAGTTTGTTTTGCAAAATGAAATTAGTTTCTGAGATTGCGTGCTCGTCATTGTGAATATACTTAACACTATTGAGCTATACACTTAAAACTTTTAAATGGTGAGTTAGGATGGTACATTTTGTGTTCTATGTATTTCACCACAATTAAAAATAAAAAGGGAAGCCCATTTAAAAGTCCTCTGGCATACTTCTAGAGGATACCACACGGTGAGCTGATGGAAAATCCGCTCCTGCCCGGTACCCCTGCATGTCCCGAACGCATCCCACACAGGTTTGTGCAAATACAGGTTTAGTTGGGAAATTAGAAAGAAACTTTAATGGGTTAAGAAATCATAATAAACAGAACATTAAAATCAATAACTGAAAAGAATCACACACAGTTAGACCTAGATCTGAGTTGGCCTGTAGAGTAAGCAGAGAATGGAAATTAAAATGAGGAAAAAATAATGCAGAGCAAAGAAATGCTAAAGAGAATCAAGAAAACAAAAGTTGTTTCCTAGAGAAGATCGATACAATGGAGAAACCTCTGATGGTGCTCTTTTAAGAAGAGAGAGAAGGCACAGATAAACAGTATTTAGAATGGAAGAAAAGCATGTAAGGCAGTGCTTCCCAACCTTCCTAATGCTGCGACTCTTTAATACAGTTCCCCAACCATAAAATTATTTTCGTTGCTACTTCATAACTGTAATTTTGCTACTGTTATGAATCATAATATAAATATCTGATATGCAGGATGTATTTTTATTGTTACAAATTGAACATAATTAAAGCATAGTGATTAATCACAAAAACAATATGTAATTATATATGTGTTTTCCGATGGTCTTAGGCGACCCCTGTGAAAGGGTCATTCGACCCCCAAAGGGGTCGAGACCCACAGGTTGAGAACTGCTGATGTAAGGTCAGATAGTAAAGATTTTAAAAATAATAAGAGAATACTATTAATAATGTTGTCCAATGTATTTGAAAACAGATAAAATGGACCATTTTCTAGAAAAAAATATAACTTTCTAAAACTAATTCAGCACCTGTGTGAAGTATGATTTTCATCCCCATTATACAGATGAAGACAGCGATGCATAGAGGATCCGAATGACTTTCTCAAAGTCAAAAAGCCAGTAAGTCCACCAGTTTTAGGGGAACAACAGTTGGGTAACAGAAAGGTACACATTTTAGAATCAGGTCATTTCAGATTTAAACTTTCATTTATCTTGTAAGTGGCCCTAGGACAAGGGCCTCTCTGAGCCCCATTCCTCATCTGTAACATGGTAATGATGTTATTGCTGTATTGAACAGTATTTTTTATGAAGATTAGATAAGAATGTTTCTTAAGACTGTTATAAAAATGTAATGCCCTGGGCAAATGGACACACAACATATCCTGTAGGAATATCTGTGTTTTTCTTAGATTTGTCAACAACACATTTCCTAGATTAGAATAAGCACTTCCTGCCAGACAAGTGCGTTAGAATACGTTCTCCTTATCGTGTCTTTTCACCCACTTCCACATCGTCCGTATGGCTCTCTATACACACAGACTCATCAATAATCTACTCTGGAACTTCAAACATCCTGACTCTTTAAAAGTACTGCTAATGAGGGCTACTTTCTTAATGTGCTGATTCAGTATTTGTTTCCTATAATGCAACATTTGTGCTCTGTAATTAGGCTCACTAAAATAGCTAGATAGACTCCCTACTTGGCAGTTCATTGTTCAGACTCGCACTGAATGCCTGGTTTGTTGTGTGCATTCAGCAGCGGTATTTTTCTCAAAGCTGCACTCTCATACAACACCAGCCTATTTTCCCAGCATTGCACCCCTCTCCATTCTAGTCATCAACCCTTTGTGACCACCCTATAATACCTGATTTCTAGTCAGTCCCTGTTTCTCTTACATTAAAAAAAAATATTCATCAGTTCATGCTTCTCTAAAAAGTAGTCTATACATTTTTTCTCACTTACAAGACTCTTAAGACTTTTAGGATAAGGATAGGGACCACGACTTGATTGCATGTGTTTGGTTAATATAAAGTAGCAATGGCACATTTTGGTTCATCTAACAATGGTGCAACTAAGCAACAGGTGTGGCACTGCAGAGGTGAAGTGTGGGAGGTGGGGCTTGTCAGAAAAGGAGCAGAGAGGAAGGAGAATGGATGGTTGGAGCTGATCCTGGACATGTGAGTTTGGATCAGAGTGTCTCTTTTAGGAATTTCTTTTACTTTTATAGGTACACTAGTGGCCTGGTGCACGAAATTTGTGCACATTAAAAGGGAATTAATTAGAGGAAATATTTTATATTGCTATTTGCCCTTTCTCTATAATAGAAGTGTCAGAGATGAAAGAAAATTAGTAAAATGCATATGAAAATCTCTCTCCTGTCAGAGTCTCGGGTACACCGCAGGACCCAGACTCAAGTCCCTGTCCACCCGCACCTCGAAATTGCGCGAGACCCAGATCCGGCCAGCCCCACCCCTGTCAAGCCCCGCAGGACAGAGGATGCAGCCTCAGGTCCCCCAGCTCGGCGCCAGGCAGGGGGGCACAGCCTCAGGTCCCCTGTCAAGCCTCACTGGGCAGGGAGCGCAGCCTCAGGTCCCCCGTCAAACTCCGCCAGGCAGGGGGCGTTGCCTCAGGTCCCCCGGCCCTGGCATGAGGGCGTGATGACCATTTGCATATTAGCTCTTTATTATATAGGATTTTTAAAGGTGTGGAAATCACACTGGAAATGATTAGAGGTGAATGATTTCATGGGATACCAAGATGGTGGATATGACATTGTATCACATAGTGAGATAACAGTTCCCTTCCAAATACTCTGAATCTATGAAGAAGAAAGTCAGCTGTCAATAGCATGGTTTTAGTAACACATTATCTAAATAGAGATGAATAACATTGCTGTGTTTTTGTCCCACTTTTATTATAACTCTGTTCTGTTCTTGCCTAAGTGTTTAGAATATCTGCTTCACTCACTAGGGAAGGATTTGATTTCCCATGCCCATTCAGTCTTACTCACATGGCTTGCTCTGGCTAAGGAAATGAGAGTGGAGAAAACAAACAGACATTTATTAACATGTATATCTCATAGATACATGAGAGAAATTTAGGGATGTGTAACCCAAAGAGGTGGCTTCAAATGCAGGCTTATATAGCATCTTCAGCAAAGAAAGATACATGACAAGAGAAAGAAAAAGAACCTTGAGTCTGTAGAGGTGGCAACTTGTAGGAAGGCAAATATATGGGGAAGGAATGGGCACCATAAAGTCTAGTTAGTAAGGTTGCTATGTAGATTCCCCTGGTGCCATCTCCATGCTGATAGGGTCTAAAGTTACTCTGTGATTAACGATTAACGTCTAAAGTTAGAAAGGGAAAGAGGGACACATTTGTCAATATTTGTCCTGCTTCTTGGCAAGTGGGGAGGGCAGAGAGCTTTTCCTCTGTTCACTGCTTCTTAATTGCCTTCAACTCAGAATGCAAAGTAGGCACATTCCGGTTTCCTTCACTTGGAATAACTGGGAACGGGTTACGCACCTGGGGATGTCACTTATGTCAGAGGGGTGACCTGTGGCAGAGTAGGAATGCTCGAAGTAAATTAGGACGCATGGCTAGAGGATAAAGCGCTGGAAAATGTGATCATGAAGGTATCCAAATAGGAAGGACAAAGTAGAGAAACAACTGGAGAAATACAGTGAAGATAAAACAGGGCAGGCCAAGACATGTTCAGAGAATGTGTATCTTGGAGACAGCTCAGAAAACACTGAGAACACAGTCAGCCTTCCCCGTGGTGAATTTTCTCATTTGCAGATCTCTCTCTCAGCCAGGTTAGGAAGTGCCTTGAAGTAAGCAGAATCGCTCCAGATATATTGGCAAAGTTCTCCTAAGACTGACAGCTTTGAGTTTTCTTACAGATTTAGTATTTGGTATCTATATACATTGGATATAGTTACTTTTAAAATATATATATTTAAAATACTAAAGGTCAAATAGTATGCATAGCATTAAATTTTATCTGCGCACAGAAATTATTTTATGAATGTAGATGAAGGGTACTGTATCTTTGTCTCATTAAATCCCTTAGCAGCCATCAGTTGCTTTTCTCAACTGGCTTCTATAAACGTTTCACGTCCTATAGTGCAACTATTTCTGCATTAAGTGAGGAGCTGGTAGAATATAAATTACTGAGAGCCTAAGTGTGTGGAGAAGATAAGCCACAACTGGAAGATGGCAGAGCCCATCCTAAATTGAAATAGGAGTAGCGTTAATAATCCTGTGGACTGGCCTATGACCTGTGGCAGCAATGTAACCATGACCGGTGACCTCCTCCATCCCACTCAACCATACACATATACCACACTCAAAATGAGCAACGTACAACAAACTTGGGAATTCATTGTGAGTCAGTCTCATTCTTTAAAAAGAGATTTTCTAGCCTTTGTGAATGTGTACCGAGTACTCAGGTGTAAGATGTTCAAAGAGGTTCACTCTTTTATGTCCCAGCTCCAAGATTGAATGAGATATTGTGTGAACTGCTGTTTTGTAAAGAGAAGGATAAAGTCACTCACTACCTATAAATCCTCTTTTGTTTTTATTTTTTCTTAAAAGCATCTGTGGCTCTTGGCATAATGAAATTGAGAATGATCGAAACCACATGGGAATAATAATACACCTGCCCAAGATAAATGATGGAGTATAACTAGCATATTAGATGTAAAACAAACTCACAACATCTGATCCTGTTGGCATTTTTTAATTAAAGTCTTTTAAACTCTTAAGAATGCTGATGTCCAGAATTCAGTAGAGCATTGCTTTTCAGCAGCTAATCCTCTTGAGCTAAGTAGAATAATGGCAAGTGGATAGAGGTTCTGGCAGCATAGCCCAGAGAGATCCAAAAAAGGCAGGTTTATTTGTGGTTTTTAAAAATCTAGTACTTTATTTTTTTAATTTACATGAATTTTCCTTAATATTCTAAAATATGGCCATACTCATCTATATATATAAAGAGCCAGGGTCCGTAATGACCGAAGGCTCGACCTAACACCAGAAGTCAGTGCTGGATTGCCCTGGCGACCCAGCACTGACTGCCAGGGCAGCGACCCAGGGCAGCGACCCAGCACTGACTGCCGAAGGGGGATGCAGATTAGGCCCTGAGAGAGGCCTGCAGAGAGAGAGGCAGGGTCTGATCTGCAGCCTCAGTGGCAGCTGATGACCAGCCATTCTGTCTCTCTCTCCCTCTCTCTCTTGCCGGGAGCCGGTCCATCCTTGCTGTTTCAAGGGACCTGGCATATATGGCATACTGTTCTTAATAGGCACTATGTGTTTTAACCAAGGTCTCTGAGAAAGGTTGTTTCCCCAGGTAGGGATTTTCCCCTGAAGTTAGGGAGGGAATAAAACCTCTTAACTAAGTGCCAGGTGGGTAATTAATCACTTTAACTATGAACAATCATGCTTAAGCTACATAATCTTTACTCCCTGGAATGGAGATAAGAAACACCCTAACCTTTGTAATAGAGATTGATAGGATTTAATCAACTGGTAGAAATACAGATGCAACAAGACAGAAAGAGACAGAACTCAGAATACAGAGAGAGAGACAGAACCTAGGCACAGAACCTACACAGAACGTTCTCTAGGGACAGAAGAACTTCGCTGGAGAGAACATGGCAAAAGATCCTGGAAAGAAACTGGCCTCAGAACCTAGAGACAGAGCCTAGCGAGAGAACATGGCAAAAGATCCTGGACTGAACCTGACTACAGAAATTGGCAAGAGAACCTGACTAGAACCTGGTGACTGAACCTGGCTGGAGAACCTAGCGAGGGAACATGGCTACAGAACCTGGCTGGAGAACCTGGAGAACCTGGCTGGAGAACCTAGCAAGAGACCATGGACACAGAACCTGGCTGGAGATCCTAAACAGAACTTCGCTGGAGATCCAGACCAGAACTTGGCTGGAGATCCTGGCTGGAGATCCTGGCTAGGCTGCTGATCAACTGAACGCTGTCTCCGTGTCATTCCTTCTTCGCCGACTCCGTCCACACCTTTGGGGACCCCTGGACCCGCTGGGGTTGGACCCCGGCTCTCTCTCTCTCTCTCTCTCTCTCTCTCTCTCTCTCTCTCTCTCTCTTCTGAGCTTCACTAGCAGCCACACCTCTGTTTCTCTCTGGGCCTCCACGGGGCTGCTGATCAGCCCCGCCTCTTTTGTCAGGCCCAGAGATAGGCCTGGAGACACTGACTGGCCTAGAAACCAACCAATCAGAACCAAATCTGGATGAAGTGCCAGGAGCCAATGGCTGTCTAGGAGGCAGAGCTTTTGATGCTGACTGGCATCCAAACCAACCAATCAGAACCTAATCTGGGTGAACTGCGAAGGCAGAACCTAAGGTGGGGGCTGAGGAGGGGTTTTAAGGGCAACAGCTATTTGGTGTAAGGTGTAAGAAAGCGGTTCAATTTTTTAATGACTGGTTTGGTAATACAGTGCATATGGCTGGCTATCAGTCCAGATATAGGGATTATGTGTTTTTGTTTGCCAAGAGCATCTCCTCCTGCTGAAAAAGGCCGCCCTCCCCGCCCCCCCTCCATTTAAGCAATCCTATCCTATATAATCTATCTATACTAATAAAAGGGTAATATG
The DNA here is from genome assembly GCF_964212035.1 of Myotis nattereri. Lineage (NCBI taxonomy): Eukaryota > Metazoa > Chordata > Mammalia > Chiroptera > Vespertilionidae > Myotis > Myotis nattereri. Next base: position 174,498,334 of record NC_138076.1, read on the forward strand.
CCAATTAGACCGGGTCGACCAGCCACCTTCCAGATGTCCGACTTCCTTCCAGACAAAGCCATCTTGGTAGGGGCTGAGGCAGAGACCATTAGGGGCGATCAGGCCGGCAGGGGAGGGCAGTTGGGGGTGAGATCAGGCCACAAGGGGAGGACAGTTAGGGGCAATGAGACAGGCAGAGGCAGTTGGAGGTGATCAGGCTGGCAGGGAAGGGCAGTTAGGGGTGAGATCAGGCCGGCAGGAGAGGGTAGTTGGGGGCAACCAGGCCGGCAGGGGAAGGCACTTGGAGGCGAGATCAGGCCAGTGGGGGAGGGCAGTTAGGGTTGAGATCAGGCTGGCAGGGGAGGGCAGTTGGGGGCAATAGGGCCGGCAGGGGAGCAGTTAGGCATCAGTCAGGCTGGCAGGGGATTGGTTAGGGGGTGATCAGGCTGGCAGGCAGAAGCGGTTAGGGGCAATCAGGCAGGCAGGCAGGCGAGCGGTTGGGATCCAGCAGTCTCGGATTGTGAGAGGGATGTCCCCCAAGGGGTCCCAGATTGGAGAGGGTGCAGGCTGGGCTGAGGGACCCCCCTCCCCCCCGTTGCACAAATTTTGTGCACCGAGCCTCTAGTTTTAATGTAATGATTCTTCTTTCTTATCCATTGATTTTTCTGGAGAGCCCCAATCTACCACCTCTCATTTCATCTATTCCCCCAGCAGTGAGAAAAAACTTTTGTTCCTAAAAAATGTGTGCTGTTTTATTCTGCAGCATGTTAGTACATGTGCTAACTTGACAATACAGTATAGCCCCAACCCAGAAACAGTTAAGCATAGACTCAACCCAGAAATGAACCCCTAGTTCACAAAAGTTAAAACATAGGCAAATTCTAATGATACTTTCAGATCTCAGTTCAGTATCAGTCAAAGACACTTACATGCCTCATGGATTTAAATGTTATAGTTAGGATTGTTGCAAACACGGTATGTTCTCTAGTAGAGCTAATTGAATAAGACTTGAACATCTAATTGAAATTCTTGAACAAATTTTTTGCTCAGAACAGAAGTAAAAGTATTTCAGAAATCTATTCTTCATAAAATTATTGATTTTTGAAACACAAACATTCACAGATTACTTTACTTCTGCAGTTTTTTGGCTATCTTCATTTGCCATTTGACTCTTTTTTACAGAATGGTGGACTGTGAAATAACTAAGGTAAGTTAATCATTTTCCAGACTGGAAATGTAAGACATTATTTCTTTGTAGCTAGCACATATTAAGATACTTGTCAGCTATTACTCCAAAACAGCAGATCCTCGTGCACTTAAGTATAACTGCTCTCTCATATGTTGTATATAATCTGTAATTATGTTCGCATGTTGTACTAGGATTGTACCTATTTGTCTCTAACTATCACCAAATGGGATTATGCCTGACATACAGAAATCTCTCCATACATATGAATATTATTGAAAGAATAGTGTTAAGGAAAAAGAACCATGAGTCCTGTAGATATTTTGACAAAGAATCTGTCTATTTCATTCTTCTGGGTGATTTTGTGTCATTGGAAAAGACCAGAATTTTTTTAAGGAACTTGTAGTGGAAGTAACAATAGCTAACATTAATAGCCACACCATCACCCTTATCTACTACAGCTCACAGTATTCTTTGCCTGATTCTATTTCCTCTTTTTCTATTTCTGACTCGGTTGGGTATATGGGATTCAGGAAGATTCTTTTAGAAATCTAAAATCAATGGGCAGCTTAGCCCTTGCATAACAGGAAGGGAGGGACTAACTGGAGTCAGAAGATTTTGATTTGTGTTTTGACTCAGTAACTGACCAGAGTATGGTCTTGGGTCATTTATTTTGCCTCTCTGACCCCCAGTCTCCTAATCTTTAAAATGGAAGGCAATAATAACACTACATCTTGCTTGTCATGCAAGATCATTGAGAAAGTCAATTGAAAATGTATGTGAAAAGAATTTGGACTCTTGATTTTAAAAAAAAACAAAAACCACAACACACCATTATAAATCTCATTTCCACAATCTACCTTACTTACTGTTTAAACTGAGTAAAACTACATATCTAATTCGCAAGTGTAGAATTAAAACTGTCTTTCTTAAACATGCCAGTATTTTAGGATAAAAGAAGAGTTCCTTTTCCTACAAATACTTTCTTAAGTTTGCAAGAAGTTTCATCAATATATTTTCATTAAATCTTACACCATTATAACGGGAGCGTTTTTCACTTTCTTTATTGATAATTAATAGAACAAATAGTAATCGATAGAACAGACAAAAATAGTAATGACACAGAAGACTTGAACAGTACTGTCAGTCTACTGTGCCTAACTGACCAGACATTTATAGACATTCCACTCAACAACAGCAGAATAAATATCCTTTTCAAATGAACATGGAACATTATCAACATCTACAGTATTTTGAGCTATAAAACAAGTCTCAACAAGTGTTAAGTAACTAAATTCATAGAAAGTATAGTCTCTGACCACAGTAAAATTAACTTAGAAATCAGTTTAAAAAAAAAGTTTTCATAAAAATTCCTAAATACTTGCAAATTAAACAGCGTACTTCCAAATAACCATGGTATAAAGAACAAAACACAAGAAAATTAGAAAATATTTTTGACCCAATGAAAAAAAAACATAAAAATGTTGGGATGCACCATAAAGCAATGCTTTGAACAAATGTCTGGTTTAAAATAATTATATTAGAAAATAAGAAAGGTCTAAAATCAATGATCTAAACTGCCAATTATGAAGCTAGAAAATGAAGAGCAAATAAAATCCAATGTAAGTAGAAGAAAAGAAATATAGAGTAGAAATCAATAAAATAGAAAATGGGAATGCAGGAGATAAAGTAAATGATATCAAAAGCTATTGTTTTAAAGAGCTCAAAAGTTGAATTATGTTATATGTAGACTCATCAATGGTGTTGGGGGACGGGGAAGAGAAATTTACCACTATTAGAATTAAAAGAGGATTTAAACGGAATGGACAAAATCTGGTGAATGATACCAGATATTTAAGGGAGAAATCATGCTATTCCTACATAAACTATTTCAGAAAATGGTAAAAGGCTAAACTTTGCAATTCATAAGGTATCATATTGGTACCAAAACCATATAAATTCTATAAGAAAGGAAAATTGCAGATAAAAATTCCAATATTCCTCATATACAAGAGTGGGCAAAAGTTGGTTAAAGTAACAGCCATCATTACCTAAAAGATAAATTATAAGTAAGGATATGAAAGAATAACAACAATAATAAAAAGACAATACAAATAACTAATACAATAATTAATAAATACATAATAAAAGAATAAACTTTGTTTCTCATACGATTGTAAGCATACTTTTGCCTACCATTGTATATAAACACAGAAATTCTCAAATTGAATTCAACAATATAAAGGAATGCACAGTTTATTTAACATTTAAAATTAATTGATTTAATTCACTATATTAGTGAGCAAAGGAGAAAAACCATATGCAGGAGATGCAGAAAGTTTTTTTGACAATATTCAACATCCATTTGTAATAAAAACTCTGAGAAGGCTATAGTAAGGTATGTAACCTTTGGGAATTGGCCTTTTTCTCAGCCTAATTCTTGAGATTCATGTTGACGTATCAATATTTCATTCCTTTTTATTGTTGACTAGTATTGCATAGCATAGGATGTACCTCTGTTTGTTTAGCCATTCATCCACTGAAGATATTGGGGTTATTTCCAGTTTTAACTTCTAAGAAGTAATTTTCAAGTACTTTGATTTCATTATAACCTGACATAGCATTTGTGTTCCTATATATACTTAAACACTTTGGAGAATTCTCCTGTATAAAATAGTTTAAGATCTTTTTTTCTGAATCTGTTTATAAGGAAGTTTGCTTGAAGAAATTATATCTTTTCAAATATGGCAGAGTTTCATTTATGTGGCACCCAGATCTATCTTGGATTAGATTTTATCAAAGCTGAGAACATGTCTTTTAATGGACATTTTATAATTTGCAGGTAAAAATAAATGTAATCAGCATTCTGTGTAGCTTCTAATTAGAGATTAGGGAGAAATGTACCCAGTAGCGTTTTGGAAAAGGGACAGAACATTTTATCCTGGAAAGGGGTGATTCATCGGGCACCTAGGGCCAGTTAGGTATACTCCTTAAGAATACTTTACAATTTGTTGGGCAAAGGTTTGGTTCTGAAACATCCTTCATTCCCTTCTCAAGTGGGTTGAGAGCTTGTGCTCTGATCTTCCAGCTTCAGAGGTTCCAGACAAAATCGGGAGCGTCAACTCTGAAATGCAAACTTGTCAGTAATGTTTTTCTTAATTTTTAGTTCATGAAATTGCATTCTTGGGAGCTCTTGTAAAACCATTTCATCAATCTGTATACAAATGGGTTCTGTGATTTTAAATAACCTGTTCCGTAGCTAAGATTGTGGGCTCTGGGCTTTCTCAGCGGTCATTTCAGAAAGAAGCAGGGAACTGCCACTGCTCAGGACAGTGCTAACCGAACACAACAGCTATTAGTTGTCTCTTGCTGGTTTGTCCAGTCACCTGTGAAACTAGGCAGAACCAGCCCACAGCTTGCTGTTTTCTGCTGTGTTTCCAAAATATCCATTCAGTGATTTTTCTTTTTTCCATTCAGGGAACAAAAGTCGGGGGAAGGCCAGCTAACTAACTTCCCTTTATCGTCATTTGTCTAAGATGTGTGGGGAACGTCCTGCCCATGGGCCATGTAAGACCCATAAAGTCATTTGGTCTGGCCCTGCCAAGGCATTAGGGGTGAGTTAATTAAATGTTTGACCAAATACAGCTGGATAACTTTTAAGTTGAGGTTTTGTACAGCCCTCGAATGATGTTGTAAATATCCAAATGGCCATTGGCAGAAAAAAGGTTCCCCACCCCTGGCCTAAGACCTTAACTCTGTCTTGCCCACCAAGTTCCAGGTTCCTTGGTGCCTGAGTTACTGAGGAGGCGCTGCCCCGAGATTCCCTTCACTTCCCTTTGCATTTCAATGGACCGGTTATTTATGTAAAATGGATTTTTAAACATAACAGTATTTACAACTTTTTCAAAAAAAATTTAAGCATGTTGCAATGTGTCAGTTTTTAGACCAGTCGCCTCTGGGAGTAGACTCTGAAAAGAAAAACAAATCGGAGGCATTAAGAACCCGAGAGAAAGACCAACAAACACAGTTGGTGCTGCTGCCTGGAGTGATGCATCACTTTTCCAAGGCTCTCTTCACACTACACCCAGACTCCTACTTCTGCAGGTGCCGTGGGCCCTACCACTACCACTCTCCCCTGGATTACTAGAGCTTCCTAGTCGCCTCCCTGCTTCAACCCTGGCCCTTGACCCTCCCCACCACCTGTTCTGCACAGAACAGCCACAGTAAGCCTTTAAAACTGGAAGCCCTGTCACGCTGCTCTTCTGCCCAGGACGCTGTGCTGAGGTCCCACGTTACTTAGGACAAAAGCCACACCCTACAAAGCCCGCACACTAAGCATAGGCCTCCAGTGCTGTCTTCCTTGCTCACTACACTGCAGCCTCTGTTCCTGCAGATATCCAGCCAGCTTCCATCTTGGGCTTTCACCCTTGTCTAGAAAGCTCTCCTTTCAGATACCTGTAAGGGGAGCACTTTTCCTTCTCTGCTCAGTAGTCACCTTGGCCTTGAGCCCTTCCCCAAGAGCCCTATAGAAATAGCAAAGTACCCCTGCCTGGACTCCTTGCACTACTCACTCTGCTTTATTTTTCTTTTTAGTGCTTATAATACTGTGTTTATATTCAGTATGTAGATATAAACATATTAGTGTGTTTATTGATTTTCTGTGTGCCCATCTACAATATAGGCTCCATGAGAGCAGAGAACTTTTCTGTTTAGTGCTGTAGACAAATACCTGGAGCCTAGGAGTCATGTAGTAAATATTTATCGAGTAAAGTAATTAACGACTCTGCGTCCCCTTTGTTTTATACTGCATTACCAAAAGTGGCAGAATAAGCTAAGAGCAAAAGAATCAGGGAATACTAAAGCCATTTAATGAGCATAACATGAGTCTGGTAAATAAATTGGTTTTGACAGATAAATTATTATTTTTATTAATCTAGCACTTTCTAGAGAGTTAATGTTAAACTCTACCATTATGATTGTGAAGTTGTCAGTTTTTCTTTGAAATCCTGTAATGTTGCCTTACATGGCTTAAAATATATTTAATCAGGTGTTTACAAGATTAGAACTATTATATTTTTGTCATGAAACGAACCCTTTATTATTTTGTATGATTTATCCTTGAGAACTGCTTTTGCCTTAAAATCCACTGTGTCTATTATTGTGAAGTTTCACCAATTTTATTTTTGTTAATATTTATGTTTATTTTTTCTTTATAAATATTTCAGTTGTCTGTGTCCATATGTATAGGTATTTCTTCTAAACAGCATATATAGTATTTTCCCCACCATTCTAACCAACTGTATTTTTATCAAGTCACAGCTTGTTTGCATTTATTGACATGTGCACCAGCTTTTACATATATATATAAAAAAATTTTTTTATTGAGTTTTTTACAGAGAGGAAGGGAAAGGGATAGAGAGTTAGAAACATTGATGAGAAACATTGATCAGCTGCCTCCTGCACACCTCCTACTGGGGATGTGCCTGCAACCAAGGTACATGCCCTTAACCAGAATCGAACCTGGGACCCTTCAGTCCACAGGCTGATGCTGTATCCACTGAGCCAAACCGGTTAGGGCTGTACCAGCTTTTTATTCATAATTTTTTGTTCCATCTTTTTGTTCCTTCTACTTAGTTTCTAAATTCATATTCACAGACATGTGAATATATAAATACTAGAAGCCCGGTGCATGAAATTGGTGCACGGGTAGGGTCCCTAGGCCTGGCTGGTGATCAGAGCCGAGCAGGGCCTTCCAGCTGCCGGCCGGGCCTCCCTTCCCTGGCTGCTCGCTGCCAGCAGGGGCCTTCCTTCATTCCATGCCACCCCCTTGGTGGTCAGCGCACGTCATAGCGAGTGATAGAATTCCCGGTCTCCCAGTCAAACTCCAGTAGGGACACTTTGCATATTAGCCTTTTATATATAGAGATATGAACAAAGATACTTCTTTCTATTCTGTATCTTTTAGAAGCTTTTCCTGCAAGAGTGTTCATAATAGACTCCCCCAAGTTTCGTCCATTTATTTTTCCATCACTCTTAAATGATAGTAACCTGGACATAGAAATCTAAAAGTACAGCTCTTTGTTCTCAGGACTTTAAAAATGGTGCTCCATAGTCTTCTGAGCAGAGTGCTGCCAGGTGAGGCATCATTCCTTTCTTAGTAGTCTTTACTTTCTTTGGGTGCTTTCAGCCCTTGTCTTGGTGTTCAGTATTCTGTAGTTTCACAGTGATGTACCTTGCTGTCAATTTAATTTTATTTATCCTAAGTGATCATTGTTCTTTGTAAATATAAAGTCTTGTCTTTCAGCAATTTATGAAGAATTCTCAGCCATTATATCTTCATATACTGTTCCCCAGGATGATCCGCTTCTGTCCTCTTGGAATTCCAGTGTGATGCATATTGGCATCACATTCTGCCCTCTGTGGCTCTTATTTCATCTCTTTTCTGAGTGCCATGTTCTGGGAAATTTCCTCAGATTATTCATCCACTTCTCTAATGTTCTTCACTGGGGTTTAATCTGCTGGTTAGCACATCTATTTTTTTTTAATTTCAAAAAAGCTGATTTTAAATATAATGTTACATGCAATAAACTTTAATATGTCAAGAAAAATAATCTTAAATATAATGTTACATGCAATAAACATTAATATCTCAAGAAAAAATTATTTTAAATAAGATAATATTACATGCAATAAACACCAATTGTTCAAGAAAAATGATCTTACATATAATAATATTACATGCAATAAACATTAATACTTCAAGAATAAAAGGATTTTAAGTATAATAATATTACCCAAACTGTACTAACATAGTATGCTATCACAAAAGTTGTAGGAAATATTAAAAATCTTCAAATAACAGAATTACTTCTATTATATTCTAGTATAGCCCCCCCCCCCTCACCCCCCGGCCCTCTGGCTCTATTTTTGTTTATTAGTTTATGTTGTTCATTGTATTCCACAAATGAGTGAGATCATATGATATTTATCTTTCTCTGACTGGGTTATTTCACTTAGCATGATGCTTTTAAAATCTATTTTATCGGATGTGAGTATTGCTACTCCAGCTTTTTTTTCTTTTCCATTTGCATGGAAAAATTTTTTCCATTCCTTCACTTTCATCCTGTGTGTGTCTTTTGTCTTGAGGTGGGTCTCTTGTAGACAGCATATAGTAGGCTCATGTTTTTGTATCCATTCAGCTACCTTACACCTTTTGATTGGAGCATTTAATCCATTTACATTTAGGGTTATTATTGAGAGGTACTTATTGGTATAGCCATTTTAATTCTGTATGGCTAGGTTTCTCTCTCTGTTTCTTCTTCTCAGCAATCCTTTAGCATTTCTTGTAATGTTGGCTTGGTGGTGATGAACTCCTTTAGACTTTTTTTTATCTGGGAAGCTCTTTATTTGACCGTCTATTTTGAATGATAGCCTTGCTGGATAAAGTAACCTTGGTCTCAGGTCCTTGCTTTCCATTACCTTGAGTACTTCATGCCATTTCCTTCTGGCCTGTAGAGTTTCTGATGAGAAATCAAGTATCAGCCTTATGGGAACTCCTTTGTAGGTAAAAGTTTTCTTTTCTCTTGCTGCCTTTAAGATTTTCTGTTTGTCTTTAATTTTTGGCATTTTAATTATGATGTGTCTGGTCGTGGGTCTGTTTGGGTTCTTCTTGTTTGGGGTTCTCTGTGCCTCCTGAACTGGTGTGACTTTTTCCTTTACCAGGTTAGAGAAGTTTTCTACCATTATTTCTTCAAACACCTTCTCTATTCCTTTCTCCCTTTCTGCCTCTTCTGGCACACCTACTATTCTAATATTGTTATGTTTCACATTGTCCTACAGCTCCCTTAAGCTGTCCTCCTGTTTTTTAATTGTTGTGTGTGTTTTTTTCTTTTTGGTTCTCTGATTGAGTGATATTTTCAACTCTGTCTTATAATTCACTCATTCAATCCTCACCTTCCCCTAATCTGCTTGTATTCCTTCCAATGCATTCTTTATTTGTGTTATGTCATTCTTTATCTCAGACTGTTCTTTTTTCATAGTTACTATATCTTTTTTCATACTGTTGAGCATTTTTAACATCATTACTCTGAACTCTGTTTCAGATAAATTTCTTATCTCTGCTTCATTTATCTTCTGGAGAATTCTCTAGTTCTTTCATTTGGGGGTTGTTTCTTTGTTTCCTCATTTTGGTTGTTTGGGTTTGTGACTATGTATTAGGTAGATCCTCCACACCTCTCAATCTCTAGTGTAAGACAGTGTCAAAGGCAGTTTCTGACTAGTTGGACCAGGCAAAGACTCAAAGCCTCCAGAGACCTCCTCTGTCTACAGAGCAATAGGATTCCTACTTGAATTGTCCCCAGTCAATAGCCCTTAGGTGTGGCGAGAGTTTTTTTTAACAGAGTGGGCAACTGCTTCTGCCTGGAGGCTAATTGTGACTTTTAATCTCTTAAGTAGCCTTAGGGCAAGGTGTTTTCCAATATGGTGTGTTGACTGTCTTGCCCCAGACAAGGCAGATGTCTGTATAGGAAAGATGTCCTCAGATGTGTGAGGGAATGACTCAGCCCAGGAAACTTGGGATGTCTGTCTTCTGAGCTCTATCGCCCGAGTCCCCAGTCCTGGGTTCTGCTCTCACAGCTTCACACTCCCTTCACACTCCCTCTGCCAGAGCACAAGGTGGGTGGTTCTACTGGGAATTTTTGTGCATTGGTCCTTTAAGAGGGTGCCCAAACTTTCAGCTGCCACTCCCTGGCAGATAGCACCCCACTGCTTTTCACAGCCAGATGTTATGTGGGTACCCTCCTCCATTTGGTGCTCTCTGCTGGGGAGCCCAGCTTCGGGATTAGATCCCAGAGTTCTCAGTGGCACCTCCCCACACACACACACATACACACAGCTGAGATATCCCTCCGGGACTTCAGTTGCCATCTATGGGTGCCCAGACAGCCCTTTCACGCCTCTGCCCCTCCTACCAGTCTCTATGCTGTCTCCACCTTCGGTCCTTGGGTATCAGGGCTCACTCCTGTGAGTTTCCCATTGATTATTCAGGAAGCCTTTCTGTATTTCAGTTTAATTCCAGCTTGTTCCTGGGAGCGTGTCCATGCAGCAGCCTCCTACTCTGCCGCCAGTTTTAATCTCCCTAGCACATCTATTGAAGGGTTTTATTTCTATGACTCTGCATATTTAGGAAGTTATATTTGATTCCATTTCAAATATAAATATTTTACAGTGTTTTCTTTTTATCACATTTTAGATACCTTCTGTAAATCATTTATCATGCTTATTATTTGCCTCTAAGTGATAGTTTTTAGGCTAAAGTTTTTGCAGTTTTGATTCTGCTAGTTTTCTGCTGTTATTATCTGTTGGTGATTGATCACGGTAGGTTATTTCTTTATGTGTTTTGTATAAGTGCAACATAGTTCATTTTCAGCACAGTTTTTATCTGTGGCAATCCTGTGTGGCCCGAACTTGTCCTTCCAGAGATTTTTTTTGCATTTGCTTCTGTTAGATACTGCAGGGCTGTCACCAACCTGTAGGCTTAAGAGGACACCAAGAGTGGCTGCTCTGTGCCCTGTACTTCAGGTGGGGCCGGTGTGGTGGTTGCATGTTACTGTACTTTTCTGAACATTATTACAAGTGAATTTAGAAATGTCTGCCTTCCTAGATCACAGGGGCCCATGGGAGATAACTACAATGAGGCCTCTTCAAATTGTCTTTGCAGACTCCACACAGGTTGAAAAGCCCTTCTAGTGAACTTTACTGTCCTAGGACATATTTTTGTTACTTTTTCTGGTTGGATGGTCCTAGATTATTCAGTGTACACTAAGAAATCTCAATCAAATTCTCATGAGAGAGAAGCTTATATGTATTCATAAGACACACACGGGTGTTTCAACCTGCGTTTAACCAGAAGAGACAAGTTTCTTGTCTCTCCCTGCCAGTGGGTGGATTTTTCTTCTCATACACCTTTTCATCTAGTGTGCTCCCCTTGGGCTTCGATAAAATCCAATCTCCTGCAAGATCCTCTTCAACCTGGCGCTTATCTACTTCTCTGGCCTCATCTGCTGCTACTGCATTCCTCTCTCTTCCATCCATCAGTCCTCTTATCTTTTCTGTTGCTCAACTATGTCAAGGTTATTTTGCTCTTCCCTCTCATAGAATGTCCTTTTACCATTGTCACATAGATCTAGCTCATAGATCTAGTCATTCAGATCTCACTTATCTGCAAGACCAAGACATGTTGGACTCAGTATAAAATAAAAATACAAAGCCCCTTATTAAAACTTTCAATATAGTGACAGTGTTAGCCATGTGTAGGCTCTCCTGGGCAGGGGGCTCTGTGCACGCACACACTCATGAAGCTGGCTTCGCTTTCCCTCGCTGGCCAATCGAATGCCCTCTGTCTAACGCACTTCGTTTTCCTCTGTCTCCTCCACTTAGTTTTTATCTGTCCTATCACTCTGATATTTTTTTCTTTATGACAATTACCACTACCTGAAATTATTTGCTTATGTAGTATCTATAGATAATTGCTAGAATATAAACTCTGTGCAGACAGTGACTTCTGTATTGTTCTCTGCTGTAGCACCTAGAATGGTGCCTTGGCTCAGTAAATGTTTTGTTTTATGAGCAAATAACTTAGTCCATTGATTTCTGTGTTACAAATAGCAACCTACTTTAAGGCCAAATATATTTCAGAGTAGCTTATTTTATCCCCCCCAAAGCCAGAAATTCTCAAGCAGCATGTTTTTATTTTTTTTAATTGATTTGAGAAAGAGAGAGGAAGGGAGAGGGAAACATCAATGAGAGAGAACCATTAATCGGCTGTCTCCTGCACACCCCCTACTGGGGATCAAGCTGGCAACCCAGGCATATGCCCTGACCAGAAATCTAACCGGTGTTCTTGGTGCAGGGGGTGATAGTCAACTGAGCCATACCAGCTAGGGCTCAAACAACATATGTTTTGTTTTTGTTTTTGTTTTTTTTTTAATATTTTTTATTGATTAAGATATTACATATGTGTACCCTCTACCCCCCCTCTCCCCGCTCACCCCCTCATCCCCCCGTTGTCCGTGTCCATTGGTTAGGCCTATATGCTTGCATATAAGTCCTTTGGTTGATCTTTCCCCCTTGCCCCCACCCTCCCCTACCTTCCCTCCAAGGCCCGACAGTCCAATCAATGCCTCTCCGTCTCTGGATCAGTCCTTGTTCATCAGTTTATGTTGTTCATTATATTCCACAAATAAGTGAGATCTTGTGGTATTTATCCGCTCTCCAGTTCCATCCATGCTGTGGCAAATGGTAAGAGTTCCTTTTTCTTCTTCCTCTTCTTAAAGAATACCTTTCAGCTTTCCATATAATGCTGGTTTGGTGGTGATGAACTCCTTTAGCTTATTCTTATCCGTGAAGCTCTTTATCTGACCTTCCATTCTGAATGATAGCTTTGCTGGATAAAGTAATCTTGGTTGCAGGTTCTTGCTATTCATCTCTTTGAATATTTCTTGCCACTCTCTTCTGGCCTGCATGGTTTCTGTTGAGAAATCAGCTGACAGTCGGATGGGTACTCCCTTGTAGGTAACTGACTGTCTTTCTCTTGCTGCTTTTAAGATTCTCTCTTTATCTTTTGCTCTTGGCATTTTAATTATGATGTGTCTTGGTGTGGTCCTCTTTGGATTCCTTTTGTTTGGGGTTCTCTGCCCTTCCTGGACTTGTAAGTCCATTTCTTTCACCAGGTGGGGGAAGTTTTCTGTCATTATTTCTTCAAAAAGGTTTTCAATATCTTGCCCTCTCTCTCCTTCTGGTACCCCTATAATTCTGATGTTGGTACGCTTGAAGTTGTCCCAGAGGTTCCTTACACTATCTTCATATTTTTTGAATCTCTTTTCTTTTTTCTTTTTCGGTTGGGTATTTTTTGTTTCTTTGCATTTCAAATCTTTGACTTGATTCTTGGGATCCTCTTGTCTGCTGTTGGAGCTCTGTAAAGTATTCTTTATTTCAGTCAGTGTATGCATAATTTCTAATTGGTCCTTTTTCATGACCTCCATGGTCTCACCATACTCCTTGAGGGATTCATTAAATTTATCAGCGGTTTCCATAAAATTCTTGACAAACCTTATAAACGTGGCCTTGAACTCTATATCCCGTTGTCTGGCCTCCTCCGTTTCTGCCAATTGTGACCTGTTTCTTTGTCTCCGCATTTTGGCTGCTTCCCTGTGTTGATAGAGTGGCCTGCGCGCCAGGTGTCCTGTAGGGCCCAGTGGCTCAGCCTCCCCAGTTACCCGGGGTGGACACTCTTGGTGCACTCTTGGTGCCTGGCTTGTTGTAGGATCACTGGGAGGAATTGACCTCCAGGCCAATTGGCTGTGGGAAGCAGCTGTGTCTGAAGTGGGAGAATGGTCCCCCTCTGACCACTGGGTACAGTGGCTCCTGGATCTAAGGAGGTGCTAATTCAGCCCCTGCCTGAGGCCACACAGCAGGAACTACGAAGAGGCTCAGCTGTGAAGCAATGCAAGCCGCTGCGGGGCCTTGGGTCTTCTCTTGGAAGTTCCGGGTCTGGCTGGCCCGGCTGCAGTTAGGTAATTATCAGGTTGCAAAGTTCTGGGGCATTCACATGCAAAAAGCCTCTGCCGCAGCCCGGGTGGGGCGGGGTCTCAGGGAGTCAAAAGGGCGGAGAAAGAAGCTATGGCTGATTCTCCGCGCCCGGAGTCGCGCGTCTCAGTGTCCCGGCAATGGCTGCAAGCACCTCCGAGGGAAATCTGCCCCCAAGTTCGCCCGGTGCCACCTGAGAGAGCAGCCTCTCCCCGTATGAGACCTGGGTCCCCAGAGACTTCCCGGAACCGGAGATCAGAGCAGTCGGGAGCTTGTGATTCAAAAAGACAGCCGCGTCCTCAGGTGCCACCCCCTTTCCGCGCGCGCGAGCCTCTGCGTACCTCTGCACTCAGCCTCCGCAGCTCCTCTGGCTCTCAGCGTGCTTTTCTTTTCTTCTAGTTGTAGAAATTACACTCAGCCAGCCTTCCTGTTGTTTTGGACGATGTTTGCTCCGTCCTTTGGGCTAATTTTCAATTGTTGTGGGAGGCGACTATTTCCCGGTGTTTATCTATGCCGCCATCTTAGTTTCTCCTCAACATATGTTTTTAATAGATACAAAAGTAAACAATCAGTTTTAAAAGATCAGTAGCTTGGAAGTAAAAAAAAAATTCTTCCCATTCAGACGGTTAATGATGGATTGTAACACAAACACAGCACACACACACACACACACACACACACACACACACACAACAAATCAACACAAATACACCTTAAACCTTAAGTCATTTATATTTAGGTTCCCAATAACATGTGAAGGCAGATTTTGTTTTTTGAAATAGCAATTTTATTTTCTCCTTAGAGTTTGAGTAAAACTTAATACTTAAGACAGTCCATCCACTATGGTCAGTTAACTCGGTGCTAAACCTCATAAGAGGAAATGCATCCATTACCTTCTATGGTTTACCTATACTTTTATTTTCTTCATCATAAAGTACTTTAAAGTATTTTTATGAATGTGTAAATGCTTTTAGACTAAAATTACTTTAAATCATTTCTGATTTCCTGTTTGAGGAATGTACATTTTGACTAAGCTTTTGTTAGTTCATAACAGTTGAGAAATAGGTCACCGACCTCCCAGTAACAGCAGCAGTTACTGATTAAAAATGTGGCAGTCAGATACCAGCTCTGTTTCTTATTGCACTTTCTTTTCAAATGTAAGTTGTAAAGCTTACAGTGGTTTTTTTTTTTGTTTCTTTTCGAACACTGCTCTAGCTGGTTAGAATTTTGCAGTGATATGACAGGCAAAGTACCAGGAGTTTTAATGAAGCACTTGGTATTAGAGCTATGACAGTTAATACTGCCGCAGGCCTATGAAGTGCAAAGCCGTGCCTGGCTATGGTCTTGGGGTTTTTACCTGTGCAGCCTAGTACCTACTGTTAAGAGTACTTTTTTTTTAACTGAACATCTATTGCTTCGACAGAGTCGTTGTTACCTCTTGAAATTAACAGCCTTTAACAACATAGACTATTCTTTCTGTTCATTACTAAGCTCTTTATAGTTCCTAAATGTGTAGTGTTGTTTCAATAACCCATCAGTGGGTTTTCTGTTAGTTATATTCAGTGAATAAATGCTAGACTATTATAGTTGTAAGTGCCCTAAAGAGGATTGAGCCAAGGTCAGCAACTGTGCCCTTCTCCAGCCCTTCCTCCTCCAAGCCTTGCCCTGGCAGACATTACTCATTGGTCACGGTCTCCAAACAGCCTGAGGATCTTCCTTAACACAGTAGTGATTTTGCAGAAACTGGCAAATCCTAGATTCTAGTCCAGTCCTTTCATTATATGAATGAGGAAACTGAATCCCAGGTAGTTCAAATGATTTGCTAAAACTCACAAGACCAATTAATGGCAGAGCTGGTATAATAACACAAGTCAACTGACTCCCAATTAAATCTTCCTTCTCCCAGCCTTAGTGCTGCTGGTGAATTTTCCTGCTCTAGGAGTCTTTGTACTCAACAACCTGACTTTTTAAATTGTCTTCAAGAAAAGGAATATTCCTGGTTATGAATCACATCTTTGTGCCAAGGGAATTCAGGCGAGATCACCCCTCTCAAGTCGACTGTCGTCTGGGGGACGTCTCTATTTACGACTCTGCTACCTAGGCAGCCCCAGTTCTCCAAGCCCCCTCGGAGAACAGCCCTGCCAGACCACTCCGGCATAAACTGCATTCCTGTTCATCGCATTCTCCAAAGAGATTTTAGCCTCAAATTTTTATTTTTCCTGTTTATAATTCCCATTCAAAGCACGTCTGTACCAATCACCTTTCTGCAAAAACGCCAAGGGTTTGAGGATGTATGACTGGTTTGGGAAGCTCAATGGCAGTTTTAGAGTTGCCTTGATTTTTTTCATGTACTAAGAAGATTGAAATAGGTCCAAGTAAATATCGGGAGACATACTGTATATATTTTCTCAGCAAGGATCTGTTTTTCATGGAACTGCTGGGCATCAATCTTCATTATGCATTTTGTATGTAGCAGCTGCTCCAAGAATTGCAGATCAAGAGCAAATTCTTACTCAAGGATTTTGACAGGTTGTAATTTATGCTGTTATAAATTTGATTCTCTCTGGATCAATGAGCTGAAAGTTCTACCAAGTTTTTGTTTGTTATTTTGTTGTTGGTGTTTTTGTTACTCCTCACCCAAGGATATTTTTTCCATTGATTTTTTAGAGATTGGAAGGGAAGGAGGTAGCAGGGGAGGGGGAGGCAGGGGAGAGAGGAAGAGAGACATTGATGTGAGAAGACATCAATAGGTTGCTTCCTGCATGCACTCGACCAAGGCCGGGGATTGAACCTACAACCCAGGTACATGCCCCTTCGGTTCACAGGCCAACACTCTAATCACTCAGCCATATCATCTGGGGCTCTCTACAAGTTTGTGGTTTGTTGTTTTTCTGAGTCATGCAAACTCATAATTCAACCAACCCTCCTCAATTGTCAGACTTCAGTAATGGGAAGGTGTCATCCCTCTTTGCCTCTAAGCACATTCTTATACAATAGGCCTTACTTTAAAAGCATTCTGTTGCCTGGTAGGCATGGCATGGCTCAGTGGTTGAGTATCGACCTATGAACCATGAGATCACAATTCGATTACCAGTCAAGGCACATGCCTGGGTTGTAGACTCAACCCCCAGGAGGGGGTGTGCATGAGGAAGCCGATCAATGGTTCTCTCTCATCACTGATGTTTCTATCTCTCTCTCCCCCTTCCTCTCTGAAGTCAATATTTTTTTAAAAATAAAAGCATTCTGTTGCTGCACTTCCCTGACATGCATTCTCCATCTTTTGAGTTGCTGTTGTTGTACAGACCAATTTGTAGCCTTGGTTTTCCCAGCCCTTTGACCGGCTGGTAGCTAGCTCCGTGTTTCGTTTTGTTTCTTGCACTGTCATACTTGTTTCCTTTATTTGGTTTACTCTGCCACAAGCAGTGGAAATGAAACTCTTTTTTTACTGTAATTTCGGAGATGACTCTGGGTAGGTTCCTGTAAAAGTATACCTTGGGGCTGCTCATGTTCAGAATTAAAGAACAGCAGTGATTCCCCGGGAGGTTGTACTTTCCTGGGAGAGTGGCGATGATGGGATTGCATGCAGTTTGAAGACAGGCAGTGGCTTTGTTTCATTAACCTGATTTATTTTGGGAACCATTTATACGGTATTTTGAGCTTCACTTAGTACTAGATTGTGAGAGATTTTTATGTTCATACAGAGCTGTCATGGGAAATGCCTGAAATGTGTTCATGGGTCTCTCTTCTGCCTGAGCACTGGCTGGGGTGTCCCTGGGAGGCCTGTGTATGTGCTTTGTGAGGAGGGTGAACACAGGACGCTGGGGGAGCCCAACCAGGAAAGAAGCACTGGCTTTACAATTAGAAAAAGTTAAGGGGCTCTTCGTGTACAGAGAGGTATGCTGTAAATGCTGATGAATGAAGTTACTTGGGAATATAGCTTTTAATTTACTATCAGGTGGCTCCTTTGGCTTTCAGTCTCTTATTCAGGTTAATTGATCTTCGTTTAATAATCAGAGCCCCTGTATTAATCTGTTGCAGTGTAACAACCCCAAAGCTCAGCAGCTTCAAACTGAACATTTTTTGGTGCCAAACCATTTCTGTGGACGAGGAATTGAGGAACAGCTGAGCTGAGAGGTGCTGCTCAGTGTCGCCCACAGGTGGCTGTTCAGGGTGTTCACTCATGGGCCTGGTGGCTAGTGCTCCCTGTTGTCAGGCCCTCGGTTCCCTCCACGTGGAGCTGTCCTTCTGCTGTTCTTCCGGACGTGGCAGCTGGCTCCCCGGAGCGAGTGCTCTGAGACAGAGTCTGGCAGAAGTCATAGTATCTTCATGAACGAGCTTCAGAAGTCACACTCCACCCCTCTACTTATGCAGGCTGACCCATAGGGAGCTCCCCCAGCTTGTAGGCGGACTCCCACAGCCCCAAATAAAACTCACGTTTGAAGTAGATTTTAATCAAAACAATGGCTTTTATATTCATATGGATGGAATGTATGGGTTGAGTCATGACTGTTATTTTTTTTTAAGAATACTTTATTGATTTTTAGAGAGAAAGGAAGTGGGGGGGAGAGAGAAACATCGATATGAGAGCGCAACATTGATTGGCTGCCTCCTGCACGACACCTAGCCTCCTACTGGGGATCCAGCCTGCAACCTGGGCATGTGCCCTTGACCAGGAATTGAACCAGCAACCTCCTGGTGCATAAGATGATGCCCAATCAACTGAGCCACACTAGCCAGGGTATAACTGGTTTTTATTAGGTGTCTGTGTATGGCTATGTTTATCATAACTGGTATAAAACTTGTATCCATCAATGCATTTGTATCTTGGACTGTGATTAGATTATCTGATTTGTGTTTATTATTCTCACAAAATAAAAGCTACTGATATGAGACAACAAATATTAAGGATGCAGTTGTCCCCATCATGTGTGTG
This sequence comes from Myotis nattereri, assembly GCF_964212035.1. Lineage (NCBI taxonomy): Eukaryota > Metazoa > Chordata > Mammalia > Chiroptera > Vespertilionidae > Myotis > Myotis nattereri. The sequence continues at coordinate 174,517,017 of NC_138076.1, forward strand.
AAACTGATGTAGCTACTTTAGAAGAGATGGGTTATTGGATTAGCTTCTCATTTTGTGTCAAATCACCACTCACATGCTTTTCACATATTGCTGTTGTTTATGGAAAAAGAAAACCATTTTCTGTTACAGAACCACAATATTAATGAGAAAATATTGAGCTGAAATGGGAAAATAACATTATAATTATAGCTCAGGAAATACAAGTCAGAATTTCAAAATAATTTCAGTGTATGCTAAAAATGTTAACATTTTTTAATGTACTTCAAGTTAATTACATTGCAAATATAATACAATTTTTACCATTGTTTCCCAAGGAAAGGACTTAGGGATGCTTGCATGCTTACTTTAAATTATGCAAAGAGATAGGGTTGTATTGTTAGCATCAGAATAAATACAAATAATAAAATGAATAGTTCTTTTTAAAAAGTATGTTCTTATTGATTTCAGAGAGGAAGGGAAAGGGAGAGAGAGACGGAAACATCAATGATGAGAGAGAATCATTGATCAGCTGCCTTCAGCATGCCCCCTACTGGGGATAGTGCCCACAACCCAGGCATGTGCCCTGACTGGTAATTGAACCTACAACCTTGGCATATTGGGTTGATGCTCTCACCAACTAAGCTATCCAGCCAGGGCCGCCGCGCCTTAAAAAAGTCCCTTTAACATTCTTGTAGTATTGGTTTGGTGATAATGAATTCCTTTAGCTTTTCCTTGTCTGGAAGCTCTTTATCTCTCCTTTGATACTAAATGATAGTCTTCCTAGGTAGAGTAACCTTGCTTTTGTAGGTCCTTGCTTTTCATCACTTTGAATATTTTGTGCCAATCCCTTCTGGCCTGCAAAGTTTCTTTTGAGAAATCAGAAGACAGTCGTAGGAGAGCTCCCTCTTGTACATAACTACCTGCTTTTCTCTTGAGTCCTTTAAAATTCTTTGTCTTTAACCTTTGGCATTTTAATTATGATGTGTCTTAGTGTGGGCCTCTTTGGATTCATCTTGTTCGGGACTCTTTCTGGGCATGTACATTTATTTCCTACAGGATGTGAAGGAAGTTTTCAGGCATTATTTCTTCCAATAGGTTTTCAAACCTTTGCTCGCTCTCTTCTCCTACTAGTACCCCTATGATACAAATGTTGGTACACTTGATGTTCTCTCAGAGGCCCTTAACCTATACTCATTTTTAAAAATTACGTATGTAATACTTTCTTTTTTTTCTTTCTTTTTTTTGTTAATCCTCACCTGAGGATATTTCTCCATTGATTTTTAGGAAGAGTGAGGGAAAGACAGAGAGAAACATCAATGTGAGAGAAACACATAGATTGGTTGCCTCCTGCACAAGCCCTGACTAGGGCCTGGGCGAGGGAGGAGTTTGCAATTGAGGTACATGTCCTTGACCAGAATCGAACCCAGAACCCTTTGGTCCACAAGCTGACACTCTATCCACTGACCCAAACCGACTAGGGCCATATGTAATACTTTCAACAATAAGTAATTATTTTTTTAAAAAAAACACAACAAAACCTTTTGGTTGTTTCTATCTGATGTTTTTCAGTACACCTTGTCTTCCAAATCACTGATTCAATCCCCTGCTTCATCTAATGTGCTATCGATTTCATCAAAAGTATTCATTATTTCAGTTATTTTTATTCTTCATTTCTTTTTTATGTTTCCTTTCTCTTTGTGTAATTTCTCACTGAGTTCATCTATTCTTTCCCTAAGTTCATTGAGCATCTTTATAACCAGTGTTTTGATCTCTGTATCTGATAGATTGCTCACCTCCATTTCATTTATTTCTTTTTCTGGAATTTTGTCCTGTTCTTTCATTTGGGACATGTTCCTTTGTCCCCTCATTTTAGTTGTCTCCCTGTATTTGGTCCTATGTATTAGGTAGATCTGTCATATCTCCCAGTCTTGGCAGGGCAGCCTTATGTATTATGAAGTAGGTGTTCTGTGGGGCCCAGTGACACAGTCATCCTGGTCACCTGAGCCAGGTGCTCCAGGAGTGTCCCTTATGTGGGTTTGTGTGCCCTCCTGTTGTAGTTGAGCCTTGATTGCTGTTGGCACATCAGTTGGAGGGATTGACCCTCAGGCTGACTGTGAGAACTGGCCATGACTACAGCAGATGGGCTGTTGTGTGGGGGTGACCCCACAGAGTCAGGGCTCTGGTAGCTGCGGAGTCTAACCTTTGAGTGTCCATTTGTGGAGCTACTTGGGTAGTGCCCTGGTGTGGTCGGAAGCAGGCCTCTTAAGAAGGGCTCTGGTGCTGGCCAACGTCAGCAGCTGGCTGTGCTTAGCCTGGAATCACCTGGTAGGGGCTTTAAAGGGATCTCTGGTTGGAAGTTGCCTGTGCTGGTCTTGGAGATGCCTAGGAGAGGCTATCCTATATAATAAAGAGGTAATATGCAAATTAACCCTCACACCCTCACAAGATGGCTGCCTACAACCAGGCCAGCAGGGGGGTTAGTGAGGGATGACCAAATGACTGAACAAGCAGGCTGCATGGGGCAACCAGGCTGACGGGGGTGTGGGCTGTGAGGGGTGATGAGGTCAGCAGAGGGAGTCAGTTGGGGGTGACCAGGCCAGCAGGGGGGGGGCAGTTGGGGGCAACCAGGCTGGCAGAGAGGGGCAGATGGGGGTGACCAGGCCAGCAGTGGGGGCAGTTAGGGGAAACCAGGCCAGCAGGGGGGTGCAGTTTGGGGTGACCAGGCTGGCAGCGGGGGCATTTAGAGTCGACCAGGCGGGCAGGCAGGTAAGCGATTAGGAGCCAGCAGCCCAGGATTGTGAGAGGGATATATGACTGCCGGTTTAGGCTCGATCCCAGGCAGTCAGACATCCCCCAAAGGGTCCCGGATTGGAGAGGGTGCAGGCTGGGCTAAGGGGAACCCCCTCCCCCCATGCTCGAATTTTGTACACCGGGCCTCTAGTACTGTATAACAAGGCCAGCTGCCACTAGTGCCTGGCGTGGAGTTGCTTAGCAAGAAGTAAAGGATATTTCAAAGTGAACCACTGCTTGTCTGGGGTTTATGCACCTTTGAGAGACTTTAGGGAAGTCCACAGTGCAAGTTGATATTGGCTGCTTGTGAGGAACAGCTGCCAAAAGAGATTTAGGCCTGTGAAGTAGTCTGGTGGGACAGGGTCTGAGGGAATCACCAGGGTGGGGTGAGCAGTGTTAGTTTGATGGTGACTCACATTTGGAGCCCACCTGCACCTCCAGGCTGAGTGGGGGGAGGACTCAACAAAGGAACATGAGTGTCTGTCAGCACTTCTGTCCTGGACAGAGTTGCCCCTCCACTTTCCCCTAAAGCCAGACAACTCAGTTCGTCCCCATATGTTCTGGTGCTTTTCAAGCTGCTGTCCCTTCGCTGGAGCTTCGGGCAAGTGTCTGTGAGCCAGTTAGTCTGTACTTGGGCCCTTTAAGTGGCCTGAGCCTAACAGCTCTCCATCTCACCCAGACAGGATCCATGCTGTGTTCACAGCCAGGTACTTCCAGGACTCCCCTTTCCAGCACTGGTGTTCTAGGCTGGGAAACCCAGTGTGGAGCTGAGAACTCTCACGCCCTCCTGATTTTTAACCACCACACATGGGTGTGCAGCCAGCCTGTTTCAGTTCTCCATGTCTCCTGACAGTCTCAATATGACTTCTTCGTTATATCCTTAGTTATAGGAATTCTGTTCAGCTAGTCTTCAGGTGATTCTCAAGGGAGGCAGTTCTGTAACTTAGTTGTAATTTTGATGTGGTAGTAGGAGCAGGCAGGCACAACAGCATTTACCTACTCTTCCATCTTGGCCAGAAGTTGCCCCGTTTTACTTTTAGACAGGAAATGCGAAGCCTCCCGAGTGTTTCCATTCACCTTGCATCATGACCCATATGCACAGGCCATCTTCGCTTTACCCTTTCCACTTATTCATTTTCATCCTAAAATTTATCATAAAATATTTCCAAAAGACAGTGCTTACATTAATGAATAGAACTAAGAATACGTTTATTCATGATTGCATGATAAGTAAACTTGTTCTAAGAAGGAGTAAAAAGGAAGCTAAGGAAGTATATCAAAATGTTATAAGAAAGATAAAGAGATTGAGACTGAGATAAATAAAATAAGCTGAAGGGAAAGAAAAACATAATGTCCTAGGAATACAGATGCTGTTATTTCCTTCTCTTTTAGGAAACACATCATATCCACCAGGGATATTGTAACATGTATAACTTTATACCAGAAAAAAAATACTTTTTGTCTTTTGGCCTGCAAATACAGGCATTTTAATAACAACAACGATAATACTGTTGTTTTCATAATAATTTCATCACATGCTAAGCATTTTTAAATGAAGACAGCCAGTCTCGGGTAGGTTAGATAACTTGCTTAACGTCATGGGTGGGAGCTAGTAAGTAGTTGAGCCAGAATTCAAACAGGTGTGCTCCTGTGTTGTTAACCTCTGTTCAAATCTGGCCATATAGCCAACTCCACGTCCGCTACAGCTTTTAACCAGATTGAGTTACTCCTGATAGAGCGTCAGGGGTTTACCTTAGCATCTAGGTTGATTAAATCGTGCATTGCAGGGCCACAACTCTAATTTTTGTTAAAGAAAAAACAGTTACAGAAAATTTAATTGTGGCTAGGATTTGACTCATATAAAAATGTTCTAAAGTTGATGGGACCAAAAAAGAGCTCAAAGTAGGCCATTTCCTGAAATCCAATTTGATCAGCACTTTCTTCCAGGGAAAAGAGTCTTTGTAACTGTTACAGGAGAGAGGATTTAGATAACATATTTAACTCCTGGAGCTATCTCCCACACTCCTCATAGGGTAAGAGATAGTGCAAAGGATGAGTCACTCACCAAGGTTGAGCCCAGATTTAATATTCTCTGTCTGAAGTTTTCGCAACTCCTAACATTCTGTGAAACTGGATTTTCTCTCTGGTGATTAGGGCAGCCAGACTGAACTAACCACCCCAGAGGACCCACGCTGAACTGTGTTCTGTCTGTGCCAGTGTCTGCTCAGAACGTGCATTTCAGATGCTTTCTCTCCCTTAAGGAGCAGAACGTTGAGACATATCAGCCCTAGGGACCCTCTGGAAACATTTCTACCCAAAGTAAACACAGGCTTTCTCAATTGGAGAGTTCCCTTACTTTATAATAAAACCATACCCGGTCTCCCTTACGTTAGAGTATGTGCTTTTCCCCCGAGGTGGTTTTTTTTTAATCTTCTTGCTTTATTTCTAAGCAAGTTCCATGACCATAGTGACCTTAACCCCACAGAGTACAAATTCATCGAGGATCCAAGATAGAGCACAGACACTAAATCCCAATTCACATGTTCATGAGACGCCCATAATCCAAGATTGCCCATTGCTTACCCACCTGCTCAGAACATTCCTCGTTAGCAGGCATTCGAGCCAAACACCTAGACAACTCCACAAATAGGCTCATGTGCTAGGCCTCTCGTTCAGGATATGTCAGGGTCCTGTACCAGCCCACCCATCCACTTTGTCCATTGCTACCAGACCCTTTGCTCTCTTTCTGAGAGAAGTGCCACAGATTTCCACTAATATCTCTCTGGTGTACGTGTGTGTGTGTGTGTGTGTGTGTGTGTGTGTGAAATATAAAAACTCCCCTCTCACCTGCCATTTTTTTCTGTGTATCTAGTCATTTTAATTGGCTCATAGCTTATAGTAAATGATTATTGAATGATGGAATGAATGAATATTTATATTCATCTATTCTAGTGTTTATTCTCCAACCTTGAACACAATAAACATTTATTTGTTGAAATAATTAATCAAAGGAGTAATTACTTGGAATTAAAATATATGTAACTATATTAAATATCTGCTGTAGACTATCAAAGTATATAATGATTCATATGAAGAATAAAGTAAATATTACATTACTAATTATCTTCTTACCTAAAAGGTTCAATGTTTTATTGTGACATTGTCAAATGGTGAAAATGAGTTATTCATTTAACATATATTTATTGAGCCCCAACTGTGTGCTGGCTGTTATGCTGGCCCCCAAGGCTTGGGGTGATGGTAGTGAGTGAAGGGCAGGGGTGCCAGGTGAGGCTGGAGAAGGAGGCAGACTGTCCTGGTGTACAACATAGCGATTCGACATCTATAAATAGACTAGATTTTAATGGACCTGTGAAGGTATATATTCACCCAGATGGTAGGAAAACCATCTTTGATTTAGACAGAACCAGCATTATTTATGGTTTAGCGATAGGGGCCATGACTCGAAGTGTGCGTGGCTTCTAGAAGCTGGAAAGACGAAGAAATTAGTTCCCCTTAGAGCCCCTGGAAGGAACACACACACATTCTTGAAGGATTGAGACACATCTCTGTTTTATGATTTTGTTTCATTGCCGATAATCAGTATGGTATTTCAGAAGTTTCAGTAGAAACCAGGAAGTGAGAAAAAGGCAATTGCAGTTAAAATGCTTATAAAGCTATTATGTTTCACTTTGCAGAAATTTGAGATAATGGCCTTACAGTTAATAGTTTTATGATAATGTCTTTCCATCTCTTCATTGTTGACTAAATTGTGTCAATAACTAGTGGCACAATTTATTTTTTAAGTAATTGCTGAGATATTCTATATGTATTTTCATCCTCTATGCAACTTCTGGGGAAATACTTTTAATTCCTTAATGACATGGCTGTATCAGATACAGTCATTATGGCTCCGAGTTTCAGAATAGGTATAAGACTGCTTGATACTGCCATCTTCCTGCATTAGCATCACTGCTCCCCTTGTAATACACGTGTAGTGTTGCCATCACTGCCCTCACCTCAGTTACCTAGCTATTGAGATTGGTATGAGATGTTTTCACTTCCAGCTCAGATAAGCATCGTTTCTGTTCTAATTATCGTGTTGTGCTTTGGGGCAAAATAGGTACTGAGTCCAAAGAGAATGTACAAGACACAGAGACCCAGGTCTGCCAAGTGCTGCTCATTTTAATTCCTACTGCTCTGTGAAAGCAATTTATTCCACTCATTTGGATATAGATTTTAGTGACATACATTAGCACTGACATTAAGGCAGAATTCTGACTTAAGGGAGACTTCAATCAGAATTTTTATCTCATTTTCCATTTAAATTCCACAAAAAGCAAGGCAGCTCGAAGAGAGGTTTTCATATATGCATGAACTAGTCTGAGGATTACATTGAAGGAAAAGAAACAGAGAAGACTGGGTTTCAGACGCTTCCTCTGCTGTGCGGTCTTGGGAAAGTCACTGTATTTCTGAAAGACGTGTCTCGTGCCAAGTGGGAGTAACGATGCTAATTCTTTGGATTATTATGGGAATTACGGTAAATGAGTTAATGTATAAGGTGCTTTGTATATGATAAAACTTCATACAAATATTAGTCAGTTTCATCAAGTGAAGATTTACAGCTACCCAAGGACATTGCTGTTGCGAGCACAGCTTCCATAAAGAAGCCCCGAAACTCACACTTGATGGAAGGCAGCTGGAGAAGGGGTGGAGAGAGCGGTAGATGGAAGGCAGCGGTAGGTCAGCTACATTCATTCCCCGGCACCTGCAAGTAAAACCAGCGAGGGAGGGTACTGTGCAGGCTGTAGCGGTGGAAAGAAAATCAAGTCAGAGCCCTCGTGAGGTTTGAAACTCTTAAACCTTGAGATGCGCAGATGGCTTTCACAGTGCTTGGTGAGGGAGCATCTTTCCTGTACAGCCATAGGCAGTGACTTTTTAATTAAGTAGAAATTCATTTCTTAGACTAAAAAAATTGATAACAAGTATCTGTCTTCTCTAATGCTTACAATAGAATGGGAAAACTGTTGTCAGATGTCCAAAGATTAGCTTAATGGGAACTGATGAAAGTATTCTTATTGAACAAGCATTTGTTGATCACTGATATTATGTAAAATGAGTTAATACTGACCTATGAAGCTCAGGGAGTGAAGAGGGAGACAGAAAGGCTGTGTCCTCACTGGAGAAAGGTCCCAGGTAATGCAAGAGAATAGAAGTCAGGAAGGAGCGCGAACCCTTCAGTGTGGGAAAACGCTGGGTCTCTGATTGGAACTGAGAAGGATGGTATAACACCATCCTGAGATCTTGCCACAGCAGTCACATGAGGCCAATCCTAATCTTGTTCCAAAGAAATAACTTTGGTCCCATTCCAAATTGTATTGATTTCATTTACTTTGGTATTTTTTTGTTTGAAGCTAGCCAACATAGTAATAAATAATTTAGGTACAATGAAAACTTACAAAAATATAAAAAACTTATAAAAACTTCAGTAATTCATTTTATAAAATGCCTTTTAAGGCTCCAAATTTCTAATGCTTTCAAAAGTTAACCATGTCAAGGATTTCATTATCTCAATAATATAAAGGTTTTATTTTTACTAGAAAACAATAGTAGTTAACAAAATAATTAATTTTTGCACTTGCCTTTTTGTGACCGTCCTGCAGGACACCATAGAACATTAAAACAGGAGGGAAAGGCAAGACCATAGAAAAACATCTCAGGCCAAGATCACCACGTGGCCTGCACACTGCCCTTCTTTTCCAGAATGACTCAACTGCAGACATGTTAGTTTAAATGTTGCCACCCTTGACATAAGTTTGTTTCATGTCAGATTATTATATAGGAATTATGCCAGTGAAAAGAAATTAAAGCGTGTGAGTAGTAACGAGTCAAGTTTGTATGGTAACTTTTGCTGGTGCTTTGTTGGGATGCCCACAAATTGAAATTTCTCATCATCTTAGTGCTCTGATGGATGGGGCTGTATATCTTTATTTCTCCTCTGAAAAGAGCGAGGGTTTCCTCTTCTGGGGAGATACTTATCCTTTTCTAGGTACCTCTCCACCACCACTCACAGACTAGTAATCAGATCATAAATCCTGGGGCACTCATTTTGTTTTGAGGTGGTACCTTCATGATCTTGCTCAAAGAAATCGCAGTCCTGCATCAGGGATTTGAGATGAAATCGTGCCTCACTGATACTTCTCAGTAATGACTGGCAGGTAAAGCCTGAGCAGTGGACCCACTAGAGGAAGAGATGAGTCGCACCAGAAGCAGTAAGCCTTCCCTTCCCTCTCCAAAAGCCTAGATCTCTTATAAACTCTTTTGGGAAGGGGGCAAAGTTCTGTAGGTTTTGCAATGAGCAAAATTAGACAGAATTTGAAGTTTTGTGTTATTAGCTACAGGTGGTATTTCCTCCCATCCCTCATATATGAACCTGAAGCAGTTAAATAGTTTCATCATAGTGAATAAAGGCACAACACAAGAAGCATGTGCTGTGTAGGAGGCAGGGAGTAAATTACCAGTGGTTCACTGTGGCAAGAGCAGTTGCACTATTTTGTTCCTTTGGTTATTTCCTTGGCTTAAGACTCTTTGGATATCTGATGAAGAGGTACCACACAAATAGCTCTACATGTGAACTAGTTTGCGGGTGGGTGTTGAGTAGGCAAGGGAGAATGGTTCCATATTCCAAAAGAACTGTTGCTTCCTAGATGTGTTATTAAAGGAAGCACTGTGGGTTCTATTACTGGAACAGGGGCTGATCATTTATTTGGTCTGCATGTCAGGTGTTAGTCTAGCCATTCTGCTGGTAAAGATTAGTGCTCTCCCTGTGCCAAAATGGGACAGATGTCGCCTGCTTGCGACCTGCAGCTCTGTCCATGGAAGTGCCCTTTGAGCAGCTCCTGTGATTGTAGTTGTTTTTGGTTTTGCTCCAGGATGTGGTGAGAAAGTGGCCCCATCAGAGAGCATGACATCTTCTAATCCCAACCCACACACTGATGTCAAAGTGTTTGTGTTCTTTCTCCAGAGCACTCTGTTCTTCCACCAGCAGTCGCTAAGCTGGGCAAACGTGGGTATTTTGCAGTAACATTTAGAATATACATTTTTTTTTCAGTTGAGATTTCTAGTGTTTCTATTTTGAAGGTCAGGGGTGATGTCACAGGCTTAGTCATCAACTGTCTGCGCACCACAGAGTGTGTACCCCTCTCCAGTCAGCACTTGCAGTTCTTTTAACATCAGCATGAGGATGAGGAGTTCCTAGGCCTTTTACGCATATAAACGTGTATGTTTGTGGCCAGATAATGAAAAGCCACATCAGAGCAAGCACAGAGATTACCTGAAAATGTGCTACTTCCCATCATTCCCGCAAGAGGTCAGGCAAGGAACTTCCATAATAATGAATGAAAACAGTAAGTAGAATTGTTCAGTGAATTGTAGTGATTTGCTTGTTTGTAAGCATTCCCTCCCTAGAAGCCTACCTTTCTGGGTTTTTTTTTGCTTTTTCCCCACCTGGCCTCTCCCCTTGTTTCCCTTCCCTCCCTTTTCCTTCCCCACACCCTTCTTCTTTTCTCATTTTAATATCTTCATAACTCAGAAGACTCTTTGTTTGGAAATGAAGGTGGAGGGTAATTAATCAGGAAATTTCTGATGCTGTTTTCTACTCAAAGCTAAATGCAAATATGAAGGCTTCAGGCATCATTCAGTGGCATTTACATCTGTAGAGAGCACTCAGATGGACCAGAGCCGTGGTCGGCAAACTCATTGGTCAACAGAGCCTAGTATCAACAGTATAAAGATTGAAATTACTTTTGAGAGCCAAATTTTTTAAACTTAAACTATATAGGTAGGTACACTGTTATTAACTTAATTAGGGTACTCCTAAGGCTTAGGAAGAGCCACACTCAAGGGGCCAAAGGGCCGCATGTGGCTCGCGAGCCGCAGTTTGCCGACCACAGGACTAGAGGTTGAGATTTAAGAAAGCAGGGATACAAAATGACTATTCTTTTGGCAAAACTTAAGTAAGTTGCTGTCTTTGTGCAGAGCAGTTAACACTGTATTTAATCTTTGAGACAAGTCTATTAGGAACTCTTGCCGCTGATCAGTGGCCAAACCAAGACACAAAACCATGCAGCCTGATTCCGACCCTGTGGCCTTCACCCTGGTGCTGTGCTGCCTGGGATCAGAGCCCAGGATACGATAATGCAGAGCACTGGGTGGTGACCGTATGAATGAGGAAAATGGAAGGCACTGAGAGGGAGGCACACACTCAGTGGTATGCAGACAGCTGATGGCTAAGACCATGACAGGTGAGTAGGCGGCATCTTTATTAGTCTTGAGGACCGATTTTGACAGTGGTGATCAGGAGTGAGTTTTCCTTTCATAGAGGATATGAGGTGAGTAGCCGCTGGGGCTGGAAAGCAGGTTGAGAAAATACGTAGTCTAGTGTAGTTGGAGAAGGGGATCTGCACAGGCTGCAGCCAGGTTTTGCCAGCCCCATTTCACAGGCAGTTGGGATAAAGGGGGGGGGGGGTGTTGAGCAGCTTTGTGGCAAGAGCTCTAGAGGGCACAACTTAATGAGGCATAGTTTGAAGAAAGGAATGCTAGAAGCAGGAAGAATAATTAGGAGACGGTATTTTTTTATTGCAGCATAACAGTATTACCACAAACTTAGCAGCTTAAAACAGCACATGTATTCTGTCACTGTTTCTGCGCCAGGAGTCCAGGCACTGCTTAACTAGGTTCTCACCGTAGGGTCTAAGTCTGTAATCAACGTGTTCATTGGGTTTTATTTCTGAGGTAGGTACCAGGAGAATCCTTAGTAACATCTGAGGCTCAAGTAGGAAGGATGAGCTTTTGTTGGCAGAATTCAATAACTTCTATCCAAGGACTTCAGTTTCTTGCTAGCTGCCCGCCCACGGCCATCTCAGCTCCTGCAGGCTGTTTCTCCATGAGCACCCACACTGGGATCCACACATGCTGGCCTGCCTTTCAGTGCCAGCAAGGAAGTGAGACACTTCAGCTAAACTATAACCCTGCCTATGTAATCACCTGTGTCCTGTCACCTTTCCACATTCTGTCAGAAGTGTCGCAGGTCACTCCCACACTCAAGGGGAGAGGACTGCCCAAGACCATGAACATCAGAAAACACAGATCTTAGAGAGGCTGCTCTGGTGACAGACAAATGTAGTTGACGAATACTCAGGAGTGTGAACTGAGGTGGTATTAATGCAAATAGGAAGACTTTGTTTCAACAATTATGTCTCCATCCCAGCCGGCGTGGTGCAGTGGTTAAGCGTTGACCTATGAACCAGGAGGTCAGGGTTTGATTCTTGGTCAGGGCATATGCCCGGGTTGTGGGTTCAATCCCCAGTGTGGAGTGTGCAGGAGGCAGCTGATCAATGATTCTCTCTCACGCACCCTTCCTCTCTGAAATCAATATATTTTTTAAAAAAATATGTCTGAGAAATAAAATGATTTCTTCCTATCCCCACATGAAGTTCTTTGTATACCTTATCTCATGTAAACCTCAAAATACCTCTTTTAGGTAACAGGAGAATCCTTAGTTCACAGATGAGGACACAGGCTTTGTAAAGCCAAGTGCCTATATCACATACATCCTAGCTTCTTCAAGTCTGGGGTCTCAACCTAGATTTGAACGTAAGATGTCAGTCCCAGAGCTCAAATTCTTAGCTATTTTTCTTTACTTGGACTTAAAATGTATAGAGGATTTAAACACAGATCGATACCTTTTCATGTACCTACTGGCCATCTGTATGTCTTCTTTGTAATGTGCATATTCAGATCCTCTGCCCATTTTTTTAATTGGATTGTTCAGGGTTCTTTTGCTATGAGTTGTATGCACAGAGTATTTCTATGTGTTGCTCTTAAATTATATTCACTTATATGTGAGCTTGCATTTAATATTTAAATCTTAATTTTTTTCAAGAAAAACATTGGACCTTTTTCTTTAATTATGTTAAGGAACTTCCAAATATGTCGTAGGTGAAGACATTAAATTTCTACAACAATGTCCTAAAACACTAAGTTAAATATTTATATTGCATTATTTTTCAGGTGTGAAAATGAAACCAAATTCAAAACAGAAGAAGTATTTTGGGCATATAACTTCTGCCCTACTCCATATTCTTGGACTGCACTTCTGGGCCTTATTTTATATCTCGTTTTCTTCGCACCTGGTAAGCAAGCCTTCATTGTTATTGTTGTGTTTATTAAATTGTCTCCTCTTAGAAGAGACAAGCTACTTTTTTTTTAAAAAAAAGATCCTTACATATTGCTTTACTGAAATTTAAAAATTTGTATTTCTCAGGAATGGGACCAATGCCTTGGACTGTGAATTCTGAAATATATCCTCTTTGGGCAAGAAGTACAGGAAATGCATGTTCATCTGGAATAAATTGGATTTTCAATGTTTTGGTTTCACTGACATTTTTACACACAGCAGAGTATCTTACATATTATGGTAAGAGCATTTTATTTCCTACTCTATTCTTAGATATGATTGAAAGACTGTATTGTTACATTTTTGCTGTTGTTTCTGTGATGTGTTCTTGTTCTCCCAAGTCCTTGGAAATGCCCCTGGGACAGGGGAAAGGAGCTGTCCTGTCCCAAGCAGCACCGCTTCAGCCCCTCAGTGCTGTGTAGCCCACCCACCTTCCCAGCCCGAACGTCTCCCCGCTGTCCCCGTTGGAATCTCCAGCGTGGCTTTGTTTCATGCAGAAACATAACAGAGAATGGTAGCAAGATGTGGGCAGGGAGTCCAGGCTAATGCCTGAAGATGGCCCAGGACAGGGACAGAGTCCTGTCCAGAGTGGAATCCGAGTAGAGCGGAAAGCAGCCTCCCGCTGTATCACTCTGCTTTCGGGCCGGGGCACGGGCATATGGTGTCCACAGGGACCAGCACTCACACTGCCAGGACTGCGAACATGTCCAAAGTGTTAAGTAAAAATGTGTGGGGACTGTAACTCAAAATATTGGGAAGTGACTGAGTTAAGGGGAGACCTTGGGAAGGTACTTCAAGTCCATTTTTACTAAAGTGAAAAGACTGTCTTTTCAGCAAGAGGATTTCTTCACTGTATGTTTACAAGTTGTACTAGGATTCTAAGGGATAAAATAGGTTTTCATTCTAATCTCGCAAGCCTCTATGGTGAATATGGAAGGACTACTGCTTCAGGGGTGGGCAAACT